>NC_052150.1:172566099-173905112 GCF_902713615.1 Scyliorhinus canicula
CTCCTCCTCCCCCCCTCTCTCCTCCTCCCCCCTCTCTCCTCCTCCCCCCCCTCTCTCTTCCTCCCCCCCATCTCTCCTCCTCCCCCCTCTCTCCTCCTCCCCCCCTCTTTCCTCCTCCCCCCCCTCTCTCCTCCTCCCCCCCCTCTCTCCTCCTCCCCCCCTCTCTCCTCCTCCCCCCCCTCTCTCCTCCTCCCCCCCTCTCTCCTCCTCCCCCCCCTCTCTCCTCCTCCCCCCCTCCTTCCTCTGTTAGTGGGGGGGGGGGGTGCGGCGTTAGTGGGGGTGTGGGGGTGCGGCGTTGGAGGGGGGTAGGGGTGGTGAAGGGGGTAGGGGTGGTGAAGGGAGGGGGTTGGGGTAGGGGCAGCTGCGTGCAGAGGGGGGGGCGACGGTGCGTTGGCCCCGGGCATCCGTCGCCCCCCTCCTCTGCACGCCGCTGCCCCTACCCCAACCCCCTCCCCTCACCACCCCTACCCCCTTCACCACCCCTACCCCACTCCAACGCCGCACCCACCCCCCACTAACGCCGCACCCCCCCCCCCCACTAACGGAGGAAGGAAGGGGGGGAGGAGGAAGGAAGGGGGGAGGAGGGGGGAGGAGGAAGGAAGGGGGGAGGAGGGGGGAGGAGGAAGGAAGGGGGGGAGGAGGAAGGAAGGGGGGGAGGAGGAAGGAAGGGGGGAGGAGGAGAGAGGGGGGGTGTGGGTACCGGCCTTCAGAGGGAGGGGGACGGGGTGTGGGTTGCGGCGTTGAGGGGGGGGGTTTGCGGCGTTGGGGGGGGGGGGACCCGGCGTTGGGGGGGGGGGACCCGGCGTTGAGGGGGGGGGGTTGCGGCGTTGAGGGGGGGGGGTTGCGGCGTTGAGGGGGGGGGGACCCGGCGTTGAGGGGGGGGACCCGGCGTTGAGGGGGGGGGGGGACCCGGCGTTGAGGGGGGGGACCCGGCGTTGAGGGGGGGGGGGGACCCGGCGTTGAGGGGGGGGACCCGGCGTTGAGGGGGGGGGGGGTTGCGGCGTTGCGAGAGATGGGGGGCGGCGTTGGAGGGGGGTAGGGGAGGGGGGTAGGGGCGTTGGAGGGAGGTAGGGGTGGTGAGGGGGGGGGTTAGGGTAGGGGGCAGCGGCGTACAGAGGGGGGGGCGACGGTGCGTTGGCCCCGGGCATCCGTCGCCCCCCCCCTCTCTGCCCGCCGCTGCCCCCAAACCCCCCCGATGGCCGCAACCCACCCCCCCGATGGCCGCAACCCACCCCCCCGATGGCCGCAACCCACCCCCCCGATGGCCGCAACCCCCCCGATGGCCGCAACCCACCCCCCCGATGGCCGCAACCCACCCCCCCCGATGCCCCCCCACCCCCCCCGATGCCCCCCCATGCCGCAACCCACTCCCCCGATGCCGCAACCCCCCGATGGCCGCAACGCAACCCCCCGATGGCCGCAACGCAACCCCCCGATGGCCGCAACCCCCCGATGGCCGCAACGCAACCCCCCGATGGCTGCAACCCACTCCCCCGATGCCGCAACCCCCCGATGGCCGCAACCCCCCGATGGCCGCAACGCAACCCCCCGATGGCCGCAACCCCCCGATGGCCGCAACCCACTCCCCCGATGGTCGCAACCCCCCGATGGCCGCAACCCCCCGATGGCCGCAACGCAACCCCCCGATGGCCGCAACTCCCCGATGGCCGCAACGCACTCCCCCGATGCCGCAACCCACCCCCCCCCGATGGCCGCAACCCACCCCCCACCATGCCGCAACCCACCCACCCCCCATGCCGCAACCCACCCCCCCCATGCCGCAACCCACCCCCCCCCATGCCGCAACCCACCCCCCCCCCATGCCGCAACCCACCCCCACCCCCCCCCAGGCCGCAACCCACCCCCGACACTGAACGGCGTCAACCATCATCAATGGTTGACGCCGTTTTAAATCAACTGTGATTTTCGCCGACGTGACCCGTGGCCACGTCGGCGGGACTTCGGCCCATCCGGGCCAGAGATTTAAGATCAGTGCAAATAAAATGAAATCCCGCCGGCGCCAGCTGTTTTCACAGGCTGCCGGCGGGATTTGCACAACGCCGGTTTTTTACCGGCGGGAGAATTCGAAAACCTGCGGGAGCGGAAATAACGCCGCTTCCCGCCAATTCTCGGACCCTGCGTGGGGTCGGAGAATCCCGCCCCTGGAGTGAAGTATCCTTTCCTCACAGTTTTACAAATTAAAAAATATTTGAGTTTTTGTCCAGTATCCTGGCAACGGTTGTGGTCTGATCCAGGATTGTAATACAGCCCAGATCCGTTCTTACCCCATTGTAGTTGGCTTTCCCCAATTAATTGTTCTGACTTTGGATTATTATTTGTCTTTTTCCATTGTCAGCTTAAACCTTATGATACAATGATCACCATCCCTATATGTTCTCCTACTAAAACTTGATTCAATTGGTCCTCCACATTTCCGAGAATCAGGTCAAGCGGTACTTCATTTCTTGGTATGCTGAAATAATACTGCTGTAAAAAACTTTCCCAAGTTCCTACTTCTGCCCCTAACAGCCATTTTTTTACACTGCAACTGTTCAAGTCTATATTCAGATAATTAAAGTCCCCCAGTATAACTGCCCTATAATTTTTGGACTTCTCTGCAATTTCCTTGCAAATTTGGTCCTCTGCATTCTTCCCACTGGTTGGTGGCTTATTTGATGGGCCTATGGACTACACCGAGCAATGTAATTGCACCTTTTTTATTCCTTAGCTCTAGCCAAATAGATTTCAACTCTGGTTCCGCTGGGACTTATTCTCTCTCCAGATCAATCAATTTTGAGGAAAAGAACCTAATTTTGGGTTCTTAGGAGAGCCACCTGATGGGCAACTACCGAGCACGTCCCTGTCACCAGAAGTCGTAATTTGGAGAAACATGACCGTTAATTTGCACATAACCCAGTCCCATGAACAGCAACGAGATAAATAATCAAATAACCTGGGCGGGATTCTCTCAGCCCACGCCGGGTCGGAGAATCGCCGGGCTGGGTGGGAATCGCACGACGCAGCCCCGACGCCGATCTGCCAGTTCTCCGGTGAGTGGAGAATCGGTGCCATTGGTGCCAGCACGGTCGGCGCGGCGCCGGTCGGGGGCCACTCTACGCGATCCCTCCCGGCGATTCTCCGCCCGGGATGGGCCGAGTGGCCACCCAAAAAAGCCCGAGTCCCGTCGGCGCCGTTCACATCTGGTCTTACCCGGCGGGACCTCGGCATCCATCCTGTCTGGGGCGGCCTGGTGGGGGGTGAGGGGGGTCCGACCCTGGGGGGGCCTCCACCGTGGCCTGGCTTGTGATCAGGCCAGGCGCGGAGAAGGAGGCTACCGTGCATGCGCACCGGCCGCAGCACGCATGCGCAGACCTGCGGCGTCTATTTGAAGCAGGTATCGGCAGCTGGAGTGGCATGGGTCGCTCCAGTGCCGTGCTGGCCTCCTGTAGGACAGAGGATCGCTACACATAGCGGTCCGATGACGCCGTCGTTAAACGCTCCAGTTTTTACAACGACGTCAACACTCTGCCTTCAGATGGGAGAATCTCGCCCCCTGTTTCCAGTAATTTTGGTTGGAGGAAAAAGTGCGCACCAGAGTAACTCCCCTGGTCTTCTTTGAATTGTACCATGGGATCTTTTACATCAAATTGAGAAGGCAGCTGGGGCCTCAGCTTCATATTTCATCTGAAAGGCAGCATTTCTGACAGTCCAGCATTCCCTCAGTATGGCAATATTGGCTGGAGTGGGGTTTGAACTCGCAACTTTTATGGCTCAAATGGCAGATTGCTGCCACTGAGCCACGCCTGACAACAGGCATTAAAACTGAAGAAAAGAAACTGAGCTATTGAACATTTGCCAGATCCAAAGTGGAAGGAAAACATTCAGAGACTGCCAGCTCTGGTCAATTTCCAAATTCAATGTCCTGCTCTTGGGACAAAATTGAATAGTCACTAAAATTGTCCACAGGGAGCACAATGCATGATTAACTCATGTCTATTGATAGTAATGCAGGCTGCAAGCAAACTTCTTGCGATCTTCTA
Source organism: Scyliorhinus canicula (assembly GCF_902713615.1). Taxonomy (NCBI): domain Eukaryota; kingdom Metazoa; phylum Chordata; class Chondrichthyes; order Carcharhiniformes; family Scyliorhinidae; genus Scyliorhinus; species Scyliorhinus canicula. The sequence continues at coordinate 172,570,140 of NC_052150.1, forward strand.
ATTAAAAACAAGGTGAATTCTGGCTGGAAGTGGTGAACGGAGAAGCTAAATAACAGGAGAAAGGGAAAACCTTTCAAAATGGTGCAGCAGGCGAGAGGGCATGTCCAAGATTCAGTGCTGTGCAATGCTAGAGGCCTTGATGCAGGACGTGCACAGGGCTGGAGGGATCCTCTTCCCTCAGGGGATCAGGTGGCAGTGTGAGAAGAAAGCAGTACAGCTTCAAGGAACTGTAGGTAGTGGTTGCAAGACATTTAATAACGCACACAAGTGGACAAGGACTGCATTTTCACACGCCATTTCTTTACAAATAAACCGTGAGCTTTACATGCTGCTACATTCACCACATCACTTTCACACGCCCACCAACAATCTCAATCAATTCAGGGCTCCTGCCAATAGCAGTGCTGACCCTCCCTTGCTCTAAGTCAGTGAAGGAAGGTTGATATAGTTTGAAGTCAGGTAGGTGTGTGGCGTGGAGGGAACCTTGCAGGTGATGGTGTTCCTATGTTTCCGCTGTCCTTGTCCTTCCACGTGGTCGAGGTCGTGGATCTCGAAGCCTCCGTGAACTACTATGGAGCAACTTGTAGATGTTACACCATTGCCACTGTATGTCAGCGCCATCGGAGTGAATTTTAAGGTGACGGATGGGGTGTCAGTCAAGTGGACTGCTTTGTCCTGGATCATGTCTGTTGTTGATGCTGTAATCATCCAGGCATGTGGAGAGTAATCCATACACTCCTGACCTGTGCTTTATAGATGGGAATCAGACTTTGGGGAGTCAGGAGGTGAGGTTTTTAAAAATACATTTAGAGTACCCAATTCATTTTGTCCAATTATGGGGCAATTTAGCATGGCCAATTCACCTACCCCGCACATATTTGGTTGTGGGGTTGAAACCCATGCAAACACATGGAGAATGTGCAAACTCCACACAGACAGTGACCCAGGCTCAGGATTGAACCTGTGGCCTCGGCGCCTTAAGGCAGCAATGCTAACCGCTGCGCCACCGTGCTGTCCAGGAGGTGAGTTACTCACTGCAGAATTGCCAACCTCTGAGCAGCTCATGCAGCCAAGTATTTTTATGGCTGGTTCAGTTCAGTTTCTGGTCAATGGTAACTCTCAGGAGGTCGACTGAGGGGGGGATCAGCAATGATAATGCCATTGAATATCGAGGGGCGATAGTTAGGTTCTCTTTTGCTGGAGATGATCATTGCCTGGCACTTGTGTGGTGCAAATGTTAGCTGCCACTTGTCAACCCAAGCCTGAATGTGTCATATGGAGTCAAAATGTTGACTCCGTAGTGATGCAGACCTGCTGGAAAGGGGGTAATTTATTATTATGGCGAGAAGGCCAGTCGCCTGTTTGCTCAGTGGTTAAGGTGGCAAGAAGCAACTAGGGAGCAGGTGTGGGAGCTCGGGGGGATTGGTGTCCACCCTGGAAAGATCAATGGGGTGTTTCGGGCCTCCTACGAGGGGCTTTATAAGTCAGAGTCGCCGGAGGACGAAGAGGAGATGTTGGGGTTCTTAGAGGGGTTTGGAGTTTCCTCAGGTAGTGAAGGAGTTGCGGGAGGAATTGGAGGCACCATTGGGGTTGGAGGAATTGTGCATGGCATTGGGAAAGATCCAGTCTGGGAAGGCGCTGGGGCCAGATGGGTTCCCGGTCGAATTTTATAAGAAGTTTGTGAATTAGTTGGTCCCTTTGACGCTGGAGATGTTTAATGATTCACCAGCAGGAGGTTCCCCTCCAGAGACCCTGGAGCAGGCTTCTATCTTCTTCCTAAAGTAGGGGCTGGTTTAGCACAGGGCTAAATAGCTGGCTTTTAAAGCAGATCAGGGCAGGCCAGCAGCACAGATTCAATTCCCATACCAGCCTCCCCGAAAAGATGCCGGACTGTGGTGACTAGGGACTTTTCACAGTAACTTCATTTGAAGCCTACTTGTGACAATAAGCGATTTTCATTTCATTTTTCATTTCAAGGAGGCTAAGGATCCCACAGAGTTTGGGTCAGATCGGCTGATTTCTCTGCTTACTGTGGATGCAAAACCTCTAGCTAAGGTTTTGCCGTTAAGTTTAGAGCCATGCCTCCTGGAGGTTGTGGGAGAGAACCAGGGGGTTTGTAAAGGGCAGGAAACTGTCGTCTAATGTGAGACGGATACGCAACGTGGTTCTTGCACCAGCGGTGGGGCCAGAGCCAGAGATAATCATGTCGTTGGATGCAGAAAAGGCTTGTGATAAGGTTGATTGGAGATACTTGTTTACAGTTCTGGAGAAGTTTGGGTTTAGGCCCGAGTTTGTGTCATGGGTGAAGTTGTTGTATGAAGCACCATCGGATAGGGGGCGGACTAGCTTTTTTCGACCCGACAAAAGAGACCAAAATCTCTACTGACGCCAGTCAGTCGGGCATTGGTGCCGTGCTCCTGCAACGAGACGAGGCCTTGTCATGGGCCCCCGTTGCGTATGCCTCGCGGGCGATGACTCCAACAGAGCAGCACTATGCGCAAATCGAGAAAGAGTGTCTCGGCCTTCTCAGCGGAGTCGCGAAGTTCCATGACTATGTCTATGGGCTTCCACAGTTCACGGTTGAAACAGACCTCCGCCCCCTTGTAAATATTAGCAATATTATGAATGATATGACGCCTCGCCTCCAGCGTATCTTACTCAAACTGCGCAAGTACGACTTTCAACTGATCTGTACCCCTGGCAAGGACCTTGCCGTTGCCGATGCTCTCTCAAGGTCGATCACAACTCCATGTGATCATGACGGCTTCATTGGCCAAATAGACGCTCACTTCCAGTTTGCAGCCTCTCATTTGCCAGCTACGGATGCACGACTGATGCAAATTCGCCGCGAGACAGTGGCTGATCCGATCTGCAGCGGGTGATGCACCTAATGTCGGACGGGTGGCTCAAGGGCCAATGCCAGCAATTTTACAACGTCCGCGATGACCTGGCAGTTGTCGTCGGGGTGGTCCTGAAATTGGGTCACATCGTCGTGCCACAAAGCATGCACCAGCTGGTTTTGGAGCAACTCCATGAAGGGCACTTAGGCATCGAGAAGTGCCGCCGCAGGGCCAGACAGGCCGTCTACTGGCCGGGCATCAATGATGACATCACCAATGTGGTGCTCAACTGCTCTACCTGCCAGCGTTTTCAGCCCGCCCAACCACGGGAGACTCTGATGCCCCATGAACTCGTCACATCGCCTTGGACCAAAATGGGCATCGACTTGTTCCACGCATTGGGCAGGGACTACGTCATCATCATCGACTACTTCTCCAGTTACCCGGAGGTCATCAGGCTGCACGATCTCACATCCTCGGCTGTGATCAGGGCGTATAAGGAGACATTTGCCCGACAAGGCATTCCACTGACGGTCATGTCGGACAATGGCCCCTGTTTCGCGAGCCAGGAATGGGCCGGCTTCGCCCGACACTATAACTTCCAGCACGTGACGTCCAGTCCCCTATACCCCCAATCCAATGGGAAGGCGGATAAGGGGGTTCACATCGTTAAGCGGCTCTTCAGCAAGACCGCCGACGCCGGCTCAGATTTCCATCTTGCCCTGCTGGCCTATCGCACCGGCCTGCTCTCCACCGGCCTGTCGCCTGCTCAGCTGCTAATGAACCGCACCCTCAGAACGACGGTGCCATCAATTCTCGCTCCCAACCTTGACCATGTCCCCGTGCTCCACCGCATGCACATGTCTCGACTGCAGCAGAAAACTTCATAAGGCTCACGGGCTGCTGACCTTCCTGACATCTATCCACGCGACAAGGTTCGCATCCACCTCCCGGATGGTGGCTGGTCTGCGCCTGCTGTCGTTCTAAGGCAGGTGGCCCCTGCTCCTTCCTGGTCCGCTTACCGGATGGATCCATTCGGCGCCGCAACAGGCGTGCTCTTCGCCTGGTTCCAGGGTCGTCACGGGATCCTCCGACCAGCTCTCCTCCTGATCCCGCCATGGACTGTGTGGCGCTTCTGGTCGCTCTGCCTGCCCCTGACAGTGCTGTAGCCCACCCGGCTCCTGAGGCGCCAGCCATTGCCCCACTCTTGAGGCGGTCAACCAGAGTTCGGCGCCCACCTCAGAGACTGAACTTATGAACTCTGCACACATGTGGACTTTTTGAAATGTTCTTCTTCCCATATCCTTTATTGTTGCATTCGTTATCCAGTGATTTGTAAATAGATTTGTTGGCTGTTTCAGTTCATGGTAGTCATCTGCGCCAGGCACCTTCCTCTGTAAATAGTCTTGTTCCCTGTATATAGCTTTGTACATATGTCTTCGCACCTCACATGTTGCTAGGTACATTCTCCACACACCCACACTATTTATTAGCACATGCCTAGATCAACATTTTTTTATAAAAGGGGGGATGTCATAATATATGCCAGTATATCATGGTGCAGACACACACTGATGGACACACACAGGGACCAATCAACATGTACAAACACCGCAGCCAATCACCAGTTAGAATACACACACTATAAAGGCGGAGGGCACCACGGTTCCCGCTCATTCAGGGTGCTGCCTCTGAGTGTAACAGGAACTTATTCAGCCCAGCACGGACTCACAACACGTGCTGAGAGAATCAACTAGTTCGGACAAGGCTTAGGTCTCTAGTTCAAGTTAGCATTATTTAGACCCACAGTCATCGTCTGTTAGTTAGTTAGAAGTAGTTAATAAAATTGAGTTGAACCTTCATCTGTGTTGGAAGTGTCTGTTCATCTCTCAAGACTACACAAGCCAACACATCAGGACCCTGGAGCTGTGAAGCAACTGTGCTAACCACTATGCTACCGTGCTGCCCAGCTTTGATTTATATGTCGTATATTTTGTGTAAAATGTTAAAAACCTAATAAAAAAATATTTTTAAAAAAAGTGTGAGGGGACATGAGGAAGAACGTTTTTACTCAGAGGGTAGTGGGTGTCTGGAATTCACTGCCCGAGTTGGTGGTGGAGCCAGAGACCCTTAACTCTTTTAAAAGGTACCTGGATCTGCACCTTAAGTGCTGTAAACTACAGGGCTATGTACTGGGTGTGGAAAGTGGGATTAGAAAGGACATCCGCGTGTCCTTGGGCTGGCATGGACAAGATGGGCAAAATGGCCTCTTTCTGTGCTGTAATGTAATCTTAACAGATCAGGATGTTGCTTATCCAGTAGCAACTTGCTAGTTCACTTAAAATAGCTTATGCAAACTAATAAGTAAAACCACTGAGTTCTCAGTCAACACTGCAGTGAAAACCTGTAACAGTTCTTTTAAGTGGCAGTGCAAGTACTCCTTCCTTATTAGTTACAGACTCCTGCTCAACTTCCCCAGGGAAATGCCCAATAGTAACATCACTAGCAAAATAACAATAAAAACTGTGAAAGCTAGTGTTTTTCCTTGTATGGAACACCAAATGAGATTTTTGGTAACAATGACCTTTTTGATAAAAAAGATCCAATTGGTTGAGACTCCCTAATTGTTACCACCTCAGTAAGTGCTTCAAGGTTCCTTTTCTCATTTTTTTTCATGATTCACCTTGTACAATGTATATAATAGCTGTTGACAGTCATATAATGACTCGTCCAAATTCACCCAGACACAATTTAACCTTCTGTAATAATTTGTTTATGAATTGCCCATGCAGAAGCAGAACACCACACATGAGACAAATTAAACAAATTGTGCAATGAAACACAGAGACTAAAGGAGAATTTTCATGCTGTATTTGGCATAATTTGGGTATACAATCAGGGCAATTAAGCATTTGCAGCAGGAAAATGGGACAGAAGCAGTTTACCGCACCAAAACTAACCCATTCGGGCAGCATGGTGGTGCAGTGGGTTAGCACTGCTGCCTCACGGTGCCGAGGTCCCAGCTTCGATCCCGGCTCTGGGTCACTGTCCATGTGGAGTTTGCACATTCTCCCCATGTTTGCATAGGTTATGTCACACAACCCCAAAATGTGCAAGTTAGGTGGATTGGCCACTCTAAATTGCCCCTTAATTGGAAAAAATGAATTGGGTACTCTAATTTTAAAAAAAACTAACCTATTCAATTCCCTTGCATTTTTCTTTTATAAATTTAGAGTACCCAATACATTTTTCCAATTAATGGGCAATTTAGCATGGCCAATCCACCTAGCTTGCACATTTTTAGATTGTGGGGCGAAACCCACGCAAACACGGGGAGAATGTGCAAACTCCACACGGGCAGTGACCCAGAGCCGGGATCGAAACTGGGACCTCAGCGCCGTGAGGCCGCAGTGCTAACGCACTGCGCCACCGTGCTGCCCTCCCTTGCATTTATCTGGCCAGTCAAGTCCAAACCAGCCAATTCGAATATATGATAATGAGGGCCAATGGAGCTCAAGCTATGAGTTTCCTGCTTTTTGGCTCACAAATCATTCAAGGTAATTTAAAATGATAATTAACAAGGAACAGCTGTTGTCAGCAACAACTAAGTCGAGCGGAAGTGAGGTGTTTTAGAGCCTGATGAAGGTAGAGAGTTTCACTCGCTGTTTCTGCAACTGGGAATTATATTAGTAGGAAGACACTGGGTAAAACAATGAAGTTTGTCATTCTGCCTGCAGAGACCTCTAATTGCTTTTCACAACTTGTGACATTGTGAGATCAACAAGAACATTTTTATCTCCCACCTCCACCAGTGTGGATTTGGAAGGAGCAGGTGTCCTGTTCATTATGGTCAAGTCCTCATATATTTTGATCCAGCATTCTGAGGATTTACACCGCCTACCCTGAGGATTCATTTACTTTGATTAATCTAGGACCTTCATCTAGTTTATATCAATGTTGCCTGAATTCATTCATTTTAGGACAGCATGTCATCTATATCATTCCCATTTAGAAGTAGTAACTGTGCAAAATTCTGTTCATTAGGGCAGAGCTTCACAAGGGCAGGACTTCTGCATGTGTCTCTTTATCTACTGAGTCCATACCCATCTTCTTAGATGAGGACTCATTAAGAATACACAGTGTTCTCCTGGCAGGGGCAAGTTTCCCAATGCAAGGGAAGAGAAGAACATCAGTGTGGAATCAAAATATCCGGCAAGTGAATTTAGATGGTCAGAGGCACCCCAAGGATCTGCAGACCTCAGTGGAGACAGAGTGGAGGTTGATGGTCGTGTTCAACAAGTAAATCAGCCGGAGAAGAAGGGAGTCCAAGCTACTACAAAACTAACTCCCTCAATGGGAACAGCCCAGCATAGTTACCGTTGTTTTCTTTGAATAAATGTTGGATCACTGAAGGTTTGGCTCCTAAGAAACCTGAGCTGAGGGTTGATGTCTCCTCAGCCAAATCCAGGAATAACCACTTCTTCATCTTTCAATACCAGCTCCTATTACTCATCTGTATTCAGATTCCCATCTTGTGCACTGCCCATCACCTCAATACCGCAGGTATTTCCTCCAAGTGCGTCTTTTGGCTGTTTCCTGTCGAGAAGAGAATGAATGTCAGCAGACGTAAATTTGGAGGTAGGGCGGTGAATGACCCAGAAGTAGAGAAACTAGGTTCCTCTTGGTTTTTGTCATCAGCTTTTCACTGTGGGTAATCCAAGGAGAGATAAAAGAAATAAAAAGGGATTAGATAGATGAATGAGGTGTTCATTGGTCATAACACCAATCATACCACAAGATGTGAGCGAGAGCATTTAGAATATATTGAGATGAACATTTGCATTGAGCAACTGAAACTGAATGAACTTCATGGTCAACTAGCGGTGGGTACCTCTCCCTCACCCCTACTCCTGCCACCCCCTCATTCCATACCCACTTCTCTGCTTCCTCATAAGCCTGCCCAAAAGTACCAGCGTGGTTTCCTTGAAACTAGTGAGAGACCTGAGGATTCTGCGTCCACCTCCTGTGTGGCAGTTGATTCGTTCAGTATCGGCTATTTTGCCTTTAAAAACAAAATAGAGCATATGCAGGTTTTCTGCTCGCTCAAACACTGCCTGGCCTGCCTTTTAAGCTGCTGCATCTGCATTGGATTTCCTTCCTCCCCTGCAGAGGTGAGCCTCCACAGAGGATGCAAATAGTGCTTGGAGCCCAACTACTCAGTATTAAAATTAAGCTGACCCAGGAAATGCAACAGGGTCAGACCAGGGTCACAGATCCTATAGTTGGGTAATCCTGCCATGGAGGGAAATCCAGCCCTGTTGTCTCATTGGATGTCTGAATAAGCAATCTAAAAAACAAGCTTTGCCAATTTTCTTCACTCCTGATTTCCCCGGATCGATTTTGAACAGTTAGATTTGATATGTCCCAGTGTCGAAATGTTGGGACTGGAGCACAACGAGTGAAATCACACTTAGTGAAACCATGGGAGGGTCAATCTCGCATGATTTCCCAAGTTGACACATTTACTGATAGGAAACTCCCAACACGGATTGAGCCTGTCAGCAGGAGTTCACTGCCTGCACTCAGGTCAGGAAACGGTGCACTTTTGCAATTCGTAAAGGCTACGGCTGCTGATTAAACAGTGTGTGTGTTACTTGTTTTTCTGCAACCAATGACACTTATGAGACATCTGCAAAATGTTGCAAATCACTGATACCCCAATGAAGGTGCTTCTGAAAGAAGGGCAGGGAAAAAGGGTCTCCATTGTACTCTCCCCTCAGGAGAAGTGTGCACTCAGCTTGGAAAGATCTGGCCTAATGAGTTAAAGATGTGTCCAATGCCCAAAGGACAAAGGAGCAGATGAAATAAAGTTTAATAGACTCAGGAAGTCTGCCAAATTAAGGGTATGCAGTCGTTCCTAATATCATGGGCAAAGTATGTAGTCCATAAAGTTTACACCATAGCTGAGGTTATATGTTAAATCCCTCAGAAAACAGCCTTGAGCAAGCTTAACATGCATTCTATGCCACGGCATTTTACCATTGCCATTTCAAATGGAACTGTTGATCTATTTGGTCGGTGAGTTATTTATTCACACACAAGCTGGGATACAGGTTGGACAGTACAGTGTTACAGCGAATTCCCTTCAAACTTATTTCAACAATATCGGCACGGTGGTACAGTGGTTAGCACTGCTGCCTCACAGCGCTGGAGACTTTGGTTTAATTCTGGTTTTGGGTAACTGTAGAGTTTGCACTTTCTCCCCACGTCTGCATGGGTTTCCTCCAGTTGCCGTGGTTTCCTCCCACAGTCCAAAGCTCTGCAGGTTAAATGGATTGGCCATGCTAAATTACCCCTTAGTGTCCTAACATGTGCAGGTTAGGTGGATTAGCCATTTAAAAAATATTAATTTTGAATATCCAATTTTTTTCCCCAATTAAGGGGCAATTTAGCATAGCCAATCCACTTACCCAGCAATCTTTTTGGGTTGTGGGGGTGAGACCCACACAGACACGGGGAGAATGTGCAAACTCCACACGGACAGTGACCCGGGGCTGGGATCGAACCCGGGTCCTTGGAGCCATGAGGAGCAGTGCTAACCACTGCGCCACTGTGCTACCTTTTAGGTGGATTAGCCATGACCAATGCGCAGGTTACGGGGATAGGACAAGGGAGTGGGCCTGGATAGAGTGCTCTTTCAGAGGGTTGGTGCATACTCGAAGGGTCGAATGGGCTCCTTGTGCACTGCAATGATTCCATGGATTCTATAGATATCTCTCTGTTGAGAGCCAGACTACACGGTGGTGGATTGGCCTGCTAAATTGCCCCTTAATTGCAAACAAAAATGGATACTCTAGGTTTATTTATTTTTAAATCTCTCTATTGAAAGCCAAGACACTTTTTCAAAGAGACACAATTGGCCAAATTGCCTCCTTCTGAGTGTATCATTCTGTGATTCTATGTAGATGTAACAGATGAAAGCTGTATGTTCCTTTGAACAGGCCCATACTGAGGCTGGAGAGCAAGAGAGTGAGCAAGGATGACTGTGGTGATGGGTGTGACCACCCTGGTGTTCTTTATCCGCTCACTTACTAATATGCATCCCAGCATGTGTTCATAGTACATATGCTAGTTTTTTGAGCATTGCTTGAAAGAATATCCTGCTGCATTGTAACATACATTGTTCATCAGCCTCCAGGTGGCAACAAACACAGCATCACACAGCATCCTGGGCCATCGCTCTAACTACAACAACTACCTACCAGAAACACGAGGAATGTCGACAGATGTTTCAATGCCAGATGAATCACAGATTAACAGGAACATGTGTCATGGGAGAGCAGGAAACTGCAGGCTGAGACGTTAGTCAGTCTCACCTGAGAGTGTTAGAATACAACCACACCGGAACTGAATTTAAATGAAGGAGGAAATATCAGCATTAATTAATTTACCGTAATTTTACTACCAAGATCTCTGAAGAACATGGTAGCAAATGTGAAGGAATCCACTACTATAAGTGGAGCATGACCACTGATCTGAAATGTCATCAACAAAGGAGCATATTCAACTTCGGGAGCACCTGAATCAGACCTCCAAGGCCTTTCTCACACTTTGGAAATTTATTTTCAACACTATAATGAAGGACTTGATCTCCAAGAGTCTGTCTTATTTTGGCTTCGTCTTTGTGGGCTTCACTGCCCTCATTGTTATTGGATGCCTGCTCACATGGATGTCCACACATGCCGATGCACAGCCCATCAGCAGAGACATGGCTGCAACTGGCTGTTATCTGCAGGACAATACACCATTTGAATTGGCCCATCTCTCTTGCTCAACCAACAATACATGTGTTACAAAACGGGCAGATGTTGTGCAATGCCCAGCAAGATATCATAAGCTCAGCTATCATGTTTGTACTGAATTGTGAAGACATGATTGAGCTGTGCAGCCATCCTAAGACTTTGTTTAAGAATGTTGAATCAGAACACCCAACTGCTACTTTTACCTCATCATGACCCAAAACAAGTATTAAGAGATATTAAATACACTTGTTAGGACAGTGCCAACAAGCTAGATTCACCATTGGCATCCTGTTGATGGATTGTTGCTGCAGCACTCAAAGGGGAGGGTACCCAAAGTTAAAGGAGCAGAAAATCCCAAAGAGTGTGAAAGAAAAAGGCAGTAGTTATCCTTTGGCTAGGGCCGAGGCTTAAACATGTAAGGAACAGAGACCTATTGAAGGTCCCCTAAATATGCATCAAGAGGCTCTGACCTAATCATAGGAATCAACAGAAGAAGGCAGAGAAATGGACAGCTTGCTGGGCCCCACTTCCCTTATATGAAGTGGGCAGTGTAGGATGATTGTAACAGGGGCAAGCAAATAAAAAATCAAAGTTAGTATAGTGAGAGGGCAAAAGGTCACATTTTGCTAGTTTCCTGTTATTTTCACTGATTTTCCACTCAATTTGGGGCGAGATGGCAGCACGGTGGCTCAGTGGGTTAGCACTGCAGTCTCACGGCGCTGAGGTCCCAGGTTCGATCCCGGCTCTGGGTCACTGTCCGTGTGGAGTTTGCACATTCTCCCCGTGTTTGCGTGGGTTTCGCCCCCACAACCTAAAGATGTGCAAGGTAGGTGGATTGAACACGCTAAATTGCCCCTTAATTGGAAAAAATTAATTGGGTACTCTAAATTTAAAAAAAAAAAAAAAAAAAATTTGGGGCGAGATAGCAGAGGAAGATCAAGGTCCCACGATTAAACTGTACTCTGAAAAATTATAATTGGAAAAGACAGTTAGCTTCACTTTAAGGAAACACTTCCTTTCTGGTCTGGGTTAGTCTGACTTTCATTGGCTATTTCATACGGGTGAATTAAGCAGACAGTGCATTTCCCACAACCAATTATGGAATCATGTTTGCATTTAATATACCTACATCAGCATGCATTGTAATATTTAAGTGAAAATGCACATTTAACATAAGATGACTTTATTCCAGCCTTAAAAGTAACCAGAAGATGTAGATCTCTTCCCAGTTTCTTGGCCCCACTTGCCCATTCATTGCCAGCATGCAACGGCCCAGTTAGTGGGCCTTTGTTTCAAAGCCACTGTGGTGAATTATATACCTCGTAATTCACACTGTATTGTCTGACATGTATTGTGTCCTTGTGGGCTCTGTATACGAGCCGTTGCGCGGCTCTGCCCATAGGGGGAGATGAGGAGTTTGTACTGGGCTCCACCCTTGGCTCCGCCCATGGCTCCGCCCATGGCTCCTCCCACTAACCAGAAGTATAAAGCACTGCAGTCGTAAGCCTGCTCTCAGTTCCTCTCGTCGCAGGCAGGCTCAGTTGTAAGACTATTAAAACCACTGTTTACTTCCAATCGTGTGTCTAGTGAATTGCTGGTCACATCAATTTAATAGTCTCAGAAAAGTTGAAGAAGACTTCCGGTGGCGGCGATGTTTGAGTGAGCCGCACATTCGGCGGGCTCTCACTCCGGCGGGGTTTAACAGCTGATTCCCCGCGATAGCGGGACCACGGGGGCGGCAAAAAGGCTGCCGTGAAAGAAGAGGAGAGCGGGCTGCAGCGGATGGAATCGTGGGAGGCCAGCAGGTAGAGGAAGAAAGAGAGAGAGAGAGACAGAGGCAAGGAGGAAACTGATCTGAAGGGTAAGATGGCGGACCCAAGGACCTTCCTTCCTCCAGGACAAAGAAAAAAAGTTTGGAGTTGCTGAGGAGGGACAGCTTGGACCCACTTCAGATGCCCAGGAGGTCAAATTTAAGGAGCTGGGCGAAGGAAGGCATAAGCGAAGGTGCTGAGGAGCGGGCTGCGGCACATGGAACAGCGGGATTCCAGAAGGCAGAAGAAGAAGGAGAAAAAGGGACAGAGACAAGGACCTGAAGAAAATTACCTGGAACCTAAGATAGCGGACACACGGACCCCGGACTCAGCAATCCAGCTGGCGCTGGATAACATGCTCCAGGTAATGAAGTCCAGTTTTGAAGCGCTGAAGCGGGACAGCTTGGACCCAATCCAGAAAGCGGTGGATCAGCTGAACCAGAGGCTGGACGCCCAGGATGTTAAAGTTAAGGAGCTGGGAGAGGCGGTGGAGGAGCAGGCGGATGCGCAAACGGTTGCAGCGCTAGAAGTTGACAGCCTGAAAGAGCGGCAGAGAAGACTGCTGGACAGAGTGGAGGAGCTGGAGAATAGAGTCCGCAGGAACAATCTGAGGATGGTCGGCCTCCCGGAGGGGGCTGAGGGAGCTGATGCTGCAGCGTTTGTAGCAGACCTGCTGAAGCAGCTGATGGGGGCCGAAGCCTTTCCGCGACCGCTGGAGCTGGAGGGGGCACACAGAGTGCAGGCAAGGCAGGGGCGGCCGGGCGGACCCCCCCCCGCCCGATGGTGATTAGGTTCCACAGGTTCGTGGACAAGGAGCGGGTGCTGCAGTGGGCAAAGAGCGCCAGGAGCAGCACGTGGAACAACAGTGTTCTCCGCATTTATCAGGACCTAAGCCAGGAGGTGGCTCGGCGGCGAGCAGCCTTTAAGAATGTCAAGGAGGTGCTGTTCAAGAAGCACGTGAAGTTTGGTCTGCTGTTCCCAGCCCGGCTATGGGTCACGCACCAGGGTCAACACCACTACTTCTCCGAGCCCGAAGAAGCGATGGATTTTGTGAGGGACCTGGGGCTGGTCCCGAAAGGAGGCCCCAAGGACGCGAGTTAGGGCCCGAGGATTTCTGTGGGAAGGAACGCCGAATGTGCCTGGACTGCTGCTCAACGGTTTGCTGGGCCAAAGGGGCCAAGCGGAACATTTGAGACTCTTTCCTTTGTTCATGGACATTTATGTGCTTTTTCTCTTTTTTCTGTGTTTTTCTTTCCCTGTTTGGGCTGGGTTGTGCTTTTTGTGCAGCTCGCGGAAGACACTGGAGCCGGCTTGCCCCAGTGGGTGGGGAGGAGGACGGGGAAACAATGGGAATGAGACAGGAAGGCGCCGGAGTGTTGAGTCACCGGGCTAGCAGATTGGCTAGTCAAGGGAGTCAGGTGGGGGGGGGGGGGGGGGGGGGGAGAGAGAGATCACAGCCAGTGGATGGCAGGGGTGGGGGTATCGGGGGACGGGGTTAGGGGAGGGGGGGGTTGTTCTGCTGACGGGAGAGGGACTTGAAATAGGCACTGGAAAGGAGGTTGAGGGTGGAGGCAGCCAAAGGGCGGGCCAGGAATGGCGCGACGCACGGGCCAGGGGCCGGCCCGAGAAAGGCTATGGCTGACCGGCGGGGTGGGGGGGGGGGGATGTGCCCCCCGACCAGGCTGATCACCTGGAACGTCAAGGGACTGAATGGGCCGGTTAAGAGGGCGCGGGTGTTCGCGCACTTGCGGGCCCTGAGGGCGGACGTAATTATGTTGCAGGAGACACATCTGAAAGTGTCTGACCTGACCAGGCTAAGGAAGGGCTGGATTAGCCAGGTCTTCCACTCGGACTTGGACTCGAAGTCCAGAGGGGTGGCAATCATGATCAACAAGCGGGTGCAATTTGAGGCAGAGGGCATATCCGCAGACAGGGGGGGCAGATACCTGATGGTACGGGGCAGACTGGAGGGGAGAAGAGTGGTGCTGCTGAATATATATGCCCCGAACTGGGATGACGTGGACTTCATTAAAAGAGTGCTGGGGAAGATCCCGGACTTGGATTCTCGCAGGCTAATAATGGGAGGGGACTTTAACATGGTCCTTGACCCTACTTTGGATCGGTCGTGTCCCAGAACGGGTAGACTCTCAGCAATGGCAAGGGAGCTGAAAGGGTTTATGGAGCAAATGGGGGCAGTGGACCCCTGGAGAGATGGACAGCCAACAGGAAGGGGCTACTCGTTTTACTCGCACGTCCATAAAGTATATTCCAGGATAGATTTCTTTGTACTAAGTAGGGACTGTATGGGGGAGGTAAAGAACACGGAATACTCAGCAATTACCATTTCAGACCATGCCCGGGATTGGGTGGACCTGCAGTTCGGGGGAGCGAGCTATCAACGCCCGCAATGGAGGCTAGATGTGGGACTGCTGTCGGAGGAGGGGATCTGCGAGAGGCTTCGGAAATGTATAAAAAATTACCTGCAGGTGAATGACACTGGGGAGGTCTCAGCGGCGACCTTGTGGGAGGCGCTAAAGGCAGTAGTGCGGGGGGAGCTGATTTCAATTGGGGCCCACAGAGCCAAGGCAGACAGGGCAGAGATGGATAGATTGGTTAGGGAAATGGGTCGGATAGATGAAGAGCACGCGGAGTCCCCGGAGGTTTTACTCAGGGAGAGGCAGAGACTACAGGCGGAACTGGGGGCACTATCCACGAGCAGGGCCGTGGAACAGCTTAGGAAGGCGAGGGGAGTGGTGTACGAGCATGGGGAAAAGGCTAGCAGACTGTTAGCGCAGCAACTCAGGAGGAGGGAGGCGGCCAGGTAGAGTGAGGGACGAGGGGGGGCGCAAAGTGGAGGATCCGGCAGAATTGAATAGGGTATTCCGGGACTTCTATCGTAAGCTGTATACTTCGGAGCCGCCGGAAGAACCGGAGGGGATGAAAAGGTTTCTGGACGGGTTAACATTCCCAACAGTTGGGGGGGGGGGGGCGAGTGGAAGAGCTGGGGGCCCCGATTAGAGTAGAGGAGGTATTGGGGGGCCTAAAGGCCATGCAGTCGGGGAAGTCCCCGGGGCCAGATGGATACCCAGTAGAGTTTTATAGGAAGTTCTCTGAGCTGGTGGGTCCGGTCTTGGCGAGGGTTTTCAATGAGGCAAGGGACAGAGGGACCCTGCCGCCGACAATGTCACAAGCCACCATATCTCTGATATTGAAGCGGGGTAAAGACCCAGAGGTGTGCGGGTCCTACAAGCCAATCTCCCTGATTAATGTAGACGCCAAGCTCCTGGCAAAGGTACTGGCGGGTAGAATGGAGGACTGTGTACCGGAGGTGATTGGGGAGGATCAAACGGGGTTCGTGAAAGGTAGGCAGCTGGCGGCCAATCTGAGGAGATTGCTCAATGTGATAATGATGCCCCCGGCGGGTAGAGAGGTGGAGGTAGTGGTGGCAATGGACGCCGAGAAGGCCTTTGACCGGGTGGAGTGGGACTATCTATGGGAGGTGCTCGGGCGGTTTGGGTTCGGGGAGGGATTGGTGGATTGGATCAAATTATTATATCAGTCCCCGAGGGCCAGTGTCAGGACCAACAGAGAAGTGTCGGAGTACTTTAGGTTGTACCGAGGGACCAGACAGGGCTGCCCGCTCTCCCCGCTGCTGTTTGCGCTGGCCATAGAGCCGCTGGCGATTGCACTGAGAGCCGCAGAGGGTTGGAAGGGGATGGTGAGGGGCGGGGTTGAACACAGGGTTTCTCTTTATGCAGACGACCTGCTCCTGTACGTGTCGGACCCAGTGGCCGGGATGGGAACTATACTGGGAATGCTGAGGAAGTTCGGCCAGTTCTCAGGATACAAATTAAACACGGTCAAGAGTGAAATGTTTGTGGTCCAGGCAAGGGGCCAGGAGAACAGATTGAGAGGGCTACCGTTTAGGCTAGTTGAGGAAAATTTCCGGTATTTGGGAATCCAGGGTCTATTTGGGAGCGGGTGGAGGCGGCTTCGTGCAGGGGCTCCAGCTTGGAAGCCCTGGTCACGGCTCCTCTACCGCTGCCGCCGGCCAAGTACACCACCAGCCCAGTAGTGGTGGCGACCCTGCGGATATGGGGCCAGTGGAGGAGGCATGTGGGGGAGATGGGGGCGTCTGTCTGGGCGCCAATCTGCGACAACCATCGGTTTGCCCCCGGCAGTATGGATGGGGGGTTCCGAGTATGGAGGCAAGCAGGGGCGGGAAGGGTGGGTGATATGTTCCTGGAAGGGAGCTTCGCGAGTTTGAGGAGCTTGGAGGAGAAATTTGGGTTGGTATGGGGAAATGATTTTAGATACCTACAGTTGCGGGACTTTGTTCGTAGACAGGTCCCATCTTTCCCACGCCTCCCGCCAATGGGGATCCTCGACAGAATAGTCTCTAGGAGGGAAGAAGGGGAGGGCAGAGTCTCGGGTATATATAAGGTGCTCATGAGGGAGGAAGGGTCCCAGACAGAGGAACTGAAACTTAAATGGGAGGAGGAGCTAGGTGGGGAAATGGAGGATGGGCTGTGGGCAGAGGCTCTGAGTAGGGTAAATTCGACCGCGACATGTGCTAGGCTCGGGCTGATCCAATTTAAGGTTGTTCACCGGGCCCATATGACGGTGGCTCGGATGAGCACATTTTTCGGGATAGAGGACAAATGTGCTAGGTGCGCGGGAGGACCAGCGAACCATGTTCACATGTTTTGGGCATGCCCTGAGCTGAGGGGGTACTGGGAGGGATTTGCGGGGGTCATGTCCCAGTTGCTAAAAACAATGGTGGTGATGAGTCCAGGGGTGGCAATTTTTGGGGTTTCGGAAGACCCGGGCGTCCAGGGGGAGAAAGCGGCCGATGTGTTGGCCTTTGCTTCCCTGATAGCCCGGCGACGAATATTATTGGCGTGGAGGGACTCAAAGCCCCCGAAGACTGAGTGGTGGCTTGCGGACATGTCGAGTTTCCTGGGGATGGAAAAAATTAAGTTCGCCTTGAGGGGATCTGTGCAGGGGTTCACCCGGAGGTGGCAACCATTTATTGACTTCTTTGCGGGAGAGTGAGCGTCAGCAGGGGGGTGGGGGGAGGGGGGGGGGGGGGGGGTTAGAGTAGAGTAGGAGGGAAAATATGGCGGGTAGTACCGGTGGGAGGGGAGCGGGCTTGTGCAATATGTTACGATGGAAGTATTGAAAGTACGTGGATGTTTGCACATTTTTGCCTTTTTTGCTTCCTTTCTGATGATGTCTGTAACTGTTTATAAAGCCAAAAACTACCTCAATAAAATTGTTTATTAAAAAAAAAGAAAAGTTGAAGAAAACTAGTATGGAATCAGCCCTCAAACCTGACCAACTA
The DNA here is from genome assembly GCF_902713615.1 of Scyliorhinus canicula. Lineage (NCBI taxonomy): Eukaryota > Metazoa > Chordata > Chondrichthyes > Carcharhiniformes > Scyliorhinidae > Scyliorhinus > Scyliorhinus canicula. The sequence goes on from NC_052150.1 coordinate 172,587,937, forward strand.
GAACTCGACCCACAGGCTGCAGGGGCGAAAGAAATCTTTCTCCACTGGCTCAGATGTTTCAAGGCCTACCTGGCTGAATCAAGCGCTTCATTAACTACGGAGGAGCAGAAACTCAGCCAACGCAAGGGTGAGCCATCATAACTCTACGCAACTTAACTGTACTACCTCATATACGGAGGCCCTGGCCATGCTCGACCGAATGTACGTGCGGCCTATCAATGAGGTCTACGCGCGCCACATTTTTACGACCCGCCGCCAGCGCCCCGCGGAGTCGCTGGAAGACTTTCTGCGCGATTTAAAAGCCCTAGCTCGGGACGGCAATTATCAGGCTGTAACAGCCGCCCAACATATGGAACTCGCTGTCCGTGATGTATATGTGGCAGGGCTCAGGTCCAACTATGTGCGCCAACGGTTGCTTGAGAAACGGGCCCAGAACTTGGAGGACACTGTAGAGTTAGCTACAACCATGGAGGTCTCGTTCCCGCGGACCAAGCGACCCCATCACGGGCCCCCGACCAGCGACTGCCCCAGACCTGCGCCGCGCAGCCACCCACCCACTATGCAGCACCAGCGTGCCACTTTTGTGGGCAGCCCCAACACCCACGGTAGCACTGCCTGGCCCGCAACGCGACCTGCAGCAGCTGCGGTCGCAAAGGACACTATGCCCGGGTCTGCCTAGCGAAGAAAACTCCTACTCCAAACTCTACCGCAGCCCAGAGCACTCACTTCCCAAACTCACAGGCCCGCAGGCCTCGTAATGCTGCAGCCTGTATGCCGACTCCGCCCCCACCCGACATGTGCGACTCATGGGGGCCGCCATCTTGGCAACCCTCCTTCACGCTGCCGGCCACGTGCGACTCATGGGGGCCGCCATCTTGGACGCCATCTTCCTCCCTGCCCACCACGTGCGATCCACGGGGGCGGCCATCTTGGGCACCATCCTCTCCAACCTCTGAAACTCATCTCAAAGACTACGACCACAGCGGACAGTCATCACGGGGCCACTCCAGCACAGCTGATTGAGCCGCCGACTACCTGCAACACAGCGCGGTCACGTTGGACCAATCGCGTCCGAAACACTTCCGGAACTCTATGATGACCGTTAAAATCAACGGGTACAGGACACCGTGTCTCTTCGACTCCGGGAGCACCGAGAGCTTCGTACACCCAGAACTGGTAAGACGCTGTTCGCTCCCTATCTTCCCTGCACGGCAAACTATCTCCCTCACCTCAGGCTCACACTCTGTTCACATCTAAGGGCGCACCGTCGCAACCCTAATGATCCAGGGCGCCAGCTACTCGAACTTCCAGCTATACGTACTCCCCGAACTCTGCGCCCCACTGTTACTGGGACTCGACTTCCAGTGTAACCTCAAAAGCCTCACACTCAGTTTCGGCGGACCCCTCCCTCCACTCACTATCTGCAGTCTAGCGACGCTAAAAATCGACCCCCCTCCACTCTGTGCTAACCTCACCCCGGACTGCAAACCTGTAGCCACTCGCAGCAGGCGGTATAGGCTGCAGGACAGGATGTTTATCAGAACCGAGGTCCATAGGCTCCTACGTGAGGGGGTTCATAGAGGCCAGTAACATCCCCTGGAGAGCTCAGATGGTGGTCGTCAAGACCGGGAAAAGATTCCGAATGGTAGTGGACTATAGCCAAACCATTAACCGGTTCACGCTCCTCGATGCGTACCCCCTCCCCAGGATTGCAGACATGGTGAATCAGATCGCCCAGTACCACATCTTCTCCACGGTGATTCTGAAGTCTGCTTACCACCAGCTCCCAATCCGCCCGGAGGACCGCCACTACACGGCATTCGAGGCTGATGGCCGTCTCTTCCATTTCCTCCGGGTTCCCTTTGGCGTCACGAATGGGGTCCCGGTGTTCCAACGAGCAATGGACCGAATGGTGGAGCAGTACAGGCTGCGGGCCACTTTTACGTACTTGGATAACGTCACCATCTGCGGCCATGATCAGCAGGACCACGATGCCAACCTCCATCGATTTCTCCAAACCGCCCAGAAACATAACCTCACGTATAACATGGAGAAATGCATTTTCCGCACGACCAGGCTAGCCATCCTCAGCTATGTCGTGGAAAACAGAGTCCTGGGCCCCGACCCGGACCGTATGCGCCCCCTCTTACAACTTCCTCTCACTCATTGTCCCAGGGCCCTCAAGAGGTGCCTGGGATTCTTCTTGTATTATGCCCAGTGGGTCCCTCAGTATGCGGACAAAGCCCGCCCACTATTTAAGGCCACACTCTTTCCTCTGTCAGCTGAGGCTCGCCAGGCCTTCAACTGCATCAAGGAGGACATCGCCAAAGCGGCCATGCGGGCGGTGGATGAATCCGTCCCCTTCCAGGTGGACAGCGGTCGCTCTCGCAGCCACTCTAAATCAGGCAGGGAGACCAGTCACCTTTTTCTCCCGAACCCTCTCCACTTCGGAACTTCGACACTCCTAGGTCGAAAAAGAAGCACAAGCCATTGTGGAAGCTCTACGACACTGGCGGCAGTACCTCGCAGGTAGGAGGTTCACCCTCATCACCAACCATAGATCGGTTGCCTTCATGTTTGACAACTCACAAAGGGGCAAAATAAAAAATGATCCTGCGGTGGAGGATCGAACTCTCCACCTACAATTATGATATTATGTATCGACCGGGGAAGCTCAACGAGCCCCCAGATGCCCTGTCCCGCGGCACGTGCGCCAGCGTGCAATACGACCGCCTGAAAGCTATCCACAATGACCTCTGCCACCCGGGGGTCACCCTGCTCGCCCACTGCATCAAAGCCTGAAATCTACCTTTCTCCACCGAGGAGGTAAAAGCCATCACCAGGGATTGCCCGATCTGCGCGGAGTGCAAACCGCACTTCTATAAACCAGACAGGGCTCACCTGGTAAAGGCTTCCCGGCCCTTTGAACGCCTGAGCATCGATTTCAAAGGGCCACTCCCCTCGACCAATCGAAATGTGTACTTTCTGAACGTCATCGATGAGTTCTCCTGCTTCCCGTTTGCCATCCCGTGCCCCGATATGACCTCCCACACAGTCATCAGAGCCCTGCACAGTGTCTTCACCCTGTTCGGTTTCCCTAGCTATGTACACAGCGATGGGGGTTCGTCCTTTATGAGCGACGAGCTGCGTCAGTACCTGCTCGACAAGGGCATCGCATCGAGCAGGACTACCAGCTACAACCCCAGGGGGAACGGGCAGGTGGAGAGGGAGAACGCAACGGTCTGGAAGACTGTCCTACTGACCCTGCGGTCCAGGAATCTCCCGACCTCCCATTGGCAGGAGGTCCTCCCCGATGCGCTCCATGCTATTAGGTCCCTCCTATGCACCGCCACCAACCAGACCCCTCACGAGCGGCTATTTGTTTTTTTCTAGGGGCACTACCACGGGGGTTTTGATCCCAGCTTGGTTGAAGACACCGGGCCCGGTTCTCCTCTGGAAGCACGTCCAGGCACACAAAACTGATCCACTCGTAGAAAGAGTGCTCCTACTCCACTCGAACCCCCGCTTTCATCGAATACCCTGACGGCCATCAGGACACTGTTTACCACAGGGACCTGGAACCTGCAGGATCCAACCCCGACACTACTACCGCCGAGGTACCCCCCACGCTACACCCCACCCAACCCTCCACGCCCTGCGCCCCCGCACCTATAGGTTCACCGCCCATGATCCGCGCCCCCGCGCCTATAGGTTTCCTGCGCTCCCCGTCGCACAAGTCGGGTACGAAGCCCGGAGTCCACCATCGTACCCTCGCCGACCACCCCCACCCAGCCACCAGAAGAGGCTGCAACCCCGGTGCTCTGCCGATCCCAAAGGACGACTCGGCCACCGGACCGGCTCAATTTGTAGACCCATCACCCCCGCCGGACTTGATTTTTTTACAGGGGGTGAATGGGGTGAATTATATACCTAGTAATTCACACTGCATTGTATTACATGTATTGTGTCCTTGTGAGCTCTGTATGTGAGCCTTTGCGCGGCTCTGCCCATAGGGGGAGATGAGGAGTTTGTACTGGGCTCCACCCATGGCTCCCCCCATGGCTCCTCCCACTAACCGGAAGTATAAAGCACTGCAGTCGTAAGCCTGCTCTCAGTTCCTCTCGTCGCAGACAGGCTCAGTTGTAAGACTATTAAAACCACTGTTTACTTCCAATCGTGTGTCTAGTGAATTGATGGTCACATCAGCCACCTTCTGGTACCTGCTGCTATTGGCCATTATTCATACGTGATCTTTGGCAGTGAGCATTTGCAGGCTAAATAAAAGCAAGGGATCTCAATGAAAAGAGAAAGCAGCAAGGTGTAAAATGTACAGCTGACACACTGCCGCCCATTTCCAATTTCCAATCTTTCCTCTTAGCTTAAATTCCTAACATTGGGGATCAAATTTCCTCCAGTGCTGGGAATGTTGTGTATTATACATCAGGGATGTTAGGATAAGAGATCCTGTGGCACTGCCTCTGAGCCAGAAGCTCAAGGTTCAAGTCCCACTCCAGGGGCACGATTCTCCGAGGCAGCACTGCATCGAGGTAGCCGTCGTCAACTCTGTCGAGTTCAACGACGGCGCAAAACGGCCCCGATCGTGACCTATTCTGGCTCCGGCAATGGGCTAGCATCGGGGCCACACAGAACATGGGGGGCGTGACGTAGAATGCGCGTCGTCAGCGTGCGACGCCCGAATGATGCCGCTCCGCGTCATAAAAGGGCGGGATCCACGCAGAGAAAGGAGGGGGGGAAATATCGGAGCCACGGAGGGCCACCCCGAGGTTCCGTGATATGGACCTGGAGAACCTCCTCGATGAGGTGGAGCAGCACAGGGGCATCCTCTGCCCAAGACAAGGGCATCACCACCCTTCCAGCTCCGTGCGACAGGCCTGGCGTGAGGTGGGCACGGCAGTCAGTGCTGTGGGGCAGACCCCTCGGTCTGGGGAGCTGTGTTGAAAGAAGCTCCACACCAGGGCTGCCAGGGTGAGTGCCACAAGGGTGCCCCCGGGCCACAACCATCCCTCATCACCCCCCCCCCGCCCCCACCCCCCCGCGGGCACGAGGGAGAGGGGGGCGAGAGTGAGTGGAAGGTGGTTAACAACATTGTCACAGACCCACATGAGTGCTGCAACCCCCTGGAGAGATGCCATGGTTTAGCTGCAACTCTCCTCCCAACCTGTGCCAATATCTGAACGCCCTGATGTTCCCTGCCGAATTGTGATGATCTATCCATGACCCCCCCCCAACAGGACAAGACTGCTCACAACAACCGGGAGCGCAACAGGACCGGAGGGGGTTCACCCACTCTGCACCCCCTGACCGTGTTCGAGCAGAGGGCACTGGACCTCGCTGGGGGATCTGGCACCCGGGAGGTCGCGCAATGCGAGGTTGGAGGTGCAGAAGCAAGTGAGACAACCCTGCATGACACCCCCCCCCCCCCCCCCACCCCCAGCCCATCCTCTGTCCCCTCACACTCTGCCCACTGGACCCCCCATCCTCTCTCCCCTCACACTCTTCCCACTGGACCCCCCATTCTCTCTCCCCTCACACTCTGCCCATGGGACCCCCCATCCTCTGTCCCCTCACACTCTGCCCACTGGACCCCTCATCCTCTCTCCCCTCACACTCTTCCCACTGGACCCCTATTCTCTCTCCCCTCACACTCTGCCCACTGGACCCCCCATCCTCCCTCCCCTCACACTCTTCCCACTGGACCCCCCATTCTCTCTCCCCTCACACTCTGCCCATGGGACCCCCCATCATCTGTCCCCTCACACTCTGCCCATTGAACCATCCTACGCCCAGCCGAGCGTGTCTAACTAACCCCGTATCATTCTGTTCCCCAGGGCCAGCTGACGAACGTCCAGGGTCGTCTGGTGCCACACACAGCCGACCACCGCACCCAGGGCCGCACGCCAGAGGGTGGCAGGAGGTCGACCAGGAGGGCCATCCTCCAAATCCGTGACTCTCAAGCAGGACGTACAGAGGACGGACAGTGACAACTTTCATGGCTGTGTGTTGCCCGAAGGTCGGGCTGTGAGACAGGACAGGACGGGGGTCAGTGGACCCAGACGCACAGAGGACGGCGACGCAGTCAACGGACTCACCTGACGCTGAACCGTACATGGGCCGCGTGCGCCCTGCGCTGGGACATGGCTGGGACCAGGACACTCCTGCTTTTTGGACAGACGAGGACCTAGAGCTTGCGGCACTGCTGTCTCCCACACCATCTACCATCCCAGAGACACTCACCTCGATTGGGCAGTTAAATGACGAGGCTCCTGGGTCACGGTCTGGTGTGCACCACACAGCTGAGCCGGTACAGCAGGTGGAGGTCGGAGCAGCCGAGGGGCTGGACGGTCGGAGGGCAGCCCAGGCCCAGCATCCAGCTGGCTCCCAGACGTTTCCCGGGTTACTGGACTTACTCGACCCACCTGGACAGCCGATGCATTTTGAAACCCAGGGACGCAATGAAGTGATGAGGGCCGTCTTCCAGCAGCTGCAGACGCAGTTAGAGGAGTCAAAGCGCGTCCAGGAGCAGGGAGTGGTGCCGCTCATGGCAGCCACCCAGGCCGACTCCGCACGGGGTGGCGTGTGCAGTTGAGGCAATGGGTGAAACGGTTTCGGCCATGGGTCAGGTTCTGCAAGGCGTTGGGCTTCATGTGCACGTGTCATCCATGGCCCTGGAGAGGGTTGCCCTCTCACAGGCAGCAATGCGCCAGAGCCAACATGACATTGCCGCCGCGCTACGGGCCCTGGCCGAGTCTCACCAGGCCATGGCCCAGTCCCAGCAGGCCATGGCCCAGTCCCAGCACGCCATGGCACAGTCCCAGCAGGCCATGGCACAGTCCCAGCAGTCAGTCGCCGAGAGCATTGACCGCCTGACACACGTGCTGGATGGCGTTGTGCACTCACAGGTTGAGGTCGCACAGTCCCTGGCGGGAATGTCTCACTCCCTGGACTCCGTCTCAGCGAACGTTCGGACCCTGGTCGATACCGTTGCAGGCCTCCAAGACTGGCAGCGCCAGGTGTCAGTGGGGCGACGGGGCATCTCCCCGCTCGCCCTCCATCCCACAGTGAGGCCCGGGGGCCACCGGGCTCCCCGAGGGAGGAGGAGGTTCCGGGGCCCATCCCATTAACTCCATCATGGGACATCCCTGAACACTTGGCCTCCCCCCGTCCCATCCCTGGTGCATCGGGTGGGTAGCAGGCAGAGCAGGGTGGCACCACGTCATCCGAAACGCCCGCGGAGCAGCCTGGCCCATCAAGGCCGGGTCACCCCTGGAAACGAGTGCTGACGGGGAGACATGTTGCGGGGCGTGATTCTCAGCAGTCCGCCTCCACTCCTGCTGTATCATCTGGGGATTCGCTTAGACGTAGAGGTAGGGCCCGTAAGGCAATGAAGAGGGACATAGAGTAAGTTGGCACGAGTGAAGGGCAGAGTTTAGTTGTAGGGGCTCGGGCATCTGTGCATAATATTCACCATTAAACTCACTATTGCACCTAACTTGTCAGACTGTGATTTTTCCATTGCCACGGGGATCGTGATGGTGACCGAGTGTCACTGGGGTTGACGAGCGGTGAAACTTCGGTGCCGGGTGTGCAGAGCTTTCGCCCCCCCCTCCCAAAGTTGGACACCGTAGTCCTCAGCACTCCGACGCCAGCTACCCCACGCGGGCACATGATGGAGTCTCCCTGACAAACTCAGCGACCACCGAGATGGATGGTTCAGCTATTGCCATGAGTCAGACTTTGTCTACCGATTCTGAGCTCACAGCTCATCACAGATCGGGCTGTCATCATTCAACATGGCACTGATCACACCCGCTGACACAGCCATCAATGTTGTGCCACACCGTTGTGCCGCAGTGGTACGGGTGATCTCGAAGTGGAGCAATGTACGCGGAGCAGGGGGGGGGGGGGGGGGTCGGTGGTGGTAGTTGTGTGCTGTCCGTCTGCACGACTGGCGATGCAGGTGGTAGTGTTCAGCGGTGCCATCGCACGCGATGCGTGAATCAACGCGTCGCGTGCCCGCTGTCCTCGCCGGTGCCGTCATGCAGCCTCCTGGACATTACCAGCACCCGGGTCGTGTGTGTGTGCTGCGCCCGACACACCACCCTGCTGCACGCCAACATCCTCCACCTCCTCCTCCTCAACCTCCTCCTCCTCAGCGTTGGCACCACTGCCAGTGGCTTCTCCCTCCGACTCCTCCACCAGGGCACCTCCCCTCTGCATCGCGATGTTGTGAAGCGCACAGCAGACCACAACAATGCGAGCGACCCTGTCAGGCTGGTACTGCAGGGCCCCGCCGGAGTGGTCCAGGCACCTGAATCTCATTTTCAACAGGCCGAAGCAGCGCTCCACCACACCCCTAGTTGCTGCATGGGCCTCATTGTAAAGGGTCTCCGCGTTGGTCTGAGGCCTCCGTATGGGCGTCATCAGCCAAGACCTCAGTGGATAACCCCTGTCGCCCAGCAACCAGCCCCTCAGCCGGGGGGGGCCGTCCCTCAAACCTTGTAGGGATGAATGACTGCGCCAGAATGTAGGCATCATGCACACTCCCTGGGAACCTTGCGCACACGTGCATGATCCTCATGTGGGGGTCGCATACCACCTGGATGTTCATCGAGTATGTGCCCTTCCTGTTAGTAAACACTTCCCTGTTGCCTGCAGGCAGGCGCATGGGGACGTGAACACCATCGATCACTCCCTGGACCATCGGTATCCCGGCCACATTGGCAAATCCACGGGCTTGTGCTTCTTGATTTGCTCGGTCCTCGGGAAAGGTTACGTAGCGGTCCGCGATGGCGAACAGGGCGTCGGGCACGTCCCAGATGCACCTGTGGACCGATGCCTGCGATATCCCGGATAGGTCCCCACTCGGAGACTGGAAGGAACCGGTAGCATAGAGGTTAAGTGCCACCGTCACCTTGACGGCAACCGATATCTCGTGTCCTCCTCCCGTTCCACGTGGGGCGAGGTGCGCCACGAGGTGACAGATATGTGCGACCGTCTCTCTGCTGAACCGGAGTCTCCTCCTGCAGGTGATGTCCGGCAGTGTCTCGAAAGAGATCCGATCACAGTACACCTTAGGCCTCGATTGTCGCCTCTGGCGCCCTGGCTCCACCATCAGTGCCTCCTCCCCCCCATGCTGCTCGACATCAGTGCCCGCATCCTGTGCCTTCTTCAACATCCCCCTGGACATACCGGCCATGAGTGCCTGCGGCCTGTATGGCGACGACAAGCCACTCCGCCATTCCCTCTGCTGCTGCAGCTGCCCCTGTATCCACTGTGGGATGTCGCTGTGGACGCTGCTGGATGTCCAACTGCAGTGCAGCGGCCCCAACCACTGCGCTGAACACCGCCGTTCGGTTCGAATACATTATGGTCACCTACAGAAGGGTGGTGGGGGGCAGAGAAACGACATGTTAGACGGAGGTTATTCGACACCTCGGTATACCGAGGATACCTGTGTGTCCCGGTGGCCTGGTCGCGCTGCAGACACGCGGCCAGCCTAACCCCTGGTCACTTTCTGCATCCAACGGGCAGTTAACAACGTCTCCTCACCGGTGCGTCAGTGGCCTGTGCCCTGTGCCCATCAGCCACAGGGCAACCAGCGGCCGTGTCCTCGTCACCGTCCTGCCATGGCCGGGCGGCTGAGATGTTGCATCCGGGGGTGCACGACCACCCACTCCACTCACTCCCTCTCCCCCCTCCCCCACTACTCCTCTCTCCCCCCCACTACTCCCTCTCCCCCTCCCACTACTCCCTCTCCCCCCCTCCCACTACTCCCTCTCCCCCCTCCACTACTCCTTCTCCCCCCCACTACTCCTCTCTCCCCCTCCCACTACTCCCTCTCCGCCCTCCCACTACTCCCTCTCCCCCTCCCACTACTCCATCTCCCCCTCCCACTACTCCCTCTCTTCCCCCCACTACTCCCTCTCCCCCTCACCACTACTCCCTCTCCCCCCTCCCACTACTCCCTCTCCCTCCCACTACTCCCTCTCCCCCCCTCCACTACTCCTCTCCCCCTCCCACTACTCCCTCTCCCCCCTCCACTACTCCCTCTCTCCCCCTCCCACTACTCCCTCTCCCCCCTCCCACTACTCCCTCCTCCCCCCTCCCACTGCTCCCTCGCCCCCTCCCACTACTCCCTCTCCCCCCTCCCACTACTCCCTCTCCCCCCTCCCACTACTCCCTCTCCCCCCTCCCACTACTCCCTCTCGCCCCTCCAACTACTCCCTCTCCCCCCTCCCACTGCTCCCTCTCCCCCCACTCACTCCCTCTCCCCCTCTACTCCCTCTCCCCCCTCCCACTGCTCCCTCTCCCCCCACTCACTCCCTCTCCCCCCTCCCCCACTACTCCCTCTCTCCCCTCCTACTCCCTCTCCCCCCTCCCACTACTCCCTCTTCCACCCCTCCCACTACTCCCTCTCTCCCCCACTACTCCCTCTCCCACCCTCTCCCCCTACTCCCTCTCTCCCCCCTCCCACTCTACTCCCTCCCCCCTCCCACTACTCCCTCTTCCACCCCCTCCCCTACTCCCTCTCTCCCCCCTACTCCCTCTCCCCCCCTCCCACTACTCCCCCTCTCCCCCCTCCCACTACTCCCTCTCCCCCCTCCCCTACTCGCTCTCCCCCCTCCCACTACTCCCTCTCCCCCCCACTACTTCCTCTCTCCCCCCCCCCTCCCACTACTCCCTCTCCCCCTCCCACTACTCCCTCTCCCCCCTCCCACTACTCCCTCTCCCCTCCCACTACTCCCTCTCCCCCTCCCACTACTCCCTCTCCCCCCTCCCACTACTCCCTCTCTCCCCCCCCTCCCCCACTACTCCCTCTCCCCCCTCCCACTACTCCCTCTCCCCCTCCCACTACTCCTCTCCCCCCTCCCACTACTCCCTCCCCCCTCCCCCCTCCACTACTCCCCCCCCTCCCACTACTCCCTCTCCCCCCTCCCACTACTCCCTCTCCCCCTCCCACTACTCGCTCTCCCCCTCCCACTACTCCCTCTCCCCCCCCACTACTCCCTCTTCCCCCCCACACTATTCCCTCTCCCCCCCCACTACTCCCTCTCCCTCCCACTACTCTCCCTCTCCCCCCCTCCCACTACTCCCTCTCTCCCCCTACTACCTCTCCCCCCCCACACTATTCCCTTTCTTCCCCCTCCCACTACTCCCTCTCCCCCCTCCCACTACCCCCTCTCTCCCCCACTACTCCCCTCTTCCACCCCCCCCACTACTTCCTCTCTCCCCCACTACTCCCTCTCCCCCCCCTCCTACTACTCCCCTCCTCCCCCCTCCCACTACTCCCTCCCCCTCCCACTACTTCCTCTCCCCCTCCTCCACTACTCCCTCTCCCCCCCCACTCCTCCCTCTCTCCCCCCTCCCACTACTCCCTCTCCTCCCCCCCACTACTCCCCTCTCTCCCCCTCCCACTACTCCCTCTCGCCCCCTTCCCACTACTCCCTCTTCCACCCCCTCCTGCTACTCCCTCTCTCCCCCACTACTCCCTCTCCCACCCTCTCCCACTACTCCCTCTCTCCCCCCTCCCACTACTCCCTCCCCCCCTCCCACTACTCCCTCTTCCACCCCCTCCCACTACTCCCCTCTCTCCCCACTACTCCCTCTCCCCCCTCCCACTACTCCCTCTCCCCCCATCCCACTACTTCCGTCTCCCCCCCTCCCACTACTCGCTCTCTCACCCCCTCCCACTACTCCCTCTCCCCCCCACTACTTCCTCTCTCCCCCCTCCCACTACTCCCTCTCCCCACTCCCACTACCTCCCTCTCCCCCCCTCCCACTACTCCCTCTCCCCCTCCCACTACTCCCTCTCCCCCCTCCACTACTCCTCTCCCCCCTCCCCCACTACTCCCTCTCTCCCCCCCACTACTCCCTCTCCCTCCCACTACTCCCTCTCCCCCCTCCCACTACTCCCTCTCTCCCCACTACTACCTCTCTCCCCCCCACACTATTCCCTTTCTTCCCCCTCCCACTACTCCCTCTCCCCCCTCCCACTACTCCCTCTCTCCCCCACTACTCCCTCTTCCACCCCCTCCCACTACTTCCCTCTCTCCCCCACTACTCCCTCTCCCCCCTCCTACACTCCCTCTCCCCCCTCCCACTACTCCCTCTCCCCCTCCCACTACTCCCTCTCCCCCCACTACTACTCCCTCTCCACCCCCTCCCACTACTTCCTCTCTCCCCCACTACTCCCTCTCCCCCCTCCCACTACTCCCTCTCCCCCTCCCACTACTCCCTCTCCCCCCTCCCACTACTTACTCCCTCTCCCCCCCACTACTCCCTCTCTCCCCCCTCCCACTACTCCCTCTCCCCCCTCCCACTACTCCCTCTCCCCCCTCCCACTACTCCCTCTCCCCCCCACTACTCCCTCTTCCCCCCCACACTACTCCCTCTCCCCCCTCCCACTACTCCCTCTCCCTCCCACTACTCCCTCTCCCCCTCCCACTACTCCCTCTCCCCCCCACTACTCCCTCTTCCCCCCCCCACACACTACTCCCTCTCCCCCTCCCACTACTCCCTCTCCCCCCTCCCACTACTCCCTCTCCCCCCTCCTACTACTCCCTCTCCCCCCACTACTCCCTCTCCACTCCCTCCCACCACTCCCTCTCCCCCTCCCACTACTCCCTCTCCCCCCTCCCACTACTCCCTCTCCCCCCTCCTACTACTCCCTCTCTCCCCCTCCCACTACTCCCTCTCTCCCCCCCTCCCACTACTCCCTCTCCCCCCTCCCACTACTCCCTCTTCCCCCCCCCCCCCCCACTACTCCCTCTCCACCCCCTCCCACTACTCCCTCTTCCCGCCCCCCCCCCCTCCCCTCGGCCTGGCCACTGTGTTCTCGGGGAAGCCTTCCCCAGTCTGTGGAGACTCCGGGACGATCCGCTCACCTCCTCACTGCTCAGCGTCAGCCAGCACGACTGGCTGACGACTATAAAAAGCAGGTGCGGACGGCGACGGCGTGACCCCAGGTCACGCCGTCGGGACTTCGGCCCATCCGGGGTCGGAGAATAGCGGGGGTTCCGGAGAATCGCCATTTTGGGTGCCTCGGGTGATTCTCTGGGTTTTGCCGCACGGAACACAACGGAACCAATTTCGCCGCTTGGGAGAATCACGGGAGCGCGTCGGACCGGCGTCGTGTAAAAAACTGGCGTGGCCCGCTATTCTCCCAACCGGCGTGACATCAGAGAATCGCGCCCCAGGTCTTGATGGTCAAGAAAGGTGCATTCATAAGCAGCCAAATAGGTTGATAAGCAATCTCAAATCCTTCCAGCATACACCACTGGCAGGTGGTAGGGGCAGGAGAGATTCCTGGTCAGCCATGTGATTGAAAGAAAATTGGAACCTCTACAATCACTATTCATAGTTCTGGACTACAAAATGCATGTAACCGTGCATGTAGCCACTGCAACTTGGGAGGTTGGTTGGTTCAGTCGGTTGGATGGCCCTTGTGGATCAGATTGGTGCCCGCAGCACTTCATTGAGATATATAAAATTATGAAGGGCTTAGCTAGGATGGATAGGAAGGAATTTTTGCCCTTAGAGGAGGGGTCAATAGCTATGGGGCATAGATTTAAGGTAATGGACAGGAGGTTAATACTAGATGTGAGGAAAAACATTTTTACCCAGGGAGAGGATGGTGGGAATCTGGAAATCGTTGCCTGAAAGAGTGATAGAGGCGGGAACCCTCACAACATATAAGAAGCATTTAGATTAACACTTGAAATGCCACAGCATATAAGGCTACGGCCCAAGTGCTGGAAAATGGGAATAGAATTAATAGGCGCTTGATGGCTGGCATGGATACGATGGGCCGAAGGGCCTCTTTCTGTGTTGTGAAAGCTCTATGATTTTATGACTTTAAATCCCATGGATGCTGGAAATCTGAATGTAAAACAGAAAGTGCTGGGAATGTTCAGCAGGTCTCGCAGCGTCTGTCAAGGGAGAAACAGAGTTGAAAGTCGACAGAATCGCAGCTGGCTGACTGTTGCCGATTTAACCTGAGGGTCACCACACCTCAGGCAAGGGACAAAGTTGAAAGGGTAGGGCTTTCATGGTAACCTTAGCCAGTGCAGGAATTGAAGTTGCACTGTTGGCATTGCTGTGCATCAGGAACCAGCCATCTAGCCAAGTGAGCTAACCTTCAAGTGAAATATAGTGTAAGTATATTCTTGATAAATTATTACCTTAAGTCCAGCAAAATCCTATGACATAAATAAGGATCTGAATGTCGAGAAACAATGAGAATGTTAAGATCTCTTAGGGTCAATGCTAGGCTATGTCCATTATTGAAAATTATGATAAAACATCAGACGGCCTTTTGAGCCTGTTCTGCTATTCAATATGATTATCGCTGATCTTTGGCTTCAACTTCACATCCCGCTTGCTCTCCCTGTCCCTTACCTCCTGGAGAGACCAAGAATCTGTCTATCCCAGCCTTAAATATATTCAGGGATGGAACATCTAACACCCTATGGAGCAAAGAATTCCAAAAATTCACAACCCTTTGAGTGAAGAATTTTTTCTTCATCTCAGTCCTAAATGATCTGCTCTTAACCTTAGACTGTGCGCGCTCTGAACCCACTGCCCACACCACTACCCCTCCCCCCACACCCTGACATTCTCAAGATTCCTGACAGGGAAAGCAACTTCCCAGTGTCTACCTATCAAACATTTCTCACCAGTAAAAGATGATAAGAGCAGATCAAATACCAATAGAAAATGCTGAAAATACCCAGTGGGTCAGTCAGCATCTGTAAAGGGAAAATACAGATTTTTGGGTTCAGTTGCTTCATGAGACAACTGCAGTTGTCAATTAAATTCACACTTTGTGCAGTAGGATAATAAGTTTATACTTTATGGAGAACAAAAAAAACATCCGCTTTTTGTGACTTACAGCTGTTCTTGTGTTGCAGAAAACCTGTGATTGGGCTGCCAACTCCCAATCAAGCACTGGACTTGCACAGCTGGTTATAGAACATAGAACATAGAACAGTACAGCACAGAACAGGCCCTTCGGCCCTCGATGTTGTGCCGAGCCATGATCACCCTACTCAAACCCACGTATCCACCCTATACCCGTAACCCAACAACCCCCCCCCTTAACCTTACTTTTATTAGGACACTACGGGCAATTTTTCATGGCCAATCCACCTAACCCGCACATCTTTGGACTGTGGGAGGAAACCGGAGCACCCGGAGGAAACCCACGCACATACGGGGAGGATGTGCAGACTCCGCACCAACAGTGACCCAGCCGGGAACCTGGAGCT
Organism: Scyliorhinus canicula; assembly: GCF_902713615.1. Lineage (NCBI taxonomy): Eukaryota > Metazoa > Chordata > Chondrichthyes > Carcharhiniformes > Scyliorhinidae > Scyliorhinus > Scyliorhinus canicula. Next base: position 172,603,224 of record NC_052150.1, read on the forward strand.
GTGAAGCATTTATGCTAACCACCATGCTACCGTGCTGCCCCCAAAGCCACAAGGCCCAGAAATGATTCACAGGTCCTCAAATAACAACCTCAGAGCGGCAGTGCCTCATGTGATTCAAAATCAGCAGATAAGGGGTGGGTAGATATGAGTCCCAACATTTATTACTGAGCCTGTAGTTACCTAGGCATTGCCTGTAGCAGTTAAAGTACCCATAACGCTTACATCCTACACCATTGTTATCATCCAAGCTTTGCCAATTACGTAAGAATCACTCACTTCGGCACATGGAAACATATCCACCAAGTCACAGCTGTATCAGGGGTAAGAGAGCAGAGAGTCACATCTGTTTCCCTAAAACCCTGCAGCAAAAACAAATACAACAACAATCTGTCACACTGCTGATTTCCCTCAGGTACTGAAAATCATTGAATGCATACATTTCAAACTCCATATTCCTCTGCATCAGGCCAATCAGTGCAATTGAAAAGGACAACAAATGACTGCAGTCGGTGTGCAATGCCAAAAATCACATCACATTAGTTAATGCTCCCGTCTACCACAGCCCCTTCATTCTTTCTCACTTCTCTTCCACAATGATCTCTGAGCTATTTGTAAGAAAAGAGTGGAGCTAAACTCCAAGGTCGTTGTTAAGGCTGTGCAATCAATGCTACGGCACAGGAACCCAAGCCTGTCGGGCTGGGCTGAATCCAGTGAAAGGTCACCTACGATCCTTGGGATGCACTGACATATAATATAGTACTGAGCACAATCAGGAGGCTTTTTATAGGTTTCTGCTGGTTTGTTTGTCATATTAAGTAGGTAGCCCTCCTTAATAATGTATTTGCCTTTGGTGAATGAAAGATAATCACAGGCACTGACACTCAATGACAGAAGTTGAGGGAGTCTATCCCAAGTGGGAGCCCAGTCTCTGGGTCCTGATAGCAACTGAGCCACTGGATCAAGGAATGGGCTTTTATTTTAGGGCTGATGATTATATGCTACTCAGTCATTTTGTGGGATCCCACAGAACAGTGATGAGCAACCAAGGCTAACGAGTGGGCAACCTGAGTGGCCGTCGTTCATCTCAGTGGGCTGTAAGATTGAAATCGAGCTTGTTCACTAGCCACGACCACATGAGTAAGATTAAATCATTTAATGCACACTGAATATTTCATAAGTTACAAAAATGCTTAATCATTTATATATTTATAGAATTATCATGAACTTCAAATGGTAAAAACAGAAGAAACATTTACACTTTTGACGCAGAGCTCTCAGTCAATGTGAGTAATCAGCATGCACCTCACTTCACTTGCCTTGCTTTACTTTTTTTTAAAGTTTAGAGTACCCTATTCTATTTTTTCAGCTAACGGGCAGTTTAGTGTGGTCAATTCACCTACCCTGTACATCTTTGGGTTGTGGGGGTCAGACCCATGCAGACACAGGGAGAATGTGCAGACTCCACACCGACAGGATCGAACCCGGGTCCTCGGCAGCAGGGAACCCGGGTCGTGAGGCAGCAGTGCTGACCACTGCGCCACCGTGCTGCCCCTTGCCCTTGCTTTACATGTGTTGAAGTTTAGTCACACCTGGTGGAGGGAGGGGGGGGGGGGGGGGGGGGGTACTATGCGGATGGAAATTAGTAGAATGTGGCAATGCTGGACGTGGACAACAATCAATTAAAAGTCTCATGGGCCTCATTCAGAACCCAGATGGGCCACATGTGGTCGCCGGGCTGCAGGTTGCTCACCACTGCCATAGAATGAAAGAACAATTTAATGAGAGAGGTCAGGAGAAAGGGAGAAAAATGGAAAGGAGTACAATCTCATATTGGGTTAGCACTGCTGCCTCACAGCGCCAGAGACCTGGGTTTGATTCTGACCTCTGGTGACTGACTGTGTGGAGTTTGCACGTTATCCCCATGTATGCGTGGGTTTCCTCTGGCTGCTCCGGTTTTCTCCCACAGTCCAAAGATGTGCAGTTTAGGTTGATTAGATATGCTGAATTGCCTCTAGGAGGGTTTATGGGTATATGGATTGGGCCTCGGTGGCTTGCTCTTTCAGAGAGTCGGTGCAGACTCGATGGGCCAAATAGTTCCTTCTGCACTGTAGTGATTCTATGTTCTTCTATATGGAATAGGCTCAGATCCCCAGGGGATTTACCTCCTGCCTGGTCATGTTACTACTGTTTCCCAATTTTGCCATGAGCAAGCAACTTTAATGGCAGAGATTCCATCGTGGAGGATCATGTGGTGGGCTCTTCACTCTCCAACCCAGTCCCCACATACTTTCTTGTGTTGGCTGTTACGTTCTGTTGCTTGGCTGGTTGGAATTAGTTCACCAGAGAACATCTAGTTTGTGATTAGTTTAATGTTTATTTTTAAATAATAATGTGGGTCAAATAACAATAAGAAAATTGTCAAAATTGACTAACTATCAATTACTGTAAGACATTATCTAAGAGCTAATGTAAATGCGACTATCCACTACGACGGCTACCTCCAGACTCCCCAAGGTAACAGCATCATGTGGTTGTTCTTTACTGCCACCTGCTGGTTGGAGGTCGTATCTATTAATATTTACATGATTGCTTCTGTATATCATCACATCCCCTTTCCTTTGGAAATGAGCAATATTTACATACATTATTTAAATTCAATATACAATGCATATGATATGCATAATGCTTCAATTATTTACGTGTTTACAGTCCATCACAAATTCAATCTGTTTGGCTTGCTTCCGTATCTTGTCGACCTTCTAGGCATCGGTTGAATTTGTGAGTTTGATTGATTTTCAACTGTTGTTGAAGATGGTTCTTGAGGTGTTTCAGTGCTTTGCACATCTTCAGCTTGTTCTGCTTTTGTGTGCTGAGTTAGCGTTTTTTCAGTTGCCCTGAGATTGCTTTTAACATCATCCGGTGGTTCTGAAACAAGGGGTTGCTGAACCTTCAGCAAGGTTCTTCTGTTTCTTCTTAGAACTTGCCTTTATCCGTGACAATGATGTTTGACTGCAGATCTGAGAGTTGTATTAGCTTTGCACACTTCAACCATCCACCTCCATCAGGATCTTCTACCCTGACTGTGTCATTCTATGCTAACGGTTGCAGACATCTTGTAAATTTGTCATAATACTTCTTCTGCCTCCTTTTTTGAAATGTGAGTATCTTCACACTGAGTTGTTGATTCATTAACAATTGTGAAAGTGCTAATCCATTAATCAATGGTGCTGCTCTTGCTAAGTAATGCAAGATATGGATTTTCCTGACTGTCCATAGTTTTTTTGAGTAGCTGCTTCACATCGTGAACACCTTTTTCAGCCTTCCCATTGGATTGCGGATAAAGAGGACAAGAAGTAATATGTCGAAAATCATAGCTCTGAGTGAGCTCTGTCCATTCATGTGGCTTCACAGCGCCAGGGTCCCAGGTTCGATTCCCCGTTGGGTCACTGTCTGTGCGGAGTCTGCACGTACTCCCCGTGTCTGCGTAGGTTTCCTCCGGGTGCTCTGGTTTCCTCCCATGGTCCAAAGATGTGCAGGTTAGGTGGATTGGCCATGCTAAATTGCCCCTTAGTGACCAAAAAGGTGAGGAGGGGTTATTGGGTTACGTGGATAGGGTGGAAGTGAGGGCTTAAGTGGGTCAGTGCAGACTCAATGGGCTGAATGGCCTCCTTCTGCACTGTATGTTCTATGTTCCTATGTTCCTATGACTGCTAGGACATGGGCCAATGTCGCTCATGACAACTTGTAGTATTCTATGATGAGCAAATATGTCCTTGGTATGTTTGATGACACACCTGGCTGATGAGTTGGCTAGCTGTACCACTTCTGGAAAGTTAGAGAAATAGTCGATCACTAACAGGTATTCTTTTCCTGCCAGATAGAAAGATCCATTACCACTTTCTGCCATGGAATTGTTATTATTTCACCCATTGGCATTGGTTCTTTTCGTTGTTTGTACTGAAAGTTCTGACAAGTTGCACAGTTTTCTATCTTGATCTGAATGTCTTGATTGATGCCTGGCCAGTATTCCGTGTCTCTAGCTCTTCGCTTGCATTTTTCTATGCCTAAATGCCCCTCATGAATCTTCTGCTGAATTATCGATCGTATCGATTATGGTATGACAATCCTGTTTTGCCTGAAGAAAAAACCATTTAATCTTATAGGTTGCAAGTGGTATAACCAATGATTACACTGGTCAGTGGGTAATTTTGGGGATCTGACATCCGATTTATTGCAGGGTTCATGGAATTGGTCACATTCGGCTGTATTGTTGCTAGTACAGTTTTATTCCATCATAATATTTGCTTGGCTGTAGTGTTCATCCTGTTGTAAACTGGATCTCTACTCATTATTTTCCTGTATTACAGGTTGAACCTCATCCTTCAGTTGCATCCAATTAGTGAGTGGAAAAACTCCGAATCCTTGAAATATTTCTGGAAACGCCTTAAGGATTGAATCCACTGATGTACTTTGCATGGTTACAGCACAGTCAGCACTGTATACTCTTTTTACCAAATCAAGCGCTTCACAGGCTTCCACTCCCAGTAGTGATTCACGCTTAGACGCTACAATGGAAAACTCCACTTTATGCATATTATTCTTTACTCTGACCTCTCGTTCGAATGCTCCTAGAGTGTTCATTCTGTTGCTATTGTAATCCTTCAAAAGTGCCATTTTATTCACAACATGCGGTTTAATTTTCATTTCTTGTATATCCGATAAACGTATAAGATTGTCCCTCACTCGTGTGTCGAGTTTACATTAACTAATGTTTTATTAATCATCAGAGGAACTGTCCAGGTATCTCTATGAACTATTGTATTTGTATTGCTATTATTGCAAATTTGCTTCAAAGACTTTTTAGCTTGCATCCCGTTCTAATAAAAATGCGTCTTCCAGATTGATCGCTTCAGTCACATTTATTGATTCTTTTATTTCTGATTTTTCATTCGAAAAACGTTGTTTTGAAAAGTGATTGTTGCGTTGGACATTGCCTTTGCAAATGCTTGTTGCGCATTGTTTACACAAAATGGTGGAATTTATTTAAAATGGCCATCACTGTTGGGACCACGTTTTGCATTCGGGTGTGTCACAACATTAATGGTGTCGACTGCATCTCCAATCTTCGCACAAAAATTCTTTTAAGTTTGGAGTGCTAATCTGCTGCGCAGCTAGCTCACTGGAATGAAAAATTTTAATGGCATCATCGAGCTGGAGTTCATTCTCCTTCAACAATCTTTCCCGAACTTTGTCATTATCAGTACTGAATACAATCTGATCTCTGATCATGGACACTTGCAAGTTGCAAAGTTATATGTCTGAGCCTTTAATCCCAAGTCTGTTAAGAAGCTGTTGAATAATTCACCTGCCTGTTGTGTATGTGTTCAAAAAAAGTACCATTCTATCGTTTTGGTTTTTTTTTAGTGTACAGTGTCAATCAAATGTTTCATGACTTCGTCAAAATTATTTCTATCAGCTTCATTATCGAATGTGAAGGTGTTAAAGATTTCTATCGTCTCTGGACTTGCTATGGTGAGCAGCAATTGTATTCTCCGTTGATCAGGCTATGCCTGAAGACCTAGAGTTGCCATGTAAAATGTGAATTGCTGTTTAAAAGTGCGCCAGTTCACATCTACATTACCAGTAACTCGAAGCTGGTGTGGTGTCTTCAGACCTTCCATCACGGACTTCAATGACTAGCAGTGCATTGAGTTATATTCTGATAGTACTCTACATGGTTAGTAGAATTTTTTTTTCTTCTTTTCCTTGTTACTTTTGTCTTTTTAGATCTTCAGAACCAATCCTGGTACCATGTAACGTCCTGGGGCTTGGCTGAATGGAATTAGTGCACTAGAGAATGTCTGGTTCGTGACTAGTTGAATGTTTATTGTTAAACAATAACGTGGGTCAAATAACAATAAGAAAACTATCAAAATCTACTAATTATCAAACCTACTAACTATCAATTAATTAATAAATTATTTAACAGCTACTACAAATGTGACTATCCACTACAACGACTATCTCCAGACACCCCGAGGTAATAGTGTCACGTGGCTGTTCTTTACTGCCACCTGCTGGTTGGAGGTCGTATCTATTAATAGTTACATGATTGCTTATGTAGGGGCAGCACGGTGGTGCAGCAGGTTAGCCCTGATGCCTCACGGCGCCGGGGTCCCAGATTCGATCCCGGCTCTGGGTCACTGTCCATGTGGAGTTTGCACATTCTCCCCGTGCTTGCGTGGGTTTCGCCCCACAACCCAAAGATGTGCAGGGTAGGTGGATTGGCCATGCTAAATTGCCCCTTAATTGGAAAAAATGAATTGGGTACTCTAAAAAAAAATTTTTAATGATTGCTTATGTATATTGTCACATAGGCCACAGGTTCTGCTTAAGTTCACCAACATGCTTGATGGAAAGCTTCTACCCCTTTAAATGCCTGGCTGGGATTTTGCAGCTGTGTAATGACTGGATTTCTCTTGATGGAGATTGATTCATGGACGATGAGCCCCCATTCCAAGTTCTTTATTTATTTTTTTAAAATATTTTTTTCCCATTAAGTAGCAATTTAGTGTGGCCAATCCACCTACCCGGCACATGTTTGGGTTGTAGTGGTGAGGCCCACGGGGAGAATGTGCAAACTCCATACGGACAGTGACCCAGGGCTGAGATGAAACTCAAGTCTTCGTCGCTGTGAGGCAGCAGTGCTAACCACTGCGCCACCGTGCCTCCCCCCCATCCCAAGTTCTAGCAGTGTCACAGAAAGGGTCACCCCTCCAGGACATTGCCACTGGGAATATAATCATGGCTGTAGTGTTGCTGAGGCATTAGCGATCAGAAATATGCAAATAATATTTTGCATCATTAACATTTTATTTGAGTACATCTGCCCAAATATGGCGAACATTTACTTTTTAAACATTCACCATTACTGCCTGCAGAAAATTCCAGAAGAACGGGATACCGGTAGAATGGTTAGATTTTGCATTTCTGACCAACACAATCAGCCCAAAATCAGAATCTAGATCCAGCTCCTCATCTGTAATCTGTGATCTAGCTATCTTTTAGCCATCCAGGTATTCGCTAAAATGGAAACCCATTAACAGCCTTAAGAGTCTATAAACCAAGCTATTAGAAAATCTAAATTGCAGAAGTTATGTTTGCCTGATTTATAACATATGCTTTCTCCTAATTATAGTGAGCCATCCCATATATTTAAATAGAAATAACCTGGCAGCATATTGAAAGGAACAAATGTTTAGGAAACTCATGTATGACCAGATGTATAGATGGACTTAACCAGCCTAAAACTGCACAGTTTACGGAAGGAAGCCCTATAAGAAGCAAATGTGAACTCACATGAAACATATTGCTGGGAAGCATCTCGTTTCTTGTGCAGCTCAATTCACGCTATCAATTAGAGCATTGGTTTGCAGGATTAAATGGAAGTGAGTGAGAAGAAACCCAGATCTCGGTGACAGATCTACCCCTCCAGGTTCCATTAATATGTCAGACTGGTTAGTCAGTTACCAACAGCGCCTGTAGCCCCGCAGGCCTATGTAGCTCAGGTATCAGATTACCAGATCTCCTACAGAGCATTGTCAAGGTTCCAAGGCCCTGCCATCTTGAAGTCAACTCAACCACAGAGACCCCACTCCCCAAGGAGAATAGTGACTCGCTGTAGTAAAAGCAGAAAATGCTGGGAAAACTCAGCAGGTCTGGTAGTATCTGTGAAGAGAGAAACCGAGGAAACATTTCAAGCTCATGACCTTTCATCTGGCCTGGAGATAACTGACAAGAACGCATTTGAGCCATCTTCGGGTAAAGAGCAAAAATACTTCTATCAATTTCACTGTTTCCTTTTCAAGCTTTCTTTTCTACCTGATATCTATCTTTCTCATTGAGCCCGAAATTAACGGGGAAATGAGGGAGCGCAATAGTCAAACAGTGAGACCACAAGGTGGGGGGGGGGGGGGGGGGGGGGGGGGGCAGGGGAGATGCCAGCTAATCCAAGGCATGCTGAGAACCATATCTGGAAAGTGGGGAGGCAGCCAATGATGGAGCAGGGAGCTTAAGATCAGTGCTGATGGAGGGGGCAATGCAATCTATGCAATCGAGAGCAAATAGTAGAAATTAGCAGAAGGATTGCTTGAGGTATTGGGAACACACTCCTGTCCCATTTGGCTTACAAGGAGTTCTCTTTAATGTTACATGTGGGAGTGGAAGAGGAGAAGGCGACGCTGGAAGGGATCAAGGCAAAGTGGGAGGAAGAGTTGGGAGAGGGAATGGAGGAGGGTTCTGGTGTGAGGTGCTCCGGAGGATGAACGCCTCCACCTCATGCACGAGGTTGGGACTGATACAGCTGAAGGTGATATACAGAGCACACCTCACAAGGGTGAGGATGAGCTGGCTCTTTGAGGGGGTAGAAGATGTGTGTGAACGTTGCGGGGTGGGCACCACAAACTACGTTCATATGTTTTAGTCCTGTCCAATGATGGAGATTTGCTGGAAGGAGGTTTTCGGGTAATCTCTAAAGTGGTGCAGGTGAAACTGGACCGGGCCCTCGGGAGGCCATATTCGGGGTGTTGGACCAGCCGGGGTTGGAAACAGGCGCAGAGGCAGATGTTGTAGCCTTCGCCTCGTTGATCACCCGAAGGCAGATCCTGTTAGAGTGGGGATCAACCTCTCCACCCTGTGCCCTGGCGTGGCGGGGGGATCTACAGGAATTCTTACCGCTTGAAAAGGTCAAATTTGAACTAAGGGGAAGGATGGAGGGGTTCAACAATTCATGGGCGTTATTCATTATGCACTTTCGAGAATTGGATCACATCGAACATGAGAGGGGGAGGCTGGGAGGGTTGGGGAGCGGGGAACTATATGCTTTAATGGTGAATATGGGTGATTCCTGATTCCTTTTTGTCATTTGTTTATGTTAACATGCGGGCTAATGTCTGGGGGTTTGGTGGGAGGATGGGATTATTGTTATTGATATGGGGATTGACATTACATTCGTTACTGATTATTGTTTATTGCTGGGTGTAGATTTGGGAGAAAATGTGAAAAAGGAGAATAAAAACTTTTTTTTTAAATGTGACGGGAGAAATGGTCAGATGGTCCCTTCCTTTTTCTACCTCTTGGTGGCACGGTGGCACAGTGGTTAGCACTGCTGCCTCACAGCACCAGTGTCCCGGGTTCCAGTCTGGCCTCGGGTCACTGTCTGTGTGGAGTTTGCACTTTCTCCCCGGGTCTGCGTGGGTTTCCTCCGGGTGTTCCGGTTTCCTCCCACAGTCCAAAGATGTGCGGGTTAGGTGGATTGACCATAGTAAATTACCCCTTAGTGTCCAAACGGTTAGGTGCGGTTATGGGGATAGGGTGGAGGCGTGGGCTTAAGTCGGGTCCTCTTTCCAAGGGTCAGTGCAGACTCCATGGGGCGAATGGCCTCCTTCTGCACTGTAAATTGTATGATTCTATGAACTGCAAACAGAGGTGTTTTAAAGAAGAAGTTATTTAACTCCTTGGGAACAGATAAAAGACAGGTTTTCTTGTAAGTTTTTTAAAAAGGAGAAATAAATTTTTCTTTAAATATTTTATTCAGGAATTTGCATAAACAAACACCAAACAAAACAGACAAAAGTAGAAATAAAATCATACAACTTAATAAATAACCAACAGCCACTCCTGCCCCGCCATACCCCCTCCTCTCATCCTGCCTTCCCCTTTTTAACCCCCTTAACCCCGGCCTCTCCCTCCAACTCGGCGGACCCTTCAGTCCTCCTTAAAGTAGTCATTGAACAGCTTCCATTCCGAGTCGACCCCCTCAGGATGAACTTGACCTTCTCCAGCCTCAGGAATTCCACCATGTCGGTCACCCACACCCCCGCTTTCGGCGGCTCCGAGTCCCTCCACCCAAGCAAAATCAGTCTCTGGGGTATCAGGGAGGCAAAGGCCAAAACATCGGCCTCTCTCACCCCTCAGACTCCAGGGTCTTGCGGCACCCCAATATCGCGACCGCTGGACACGGGGCCACCTTTACCCCCAACACCTTGGACATTTCGTTCGCGAACTCCTACCAGAACCCCTTTAGCTTCGGACATTCCCAAAACTTGTGGACCTGATTCGCAGGCCTCCCAGCTCACACCTGCCCCCTACTCCCTCAAAGAACCTACTCATCCTCGCCTCCGTTATATGCGTTCTGTGGACCACTTTAAACTGAATAAGACTGAATTTTACAGACGACAAGGACACGTTCACCCTCCGCTGAGCATCCTCCCACATTCCGGCCTGGACTCCCCACCCCCCCAGATCCTCCTCCCACAACCGTGTAATGTCCCTCATGGGGGCTCCCTCCTAATCCATCAGCTCCTTGTAGAACTCGGACACCTTCACCTCCCCTACCTTCTCCCTCGACAACCCCTTATCTTGTAGCCCCAAGGGTGGTAACCCGGGAAAGGACGGCACTTCTCTCCTTACGAAATCCTGGACCTACAAGTACCCAAAACCATTCCTCTTGGGCAGCACATATTCTTCCTCTGGGTCCTCTAATTTCACAAAGCGTCCCCCTACAAATGGGTCCTTGAAATGTTCAATCCCCAAAACCTCTCATCTAGTCCCTCCAGTGCAAACCTACGATTATCATAGATCGGGGCCCACACCGAGACATCCTCCAGTCTCAATTGCTGCTTCCTCAAGGCCAACATACCCTCAAGGTCAACACAACCACTGGACTCTGGGAGTACCTGGCTAGTGAGACTGGGAGGTTCTGAGGTATGAGCAGGAACCTTGGCATCACTGTCATCTTTACTGTCAGCGGGCGGCACGGTGGCACAGTGGGTTGGCCCTGCTGCCTCATGGCGCCGAGGTCCCGGGTTCAATCCCGGCTCTGGGTCACAGTCCATGTGGAGTTTGCACATTCTCCTCGTCTTGCGTGGGTTTCGCCCCCACAACCCAAAGATGTGCAGGCTAGGTGGATTGGCCACGCTAAATTGTCCCTTAATTGGAAATCAATAATTGGGTACTCTAAATTTAAAAATAAATAAATAAATAAATCTTTACTGTCAGCACTCATATCGCCAATGACAGAGGCAGCCATCTCACATCTTAAAATCCCCCTTCATCTGCTCCGCCAACCATGTCAAACTTAACTTATGTAATTGCGCCCAACCATGCGTCACCTGAATGCCCAAGTATCTAAAGCTCGCCCCCACCACCTTGAACAACAGCTCCCCCAACCCCCTCTTCTGCCCCCGGTCTCAATCGGGAACACCTCGCTCTTGCCCATGTTCAACTTGTATCCGGAGAACCGGCTAAAATCCTCCAAAATCCCCCTAATGCTGCCAATGCCCCCACAATGGATCTGAAATATATAATAGGCCAGCCGTGTACAGGTAAACCCTGTGCTCGACGCCCCCCCCCCCTCCCCCAGCTCAATCCAGCTCCAGTCCCTTGGCACTCTAAGCGCCATTGCCAATGGCTCTACAGCCAAGGCAGAAAGCAACGGCGAGAGTGGGCACCCCTGTCTCGTCCCACGTTGCAGCCCGAAATATCCCGAGCTAACCCGGTTCGTCTGCATACTTGCGACTGGCGCTTGTATAGAAACCGGACCCAGTCCACAAACCCCTGCCCAAACCCGAACCGTCCTAGCACCTTCCTCAGATATTCCTACTCCACCCAGTCAAAAGCCTTCTCCTCGTCCATCGCCAGTGCCGCTTCCACTTCCTGCCCCTCTGGAGGCATCATAATCAGATCTAGCAGCCTCCTCACATTTGCCAACAACTGTGTCCCTTTCACAAACTCCATTTGGTCCTCTCCTATCGCCCCCTGAGACACAGATCACAAATCGCGAAGCCAACCCCTTCACCAACAACTTAGCATCCATATTCAACAATGATATTGGACGGTACGATCCACACTGCTCTGGATCCTCATCCTTTTTCAATATCAGAGAGATGGATGCCTGCGATAGTGGAGGGGGGAGTTCCCCCCTCTACTTAGCCTCATTATATGCCCTCACCAGCAACGGCCCCAGTTCCCACCCAAACCTTTTGTAAAGCTCCACAGGGAATGCATCCGGTCCTGGGGCCTTCCCTGCCTGCGTCTCCCCCATACTCTTCATCACCGTCCTCAGCTAACGAGGGGCCCCCAATCCCTGCACCAACTCCTTGCCCACGCTGGGAAACTCCAGCCCATCCAAGAACCGCCGCATTCCCTCCCCTCTCCAGCCGGGGTCTCCGACTCATACAACCTCCTATAAAAATCCTCAAACTCCCCATTCACCCCACCGGGTCCAGCAGCATTCTTCCCATCCCATCCTTTACCCTATCACTGCCTCTTGCTTCCTCAACTGGTGGGCTAACACACTGCTTCCCTTCTCCCTATACTCATATACTGCCCCTCTGGCCATCCGCTGGGCTGGACCTCCCTCCTCTGGATACCCCTCATCTTCCGAACTGAGTGACTGAAGCTTCTCTTAAAATGTGTGTTAATAAAAGTTCCTTATGACAATCTGGTTCCTATCAGATGACCAGAGTATCTGTTTTTCCACTGTCCACTTATATGGCCCCTGACAACTCGAGCGTTGATACACAATAGAATTTGCATCTCAGCCATTTGCATCTCCTGCAAAATAAATGGGTTTCCCCGCATCACCATTCTGAGGAATTCCATTATGCAGCCATGACATCAGCAACACCATTGTGGACCACCAGAACCATTAAATTCACACAAAAGACCATTGTATTTCACTGTCCTCTCAATGAAATGTCCCAAAAAGGTGGGCTTTTAAAACCCATCTGCCATGGTGGAATTTGATGTTGGATCCCCAGAGCATTATGGGTGGCACTGTAGCACAATGGTTAGCACAGTTGCTTCATAGCACCAGGATCCCGGGTTCAATTCCCGCTTGGGTCACTGTCTGTGCGGAGTCTGCATGTTTCCTCCCACAAGTCCTGAAAGACATGCTGTTAGGTGAATTGGACATCCTGAAGTCTTCCTCTGTGTACCCGAACAGGCACCAGACTGTGGCAACTAGGGGATTTTCACAGTAACTTCATTGCAATGTTAATGTAAGCCTACTTGTGACAATAAAGGTTATTGTTATAATTATTATCTTGGGTCTCTGGATTACTAGTCAAGTGACAATACCACTACACCACCTTGATGCACGATCAATTGCACAAAGACTCAGGTTGGGTACAACTGTGGCTTTATTGCAGTCAGATGTGTGGCCTCCTGCTGCAGCTGGCGAAATGGCAGATCAATGGAGGACACGCATATTTATACAGCTCCTAGTGGGCGGAGTCAGCCAGCAGGGGCTACCAGCGAACCTGTAGCACAGGTCCTACCTTACATCCCCTAATACAGGTGTACACAGTGGTTCACCACATTCACCCCCTGTTAAAAATGAGTCCGGAGGGGGTGGTGTGGAACTATATACAATGTTACGAATTATGTACAGTGTCTTATAAAATGAGCGGGGAAGGAGAAAAATGTCTATTTTGATGGTCCGGTGCCCGTCAGAGGTTCAGTCGATCCGGTGCTTTGACGATTCGCTGGGAGCGACGTAACGGTGGCGGCGATGTCGGTGCTGGCGGTGCTGGTGTCACCGATGTTGGTGCTGGGGGTGATGGTGCTGGCCAGTAGTCAGGTGACCCCAGGAGCATGCCGAAATCTTCTTCGTCCTCTTGCATGGGCAGGGGAGGGATGGACCTGGAGGGGTTAATGCTGGGAGCGCTGGGGGAGGGGAGGGTGGTGCATGGGTGGGGAAGTGTGTTTGGCTGGAACCTGACGGTGCCAAGTCCCTGAGGGAGACAGTATCTTGGCGGCCATCGGGGAACTCTACGTATGCATACTGGGGGTTGGCATGGAGCAAGTGTACCCTGTCCACCAAGGGGTCCGCCTTGTGCAGTCGGACGTGCTTACGAAGCAGGACCGGTCCTGGAGCTGCGAGCCAAGTCGGGAGCGACACCCCGGATGTGGACTTCATGGGGAAAGTAAAAACACGTTCATGGGGTGTATTATTTGTGACGGTGCACAGTAGTGACCAGATGGAGTTTAGTGCATCAGGGAGTACCTCCTGCCAGCAAGAGCCTGGGAGGTTCCTGGACTGTAGGGCCAGCTGGACGGCCCTCCAAACCGTCCCGTTCTCCCTCTCTACCTGCCCGTTTCCCCGGGGGTTGTAGCTGGTCGTCCTGCTGGAGGCGATACCCCTGCTGAGCAGGAACTGACGCAGCTCATCACTCATGAATGAGGATCTCCTGTCACTGTGGATGTAGGCGGGGAAACCGAACAGAGCGAATATTGTGTTGAGGGCCTTGATGACGGTGGCAGACATCATATCAGGGATGGCAAACGGGAATCTGGAGTACTCATCGACCACACTGAGAATATACGTGTTTCGGTCAGTGGAGGGGAGGGGCCCTTTGAAATCCACGCTGAGGCGCTCAAAGGGGCAGGAAGCCTTCACCAGGCGCACACGGTCTGGCTGGCAGAAGTGCGGCTTGCACTCTGCACAGACCTGGCAGTCTCTGGTGACTGTCCGTACTTCCTCGACGGAGTAGGGCAGGTTGCGAGCCTTGACGAGATGATACAGTCATGTGACAAACGGGTGACAAAGGCCGTCGTGCAGGGCCCGGAGTTGGTCTACTTGTGCGCTGGCACATGTACCTCGGGAGAGGGCGTCTGGGGGCTCGTTGAGTTTACCGGCGCGATACAAAATCTCGTAATTATAGGTGGAGAGCTCGATTCTCCACCGCAAGATTTTATCATTTTTGATCTTGCCCTGTTGCGTGTTGTTAAACACGAAGGCTACTGACCGTTGGTCAGTGAGGAGAGTGAATCTCCTGCCGGCCAGATAATGCCTCCAATGCCGCTCAGCTTCAACGATTGCTTGGGCCTCTTTTTCGACGGATGAGTGCCGAATTTCTGAGGCATGAAGGGTGCGGGAAAAGAACGCCACGGGTCTGCCTGCCTGGCTTAGAGTGGCGGCAAGGGTGACATCTGAAGCATCGCTTTCTACTTGAAAGAGCAGTGTCTCGTCTACTGCGTGCATCCCGGCCTTGGCTCTGTCTGCTCTGGTACGGGCGAAGGCCTGTTGTGCCTCGGCTGCGTGGGGAAATTCAGTGGACTGTATGAGTGGGTGGGCCTTGTCCGCATAGTTTGGGACCCACTGGGCGTAGTACGAAAAGAACCCCAGGCAGCGTTTGAGAGCCTTGGGGCAGTGGGGGAGGGGGAGCTCCATGAGGGGCGCATGCGGTCGGGATCGGGCCCCAGTAGTCCATTTTGGACTACATAGCCGAGGATGGATAAGTGAGTCGTGCTGAACACACACTTCTCTTTATTATATGTAAGATTGGGAAGAGTTGCGGTGCAGAGGAATTTAGCGAGGTTGGCATCGTGGTCCTGCTGATCATGGCCGCAGATGGTGACATTATCTAAGTACGTAAACGTGGCCCGCAAACCGTACCAGTCGACCATTCGGTCCATCTCCCTTTGGAAGACCGAGACCCCGTTAGTGACGCCGAAGGGAACCCTAAGAAAGTAATAGAGCCGACCGTCCACCTCGAAGGCAGTGTATGGACAGTCCGATTTACGGATGGGGAGCTGGTGGTAGGCGGATTTCAGGTCAATTGTTGAGAAGACCCGGTACTGTGCAATCTGATTGACCATATCAGATATGCCTGAGAGGGGGTACGTGTCGAGCTGCGTGTACCGATTGTACCGTCTGGCTGTAGTACACAACCATTCTGTGTTTCTCTCCTGTTTTTACTACTGCCACATGGGCTCTCCAGGGGCTTTTGCTGGACTCGATGATACCCTCCCGAAGCAGCCACTGGACCTCGGACCTGATGAAGGCCTTGTCCTGGGCGCTGTACCGTCTGCTCCTGGTGGAAATGGGTTTGCAATCCGAAGTTAGATTGGCAAAGAGGGGGGGTCAACCTTGCGAGGCCGCAAATGGTGAGTGGCGGTAGGGGCCTGTCGAATTTGAGAGTGACGCTCTGGAGATTGCACTGGAAATCCAGGCTCAGCAATAGTGCAGCGCAGAGGTTGGGGAGGACGTAGAGACGGAAACCGATGAATTCTACGCCCTGGACAGTGAAAGTGACTGTACAGAATCCTTGGATCAGGACAGAGTGGGATCTGGAGGCCAGGGAGATCCGTTGATTGGCGGGGTGAACCGCGAGGGAGCAGCGCCTTACCGTATCCGGGTGTATGAAGCTTTCGGTGCTCCTGGAGTTCAGCAGGCAAGAGCTCGCGTGGCCGTTGATTTTCACCGTTGTCGAAGCGGTGGCCATGTTGTGGAGACGCGACTGGTCCAGCGTCATCGAGGCGAGCTGCGGGTGGTCGTCAGAGGTTTTGGATGGAGAGCGTTGGTGACGCAGATCGTGGCATGTAGTTGGCGGTCCAGCCCCGTGGTGAAGACAAGATGACGGCGTCAGGGGGTCCTGTGGAGAACAAAATGGCAACGCCCATGGGGCGCACATTGCGGGGGCAGGACAAGATGGCAGCACCCATGGGACGCACGTTGGTGGCACTGGGCAAGATGGCGGCGCCCATGGGCCGCACATGGACTGAGGGGGAGAAGATGGCGGCGCCCACTGGCCGCACGTGGCCCCGGGAGGAGAAGATGGCGGCACCACTGGCCGCACGTGGCCCCGGGAGGAGAAGATGGCGGCACCCATTGTGTGTTTGGCAGGGGGGAGGAGGCGATAGCGGCGACCGCGCAGGCCTGGCACACTGCTGCGAAGTGGCCCTTTTTGCTACAGGACTTGCAAGTGGCGGCGCGGGCCGGGCAGCGTTGGCGGGGGTGCTTCTGTTGACCGCAGAAGTAGCAGCGGGGATCCCCGCGGTGCGCGGATTAGCGTGCGGTGCAGGCATATTGGCTGGGCAGGGCTCCAGCTAGGAGGGCCGTTTGCGGGGTCCAGGAGGAGTAGGATGGTTGGGCCGCATGGCGAGGGGGGTAGGCCTGGACATTATGGGATGCAACCATCATGGAGGGCGTTAAAGTTCTTGTCTCTGCTAGATTGAGCGTGGCCCCTTCCAGCAGTCGTTGTCGGATGGGGTCCGACGCAATCCCCATTACGAACGCATCGCGCATGAGGAGATTAAAATGTTCGGTGGCCGTAATGGCCTGACAGTCACAGTCCCGGACGAGTGGGATTAGGGCCCGCCAGAAGTCTTCGATGGACTCACCAGGGAGTTGAGAGCGAGTGGCGAGTACGTGCCTGGCGAAGATCGTGTTCGCTTTCTGCGCATAGTTTTCTTTTAGGAGTGCCATCGCTTCCGCGTAACTCGGGGTGCCCTGGATCAATGGGAACATGCTGGAGCTCAACCTGGAATACATGACCTGTATCTTCTGAGCCTCCGTCGGCGCGGGGGTCGCTGCGTTGATGTAAGCTTCGAAACAAGCTAGCCAGTGATTAAAGTCCTTTCTGGCATCAGGCGAGTGCGGATCCAGCTGCAGGCGATCTGGTTTGATTCTGATCAATTGCACAAAGACTCAGATTGGGTACAACTGTGGCTTTATTGCAGTTGGACGTATGGCCTCCTACTGCAGCTGGCAAAATGGCAGATCGATGGAGGACACGCATATTTATACAACTCCTAGTGGGCGGAGTCAGCCGGCAGGGGCTACCAGCGAACCTGTAGCACAGGTCCTACCTTACATCCCCTAATACAGGTGTACACAGTGGTTCACCACACACCTCCTCCCCTCTCCCACCCATTGTATGGGGTTTGATGTTAATATGATTATGTCCAATTAGTAAAGTCGCCATAGTTCCAGGCGACCATAGGCTGCTTTCCCCTTTGAGGGGAGAGCTGGCTGGTGGTGATTTAACCTGAGGGTCACCGCACCTCAGGTGAGGGGCAAGGTTGAGAAGGCGGGGACTTCATGAATAACCTCAGTCGGTATGGGGATTGAACTCATGCTGCTGGTCTCACTCTGCATCACAAACCAGCTGTTCAGTCAACTCAGAGAAATCGGCCCTTCTTTAACACTTTTACAGGTGGTTCTTCACTTCCTGACATTGAAGCGGTTGTCTCTCCTTGGCCAACAGAGCTGGGCTCCCTCTGTGTCATAACTCCCACCAGGAAACCACAATGTGTTTTTCAAGAGCCTCAATCCATAAAAATGGCCAAGGTCACAGCAGGGTCAGGGTGACAGATAGGAATCTTGCCTTGACTCATCTGTGCTGGAAAACCCTGGAAATATAAGCACTAATTGTTACTAGATCGGCCACATAATATTTCAATGCCATTGGTTCCACATACCACTTTGATCACCTTCTATTTCGGCCTAGCAGCTCTCCTTGGCTCTGAAGTTGCACTAATTGGACGGGTTCGGACAATAAATGTTAATAACAGGCTTTCACTGAAGTTTATCACTTTAGGTAATGAAGCAAGAAATCACTTGCATTTAATCCTGTGGCAGTCTCACAGACCTGGTAACAGGCTTTGCAAATTCCCTCTTATAGCTGATCCAATCAGTTACAACACGGTCAGCCATTCTGACTTCACAGTCACCCTCTACCTCAAGGCTAGCCATCTTAAGATAGATGAAGTGTTGGATAGTGTAGGCTTGCGAGGTGAACATATACCACCAACACTGCGGAAGGTTCAACTCTATTTTATTAACTGACTATTAACTAATCGACATACGAGAACTGCGGGTTTAAACAATGCTAGTTTAAACTAGAGGCCTGAGCCTGTTCGAACCAGTTGAATCTCTCAGCACGTGGTGTGAGTCTGTGCTAGACTTGATGAGTTCTTGTTCTACTGCGAGGCAGCACCCAGAATGAACGGAAACCGTGGTGCCCTCTGCCTTTATAGTATGTGTATTAGCACGGTAGCATGGTGGTTAGCATAAATGCTTCACAGCTCCAGGGTCCCAGGTTCGATTCCCGGCTGGGTCACTGTCTGTGCGGAGTCTGCACGTCCTCCCCGTGTGTGCGTGGGTTTCCTCCGGGTGCTCCGGTTTCCTCCCACAGTCCAAAGATGTGCGGGTTAGGTGGATTGGCCATGCTAAATTGCCCGTAGTGTCCTAAAAAGTAAGGTTAAAGGGGGGTTGTTGGGTTATGGGTATAGGGTGGATATGTGAGTTTGAGTAGGGTGATCATGGCTCGGCACAACATCAAGGGCCGAAGGGCCTGTTCTGTGCTGTTATGTTCTATGTATTCTTTTTTTTAAAATAATTTTTATTGAAATTTTTGAAAAATATATATCAACAAAACAATAATAACAATAACAATAATAATAATAAACACCCCCCCGGCACCCGTAACAACACATATAACAAACCCCCCCACCCCCAATAAACAACAGAATAAATTAACAATAAGCAAATTAACTTAAACACTATCCCCCTAAACCCCCCCCCCCCCCCCCTTCCCCCCCTCCACCCCGGGTTGCTGCTGCTGCTGACCTAGTACCTTATCGTTGAGCCAGAAAGTCGAGGAAAGGCTGCCACCTCCTAAAGAACCCTTGTACCGTCCCCCTCAGGGCGAACTTGACCCTCTCCAACTTAATAAATCCCGCCATGTCATTGATCCAGGTCTCCACGCTCGGAGGTCTCGCATCTTTCCACTGCAGCAAGATCCTCCGCCGGGCTACTAGGGACGCAAAGGCCAAAACATCGGCCTCTTTCGCCTACTGCACTCCCGGCTCCACCCCAACCCCAAATATCGCGAGTCCCCAACCTGGCTTGACCCTGGATCCCACCACCCTCGACACCGTCCCCGCCACCCCCTTCCAGAACTCCCCCAGTGCCAGGCATGTCCAGAACATATGGGCATGGTTCGCTGGACTCCCCGAGCACCTGACTTCGCCCCCAAAGAACCTACTCATCCTAGATCCGGACATGTGGGCCTGGTGCAGCACCTTGAACTGGATGAGACTAAGCCTCACACATGAAGAGGAGGAGTTCACCCTCTCCAGGGCGTCCGCCCATGTCCCCTCCTCAATCTGCTCCCCCAGCTCCACTTCCCACTTAGCCTTCAGCTCCTCTACCGACGCCTCCCCCACCTCCTGCATTACCAGATAGATGTCAGACACCTTCCCATCCCCGACCCACACCCCCAAAAGCACCCTATCCCTTACCCCCCACGGAGGCAGAAAAGGGAACCCCTCCACCTGTCGCCTAGCAAACACCTTGACCTGATGGTACCTGAACATATTCCCCGGGGGGAGCTCAAACTTCTCCTCCAGTTCACCAAGGCTCGCGAACCTCCCGTCAATAAACAGGTCTCCCAACTTCCTAATGCCCGCCCTGTGCCACCCCAGGAACCCGCCATCCACGTTCCATGGGACAAACCGGTGGTTCCCCCGCAGCGGGGCCTCCACCGAGCCCCCCACTTCCCCCCTGTGTCGCCTCCACTACCCCCAAATTATGAGGGTGGCCGCCACCACCGGGCTCATGGTGTACCTCGTTGGAGGGAGCGGCAACGGAGCCGTTACCAGTGCCTTCAGGCTCGTGCCTCCGCAGGACGCCATCTCCATCCTTTTCCATGCTGCCCCCTCCCCCTCCATTACTTAGTGTGTGTATTCTAACTGGTGATTGGCTGCGGTATTTGTGCATGTTGATTGGTCCCGGTGTATGTCCATCAGTATGTGTCTGCACCATGATTTACTGGTGTATATATTGACAATAGAGATGAGGATAATGTTTTTCTCTCATAGAATTGAGACTCCATAAGACCACAAGATATGAGCAGAATTAGGCCTTTTGGCCATGGTGTCTGCTTCGCCATTCGATCATGGCTGGTATGTTCCTCATCCCCATTCTTCTGCTTTCTCCCCATAAGCCCTGATCCCCTTATTAATCAAGAACGGATTTGTGTTTGAGGTGCTTTTACCTACAGGGCTACAGACCAAGAGCTAGAAGGTGGAATTAGATGGAATAGTTCTTTCTTAGAAAATATGAACCAGGAGCAGGAGTGGGCAATTTGGCCTCTCGAGCTTGTTCCACCGTTCAATACAATCATGACTGATCTCATCATGGCCTCCTCTGCACTGTCCTGCCTGTCCTCTGTAACCGTTCATCCCATTACCAATTAAAAATCTCACTAACTCCTCCTTAAATTTACTCACTGTCCCTGCATCCACCGCACTCTGGGGTAGCAAGTGCCACAGATTCACGACCCTGTAGAAGTAGTTTCTCCTCAACTTTGTTTTAAACTCACATTCTCCCCTTGTCTGCATGGGTTTCACCCCCCACAACCTAAAAGATGTGCAGATTAGGTCACGCTAAATGGCCCTTTAATTAGAAAAAAATGAATTGGGCATTCTAAATTTTTAAAAAACTTTGTTCTAAGTTGGCTACCCCTTATCCTGCGAATATGGCCTCTCGTTCTAGAATGTCCTACAAGAGGAAGCATCCGCTCCATGTCTACTTCATCTGCACCTTTTATCATCTAATATACTTCAATTTGCTCTCCCCTTCGTCTTCTAAGCTCTAGAGAGTATCGGCTTTCCCAGCGACGAGGGATGCAGTCACTGGGAAATCCCGCTGGCAATGATGGGGTCAGTAAATCCCACAGGCGGGCTACCTCTGCCGCTGAAAAACACGCAGGGGGTTAGTTGGTAAATCCCTTTGTATCACAAATTCACAAAGCCAAACAAGACCAACACATATATCGATCAAAGAAGAAGTATCAACCGACAACTGTAACAATAGCCGCCCTTAACGAATATACTCCTCTTGCAGACTTTACATTGCCAGACTTGGCCCAAATACACATTTACAGAGGTTTATGCAGTGTAGTTCAAGCATTAATTTGCCAGCAAACCGGACTCTTGAAGTTTTCCTCCCTTCTGCCTGTCCCCCCCCCCCCCCCCCCCCCCCCCCCCCCCCCCCGTGTTCCTCTTGGGTGCATTCGACACTCCCCCCTCCCCCCCACCCAAGCCTACCCTCCCCCCTTGCTTTTTCCTCCTTGTTCCGTGACTCCCCACCCCCCCCCCCCCCCCCCCTCCCCCCATCCATACTTTATTGATTGCTGGTTACGAACTTGTCGTGAAGCAAGTTGGTGAACACCCTCTATTTCCAATGAAAGCCTTCTTCCCACCTATAGATGGTAAACGTTATCTTCTCCAGCCTGAGAAACCCTGCTAGGTCGGTCGAAAGTTAAGACTTAATTTTTTTTAAATCAGCAAACATTTTAATTATTACCAGATTGCCCCACTCCTAAACTGGGTAATACTTTGGGGGTTAATGTTAAGGGGCCATGAGAGGGTGGTTTGGCTAGTGGTTAACGTGAGGGGACCATGTAGCTGGTGAATGTATTTGTGACTTTGTGCCTTTTCCTAATTCCTAACATATGAAACAATATAGCTAGAAAATACTTGTTTACATTCGATTTCTGTTTTCCGACCTATTTTGTGGTTAAAAAAAAAAGTGGCATCAACATTATGAGGATACTTGGGGTTCCCTGATGCACTTTGGAGGCCATTAAGTTTACGCAACTCAAAAGGTTGGGAATCCTGCCTTATGTCATGGATTTCAGAATCATTGTAAAGTTACTCAGTGGAATTGTAGACAATCCCGGGTGGTACGGTGGCACAGTGTTTATCATTGGTGCCTAGGGCGCTGAGGACCTGGGTTCGAAGCCTGGACCTGGCTCACTGTCCGTGTGGAGTTTGCACATTCTCCCCGCGTCTGCGTGGGTTTCACACCCACAACCCAAAGAAATGCAGGGTGGGTGGATTGACCACGCTAAATTGCCCCTTAATTAGAAAAAAATTAATTGGGCACTCTAAATTTATTTATTTTTAAAAATAGTAGACTATCCAGCAGATTCGGAGAATCATGCAAAGTGTTCTACAAAGCAAAGATGCTGCTTGAGAAAGGATGGAACTGAAAAACCAGGCACTCAGCTTCTCCAGGCGCTCAGAATGAGAGCCCTGCATAGTTGGTTCATTGTGTAAGAAGCCAGGGAAAAGGAAAAAATGATTACAGACAATAAAACGTGGAAGTGTCATTAGGGAGTGAGTTAAATGGAGCAATTCCATCTTCAGGTTCCAATGCTATTCGTATACTATCTCCCCTTCTATTCTTAATCCTCTTTCTTATGGCCATGTGTGAAACTGCCAAAGCACTGAACAAAAGAACAAGGGGAACAGCAATTCTGAAAACAAATTCTGAAAGCGATTTATTCCTTTTCTTTTGTATGCCTCGAATAAAAGCTTGATGTCCTTGGATCCAGTTCACGTAAAAATAAACAGCGGATAATTACTTCTATCAGTGCTTGTCTGCATTGTTTATAGTGCCTCACTCACGATAACATCACACACTGTTTAATTATCCCAACATCCTTTGTGGTACATTGTTCATCCTCCTCAAACTCTCCATTGCCTACCATTTAGTGAATTCTTCCATCTTCTTTCACTACAGTTGCAGTCAGATGGGAATGTCAATGTGCATGCGCAGGATATAAGACATGGCGCCACTTTCTCTCTACCTTTGCCCACCTCTGTCACCGTACTCTCCAGTCCCATTTTTCTTACTCAGGAAAGGGAGGTTGGAGACGGGGTTGCGATTGATGAGAACTTAAAAGTCAAGGATGTTGTTTCAAAAAGGGTGATAACAGCAATTTTGATGAACGAAAGAACTCCCTCCAGCAATCGCTCAGAGAGAGGAGGGCACATGCCACAGACCCATGGTAAGAGCTTGTGTGTCGAGACTTTTCACATGGGGAGGTTGTTGCGCTGCAGCTACCACATAGTTCTGGCTGACCAGGGAACTCCCCTGTTCTTACTGTCTGCCGTAGATATAATCAGAGCATTTACAGGTTGGCAGTTAACCTGCTTGATCATGCCACGATCACGCCTTCCATGGCCTTCAGGTCCTGGGGTAGAACCCAAGCCCAGAGCTTCCAGCTCAGAGCTAGAGGTACTACTGTAACACAAGGCCTCCTCTGGGAAATATTGCAGTTGAGGTGAAGAAACTGTTGACAATTTCAACAAGGATCTGACGAAAAAAGAGAATTTGTATATTCAGGAATTGGGGATTGAATAATCATTAAGTGAGACTTGTAAATATGATAAACGTGTACAATATGGAAGTGGAGATGGAGAGAATCTCCAAAGAGCCAGACACTGAGAGCTTGCAGTTATGATAATGGGAGCAGGTGAAATAGTGGCAGAGGGGGAAGAAACAGGGAAAATTCATTTGGGGTATTTTGACATGGGCAATAGTTTATAATAGATTATATTAAATCACGCATCCATTATGTATCTCTCCTGATTTTCAATTCCATTAACTTCAAAGAAGCAATTTTTACCAGGGTATTAGGAGATGTGATTTGGCACAATGATTTTTTTATAGAACAGTACAGCACAGAACAGGCCCTTCGGCCCTCAATGTTGTGCCGAGCCATGATCACCCTACTCAAACCCACGCATCCACCCTATACCCGTAACCCAACAGCCCTCCTCTTAACCTTACTTTTTTTTTAGGACACTACGGGCAATTTAGCATGGCCAATCCACCTAACCCGCACATCTTTGGACTGTGGGAGGAAACCGGAGCACCCGGAGGAAACCCACGCACACAGGGGGAGGACGTGCAGACTCCACACAGACAGTGACCCAGCCGGGAATCGAACCTGGGACCCTGGAGCTGTGAAGCATGTATGCTAACCACCATGCTACCCTGCTGCCAATTTGGTAATTGATTTTCCGCTACCAAACAAATCTACCCAAAAATGATTGACAAACTGGAAAATCTAGGTCCATTTGTCACTTTGTCATTCCGTTTTGCTAGATTAGGCATGTATTATGACATAAACGTTCTTAAAAATGCAACAAAATGCAGAATGTTCAGGGTAAAAATCAAACTTTTCTGGAAGAATGGACCTAGGATTGTTCCCCCCCACCCCCAATAGAAATGCATCACTAATTTTGTGTCAACAACAAATGTATTTCTTCTTCGCATCATTTTAAGATGATTATGGATGAGGAACGCTATTCAGCACATATTGGACAATCATACTAATTAGCAAGTAATTGCTAAAGAAGAAGAACGAAGCATTCATCCAGTGAGCTCTGAGTGTCCTGCCTTTTAGAATTCAATTAATTCCAAGATTTTGCCTCCACTATTCTCTGTGCAAGTTTATCCCACACCTTAATTATTCTTCAGATATCTGTCCCAAAGCTACCCTCTATAAGTTTGAACCTGTGTCCCCAGTTCTGTTGTCCCTATTGAGCTTAAATAATATTCAAGATTAGCTTTTTCTTTTTCTAAATCCTGAACAATTTTATATATCTCTTTGTGATCACCTCTGAGTTGCCTCCTTTCAATTCTGAAAAGCCAAAATCTCTTGACGTCTTTACTCATAACTCAGACTCTTGGCACTGAGATAGAGTACAGGCTCTTCTCTGTATTGCCTCCAACAATTCAATATCTCTTTGTGACCAGAACTGCTATAAAGTTTGAGCAATATTTTCTCTGATTTATATCCCATTGTTTTGGCTAGAAAGTTAATCATCCTCATGACTTTCTGGATTGCTGCTCTGCATTGGTTGGACATATTGAGCATTAAATCTTCCAAGACATTCCTTTCAAACTGAATCCTTAGCTCTTTTAACAATCTTTGCAGAGTTCCTGTGAATCTATTTTTCCTCCCTATGTGTAAATCATTAAACTTATTGAACTCCCTCTGCCATTGTTCTACTGGCATACACGTTTTGTCCAAATTGCGGGCCAGTGGTGCAAATGATAACGCTCCTGACGACGGATCAGGGATTCCAGGTTCGACTTCTGGCGGGCTCATGGTAATTTTTTCTACATTAGTTCACAAGCTCCATGTTCAATTCCGTGAAAAAATACATTTTCAGGGGCGGCACGGTGGCGCAGTGGTTAGCACTGCTGCCTCATGGTGCTGAGAGTTTGATCCCGGCCCCGGGTCACTGTCAGTGTGGAGTTTACACATTCTCCCTGTGTCTCCGTGGGTTTCACCCCCGTAACCCAAAGATGTACAGGTTAGGTGGATTGGCCATGCTAAATTGCCCCTAAATTGGAAAAAAATAATTGGGTACTCTATTTTGTCCAAAGTATCTCATAATTTCCCGACTGATTCATCTGAATGCCCCTCCTAACTTGGCATTATGGATATCTTGATCCAGTTTCATCCTTGATGGACCTCAGACCAATCGCAAAGAGGTGAAAGACGCCTCCTCGCCATGGGAATGCTGAGGGAGAAATGGACTTAAGCAGGGAGGGATGTTATGATGGCCATGAAGGACACCGGGATGGTCAATAGATCTCCCCTTGGGCTTCATAGAATATGAATTCCTCAATTAAGCGGGCAGTAGCTTGCCCAATAGGAAATGTATGGCGGAAGCTTAAAACCTGCTGTTCCAACCCAGACCAGCATCTCCGTGCGTTCTTGGGCTTGGATGCTTGTGTTATAAGCCCTGGAACCAGACTTCTCCATTACTGCAATAAAGGGGTTTGTTATTGGAAGACTGGCCTTGAGAAAGTTATTACATTCAGAAAATAAGAAAGTGCTGTAGATGCTGGAAGTATAAAATAAAAACATAAAATGCTGCATTCAATAGGTCATCAGCATTTATAGAGAAAGAAAGACAGAGTTAACATTTCAGGTCGGTGACTTGTAGATGAAAGTTTATCAATCTGAAACATTGGGCAGGATGTAACTAAAATAGGAACAAAGTCCCATAGTGAGGGCATTTAGCCACAGGTTTCCTGGTTCTCGCAGCGCTCAGAAACGCAATGCTATAAAATGGCACCCGGGTTAGATACTGGGCCTCAGTGGGGAACACACAGCCAACGTCGCACACAACCCTATTTTGTGGACTTAGGAGCTCCGCTCGCCAGAACTCCTCAGTGCAGCAAGAGAGCCCTCCAATCTCTGGAGGTTCCGAGGCGACCCCCAACTCCATCGCACTATAGGACGTTCCCCAGCCCCCCACCCCTGCCTCGTGCCACATGCCCCCAACACCTATGCAGGGCACCCCCAGTCTGATCACTACCACACAAAAAAATACCAGTTTGATACCTTGGCAGTGTCAACCTGGTATTGCCCCTGCCAGCTAGCAGTGCCAACCTAGCACCCATGTGGCATTGCCAGGGTGCCAGTCAGGCAGTGCCAGGGCAGAACCAGCAATGTCATGGTACCACCCTGCACAAAGGGCATGCGCCTGAGACCCTTCAATCCGCTGGGAGACCCTCAGAAGTGCTGTTCCATCTGGTCCCCATTTGTGGAAACCCGTACTGAACAGCACTTGCTCAAGGTGTCCATGGCAAAGGGTATAGATCCCAATGCCTCGTATAACTCAGGAATCTGCATATTAAAGTGAGACTAGCTGTCTTGCTTTAATATGCAGATTTGCCGAAAGGTGATCCCGTTCCACAATGGGTGTGATTTACATCGCAACATCTCGCATTAGATGTCATGAGGCAATGCGAGCCGGGTAGATCCTGGGAGCAGGGTCTCCTGGCTTCTATCAGCCACTCTGCACCACGCTGCCTTTCAGGCCCAGTGTGGCCATTTGATTGCTCCCATTAACTTTGTTTCTCTCCAAGGATGCTGCCTGGCCTGATGAGTATTTCCAGCATTTTCTGATTTTAGTGCAACTATTTAATAAGATTAACATTGAGGTTTTAGATAAACCCATTGTGGTAAACACTTGGAGTAGTTAACAGACTGAATGACAGGAAACATGAGGTACTCATTGGAGAAGTTATGCCAGAATAGTACCATTATGCCATAACACCTTATGGCTTGGTGTTGGTGCACTGCTATTTCTAATTTACATAAATCATTCTGAATTTCTGGATTCAGAAACTCATTGCAGAGTAGTCAAATGAAACAAATTGAAGACTTAGCTTCTGGAGGAAGTGCTGAAGTGTTACTGACACGGATTCCTCCTCAGTGTCTGCTAGAGTCAGAACACTAGCTTCCTCTACTTCCATCTCAGAACTTGAGTCCTCATTATTGAGGAATATGGACATTGGGTTCTCTGCAGTCTGTTTCCCTATACTAGCGGTGGCACCTCTGTTACGGGTTGTATGGGGACAGACTCCCTACTCTCACTTTGTCGGACACTGGTTCCATTTTCTCCAATTTGACTCCAGGGACACAGCTGGAGCCATCTCCGAAGTTCCTCACATAGACCACACGACTTATCTTGAATATTCTTTAGGATCTAGCAGAATCTTTTTTTAAAAATATTTTTAGTCTCCTCATTTTCCACTTTTTCATCAAATTTACACCCAACAAAAGGTAACCAACAATAACAAATACAATAGCAATCCCCCAATCAGTATCTCCTTCAACATACAAACACAAACCTCCCCCCTACAACCCAAATACAAACCAAGAAAGACGAAAAGAGAATCCATGATTGTCCCATACATGGTAAACAATAAACAAGGATCTAGCAGAATCATAATTTCTTTTCTGGTTCTCTTGTTGGGACTCCACCCTCACCACGGAAGAGGAGGCTTAGCCTCATACGATGCCACCGTCCCATTAACAGTTCCACTCATGCGATTTCTGTTGTTGTTTTGAGGAGTGGTCCTATAATCAAATAAAAACCCAGCCAATTTGGTCTTTATGGATGCTGCCAGTTGTTTTCTCATGCTGATTTTAAAGGTCTACACCGCCCGTTCTGCCGGACCATTTGACAATGGCTGATAAGGTGCTGTTCTGATTTGTCTGATGCCATTGAATTGCATGCAGCTTTGGAACTTCCCACTGGTAAAAGCGCCTTCCCTTACTGCATCTGCCCGATCCCCTTAATTAGCTCCTCCAGCTCAATCGGCGCCCCCAACCCCTCCACCTTCTCCTCCTGCACCTTCGGGAAAGATAGCCCGTCAAGAAACCTCTCCATTCCCCTCCTCTCCACCGTTGGCTCCGACCGGTACAGTTCCCCGTAAAAGTCCTTGAAGACCTCATTCACCTCTACCCCCTTCCGCACCACATTCCCACTCTTGTCTCTCACTCCAGCAATTTCCTTAGCCGTATCCCGTTTGCGGAGCTGATGAGCCAGCATCCTACTCGCCTTTTCACCATGTTCATAAACTGCCCCTTGTGCCTTCCTCCATTGTGCCTCTGCCTTTCTAGTGGTCAGCAAATCAAATTTAGCCTGTAGGCTGCGCCTCTCCCCCAACAGTCCCTCCTCTGCTGCCTCCGCGTACCTCCTATCTACCTCCAGCATCTTCCCCACCAGTCTATCCCTCTCACTCCTCTCGCTCCTCTCCCTGTGTGCCCGGATGGATATCAGCTCCCCACGAAGCACTGCCTTCAGGGCTTCCCAGATCATCCCCACCTGGACCTCCCCCGTATCATTCACCTCGAGGTACCCCTCAATACTTGCCCGGACCCTCCTACACACCTCCTCCTCCGCCAACAACCCCACATCCAACCGCCACAATGGGTGCTGGTCCCGCACCTCCCCCATCTCCAACTCCATCCAATGCGGAGCGTGGTTGGAGATTGCAATGGCCGAATATTCGGCCTCCTCCACTCTCGGAATCAGTCCCCTACTCACCACAAAGAAGTCTATCCAAGAATAAACCCTATGTACGTGGGAGAAGAAAGAGTACTCGCGTGCCCTCGGCCTCACAAACCTCCATGGATCCACCCCACCCATCTGGTCCATAAACCCTCTCAGTACCTTGGCCGCCGCCGGCCTCCTACCCGTCCTAGAGCTGGACCGATCTAGTGAAGGATCCAACACCGTATTGAAGCCCCCCCCATAATCAGACCTCCCGCCTCTAGATCCGGGACACGTCCCAGCATACGCCTCATAAAGCCCGCATCGTCCCAATTTGGGGCATACACACTAGCCAGTACCACCTTCTCTCCTTGTAGCCTGCCCCTAACCATAACGTACCTACCCCCCTTATCCGCCACCACCTCCGACGCCTCAAACAACACATTTTTCCCCACCAGAATCGCCACTCCCCGGTTCTTCACATCCAACCCAGAGTGGAAAACCTGCCCCACCCACCCCTTCCTCAGACGGACCTGGTCCACCACCTTCAGGTGGGTCTCCTGAAGCATTGCCACATCTGCCTTTAGCCCCTCAGATGAGCAAGTACCCTCGACCGCTTCACCGGCCCATTCAATCCTCTTGCATTCCAGGTGACCAACCGGATCAGAGGGCGTCCCGCCCCCCCCCCCCCCCCCTCCCCGTCGACTAGCCATAGTCCGTCGACTGCCCGCACCAGGCCAGCACCCCCCGCCCGACCCAGTCCCCACAGCGACAACACCTCACCTCTGTCCGCCCGGCCAACACCAGCTCCTTCCTGACCCTGCCAGCAGCAACCCGGTATTCCCCTTTCCCCCCCCTCCCTCCCCCCCAGGCTAGGAACCCTCCTAGCCGCGAACCATCCTCCATTGTACTTCCGTGGGTCAGCTAACTTCTGCTGACCCCGGAAACTCCCGCCAATAACCCGACCCCTCCCAAAGTGGGATCATCCTCCAATCTATCCCTCCTCCAGGCACTGCTCCAGCGCGGGGAAGAACCAGTTAAGGCCCCCCCCCCCCACCCCCCGTCATCGTCTCCAACCCCCAGCACCGTAACGCGGGAAACCAGAGGAAAGCCCGCGCTTTCGCCCTGCCCCATCACACCCTTCTGACGCAGCTCCCAAATACCAGCCCCACTCCATACCCCCAACCCGATATAGAATACAACAAACCCCCCCCAACCCTCCCCGCCAGATACAAAACTCAAACAATGCCCCACAGCAAAAAACAGAACAACAACCCAATAAATAACCATATCAAAATTACAAAAATACAGAAAAAGAGAACACAGCAACAGCAGAAACCAACAATAAAGCATTACAACCAACCCCACAACCCCCAACCCCTAGTTCGAGTCCAGTTTCTCCATCCGCACGAAGGCCCATGCCTCCTCCGGGGAATCAAAATAATAATGCCGGTCCAAATAAGTTACCCACAGGCGCGCAGGCTGCAACATGCCAAACTTTATCTTCTTCTTGTAGAGCACCTCTTTCGTCCGATTAAACCCGGACCGCCGCTTAGCCACCTCCACACTCCAATCCTGGTAGATCCGTACTACCCCATTCTCCCAATTGCTGCTCTTCACCTTCTTGGCCCAGCGCAGCACACACTCCCGATCACTGAACCGGTGGAACCTCACCAGCACCGCACGCGGGGGTTCGTTCTCCTTAGGCCTCCTGGCCAGTACCCTGTGGGCTCCCTCCAGTTCCAGGGGCAGATGGAAAGATCCTGCCCCCACTAGCGAGTTCAGCATCGTGGCCACGTAGGTTGTCAGATCCGACCCCTCCAGCAAGGCCCAAGATCCTCAGATTTTTCCGCCTTATGCGGTGATCAAGCTCCTCGAAGCGGTCTTGCCACTTCTTGTGGAGTGCCTTGTGTCCCTCCACCTTACTCACGAGGACCACGGCCTCCTCCTCTCGTTCAGTGGCCTGCGCCTGCAACGCCTGGATGGCAGCACCCTGGGTTGTTTGAATCTCCGAGAGCTTTTTATTCGTTTCCTGCATAGAGCTCAGCACCTCAGCCTTGAAAACTGCAAAACAGCGCAGGAGAGCAGCTTGCTGCTCCTGGGCCCACTGCTTCCACTCCTCTGGTGCTCTGCCGGCCGCCATCTTGGAATCCTTCCCCCGTTTTTTCTGGGGAGCTGCTGCCGTTTTTTCCCCCTTTCTACTCCGAGTTCGAGTCGTGAAATGCGGAGAAAGTCGATCAGCACACCTTCTCCCACCGGGAGACGTCGAAAAAATTCCGTTTTGGGCTCTAAAAAGAGCCGAAAAGTCCGTTTGAAAACAATTTGTTAGTTAACCGTTGAAATGTGGCTGGGATGTTTTTTCATGCCAAATGGCATAACTTTGAATTGGTATATACCATCTGGAGTCACAAAAGCTGAAATCTCCTTTCCCCTTTCGGATAAAGGTTACATGCCAGTAAACTTTAAGTAAATCCAGTTTGGAAATAAAAGCTGATTGTCCCACTTTCTCAATGCAGTCCTCTAAACGTTGGATGAGATGAAAGTCCGTTCTTGTAACTGCATTAACCTTTCTATAGTCCACACACAACCGTTGGGTACCATCTGGTTTAGGTACCATCACCATGGAGGAGCTCCATTGGCTGCAACGCACTTCAATTATGCCATTTTTAAGCATACTCTCAATCTCTTTGTTAACCTGTGCCAATTTTAAAGGGTTAAGTCTGTATGGATGTTGTTTGATCGGAACAGCATTTCCCACATCTACATCATGTCACTGGGGCTGTTTAGCACAGGGCTAATTGCTGGCTTTGAAAGCAGACCAAGCAGGCCAGCAGCACGGTTCGATCCCCATAACAGCCTCCCCGGACAGGCGCCAGAATGTGGCGACTAGGGGCTTCTCACAGTAACTTCATTTGAAGCCTACTCGTGACAATAAGTGATTTTCATTTCATTCTCATTTCATTTCATGTATAGCCATTTTAGTACTTCCCAATTTGTCTCGACAAACTTGTCCATGTGATATCAATAACTTTCAGGTCAGTTAATTTTTCCTCTGCAAGGTAACTCAACAATTTATCCCAATTTTTAAGAACATCCTCATTTTCCAATTTAATTTGAGGTATGTCAAATTCACAGTCATCTGGATTTGGTTTGTCACTTTGAGTTAGAATCATTAAAACCTCCTCCTTTTTATCTCCTTCCCTTTCAAAGTACCATTTAAGGATATTCACATGACACACTTGGTGAGTTTTCCTTCTATCTGGTGTTTCTACCACATAATTCACCTCACTGAATTTCCTTTCAATCTGATAAGGTCCACAAAACATAGCTTTTAAAGGTCACCTGCCACTGGTAACAATACTCAAACTTCATCTCCACTGGCAAAACTACGAACTTTGGATTTCTTGTCCGCTACCCATTTCATCACATGTTGTGCAACTTTTAAATGTGGTCTAGCCAATTCACCTGCTCTATTTAATAGTTCCCTGAAATTGACACGTAATCCAAAAATGTAATTTCTGATTTCTCACTCACCAATTTTTCCTTAATCAATTTATTTATTTATTTTTAAAATGTGTTTATTCAAAGTTTTTCAAAACGTTTTACAGAACACTCCAAAAAGGAAAGTAATACAAAGCGAAAAGGGCAACATGCCAACCGAACAGAACAACTTAACCCTCTAAACGATAAACAGTTTAACAAATTAACACCCAACTCAAAACAAAATAGGGCAACCCACCCGGGTTGCTGCTGCTGTTGACATCCACCTAACGTTCCGCGGGAAAGTCAAGGAACGGTTGCCACCGCCCGGAGAACCTTTGCAAGGACCCTCGCAAGGCAAACTTTATCTTCTCCAACCTAAGAAACCCCGCCCTGTCATTGATCCAAGCCTCCACATTTGGGGGCTTCGCGTCCCTCCACAATAGCAAGAGCCTTCTCCGGGCTACCAAGGAGGCAAAGGCCAGAACTCCGGCCTCTTTCGACTCCTGCACTCCCGGATCCTCCGATACCCCAAATAACGCTATCCCCCAACTCGGTTTTACCCGAGTGTCCAGGACCTTGGACATGACCTTTGCAAAGCCCTTCCAGAACTCCGCAAGCGTCGGGCACGCCCAGAACATATGGCCATGGTTTGCTGGGCTCCCCGAACACCTCACATATCTGTCCTCCACCCCAAAAAACGTACTCATCCTCTCCCCTGTCATATGCGCCCTGTGCACCACTTTAAACTGGATCAGGCTGAGCCTGGTGCAAGATGAGGAGGAATTGACCCTGCCCAGGGCATCAGCCCACAGGCTCTCATCTAGCTCCTCACCCAGCTCCTCCTCCCATTTGCCCTTCAACTCCTCCACCGAGGCTTCCTCTGCCTCCTGCAGCTCCTGGTATATCTCCGAGATCTTACCCTCTCCGAGTCCTCCTCCATCTGGTCCACCAGCCGCGCCAGATTGAGTTTATGCAAGACCCCCCCAACTCTTGGCCACCTGAATACCCAAATACCGAAAACTCCTCTCCATCATCTTGAGCAGCAGCTCCTCCAACCTCTTTTCCTTGCCCCGCACATGCACCACAAAGAGCTTGTTCTTCCCAACATTAGGCTTATACCCCGAGAAGTCTTCAAACTCCCTGAGGGTCTGCATAACCTCCCCCATCCCCTCCATCGGGTCCGTAATATATAAAAGCAAATCATCCATAAATAATGAGACGTGGTGCTCCTTCCCCCCCCCCCCCCCCCCCCGAACCAAACCCCTCAAGCTTCTAGATTCCCTCAGCGCTATGGCCAATGGCTCAATCGCCAAAGCAAACAGCAGGGGAGACAGAGGGCACCCTGCCTCGTTCTCCTTAATCAATTTAAGTGGTTCTCTTACCTCATGACCAAAAATTAGGTCAAAAGGACTGAATTTGGTTGAGTCATCAGGTGGATCCCTAATTGCAAACAGTACGAATGGAATTCCTTTATCCCAATCCTCTGGATAATCCTGACAATAAGCCCTCAACATTGTCTTTAATGTCTGATGCCACCTTTCTAACGCTCCCTGCAATTCTGGATGGTACGCAGTTGATTTAAATTGTTTTATTCCTAAGCTATCCATCACTTCTTTGAATAACCTCAAGGTAAAATTTGATCCTTGGTCCAATTGTATTTCTGTGGGTAGTCCATATCGAGTAAAGAATTTAAGTAACTCCTCCACAATCTTTTTAGCTGTAATATTACGTACTGGAATGGCCTCTGGAAACCTAGTAGACACATCCATTATAGTCAAAAGATATTGATCCCCACTTTTTGTTTTAGGAAGCAGTCCTACGCAATCAATTAGGACTCTTGTAAAAGGTTCCTCAAATGCTGGAATGGGGATTAAAGGCGCTGGTTTTATCACTGCTTGAGTTTTCCTATCACTTGACATGTGACATGATTGACAAAATTTAACTACATCTTTATGTAGTCCAAGCCAATAAAACTGTTTCTGGATTTCAGCTTGAGTTTTCCTTATTCCCAAATGACCTCCCACTGGTATCTCATGTGCAACTCGCAACATCTCCTTTCTATACCCTGTCGGCAATACTACTTGATGAACTTCTGCCCTCTTTTCATCCGCCTGCATATGTAAAGGTCTCCATTTTCTCATCAAGACATCACTTCTACGATAATAACACTCTGGTATACACTCAGATTCCTCTTCCGTGTATGCTTTCTGATACATCCCTTTTATTTCTACATC
The DNA here is from genome assembly GCF_902713615.1 of Scyliorhinus canicula. Lineage (NCBI taxonomy): Eukaryota > Metazoa > Chordata > Chondrichthyes > Carcharhiniformes > Scyliorhinidae > Scyliorhinus > Scyliorhinus canicula. The sequence goes on from NC_052150.1 coordinate 172,638,392, forward strand.
TTTTTGTTGTAACTCCGCCAATTTTCCTGAACTAAAAATATCCGCCTCATCCTCCACCTGTTCTTGTTCTTTTTCAACCATCTGATCAAAAGAAAATTCTGATAATTGCACTTCAACGTCATCTTCACTCTTTGATTTCTCCTCTTGTCTTAACCAGTGATTTTGTGACCTTTTTACTACACTATCCGATAAAACCCCAGGATATTCGTCCTTCAACATTTCAGTTGTCTGATTTTCTACTGGCTTATCATCCACAGTAGGCATCACTCCCACCTGCAATCCAGCTATATCATTACCCAAGATAAACTGTATTCCTGGACGAGATAGTTTCTCTATTACTCCTATTACCACTTCACCACTCTTCACTGGACTTTCCAAACTTACCTCTCACCCTGAATTCCACATATTAACACCTTTCCTGGCAACATTCTTCCCAAACTACATAACGCCTCATCTCTTACCATTAAAGATTGACTAGCTCCCGTATCTCTTAAAATTGTGACTTCTTTACCTGCTCCACCTGATACACATGAGTAAACTTTACCCACACAAGTAAATTTTTAAAAGACAGCTGGCATCTTCTTACCAATCACCTCTTGATCAGGCTGTACAATCATTTGCACCTCCTTCGCTTCACTTTGGCTTTCTTTCCTTTACCACTTTAACAAACCCTACTGTCTTATCCTGTTTTACCACAATGTGGAGATGCCACCGTTGGACTGGGGTGAGCACAGTAAGAAGTCTTACCACACCAGGTTAAAGTCCAACAGGTTTGTTTCAAACACAAGCTTTCGGTGCTCCGAAAGCTCGCGGTGGAAACAAACCTGTTGGACTTTAACCTGGTGTTGTAAGACTTCTTACTGTTTTAGCACATCAGCCTTCCCAGTGCTTTTCTTCAACCACCAACACTGTAACTTTACATGGCCTAGTTTATGACAGTGAAAACATTTGAAACTTTTCATTTCTTTTCCACCCTCCTGGATTTCTTTTTTAATCTGAGGTACACTCTCATTATCTCCCATCAGATCACCTTTGCCTCTATCACTGGAGTATTTCTCATGTCCCCAGTTTCTATCCCTCACAGGCTGAAACTGATGTCGGAAACCAAGCTTTGATTTATGAACTAATTCATAATCATCTGCCATTTCTGCTGCTAATCTCACAGTTTTAACCCTCTGCTCTTCCACATGAGTTATCACTACATCAGGAATTGAACTTTTAAACTCCAAAAGTATAATTTCTCTGAGAGCTTCATACGTTTTGTCTATTTTCAAAGCCCTTATCTGCCTATCAATATTACTTTCAAACTCCATGTATGTTTGACCAAATTCTTTCCTTAAATTTCTAAACCTTTGTCTGTAGGCTTCAGGCACTGTTCATATGCACCTAAGATGGAATTTTTCACCTCCTCATACGACTCAGTAACTCCTCCGGTAGTGATGCAAACACTTCACCAGCCCTACCTATCAACTTTGTTTGAATCAGTAATACCCACATGTCCTGTGGCCATTTCATTTGTTGAGCCACCTTCTCAAATGAAATGAAAAAGGCTTCTACCTCTTTCTCGTCAAACCTTGGCAATGCTTGGACACATTTAAATAGATTCCCACCAAGCCTTCGACTTGGACGCTCTTTCTTACTATCCTCAACACTATCATCCAATTGAACGTTTCCCTTTACGTCTGCCAATTTTAATTGGCTGTCATGTTCCGTGGCCATTTTCTGAAGTTCAAACTCTCTCTCTTTATCTTTTTCCCTGATCTGTATCTCCCTTTCTCTTGCTTTTTGTTCTGCTCGGGCTATTCTGTCTGTTTTCCTTTCTTGTCTCTCTTTTTCCTCTCTCTCTCTTTCATATTCAAGCTGCTTTAATTCTTTCTCATGTTCCATTTGTTTAATTTGTAACTGAATTTTTGCCATTTCCAATGAGTCAAACTGTATCTCTGGCAACTTTAAATGCTTAGTCACTGCCATAATTACCTCATCTTTTCGCATTTTGTCAGGTAATGTTAACTGCAATATTTTTGCCAAATCTAACAGTCTGCTTTTAGTCTCTGTCTGTAAGGTACTGTGTGTGACCATCTCCACCCCCAAAAACTTCAAAGCCTCTGAAAGAGCCATTGACCACAACACACTCACTACTTAAACTAAAATACCACACCTGAAAGGCAACCACAATATGCTCACCCCTACTGTCTTTAAGTTCTTAAAGACAATCCAATAGATAGACTTTTATCCCCCTCGAGCCCCCAATTTGTCATGGGCCAGGGTTTAGAGAACCCCAAAATGTATCATGGAGTTCACCTGACCCACAACTTTTTCTCGATTATAGTATGGGGAGCACACAGCCCACTCTACAGGTGTGGCACAACAGAAATTTAAAGCAAAACAATGTTTATTCTATGAACTCAAGTTAACCTTTTTAAAACATACAGTGAACATCTTAGCAACCATTAATTCAAATACAAGCCCAAAGGCTACAACACTAAGTAATCCTTTAAGCTTTCCTTTTCACATCCATAAGACTTAAAACGCCTTTTACCAGAAGCACATTAGGTTTACATTCACTACTGAATGTAATTTAGAATTTATAATTCTGAATTCACCAAATGATCAAACATAGTCTTTTCAAGGCAGAGAGCTCAACAGAACACCTGCTCTGTCTCGCTTCATCTCCAACACTGAAAAGGAAACTAAAACACACCCTGCAGCAAACAGCCTAAAATGAAAGTTAAAAGCTGACAGACACCCCAGCTCCACCCACTCTCTGACATCAATGCAGTAATAAACACCCATTTCTTAATGGTTACTCTCACTACAGATATTTATATACACACCCATTAATAAACACCCATTTCTTAAAAGTACTCTCACATGACAGTGTACAAAATGTGTTTCGTTGTGAAGAGTTGAGATGGCAGCAGAACATTTACTCAGTATTTCCTCAGAAAGGTTAGTAAAACCTGTTCGATACATAATAACTGGAGGCTATAATTTGCACACCAGTGAGTTGGCAATTTTACTTTTGTCTACATATTTCCATAATGGAGATTTGTTTTCTTCTTTTAGATCAATAAAACTAATTTCTCTAGATATTTTCTGTCCATCCTGCCACTTTGCTTAGTTTGAGAATTCAATCAAGATATAATTTTTACAGATACACAGTGTTCGGTGATATTCTATTGTTTACAATTTGCCATTTACAGATGAGCAACTCTAGATTGTTCAACTCACTTATTTTTTTTTATCCTATTGAACACATCGAAAATCTATAAAAGGGAGATCAGAAAGATTAAGGTATGTCAAAAAAAGTTAAGAAAAAAATCACAAAAACATTAATGTTATCCTTTTCATATGCATATTGATCAAGTATAGCCAAGGTAGGGCGGAACCAATGACAGTTGCAGAAGTCAGGCTTATAATGTAGAGTGGAAATGACAGATAACTAAATGAATATTTTTCTTCAGTTTTCACAGTGAAGGTGGATATTCAGAATATAGGTACGATGTTGTTAATGGAGTTCATTATTCAAAGATAAATTATACCAGGTAGTTTTACACCCTAAAATGCTGAGGTAAACTAATGATGAAATAACATTCCAATGTTCCGTCAAAAGGAAAATTGTTATAAGTACAAAGGCTGGGGTGGATATTCCACACCCACCGCTGCTTGTTTCTTGGCTGCAGGAGGTAGCCTCCACTGGCTGTAAGCAGCATCATCTGGTCTCCCTGCTGTCAATGGGATTTCCCATTGAATCCATCCCGGTCAAAACCACGGGTGAATGAGCCACCACGACCGGTGATAGCATGTTTTCACAGCTATTGGACCAAGGAGAGCGTCCTGAAGTGAGCCAAGGAGAATCGGTAGGTTTGGTGGGAAGGTAGCAGTATTCAAATATACCGAGGTGTTATGGCAGAATTGGCAAGGAAGCAAGCGGCCTTCAACAAGGCAAAGTCAGTGCTTTTCAAGAGCGGCGTGCGGTTTGGTAAGGTGTGCCCGGCAAGGCTGAGGGTTACGCATAATGCCAAAGACCACTTCTTCAAGATGGCGGATAAGCGCAGGCTTATATTAGGGCGCAAGGACTTGGCCTGAACTGAGTGGGTTTGAAAGAGACTTTCCTGGCAGTTGGGACTTGTTTGTATGGGGACATTAGTTGTAAAGATGTGTTTTGTCTGATTTTTTTCCCTTGTTTCCCATCTTCCTTTTTCTTTTATGTACAGAGTTGGAGTTAATTGAAATTGATGTGGTTTGTTTTTCAGCTCCACCCACCAGATGGGACAAAGAACAACCCCCAATCACTGTCAGTACTCTACCCCATCCCTCTCCTTCCCTATCCCAGGAATCCCCCAGCAACTTCTGTTGTGTTATGCTGCTTGGGTGTGGTGATTTGGGTTTCTTTGGTTGTTTATTTATGTGATTTGGGCTGTGGCGGGGGGAGGGGGGTTTACCTCGCGAACAGGCTGAGGTTGGCTAGTGAACGAGAGTAAGGTGGGGTGAGGGGCTGCAGTTACTGGACCTGTTTAGGCACGTTTTGATGAGCCTAGCAGGTGTGAATGATGGGGGGATGGGGAGGATGGATGAGAGAGGTGTAGGTTCAAGAAGAAGTTGTCATGATATGCAAACATGCTACCAATGAACACTCAGAATAGGACACAACCAATGGGCAGTCAGGACACCCAGAGGTAGCATCACCACAAAGGGACATGACATAAATACTATAAAAGGGATGAGGCACTCACACGCTGCCTCTTTCTACAGACAGACATCTAGAGAGTTAGACAGGATTGATTAGCAGCACCACACCCCAGCACGTGGCTCAGAGCAGTTAGTACAGTTAGACTGAGTTACTACAGTTTGATTAGCAGAGAACTGTGTTAATAGTTCAATAAACATGTTGAACTAATTTCAGAGTCTGGAGCATCCTTTAGTTAATAGAATTTACAGTGCAGAAGGAGGCCATTCGGCCCATCGAGTCTGCACCGGCTCTTGGTCAACACCTCCACCCATCCCCATAACCCAGTAACCCCACCCAACACTAAGGGCAATTTATCATGGCCAATCCACCTAACCTGCACATCTTTGGACTGTGGGAGGAAACCGGAGCACCTGGGGGAAACCCACACACACACGGGGAGGATGTGCAGACTCCGCACAGACAGTGACCCAAGCCGGGAACCGAACCTGGGACCCTGGAGCTGTGAAGCGATTGTGCGATTGTGCTATCCACAATGCTACCGTGCTGCCCATCAAGTGGCAGCCTGTGTTATCCGAAGCAGCATAACACAACAGAAGTTTCTGGGAGATTCCTGGGATAGGGAGGGAGAGAGATGGGGTAGAGTACTGACGGTGATTGGGGGTTGTTCTTTGTTCCATTTGGTGGTTGGGTTGGCTGCCATCTTATGTGAGCTCTGGTTTTAGAAATATGGGGGGGGGGGGCAGCACGGTGGCACAGTGGTTAGCACTGCTCACAGCAGTTAATTGGAAAATAATAATTGGGTACTCTAAATTTATATTTTTAAAAATATGGGGGATGGAGGGGAGAACACCTCGCGGTGGAAATGGCTGACTTGAAAAGGAGGGGGGTGAGAAACCCCCGATTCAATTGGTCATGTGGAATGTGCGGGCTTTGGGAGCCTAAGTGGGGGCAGCACAGTAGCACAGTGGTTAGCACAGTTGCTTCACAGCTCCAGAGTCTCAGATTTGATTCCATCATCTCAGGTTTGATTCCCGGAGGGGTCACTCTCTGTGCGGAGTCTGCACGTTCTTCCCCTGTCTGCGTGGGTTTCCTCTCAGTGCTCCGGTTGTCTCCTACCATCCAAAGATGTGAAGGTTAGGTAGATTGGCCATGATACATTGTCCTTAGTGTCCAAAAAGATTAGGTGGGGTTACTGGGTTACAGGGATAGGGTGGAGGTGTGGGCTTGTGGGGTTCTCTTTCCAAGGGCCGGTGCAGACATAATGGGCCAAATGGCCTCCTTCTGCACTCCTTCTATGAAAGTGAAGTGAGAGAGAGTTTTCTCTCATTTGAAATGTTTGAGGGCGATGTTGTGGTTTTTCAGGAGGCCCATCTGAGGGTTGTTGCTCGTTTTGGTGATTGTGCTTTCCACTCAATTGGCTCTGTTTTATTCCCTTACTCTAGAGTCGCCAGGTATCTTTATGATACCACCACGAGGTTCAAGTTCAAGTGCTGATCAATGACTCAGCACACCAGTTAGTAAGGTTCAAATCAAAACACATTTATTATATACACAGTCAATCGCTACTCATGCATAAATACTACAAAACTAAGCCACTTCTCCCACTACAGGCCAATATTTATCTTCTGGAAAAGGAACCCACTGGGTCAGGGAACAATGGCCTCTTGTTCAATCCTGGGCTGCAGGCTTCCAACTGGTATAGACTAAGGGTCAGGAGCGCCTATCTCGTAGCGTGTGTTGACTGTGTAGCCATCTAAGATGCACACCAGTAACACAAAATGGAAGACTGCAAAGAATACAGGGAAAAACGGACATAGTAAAGAGCAAACAGCTTGCAGAAGCAGTCAGTATTGAGACACTTGCAAAAACCGGTTTCCCGACAGCTGCAGAGTTCAGGCAGCACTGTAAATGGGAAAACAGTTTACATACTAATGAGGTGATACCGGGACAGTCCCGGGCACAATAGATACACTCAAGGATCAATCGATACTTTCAAAAGCGAAGCAGACACGATGGAGCCAGCGAAACCAGGACAATGAGTCCTAAGAACCGCCCCAGCCATCAAGGAACGACCCTAGGATAGGGGGGTTCAAATCATATCGATTGGGAAAAGGCCCAATCGATCCCCAGCAGGTGAGGAAGCCCGCCCCATGGGGCACGGACCTGCTGGGACCTATAAAAGAAGGTCCCGCACATGGTTCGGTCTCCTGTCTCCGGCCTCCGACTCCAGAATCCTGTCTTTTACACCAGCCGACGAGCAGCAGCCATCAATAAGTAAGTGCCAAACGACGATCGCTACCTTGACCCAGGCATTACTTATACCCGTGCCAACCAGTAGTAACAAGAAGTTGCAGACCAGAACGGAACGAAGGCCTTGTTCCCTGACCTTGCCTGTTCCTTCTTAGATAAGTATTAGTCGTTTAATGGTAGAAGAAAGTTAGTCTTTAGCATTTGCATGAGTATTTATTATAATTGTTATAATAAACTCTAACTGTTTGGACTTACTAATTGGTGTATAGCTTTATTGCTTTGAACTTGACCTTGATACTTGTGACGGTGTCTCTTACGGCACCTGGCGACTCCAGAGCATAGAAACGAGAAACAGAGCCAAGCGAGTGTTAAGCACACTTCCTCTGCTGGAGGAGTGTTAAACACACTTACTCAGAACGAGCAACATTTAGTGGCGACTCCGCCGGGACACGATTAGAAGTGGCACCCCCACTCCGAGAGAACCCAGAAATTTGAATTGGAAATCTAATTGGGAAAAAGGAAATATCACAAGTGTTCAAGGAGTTCAAATCAATAACGATAATTCGGAAGTGTGTTTTGTGCATGCGTAACTAACAGGGTTGTAAGGTTAAACTGAGAGATTTTTGTGTTGCGACAAACTGTCGGTAGTTTTTTAAGCGGAACATAGTGAAAGCCTTACCCGTCTTTTAAAACATTACCTGATCATCCCCTGTTCCAAATTAAGACAGAAAGAGGAAATGGCCATGCAGGCAATGGAACGCCTCATGAATCCAGAGCAGTTCGTGGTCGCAGCGACCAGCAGTAGCAGAGTAGGCCAGTGTCCCGTGTGGGAGCTGGAACTCCGCAAGTATCTAAAAGGGAAAGGATGGCCCTTTTGGAATGAGTTTAGTATGAATGAGGAGACAGGTCCCGGGAGTATAGGACATACTTGGTGGGAGAACCTCTCTCAAATTCATAAGAAAAATCTTAGTAAAGCACGCAAGCCGATGGCAATCGTGTCCTGTTTGGCACAATTGCGAGGCACTGAGGAGGTCGTTCGGACGCTCCGAGCAGAGTTAGAGGAACAAAACAGAATGAGCAAAGTGGATGTCAGGGACATTGAAAGGGAAAACCTCGAGCTAAGAGGGAAGCTGGCAGAGAAGGGTAGAGAGGCAGATGATGCAAAGAGGGCACATCAGTCGTGTCTAGCCCATCTGAGCAGTTCCCAGACCCAATATGAAAAAGCCTATCAGGATGTGCAACGTGCAGTCCTGATACGAGAGGAATCAGAAAAGCAGGTAGAGGCAATGCAGAGGCAATGCTCGGACCTAAAGGCAGCTTTAAGAGCACTCCACGCTGCCACCACTGAGCAAAGACAGAGCACAGTGGACCACGCAAAGTGTAGGAAGCAGATTGCGGAGCTGCAATCGTTGCTTTCAGTGCAGAATGGGTTCCAAAGCACCTTTGGAACACAGTTAGATGAGGAGAATGCCCCAGATTGGCAGGAATTAAGTGAGACAGCGCAGCGCTATGTTCAGGGAACATGTGCGCCAGTAGCGCAGCAGAAAAGGAAAGCACCCCAAACCCCCAAGATCAGATAGCACCCGCACCTATGAACCCAGTCACCACCCAAAGAAAGGCAACCACAGACGGCGCACCCGACATCACCTACACCACCCCCTTAACTGTAACGCAACTCAGGGACGCGTGTGAGAAAATCACTCCGTTTCTCCCCACCGCAGACCCCCACCAATTTTTCGCTAAAGTAAAACAGCAGGCTACCATGTACGGCCTGGACGAAAGACAGCAGGTTAAGCTCACTGTTTTGAGCTTAGACCAGTCTGTAGTAGCAGCCCTCCCCGACCCACAGAATGTTGGAGGAGGCACACTAGAAGAGATGCATACATCCATTTTGGATGAGATAGGATATAGTAGAGGAGACCCAGTCGAAGGCCTAAATAGATGTAGGCAAAAGAGGACAGAGCACCCCACAGCATTCGCAGGAAGGCTAGTGGATCCATTTCACTGCCGTTTTTGGCGAATTAGACCGAGCGCATTTAAACCGAGACAACATGGTTAAATGGACCCGCACCATAATCTCCCATGCCACAGATGCAGGACAGAATGCTTGCAATAGTTATGACCCCTCAGAGGAGGCCCATAATGAGAAATGGGTTCTGAAAAGATTGTCCCGCGCTTGGGAACAATCTGTCCAGGGCAAAGTTAAAGTAAAGACCCCAGAGGAAGCTCAGGCTGCAACGGATATTCAGGCAGTGAGAGCGCACCAAAACCCCACATGGGTAAACGAAGGGAAGAACAGCCCTCCACAGAAGTCGCAGGAATGCTACAACTGTGGTCAATTAGGCCATTTTGCAAAAGAATGCAATGCCCCACAGAGATCACAGAGAGGCCAGCAGACAGGCACTCTGAACAAGAATAGAGCGAAGCCCATCCATAGTATAGGGTTACAGTCAGGACAGACCAATGTGGACGGAACGGACTGACGGTGTTCGGGCTCCCCCACTTGGGTCTGTGACACCCTCTGGGACCAATCCGGAAGGCCGGTAGTCACAGCAAAGTTTAGTGGGAAGCCCATAGAATTACTTTGGGACACAGGAGGGTCCCGCACCACAATTAATTCCACCACCACGGCACAGGCAGACACGTGGCCGACCACATCCACAATTACACTCAGCGGATTTACAGGTCACTCGCAGCAGGGACACATTACAGCCCCCATAGCAATTCAGCTAGGGAACATCTCCACCAGACACCCCATTGTTTTAGTTAATCTACCCCGCACAGCAGAACACATACTGGGTATTGATTTCATGAATGCCCATAGCCTGTTGTTCGATCCAGTAAACCAGTGTGTCTGGCGAATGGCAAAATCAGACAGAGTACCCGCTACTCTCACAGTAGGAGAGTATGCAAATCGGATTAGCGCAGTAGGCTACTATTGTTTTGACCTGACCACGCTTAGTACAGACAGACAAGTTAGGGCAGTTCTAAACCGACACAGGACAGCATTTGCCAGTCACCGGCACGACTGCGGCAGAATGACTGGACATGTTCAAGTTACCGGACCTGACCCCAGACCACAGAAACAGTACCGATTTCCTCTAGAAGCAGAGGGAGAAATTGGAAAAGTAATAGACAGCTTATTGGAGAAAGGGGTACTTAGGACAGTAGCCTCGACCAATAATGCACCTATTTGGCCAGTGAGAAAGCCCGACGGATCATGGCGTCTGACCATAGATTATTGGGAGCTCAACAAAGTAACCCCAGCAGTAGCCCCCCCGGTAGCAACAAGTCCCGAGACCATGCTCAAACAGGGACTCCACTCAAAATTCTTCACAGTTTTGGACATTAGCAATGGCTTCTGGTCAATCCCATTGGCAAAGGCGTGCCAGTACAAATTTGCCTTCACATTTAAAGGACAGCAGTATACGTGGACATGCCTCCCACAAGGATTCCACAATTCACCCTCCATTTTCCACCGACAGCTGGCAAATGGTTTAGCAAAATTTTCCCGCCCCGAATGTCTGGTACAGTATGTGGACGACCTATTACTGCAGACAGACACCAAGGCAGAGCACATTACACTTCTGGCCGAGCTCCTGGAACTTCTGAACTCAATCGGATGTAAAGTTAACCCCAGAAAGGCCCAAATATTAGAAAACCAAGTGATGTATTTGGGTAGTCATCACGCACGGCAAACGCGAGATCGAGTTCAAAAGAATTGAATCGATTGTCAAATTGCCCCTTCCCCAGAATGTTTCAGCCCTCCGGTCGTTTTTAGGACTGGTTGGGTACTGTCGGAACCATATCGATGGTTTCGCGACAAAGGCAGCCCCACTCTCTGACCTCCTTAAGAAAGGAGCCCCATGGGAATGGCTTCCGCAGCATACAGAGGCTGTGGAAGAGTTAAAAAAAGGCCCTTAGCGCAGCACCCGCGCTACAAGTCCCAGGCCAACTCTCCCCCTGTGCAATAGAGGTAGCGAGCACAGATCTGACCCTCTCGGCCGTGTTACTCCAGGAACGGCACGAGCAGCTACGACCCGTGGCTTATGCCTCACGACTTTTAGACCCCGTAGAGCAAGGATTTTCAGCCTGCGAGAGGCACCTCCTAGCAGTTTTTTGGGCAGTACAGTACTTCGCGTACATTACCGGACTCAATCCCATCACCATTTTGACCGAGCACACCCCCACACAGTTACTTTTAGACGGTCGACTGAAGGACGGTTCAGTGAGCCAGATAAGAGCAGCTAGATGGACGTTACTGTTACAAGGACGGGACATCACAGTTAAACGGACCAGGACACACACATTTTTAGCCGACAACCTCCAGTATCCAGGACAGCCCCATGAATGCAAAATTGTAGCCCCCCTACACAACACAGGACCCTTCATAGCAAAGACACTCCCCAGAAAGATAGGAAATTCAAGCCAGAGCCCCCAGCACACAGACACGTGTGCCCCACTGAAAATATACATGGACGGTTCATCCACAGTTTTAGATGGAGAACGCATCACTGGATGCGGAATCTATGTTGAGGATGCGCAGGATCGCGCACTAGAGGAAATTTCTTTAAAATTACCGGGTCACTTAGGCGCGCAGGCAGCAGAGCTCGCGGCCATCGCATACATAGTGGACCACCCCGATTCTTTCCCCAGCCCGGCAGACATATATTCGGACAGTTTGTATGTCTGTAACAGCCTGACCGATTTTCTACCCCTGTGGAGGACACAAGGTTTTGTCTCCGCAGACGGGAAGCCCCTTCCATCAGCCCCATTACTCCGCCATATCCTAGAGAAAGCAAAGGATAGGACTTTTGGCATAATTAAAGTTAGGAGTCACCATAGGTCATCCCCCCTGGAAAGGTAAAAGCCGACGCATTGGCAAAAGCAGGTTCCAGGCGAGGTCACCTTTGGACACCCCCAGCTAGCGCACCAGCTAGCGCCCCTGTGAGTGCAGTAGAGGTCTCACAGACAGATATTAAAGATTTAGTTGAGGCACAGAAACAGGACGGAAATCTCAGGGAGATTTTTAAAGGAAACTTTGTGGCCCAATATGATAGGTTCAGACACGCTTTGACCACACTTAAGGGTGTGATCATTAAAGACAAACTGTATGTGGTTCCTGAACAAGATAGGAATCAAATGATTGCCTTATTCCATGACAGTCGTGGACACCAAGGGATCGACCCGACCACAAGACACCTCAGACAACTCTGTTGGTGGCCAAACTTACGAATAGATGTGACACACTACATCGAGAATTGTCTAATTTGTGCACAAAATAACCCGGAGAGGTACTCAAAGAAGGCACAACTTAGCCATACTCGCCCCGTTAATGGCCCCTGGACAAACCTCCAGATCGATTTTATAGGACCATTGCCCCCTTGCAGGAATGGCTATAAGTATGTTCTGGTAGTTATAGACACCTTTACCAAATGGGTAGAGGCATTCCCTTCACGAACCAACACAGCTAAGACAGCTGCAAAGATCCTGACCCACCACATCTTTACGAGATGGGGTCTCCCCAGAAGTATAGAGTCAGATCAGGGATCTCACTTCACAGGACGGGTCATGAAGAACGTCCTGACCATATTCGGCATCAAACAAAATTTCCACATTGCGTATCACCCCCAGTCAAGCGGGATAGTAGAACGCATGAATCGGACCCTAAAATCGACCCTTAGGAAGATGGTACAGGAGAACAATTCGACTTGGGATTCAGTGCTCCCATTCGCACTAATGTTCATCCGCAACACGGTTTCATCACCTACAGGTTTCACCCCACACACACTCATGACCGGACGCCCTATGAAAGGGATAGAATTCCTTTTAGGACTGGAAATGACTAGCCCCGAAGTGACGGCCCTCACACATGAGAAGGCAGTCAAAGATTTAGTTGAGACTGTGAGGTCTGCACAGTTAGCAGCCGCAGTAACCCTAGGCAAGCGACGAAAACAGAGCACGGCTTGTTTTAATAAGAATGTACACCCCACGGAATTTCAGGTTGGACAACAGGTTATGTTATCTGTTTATAACCCCAGCACGTTTTTGGCTCCTAAATTTTCCGGCCCGTATTCAATTTCGGACAAAATCAGCCCCTCTGTTTACAGAATAAAATACCCCAACGGTAAGACTGCGTGGTTTCATATCAACCAGTTAAAGGCTTATGGAACGCAGTCCAACCACACACACCATGTCCTACTGGATGCTGCACAACATCTCAACTCCGCTCACTGACTCCAGACCACGCCCCGGAACGTCCACAAGCTTCCACAGCAGAGACAGCAACACTGACTGTGACAATGAGGACAGCCACAGCACCCCACCCTACAGCCCCACTTTAGCGACTACGACCCCGACTCCAGTGACCCCATGGAAGTCACCTACATTAAATATCCAAACCCACACCCAGACCCACCACCTGACCCCGACGATACCGACTATGCCCCTTCAAATTTAGACACCACATTTTGGCACAGGGACAATTCATGGCGACTTGTCCGCAATGACGAGAGTGACCCCCGGTCACATAATGCACAGATTGCATGCCTGATCCATACGAGGGTATGGGATCCGGGAGAAAAGGAAGACTTGATGTCTGACTCCCAACACGGCAACCCCTTTGTGACCCAGTTCACAGAGAAAGAGGAGAAGTGAGGTGTCCAGATGATGTAGCAGAGGAACCGCTTGAGGGAAGCAATATCCTTCCTGATGGAACCTGCACGTTTGTTTGTTTTGTTTATATGTTAAGGGTTTGATTGCAGATGTCTTTTCAGCTGAAAAGCTTGTGACCGCCTCACATACACGTTAGTTTGTCCGCAGATATCTCTGAGAACTTCAGTTAGATATCCTCTGGTGAACCGACAAAGTTCACGACTTGTCCTATGTTTTCAGATGTTGGAGCATCTTGGCTCCTCCCTTGGTTTTCTTTTTAGGTGCCCCTCTATTCTGTGAATAGAGGCTGCAATTCCACGATGAATACATTCTTGCCCGTTCATTTCAGGTTGCTCAGGCAGTGGAGAAATGGCATTGAGGACCCGCCCTGTCTGAGAACCCCCTTTTGGACAGCCAAGCTCGGGTACGGCACAGCACGCCTTACCCGGGGATCCCATACAAATCTTACCCGTAGCGGCCCATATGCAACTCATTCGACCTTTTCGTTCAAAATTTGGTTTCATTTTTCTTTAGGTAGCCCTTCGGCAGCCATCCCATATGCTATTTACATCCAGGAACATTCAGATGGTAAATCGCAACGCCTGCGAGACGGCTCACAGTGGTAAAATTGTTAGGTGTATGTCTGGTCCTAAATTCGCATTTGAAAAAAAAATGAGGGGAGTCACAGGGTGTGACTTGGCCATTCATTTAAGGGACAATTGGAAGGAGAGGACAGATACACTAGCATAACAGATATTAAACTATGTATTGACAGATACTGTGCTTGATCCCATAGCTTTCGAACAGTCGAAGGAGGGATCACAGCAAGATCAGCTATACAAAAGGAAGAGAAGGAAGAGAAGAAAGAAGACCACGATGGAAGCCTACCTATTTCTATTTTACGTTGTTGTATTTTTGCACGTAGACGCAAACCATGTTTCCCCCATGACCCCCGCCGTTAATATTTCCCACACACTGACTTCTCGAAGCCCAGTGATGAACAGCGAGGTTCAGACCTGGTGCACAAAATTCATGACCTGGTACTCGCTTTCATACATAATTGAATCACTGTTGGTGATTGCAATTCTCTGCATCATAGTGCAGACCCTCAGGTTGAGGAAATGGAAAAGGAGAGCCTCCCGCTCTTGCCCCTCAACCATTTACCGAGTCCAATCCCCTATTTTCGGTTTTCACCAATCCCCCCAACCCCTTGATGTATAAGAGATTTATTTAATGCGATCTGTAAATAAAAGGATTACGGATGTATTATATTGTTCTGAACTCGACTGCCGAGTCAGAAAGCAAGATGTACTGTGGTATGAATGAGTAAGATTTTAAGATATGATAGAATGTTTTTAAAATAAGACGAGAGTAGTTATTGTGATAGGTAGAGGTTCCCGTGTATTGGTAGTGCATGCCCCCTTTGACATAGCGCCAATTAGAGAAATGTTATCTAAACATTTTTGCCATAGTTAAGGACAATTGCTGTATAGCTTTATTGCTTTGAACTTGACCTTGATACTTGTGACGGTGTCTCTTACGGCACCTGGCGACTCCAGAGCATAGAAACGAGAAACAGAGCCAAGCGAGTGTTAAGCACACTTCCTCTGCTGGAGGAGTGTTAAACACACTTACTCAGAATGAGCAACAACTGGACACTTACTTGGTGGTGCAGCTGCAAGGCAGTTCAAGGTCAAGTGTTGTTTCGGTCTGCTGCGTGACCCTGCCGAGAAGTCTATCGAGAGAAACTGCCAAGAGAGTGAATTGAACTTGGGACCTGTCTTTTATAGGCCCCAGGGGCTTCGCGCCCTTTTGGGTGGACCCTGTACCTGACTCCAATCGATTGGATCACGTACCAATCGATCGGTTTGAATTCCCCAATACTGGGGCTGTTTCCTGATCGCTGGGTGGTCCTTGGGTGCTTGTTAGCCTCTTTTGTCTTGGACTCCTGCTGGCGCCGAGAAGTCTGGTTTTACCTCGATTATCCTAACTGTTGCTGTTGTGTCTGGGCATCGCTCATTAATATGTAGATTACTGCTGGTTTCAATGCTGTCTGCTTTCTGCAACTCGAATATACAGAAGAACTCTGCAAACTGCTTGCTTTCTCATACTATCCAATTTTCCCTGCGTTCTTTGCGAATCTCCATTTTAAGTCGGGAAGTGGCCAACCCAGGTGGCTACAGGGTGAAGGATCAGATTCGGCTCCATAAGGGTTGGCTGAGCCAGGTGTTTCACTTGGGCTTTGCCAACAGGGCCTGGGGTGGCAATACTAATTAATGTGAGCGGCACGGTAACACAGTGGTTAGCATTGTTGCTTCACCGCGCCAGTATCCCAGGTTCGATTCCCGGCTTAGGTCACTGTCTGTGTGGAGTCTGCAGGTTCTCCTCGTGTCTGCGTTTGTTTCATCCGGGTGATCAAGGTTTGCTCCCACAAGTCCCGAAAGACATGCTGTTAGGTAATTTGGACATTCTGAATTCTCCCTCTGTGCACCCGAACAGGTGCCGGAGTGCGGCAACTATGGGTTTTTCACAGTAACTTCATTGCTGTGTTAATGAAAGTCTACTTGTGACAATAAAGATTATTATTATAATAAAAGAGTTTGGTTTTGGAACTTCTGGTGGTGGCCATGGTGTGAATGGTAACACACGGGCAGCACCTGCGTGAAGGCACAGAAAAGAGCTATTTTTACCCGATACTAGGTGGAATTTTGATGAAAAGGCGTAGGTGAAGGTTGGAGGAGTAGTTTCTCCCAGGAGTGATATGTCTGCTGGTTACCAAACCGATGCGTGATCAATAACTACTGAAACGAAGGAGTAGTCCGAATTGAAGGCTTTAATCTACAAGATGTTTCCCCAGCAGCTCGAGTACAGAAAGAAGGTTGGCTACTGGGAAACACGGGTTCTTATACCCTGCCTCATTAGGCGGAGCTACCTTACGTCTTGACCAATGAAAAGGCAAACACTTGGGCCATTGAGCAGCGAGCCTTCTCCACCAATGGTAGCTCACATTCCCAGGTACCATAGTACCTCTAGTCATACTACCACACAACCCCAACAGAAGACAGTGAGAAACCAGGCCAAAGTGTTGGAGGGGGCCTGTGGTGCAGCAGCAGCAAGTGCAAGGATGGCTGCGGGAGAAGGGCTGATGAAAGGTGGAAAGTCCCAGATAGAGCAGTTGATGGCTTTTATTAAAGGGGAATTCTGGTAGCAGAGGAAGGAAATGTAGGAGGATCGCTCGAAGGCCATCGAAGGAGCTGTGGCACCCCTGAAGAGTTTGATGGAACGGTTGGAGAAGTGCTTGGAGGTGCAGGGATCGCAGATTCGGAGATTGAAGGAGTGATCTCAGACCACAGCGATCGTGTGGTGGCTCTGGAGATGGAGATGGGGCTCCGAGGAAACCTGTGTAAAACGCTAAGGACAAAGGTTGAGGAGCAGGAGGATACCTCGAGAAGGTAGAACCTAGGAATAGTGGGCCTGCCTGAAGGAGTGGAAGGTGTTAGTGCCACGAGGTACGTCTCAAAGATACTGGCGAGGCTGGTGACGGAAAGAGTGCTAGATAAGGCCCCTAAAGTGGACCGAGCGCATAGGTACCTGAGGCAGAAGCCTAGAGCCAGGGAGCCGCCACGGGTGGTGATCGTGAGACTCCACAAATTTGTGGAGAAAGAGATGATACTGTATTGCGTTGGGCCAGGGAGAAGCGTATTGCAAGTGGCAAAGGAACAAGGTCCAAAATGACCAGAACATCAGAGCCGAGTTGGCAAAGCGACAGGCAGGGTTCAGCAGGGCCAAAGCAGTGCTGTACCAGCAGCAGATCAGGTTTGGGGTGCTATACTAGGCGTAATTATGGGTGACAGAGGCCAGGAGTATCATTTTGAGACCCCAGAAGTGGCCAAAGACTTCTTAAGGAGCATAAACTGGGGGAGAACTGAGTGGACAATGCTTGGGAACTGGACTGCTGACACTTCATAATGGTTGGGAACATGTTCGAAGTGGGGGAAGGATTGGGGGAATTTTGTGTCCCCTCCGTTTTGGAGGGGGTCCTTTTTTGGGTTTGCTGTTTACTGTTGAGGTTGTAAGGGGTTGTAGGGGCAAAATGTTTATGTGGCGATGACGGTGTGGCCAGTGGTGTTGGTAAATGTTTATGCACCAAATTGGGATGATGTGGATTTTATGAGGGGGTTGCTGGCAGCAATCCTGGATTTGGCCACACACCAGTTGATCATGGGAGGAGATTTTAACTGTGTCCTGGAGCCGAGGGTGGATGGATTCGAGCTCCAGGTCGATGGGTAGGGTACGAATGGCAATAGAGCTGGGGGGGGTTTATGGAGAGGATGGGTATGATGGATTCATGGCGCTTTCAGAACCCAGGGGGAAGGGAGTATTTCTTCTTTTCACACGTCTATAAGGTGTATTCGAGAATTGATTACTTTGTAGTGAGTCGGGAGATTTCGGTTGAGATGGAGGGGGACAGTGTATGCGGGAATAGTTATCTCGGACCATTAGCCCCACTGGCTGGAGATTCGGTTGAGATCAGGACGAGAGCAGAGGCCAGGGTGGAGGTTTGATTCGGGGTTGTTGGCGGATGGATGTTTTTGTGATTAAGGAGCATGTGGAGATGTATCAAAATGTGGAGGCATCAGCGGCCATTTCTTGGAAAGCACTGAAGGCAGTGGTCCGGGGGGAAGTTATTTTTTTTCAGGCTCATGCGGATAAGGAAAGGAGGGAGGAACATAACCATCTCGTGAGCAAGATAGTGGAGGTGGACAGGGAGTAAGTATTCGAGGGCGCCCATTGCGGAGCGGGTGGCAAGAAGGAAAAGTTTGCAGGGGCAGTTTGCCAGGCTAACAACGGGAAGGGAGGCAGGGCAACTGCGTAGGGCAAGGGAGGTGTTACATGAGTATGGGGAGAATTCGAACTGCATGCTCGTGCACCAGCTGCGGAGGCAGGCTGCGTCCAGGAAAATATTGAAGGTATGGACTGAGCTGGGGATGTGGTGTTGGAGCCGGGGAAGATAAACAAGGTGACTGGGAGTATTACCAGGGACTGTACGAGGCTGACCCGGGGGGGAGAAGATGGGGACATGGGGCGTGGTCTGGACAAGGCTGGAGAACCCCAGGTGCTTGCCTTCATTGGCCAGAGCATTGAGTATAAAAATTGGCAAGTCATGTTGCAGCTGTATAGAACCTTAGTTACGCCACA
Organism: Scyliorhinus canicula; assembly: GCF_902713615.1. Taxonomy (NCBI): domain Eukaryota; kingdom Metazoa; phylum Chordata; class Chondrichthyes; order Carcharhiniformes; family Scyliorhinidae; genus Scyliorhinus; species Scyliorhinus canicula. The sequence goes on from NC_052150.1 coordinate 172,657,188, forward strand.
CTTGGGAGTATACTGTTCAATTCTGGTCGCTACACTATCAGAAGGATGTGGAGGCTTCAGAGAGGGTGCAGAAGAGATTTACCAGGGTGTTGCCAGGTATGGAGGGCATTAGTTATGAGGAGCGGTTGAATAAACTCGGTTTGTTCTCACTGGAACGAAGGAGGTTGAGGGGCGACCTGATAGATGTCTACAAAATTATGAGGGGCATAAACAGAGTGGATAGTCAGAGACTTTTTCCCAGGGTAGAGGAGTCAATTACTAGGGGGCATAGGTTTAATGTGCGAGGGACAAGGTTTAGAGGAGATGTATGAGGCAAGTTTTTTACACAGAGGGTAGCGGGTGTCTAGAACTCGCTGCCGGAGGAGGTGATGGAAGCAGGGACGATAGTGACGTTTAAGGGGCATCTTGACAAATACATGAATAGGATGGGAATAGAGGGATACGGACCCCGGATGTGTAGAAGATTTTAGTTTAGACGGGCAGCATGGTCGGCGCAGGCTTGGAGGGTCAACGGGTCTGTTCCTGTGCTGTACTTTTCTTTGTTCTTTGGAGGAAGCAAAGAGGCAGGCATTGAAGGAGCCCATGGGTCTGAGGGAGGTGTTGGATAGTATCAGGGATATGAAGTCAGGAAAGGCCCAGGGCCGGATGGGTACCCGGCGGAATTTGCAACGGGCCTGGCAGCACATCTACTGGGGGCGTTTAATGAAGTGCTGGAGAAGGTGGGGCTGCCGGAGACGATGGCAGAGAATAATCACGTAAATCCCAAAAAAGGGGAAGGGCCCAGTGGAATGTGGGTCTCAGCCCATATCTTTTTTTAATATAAATTTTGTGCACCCAATTACCTTTTTCCAATTAAGGGACAATTTAGCGTGGCCGATCCACCAACCCTGCACATCTTTGGATTGTGCAGGCGAAACCCACGCAAACACAGGACATAGGTCCTTTTCACTACTGAACACAGATGTGAAAGTATAAGCTAAGTTGTTGGCGTGAGGATGCAGGATTGTGTCCCCGGGATAGTTGCAGAAGATCAAACAGGGTTCGTGAAGGGCAGGCAGCTCACGAGTAATATAAAACGGCTGTTGATGAATCTGTCGGGGGCTCTGGTATAGGAGGTGGTGGTATCCATGGACGCAGAGACAGCACTTGATCGAGTGGAGCGAGGGTACTTGTTCAAAGTTTTGGGAAGGTTTAGGTTTGGGCCGATATTTGTGGCATGGGTGTAGTTGCTGTATATGGCACCAAAGGCGAGTGAGAGGACTAATAATTTGTATTTGCAGAGCTTTGACTTACACAGGGGTATGAGGCAGGGATGCCCGCTGTCGCTGTTGCTGTTTGCGTTGGCCATAGAGCTGTTTGCGACAGCTCTCAGGGGGTTGGCAGAGTGGCAGGGGATTTTGAGGGGACAGAGGGAGTATTGGGTGTCGTTTTATGCTGATGACCTGTTGCTGTATGTTTCGGATCCGCTGGCGAGTATGGGAAGGATTATGGGCCTGCTGGGGAGGTTTGGAGGGTTCTCAGGGTATAGACTGAATGCCAGGAAAAGCAAGGTTTTGCCAGTGAATGAGCTGGGACGGCGGTCAAATTTAGGGGGGATGCCATTTACGGTAGTGAGGGATAGGTTTAGGTATTTGGGATTCTGGTTGCGAGGCTCCATAAGTGGAACTTAATGAAGCTGCTGGAGGAGGCCAGGAAGGATCTTAAGAGGTGGGATGACGTTGGCGGGAGGGTCCAAGTGGTGAAAATTAATATTCCGCCGAGATTCTTGTTTATCTTTCAGGCTCTCCCGATCTTTATACCAAAGGCCTTCTTTCCGAAATTGGACATGATCATTTCGGACTTTGTTTGGGCGGGAAAGGTACTGAGGGTGGGGAGGACACTGCTACAGAGGCAGAGGTGGCAATTGTGGATAAGGTGTGGCGATGGTGGAAAGGGGAAGGGGTGAAGTGGGTTAGGGTGGAGGAGGAATGTTGTAAGGGGTCTAGTTTGAGGGTTATGGTGACGGCAGAGCTTCCAATGGCTCCTGGTAGGTATTCAGGGAGCCTGGTGGTGCAGTCCACGATGAAGATATGGAATCAGCTGAGGAGGCATTTTAGAGTAGAAGGGATGTCGGTGCTAACGCCACTGTGCAAGAATCCTGGTTTTGAGTCTGGGGTGGATGGATAGTGTATACAGGAGGTGGATGGATGTGGGACTAGCCAAGGTGAGCAATTTATATTTGGAGCATGGGTTCACCAGTCTGGAGGAGCTAAGGGAGAGATAGAGCTGCCGGGGGGGAATGAGTTCAGGTATCTGCTGGTTAGGGACTTTGTGCAAACGGTCTGGAGGGGGTTCCCTAGGTTGCCAGGATACACCCTACTGGAGCAGCTGCTGCGTCCGGATGTGGAAGGGGAGGGAAGAATTGGGAATATATACAAGTGGCTGGGGGAGCAGGGTGGCGAGCATGTGGTGAAGATCAAGGAGAAATGGGAAGGGGAGTTGGGAGGGGAGATCAATTGGGGAGTATGGAGTGAGGCACTGTGTGGGGTAAACGGGACCTCCTCCTGTGCAAGTATGAGCCTCATACAGTTTAAGATGGTGCGCAGGTCATATGACTTGGCAAAAATGAATGTGTTATTTTAAGGGGTAGCAGATGAGTGTGAGAGGTATGGGCGGGGGCCAGCGAATCACGCTCACATGTTTTGGGGTTGCAAAAAATTGGGAAGATTCTAGGCGGGAGTGTTCGCGGTCTTAGCCAGGCTAGTGGAGGAGGAGGTGGAGCCGGACCCTTTGGTGGCGATATTTGGAGTTTCAGAGAAGCTGGAGCTCATGGAGAGGAGGAAGGCCGATGTCATGGCCTTCGTCTCTCTGATTGCATGGCAGCGAATTCTACTAGAGTGGCGGTCGGTATCGCTACCGGGGATAGCAACATGGTTGGGTGACCTGTACGTCTTCCTGCGGTTGAAGAAGATAAAGTATGTGTTCAGGGGCTCTTCGGGGGAGTTTGAGAAAAGGTAGGGGATGTTTGTGACCGAGTTTGAGGAGCTGTTCGTCACATAGGAGGGGGGGGGAAGGGTGAAAAAGAGGAAAAAATTTGTACAGACTGTATATTTGATTGCTGGGAAGTATATTTCCCGGGGTATTTATGGGTTCTAACCTGTTTTGATACCTGTCTGTAATAAAAAGAATTTGGTTTCAGATGGGGAAGGTGGTAGTGGACCAGAGTGGTAAATATGTCATACTAATGGGGACGCTGGAAGATAAGTTGGTGGTTTTAGCGAGCTTGTACGCTCCAAACTGGGAAGATGTAGCATTCATGAAGAGAATGCTGGCTGCCATACCAGAAATGGATATGCATCAGATGATTTTGGGGGGAGATTTGAATTATGTTTTGAACCTTAAGTTGGATCAGTCTAAGCCAAAGTTGTTGGCCCCTTCAGGGGTAGCGAAGGTACTGGCAGCGTTCATGAAGGATAAGGATGGAGCAGGCCCATGGTGGTATTTGCACCCTGGGGGCCGGAGAACTCGCCTTTTCCCTCCGGTACATAACATGCACTCACTTATCGACTTTTTTGTGATGAGATCTCTGCTCCAGGGGTAACGAAAATCGGAAATTTTGTGATAGTGATTTCAGATCACGCTCTGGACCTGTTGGATGTGGTTTTGGAGGTGGGGTGTTTGGATGTGGGGCTGTTAGTGAATTTGGGATTTTGTGTGAAGATGGCTGGGGTGAGTGGTTGGCACTGCCAACTCACAGCCCCAAGGACCCGGGTTCAGTCCCGGTCCCAAGTCGCTTACTGTGTGGAGTTTGCACATTCTTCCCATGTTTGCGTGGGTACCACCCCACAACCCAATGATGTGCAGGGTAGGTGGATTGGCCACACTAAATTTTTCCTTTTTTTAATTTAGAGTACAAAATTATTTTTTTTCCAATTTAGGTGCAACTTAGCGTGGCCAATCCACCTACCCTGCACATCTTTGGGTTGAGGGGGTGACACCCACACAGACACTGGGAGAATGTACAAACACCACATGGACAGTGACCCAGGGCCAGGATTGAACCCAGGTCTTTGGCACCATGAGGCAGCAGTGCTAACCACTGCGCCGCCTTGCCTCCCTTCTAAATTGCACCATAATGATACAGGAGGACTGTCAGAGAATACAACAAAATATAGACAGATTGGAGAGTTGGGCAGAGAAATGGCAGATGGAGTTCAATCCAGGCAAATGTGAGGTGATGCATTTTGGAAGATCAAATTCAAGAGCGGACTATATGGTCAATGGAAGGGTCCTGGGGAAAATTGATGTACAGAGAGATCTGGGAGTTCAGGTCCATTGTACCCTGAAGGTGGCAACGCAGGTTGATAGAGTGGTCAAGAAGGCATACAACATGCTTGCCTTCATCGGACGGGGTATTGAGTACAAGAGTAGGCAGGTCATGTTACAGTTGTATAGGACTTTGGTTAGGCTACATTTGGAATACTGCGTGCAGTTCTGGTCGCCACATTACCAGAAGGATGTGGATACTTTGGAGAGGGTGCAGAGGAGGTTCACCAGGATGTTGTCTGGTATGGAGGGTGCTAGCTATGAAGAAAGGTTGAGTAGATTAGGATTGTTTTCGTTGGAAGACGGTGGTTGAGGGGGGACCTGATTGAGGTCTACAAAATTATGAGAGGTATGGACAGGGTGGATAGCAACAAGCTTTTCCCAAGAGTGGGGGTGTCAGTTACAAGGGGTCACGATTTCAAAGTGAGAGGGGGAAAGTTTAAGGGAGATGTGCGTGGAACGTTTTTTACGCAGAGGGTGGTGGGTGCCTGGAACACTTTACCAGCGGAGGTGGTAGAGGCGGGCACGATAGCATAATTTAAGAGGCATCTAGACAGGTATATGAACGGGCGGCAACAGAGGGAAGTAGACCTTGGAGAATAGGAGACAGGTTTAGATAAAGGATCTGGATCGGCGCAGGCTGGGAGGGCCGAAGGGCCTGTTCCTGTGCTGGAATTTTCTTTGGTATTCTTTGTTTTATATTTGGAAAAAAAATAATTGGGTACCCTAAATTTTAAAACAAGATGGCTAGGATGATTGATGAGTATATGGAGTTTAACAAGAATGGGGAGGTGATGCCCTCGGTGCTGTGGAAGACCTGAAGGTGGTGGTGAGAGGGGAGATAATCTTGCATAAGGCGCAGGTGGATAGGGAGACAAGGAAAGAGCTCTAATGGCTGGAGAACGAGATCTTGGAGATGGATGGAAGGTACTGGAGTGACCTCACTCCTGAGTTCTGGCTAGTAGAAAGAACTTGCAGATGAAATTTGATCTATTATCTGCTGATAAGGCAGTACGCCAGTGCAGTACTCAAAGGGGGTAATGTACGAATATGGGGAGAAGGCCAGTCGTCTCTTGGCTGGTCAGTTGAGGATGGCAAGCAGCCTCCAGAGAGATTTCCAGATTCGGGTTGTGGACTTGTGACTGTGCCGGATAAAGTTAACGGGGCTTTTGAGGCGTTTTACAAGAACCTGTACAGGTTAGAGCCATTGGGTGAGGAGTCAGATATGCAGAAAATCTGGAGGGGCTGGAGAGTCTTCAGGGAGAGGCAGAGGACAGGGAAGAGTTGGAGGAGCCATTGGGGTGGAGCAGATCTGGACAGCGATTGGGCGAATGCAGACCTGGAAGGCGCCGGGGCAGATGGGATTTATAAAACGTTTGCTGATCGACTGATGCCATTAATGGTGGAGATGTTTGAGGATTCGGTAGCACGGTTTCTCTTCCAGAGACAATGATATTAATAATAGCCGCTTATTGTCACAAGTAGGCTTCAATGAAGTTACTGAGAAAAGCCCCTAGTCCCACATCCCGGCGCCTGTTCACGGAGGCAGGTACCGGAATTGAAGGCGCGCTGCTGGCATTGTTCTGCATTACAAGCCAGCTCTTTAGCCCACTGTGCTAAACCAGACCCAGATACAAACATCCATATCGCTTCTGATAAAGATGGATAAGGACCCAGTGGAGTGCGGTGTCGTACTGCCTGATTTCTTTATTAAATGTGGATGCCAAGAATTTGGCTACGTTTTTAGTGCTGAGGTTGAATGAGTGTCTCCCTCAGGTTATTGGGGAGGATCAGACAGGGATTGTGAACGGGCAATGGTTGCAGTCGATGGTGAGTGGATTTTTAACGTGGTACTATCTCCAGCAGAAGGGAGAGAGCAGGAGGTTATTGTGGCATTGGATGCTGAGACTTTTGATAGGGTAGAATGGGGATATCTGTTTGCGGTGTTGGAACGGTTTGGGATGGGGCCTAAATCCGTATTGTGGGTTTGGTTGTTATAGAACGCTCTAAAGCCACTGTCCATTCAATTATTGTTAGTTCGGGATAATTTCAGCTCCACAAAGGAACAAGGCAGAGGTGCCCTATGTCTCCCCTCTTGCTTGCATTGGCAATTGAGCTTTTGGCCATTTCCCTGAAGGCCTTGGATAAGTGGAAAGGGATAATGAGGAGGGGAGTGGAACACAGGGTGTCCTTGCATGCTGATGATCTTCTTTTGTATGTGATGGATCCGATCCCCAAAATGGATGATATCATGATGCTGCTGAGGGGTTTTGGGACTTTTTCAGGGTATAAATTGAATTGACAGAAAAGTGAGTGTTTTCCAGTCACTCCGCCGAGGAGGGGAGCCAATCTTGGGGTGATGCAATTCCACTTAACAGGTTCCCATTTCAGGTATCTGCGGGTGCAGGGAGCTCAGATTGGGCCTGGCTTTACGAGTTTAGTGAGCAGGATTAAGGATGATTTACAGAGGTGGTGCAGTCTCCCTCTGTCATTGGCGGGCAGAATTCAATTGGTGAAGATTAATGTTTTGCCATGGTTCCTCTTTCTGTTCAAGTGTTTGCCGGTTTTTCTGCCAAAATCCTTTTTTGGGGAGTGGAGAAGTTGATTTTGTCTTTCATTTGGGTGGTAAAATAGGTAGGATTCGGAAGACGGTCCTTCAGAGGGACCAGCAATCAGGGGACTTGGCGTTGCTGAGCTTTATATATTATTACTGGCTGGTGAATGCTGGGAGGATCTTGGGGTGGTGTGGGGATCTTGAGGTATGGGTGCAGGTGGAGTCGGGGTCGTGTAGGGGTTCGGGGTTAAGGGAATTAGTGGCAGTCTTGTTGCCGTTTTCTCCAGGAGATATTGGTGGTGGTCTCCACACTAAAGATCAGGGGCGGGATTCTCCCCTACCCGGTGGGGCGGGGGTCCCGGTGCCGAGGAATGGCGTGAACCACTCCGGTTTGGGCCACCCCAAAGGGGCGGAATCCTCCACACCTTCAGGGGCTAGGCCTGCCCCAGAGTGGTTTGCACCCCGACGGCCGGTGGGGAAGGGGCTTAGCGCCACGCCAACCGGCGCCGAAGGGCCTCCGCTGGCTGGCACGAGTTGACGCATGCGCAGGAGCGCCAGCATGTGCTGGCGTCATCCCAACGCCAGCGCGGGAGGGTTCATCTCTGCAGCGGCCATCGCGGAAGACCACAGCAGCCAATGCAGAGGAATAGAGTGCCCCCACGGCAAAGGCCCGCCCGCGGATCTGTGGGCCCTGATCACGGGCCAGGCCATCGTGGGGGCACCCCCGGGGCCAGATCGCCCTGCACCCACCCTGAGGGCCCAGGAGGCCACCCACGGAGCTGGGTCCCGCTGGTAGGGACCAACCTTGACTTCGTTAAACGGGCGGGACTTCAGCCCATCGAGGCCTGAAGAATTCGGGTGACCCCGGGGCCCATTGCGTCGCACCGGTCCCCACCATTCTCCGAGGCGGGCAGCGCAATTCATGCCAGGGCGATTTTGGGGGGGGCCGGAAAAATCGGAGGACAGCGGGGACGGGATTCATGCTGACCCCCGACGATTCTCCGACATAACACTTTGCATAACCCTTCATAATCCTAAAATGTTTTAACTTCTTCCCAAGTACTACTTAGAATCATAGAATCATAGAATTCCTATACTGGCCACACAAAATTGCCCCTGAATTGGGTACTCTAAATTTCTAAAAACAAAATTCATGTATGTTGCATGTATGTATGTTCCGTACCAGTTGTTTGAGTCGGTGAGGTTGGATGCTGTGTTTAGAAGGTGGGAGGAGAAGGGGGTGGAAGGCATGAGTGCCTTGCTTTTGATGGGGCAATGTGCAAGCTTGGAGGAGTTGTCGGAGGAATTTGGGCTTCACAGGTGAATGTTTTGGGGTATCTACAGGTTTGCAACTTCACTAAAAAAGTCTTCCCGAGATTCCCTGTGATGCCTCTTTACTTGTGTTGGAGAGGGATTTGTCATGGCAGGGATAGAAGAGGGGAGTACGTCAGGGATGTATGGTAGGATTATGGTGGAAGAGGCAATGTCTGTGGTGGGGGAGAAGGTTAAATGAATGAGTGGTTGGGGTTGGAGATGGAGGGTGGGGTACGGTGCGAGGCTCTGCGCTGGGTGAATACAATGTGACCATGTGTGAAGTTAGAGTTGATACAGTTGAACGCAGTTCAGAGAGCATATCCAGGATGAGCAGCCTATTTACTTGTGTAGGGGCGGGCAGGGGGGTCGGGGGGTGGGGGGAGGGGGGGGGGGTGGCTAATCATGTGCACATATTCTGGTCGTGTCCTGCGTCTCCTTCTTTAGCACCATGTTGGTGATTCTACAAACTGAACTGAAATCCTGTGGCGGGAGCTGATGTCCTGGCCTTTACCTCGCTGATTGTTCGAAGATGGGTGGTGCTTGGGTGGAGGTCAGCTTCTCCACCCAGTACGTCAGCATGGGTGGGGAGATCTCATGGATTTCTTAATCTTGAGAAAGTTATGTACACTGGGAGGGGGCAATTGAGGTGTTCTACCGGAGATGGCTGCAGTTCATTCTGTAATTTAAAGAGCTGATCGCTGGTAGTTGTCAGGTAAGGGGGGTGGGCAAGGGAGAGGGGGGAGTTAATGGCGGAGGGGGGGGGGGGTGGTTCTGTGGGGTTTGTTTCACACAGGGCGGGAGGGCTCCGGGACTTTTCTTATTGTTTCATTGTTTTACTGTTTATCTGTAAAGTTTAAAAATGTGAATAAAAATACTCTTTGAAAAAATAAGTCAGGTGGTTATAGGCCAGTTAGTTTCATTTTAATGCTGGATAATTGTTTGTGCTTATAACACAGAATAATATTGCTAAGCACTTGGAAAAACATGACTTAATCAGGGATGAATTCATAGCATGGATTTCAAAAGTGAAGGTCAACATTTACAAACCTTTTTGAATTCTTAAAAAAAAATAGACAGCAGAGATATGGAATTGAGGCACATGTAATGTATATGAATTTTCAGAGGTATTTGGTAACGTACAAACGGAGGGTAATTAAGAGGAATATGGTCATATGGAGAGATTGTTGAGTAGGAAGAAAAGTGTAGGTGTAAAGAAGCTTATCATGGACTGGAAAGATGCGATGAGTGATGTTGCACAGATGGTTTTGTTTGCCCCATTGTTATTTGCAACATACATGAATTTTGTTTTTAGAAATTTAGAGTACCCAATTCAGGGGAAATTTGGCGTGGCCAATATAGGAATTCTACGATTTTATGATTCTAAGTAGTACATGGGAAAATGTTAAAAACTTTTAGGATTATGAAGGGTTATGCAAAGTGTTATGGGCCAGGGTTTAGAGAACCCCAAAATTGTATCATGGAGTTCACCTGCCCCACAACTTTTAATAGATTGTGGTATGGGGAGCACACGGCTCACTCTACAGGTGTGGTACAGCAGAAATGGAAAAGTATTTTTTTAAGCAAAACAATGTTTATTCTATGAAGTCAAGTTAATCTTTTTTAAAACATGATGTGGAGATGCCGGCGTTGGACTGGGGTGAGCACAGTAAGAAGTCTTACAACACCAGGTTAAAGTCCAACAGGTTTGTTTCAAACACTAGCTTTCGGAGCACTGCACCTTCCTCAGGTGAATCATGGTATTCACCTGAGGAAAGAGCAGTGCTCCGAAAGCTAGTGTTTGAAACAAACCTGTTGGACTTTAACCTGGTGTTGTAAGACTTTTTAAAAACATACAGTGAACATCTTAGCAAACATCAATTAAATACAACCCCCAAAGAATACAACCCTCTGTAATCCTTAATAACTTCCCAAACAACATCCAGAAGACAAAAGAAACACCTTTTAACAGGCGCACATCAGGTTTACATTCACTACTGAAAACATTTATAATTCTGAATTCACCAAATGATCAAGAGATCGTCTTTTCATGGCAGAGAGATCAACAGTACATTTGCTTTGTCTGGCTTCAGCTCCAACACTGAAAATGAAACCAAAAAAACCCAGACACACCCAAGCTTTTCTCAAAGTGAAATTAAAAAGCAGAGCCAGAGCTCAGCTCCACCCACACTCTGACATCACTGTAGTAACATGAACAGACAGACATTTCTTAAAGTGACATTCTAATGACAGAAGATCAATAATGATTTGTTTCTACTGGTTGTTGAAATAGAAACATGGGTGCACAAACTTAATATCATCATCAAAATTAAAGGTTCAAAAGTTAACTTAATTACACAAAGAGTGTTCAGAATGTAAAACTCTCGGTTGGCACGGTGGCATGGCTGCCTCACGCCGATGTGGACCGGGGTTCAATCCCAGCCCCGGGTCACTGTCCTTGTGGAGTTTACACATTCTCCCCATGTCTGCGTGTGTCTCACCCCCACAACCCAAAGATGTGCAGGATAGGTGGATTGGTCACACTAAATTGCCCCTTAATTGGAAAAAAGAATTGGGTACTCTGAATTTATTAAAGAAAAGACTAAAATTCTCTGCTAGAAACTATCATTGAAGCAGAATCCAAAAATGATTTGAAGTGGAAAAAAGGAGGGCTATCAACAGTTATGAGGAGTGAACAGGAGAGTGGGATTATACCAAGTTACTTGTGTAAAAAAACTTTTCTATGAGTTTGACTTGATGAGTTGTATTCCTGTCCGTATGATTTGGCATTCAAAGATTCTATGATTGTACCTTGAGGAGCTCGTCTGTGAGCTTCATCTAACTGGCTGAAAGGCACATTTATTTGCTGTAATTGGAAAACATGAAGGGGAGAAAGCGCAAACAAACTATTCAGCTGTGTACTGCGCGCGTTACTCTAAGGATTCCTACATCAGCATATTGACAAACATTTGCAAATGTTGAGGAAAGATTCCCCCCCCCCCCCCCCCCCCCCCCGTCGTAAGCCCTGGGTCATTAAATAGGAACTGCCACAGCGGTAATCAAAGTGTGAAAAGTTAGCATTCGGAACGTTGGAACAAGAGCAGGCCATTTAGGTCCTCAAACTTATTCCACCATCCAATTAGATCATGGCTGATTTGTGACCAAACTCCATATATCCACCTTTTCCCCCAAATCTTGATACCTTTGGCTAACAAAAGCCTATCCACCTCAGTTTTAAAATAAGCAATTGACTGCATAATTTTCCTGATTATATTTCTGTTTTGAATTAGAGTAGAGCTTGGGGAGTCTATATTTCCCCATTGTTTTCTCCATGACAATGCCTTGGCCAATAATCTGTAGTATAAATTGTTGTGATAGTTTGAAATTTGGCATTCTTGAATGTTTCCTGATGAGTGTGAGTCAAAAAGAATTGGCAACGTGTCTCCCTTTTCAGTAAAAATCTTATAATTATTATGTTTTAGTTTTAAGTTGAGGAAGATCAAAGGGCCCACGATGCAAAGTGGTTGGCTGCTAGTTCTTCACTGCTGCTAATAGAAAAAGGATGGTCGATGTGCAGAACAGCAGATCAGTCAGCACCAGTAATGTCAAAGGGCAGTTTATTTCATTTCAGACCCAAGAAGTCCGAACCTTCCTTTTCTGGTTACAGATGCTGACTGATCCCTTGTGCATCGACTGAACTTTGTCCTTTTTGCCCAACATCTGTGTTTATTGATCTTCATAAAAACAGATGCCCTGTTGTTTAATGTATATAAAAAGGATTTCGCCTTAGGAAAGGATTTTGTTTTACCAATCACTTGTGTTCGCGCGAAATCATAAAGATGGCGGGCAGAGTTCCAATGATTGCCATTTGTAAATTGTGTTAGAATCACCAAAGATGAGAGTCTTTCCATTATGTTTCTGATGTGTGCGCACACAGCAAGCCGGAGAAATGTTACCCCAGCTGCTCTGGGGATATTATTTTTATTCGAGGTATGTTTTGTCATTTAAAATTATGATTGAATTTCTGCACATTCTTTGATTTTTTTAAATCACCGCGTTAGCACATCTCTGAAAGTTTGCTCCTTTTTTCGGCGTTCGTCATCCTGGCGAGTGTACTCACCGTGGAACTGCAAATAAAATGAGGAAACATAAACATTGCACTTCCCTTAATTGCCTAGCAAAAACATTCCGAGGTTACAGAAATAAAATGTGATGCGTGGCATTAAATGATAAATGAAACAAGAGCAGGTCGTGATATGAACGTTAAATGCACTTAACACGGCCGCGGGAAATTCATCTGAATTGCAAATGTAAGAGTGTTTCCTTCCTGTGTGCGTGGTTGGCCGCGTGGTCACTTGTTTGAATGCAATGCTGCATGTTTCTATGGGCAGTATTGTCGACCACGGGCAACATACTGTTAAATTAATAAATATAGGTGGAGCGCAGGGCAGGCGCGAGCAGGGTGGCCTCCATCCCTCCCTTTGTGCGCGCGAAGCCTCGATGGTCCCATATACTTTTAAAGACTACACGTGGGCCCTTGTTTCAGGTTCGGTGTCATTTCGGAGGAAGGATTACGAATTTCAATAGGTTACAATTCAAGATGTCGATTGGCAGCGATCGTCTTTATTGCGCTAAATTAATCCATCGGCTGGCGCGTTTTACATTCGATCCCTTTCCATCCTGTTTGTAAGATGTTTATTTTCACTTGAGAATATGCATGTGGCAGCTCTAAATTCGGCTCTGTAGTTGAAACTGGTCGTAAAATTGCATTGATTTAATCAACAAACTTAAGAGTGCACAACCTGTTTCTTTTACCTCCCTCCCCCCAATCTGGTTCATAATTGGATTCTAAACTTTTATAAGTATGAACAGTGATTTCATGAGGGTCACACACCGGGAGTGTGGAGGGGATTGCCATGTAGAGCTGTATTGTGCGATGTTAACACCAACCCCTTCCAGGTTACCATGCCCACTGATCCTATCGCTCAAGGACTCTGCTCATTTTAACAGCAGCTGGAACAGCTGGGCGGGTGTTCAAAGTCTCTATTTTTCTATAAAACAGAGATCAATACTTACCACAGAGGAATTAGAAATATTTACGCCTTGGTTACACTTCGCTGCAACTCTCCAATTCGTACAACTATAAGTTGTCTAAAATTATCAACAGATGCCCCAGCTCCTCATTTTGATGACAGATATGTATGTATTCGTTATATTAAAGATTCTTGGTGAGATGCAATAAGCCTGTAAACTGCACGAGGCTTCTTCCTGAAACGGAATGCGCCTCTGAATCGCAACCTGCCCACCCCTGATTATCCGTCAGACACGTTTTGGGTCATTTCTCTTTCGATTTCATTCACGGTTAATGTTTTATTTCAATCTTTAAAAATGGACTCACCGTTTTTGAATGGGAGCTTAGAAAACGTTATGTTGCGAGCTGTCAATGTTTTTCTGAAGACTTTTGGAAACATGATTTCCTGCTGTAATAAGCTAATAATTATGAATATATCAAATGAGCATCTGTAAAGATCGCGAGGCTCTGTTTTCATTTATGCACCAGACCAAAACAAGTACTATTCGTCTAATTTTGATTTTGTGGTTTTAAAGTTAGGTATCTGCTGGTCAACAGAAGACGGTCAAATAGTGGATGGCTCGGCCAGTGTGCGAGGGTGCAAAGGGTTAATTTGTGGGCAGTGTTCCTGCAGGCGCCTCCCTGCAGTTCCTTGCCTCTCCGGACTGGGGCGCTGCAGGTTTGCGCTCCTCAAAAGATATGCATGCTTATTTAACCGGCAATATATAATCCTGCAAAACAATGAGGGGCGGGGGATTTGGTGGTAATTCCCGGTGAGGGAGGGGGGGGGGGGTGGAGGTGATCCACAAGTAATGATAAACGAGAACCACCCAACAAAAGCTCTTTTATTTTTAGAAACCGTTTCGAAAAGCCAAGTTAGATCGGTGTCCAAACGTCTTTTACATGCCAACCAGATACAGGTCATGCGGAGATTTCTGACCTCAAAGCGATTTAACACTAAAACAGTTCGTGAGAGTTTCCCGGTACCTTCCAAATGCAGTTGGAATGGGAATGTCTCCCCCCCCCCCCCCCCCCCCCCTTCCCCCGAGTTCACGATGCCGGCTCTGCGATTCGTGAAGCTTTTTAACAGGAGCACAGGAACTTCCTTCATTTCCAGCTCATAAACCCCCAGCCAAATCACAGCGATCACTGCTAAAAGTCAGGGATTGCAGCATTGTTGTTGCTCTGCCCTCAACTATCCACTATTTGGGAGGAAAATCTTTGAAGCAAAAAGGGTTGCCGGAGTTGGAGGGGTGGGGGGGCACAGAAATTGGCGCTTTGCAGAATTGTCTGTCACTTTTCTTTTACATTTTCAGATGACTCAGAGTTGCTGACTCTGTGATTTCTTGTTGAACAGCGAATCTCACTGACTCCCACCGATCCAGGTGATCGAGGCGACTGGAACTTTGGAAAACGCGCATTCCCAAAATGTCTTTATTTCCAAATAATTTGGAAAATCTGATCGCCTCTTTCGCCTCCGAAGCCTGTTTTATTGAAGCGGTGTAAAATACTCAGGACCTTGTTGACTGTCTCCTCTCGCTGCCAATTCATTCGGATGGCACCAGGAACAGTTTTAGAAATATATATATTTTTAAATCACGTCTTATTTTCCCGTTGGAAGGCGGGCAGCTGCAAGCGTTTGGCCGGGGCGCGTGTTCAAATCGGTGTGCATTTCATCATGTGGCTGATTTCCTCTCTCTGACTCCGCAACCCGCCAGATTTTGAGTTTTTCGATATGTGTGATTTTGAAATAAAATGAAGGGCTGCGAAGCTGGCCTAAAATAATAAATCCTCCCTAATGTTCGCGTGCTTCTCCATAATGAAACCTATTCCCCGAGGTCGGGCAGCCTAAACGTCAATCAAAGGAGCTGATTCAGAATGCCATTGTTTGTGTCCAACGTCACTGCTTTTCCTCTTATATTAACTTACAATGAAATGGCCGTATGATCACTCATTCGTAATGTAGGTCATTATTTTGTTAAATCCAAGAGAGAGAGAGGGAGAGAGAGAAAAGTGCCAATCTTTCAGCCAGAGATGTTGCCTGGCGCTTTACAAACACGACCGTGTTTACTCAGCACGTTTTTTTTAAGACCACTCTTGGGTTTATTTAATTCCAGCCACTGGAAAGGACAATGAATGCAGTCGGGAAACCCAATAGAAGCAGTGTGGTACATCTCATTAAAGCAATGCGAGCCACTGCCTTAGAGCAGATATTTAATTCCGTTTTGTTGAAAGGTTACAAATATAAAGAGAACGGCGCTTGTAAGTTCCCATATCGTTGGAAAGATGTGTGATTTCACTATTTGCCGGCCGTGTGGATCTGGGGCGGGGGGGGGGGGGGCTGCTGACATTTTCTGGGCGACATCGGTAATTAGGGATTTACAAGCGGGTGAATGCACAAAAGTTTCTCCAAATAAATATCTGTGGTCCAGTCTTTCGGACTAATACGTGACATTTTTAAAAGGCCGTCCTCTATGCGGGTGTAGCACAAAGATTTGAACATCCAAACGGAGTTTTGCTCTGGTATAGCAGTTCCGTCCACTCTTTTGTTTATGCTTATCATTCTTATCTTTGATTATCTGGGGTAGAATCCTTGTCATGTGCTTTCCAGCTCCTCGGGAGGTTTATTAGATTTCCAAAGTAATTCACTCAAAGAAGATGAACCTACAAGTCCAAACATACTGGCCTTCTTTGGATTCTGTCCTTTAAATAAGTTGTTTAAGGTGCCTGGTAACAATGGTGAATTCTGAAGTAAGCTGCACGCCCTGCGAGGTGCCTGCTTCTGCATTTTTGTCAAGATTGCTGGCAAGTCAACATAAATGCTGTTCACAATTCAGCCGCGTTGACTGGAGACTATTTTAAAATATACTCCTTAGAAAGGTCTGTCTTAAAATAACGGGGGAATCCGAAGTTTTCCAACCATCACAACTTAAGTGAGGGACTATCTACCACATGAATTAGTGCACGTAGGGCAGCGTGGAACTCTTTAGGGATACACGATGTGTGCACATTCTTCTATATTAGGATAACAGGTTCACCTTCTTATTTGTTAAGTACAATCCGACCATCAGAACATGCAGATGCCAGATGTGTTTATCTTTCCGGTGGATAGATCAAGGTGCAATAGACAAAACAGTTTATAGGAATCCTCCCCGTTTAATCACGATTGTGAGCGCCGATACAGAAGTTGAAGGAATAAATTGGCTCTGGTCAACGCGACAGCACATTTGGCGTATCTCACTTCGGGTTTATTTCCAGTTTACAAAAGTTCACCATAAAAGCCACTGAACCTTAAGTGCCTTTTTCTTTCATTCATTATGGAGTTCTGCCATTCACCCTCGATTGTGACTATGATTACAGGTATTGCTGCTCCCCCCCCCCCCCCCCCCTCATATTTGCACTGCCCATTGCTAAAATAGGTACCCGCATTGTTGGTTAGGAACATTTATACTGCGAGAGGGCTACATCAATTTTAATGCTGAGATACTGAACTTGAATTATGAATATATGGAAGATATGTAAAAATAGGCAAAAAGTTACACGCCTTGCTCTGCAATTATATTAATTGATATTGACTTCAGCAGGTTGCAGAGGAAGGTCATTCCAATTTAATTTTCGGCTTTAACCTCCAATTTGAATATGCCTCTTTGTGACAAATCGCTATGCATGCAAAACAGGAAATCTTATTGCTATTTTCCTAATCCCATTTGTTGGGGTTGCCTCCAAAAATAAACGTTAACCTTTCCTTTTCACCAAGCTCCAGAGGGAATCTGCAAAAGATAGGCTGAGAGGCTTTGGTTTAATACCATTGCCTTGCATCTGATAAAGGAAAGTGGATTCGCGTTAAATAATCGTTCGTGAGGGCAGCACAGTGGCGCAGTGGGTTAGCACCACAACCTCACGGCACCGAGGTCCCAGGTTCGATCCAGCTCTGGGTCACTGTCCGTATGGAGTTTACACATTCTCCCCGTGTTTGCGTGGGTTTCGCCCCCACAACCCAAAGATGTGCAGGGTAGGTGGATTGGCTACGCTAAATTGCACCTTAATTGGAAAAAATGAATTGGGTACTCTAAATTTATTTTTTAAAATAATCGTTCTCCACAAATTAGCAAGTGTTACAAAATAGTTCAGCAAACATACCTTCTTCGCCAAAATATATTTCCGAGAACATATATTTAAAATAGGGGATAGCCCAACGCAGTGATTTGCAACACTTTTTTTGGCATGAGTCCTCAGTAAGTAAATTAAGTAAAATAAGTTCCAGTACATTTGTATGCATACTCGTGTGCTGCAATGTACGTTGAGTTTGGGCTCACGTCGTTCCTTAATGCAAAGTATCACAAATGCGACTACCGAGCAGGGGTGGGTGGTCAGGGATAAATGTCATCTCTTTTCTCTCTCCCTCTCTCTGAGGTTTTACCTGTGATTATTTATCCTGCTCAGGATATTATTATTTCCAGAAGAGACCACGACAGTGCAAGTTGCACACAATATTAGGGAAGGAGTGGACTCGCTGGACTGGATGTCTTATTCTCGTGCCAGCCTTGCATTATCATTGCACCGGGTATAAAACATGCGCCGTGCTTACTGGAAAACAACCTGCTTGTTTTTTCATTACCCTAAAGAGAGGGAAATGCAGTTTATTTTTTTCACTGGGTGAGACTATTAAAAACACATTATGCTCATTGTCTAGTTCTATCTAATAATAAAATTGGATCAATGGATAGCACTTTAACGCCGAACATGAAGTGGAAATGCAGAGTTCGCCAAAGCAGCTGTTCGGTGTAGAGTCAGAACAAAGAGAAAACCATTGATGTAGATCCAGCTTGTTTGTTCTAACCCCTGAGTTTCGGAGAGAGCTGATGGTGTCTCTTAAATTTATAATTGTGTATGATATTTAAATCCCCTATTTTGTTTTTGCAATACAAAAGGATATTTGAACATATAGGCGAACATGCTTCTGGGTCGTTTCATAAACTGAGTATCAGTCCTAACCCAGATTACAATCCCTGCCACATTTAGCACAAATGATAGGTGCATAAAATCTTACTTTTCGGTCCTTGGTGCAGAACAGCTTAATCGCCTCAATTTTCATTGGAAACTATATTGGTCAGAAACTGGCAACTAATTACTATAAGGCCAAGTTTCATAATTGATAGCAACATATTTTAAAATCAAAATTAATTTGTACTTCTGAATCCCCATCTCGGTCTCCAATTCGACATTTGCTTTTGTGATATACTTTGTCAAAATGTGACCATGCAATACAATAATTGTTCGGTTTTGACTAAAGTCTCACAAATCAGAATATTGTAAAAGTCAATTAGCAAAGTTTAAAGAAAAAGAAAACGAAAGCTACTACAATTTTACATGGACGCCATCCATACAATGCAAATGATGTGCAAATATGGAAGCCCTATGCAGGAATATAAAATAATCAGAAATAAACTATCATTTAATTGTTTTATCCAGAATCTCATTGGATTCTGCCGATAACTTGCCAATTCATTGTAAGGTCTTGTGTTCTCTTTCCTGTGATTACCACCCCTCCCCCCGTCCCCCTGGATACCCCTTTCTTGTTTTCATAGCTTAAAAAGCAGCTAATGTTTTATTACTACAGTTTAATTAGTTTTTGAGAATCTTTAAAATGTAATATATCCTTTATTTTAGACGTACATTTAACCTACATTTTATTTTGATGGGATTTTAAATATGCATGACAATTGATCTCTTTGCTGTTGTGTGGTTTTTACTTTAAGTTTAGCGGGTAGCTCGAAAACAAGTTACCTACATGACCTGTGTAGTTCTTAATGATTTCACAATGCAGATACCCACACTGTTTAAAGTCAGAAATGGCATTTTCGTGTATTAGAGCCTATTTCTCGAAAGACATAATCAAGAGCCTCTGTGTTATTTGTAACCGAAATGTAATAGAACAAACACAGAATGCAGGTTTTACAGTAGCTAAAGCGAGGGTAGGTTATTGTGGGGGGGGGGGGGGGGGGGGGGGGACTATAGAGGCTGATGAACGTCGCTTTGGTGCTCCATTGGACTAAATCACTTGGAAATTCACAACTGATTGGGGGGAGGGAGCTGCAATTCTACAATTAATTCAACGTAAACAAGAAAACCTTGGGAATTTCCTAAAGACATGCTTTGCTCTCGGAGTAGAATACCTATCATTCAAACTTTCTATCGACTGTTACCGAAAACTGGCACCGATAAGATCGAACAGATCGTTAAAGGGCATGTTTAGAGATCCGGCCTAAACAACATTTTCTGAACGGTTCCGTTTACCTTGCCTTGAAGCTTGGCTTATCTCTTTAGTTGCACCAAGCAAGCCAACCTTCATCCGTTTACAGTGCTTTTTTTTTAAAAAAAAGGTTTCCACGAGTAAAGACAACAAATTGGTACAGAAGCTAGAGGAATGCTGAGTGATTAAACAGGACACGAAACACATCACGACAAACGCCAATATTTTTCGCACGCCTAAAACGGATGCTTCATTCTGACCTGCTCCATTTTACAGAAACAATTGTCTTTCTTTCAACAAAAGAATGTAATAGTTTGACCAAAGTCATGAACTGCATATTATACATTAATTGCGAGTCGGCCTAATCGACTGATGGCTCCTATAAACACGTTTCAGGGTCTGCAGGAGTTTATATATTTTACGATCGGAAGGAGCATTCCAACTTTTCCTGACACACAGATTCACTTTGTCCCTGTTTCCTCTTGGAGCAGAGTCTCAATCACCTACAGTTAAAAACATAAATCTTCTTTGTGTGCGTAAATTACAAAACACAGTAATACTGATACTGATTTTATTGCAATCTCGTGGTTTAATCATTAGCACAATTGAATGTTTTATAGTGCGTATACCTATATTGCATTATTTAAAAAAAACATTCCACAGCAAAGCGGGACTGCAGCAGGAGAGTGCGGGGAAAGGGCCGCTGAAAGTAAAGAATTAACACGCCTCCACTTTTGGAAAATATCCCGACCCCACGTGTCACTAGCGTCTGTTCCCCTGCTGGGTCCTTTGCTGTCTCTGGGAATACCAATCGCAGATTAATGAAACAAGCCTGTTTGTTCTCAAAATTGGAGTTTTAAAAACACTATAAATTTAACCTGCGGATACTTGAGGCTCCACCCGCCTCTCAAAACTAAGACAATAAAGGAGCGATGTTAAAGATTAAACCCTGAGATTCCAATAAAATCGATAATTTGATTGTACAACGATTTTCCTGATTGATTGTGAAATGCTTCACAAATGTCCTTTGATGGATTGTTTCTGAATTGGCAAACAGCGTGTTAAGGAGGTCGTCTGTATAACACGATTTTTCTATATTTCTTGAAAACACAAACTTCACACAGTACCAGAATCCAATTACGACATCTTCCATTACGATCAGCAGTAATCTGTATTCAATCATTTGATTCTGTCGATTTTTTTTCTTCCTCTGGACAGAACGTAGGGTTATCTCTCGCCTTCTAACTTGAAATCCAAGAGGGGCTCATTCTGCTCGGAAGAAGAGCCGTGATGTCACAAATGTGGAATCACTTAAAAATAAAAGCCAGTTTACAGATTGATTTGTGTCAAACTGGTAATTTATAAAGATTATAAGTCTCATACTGTCATTTTAACAGTTGTGTACTGTTGTTGTTCTCAATATAACGCTTTGGTATTGCGCTCATTAAGCGTGACAGCCCGGCGAATCCGTGCACCTAATATTTTTTTGGGTGAACAGGTCGCCCAGATTGCATTTTAGATTCCTGTGTTTTAAGGCACGCCACTGCAAGCATTTACTGTCTCTTGATTGCAGCAATGACCAGGTTAGCCCATAAACCTATTCACGTCTAACAATAGGGATTCTCAACAATTAACAAGAAACAACATAATAAAGTCGTTTACAAAGAGCTGACTATTTACGATAAATTATCCAGTCTTTAGGAGAGCAGTGCGTAATTTCACACGCTTTGTAAGTAAATTGGGTTTCAGGGGACGCACACGCATTCTAGCTGTGCTCATCTCGTATTTTTAAGCAAACTCCATCCACAACATTCCGATGCTATCAGCATTAAATCAAAATGTCTAATTGTTAGATTTTTTTTTAGCAGATCGAAATGTTTTAAATGCTAGTTGTGATAAAGTTAATCTTACTCAGACTCTCCCAATGTAGCTTTTATTTTATCTGCCTGGCTGTGGCTTCAGAAACTCATTAGACGATTAAAAAGGTGGTTTTGATACGTTAAGATGTAAAGTTTTTTTAAAAATCGGCGTTATTAACTGTCGAATTTCATTAACTCCGATCAGGAGGAATGCTGATGCTTAGATTGCGGTGATTTAGTTTCATTTGCTTTATTTTGGGGGTGCTTTTGGAACAACAGGCCAACAACACAAAAGAAAACTGGACAACCCTGCTTAACAGCGAAATTAACATGTGAACTGCGGGGAAGAGAGGGCAAATTGCTAACCACACACAGATTCGCCATCTTTAATGGAGTTTAATTCCAGTTTATTCCTTAGCATGCTGCTGCTTAATATTGTGGAGAAAAATGTCAGAGGAGCGTATGTTATAAATCACACTAAAAGGAAGATCTGTTCCGCCTAAACTAATGAGGTAGTCACAAATTCGGTAAACACTAGTTCTAACTGAATAACAACAAAGACCTTGAGATCAGTGGAGCAATATGGCGGAAATTTTAAGCATTTCCTACAGGATATAAGATATCTACTACTGTTGTTTTATTTATCTCAACAGCTTGTTTAGGATAATCATCATTATTATTTGAACCCAGATTTATATACATATACATATAATCATGTGTGTGTGTATGTGTGTGTGTATATATATAAATCATTATGTGCAAGACAAAACCTTTACGTTAACGTATAATCCCTTCAACCCAACCAGCTAAACAATGTAGCCCATTCATTATATTTGCCGTGGAACATAGGCATTTGCAGTTTCGCAGATCATACCAGTTTTAGTAACTATAAAATAAGTGGCACTGACCCTGAAAATGGCCTTTGTTTGCAAACACAGCTGTTGCAATCTTTACATTGCAAACTAAGGTATGCGCAGCAGAGAATTAAATACGAAGGATGGTGTGAGGAGAAACCCAAGCATCTGGAGAGGCAAGCGGCCTTGTTTTGAAACTGTCAGTCCACTAAACCCCTATTGTGAGAGCCTCATGCAAAAATTTACCAGCCTTTTACTGCATTAATTTCAGGCCGCCTTAAAGTTAAAAAGAGGTAAAACAGAGGCGGGACATGTTTAAATAGACCAAAAAATGCGTTAGCAGAACAACATGAAATAGAAACTTTTATAACGCACACAGCAACAATGATTTTCACTTTTTAAAAAAGAAATCGAGATCACTCAATACAAGCGTGTGAATTCAATGTCCATACAAGACTTGTTGTTTCAACACCAAAATGCATTCAACTACATCACCTATATGAATATACTTAAATCATTGTTTGGCCTTCTGAACAACTCTTTACACACATAGAGATACCTGCTTTCATTAAATTATGGCTGCTGGGTGAACAATTATTGAGTCTTTAAGGAAAATGACACAAAATGAAGCTGTTTTGCTGAAAGCAACATTTGTGGGATGGTCTTTCCATCGTTAATTTTACAGTATTTCAAATGGTTTTTAATCAGTGCTTGACCAATGAGAACACCCCTTTTAAAACCAAGACTCTTAGGATAAATCATCGCAATATAGACTGCTAATAAGTCACATATGTCAACAATGGCAAAGTGTTCTACAGTTAGCAGCACATTAACTTAAATAAGCAATGTGTCATGCATGTTCGCTGGTTGAAAATTTCACCTATTTATGTACATGGATTAGGAATAAAATCGCTGTAGATTACAATAAAAGTAAAAGCTTTTGCTTTATCCATTATTGTAAAACGGTTCCAAAAAACATGCACAATTAATGGAGTATGAGAAGCATAGAGGATCGTATTGAAAGCTGAAATTACCACTGTCTGGTTCGAATATCGAGTGACCTTGGGAGATATAACAAGGGACTAGTCTGTGGTGATAGGGGGATTCAAAGTGGTATCTACTGACACTGCTAACAGCACCGTTAGTTACTCGTGTACTTTTATTCTGCACGTTCTGATTCATCATTCATGTAACAATTCTATAAATATTTGAATGTAAGTCATGAGAGTCCATAAAAAGATGTACAGAAGATAGTGACAACACAAGAGAACTTTCATTTTATGTTTCTGTTATTCACGTGGTTGTTCTCTTTGTAATTCTCTTATAATGCCAAAACTGGTTATGCATCCTGAAAAGTGAATTTACCAACACCAGCCTTACCATTACCACTTTCCAGAGACCTAGACACTTATGTGTGTGCAAAGCATGAATGTAACATCTTTTCTAAATAATTGATTTCTGTGTATTTCCCTTTGATTCAGTTTTACAAAGTTTACAACACCTTTATTTTAAACCACCACACTTATCTTGCATATCTCAGAGAACTAAAACGCTCTCATTGTGTGCAAAATATCTAATTAACATACCCATTTGCCAATCCATATAATTGTCATTCTTAAATTAAAATGCCAAGTGACTTTACCTACTGCCTTTCAAGCATTGTGTAAATAATAACATATTCGATTCTAGAAAAAGAAACAAAAGAGGTCCAGCTACATCTACATCATTTATGAACCTTTTCACTGCAAGGCTAAGTTATATAATATTAAGAGTGCAAACACTAGATTTTCTGGAGTAAGCCCCTGACTGCAGTAAATAAAGATGCCTCACCCAATTCTTTGTAATGCAGTTTTTTTGTGTAAATGTAAATATGGTTGAATGATTGTCATTTGCAGCATTCCTGGTATGTTCAGTGAATCTTTACTTCTGCATCACACGCAGAATTAGTCTAGTAAGGCCTGAAAGCTGTAAGTTGTCTGGTGGACCACGTGCCTGTATTATTTCTTCATTGTCTTCAAATTAAATGTTAAAATATAATGGTCACCAAAATTAAAAATCCCTGACTTAATTGATTCTACTTTGTATGCATTCCTTAATCAGTGATTTATTTATTGTTGTTTTTATCTTAGTTACTTGTGTGCAAGCCTGTATAAAGTTAGGTCAGATGAAAACACTTATGAAACATTAGCACTATAACTAGGGTTAATTTTGCAGCTATTCTCAGAATTCCAGTGGTGAGCATTTAAAGCAATTATTTTACGTTCAAGAACTAAAGGCAACAAAGCTTTGAAATCAGTAACCTGCTTGCGCTTATCTATCTAAACGGCAATGATATGGACTTTTTCAAGATAAAAGCTTATTTTATACAGAATGACGGCCATATTGACTCAGATGAAAGTACATTTTTCCTTCTTTTTAAGTTTAACACACATTCATACTTTGCCACGGATTCAATACAGCATAATCAATCACGCAGGCAAAACATCAAGTCATTTGCGATTTAAAACTGTAGTGCATAAATTTAATGGCTCATTTCTAACATTTCACTATGTCGACTTCTGACGTACAATGTGCAGTAACCTTGTGGAGGTACTAATAATTTGAACATTGATTTTTTTTATTTAAATTGCTTGAAAACAACTGTAAAACAACCTCAAAGTGACATTAGTAGTTCAGAAAGTGTACGGTGGAATGCCTCGGTCAGTAGATAGCAGTGTTTGATAAATCAAAAGAATAATCCACACGGAAGGTTTTAGGTCTTTAAAACAATATTCCAATATGAAATTTTGCTGTATGTCGAGACTTAATATCCGCCCATGGCTCATGGCAAAGAAAATAGGAAAGTAAATCTTTTAATATAATTTTGCACAAGCAGAAGTTTCCTTATCCAAAATATCTCTTTCATAAGTTAAATCGTCTGAATTTATGGCTAGGCGGGAGAGGTATTACAGCACCACCCATCTGCCATTTCCACACGGGATGGGCCTTCTGAGGTGCTTCGGGATCCTTAGTAGAGTTCAGTGAATAAGCAGGGCACAAATCCCCATCGTTGCCAATAATTAGTGACGGTGGAGGGGGAAAATTTGCCATGAAATTAAATGGCCTTTTCACCGTGGATGCTACACCATTGGCTACTCGTTTACGTTTATTTGTACCAGCAAATTCTTCTAGTGTTCCTTCATGCACATCTGTTTTACCTGTAAGACGCGGATTCTCTGATTTCACAATTGTTTTGACTGACGAGTTTTGCAAAGTGTGCTGTTTCCCTAGCACCAAAGTCCTGTAATTCCTTCTTATTCTTGCACCGTTTCGAAATTCGCAGTCCTCTAATACTGGAATGTTTAAAGTGCGTTGAAGGTCTTCGCTGCGTCCGCATGCGTTTTGGGACGTGGTGGCCTTTTCAGTGCACACATGGCTTTCTTTTGCTTTAGTCGAAAAACAGTCTGGTATTTTAGTTTCCCTTAAAGTGGTCACTGCTCGCTTCGATACATTGCACGCATACTTGAGTTTCTTCCCAGGCTGCTGAGTCACATATCCATACTCTTCCTCGCAGCTACTTTCTTCTAATTTCACTGTAATATTGTGCATAATTGCTTTCCCCATGTCTGCATCGTCACTCTGGATGCGGACGCCGGGGCCCTGACTGCTATCCGTGTTTAAACTCTGGAAAGCTGAGGATAGTGCGATGAAATTGCCGATTTTCGAGTCTTTTTCTGCATTTGCTGCAAATGGGGAATGGGTGTCCGCAGGCTGGGAAACTATTGTCACGTTGTTTTCTTCTGCACAGTGTGTTATAGATGCTCCAAGGCATTTCTTTAAGTCTGTTAATGTTCTTTGTTGTGGAAACTCGGTGTTTCCCTTTGGGTTAGGCGCAGGGCCCCCGTCTTTAGCACAGTTACTCGCCGATTCAGTCCTCTTCAGATAATGGGAAATTTCGGAATGTGGGAATGCAAGCTCAGATATCCTCTCATTATTTATCTCGGCAAAGCAACTTCCATAGCCAGTCGAGCAGCACACGTTGTGTGCCTTAATAGTCCAGTTCTGCTCGTTTCTCTTAACAATAGTGGCGGACTTTAAATTACAAAGGGAAGTTCGCCCTTCGAGGAGATCGCTACTGGCTGTTTCGTACACCACATTGTTGCTTTTGGCTTGGAACTGGTAGTGGAAACTGGGCTGCGTCAAGACAAGGGGCTTGCTGCAGATGCTCGAGAAGCTGGTCCGCCTGAATCGGATGCTTTGAACGGAGACTTGGCTGGAGACGGAGCTGGAATCGGATTCGGACGAGCTGTCTTCATCACTGGCCGAGGTCACGTCGGAGGATTCGGACAGCGAGTCCTCCTCCTCCTCGTCTGAAGAAGCCGAGTTGCTGGAACTCGACAAACTTGACCCAAAGTCCGAGTCGTTGTCTGCGCGATCAGAGAAGGAGCTCGACTCAGAGTCGCTGCTGCAGCTTTCCTGCAAGGGCCCCTGGTTACAATGCAGTCCGCTGCCAACATGGAATTTGTTCAAGCACTGGTAGCCTCCTTTAGCTTTGCAAGATTTCGGCGTAGCTGCCGCCAGCAAGACTCGCTTGGCCGTGCTCGAACTCCCCGAGTGTTTTTGAGTGATTTCACAGGAACTTTTGCGCCTTAAGTAATACGTCAACCCGGTAGCGTTTGGAGACTTGGGGTAATAGGCGATGGCGGATTGGTAAAACACGGGATGCCGGCAAATCATGCTCCGAAATAAGGAGTGGTTTGTGTGAAGTGCGACGCAGTTGCTTGATATTTCCGCGGTTTCATAGTTTGGGGGGATTTTGCAGTGTGATCGGATCATTTCAGTGTAACTGTGGCTGGTAAATTTGCTGTAGAATTGAGGTAGATTGGAGGCCGGTAGCGAGCTGCTGTCTCCTTGCAGAGCTCTGCTCATTCCAGCCAAAGGCTGGGCTTTTCCATTCAAACTCAACCAAACTTTGTTCTCTTTCAAAAAACTTGCGTAGCGATCAGTGGGGGCTTTCTCCTGGTTAAGTCCGGTTGATAACAATGTCCTGTTTATTTTTCTCCTCTTGGTCTTAAGAACTCGTTCAGTTCTGCACGAGGTGTACAGGGCTTCCACGTCCTCCCGAGAAATGAGAGTGCATTTAGCTGCGTGAAAAGCAATAGAATTTATTGCCTTGAGTTTCCTTAATTCCTCCAAATCGCAGTGATGCTTTTTCACGTTTAGATGGTCCATTCTCTTGTGCACAGTTGTTCTGGGAATGTTTTTCAGCAGATTAGTGAATACTTGGGAAAGCGCAAACATTTGCTTCCCTTTAATTATAAGGTAGCCAAGTCTCACGCCATCCACTTCTTCATAACCCGACTCCAAGTCTCCCATTTTGCCACCTAAATTATGTCCCACATTCGCTGGAAAAAAAACATCGACTGCGGAATTCGACATTCCTCATGGCATCCTGTTTAAAAACACATAGAATTATTGTTTCTGACACAGCTGATTAAAGAAAAAAACTTTGGGATATATTTAATACATAACATATGGTACGATAATAGATTTCTATTTAAAAAAAATCAACATCGCCTGTTCTTTATCTGAAGCTTAATTTTCAAGTGATGAGCATTGCTATACCTGCAATTTTAAAAAAAAATTCCAAATGCTCATGGATATACTGTATTGTATAAGAGAGAATGAAAAGAGAGAGGATAAAAATGCAGCTGCTATTCCCGTCGCTGCTTCTCCCACAAATAAGATGACAGAGTGAAGTGAGTTCGTCGGGAGACACCTTCATCAATTAATTCCCCTAAAGCCAGCTCTGATTGGATGTCACTGACAGGTGATGCAATAAAAATTGATATTCCACCCCCTTCCAAAAATCCCCCACTAATTAGCATAGCCTTATACTCCCACCCTCTTGCTGAAGTAAATACAGTTAGTATGCAAATCTTTAATATACACAGCACCTCCTCACCAACCCCCCCCCCCCCCCCCCCCACACACACACACCGCCCCCTCCCCCCGCCAAGACAAAACATCATCCAAAAAATAGCGCTTCAGCAGCCGCAAGCTACCTGGTTTATTTTATGCATTTATATATTATGCCTTCCGACATTGTGGATATAAATGTATATAGAAGAAGCCTGCACTTAATAGTTATATATTTGACTTTCCACGTTGTTTAGCTCAACCATTGCTTTCGATTCAAAACATTGATGCACGTATTATATGGATATTGCATTCATTTAAAGAACGAGTTCCCCCATGGGCTTCCGGGGCCATTAATTCCTTTAAGTCAAAAGTTCTAATCATATTTCATAAGAAAGATATTAATAATATTTTGTGGTTTTAATCTAAAATATATTTTCTCCTTAGGGGGGAAAACAAATCACCTTTCCGTACTCAGCCTCGAGTTTGCACTCCAGGCGGTTCAAGATTGCGCGTTCTTAGACAAATTGAATTTTATTTCTTATATATTGTCTTATTTGTTTAGCAGCACATGTTTAACAATGTGACGGGGATAAAGCCCACATTATATCCAGGATAGAACAGAATTCTAAAATGTTATAATCGTGCATTTAACATTTTCCTGTTTAACTGTTATTTGCAGAATGTATTAGCAACCTTGCTTCAGAAGCACAGCGTACGACATGACTGTTGGGCGAGCGTCCGCAACTAGCTAAATGCCAGGCTTATTTTCCCCCATTCTTCAAAGCGTATGAACTGAGCCCATAGCATGAAGCTATTAACAGGGGACCACGTATTAATTGGAACTTTATGATTGTAGAAATCGAGAAGCCTGGCGGAATATTTACATTTTTTAAATTCTGATTTTAAATTCGCCTTTACGTTTTCGAAAAAGGGACATTGTTCATTAAAAAACGTACTTTTGAATGTTAGCGTGCAATCCTCCCAGCGCCCCCCCCCCCCCCCCCCCCCCACATACACACAAAGATCTCCATGTGATAAATATGGTATTGCAACAGTCCCTCACTGAATAAGACGAGTGAACTTACTCGCAGTTCACACAGCAGATTAGCATAACATCCACAGCAAGAATCATAAACACGGATATTATAATGCCTCGTGAAACTGAACATACATATTAAATTGAAGTCAAGTTTTAAAAAAAAGTTTATCTCTGGATGAAAACAGACTGGATGGATCGCACGTATTTTGTGCTTTTTATAGAAATTTGTTTTCACAATGGCCACCTCGCTATTGGCGAAGCAGGTATCTGGAAACTGCCATGAAGACCTCCGCAACAACGTTAAACTTTATATTTTACTGCGGTGAAGAAAAAGCAGCGTGGATCGTGATTGAATATCCAATAATTTAATATACGAGAGCTCTTCTTGACCGGGCAGTTCAGCATAAAGGGAGTCGATTGCAGGCAGCGTGTAAAAATCTTGTACGGCAGTTGAGCGCTTTGATTGGGTATATAAGAAATGTTGTGCGGAAAGCCAAGCACTGTTCTTACAAATGTAAAACCGAACATGATACATAGATCGCCAGAAAAGGTCCACACACAAATTTAGACGCAATCCGAGAGAAAGTCTGAAAATTAGGGTGACCCAGTGCATATTAGGCGGAACAGAAGGGTTATTTGCGACGCAACAGTACTAAACTGCAGAGGGGCGATGGGTTACTGAAGCGATGAAAGGGAGCTAGTTATTTCTACAATCAAACTTCATTTAATGGTCAATGCACCAGACAACGCATCATTGCAGTTATTGCTGACGACAAGCAGATCTTTAATGCTTCTTTATTAGCCTTCCGTTTAAACGGTTCTTGGTTTGTAGAATTCTTAGGTTCACAGTATCATAAAATGTGTCAAAACAGAGACTCATACACAATAGTTGCGCTTCGCCCAAGTATAGGTCATCTTTACAGGCCGGCCTTCATGTCCATAAAGATGTATTGATTGTTATTAAAGAAATTCTGGATAACGATTTGCACAATGTGCTATTAAAAAAAAGCCCAACAGAAAATATAAAGACAAATTCAACACACATAGAGCTTTTGCCAATATTGAATAGTCTACACAGACAGTACAATGGAATAATCATCAAATCACTTTCCATTTATGCAGCTGATGTAATGTATAAAACTGGATTATGGGGACCATAAGGGCAAAACATGTCATGGCCGTCCATTTGGAGCACGCAAGGCATTTGGGGAACTCCTGTATATGCTAAACTGAGAACAACGAAGGCATATTTAATAATTTCTGCGTACAATTCACAAAATTACGGAACAATTACTGTCATACTTGCATTTTATACAACCATTTTTTGCTGTTTAATTCTGCCATCAGTTTTTTTTTTCCATCATCAATATTTGACAGAAAATGACAGGTCGCTCTTGCACATCACTAAACGTCGTACATCCCAGGCTGTTTAGGAACACGGGGTTGAATCTGAAGAGAAGCTTTTCGAGGCCCTTCCATAAGTACACGAAAGACAGGTTGCCTCCGGATGGAGTTGCTTGGCGAGCTGGTTTTTTTTGGTTACTAGCCACCGACATACATCATTGGAGTATAGGTGCAAAATCCTTGATTAAAATATAAGGGAAAATACACCAATGCAGTTATACAACCACACAGAGGGATTTTATATGTATATTTATCCAACGTCTAGATGTCTGAATTGATAACAGCAAGATAGCACAGCAAGGTGGCTGCCTGTCATTTTAATCAAATATAAGACCATTGTGAATGATTTGATCTCAGCGACAGCAACATCCTTCATAGGACAACAATGATTGTTCTAATTACAATAGCAGGTGATTCCCGCAGATACACACGATTCCTCATTTGATACATTAAACTTATAGTGTGGATAAATAGAATTTGGAGCAGTAACATAAAATAATCTATTTTCTGAATTTGAACATTCCGCAAACACGACATAATCCACTCGTACTACAGGATATTTTATATTCGCCGGGATAAATAGGAAACACAAATTAGCTGCAGAAATAAACTGTCGAACGAGATGGATACTCTAGCAGTAGGGTAAATAATCAAATATGATTTCCCTCACACAAAATATCATACTGCAGGTTTTAGAAATATATTCATATAAATACTTTTGCTTTATTTAAATTAAATTATGAGCAATTTTTAAATCACAAAGGACAGTAGAACTTAATGTGCTTGTTTTAAACACCAACTGCCATCCATGTTTGGATGGAATTGTATATCAACAGCTTTGATCTCAATTGTCAACAAATCTTATTTATCAATTTTACCCCTAAATAAATAAAAGCCTCGTGGCCTGTTTAACTTCATGTTGTGCGATGGTTCATGATTTTTAGTCAGAGGCCCCAGTTTATTTTTATTCACAGCCATCAGAAAGAGACGTGACTCACACATTTGCAGAATGGTTTCTTGCTTCTCTCCTTGGCCAAAAAGCGTTTGATTCGACAAAATAAGCTTTTACAACCATGCAATTAGCTGCACTGTTAAAATGTGTACTTTAGAAACTACGATAGTTAGCATATTAAACAGCTTTCGAGATGATGCAGTCACAATATATAACATATCGATAAGATGGAAAAGCAGACGTTTTAATGACACACTTTATCGAATTAATTAGACCTTTATATCTCTAGTCAAAAATCCCGACTTGTATCAAATTTATAATCACATCAGAACGATCTGTTAATCCACAATTTAATAGTAAGGTACATTTTAATATAGGATAGGTACAAAGGACAGTTGAGGGTTACTACAGGAAAACTATTGGAACTGAATGACACCAAGATGCGGGTTAATATTGTATATTTGTTCAAGCGACATCTAAGTTTAACCAATCCTGTTTACTTATAAAGTATTGTAATTGTGTTCGCCCGAATGGCATACTGTTACAAAAACAACGAGTCTTACTGCGTGTGGTGAAGTATCACTTCTGTGATCAATTTTAAGCACCGCAAAAGTGACACTTTATAAATATACCAGCTGCGTAGAATATTTACATATTGTTTGGTTTTTCTGCAAATTCATCACGTACTTAATAGTTGTTTTCCCCTTTTAGATGAATGCATGGCAAAAAGGAAAAAAATAGTTTGTCGAAGAATAAATGTTAACTGCGACTTGAACCGTCCAGGATGGATTTCCACCAGGAATTTGTTCTATTTTACTTGCATATAGACTGTATGCCAATTGTCTACTGACCCATAATCAAAACGTGTTGACCTTTCTACCCCTCTCCTGCCCCCTGACCTATCCCGAACTCAATGCAGCCTTTCTAAATTTGCAAAGCATTGAACATGCAAAAGGGGGGCTGGGGAGGCTTTGTTCTCGACAGACCATAAGAGTGTGCATTCTGCTAAAAAGAAAGGACTCCCTTTCTTATTGATAATGGTTAAGCAAGAAAAAGCAGCTAAGGGGACTATACTCCTCTCTCACAAGTATCAATATTCAAGTAATAGGTACCAAGAGAAATAAAGCAGGAATTCAGAATGTTCTGGTCAACCAAGTAATCATGATGAAAAAAAAGATCCACCCACACAAGTTCTGCAATTTTAGCTTGCATCAATCCTGAAAGTAGTATAAATCGGTTAAATTACGTAAGAAATTGTTAACTCCAGTCAGATGGCAAGAAGAGGTAGTGTCCCAAATAGTTTTATAATTTGTTGAGGGATGAACTTCCCTGTGTTGTCTATTTAAAGACAGAAATATTTATTCATAACCCTGCATTTTCCAATCAAGTTAGGAGAGACAATAAGTACCTTAATAGATTCAGATAGCTGTTAGCTGACAATACCATGTGAACCTTAATGTATGAGCTGAAAATTTTAAAAAAGTACTTTCAAGACACTGGGTTATGCAATTTTGTTAGGTTAACCGACAAAAATAAAGGTTGAAATGAAACTACTATTAGTTGCATCACAACACTTAGCTTGTGATGATACGTATCGTTTAAAATCCCCGTCAGGTTATAAAATTCACATGTTATTGGATTTTTAGATTGCTTAATTTAAAGTGTAATTACTTTGTGGCTGGGCAATAACTAACGATTAGCAACAGATAAAAACAAAGACCGTTGCCTATGACTAACCCAATTTCAACCTTCTTTCTAAACCTGTCATGTGCTTATACAGACAGTACACATTTATGATGAAAATATGGAATGTTTTCCAGCTTTAGTACATTGTGGCAGGGCGAACCATTGCCACAGTTTCGCTGAATATTTACTCGGGACTGGAATTTACATTTTCCTGGTTGAATTCACAATTCCGCGGAGAATGTAAACTTTGCCCAGGTTTTTGAATGCACTCTGTTGATTGTGCCTCACGAGGAACATGAACAAGACGATTTATTTCAAAATAAGGAAAACATTTTTGTAAGAATATTATTGGGACTTGGGGGGCAGTGTCTCTGCCATTGATTTTTCCTTATGCTTAAAACGCATTGACTTAAACCAAATTTAAACAATTGCAGTGCTCAAAGATACATAAGCAAAAGTACACTTCGAGGAAAATATTTATTTTTTCTGGGCTGTTACTGGAGTTGTATACCACTTCCTTTGAAAGTTCGGCATTCAATTCGACTGGCAGCAGCAGAATTAGGATGGACTAGAGGGTCGTAACGTAACCGATTCAGAAGGCGGGGGTCTACTTACTGCAACAACGTGCTCGGCAAGGCAGTCCTTAAAGAAACAACAAGATTAGGAAAATATATTGTGCTTTAAAGACCGAATGCTATATTTGTAGCGACCGCTGAAGAGCTCCTGAGATCTAGTATGCACGGAAACACTTTTGTCGATTTTAAAGCACAGAAGGTAAGCCATTTCCAAGCATGCCGTTGTTGGGTTCGTGGGCAGCAAGGCAGAAACAAAGGGAATTCATTCTCGATCTCGAAAATCACTTGGTCATTTCTAATCTACAGCGCAGTAAGGTGTTTTAAGTAGCAAATATCTCGATTGAAGATAAATTTCACTTTGGATGTTTTCAATCAGAATAAAGTTGGAAGGACAAAATGTCCAAGCGCGGAGAAAGCACGTCTGAGGTTTCCCGCAGAAATGTGAATTCAGCGTCTTAAAGCGACGCGGTATTCCCTTTTAATCTCGAACTGTACATATCATAAGTAATATTTTCAGCAGTCCAAAAGATTTTATGGCGAAAAACCGAACATATATAAAGGATTACCAGGTTTGCAAATACCGATGTGCATGGACTTTTCTGACTTTATACATATTATTTTTAAAAAAGGAATTCGCAACATTGCGTCCCACGTAAAGCTCAACATTTTTAACGCTGGTGACATGGAAGGATTAACGCAACACAGTTGATTGAACCTTTTTAATGCAAAGATTTCCGGAAAAAATACAGGGGGAAAAGGTAGATTTTTCAGTGAAGAATTTTTAATAACAAGATGTTTACAAATCAGCAGTGTCTAACGCATGCATTGAGAAATTCCAGTGCCAGCGGTTCTTTCCATGTCTAGTATCATCGTCCCTTTATCGACAGCGTTTTGAATCTAAAGTAAAATCGAACTTAAAAGAAAGCTAATCAGTTTGATAGCTCTGTATTTTGACTCTTTAACAAGCTGGTCAAAAAGGTTATATTTTAACTCGAGCTTGCAGCGCGCTTTTTGCAGATTTGATGAACCTACCGTGAATAGAGTGATAACCTCAAAATGAATAGGTGTTTTAAAAACTATAAATTCTTTGTGCTGTATTCCCGGGGATATTTAAAGTTCAAAAACTGCAGCAGATTCTTTATATATCTACGTATTAAAAAAAAGTAGAAATTAAACTATTTGTAACTTTCCAGATCTCCCACCCCGTCCCCGCCCCCTCCCCCTCCCCTCTCTGCTGCGCTCTGCAACTCAAATGTTGGGATCTGCAACTACTTAGTCTGATTCACGTGGGTAAGGCTAGGTTGAGTGAGTCACCTTTAACCTTCCCTCGTTCCGGCTTTGGCTCATTTATATACCCACAATGCCCATTTAGTCCATCAAAGCGCGCACGAGGAGGAGGAAAGCAGTTTTAAATAAAAGCAGCAGCAGCAGAACCGGAAGCTGAAATCCCCATTTCATTAAAAAAAACATTTTTTTTCTGGGGGGAGGGGGTTTAAAAAAAAGACCCGGAGCGTCCTGGAATGGGCTGACACTGAGCTTCTAAACGCGATCAGCCTATTGGTCGACGAGCTTGTCAATCACGATGAATCCACTCCCTCCCCCTCCCCCGCGCACACTGAACAAAAACACACACACAGAGTACCGGAGGCTCGCGCGCAGTTTCCGTTAACAGTTTCGGTTGCGCGTGAATATTCTCGCGCACGCCCCTCCCCCACCCATACTTCCTCCTCGTTCTCCCTTCGTGGGTCGCCAGTGCGCCTGCTCGAGCTGTCGGCCAAAGCTGAGCTCAGGCGGTTCAGAGTGCTCCCCCCCCCCCCCTCCTCTCCCTCCGCACACACACAGGCACGCGCGCGCACACACTCACACAACCTCCCCGCGCGCGTCAACATGGGTCTGCAGCAATGTGGGACGTGAATTTAAAAACAAGATTCTTCTCCCCCTCCCCCCATCCCTTTCCCATTTTGCTCCCCTATCTTTTCCCTCTCGTTTCCCTTCTACTCGTAGATGGTTTCAAGTGGACTTCCGGCTGACTTTTCAAATATGAAGGAGATGATTGGCGGCTGTTGCGTTTGCTCAGACGAGAGAGGCTGGGCTGAAAACCCCCTCGTTTACTGTGACGGACACGGTTGTAATGTTGCTGTTCATCAAGGTAAAAACAATGTGTGTGTATGTGTACAAACATAAAAATAGAACAGAAGCTGTGGGGCAAGGGAAACACCTCTCCCAGCCTGGGCGTGGAGGCCTCGGCCCCTGACTTTCTCCTTCAACTCCTCATCAGTTTTAGGCCTCGGAAGGTCAGAACTCGTTACTCATTTAAAAAAAAACTTCAAATGGTTTTTATGATGTCGTCCTGCTTCAGTAAGATTGGCTTAAGTGGATGATCTGTGTTTTGTCCTGTATATAAAGCGTCCCATTTGATTAGAGGTGATGCCTCATTCCCTAGATTCCATATCGTGACTTTATAGTTTCTTACATTTAACTGGAATGATACGATAGAATTAGTAATTAGTATCAATGTATGTATATGAATGCCTATATGTGGCTATACTCGTGCAGGTGTGTGTATATATGTATTATATATGTGCATCTAATTGAAGGGAGGAATAGGCTTGCGAGGCTAAATGGCCTACTCTATTTCTAGGTTCCAAATTTCTGTGTGTATGTACAGAATATTTGTACGCATCTCTAGATATGTGTATGTGCCATGGCATGTATCTGCAGTATGGGTACCTCTTTTGTGCCTCGATGTATGCTTGTATATAGTCTGCAAGAATGGCATGTATGTTGGCATTGCTGTGTCCACGAATGCTAGTCTGTTTAAGTCTGCATGCATGTATGTGTTGATACATGCATCTTGATGTTTATGTATGTCTGTATATAAAAAGTATTTGTCTTTTTATGTGCCAACACTACATGGATGCATGTATGGATACATGTATCTGTGCATCAAATATTTAGTCATGTGTGTGTATATACATCGACTTGTCTATACGTAAATGTATGGATGCACGTATAAACATCTGTAGATGTGTATCTAAGTGCACTTATATGTACACTGGAGTGGCACGGTGGCACAGTGGTTAGCACTGCTGCCTCAGTGCCTGGCACCCAGGTTTAATTACGGCCTTGGGTGATGTGTGAAGTTTGCATGTTCTCCCTGTGTCTGTGGGTTTTCTCCCGGTGATCCGGTTTCCTCCTACAGTCTAAAGATGCGCAGGTTAGGTGGATTGGCCATGCTAAATTGCCCCTTAGGGTCCAAAGGTTAGTTGGGGTCACGGGTTTGTGGGGGAATGGGCCTGTGCAGAGGCATGGTGCAGATTTGATGAGCTGAATGGCCTCCTGTAGGGATTTTATGGTGCACATTGATACAAATGCACTTATATATGTAATTGTGCACAATGAATGTTGTGTCTGTACATATATACTAGCACATCTATTTACATTTATGTCTATAACATGAATGCACATATCTGTGTATGTAATATATATATATATATATATATATATATGTCTGCATATATATATAATTGTATACATGAATATGTAAAGAACATGGGTGAATACATAATGTATACAATATGTGCATGTATACACGTATGTAAACATACATATTTGTCCACAGATATATTTGGATACAGATACATGTATCTATGTGTACAACCACATTTGTAGAAAGATATACTTAGTGGCTTGTCTATTTGTATGCATGTGAGTGTGTATGTACACTGCATGTTATATTGTGCACTGCATGTTATGATGTGTTTGTGTTTTTGTTGCAATGTTTGCACATGTACATGTTTTAACCTGTGAATATTTGCTTGTGCATATGGGTTTATATATGTAATGCATGTAAATGTATGCACACATGTTTATGTCCAGACTAAACACGTTTGTTTGCACATGCCATGCAGCCTGTCTGCATGCACGTGTCTACGTGCTTGTATTTGAGCATAAGTATATTTAATTTTCTGTCTGCGTATGTGTGTGTGTACCTGTACTTGTATTTGGATTGGATTGATTTATTGTTACGTGTACCAAGGTACAGTGAAAAGTATTTTTCTGTGTGCAGCTCAAACAGATCATTTAGTACATGAAAAGAAAAGTAAATACATAATAGGGCAACACAACGTACACAATGTAAATACCTAGACACCGACATCGGGTGAAGCATACAGGAGTGTAGTATTAATCGTCAGTCCATAAGAGGGTCATTTAGGAATCTAGTGGCGGGGAAGAAGCTGTTTTTGAATCTGATCGTGCATGTTCTCAGACTTTTGTATCTCTTGCCCGATGGAAGAAGTTGGAAGAGTGAATAAGCCAGGTGGGAGGGGTCTTTGATTATACTGCCCGCTTTCCCAAGGCAGTGGGAGGTGTAGATAGAGTCAATGAATTGGAGGGGGGTTTGTGTGATGGACTGGGCGGTGTTCATAAGTATATATGTAATTTTATCTGTTTGCATGTGTATGTTTTGTGTGTGTGAAACTATGTATACCTGTATGTGTATAACTGACATTTAGTGTACATGCATGTACACATATGAATATGTACATATATGTGATTACATGTACTTACAGATATGTACATGCACATTGTGCACACATATATATTTGTCTCTGGACTGCTGAGTGAAGATGCGCATGTTTGTTTATATGTATGTGTATATGCATGTGCAGAAGTGTACATGTGTCTGTACATCATGTATACATTTATACAGATATGTGTATTATTGCACATGTGTCTGTAAATGTGTGTGCATGTACCTATCTGGAGGTCTATATTTGTGTATATGTGTGAGTGCCTGTTTGTGTGTATGTGCACATCTGTGCAAATGAAATGAAAATCGCTTATTGTCATAGGTAGACTTCAAATGAAGTTACTGTGAAAAACCCCTAGTCACCACATTCTGGCGGCTGTTCCGGGAGGCTGGAACGGGAATTGAACCGTGCCGCTGGCCTGCCTTGGTCTGCTTTAAAAGCCAGCTATTTAGCCCTGTGTTAAACCAGCCCCAGTGTGTGCCTAAGCAATGTTGCTACCTTGACATGGATGCAGTCATATATTTACATGTATACATTATGTCTGCCTGTATCTGCATAAACGTTTGTGTATGTTCACATGTAAGTATTAGTCTGGATATATACTTTAAGCATGTTTGTACGTATATTATCCATGTGCTGATATTTAAACATTCAAATGTATGTTGCGTTTTCTTATGTTTTTTGTGTGTAAATGTATTATGTGGAGATGTTTGTGTATTTATGTGTGAGGTGGCATTCATGTATAACAGTAGAACTGTGGTTTGGCTCGCTGCTTATTTCTGTCACTGTCATCCAGCAGAGGAGGATATATCTGCCTCATGGGACCTGGTGTCTCAAATTTGGTAGCACTGGCATAATTTAGACCACTTTTAAATGTAACATATTTGTCTTTTGTCATTTGATTCTCAGAAGTTTTACTATGTTTCTCAAAAACACGTGGCAATAATTAGAAAAATAATATTTTTTAACTAGCCACAAGCACAAGTGATCTGGTAATTAAATGCATTTAATAATTTGAATTATTAAGCTAAGGAAATGCAACATTGTTTCTCTCTCACAAGTGTTGGTAAATAGGCGGTTCACATTTCTAATGTTCAAAACAAAAGTAATCAGCTATTCAATATCAAAATTTAACTATGATTTCTGTAAAAAATATCCAGGTGAATTAAAATGAGGAAAGTCTCTTAGTACATTTTGAGATAACTAGCGTATAAGATTTTAATAACAATTAAAGCTACAACAGGTTTGTAATCAATAAATCTGCTATTTTCTCCCTTGTACTCTGTTTTAAATTAAAATAAGGATTATCATAGATAGATTTTTTTCAATTTAGGGATTATTATTACTCTTATTTTGCCCTGCAGTGGAAATGTCCTCACTCAATAACTTTTAATGAATGCAAACCAAACATTATCTCTTATAAATTAGATATAGATTTTTCTTGAATAACATGTTTGAAATTTGCAAACGTATTTTTTTCAAATAATAAACAAAAAAACAGAAAGGTTGTAGGATGTTGGATGATAAACATTGCATTTTTTGGCTAACTTAAATGCTCTGATGCATTCTGTGAAATAGTGTACAATGTACATGGCATATTTGCTAGTCTGAACTTAACACAGAGCCTATGTTGTGGACAAAAAAGATTGTATCAAGTCCAGTCTTTTGAAGGGAGTTGAGGTCTTCAGGTAAAAATTTTAATGGAGGCCTTAAAGGACAAAACAAAAATAATTGAATATATTATTTTGGATATGTATTTTATTAAGACTTTGTTTTGAAATCTTTCTTTGGAAAGTAAATTTTATTAGCATTTTTATAAACCAGTTTTTCCTCAAGTATTTTGTGTAATTTGAGTGGTTCTTTACAGACTGACCGAAGTTAACACTGGGTTTTGATTAAAATAAATTGCATGGGATTTTTGGTTTCAAGATGTTACAGGAAGTAAGGCTAATATCTATAGAATTATATGACAAATGGAACAGTTTTGTATGTGAATGTACTGCTGCTTTTAGTGTTGTTTAAATGGTGGTAAGTTGGAAATAGCTTGTTTTTCCCCCTCTTTGCTATTGCAGCATGTTATGGCATTGTGCAAGTACCCACTGGACCGTGGTTTTGTCGAAAATGTGAATCGCAGGAAAGAGCCGCTCGAGTGGTGAGTCCACGACTTTCTGAGGCCTGTACGAGCTTTATCTCCGGTTTAACTGTCGCTCTAAACTGCTGCTGACGAACTCCAGCAATGACGAGATAACCTGATATTGTAATTATTGCAGTTTCAAAATGAATAGTTGCAATAAATTCCTTCATAACCTCAGTTTGTGGAAATTGGACTAAATGGAAATATTCAGTCCAACAAAATGCAAAGTACAAGCGCTTCGTATCTTATTGCTCTTCACAGCGATTGTGAGTTTTTTACTGTACAAAAACGGACTGTGTTCTAATTTTGTAAAGCTATATAATGTCGATTGAACAGTTCTGTAGTCAAGGATTCAGAACTTGTGTCACAGATTGTTAAGACACTAGGATAAAATGATGGTCACTGGCGTAACAAAGCTGTTGAGATGGCTGGATGTGATTTCTTCTCTTCCCTTCCCCCTTTTATTATGGCTCACGTGCCGGTTTTGCAGAGAATGTGGATTTTTTTAATTCCCTAGTTGCCTGGTGTCGATTGGTGGAGCAATCACGTTGGGAGCATAGAACCGTCATCATTGCGTGCTTTCACTACATGATCAGCGGCCTCCCAAAGTGACGAAAATAAAATATGCGGAAGACGGTGAACTGCTGCTATTTGCAGTATGTAGGGCAGCGCCTCAACGACATTCATTTAGCAGAGCTACAAGAGGGAGTTGTTTTTCAAAACCGAAGGATCGCCGCCTTAGTACGTTTTTCTGGGGCGGAGGTTGACTTGGGCTGTTTTTAAAAAAAGTATTTAATGAGTAAAACAAGGACTTAAACATTTCAATCGTGGGCTGAAACAAGCGATTAAAAATTTTTTTTTAGCTGGTTGAGTTTCGATTGCCCCGAAGTTGTCGGAGTGCGAATGCTCGTTTGCGTCTTCATGCAAACGGCTCCGCGTATTGTTTGTGTATGTGGGAGATGGCAATTCTGCATTGGTATATTAGCAAATTTTATTAGATGGCAAAATGATGGAAAAAATAGTTCAGTTGTGCTGCTCTGTTAGAGGTATTTGTGTATGCGTCACAAGACCAATGCACAACAATGTTATTTAGGAGTAGAAAGGCTAGAGCAAGTGACATTTTCAGCGCAGTTGGGGGTAAAATAAGTGGAGCATGCTAATTTACGACGCTATGCATATAGAGTGGGATCTTATTGAAGTATACGAGGTTGGGCGTTTGAATCGAAACCGATTTCAATAAATGACAGATACTAGGTGACTTAATTGATTGTGATTAATTCTAGCGACAGCACAGCTTGGCAGCGAACGCCAGTAGTTTACATGTGGTATAGAGTAGAGTACTTGTTTATTTTTATACCTTTCTTTTTCCAAGAAATGTGAACTTTGCCCTCATAAGGATGGCGCTCTCAAGAGGACCGACAACGGAGGTAAGTACATTTTAACAAGCTAAACTGTCCTATGTTCACGACAATGTTATATATTTGTGCATGTTACAAATCGTGTGTTTAGTGATAATTGTGTGATTGTACGGATATCGCCATCCGGTTAATAAACAGGGAAAACACGATTCTTTCGTCAGTAGGCATAACTTTTTAGTTGGACTCAAATGCTATTTTAGAGAGAAAATCTGTATAAAAGGCATTTAGTTTTGTTATCTTAGTTTAGATTTTTAAATGAAATTTTGCAATTGGTTATCAAGTGAAGGTTGTTAAAACAAATCTTGTTTTTCTAAATATTTACAGTAATTCAAAATTTGAATATTTGTTGGAAAGCAACTACAGAAGGAATTTCTGTATAGTTGATATGCTATCTGCTTTCAAGATCACATTCATAATACTAATAATAATAGCCTTTTATTGTCACAAGTAGGCTTCAATGAAGTTCATTTTGAAGAGATTAGTCGTTGGATATATGCAAGGACATATATCTTGATACTTGGGTAGCATTTGCTGATTTTGTATTTTGTACTTCTCATTTATAGAAAACAGTGACATTAGGTCTAATAACTCAAGAGTGAATGTTCCATGTGATTTATTTGTTCACACAGCAATGATTTTTTTCACACGCTGAAAAGCAAATATTAAGTATATAGTTTGAAAAGTGGACTCCATCTAGTGGCTGATTGTATGTGAAATGATTTCTATTTGTGCTGTGTATGCTGATTTCATAACAATATGTGGTTTGCACGTCTATGCTTGAGGGATGGCAGCATAAAATGTATTCAGTACTTGGCATGTGAAATTATTTATCTGCGTAACTTTTAAAATAGCCTACTTTATTTGAAGTGGGATTTAATAAATGCAAACTTAATACCTAGTCTTTTCTAGCTGAATATTTTACTTTTGGTAACATGCTTGAGCTTCATTTTGCAACTGAAGAATAATTATAATCTACAGTGATATATTTGCTGCTTTTATGAGGAAAGTTTTAATATAGATGTATGATATAGTAAATTTTACATTCCTATATATTCAACGTGAGCACCAATTTGGGATCAGAGTGCTGAATACGCCATCTCTGACCGTAAAGGGGGGGGGGGGGGGTGTGAGGGAGGTTCAGATTTGGGGCACACTCTTCTTATTGACCTTGGAGCCTCCCCAGATCGTCATCCTCCCAACCCCTGGTTCTTTCCTGGTGAGGCCCCGGGACATTGGCTCAGGCACTGTGTTACACTACCTCTGCTGGCCACTGCAGCACTGCCGAGAGGGTTTGGGAAGCTGTTTGCCAATCTGGGTGGTTGACAGCCCTCCAAGGCGGGGAATGGAAACCCTGCTTGCTATCAAATAACACTGATGAAATGCTCTATTTTTAATAAGAGTATTAAACTGAAAAGTGAGTCCTAAATACTACTGTACGTATAGTTTCATCAAACAGAATATTATTACTGAAGATCTGGTTGAAAGAAATGGGTGGTTTCCCTTGTTTGGCAAGTTTGATTCCTGACTGAATTAACTGATGTGAATTTCTGTAGCAGTTGTGCTCTAGAATCATAGAATCCCTACAGTGCAGAAGGAGGCCATTTGGCTCATCAAATCTTCACTGACCCTCTGAAAGAGCAGCCCATCTAGGCCTTCCCCGCTCTCTCCCTGTGACCCCACCTAATCCCTGGGCACTAAGGGGCAATTTAGCATGGCCAATCCGCCTAACCTGCACATCTTTTGACTGTGGGAGGAAACCGGAGCACCACGCAGACACGGGGGGAAAGTGCAAACTCCACACAGGCAGTCACCCAAGGTCGGAATTGTGCCCAGGTCCTTAGCGCTGTGAGGCAGCAGTGCTAACCACTGTACCACCATGCCACCCTGCAAGAAAAAACATGACCTAACTTGTTGGATGGTTATCTTGTGAATTTGCTTGTTGTGAGTGCCATGTGTGTGCATGAGATGAAGATTGGATCAAGGTTGTGGTGTCTTCCATAGTCAAATAGTTTGGCACTATCTAGAGTCTCACTTGAAAAATGACCAGCTAAGTGACTTGGTGGAGAGCTGCTGATGCCTGTTGAACTATTCCTCCGCACAAGATAATCCTCTGAGGAGAGAACCATAGAATGACCTCCTTTGTGCTGTAACATTCGGCCAGTCATGTCTATGCTGGCTATCTGCAACAGCAACTCGGTTAATTCCCCCTCCCTTGCCTTTCCCCGTAGTCCTCTAATTTTCTTTTCTATGACAACACCTCCAGCTTTCCAATTTGTTCAAATGCTAAAGTCGCTCAACCCTGGGATAATTCTCCTAAGTCTTTCCGGCTCTCTTTCCAGTGCATTCACACTCTAGGAAGTTGGGTGGCCAGAATTGGACTCTATACTCCAAATCAGGCTGAACAAGTATTTTATAAAGGTGCACCAAGGGCGGCACGGTGGAGCAGTGGTTAGCACTGCTGCCTCATGGCGTCGAGTACCCGGATTCGATCCCGGCTTCGGGTCACTATCCGTGTGGAGTTTGCACATTCTCCCCGTGTCTACGTGGGTCTCACCCCCACAACCCATGCTGAATTGCCCCTTAATTGGAAAAAAATACATTGGGTACTTTAAATTAAAA
Source organism: Scyliorhinus canicula (assembly GCF_902713615.1). NCBI lineage: Eukaryota > Metazoa > Chordata > Chondrichthyes > Carcharhiniformes > Scyliorhinidae > Scyliorhinus > Scyliorhinus canicula. Next base: position 172,701,658 of record NC_052150.1, read on the forward strand.
AAAAAAGAGGTTCACCGAAAATTCCTTGCTTTTGTATTCTGTGCCTGTATTTGTAAGACTCGGGATCCTGTAAGTGGAAGGGATGGAAGTAATCATTTCTTTCTCTTATTCCCTTGATTCATTTTGGCAGGCGTTGACTCTTTTAGGTTTGCTCAATGAGCTTATCTATTAAGTAAACGTAGAGTCAGAAGAGCAAACAGACCGACTCAAAGACAACTGTCTTAGTCTTAGAATTGCAGTACCATACTAATTAAAGTACTGAGTGCCACTGTGATGTAATCATGAGTAGGATGTGTAAAATTCAAATTTTAAATTAATTGTTTTGTCTTTGATTTGTACATGCACTTCAGTTGCAATAAATGGGAAGAATATGCATAAGGAACCTGCCATAGTGGCATATATGCTGAGGCTTTTAATAATTTTGTTTGTGTTCATAGCATGTTGCTTTGTATGAGCACTGTCTACTTTATATTATGTACTTCATTAAACAGGACACATTATTTATGTCCAAAGAATGTCCTTGTTCTTATAGGGTGAAACAGGATAAGCATATGTACAATGGCATGGCAGTTCTCTTGCTCATAATCCCTGTTTGACACAGTGTGATTTATATCTCCTGAAACTGGAGCTCCCGCAGACATCTGCAAGGTTTCTAAAGTTTAAAGTTACCTGTCCCCATTAAAAGTCCTATTGGATGGTGATTTCAAATAGGTCGTGGTGTTCTGCAAGGCATGACTTGCGTTAATAAACCTAATTCTCGTGGTACTCTTGTCGGCAATTTTTTCTTTTGTAAACAGTTTCAAAGAAGTTAGTGAAATATTGTTCCTGATTGTTTTACACTATAAGGAATGAAATTAATTAAGGTGTAAGGAATATTCATTACTACATGATGGTGTTTTGGCCATGGTGGTTTCAGGAATGTTTGCTTTTAGCACTCAAATGCCTATTGTTTTGGTTATATAACCACTTAAATCTGTACATTACCAACTTTAATGAAATATAATTTTTACTGAATCTTTTTTCAATGCACTAATTATTTGTATGATGCTTTTTAAAAAATCTGTATTTTAGAGATTTTACTGTGAGATCTGTAATGGTAGCATGAAGTTTGTAAAGCACAGACTGTGTGGAATCAGCTATAAGCCTATGCAAAACTGCTGGAACTGTTGGGACTTGCCATTGGGAAGATCTCGTTTCAGTTATTCTTTTAGTTTGTGCGAGTCCCTATGGATTTATATTGACTTGTGATCAGCTGTGTAAAATTTGCCTGGTAATATTAGAATAATATGAAGATATTACTGAGCACTTTTCCGCTGTATAAACAGATTTCCCTAGTAGTTTATCGCAACTCCGTATGCACTGGGTGTTGACAATTGCATGAAGTTTTATTCAGCATATCGCATCTTACCAAAAGTTCATAGTCTTGATTTGCTTTGTGACAAATTGATCTCTCCCCACCTACTGCAGATTATCTGAACCCTCTGATGCTTAGTTGTCTAGGTTTTTAGAATCCTTGGGTTGGATTCTCCATTGGCAGGGTCCTCCGGTTTGCTGGCAGTGCACTTGTGGCCATTGATTTCCTGATGGCGTCGGGGTGCCAACAATGGGAATGCCCATTGGCCGGTTGCCGGGATGTAGGATCCCGCTGCCGGTGGGGACGCGCCGCACCAGAAAATGGGTGTGGTGGGATGGAGAATTCTGCCCCTTGTCTTTGGACTTCTATCTCTCCTGGATGGTTTAGATGGTTAATATGAAGAATAGCTGGCACAAACAATTATGGCTGGTTCTAAAGTTAGTTTGATTTCAAATCTGTACTCGTTTGTTCTTAATTTGGGCAGTTATTTGGCCGCAGGAAGTTAGCTGATTTTCTGCTTTTGATCAGTATCCAGTGACCCTTGCTAAAAGCCCATGTAGAAAGACATGGCAATATATTGTAATTTCTTTGGTCCAAAATGCTTGGGACTAAGTTGTTTCTGGATTCTGGAATTTTCTGGATTGTAGAATGACTTTGGAATGACTAACCACAAGTTGGTGAACTGGAAAACATTGTAGACGTAAATACTTGTAAAAATAAATTTAGAGTACCCAATTCATTTTTTTCCAAATAAGGGGCAATTTAGCATGGCCAATCCACCTACCCTGCACATCTTTGGGATGCGAGGGCGAAACCCATACAAACATGGGGAGAATGTGCAAACTCCAGACGGACAGTGACCCAGAGCCGGGATCGAACCTTGGACCACGGTGCCATGAGGCAGGAGTGCTAACCACTGCACCACTGTGCTGCCCTTAGATATTTACCTGAGATATAAATGGCTGATCATCAACAGCAGGAGCAGTCAGGGTGACTATCTACTGAGGGTGACAACTACTGTGGATTACAAGCCTTGCATTATATGAACACAACGTTGAGTTTGTTTTAACATTTTTACATTGGACTGATACTTCATACCTGCTCTGATTGCTCCAGCACTGTGTTTCCAAAAAAATTGTGATCTAATCAGCAGTAAGAAGGAGTTAAATGTTCATTATCTTTACTGAGCCCATGCCTTTTTGATTTATTACAGCGCCTGAATACTCGAGTGGCAAGTCCATGAGTTGCTTGTGTCTGTTTAAAAGATTTATGGCCAACTGGTGTTTCTGTGCAATAGATTTTTGGACTCTGGGAGGTTACAATACATTCTTAGGTGCAAATAGCTTGCTGACATTTGCTGTCCCGAATCACACATGTAAAATGGCAAGGGATTGTATGGGTGTGCTACCTTTTCAGCAAGGTGTTGAGGACTTCAGAAGTGGTGGGGTCAAAATTGATGTCAGAATTTGGAAGAAAGAAATTAGAACGAAAAAATTAAGAATGTTTTATAGAATGTGCTTTGATATTTGTCTATCGTTTTAAGTTTTTATTACAATAAAAATGTGCATTGACATACTTTAATTTATACTTTGTCACTTGACACAATCCCATGCTGTATGCAGCAAATTATTTTGAAATGATTATTATGTCAAAGTAGAGTGGCATAGTTCCTTACAGGGATAAATCAGATTGGTGTTAGACCTAATATTCATTTTGTAATCTTGTGAAGTTACTGAGTTGTTTAGTTCCCTTAGCACTCAATGGCTTTTTGTCAGATGAATTACCATTTGTCACGTACTTCTGTATGCCTGTGCTTGCATGTAACATTTTAAATGTGGAGCTACAAGCTGCAGTTTATTCATTTTGCTGCTCTAAAGCTAAAGTCCATTATTATTTTCAAAACTTCTTTGTCTTAAATTGTAGTTTTTGAGGTGCCAGCTGGCCTATTGAGCAGACTGTTTTAGAAGTCTAGACAACTTAATTCAAATGGATTAAAATCACAACTGTTCACATTTAGTTCTTGAAAATTTATTTGTTGAGTTGCAATGCCTGAGCTTCTCTGGAACTTGGTCTTCATTGAAATCTTCAACAAAATACATGGACCTTTATGAATTAAAAAAAAATGTTATCCAGTGCCTTCCTACTTTTAAACGTGAGATTACAGTTTCAGGAATATAATTTTCTTTCCAGAATTTAATATGGCATTAATGTTGTGTCTGTTCCAAGTGTTGAAATGGAAATTGAAGGGCAGCACGGTGGCCTAGTGGTTAGCACAGCTGAGGTCACGGCGCTGAGATCCCAGGTTCGATCCCGGCTCTGGGTCACTGTCCGTGTGGAGTTTGCACATTCTCCCCGTGTCTGCATGGGTTTCGCCCCCACAACCCAAAAAAGTGCAGAGTGGATTGGCCACGCTAAATTGCCCCTTAATTGGAAAAAGTAATTGGGTAATCTAAATTTATTTATAAAAAAGAGTAAATGGAAATTGTTATTATATATTTTGATAAGCAGCCTTATTTTAAAGCTTAACAGCTGGTAGTGCCCGTGATTCAGAATGTGGAAGAGTGAAGCCGATACACAGGCTTTGTAAATTTATGTTGTTAAAATTAGTATCCTTGGACTTCCGGCGGCAGCTATGAAGGAGTAAGTCGCACATTTGGTGGCTCCTGCTCTGGTTGGACTTTTGGACCTTTCCCCCGTTTTTCTACCGGACTTGAATTGTAAAACGGATGTTAGTGGCAATTGTTTACTGAATTCCCACTTCGGTGCATGGAGAGAAGGACTAGCAGTGTTCGTAAGGGCAGAAACAAAAAGATGGAGAAGGCTTGGGCTGTAGCTGTAGCAGAAGACTGCGTGGCGGAGGTTTGGACCTCGGGCTTGTCGACCCAGCAGTCTATGGAGCAGCTGATGCAAGTCATTCAGAAAAGCTTTGCTATGCAGAAACGGGACTGATTGGACCCGATAAAAGAGTCTATTGAGCGGTTGGAGCCTAGATTGGATGCCCAGGATCGGGTGATCCAGAAGGTGGAGAAGGTGCTGGCTGAGCAGAAGGAATATAAGACTGCGGTGGAGCTGGAGGTGGGGATGCTGAGGGACCAGCAGAGAAGCTCCTGGAGCAGGTGGGGGACCAAGTAAATAGGTCCCGCCGGCAGAACCTAAGAATCGTCGGGCTCTCGGAGGGGTGTGAAGGAATGGACGCTGGGGCATACATCGCAGACATGTTTGTGAAGCTGCTGGGGCTTGGGGCATTTTCCCGGCCCTTGGAGGTGGATAGGGCTCACAGAGCACTCGCGAGGAAGCTGCGAATGGGAGACCCTGCCGAGGGCAATGGTGGTGAGATTCCACAGGTTCTCTGATGAGCGCATTTACAGTGGGTCAAGCAGACACTGAGCTATAAATGGGACAATAGCATCCTGCCGATTTACCAGGACCTGAGTGTAGAGGTGGCCAGGAGGAGAGCAGGCTTCAACCAGATCAGGTCAATCCTTTTTAAGAAAAAGGTGAAGTTTGGACCATTATATCCAGCCCGTCTCTGGGTCATGCATGAGGATCAGCACTTCTACTTCGAGTCACCTGAGGACGCATTGGACTTTGCGAAAAAGAAAGAGTTGGTGATGGATTGAGAACTTTTGAACTTGGCTGCAACGTTCATGTTTGTTTTTTCTTTTTGTTTTTCTGTTTTTGTAAAAAGTTTCTCGTTTTGCGTTTCATGGAAGATGTTTGTGATGCCGTTGGCATTGATTTGGAACCAGCGGTAGAACTGAGTGAGTTGAGGTTTTCATTTGCACTGTTGGGGGTTGGAGGTGTGCTTGTTTTTATCTTGGTGTTTTTCTGTTCGGCAATTGTGTGGGGATTATTTGATGTTGGAGTTTGTTAGTATGAGTGGAGGTGGGGGGGGAAAAAATAGGTGGGAGAATATCTGGTGCCGGGGATGGGGGCCACCAAGCTAGCTGGGCGAGCTAGCTCTGAGAAGCGCAGTGGGGGGGTGCATATGTTTGGTTTAGTAAAGGGGTTGGGTTACAGTATGTTGTTACTTGGGGGGGGGGGGGGGGGGGGGGGGGGGGGGGGGGAGGTGAATGTTCTGCTGACGAGGGAGGTGCTTGGGCTGAGGGACAGAGAGGAGGTTGGGGGCGGGGGCTGCCTGGGAATGGACCGGTGGAGGCGCGGACCACAGGCTGGAGGCAGGCCTAAAAAAGGGGATGGCTGATCGGCAGAGGGGGGTGGCAATGAGCCCACCACATAGGCTGATTACCTGGAATGTTCGAGGGTTAAATGGGCCGGTCAAAAGGGCACGTGTGTTCGCGCATCTTGGGGATTTAAGGCGGACGTCGTAATGTTGCAGGAGATGCACCTTAGAGTAACTGGCCAGGTTACACTGGGGAAAGGCTGGGCCAGTCAGGTCTTTCACTCGGGACTAGATTCAAAGACCAGAGCGGTCGTGATCCTGATCAATAGGTGGGTGGTATAGTCTCGGACGTGGGAGGTAGGTACATTATGGTCAGTGGGAAGCTAGAGGAGGTGCAGGTGATATTAGTAAATGTGTATGCGCCAAATTGGGATGATGTGGAGTTTACAAAGTGGATGCTGGGGAAGATACCGGACCTGGACTCGCACAGGTTGGTCATGGGAGGGAACTTCAACACAGTTATGGACCCCGGCTTGGACTGGTCAAGCTCAAAAACGGGCAGGGTGCCTGCAATGGCAAAGGAACTAAGAGAGTTTATGAGGCTGATGGGGGGGGGGGGGATTACAATTTCAGACCATGCTCCGCACTGGGTTGACCTGCAGGTTAGTAAAGACCAGCGCCCGGACTGGAGTTTAGATGTGGGATTTTGGCAGATGAAGGGGTGTGCGAGCGACTGAGGAAATGTATTCAGAGCTACCTGCAGGTCAATGACACGGGGGAAATTTCAGCAGCGGTGGTGTGGGAAGCATGAAGGCGATGGTCAGGGGGGAGCTGATCTCGATCCGGGCCCATAGGGAGAAGATGGACAGGGCAGAGACGGACCAACTGGTAAAGGAGATACTACAGATTGATAGGTGGCATGCGGAGACCCCAGAGGCAGGGAACGGCGGAGGTTACAGGCAGAGTTTAGCTTGCTGACCACAGGGAGGTGGAGCAGCTGAGAAAGGCGAGGGGGGGGGAGATCTATGAACATGGAGAGAAGGCCAGCAGAATGCTTGCACAGCAGCTTAGGAAGAGGGAGGCAGCTAGGGAGATAGGGAAAGTAAAGGACGGAGATGGGAACCTGGTTGATGATTCAGTAGGGGTGAATAAGGCATTTAGGGATTTTTACAGCAGGCTGTACACGTCGGAACCCCCCTACGGGGCCGGAGGGGATGAGGCTCTTCTTGGAGGGGCTGAATTTCCCAAAGGTGGACGGGGAGTGGGTAGAAGGGCTGGGGGCCCCAGTTAGGCTGGAAGAGATAGTGGAGGGCTTGAAGGCCCCGGGTCCGGACGGGTACCCAGTGGAGTTTCATAAAACGTGCTCGGGGATATTGGGGCCTGTGTTGTTGAGTATATTCAATGAGGCAAGGGAAAGAGTGGTGTTGCCCCCGACAATGTCACAGGGTACGATTTCGCTGATTCTTAAGAGGGACAAAAACCCGGAGCTGTGTGGGTCCTACAGGCCGATCTCCCTGTTGAATGTAGATGTCGAGTTGCTGGCCAAAATCTTGTCCTCCAGGATCGTGGATTGTGTTCCGGATGTTATTGGGGAGGAACAGACGGGGTTTGTTAAGGCAGGCAGTTGGTGGCCAATGTCAGAAGGCTGTTAAATGTGATCATGATGCCCCCGGAAGGTAGGGAGATGGAGGTAGTGATTGCAATGGATGCAGAAAAGGCTTTTGATTGGATAGAGTGGGACTATCTGTGGGAGATACTGTGATGGTTTGGATTCGGGCGGGGCTTTATTGACTGGGTCAGGTTACTGTATCAGGCTCCTGTGGCAAGTGTATGGACGAATAGGACAACATCGGACTATTTTAGTCTGCACAGGGGGACGAGACAGGGCTGCCCCTTCTCTCCACTGTTGTTTACGCTGGCGATAGAGCTGTTGGTAATTGCTCTGAGAGCCTTGAGGGGCTGGAGAGGACTGGTCGGTCGGGTCGGGGGGGGGGGGGGGGGGGGGGGGGGGGGGGCACAAGGTTTCACTCGATGCGGATGACCTGCTTCTGTAAGTTTCGGACCCAATAGAGGGGATGGAAGAAATCATGAGGACTGTAGGGGATTTTGGCCGGTTTTCGGTGAATAAACTTAATATGGGAGAGAGTGACATGTTTGTGGTCCAGGCGAGGGGTCAGGAAAGGCAGCTGGGAGAGCTGCCATTTAGGTTACCAGAGGGAAGCTTTAGGTACCTAGACATCCAAGTGGTGTGGGAATGGGACCGGCTGCATAAATTGAATCTGGCCTGGCTGGTGGACCAAATGAAGGACGATATTCGGAGATGGGGCGCGCTTCCGTTGTCTCTGGCTGGGAGGGTGCAAATGGTGTAGATGACAGTCCTCCCGAGATTCCTATTTGTATTTCAGTGTCTCCCCATCTTTATTCCGCGGTCCTTTTTTTAAGCGGGTCAACAGTGATCACGGGTTTCGTCTGGGCGGGCAAGACCCCGCGAGTAAGGAAGGTAATGCTTGAGCAGAGTCAGGGAGAGGGTGGGCTGGCGCTGCCAAATTTTAGCAACTATTATTGGACAGCTAATATAGCCATGATCAGGAAGTTGGTGGTGGGGGAGGAATTGGCATGGGTACGTATGGAGGCGGCCTCATGCAAGGGCACCAGTTTGGGGGCATTGGTAACTGCGCCTCTGCCGTTCCCGCTGGCACGGTACTCCACCAGCCCAATGGTGGTGGCGGCCCTGAGAGTTTGGGGCCAGTGGAGGCAGCATGTGGGAGCATCGGTCTGGGCCCCAATCTGTGATAATCACTGGTTTGCCCCAGGGGGTATGGACCGGGGGGGGGGGGGGGGGGGGGGGGGTTCTGGTTATGGCAGAGAACGGGGCTTGAGAGGATGGGGGATATGTTCATAGAGGGGAGCTTTCCAAGTATGAGGGCTTTGGAGGGAAAGTTTGGGTTGGCGCGGGGAAAGAAATTCAGGGATTTGCAGATGCGGGACCTCCTTCGTAAACAGGTGTCAACCTTCCCCATCTACCGCGAAGGGGGATTCAGGACAGGGTAGTTTCCAGAGGGTAGGTAGGGGAAGGGAGCGTCTCGGACATTTATAAGGAGCTTATGGGGTCGGAGGAGACGCAGAATGAAGCGCAAGTGGGAGGAGGAGCTGGGAGGTGAGATAGAGGATGGTCTATGGGCAGACGCGTTGAGTAGAGTCAACGCGTTTGCAACATGTGCCAGGCTCAGCCTGATGCAATTTAAGGTTGTTCACCGGGTCCACATGACAGTGGCCCGGATGAGCAGATTATTTGAGGACAGGTGCGCAAAATATGCGTGAGGACCGGCGAACCGTGTCCACATGTTTTGGACATGTCCAAAGCTTAGGGGATTTTGGCAGGGGTTTGTGGATGTCATGTCCACGGTGTTAAAAACAAGGGTGGCGCTGAGTCCGGAGGTAGCGATTTTCGGGGTGTCAGAAGACCCATGAATCCAGGAGGAGAAAGAGGCAGATGTTCTGGCCTTTGCTTCCCTGGTAGCCTGGAGACAGATACTATTAGTATGAAGGGACTCGAGGCCGTTGAAGTCAGAGACTTGGCTATCGGGGGGGGGGGGTAGTGGTTTTGTTAGAGTAGCAGGTCAATAAGGGTGGGACCTGTACAAGAGGTAAATGGCTTTTTCACTGTTTATGGTTTCATGTATATTGTTTATTTTGTTGTTTTTACTATACCAAAAGTGCCTCAATAAAATGTTTATTTTAAAAAAAATGAGTACCCTTAAATGACAACAGATTTGTTAACCTATAGTTGCATAGTATAAGGTTCTACTGCAGGGATAAGGGAACTAGTTTTATGATAGGAAAATGAATAGACCATTCAGCCCCTCGAACCTGCTCTTCCATTCAACTAGATCATAGTTTAAAAAAAAGTATTTTTGAAGCTGCTGACATTTCAATTTACCCCGAGAAAGTCGACGAATGACTGCCACCTCCAAGAGAACCCTAGTGTAGACCTTCTTAAGGCAAACTTTATTTCCTCGAGGCTGAGAAACCCAGCCATGTCAATAACCCACGTCTCTACACTCGGGGGACTTCGAGTCCCTCCACATTAATAAAATCTGTCTCTGGGCTACTCGGGAGGCAAAGGCCAAGACGTTGGCCTCTTTCGCCCCCTGAACTCCTGGGTATTCTGACACTCCAAAGATCGCTATCTCTGGACTCGGTACTACCCGTGTGTTAAGCACCTCGGACATTGCCCTCACGAACCCTTGCCAGAACTGTCTAAGCTCCGGGCATGCCCAAAACATGTGGGCATGGTTTGCAGGGCTGCCCTTGCACCTCACACAGCTGCCTTCTACCCCAAAAAACTTGCTCATTCTTGCTGCCCTCATGTGTGCCCAGTGGACCACCTTAAATTGAATTAGACTGACCCTGGCACATGATGAGGAGGAATTAACCCTGCCCAGAACCTCTGCCCACAGACCCGCTTCCAACTCCTCACCTAGCTCCTCCTCCCACTTGCCACAGATCTCCCATCCTTCTGATGCCTGCCCCCTGCCAGCTCTGGAACCCACCATCCATCCTACCCGGGACAAACCTGTGGTTGTTGCATATCGGGGTCCAGACCGACGCTCCCTCCACCTTCTTGTACCTCCTCCACTGTCCCCAGATCCGCAGTCAGCGAGAATGGCAAAGGAGCCGTTATCGAAGCTCCCAGACTAGTACCTTTACATGACACCGCCTCCAGCTGCTCTTCCCCCCCCCCCCCCCCCCCCCCCCAAAAGAAAATCACCCACTTCCTAATCATAGCTATATTGGCCGCCCAGACTGTGCTCCAACAGCGATCTCCTTACTCGCGGGGTCTTATTCGCCCACACACAGCCTGTAATGATCCTACTCACCCGCTTAAAAAAGGCCTTGGGGATGAAGATGGAGAGGCACTGAAAGACAAACAAAAATCTGGGGAGGAGGACAGTCATTTTCACGGTGTGCACCCTACTTGCCAGTGACAGCGGGAGCATGTCCCACCTTTTAAAGTCCCCTTCCATTTGCTCCACCAACCGGGTCAGGTTGCGCCTGTGCACGGCATCCCATTTCCTGGCCACCTGTATACCCAGGTGACGAAAACTTTTCTCGACCATGCTGAGCGGCAGCTCTTTCAGTCTCTCCTCCTGCCCCTTGACCTGGATCACAAACAGCTCGCTCTTTCCCATGTTCAGTTTGTACCCTGAAAAACTTCCAAAATCCCTCAGGATCCGCCGAACCTCCCCCATCCCATCCACAGGGTCCGAAATGTACAGGAGCAAATCATCTGCGTATAGCGAGACCCGATGTCCCCTCCCCCCCCCCCTCCCCGAACTAGTCCCCGCCAGTTCCTCGAGGCTCTCCGTGCCATAGCTAGTGGTTCTGTAGCTAGGGAAAATAGTAACGGGGAGAGGGGACACCCCGCCTCGTTCCCCGGTGAAGCTCGAAGTACCACGACCTCAGCCGGTTTGTACATACACTTGCTACAGGCGCCTGGTACAGAAATTTCACCCAGCCAATAAAGCCCTCGCCAAACCCAAACCTCCCCAGTGTTCCCCAGAGGTACTCCCACTCCACCCGGTCAAATGCTCTCTCTGCGTCCATCACTGTTACCACCTCCGCCTCCCCTCCCTCTGAGGACATCATAATAACAATGAGATCATAGTTAATCATCGACTTCAACACCATTTTTCTATGCTATCCTCACATCCCATGATGCCATTGCATCTAGAAAACTATTGATCTCTGTCTTGAACATACTCAATGACTGAGCGTCCACAGCCCTCTAGGGTAGAGAATTCCTAAGATCCACCACTCTCTGAGTGAAGAAATTGCTCCTCCTCTCAGTCCGAGATGGCAGGCTCCTTTATTCTGAGACTCTGTTCACTTATTCTTGACCTGAGCACCACCCCCCCCCCGAGAAACATCCTTTCTGCATCAACCGTGTCTAGCCCCAAGAATTTAGTAAGTTTTACTCTCATTCTTCTAAACTCTAGAGAATACAGGCCGTCTCCTCAAAATTTCGTTGTGCAATAAGTTCCATCATCCCAGGAAATAGTCTGGTGAACCTCTGCTGCTCTCCCATCTATGGCAAGATTATCTTTCCTTAGGTCAGCTGACCAAAACTCTGTGCTCAACTTCAGGGGAAGGGAAACCCCTCCAATGTCCACAGTCTGATCTGTCCCAATTACGGCATTGAAGATGATCACAATTACGGCATCTCTGAGATCCCTGGCATGCATTCTTCCTTCTTGACTAGGGTGATAAAGGTCGTGCATTTGTGTCCATAGTGCCTCTTTGTTGCATTTTAGTATTTCACCGAAAATTCCATCTGCGCCGGAGGCTTTGTTGTTTTTCCTAACATTCCAGATCCCGAAATTCATTTGTGGTAGTGAATTCCATAGATTCACTACTCTCTGGGAAGGGCCGGGATCGAACCTAGAACCTCGGTGCCATGAAGCTGCAGTCCTAAATACTGCGCTACCGTGCTGTCCCACACACATTCAAATCATAATCTACCTCACCGAAGTGGATAACGTCACATATACCTACATTATACTGAACCTACCATGCATATGCCCACTCACTTAGCCTGTCCAAATCCTGTTGAAGCATCTCTGCACCTTTCTCACAGATCACCCTCCCACCCAACTTTGTATCATCTGCAAATAAATTTGGAGATAATACATGTAGTTACCTTATCCAAATCATTAATATATATAATGTGAAAAAGTGAGTTAGCACAGGTACCTGTGGTACCCCACTTATCACTGCCTGACAATCAGAAAAAGACCCATTTATTCCAACAACAAACTTTCTATCAATCTCGAGACACTGCCTGCAATCCCATGCGCTTTAACTTTACACAGAAATCTTGCTATGTGAGATTTTGTCGAAAGCCTTCTGAAAATCTAAATAAGCCACATCCGGCAGTTCTCCCTGGTCAACTCTACTAGTTACACCTTCAAAGAATTCCAGTAGATTTGTCGAGCATGATTTCCCTTTCCTTAATCCATGCTGACATTGTCTGATTATGCCACTCCTTTCCAAATGCTGTGCTATGAAATCCTTGATAATGGATTTGTATATTATATATTTGTAATCAGTTATGGTAAAGGGTAAAATGGCAGGAGATCCCAGACCCGTGTTATGCTCCTCGTGCGCAATGTGGGAGTTCAGGGACGCGGCCGATGCCCCTGACTCCTTCATGTGCGGGAAGTGTGTCCAGCTGCAGCTCCTGTTAGACCGCATGATGGCTCTGGAGCTGCGGATGGACTCACTTTGGAGCATCGGCGATGCTGAGGAGGTCGTGGATAGCACGTTCAGTGAGTTGGTCACACCGCAGATTAGGATTGGTGACGGAGACAGGGAATGGGTGACCAAAAGGCAGAGAAAGAGCAGGAAGGCAGTGCAGGTGCCCCTGCGGTCATCTCCCTCCAAAACAGGTATACCGTTTTGGATACTGTTGGGGGAGATGACTCACCAGGGGAAGGCAGTAGTAGCCAGGCTCATGGCACCGTGGCTGACTCTGCTGCACAGAAGGGCGGGAAAAAGACTGGCAGGGCTATAGTCATAGGGGATTCAATTGTAAGGGGAGTAGACAGGCGTTTCTGTGGTCGAAAACGAGACTCCCGAATGGTATGTTGCCTCCCGGGTACTCGGCTCAGGGATGTCTCCAATCGGCGGCAGGACATACTGAAGGGGGAGGATGAACAGCCAGTTGTCGTGGTGCATATAGGCACCAACGATATAGGTTTAAAAAAAAGGGATGAGGTCCTACAAGCAGAATTTAGGGAGTTAGGAGATAAGTTTAAAAAGTAGGACCTCAAAGGTAGTAATCTCAGGATTGCTACCAGTGCCACGGGACAGTCAGAGTAGAAACTCAAGAATAGTCAGAATGAATACGTGGCTTGAGAGATGGTGCAGGAGGGAGGGGTTCAGATTTTTGGGACATTGGAACCAGTTCTGGGGGCGGTGGGACCATTACAAACCGGATGGTCTACACCTGGGCAGGACTGGAACCAATGTCCTAGGGGGTGCTTTTGCTAACACTGTTGGGGAGGTTTTAAACTAATGTGGCAGGGAGATGGGAACCAGATTAGGAAGTAGAGGTCAGTAAAGAAGCAGCAACTAAAGCCAGGACGGTACGAGACAACAAACTCAATTTGACTAAGGGGAAGAGTAGACAGGGAAGAGATGATGAACGCAAAGGTGGTCTGAGGTGCATTTTTTCTAATGCGAGAAGTGTAGCAGGTAAGGCAGATGAATTTAGGGCTTAGATCAGTACCTGGGAATATGATCATCATGATGTGGAGATGCCGGCGTTGGACTGGGGTGAGCACAGTAAGAAGTCTTACAACACCAGGTTAAAGTCCAACAGGTTTGTTTCAAACACGAGCTTTCGGAGCACGGCTCCTTCTTCAGGTGAATCCTCACCTGAAGAAGGAGCCGTGCTCCGAAAGCTCGTGTTTGAAACAAACCTGTTGGACTTTAACCTGGTGTTGTAAGACTTCTTACTGGGAATATGATGTTATTGGTATTACTGAGACTTGGTTGAGGGAAGGGCAGGACTGGCAACTGAATATCCCAGGGTATAGATGCTTCAGGAGGGATAGAGAGGGAGGTAAAAGGGGTGGAGGAGTTGCATTACTCGTCAGAGATGATATCACAGCTGTGATTAAGGAGGGCACGATGGAGGATTCGCGCACTGAGGCAATATGGGTGGAGCTGAGAAATAGGAAGGGTGCAGTAACATTGTTGGGACTTTACTACAGGCCTCGCAAAAGCGAGCATGAAGTAGAGGTACAAATATGCAGACAGATTACAGAAAAATGTAGGAGCAATAGGGTGGTTGTGATGGGAGATTTTAACTTCCCCAACATTGAATGGGATTCGTGTAGTGTTGGAGGCGTAGATGGAGCAGAGTTTGTAAGGAGCATCCAGGAGAGTTTTTTAGAGCAGTATGTAAATAGTCCAACTCGGGAAGGGGCCATACTGGACCTGGTATTGGGGAATGATCCCGGCCAGGTGGTTGATGTTTCAGTCAGTGATTACTTTGGGAATAACGATCACAATTCCGTAAGTTTTAGAATACTCATGGACAAGGACAAGAGGGGTCCCAAAGGAAGAGTGCTAAATTGGGGAAAGGCAGAGTATAACAAAATTCGGCAGGAGCTAGGGAATGTGGATTGGGAGCAGCAGTTTAAGGGTAAATCCACATTTGAAATGTGGAAGTCTTTTAAGGAAAGGTTGATTAGCGTGCAGGACAGACATGTTCCTGTGAAAATGAAAGATAGAAATGGCAAGATTAGGGAACCATGGATGACAGGTGAAATTGTGAGACTAGCTCAGATGAAAAAGGAAGCATACATAGGATCGAGGCAACTCAAAACTGATGAAGCTTTGGAGGAATATCGGGAAAGTAGGACGAATCTCAAACGCGCAATAAAGAGGGCTAAAAGGGGTCATGAAATATCTTTGGCTAACAGGGTTAAGGAAAATCCCAAAGCCTTTTATTCGTATGCAAGGAGCAAGAGGGTAACTAGAGAAAGGATTGGCCCACTCAAAGACAAAAGAGGGAATTTATGCATGGACTCAGAGGAAATGGGTGAGATTCTTAATGAGTACTTTGCATCGGTATTCACAAAGGAGAGGGACAAGACGGATGTTGAGGCTAGGGATGGATGTTTAAATACTCTAGGTCAAGTTGTCATATGGAAGGGGGAAGTTTTGGGTATTCTAAAAGACATTAAGGTGGACAAGTCCCCAGGACCAGATGGGATCTATCCCAGGTTACTGAGGGAAGCGAGGGTCGAAATAGCTGGGGCCTTAACAGATATCTTTGCAGCATCCTTGAGCACGGGTGAGGTCCCGGAGGACTGGAGAATTGCTAATGTTGTCCCTTTGTTTAAGAAGGGTAGCAGGGATAATCCAGGGAATTATAGACCTGTGAGCTTGACGTCAGTGGTAGGCAAACTGTTGGAGAATATACTGAGGGATAGGATCTATTCACATCTGGAAGAAAATAGACTTATCAGTGATAGGCAGCATGGTTTTGTGCAGGGAAGGTCATGTCTTACAAACCTAATAGAATTCTTTGAGGAAGTGACAAAGTTAATTGATGAGGGAAGGGCTGTAGATGTCATATACATGGACTTTAGTAAGGTGTTTGATAAGGTTTCCCATGGCAGGTTGATGGAAAAAGTGAAGTCGTATGGGTTTCAGGGTGTACTAGCTAGATGGATAAAGAACTGGCTGGGCAACAGGAGACAGAGAGTAGTGGTGGAAGGGAGTGTCTCAAAATGGAGAAGGGTGACTAGTGGTGTTCCACAGGGATCTGTGCTCGGACCACTGTTGTTTGTGATCTACATAAATGACCTGGAGGAAGGTATAGGTGGTCTGATTAGCAAGTTTGCAGATGATACTAAGATTGGTGGAGTTGCAGATAGCGAGGAGGACTGTCAGAGAATACAACAAAATATAGATAGATTGGAGAGTTGGGCAGAAAAATGGCAGATGGAGTTCAATCCAGGCAAATGCGAGGTGATGCATTTTGGAAGATCAAATTCAAGAGTGGACTATCTGGTCAATGGAAGGGTCTTGGGGAAAATTGATGTGCAGAGAGATCTGGGAGTTCGGGTCCATTGTACCCTGAAGGTGGCAACGCAGGTTGATAGAGTGGTCAAGAAGGCATACAGCATGCTTGCCTTCATCGGACGGGGTGTTGAGTACAAGAGTTGGCAGGTCATGTTACAGTTGTATAGGACTTTGGTTTGGCCACATTTGAATACTGTGTGCAGTTCTGGTCGCCACATTACCAGAAGGATGTGGATGCTTTGGAGAGGGTGCAGAGGAGGTTCACCAGGATGTTGCCTGGTATGGAGGGTGCTAGCTATGAAGAAAGGTTGAGTAGATTAGGATTGTTTTCGTTGGAAAGACGGAGGTTGAGGGGGGACCTGATTGAGGTCTACAAAATTATGAGAGGTATGGACAGGGTGGATAGCAACAAGCTTATCCCAAGAGTGGGGGTGTCAGTTACAAGGGGTCACAATTTCAAGGTGAGAGGGGGAAAGTTTAAGGGAGATGTGCGTGGAAAGTTTTTTACGCAGGGGTGGTGGGTGCCTGGAACGCTTTACCAGCGGAGGTGGTAAAGACGGGCACGATAGCATCATTTAAGAGGCATCTAGACAGGTATATGAATGGGCAGGGACAGAGGGAAGTAGACCTTGGAAAATAGGAGACCGGTTTGGATAAAGGATCTGGATCGGCGCAGGCTGGGAGGGCCGAAGGACCTGTTCCTGTGCTGTAATTTTCTTTGTTCTTCTTTGGACTCCAGCAACTTCCCTGCTACCGACGTTGGGCTCATTGGTCTATAGTTCTCTGTTTTCTCTCTATCTCCTTTTTGAATAGTGGGGTTATATAATAAGTTTTATTGTCACAAGTAGGCTTACATTAACATTGCAATGAAGTGACTGAAAAATCCCGAGTCACCACATCCGGGTGCCTGTTAGGGTACACAGGGAGAATTCAGAATGTCCAAATTACCTAACAGCACGTCTTTCAGGACTTGTGGGAGGAAACCAGAGCATCCGTGGAAAACCCAAGTAGTCACTGGGAGAACGCGCAGACTCCGCACAGACTGTGACCCAAGCCGGGAATCGAACCTGTGGCCCTGGAGCCGTGAAGCAACAGTGCTAGCTCCTGTGGTGCCGTGCCGCCCTGCCACCCTATTAGCTACCCTCCAATCTATAGGAACCATTCCAGAGTCCAAAGAATTTTGCAAAGCAACCACCAATGGATGTAGTATTTCTAGGATAATTTTGTCCTGTTTTACTTGCTGGTGAGTCTCATTAAAACTTGTGCTTAAGAGGAGCAGCATGGTGGTGCAGTGGTTAGCACTGCTGCCTCATGGAGCAGAGGACCCAGGTTCGATCCCGAGCCCGGGTCGTTGTCCATGTGGAATTTGCATATTCTCCCCGTGTCTGCGTGGGTCTCACACCCAGAACCTAAAAGGATGTGTAGGTTGGGTGAATTGGCCATGCTAAATTACACCTTAATTGGAAAATAATTTAAATACTCTAAAAGTATTTTAAAAAAAAATTTGTATTAAAGAGTTGGGTCGCTTCTGGATAGGAGGATCCAGAAGGAAAGAGTGGAGACTGGTATTTGTACTGATCTACAGCATCACACTATGATTTAGTGGCCATCACTGAAACATGGTTAAAGGATGGTCATGACTGGGAGATAAATATCCAAGGGTATCAAACTATTCGGAAGAACTGAGTGGATGGTAAGGGAGGTGGTGTAGCTCTGTTATTTAAGGGTGACATCCGGGCAATAGTAAGGGATGACATCGGTGCTATGGAGGATAAGGTTGAATCCATTTGTGTGGAAATCGGGAATAGTAAGGCGAAAAAGTCATTAATAGGAGTAGTCTATAGGCCACCAAATAGTAACATTATGGTGGGGCAGGCAATAAACAAAGAAATAACGGATGCATGTAGAAATTGTACAGCAGTTATCATGGGGGATTTTAATCTACATGTTGATTGGTTTAACCAGGTCGGTCAAGGCAGCCATGAGGAGGAGTTTATAGAATATATCCGCAATAGTTTTCGAGAACAGTTTGTAATGGAACCGACAAGGGAAAAAGCGATCCTAGATCTGGTCCTGTGTAATGAGACAGGATTGATTAATGATCTCATTGTTAGGGATCCTCTTGGAAGGAGCGATCACAATATGGTGGAATTTAAAATACAGATGGAGGGTGAAAAGGTAAAATCAAACACTAGTGTTTTGTGCTTAAACAAAGGAGATTACAATGGGATGAGAGAAGACCTAGCTAAGGTAGACTGGGAGCAAAGACTTCATGGTGAAACAGTTGAGGAACAGTGGAGAACCTTCCAAGGGAGAGACACAAATAACATGGCAGTGACTGATAGAAATGAGGCTATGACAGGTGAGGACCTTGAGATGATTGTTATCACTAAGGAGGTAGTGATGGGCAAGTTAATGGGGCTAAAGGTAGACAAGTCTCCTGGCCCTGATGGAATGCATCCCAGAGTGCTAAAAGAGATAGCTAGGGAAATTGCAAATGCACTAGTGATGATTTACCAAAATTCACTAGACTCTGGGGTGGTCCCGGCGGATTGGAAATGAGCAAACGTGACACCACTGTTTTAAAAAGGAGGTAGGCAGAAAGTGGGTAATTATAGGCCAGTGAGCTTCACTTCGGTAGTAGGGAAGATGCTGGAATCTATCATCAAAGCGAGGCATCTGAAAGGAAATTGTCCCATTGGGCAGACGCAGCATGGGTTCCTAAAGGGCAGGTCGTGCCTAACAAATTTAGTGGAATTTTTTGAGGACGTTACCAGAGCGGTAGATAATGGGGAGCCAATGGATGTGGTATATCTGGATTTCCAGAAAGCCTTTGACAAGGTGCCACACAAAAGGTGCCACACAAAAGGTTGCTGCATAAGATAAAGATGCATGGCATTAAGGCTAAAGGGCAATTTAGCATGGCCAATCCACCTACCATGCACATCATTGGGCTGTGGGGGCGAAACCCACGCAAACACGGAGAGAATGTGCAAACTCTACACGGACAGTGATCCAGAGCTGGATCAAACCTGGGACTTCGGTGCCGTGAGACAGCAATGCTTGCCACTGTGCTGTCCAGGAGATTATTTTTAAATTACCTTTAATTTGACTTTAGTTTGAGAGTTGACATCTCAGTTGGAGGGTGGCACGGCGGCGCAGTGGTTAGCACTGCTGCTTCGAGGTGCCGAGGATCCGGGTTTGATCCCGACCCTGGGTCTCTGTCCGTGTGGAGTTGGCACATTCCCCCTGTGTCTGCATGGGTCTCGCCCCAACAACCCAAAGATGTGCAGGGTGGGTGGATTGGCCACGCTAAATTGTCCCTTAATAGGAAATTTTTAAAAAAAAAGCTCAGTGCTGACAAGAAATTTGTACTTCGTTTTGAGGGTTTGTGGTAGTTTTACAATGGAATATTAGCAGCAGAGTTCAGATTTAGAGACACCGTAATAGAGAACGTTTAATCCAGGTCATATACATCTCTGTCTCTACAATTAATTTGTATGACATTTAATGAATAAATAAAATAATTAAAAGAAGCAAGTAGTTGAGTTAAGTGAAGTTTGTAATGTGTATATCGATATGTGCACAAAATCTGGCTGCTGTGAATGATGCTGCAGCTGTGGACCCAGGTGATGAGAATTTTTGAAATTGAGTTGCTTGTCAGGTGCAGTACAGTTTATTTTGATACATTGGACGTCTCTGTACTATCTCGATCGTAGATATATATTTGTACAATTACTAAATCATCTTCAATCATTTTACCTGAACCAAAAATAGTCTTAAACATTTTTATCTGTTTGCCTCAATTCAGTAATATATTTTGCATTTTTGGTTTTCTGGTTGGGAAAGGAACGATTGAGATTTATTTTAATTACTAACTACTTGATCTGGCCGTAACTACTTAAAACTGTGTCAATGTGTGTTTGTATTTTAGGGTGTTATATTGGCATGTTTGTCGTACAAGAGCATGAAAGTTCAACTGAAAATAAGGCCCATTACTTTGAAAACAAAATATTAGCTATGGGAAAATGTATATAGCGTATTCTGCAGAGAGTTATCATAATCACTGGAGAGAAGATTGT
The DNA here is from genome assembly GCF_902713615.1 of Scyliorhinus canicula. Taxonomy (NCBI): domain Eukaryota; kingdom Metazoa; phylum Chordata; class Chondrichthyes; order Carcharhiniformes; family Scyliorhinidae; genus Scyliorhinus; species Scyliorhinus canicula. The sequence continues at coordinate 172,721,816 of NC_052150.1, forward strand.
AATATTTGGATTTTCACTGTTATAAATATATTAGTTACAGTTCTTTAAAGATTTAAAGAGTTTGTGATCAAAGTGATTACTATATAGTGGATCACTCTAGGCTAGAATTGTTTCTGCCTGGCAGTTAACATTGCGGGAGGGGGATGGTGTTAGAAATTTGAACCATCTGGATGATTGTCAGGAATGCTGAGCTACAAGGTTCTTTGTTGGTCTTCCACCAGTGTTTCCCACGTGTGTCTGGCATAGTGCCACGTAACAGCACAGTGCGTTTAATGTGTCATATTCTTAGACTATTGGTTTGGAAACCCTACCAGCCAAGGAACTGACACATGCCAAGCTGTTCATTCAACGCATTCAGCACATTACTAGGATTTTCAAGCTATGTGCCGGGATGCCTTTGGTCAGTTTGATATGAATGTAATGCTATGTTTTCTTTAATTGCTCACAGACTGATTTAAGGAATTTTTTTCTTATAAACTGAATTGAAAAGATTTTGTTTTTGTACTTAACAGACAAAATCTAAACTTTGTGTGACTTTCTGTAGTTTATAATGTTTTTTTTTTGTTTTGTTTTGATTTATGTGCAGGTTGGGCCCATGTGGTTTGTGCACTTTATATTCCAGAAGTGCAGTTTGCAAATGTTACTACAATGGAACCCATTGTACTGCAGTACGTTCCCCATGAACGCTTCAACAAGGTAATTAAATTATTAAACCCAAACCAAAATTATACTAATTTTCAGATAGTTTGTAGTGAAAGCATTCAAATATGCACTTCCAACTAAATTGTTTCAGGCTTGGGTCTTGGGGATACCTATAACACATCATCTTGCTACAGTAGCTAGTCTTAGCTACTTATCCATTGTGTAATCTGTAGGAACATCTAATTAGATGCTTTTCCAGGATATGGCATCATAAAATCATAGAATAATAGAATCTCCACAGAGCAGAAGGAGGCCATTTGGCCCATTGAGTTTGCACCGACCCTCGGAAAGAAAGAGGCCCACTCCTCTGCCCTATCCCCGTAACCCCACCTAACCTGTGCATCCCTGGACTCTTAACGGCAATTTTTTATCATGGCCAATCCACCTAACCTGCACATCTTTAGATTGTGGGAGGAAACCGGAGCACACGGAAGAAATCCATGCAGACATGAGGAGAAAGAGCAAACTCCACACAGACCAATCCACCTAAACTGCACATCTTTAGACTGTGGGAGGAAACCGGAGCACACGGAAGAAATCCATGCAGACACGAGGAGAAATAACAATCTCCACACAGACCAATCCACCTAACCTGCATATCTTTAGACTGTGGGAGGAAACTGGAGCACCTGGAGGAAATCTACGCAGACACGAGGAGAAAGTGCAAACTCCAGACAATTAGTGACCCAAGGCTGGAATTGAACCTGGGTCCCTGGAGTTGAGAGGATGCAATGCTAACCATTGTACCACCATGCTGCATCATTTGCTCTGTATCATTGCATGTGGGCTTCCTGTTGATTCTAAATGTTAGCTCCAAACGCCCAGTAAATATCCTCACCCATTTGAAATTTCAGTTTGAAATCGGGCCTTTTAAGTAGCTTTCTGCATGGGTAGCGAAAATTTTGAATCACTTATTCTAACTGTTCTTAAATGTCTCTTTCCATAATATGCAGTGTAAGAAACAGAAGTTAGCAGACTCAAATTATCAGGCATACTACATTTCGCTCATGTATTTTACCTGGGGGAAACCCAGACGGGAACTCATTTTACAATGTGTGATTGTGAGCAAGTGTCTTTTACATTTCTATTTTCACAAAACAAAACTGACAGATTGTTTTTCTTCTGGATTAGTTTGCTCTTGAATGTGCTTAAAATTATTTTGTCTCCCACCAAGAATTGATGGTTGATTAGTTATTAATTTGTCACCTCCAACAAATGTCCAGCATTAAAATTGAAATCAATTACTTTTGAAGAGCAAAGATACGTAGTACGTATAGTTATAGAGCAGTATGTTTCAGTTCAAATTAAGTCGTAGAGAGACAGCCAGATTGATAACAAATTAGATTGAGAAACCTCTGAAGTTCTGTTCTTTTCAAATTTTTCCTTTTTTTCCCTGAAGCCAGTGACTCTGGTTTCAGGAAACAATTGTCCATATATGGTGGTCATCAAAATCCAAAATGGTATACGTTAAGTGAAAACAGAACTTGTTAGCTAAAACAGTCTGGCCTGCTAGAAATCAATCAATTCAACACTGATGTGATTGAATGTTCCATTCAATCTTGTTCAGTACCAGCTTTAGGCAGTGCTTTATCTTGCTAAGCCATGGAGTCCTCTATTTTTTAAACATTAATTTTTCAAGCATATTAAACAATTATATTTTTAAAAACAGCTTTACTTTTTTAAAATTTAGAGTATCCAATACTGTTTTTTTTCCAATTGAGGGGCAATTCACCTACCTTGCACATCGCTTTGGGTTGTGGGGGTGAAACCCACGCAAACACTGGGAGAATGTGCAAACTCCACACGGACAGTGACCTAGGGCCGGGATTCGAACCCAGGTCCTCAGCGCCATAGGCAGCAATGCTGAGGCAGAAGTGCTAACCACTGTGCTGCTGTGCTGCCCCAAAATGGCTTTACTTTTAAGTTTTTCTCTCATGGTATGTCAGACTGTCTGTTACTAGTACACAGCTAATGCGATTCAGCTTCTTGTAACTCACACTCCATTTGCTTTCAGAGTGGAGTATGTACTTTCTATGACTATGGGAAGGTAAATTGGCTATAAATCAAGATCTGTGAATCGCGACTTAAAAACTACATGATTGATTGTTTTTCTGTTCTGGCTGTAAAAATCTGCCCTGAAGTGTAATAAGGTGGAATTTATGGATGTGGAATTTTGAATTCCACTTTGCAAGATACAGCACCTTAAAATATGCCACAACTAACCCAACTTTGCTGTGCTTTTTGGAGAGAGAGAAAAGAAGGTGATGCCCGATAACCTAAATGAGGCTCAGAACAGGTGTCTGCTCTGCCAAATACAAAATGACATGGCTGAAATAGAATTCTGTAATCAAGTCAACTATGGTAGTTTTAGGATCTCTTGGATCTTTTAGATTTCTTGGGAAAGAGATGAGGAGAAATTTCTTCACCCAGAGAGTGGTGAGCCTGTGGAAATCGTTACCACATTGTGTGCTTTCAAGAAGCTGTTAGATATAGCATTTGACCATGTGGAGTTTGCACATTCTCCCTGTGTTTGCGTGGGTTTCGTCCCCACAACCCAAAGATGTGCAGGATAGGTGGATTGGCCACGTTAAATTGCCCCTTAATTGGAAAAAATGAATTGGGTACTCTAAATTTACTTTAAAAAAGTATCGCACTTGGGGCAAAGGGGATGAAAGGATATGGGGGAAGGTGGGATTAGGTTATTGAGTTGCATGATCAACCATGATCATAATGAATGGCGGCGCAGGTTCGAAGTGCTGAATGGCCTCCTCCAGCTCGTATTTTCTATGTTTCTATTTGGTAATTTAATACCTGAACCTAATGGGTATCTCTCGTCCAAAGCACTGTTGATTGACCCAACTTGTTTGGCAGATTGATGTAACCTAGAGGAGTATATGTATCATTGAGGCCTGAGATTCTTAATCAACCAATGAAAATGCAAGAGTACAAAATCAAAAATGATAAGCAACTCTAAACAAAAACACAAAATTAAACTTAAAGAGACAAAGGTGACGATGTTCACCCCCACCCCAGAGTGAAACACTGGTGAATCTGAAGCCCCAAATATAGCACCAATGGACATGGATTTAAAATCCACTTGAAGAATGCCCGATATAGTGCTTAAAAAAAAAAAAAAAAAAGCCCAGAATCTGGCAAGTTTGGGGCAGGACCAATACACAAGTGTACGGTTAACTGGGGCAAGTGAACAATGATCACATCTGTCGTCCATGTTTGGAAAGAACTCACTCATCCTTGTCTTGGTCAAGCGCATCCTGTGTAACACTTTGAACTGAAGTAAGCTCAACTGGGCAGAAAAGGATGTGGAATTGACCCTGTAAAGACCCTCCCTTCAAGCCTCACTAGAAGGTAAAGGACCAAGCCACCTGCCATCTCTCCCTCGCTCCATTTAGTGGGGCGGGATCTGAATAGAGAATATAGCCATATAGTTCCGAAATAGATGCCTCGCCAGGCTGACTTGAGGATAAAATGTTCTTTGACCAGGAAGGGGAAACCTGATGGGAAAAGTTACAAACCTGAAAATAATGGAAGAAGCTAGAATTGGGTAGACCGCTCTCTAAAACTAGCAAACCTCCCCTCCACGCATTAAGTCCCTTTGCTTTCCAAGATTTAAATGATGGATCCAAACCAGAAGCGCTAGAACATAAACAAGCAGCTTAACATCCATGTTTAAAAGTGAGATGGGGTGGTATGAACCACACTCGGTCGGGTCCTTGTCCCTCACGAAATAGAGGCTTGGGTGAGGGTTTGTTCAAAGTGTTACACAAGCTTATATCTAACAGCATCAGAATTTTGGATGAACTTAAGCATTTGGATGTTGGAAAACAGAAGGATGGCCAAGTTTCAGCTGAAGATTAATTGAGGTTGGTGGAGACCGGCAATATTGCAGAGGTGGAAGTAGGCAGTCTTTGCATTAAGAGGTGATTTGGAGTTCGAAGTTGAGCTCGGGGTCAAATATGATGCCAAGCGCTAGTTTGGATTTAGAATTTTTATCTATCAAATCCCTTGAAGGTCTCATCCCTCCATATCAGCGCAACTTCCAACACTCTAAGTACTCTATGTTCCCCTAACTCTTAATCACCAGTTTTATTCCCCAACTGTGTCCTCCCCTCCATTGCCAGCCATAGCTTCAGCTACACATGTCCTAGCTTGAAATCCTTTCCCTAAACTTTTTTACTGTTTTTAAAAAAAAAAAATTTTTTTATTGGAATATTTTACAGAAAATATAAAACATAACGACAAACAATGAAACGCAACAAAATAACCCATAATAGCTGTAACACCCCCCAGATCGTATCGACGCATGTATCACATCCCCCCCACCCCCCCAACCCCAATGAACAACAAAAGAACTTAAAAATAAATTAAATAAACAAACATAGTCATCGACCCCCCCCCCACCGCCTAAAGAACCCTTGTACCGACCCTCTCAGGGCGAATTTGACCTTCTCTAGCTTAATGAAACCCGCCATGTCATTGATCCAGGTCTCCACGCTTGGGGCCTCGCATCCTTCCATTGTAGCAAGATCCTTCGCCGGGCTACTAGGGATGCAAAGGCCAGCACACCGGCCTCTTTCGCCTCCTGCACTCCCGGCTCCACCCCAACCCCAAAAATCGCGAGGTCCCCATCCTGGCTTGACCCTGGATCCCACCACCCTCGACAACGTCCTCGCCACCCCCTTCCAGAACTCCTCCAGTGCCGGGCATGCCCAGAACATATGGGCATGGTTCGCTGGACTCCCCGAGCACCTGACACACCTGTCTTCACCCCCAAAGAACCTACTCATCCTCGTCCCAGTCATGTGGGCCGGTGCAGCACCTTGAATTGGATGAGGCTAAGCCGCGCACACGAGGAGGAAGAATTAACCCTTTCCAGGGCATCAGCCCATGTCCCGTCGTTGATCTGTTCCCCCAGTTCCCCCTCCCACTTAGCTTTCAGCTCCTCTACTGACGCCTCCTCCGCCTCCTGCATAACCTTGTAGATATCAGATATCTTCCCCTCTCCGACCCAGACCCCCGAAAGCACTCTGTCACTCACCCCCCTCGCGGGAATCGAAGGGAATCCCTCCACCTGCCGTCTAGCAAATGCCTTTACCTGCAGATACCTGAACATGTTTCCCGGGGGGAGCCCAAATTTCTCCTCCAACTCCCCCAGGCTCGCAAACCTCCCATCAATAAACAGGTCCCTCAGCTGTCTGATGCCCGCTCTGTGCCAACCCTGAAATCTCCCATCAATGTTCCCCGGGACGAACTTATGGTTCCCCCTTAACGGAGCCTCCATCGAGCCCCCCACTTCTCCCCTATGTCGCCTCCACTGCCCCCAAATCTTGAGGGTAGCCGCCGCCACCGGACTCGTGGTATACCTCGTAGGAGGGAGCGGCCACGGCGCCGTTACCAGGGCCCCCAGGCTTGTATCTCCACAGGACGCCCTCTCCATCCGTTTCCATGCTGCCCCCCTCCCCCTCCATCACCCACTTGCGCACCATCGACACATTGGCTGCCCAATAATACCCCGAGAGATTGGGTAACGCCAGCCCCCCCCATCTCTACCCCGCTCCAAGAAGACCCTCTTCACCCTCGGGGTCCCATGCGCCCAAACAAAGCTCATGATGCTACTAGTTACTCCTCCTCTTTTAAGGTCTCCCTCAAATAACTCTCTTTTCTACAATAAATTTAGAGTACCCAATTCATTTTTTCCAATTAAGGGGCAATTTAGTGTGGCCAATCCACCGAGACTGCAAATCTTTGGATTGTGGGGGCGAAACCCACGCAAACACGTGGAGAATGTGCAAACTCCACACGACAGTGACCCAGAGCCGGGTTCGAACCTGGGACCTCGGCGCTGTGAGGCAGCAGGGCGAACCCACTGTGCGAAATAACTCTCTTTAACCAACCTTCTAGCTTCCATCCTAACGTCTCCTTTCTTGGCTCGGTGGTTACTTTTCTCTGATTACATAGATCCCTCTCAAATATCACAAGACATTTTCCAGTGTTGTTTTTCAAAAAAATAATTTTTCACATTTTCCTCAATTTACACCCACCAATAAACAATCAACGGTAACAAATACAGTGTCAACCCCCAACAATCCCCAAAACTCTGATTTTGTTAGATATAAGCTTAGAATAAACAAATATTTAGTAGCCTAAAATAGGCTCTGCAACAAAAAAGTTAGGGAAAAGAGATTAGTGCAGTCCTTTGCCTATATCCCCAGTGCCACAGATGAAAGCACTGGATACTGTAAAGGCTATGATGGGTACTGACAACATTCTGGTAATAGTAGTGAAGACTTGTGCTTTTCAGAATTCTGTGGTAACTCACCTCCTGACTCACGAAAGGCTGTCTGTCACCTACTGGTCACATGTCAGGAGTGTGATGGAATACTCTTCCTATTTACCAGGATGAGTGCAACTCCAGCAACAATGAAGAAGCTCAATACCATCCAGGGCAAAGCAGTCTGTTTGATTTGCACCTCATCCACACCTTAAAACATTCACTCCTTCCAGCAGTGTGTACCATCTGCAAGATGCACTGCAGCAACTATAAATTCTACGATTCTAACTCGCCCAAGGAACCTTCGATAGCACCTTCCAAGCCCATAACCTCTATCACCTTGAAGAACAAGTGCAGCAGAACCATGGGAATGCTATCACACGCAAGTATCCCTCCAAATCTCACCATCTTGACTTGGGATTGCATTGCCATTTCTTTACTGTCAATGGGTAAGAATTCTGGAACTCCCTTTCTAACAGCACTGTGGCTGTTCTTAAACCATATGGACTGCAACAGTTCGAGAAGACTGCTCACCACCATCTTGAGAGCAATTAGGGATGACAAATTAATTATGACCGAGCCAGCGATACCCACATCCCCTGAATGAATATCCTAACTAGCGGAAAGGACAACCGCCTATCACTGCTGCATTCTGTGATCTGTATTGGTTCTCAGTCTACCACTTAGCTATAATTAAGAAAAGGACTTTACAAAATTGAGTTAAAAGTCCACTTAAAATATTGAAGCCTCTTGTACACATGTCTTGTCAATGCTGTAACATTTACCTTGTTGAGTTCAGTATATGTTCGTAATGCGCTTGCTACATAAATTTGGATTTTCACATTATAGGGTTGCTGTGCTCTCCGTAGAGTTCAAAATGTTTTGAAATATAGTCGCGTTTAGTTTTATTGTTACAGATGAAAGAATAACCTGTCAAGATATCATGTTTTGAAACCTTTATATGTTAACAAGTGACTAAAGCATTATTTTTGTATGAATGTTCCCCACTTATAAAGATTAGACACCTCACTCTCCGCAGAATTCTAGTCTTTATTACAATCAGCCCACGATTGCTCCCAGCCTCTGTGAATTTATATTTCCTCTTCTCATCAAGTCGTGCTTTTAGGCTCTTCCCTTAGTCTTCGGGAGGTTTCTTAAATCCACTACCAGCAGCAATGACTGTCCTGATGATTTTCCCCCTTTGGCCAAGGCAGGATGCATCTACTGAAATCCTTAAGATGGCTGCAGGAGTTGGCTTGTAGTTTACAATGTAGCTTCTCTCCGCTGACCACGCAGAACTACTGCCTTTCTGTGATATTAGGAAGCCTGTAACTTGATCCATGCAGCAATGTGAAACACATTAACATTGCATTTAGGTAGAAATGCTGATTAGGGGGCAGCATGCGTTGCAGTGGTTAGCACTGGGACTATGGTGCTGAGGACCCGGGTTTGAATCCCGGCCCTGGGTTACTGTCCGTGTGGAGTTTGCACATTCTCCCCGTGTCTGCTTGGGTTTCACCCCCACAACCCAAAGATGTGCAGGTTAGGTGGATTGGCCATGCTAAGTTGCCCCTTAATTGGAAAAACAATAATAATTGGGTACTCTAAATTTATAAAAAAAGAAATGCTGATTAGCTATTCTTGACCCCCAGCTCTTTCATGTCAGAAGTAAATGGACAGTTTGCAGTACAACTGTTTACAATCCAATACCGTCAACACCTTTATGAAGGAGATTCAAAGACTCATTGTAAAGTTACAGATTGCTGCTCTTATCCCTAAGTGTAAACATTTTGCACCTTCTTTCCAGTAAAATAATCAAGCCTTCCTCCAGCAGACTTCAGACAGGACATGTTTACCCTGAATTTAAAGACTGTCCCAAAACTTCATAATCTTTTGAATCTTACATTGGTAACAAGGTTCAGATTAATGATTAATTGTAAAAGTGAAGAGTCCTTCACGAGTTGTAGAATATGGTGCTGTATATTTTTAAAACTTAATACAGATTTGACACAAATGGAAGCTTTTCGAGCCAGAAAGATGTTATTCCAGACTTCAGGCCTTGCTGTCTTTTGTATGTACAAATAACTTGGATGAATGAAATAGAAGTCTATAAGGGGCAGCAATTAGTGAGAATCACTTTAATGAGGTTCAAAAAAATGTTTTTTTTTAAAGAATTAGTTTATATGTTACTTTGACAATGCGCACAAGTGTATATTGTAATGAGAAACCAATGAAGGAATATGTGTTTACAGTTGAATAATGAAAATGCTGATTGCGAAAGATGCGTATTGGGGTTATCGGGTAATTCTTGGCCACAGAGGAAAAGGCACATTACCACTGCTGGATATTTATTGCGTTAACAAAGGATTTTATTACTTTACCAGTTATTTATTTATTTACTTTAAATAAATTTAGAGCACCCAATTAATTTTATTCAATTAAGGGGCAATTTAGCGTGGCCAATCCACCTAACCTGCACATTTTCTTTGGATTGTGGGGGCGAAACCCATGCAAACATGGGGAGAATGTGCTAACTCCACACGGGCAGTGACACAGAGCCGGGATTGAACCTGGGACCTCGGCACCGAGAGGCAGCAGTGCGAACCCACTGTGCCACCGTGCTGCCCTTAACTTTACCAGTTGTGATTGTAACTGTTATGCAAAACATTGTTGCTCTGTCATGCTGCAAGATAATCAGATAATAATTCTTGTCCCTTCAATGTGGTATTTTACATGAAGGCCAAATGCAAATAATTAGGATAATTTTGAGGAGCAATGAAGAAATGTAGGTTTTCCTTTAGCCAAAAGTTAAAATATCAGGGTTTAGGTGGATTTGCTGTGGTAAATTGCCCCTCAATATGCATATTAGGTGGGGTTGCAGGGATAGGGCAGGATAGTGGACTTAGGTCAGATGCTCTTTCAGAGGGGGGTCAGTGCAAACTTATTGGACCCAATGGCTTCCTTCTGCAGTGTAGGGATTCTATGGGACATGTTTTAAAAATGAGAAATTAATAAAGTCGTTGGGCACAAGTTTTGAACATGGATAATAGACTTTTGGATTAAGTTACCAGGCAGGCCTTTGAAGTTCAGAATAGAAATAGATCTAAGAGGTCCTAATGTATGCTTCAAAAGAGAGAAGGGGCCACACCTTGTGTATTGTGTGCAATTTTGGCCTCCTAGTTTGAGGAAGGACATTCTTGCTATTGAGGGTGTCCGGCAAAGGTTCACCAATTCCCGGTATGGCAGAACTGACACATGAAGAAAGACTGGATCGACTGGGCTTGTACTCGCTTGATTTGGAACAATGAGAGGGGATCTCATCGAAACATAAAATCCTGATGGGACTAGATAGGCTAAATGCGGGATGTTGGAGACGTCCATAACTTGGGGGCAAGCCATTCAGGACTGAGATGAGGAAGAACTTTTTCTCTGAGAGTTGCGAACTTGTGGAATTCTCTACCACAGAAAGCTATTGGGGCCAGTTTGTTGGATATATTCAAGGACGTGGCATTTGCAGCTTAAGGGACCAAGGGGTATGGAGAGAAAGTGGGCGTGGGATACTGAATTTGCATGTTCAGCCATGATCATATTGAATGGTGGTGAAGGCTCGAAGTGCCGGATGCCCTACTCCTGTACCTATTTCCTCTTCCTGTAGTAAATTTGGAGTTGAAATCAAATTAAATGGACGTGGTTGCCCTTTTGATCTTTCCCTGTTCCTTTTTGTCATTCAATACATAACTCTGCAGCAGCACTGCCTAATTCTGTCTGCACAGTTGCATGTTTCAAACTTACTATCAAAATTGTTACCAAATTGAATATATTATGTAGGTACTGTAGAAGGCATGTTAACTGCAGTTAAGTGATTAAATGATCATGAAAGTAAGCATGTTGTTGCAAAATGATTAATCTACTGTATTAGGTTTAATTTACAGCCGAGATTTAAGAAATTTGTTATTAAAATTGTGTTCATATTCATTTAAAAAAAAAAAAAAAAAAAATTTTTATTAAAATTTTTACAAAATAAAAACATCTCAACTCTATTAACAAAACAACCGCGGTAACGCCCCAAGAACAATACCCACCCAACTTCAAAAGCAACTACAAACAAAAAAAAAAAAAAGAACACCCAAACAACAAATCCCTTCAGGGCAAATTTCACCGTCTCCAATTTAATGAACCCCGCCATATCATTGATCCAGGCCTCCACGCTTGGTGGCCTTGCATCCTTTCATTGGAGCAAGATCCTCCGCCGGGCTACCAGGGACGCAAAGGCCAGAACACCGGCCTCTTTCGCCTCCTGCACTCCCGGCTCCACTGCAATCCCAAAAATTGCGAGTCCCCAGCCTGGCTTGACCCTGGATCCCACCACCCTCGACACCGTCCTTGCTACCCCCTTCCAAAACTTCCCCCAGCGCTGGGCACGCCCAAAACATATGGGCGTGGTTCGCTGGGCTCCCCGAGCACCTAGCACACCTGTCCTCGCCCCCGAAAAACCTACTCATCCTTGTCCCAGTCATGTGGGCCCTATGCAGCACCTTGAACTGTATGAGCGTAAGCCTCGCACAGGAAGAGGAGGAATTCACTCTCCAGGGCATCCGCCCATGTCCTGTCCTCAATCTCCTCACCCAGCTCCTCTTCCCATTTACCCTTTGGTTCCTCCACCGAGGCCTTGTCGACCTCCTGCATCACCCGGTATATGTCCGAAATCCTCCCTCCTCCAACCCACACCCCCGAGAGCAACCGATCCCGCACCCCTCGTGGGGGCAGCAAGTGGAACCCCTCCACCTGCTGTCTGGCAAACGCCCTCACCTGCATGTACCTAAACATGTTCCCCGGGGGGGAGCCCAAACTTCCCCTCTAACTCCCCCAAGTTCGCGAACCTCCCTTCCACAAACAGGTCCCTCAACCTCCTAACCCCTGCCCTGTGCCAGCCCAGAAATCCGCCATCAATGCTCCCTGGGACGAACCGATGGTTCCCCCGTATCGGGGCCTCCATCGAGCCCCCCACTTCTCCCCTATGCCGTCTCCATTGCCCCCATGTTTTGAGGGTAGCCGCCACCACTGGGCTCGTGGTATACCTCATTGGAGGGAGTGGCAAAGGCGCCATTACCAGCGCCTCCAGGCTCGTGCCCACACATGATGCCGCCTCCATCCTCTTCCATGCTGCCCCTTCCTCGTCCATCACCCACTTACGCACCATCGCTGCGTTGGCAACCCAATAGTACCCACAGAGGTTGGGAACGCCAGCCCCCCCTATCCCTGCTCCGTTCCAGGAACACTCTTCTCACCCTCGGAGTCCCATGCGCCCACACAAATCCCGTGATACTCCTGTTGACCCTCCTAAAAAAGGCCTTCGGGGTAAGGATGGGGAGGCACTGGAACAGGAACAAAAACCTCGGGAGCACCGTCATCTTAACGGACTGCACCCTCCCCGCCAGTGACAGCGGTAACATATCCCACCTCTTAAACTCCTCCTCCATCTGCTCCACTAACCGTGTGAGGTTGAGCTTGTGCAGGGCCCCCCCAGCTCCCAGCCACCTGGACCCCATGGTACCTGAAGCTCTTCCCTGCCTGCTTCAGTGGGAGCCTACCAATCCCCTCCTCTTGATCCCCCGGATGCACCACAAACAACTCACTCTTGCCCAGGTTCAACTTATACCCCGAGAAACCCCCGAATTCCCCAAGAATCCTCATCACCTCCGGCATCCCCCCCACCGGGTCCGCCACATACAACAACAGGTCGTCCGCGTACAGCGACACTCTATGCTACCCCGCACCAGGCCCCTCCAGTTCCCTGACTCCCTCAATGCCATGGCCAGGGGCTCAATCGCCAACGCGAAGAGCAAGGGGGATAGGGGGCACCCCTGTCTCGTCCCCCGGTACAGCCGAAAGTACTCTGACCTCCTATTTGTGGCTACACTCGCCATCGGGGCCTCGTAGAGCAGCCTCACCCATCGGATAAACCCCTCCCCAAACCCAAACCTCTCCAACACCTCCCACAAATACTCCCACTCAACCCTATCAAAGGCCTTCTCCGCATCCAATGCCACCACTATCTCCGCCTCCCCTTCCATGGCCGGCATCATAATGGCATTGAGGAGCCTTCGCACGTTCGTATTCAACTGCCTTCCCTTCACAAACCCCGTCTGGTCCTCATGAATGACCCCGGGCATGCAATCCTGTATTCTAGTGGCCAGGATCTTTGCCAGCAGCTTAGCGTCGGTGTTTAGCAGCGAAATCGGCCTATATGACCCCCACTGCAGAGGGTCCTTGTCCCGCTTCAGGATCATGGAAATCAGCGCCCGTGACATAGTTGAGGGCAAAGCCCCCCCCTCCCTTGCCTCGTTAAAGGTCCGGACCAACAGGGGGCCCAACAGGTCCAAATACCTTTTATAAAATTCCGCCGGAAACCCGTCCGGCCCCGGCGCCTTCCCCGACTGCATGCTCCCTATCCCTTTGACCACCTCCTCCAGCTCGATCGGCGCCCCCAGTCCCTCCACCTGCTCCTCCTCCACCCTCGGGAATCGCAGCTTCTCCAAGAAGCGCCCCATTCCACCCCCCTCCACCGGGGGTTCCGACCGGTACAGTTCCGCATAGAAGTCTCTGAAGACCCCATTAACATCTACTCTCCGCACCACCTTCCCAGCCTTATCCGTCACCCCCCCAATCTCCCTGGCCACGTCCCGCTTTCGGAGCTGGTGTACCAGCATCCTGCTCGCCTTCTCCCCATACTCACACGCCGCCCCCTGTGCTTTCCTCCACTGAGCTTCCGCCTTTCCCCCAGCAATCCCTCCTCTGGAGCCTCCACATATCTCCTATCCACCCGCACCATCTCCCCCATCAGTCTCTCCCTCTCCCTCTGCTCCCCCCTCTCCCTATGGGTTCGGATGGAGATCAGTTCCCCCCTCATCACCACCTTCAATGCCTCCCAGACCATCCCCACTCGGAACTCCCCGTTGTCATTGGCCTCAAGGTACCTCTCGATACACCCCCGAACCCTCTCGGCCACCTCATCTGCCAGCAGCCCCACCTTCAAGCGCCAGAGGCTGGTCCCTCTCTTCCCCCAGCCCAAGGTCCACCCAGTGCGGGGCATGATCTGAAATGGCAATGGCGGAGTATTCCACATCCTCCACCCTCGAAACCAACCCCCTGCTCCGGACAAACCCCCCCCCCCCCCATCTGGTCCATAAATCCCCTCAACACCTTAGCCCCCGCCGGCCTCCTACCCGTCCGGAACTTGGATCGATCCAATGGGGGATCCAGTACCGTGTTGAAGTCCCCCCTGCATGATCAGGCCCCCCACCTCCAGGTCCGGAATGGGGCCCAACATACGCCGCATAAACCCCGCATCGTCCCAATTTGGGGCGTAAACATTCACCAACACCACCCGCTCCCCCTGCAGCTTACCACTCACCATCACATATCTCCTGCCACTGTCAGCCACCACGTTTAACTCCTCAAACGACACCTTCTTCCCCACCAGGATCGGCAACCCCCCGACACTTCTCATCCAGCCATGAATGAAATACTTGACCCACCCATCCCTTCCTCAGCCGAACCTGGTTCACCACTCTCGGGTGTGTCTCCTGGAGCATGGCCACATCCGCCTTCAGCCCCTTCAGGTGCGCAAATACCCGGGCCTGTTTGACCGGCCCATTCAGCCCCCTCACATTCCAGGTTATCATCCGGATCAGAGGGCTCCCTGCCCCCCTCCCCTGCCGATTAGCCATACCCCATCCCTTGCCCACCACCGGCCAGTGTCCCCCGCTCTGCCAGTTTCCCATGGCGGCAACACCCCCCCCCCCCACCCATCACCCCCTGCGTCCTCCAGCTCCTTCCTGACCGTTTCAGCAGCAACTCGGTACCCCCCCCCCCCCCCCCCCCTGGCCCCCCCAAGGCTAGGACCCCTCCTAGCCGCGCCCCTCCCTCCATAGCACTCCCGTGAGCCAGCTAACTTCTGCTGACCCCGGCGACTCCCGCCCTACCTCCAACTCCTCCCCACGTGGGACCATCAATGGTTCCTCCTCCTCCCCCCCCCGCTCTTGCGCGGGAAAAGAAAACAGCCAGCAACGACCCGCGCTTCTCAGCACCGACCCCGCCCCCACCATCTCCCAGCGCGGGAAACCCGCAGAAAGCCCATGCTTTCGCCCTGCCCGGCCCCGCCTCCTCTAGGGCAACTCCCATTGTCAGTCTCCCCCACCAGCTCCCCGAACTCCCCGTTTACCCCCCTGCCCGAACCCGTCCACCAGACCCCTACAGAAAAACCCATACAGAAAAGACAAATCGACATCGCCCCACCCACCCTAAGGCCAACCCACATCTTACATTAAACCAAGCAAATACAAATACAGTATTATACAGCATCCCCCATCTTAGACCCTCAGTTTGAGTCCAATTTCTCGGCCTGCACAAAGGCCCACGCCTCCTCCGGGGACTCAAAATAATGGTGCCGATCCTTATAGGTGACCCACAGACGCGCCGGCTGCAACATGCCGAACTTCACACTCCGTCTATGGAGCACCGCCTTCGTCCGGTTAAACCCGGCCCTCCGCCTCGCCACCTCCGTACTCCAGTCCTGGAAGATCCGCACCTCCGTGTTCTCCCACTTGCTGCTCCGCTCCTTCTTGGCGCACCGGAGCACACATTCACGATCCACGAACCGATGAAACCGTACCAACACCGCCCGCGGCGGCTCGTTCGGCTAGGGCCTCCTAGCCAGAATTCTGTGGGGCCCCTCTAACTCCAGGGGCCCCTGGACGGACCCAGCCCCCATCAGCGAGTTTAACATAACCGCCACATAGGCCGTCAGGTCCGACCCCTCCAGCACCTCCGTGAGGCCCAGGATCCGCAAATTCTTCCTCGACTGGTTGTCCAGCTCCTCGAACCGCTCCTGCCATCTTTTATGGAGCGCCTCGTGCATCTCCACCTTCCCCGCCACGGCCTCATCCTCCCTTTCGGAGGCCTGCTTCTGCAGCTCCCGGATCGCAGCCCCCTGGGCTGTCTGGGTCTCCATCAGCTCCCTGGTGGTTACCTTCAACGACTCCAGCAGCTCCAACTTAAGCTCCTGGAAGCAGCGCAGCAGAGTCGCCTGCTGCTCCTGGGCCCACTGCCTCCAGTTGTCCGTGTCTCTGCCGGCCGCCATTTTGTCGTCTTCCCCCGCTTTTTCAGGGGTGCTTTCTCCGTTTTTCTCCTTACTCCACTCCTGGTCCAGACCATAGGACCGTAGGGGTCGACTCCTGTCCTCTTCCCACGTCGAGATTTGCCGACACAGCTCCGTTGGGAGCCCTGAAAAGAGCCCCAAAGTCCGTTTTCAGCGGAAGCTGCCGAATGTGCGGCTTAGCTCCGCATTGCCGCCACCGGAAGTCCCGGTGTTCATATTCATAACAATGATTTTGAAACATTAACATTTCAAATCAATTGTGTGTGCTTGGAAAATGAACTGTCAATCTTAATATTTTTATGTTTATTTTTACCTTGTAAACTACAGCAGTTCCAGTTTCAACACAAAATCATAGCTTGGTCTGCTTTTGAGAGAGACCTTCATCAAAAGGCTCCAGATTCATTGAAAGATAATTTTAAAAAAAATTAAATTTAATGTGCCCAATTTTTTCCCCCAATTAAGGGGCAATTTAGAGTGGCCAATTCACCTACCCTGCACAGCTTTGGGTTGTGGGGGTGAGACCCTTATAGACGCGGGAAGAATGTGCAAACTCCACACGGGCAGTGACCCGGGGCCGGGATCAAACCCAGATCCTTGCCACCGATGGGCAGCACTGCTAACCACTACGTGTCCCACGCCCTCTCCCTCTCCCTCTCCCACTCCCTCTCCCACTCCCTCTCCCTCTCCCTCTCCCTCTCCCTCTCCCTCTCCCTCCCCCATTGAAAGATAATTGACCTGAATTGTTCACTCTCTCTCTCCACAGATGCTGACTGACCTGTTGAATATTTCCTGAATATTCCATTCTTATCCCATGTTCATGGTAGTTTAATATACCAACTAACCACAGCGCTGCATCAGTAGAATTAGGGACGTTAAAATTTTTTTTCTCTTTTATAGGTCTTCAAGGTCCACCTTGCTGTTCTGTTGCAGAGAGGATGGGCAGTTTTTGGCCAGTGACTACCTGTCACTGGCTGTTTAAAAATGCTTAATATGACTTGCATTTTTTGGATACGTAAGATTTTCCTCCTTTCCCTAATTTGAGTAACAGCTCACCTTGGTGGTACAATTGTATGCTTCTGGGAAAGAGTCTTGTCACCCTGAGATGTTTAGCGTTCAGTGAGTAGGATGGTGTTGGAAAAGGCAAATAAGTAATCAAGAGTAAAAATAATTAACTGGAAGAGGGCCGGCTTCAATTGGGCAAGAACGGAGCTGGGCCAGTTGGACTGGAATTAAAGGTTGGCGAGAAAAACTGTAGCTGCACAATGGACTACCTTCAAAACAGAAATGGTCTGGACACAGTCAAGTTATACTCCCTTAAAAGGGAAAGGTAGGACAAACAAATCCTGAGCTCCTTAGATGAAAAAGGAGATAACATTTAAGATCGTGAAGAAAAGTGTGCTTATGACCAGGTGTAAGGTAGAAAATTCAGTTGAGAACCAAGAGGAATACAGAAGGTTCTGATGGGAGATTAAAAAGCTCACCAGAGAAGCAAAGAGGGATTATGAGAAAAGACTGGCAGCCAACAAGAAGGGGAATTTCGAATTATTCTATAGACCGAGAAATAGTAAAAAAGTTGTAAAAGGCAGATTAGAGACCTCAAAGGGAATTTACACACTGAGGCTGGGGGCATGGATGGGGTATTAAATGAATACTTTGCATACTTCTTTACCAATAAGGTACCTGGGACATGGTGATAGATGAAGGAACTCTCCCTCGAAGGGTTCAAAATTGAACAGAGTGTTGAATAGACTGTTGCTACTGAAAGTTGACAAAGCACCTGGACCAGATGAGGTACATCCAAGGATATTGAAGGAAGTGATAATAGGAATTGTGGGGTGCTGGCCATAACCTTCCAGTCTTCTCTCGACTGAGGGAAGGTCTCTCGACTGAGGGAAGGTCTGGTGAATTGCAAATGTTGTATTCTCTTGTTCAGAAAAGGTTGTAAGAATTGCCCCAGCAATTGCAGGCCAATCAGTTTAACTTCAGTGGTGGGCAAGCTTCTGGAAACAATTATTCTGGATAGCATTAGTGGTCACAAGAAAAAATCTGGGGTGGACTTCCGGTTGCGGCTATGCGGAGCTAAGCCGCACGTTCGGCAGCTCCCGCCAGGAACGGACTTTTGGGCTCTTTTTAGGGCCCCCAGTGGTACTTATTCGACGATTCCAGACATGGGAAGGAGTCAGCAGCAGTTTCCCATCGGTATATGGCCTGGACCAGGAGTGGGGCAAGCAAGAGAGCGGTGGCAGCGCCAAAGAAAAAGTGAGGGAAGAAGCACAAGATGGTGGCCGGCGGAGACCTAGAGGAATGGAGGCAGTGGGTGCAGGAGCAGTAGGAGACTCCAGCGCTGCTTTCGGGTGCTCAAAGTGGAGCTGCTAGAGCCGTTGAAGGCTTCCGTCGACAAACTGCTGGAGACTCAGACAGCCCAGGGGGTGGCAATCCGGGAGATCCGACAGCAGGCCTCTGAAAGAGAGGATGAGGCCTCAGCCCTCGCGGTAAAGGTGGAGATGCATGAGGCGCTCCACAAAATGTGGCAGGAGCGGTTCGAGGAGATGGAGAACCGGTCGAGGCGGAAAAATGTGCGGATCCTGGGCCTCCTGGAGGGGTCGGACCTGGGGGCCTACGTGGTTGTCCTGCTGAATTCGCTGACGGGAGCTGGGTCCTTCCAGGGGCCCCTGGAGCTGGAGGGGGCCCACAGAATACTGGCAAGGAGGCCCAAGCTGAATGAGCCGCCACGGGCGGTGCTGGTGCGGTTCCACCGGTTTGTTGACCGGGAATGTATGCTCAGGTGGGCCAAGAAGGAGCGGAGTAGCAGGTGGGAGAACGCGGTGGTGCGGATCTACCAGGACTGGAGTGCGGAGGTGGCTAAGCGGAGGGCCGGGTACAACCGGACGAAAGCGGTGCTACACAGCAAAGGAGTGAAGTTTGGCATGTTGCAGCCGGCGCGTTTGTGGGTCACCTACAAGGACCGACACTTTTACTTCGAGTCCCCGGAGGAGGCGTGGGCCTTTGTGCAGGCCGAGAAGTTGGACTCAAACTGAGGGTTGAGTGCGGGGGTCTGTATGCAACTGTTATTTTCTGAGGGGGGGCTTTCTGTTTAATGCTGGTTCTGTGTTTTTTCAGGGCGGGCGGGGCGCTGTCTTTTTGCGTGGGTTCGGTGGATGGGCTCGAGTTGGGGGGTAGATTTGCAGTGTGGGGAGCTTGGTGGGAAGGGGGCTGGGGCCCCGCGAGGGGCTTGGGCCGTCAATGGGAGCTGCCTTAGAGGAGGCGGGGTTGGGCAGGTGGAAAGCGCGGGTTGCTGCTGGAATGGCCAGGAAGGAGCTGTAGTATGCAGGGGGGGTCAAGGTGGGGGGTTTGCCGCTGTGGGGAACGGGCCGAGCGAGGGGCACTGGCCAGTGGCAGGCAGGAGAAGGGTTATGGCTAGTCGGCGGGGGAGGGGGCAGGGAGCCCCCTGATCCAGCTGATAACTTGGAATGTGAGGGGACTGAATGGGCCGGTCAAAAGGGCCCGTGTGTTTACGCACCTGAAGGGGCTGAAGGCGGACGTGGCTATGCTTCAGGAGACGCACCTGAAGGTGGCGGACCAGGTTAGACTGAGGAAGGGATGGGTAGGCCAAGTGTTTCATTCATGGCTGGATGCAAAAAATCGGGGGGGGGGGGGGGGGGGGGGGGGTGGCGATCCTGGTGGGAAAGAGGGTGTCGTTTGAGGCGTCAAAAGTGGTGGCGGACAGCGGCGGGACGTATGTGATGGTGAGCGGCAAGCTGCATGGGGAGCAGGTGGTGCTGGTGAACGTATACGCCCCGAACTGGGACGATGCGGGTTTTATGCGGCGCACGTTGGGCCGCATTCAAGATCTGGAGATGGGGCGCCTGATAATGGGTGGGGACTTCAATACAGTGCTGGATACCCCATTGGATCGATCCAGGTCCAGGACGGGTAGGAGGCCAGCGGCGGCTAAGGTGTTGAGGGGGTTTATGGACCAGATGGGAGAGGTGGATCCTTGGAGGTTTGCAAGGCCGAGGGCCAGGGAGTTTTCATTCTTCTCCCATGTGCATAAGTCCGATTCCCGGATCAATTTCTTTATTATGAGCAGGGGGCTGGTTTCGAGGGTGGAGAATGCCGAATATTCGGCGATAGTCATTTCGGATCATGCCCAGCAGTGGGTGGACCTCGAGCTGGGGGAGGAGAGAGACCAGCGCCCGCTCTGGCGCTTGGAGGTGGGGCTGCTGGCAGATGAGGAGGTGGGCAGGCGGGTTCGAGGATGTATCAAGAGGTATCTGGAGGCCAATGATAATGAGGAGGTTCGAGTGGAGATGGTTTGGGAGGCATTGAAGGCGGTGATTAGAGGGGAGTTGATCTCCACCCGAGCCCATAGAGAGAGGAGAGAGCAGAGAGAGGGAGAGGCTCGTGGGGGAGTTGGTGAGGGTGGATAGGAGATACGTGGAGGCTCCGGAGGAGGGATTGCTGGGGGAGCGGCGTAACCTTCAGGCCAAGTTCGACTTACTGACCACCAGAAAGGCGGAAGCTCAGTGGAGGTAGACACAGGGGGCGGTTTATGAATATGGGGAGAAGGCGAGTAGGATGCTGGCACATCAGCTCCGTAAGCCGGATGCGGCCAGGGAGATTGGTGGCGTTAAGGATAGGGGAGGGAATGTGGTACGAAGGGGGGCAGACATCAAGTCTTCAGGGACTTTTACGGGGAATTGTATCGGTCTGAACCCCAAGCGGGGGGGGGGGGGGGGGGGTGCTTCTTGGACCGGCTGAGATTCCCGAAGGTGGAGGAGGGGCAGGTGGAGGGACTGGGGGCGCCGATTGAGGTGGAGGAGCTGGTCAAAGGGATAGGGAGCATGCAGTCGGGGAAGGCGCCGGGGCCGGATGGGTTCCCGGTCGAATTCTATTAAATGTATGCAGACCTGCTGGGTCCCCTGTTGGTTAGGACCTTTAACGAGGGGGGGGGGGGGGGGGGGGGCTTTGTCCCCGACTATATCCCGGGCGCTGATTTCCTTGATTCTAAAGCGGGACAAGGACCCCCTGCAGTGTGGATCACACAGGCCGATCTTGCTTATTATTGTACACGCTAAGCTGTTGCCGAAGATCTTGGCCACAAGGATAGAGGACTGTGTGCCGTGGGTCATCCACGAGGACCAGACTGGGTTCGTGAAGGGAAGGCAGCTGAACACCAACATACGGAGGCTCTTGAATGTTATTATGATACCGGCGGTAGCGGGGGAAGTGGAGATAGTGGTGGCGCTAGACACGGAGAAGGCCTTTGATAGGGTTGAGTGGGGGTACTTGTGGGAGGTGCTGGAAATGTTTAGGTTTGGGGAGGGGTTTGTCAGATGGGTGAGGTTGTTATGAGGCCCCAATGGCGAGCAGGCCACGAATAGGAGGAGACCGGAGTACTTTCGGTTATACCGAGGGACGAGACAGGGGTGTTCCTTGTTCCCCTTGCTCTTTGCGTTAGCGATCGAACCCCTGGCCATGGCGTTGAGGGAGTCGCGGAACTGGAGGGGACTGGTGCGGGGTGGGGAGGAGCACCGAGTGTCGCTTTATGCGGATGACTTATTGTTATATGTGGCAGACCCAGTGGGGGGAATGCCGGAGGTGATGAAGATTCTCAGGGAATTTGGGGACTTCTCAGGGGATAAGCTCAAACTGGGTAAGAGCGAGCTGTTCGTCATGCACCCGGGGGACCAGGAGGAGGGGATTGGTAGGCTCCTACTAAAAAGGGCGGAGAGGAGCTTTAGGTACCTGGGAGTCCAGGTGGTCAGGAGCTGGGGGCCCTACACAAACTTAATCTTACAAGGCTGGTGGAGCAAATGGAGGAGGAGTTTAAAAGATGGGACATGTTGCCGCTGTCGCTGGCGGGCAGGGTGCAGTCAGTCAAGATGACGGTGCTCCCGAGGTTTTTGTTCCTGTTCCAGTGCCTCCCCATCCTTATCCCGAAGGCCTTTTTTAGGAGGGTCAACAGGAGTATTACGGGATTTGTATGGGCGCACGGGACCCCGAGGGTGAGAAGGGTGTTTTTGGAGCGGGGCAGGGATGGGGGGGGCTGGCGCTGCCCAACCTCTGTGGGTACTATCGGGCTGCCAACACAGCGATGGTGCGTAAGTGGGTAATGGACGGGGAAGGGGCAGCATGGAAGAGGATGGAGATGGCGTCCTGTGTGGACACGAGCCTGGAGGCGCTTGTAACAGCGCCGTTGCCGTTCCCTCCAACGAGGTATACCACGAGCCCGGTGGTGGCGGCTACCCTCAAAATGTGGGGGCAATGGAGACGGCACAGGGGGGAGGTGGGGGTCTCGATGGGGTCCCGATACGAGGGAACCACCGGTTTGTTGCAGGGAGAATCGATGGTGGGTTCCTGAGTTGGCACAGGGCAGGTGTTAGGAGGTTGAGGGACCTGTTTGTAGATGGGAAGTTTGCGAGCCTAGGTGAGTTAGAGGAGAATTTCGGGCTCCCCCGGGGAACATTTTTAGGTATATGCAGTTAAGGGCGTTTGCCAGGTGGCAGGGTTCCCTCTGTTGCCCCCATGTGGGGTCCAGGACAGGGTGCTCTCGGGGGTGTGGGTTGGAGGGGGGAGGATTTCGGACATGTACCAAGTGATGCAGGAGGTAGACGAGGCCTCAGTGGAGGAGCTGAAGGGTAAATGGGAAGATGAGCTGGGTGAGGGGATTGAGGAGGGGACGTGGGCGGATGCTCTGGAAAGAGTGAACTACTCCTCTTCATGTGCGATGCTTAGCCTCATACAGTTCAAGGTGCTACATGGGGCTCATATAACCGGGACGAGCATGAGTCGGTTCTTTGGGGGCGAAGACAGGTGTACTAGGTGCTCGGGGAGCCCAGCGAACCATGCCTATATGTTCTGGGCATGCCCAGCGCTGGGGGAATTTTGGAAGGGGGTAGCAAGCACGGTGTCGAGGGTGGTAGGATCCAGGGTCAAGCCAGGCTGGGGATTCGCAATATTTGGGGTTGCAGTGGAGCCGGGAGTGCAGGAGGCGAAAGAGGCCGGTGTTCTGGCCTTTGCGTCCCTAGTAGCCCGGCGGAGGATTCTTCTTCAGTGGAAGAATTCAAGGCCCCCAAGCCTGGATCAACGATATGGCGGGGTTCATCAAATTGGAGAGGGTGACATTTGCCCTGAGGGGATCAGTACAGGGGTTTTTCAGGTGGTAGCAGCCTTTCCTAGATTTCCTAGCAGAACGGTAGGGAAAAAAGGCCAGCAGCAGCAGCCCGGGGGTGGGGTCGTTTTGGTGGGTTGGGTTGAAGGGGCGTGTACAGGTGTTCTTTGGTTATGATGTATTCTTTTTGTATTTAACGGGGGGGGGGGGGGGGGGGGGAGGGGTTGTTTGTTCTTGTTTTTCTTAGTTGCTAATATATTTTTTTTGTTTCGTTAATATTTTCTGTTATTGATATTTTGTGAAAATCTGAATAAAAATTATTTAAAAAAGAAAGAAAATCTGGGTTAATTGGGAAGAAGGGGAAAATCTTTCTTAACTAAGTTTTACTGGAGTTTTTTGAGGAACTAACGTAAAGGGTCAATGAGGCTGTTGATGTGGTGTATAAGGACCTTCAGAAGGCATTTGATACAGGGCAACACAACAATAGTGAACAAAGTTATAGCTCATGGAATAAAGGGGACAGTAGGAATGTAGATACAAAGCTGGCTGAATAAAAGGAAGCAGAGCGTAATGGTCAGTGGATATTTTTCAGGCTTGAGGAAGGTTTGTAGTGGTGTAGCCCAGGTGTCCGTATTGGGAACCTTGCTTTGCCTGATATATATTAATGATCAAGCTCTTGGTGTGCAGGAGAAAATTTCAAAGTTTGTAGATGACGCAAAACTTCGATGTATTGTAAACTGAGGAGGACTGTATAGAACTGCAAAAGTGTATTGACCAGTTGGCGGAGGGGGGCAGATAAAGTTCAATATGGAGAAGTGTGAGGTGATACATTTTGTTAGTGAGAAAATGGAAGAGACAAAAATAAGGTGTAAAATTCTTAAGGGGGTGCAGGAACATAGAACATAGAACAGTACAGCACAGAACAGGCCCTTCGGCCCTCAATGTTGTGCCGAACAATGATCACCCTACTTTAAACCCACGTAACCCGTATACCCGTAACCCAACAATCCCCCCATTAACCTTACACTACGGGCAATTTACCATGGCCAATCCACCTAACCCGCACATCTTTGGACTGTGGGAGGAAACCGGAGCACCCGGAGGAAACCCACGCACACACAGGGAGGACGTGCAGACTCCACACAGACAGTGACCCAGCCGGGAATTGAACCTGGGACCCTGGAGCTGTGAAGCATTGATGCTAACCACCAATGCCCCGTGAGGAGCAGAGGAACCTGGGTGTATATGTGCACAAATCATTGAAGGTGGCAGGACATGTGGAGAGAGCAGTTAATAAAGCATATTGAACTCGAGGCTTTATTATTAGAGGCACAGAGTACAAGGAGGTTATGCTGAACTTATGCAAGACACGAGTTAGACACTAGTTAGACACTAGTACTATCCTTCCATCTTGGGAAGGATAGTACTATTATTGGTGAAAGGCTAGCATTTAAAGAAAATTGTTAAATTTGTGTTATATTCCAAGTAGATGAAGAAATTGAAGAGTGATGTAACTGAGGTTACTAAAATAATGAACAAACCTGAGCAGGTACTTGCAGCACGGTGGCGCATTGGTTAACTCCGCTGACTCATAGTGCCGAGGACCCGGGTTCGATCCCGGCCCTGGGTCACTGCAATGTGGAGTTTGCACATACTCCCCATGTCTGCATCGGTTTCAATCCCTAAACCCAAAAAGATGTGCAAGATAGATGAATTGGCCATGCTAAATTGCCCTTTAATTGGAAAATAAGAATTGGATACTCTAAATTTAAAAAAAAACGTGAGCAGGTAGATGCAGAACAATTCTTGCCTGCTGGGACATCTAAAATGAAGGGATTTTATATTTGAAATTGAGACAAAGCTAGCTAAAACCAAATCCAGAAACAAAGTTGTTCAATATGTTGAACATACACAAAAGATTGTGACAATATGAATTGCATTTTCCCAGCAGGCCATAATGACATAACCCACTGGTGTTTAAAAAGGATGCAGATTCTTGGAAGTAAAGGTATTAAGGCAGAAGAAGAAGTAGTGGATGAAGGAATTGAGATTACAAATATGAATTTCTGTAGCTGGCGCGCACACACACACACACACACACACACACACACACACACTAGAATACACCAACTAAAACCCAGATTAGGATTAGTTAATTCAGGACTGACTGAACATTGAACCTGGAATCTTATGTTGCCTGCCTTGATACAATACCGGGCAGTACTTTCAGTAGGCTATTAAGAGATTGTTGGAAGATGCAAAATATTTTGAAGTCACCTTGGTGGTTGACCGTGAATGCCACTGGGAGTGGGAAATTAGCTGATTTGACAACCGCAAGCCAAATATAAAAGTAAGGAGAATTGAGAAATTGGGTGTGAAAGTTGATTTGCATGGGCAATGAAAAATTATTGGCTTTGGTATCTAGTGGGCTTTTGAACTTTCTCTAAAACTTAATGTGCCACAAATTTTTAAAGAAGTTACAGGGAAGGACAATATCTTTTTTTTTTTTTTTTTCTTTTTTTTTATAAATTTAGAGTACTCAATTCATTTTTTCCAATTAAGGGGCAATTTAGCGTGGCCAATCCACCTACCCTGCACATCTTTGGGTTGTGGGGGTGAAACCCACACAGACACGGGGAGAATGTGCAAACTCCACACAGACAGTGACCCAGGGCTGGGATCGAACCCGGGTCCTCAGCGCCGTGAGACTGCAGTGCTACCCACTGCGCCACCGTGCCGCCCGGAAGGACAATATCTTAACTGCTCAGCAATTTTGTATGCATTGGTCACAAGATTTAAAATGATCCTCAATGGTTAAGTGACCCTGGAATACAGATGGGAGAATGATGAAGCTGGGTATTCATTCAAAGTTTTAAACTAACCTTAGAGACAAAAAAGCAACAACTGGATTAGCAGGAGCTACTGAGAATCCATTCAGAGAAATTAATGCAATTGCAATATACAAACTTTGTAAGACATAAGAAATTAAGTATGAATTGACCATTTGATCCTTCAAGTCTGCTCCACCTTTCAACAAGGGTTTGAGGTTTCGACCTCAAACTCTACCGTCCAACACTATCCATATAATCCCTTAATTCCCCGAATACCTGAAAGTCGACTAACTTTTGCTTGAACATATGTAATGACTGTGCATCCACAGCTTTCCAGGGTTGAGAATTTCCAAAAAACATACACCGCCATTAGTGAACAATTTCCTTATGCCAGTCTCCAAAGGCAAACCTCTTGTTCTGAAACTGTGACTGTGAATTCTACATTCCTCACACGGAAAATATTTTCGCAGCATTCACCCTGTCAACGTCCTAAAGAATTTTATATGTTTACATCCAATTGCCTTTCCTTCTTCTTCCAGGCAATATGGGCCCAATCTCTCCTCAAATAATAATCTTTATTAGTGTCACAAGTTGGCTTGCATTAACACTGCAATGAAGTTACTGTGAAAATTCCCTATCGCCACTCTCGGGCTCCTGTTTGGGTACACTGAGGGAGAATTCAGAATGTCCTATTCACCTAACATCTTTCTGGACTTGTGGGAGGAAACCGGAGCACCTGTTGTAGACCCACCCAGACACGGGGAAAACTTGCAGACTCCGCACAGACAGTGACCCAAGCCGGGAATTGAACCTGGGACCCTGGCGCTGTGAAGCAACAGTGCTAACCACTTTGCTACCGTGCCGCCCTTCATCCCAGGAACCAGATTAGCAAATCTTTGTCACACTGTGGGGGAAGGTATTTCCTTTATTCGTTAAGGAGACAACTATATACACTGCTTCTGGTAGGGCCTCACCAATGCCCTGTATAATTGTAGTAAATATTCTTTACATTTATGATCCAGTATCTTTGCAACAAAAGCTTACCATTTACCTTGTTAATTGCTTTTGTATCTGTATGTTAATTTTGTGGTTCATGCACAAGGGCACCTGGTCCCTCTGCAGATATTTCACAGTATCTCTCATTCAAAATAAATATTTTTGTCTACCAAAGTGAATAACTTTACAGTTTGCCACATGGTATTCCATCTGCCATTTTCTTGACCGGCTCACCTTTGCATCCTTTTCACCACTTAACTTTCCAGCTAACTTTGTATTTTCCCCACTCCCCCCCCCAAACTTGGATACTTGGCACTCAGTCACATCATCTAAGTTATTAATATAGATTGTAAATAGCTGAGGCACAAGTATTGATCCTTGTGATATCCCATTAGTTATAGTTTGCCAATCTGAAAATTTCATGTTTACTGCCTATTTTATGACCACTAAACAATTCTCACTTTTATGTGAATATCTTGGGTAGTCCCTCAACGTCGAGGATGACTTACTTCCACTCCGGGGAGGTGGGTTCTGCGGTGGCTGAATTGTCTGATCCTGCTTCCGGTTGCGGCAATTAGTGAGTGAGCCGCACATTCGGTGGGCTCTCACTCCGGCGGAATTTGAGGACCTGGTTCCCCGGTTTTGCGGGACTGTGGAGTGGTGAAAGGACGGCCACTGAGGTGTGGAGGAGCGAGCAGAGCTACATGGAACCGCGGGTAGAAAGCAGCGAAAACGGGAGAGGAAGGGACAAAGGCAAGGTGCAGGCGAAGCTGACTCGGGAGCCAAGATGGTGGACCTACGAACCTCTGACCCGGCGATCCAGCAAGCGCTGGAAAACATGCTGTAGGTTATTAAAAACAGTTTTGAGTCGTTGAAGCGGGATAACTTGGACCCACTTCAGAAGGCAGTGGATCAGCTGAACCAGAGACTGGATGCCCAGGATGAAAAAGTTAAGGAGCTGGGAGAGGCGGTGGAGGAGCAGGCGGATGCGCAGACGATTGCGGTGCTAGAAGTCAACGGGTTGAAGGAGAGACAGGGAAAACTGCTGGACAGAGAGTAGAGGAGCTGGAAAATAGAGCCCGCAGACAAAATCTGAGGATCATCGGCCACCCGGAGGGGGCTGAGGGAGCTGATGCCACAGCGTTTGTGGCGGATCTGTTGATGCAGCTGATGGGGGCTGAAGCCTTTCCGCGACCGCCGGAGCTGGAGGGGGCACACAGAGTACAGACGAGACAGGTGCATCCGGGGGGGTCCTCCCCATCCGATGATGATTATTAGGTTCCACAGGTTTGTGGAAAAGGAGCAGGTGTTGCAGTGGGCAAAGAGTGCTAAGAGCCACATGTGGAATAACCGTGTTCTTCGCATCTACCAGGACCTAAGCCAGGAGGTGGCTAGGCGGCGAGCAGCCTTTAAACAAGTTAAGGAGGTGTTATTCAAAAGTGAAATTTGGTCTGCTCTTCCCGGCCCGTCTTTGGGTTATACATCAGGGCGAACACCACTACTTCTCCGAGCCCGAAGAAGCAATGGACTTTGCGAGGGATAAGGGGCTGGTCCCGAAAAAAGGACCCACGGACGCAAGCTAGGGTCCGTGAATTACCGTTTGAAGGGATGCCTACTGTGCCTGGACTGCTGGTCGACTGTTTACTGTTTTAAAGGTGCCATGTGGTGTATTTTTTGTGGGCAGTTTTTGCCGGGGGTGGGGGTGTTCTTCATGCTGTGGTGGGTACCTTTTGTTGGGCTCTCTGAATGTGCTGGAGCCGGTATTGTAACAAAAAGGCGGCCGGTCAGCAATGGGGATTAAAGATGTTGGTTGGGGGTTTTCGTTTAATTTATATCTCTGGTTTTTATGTTTGTTTCGGTTAGGTGATGTACGGGTACTGGGTTGTTACGGCGTTATTTTATTTATGCTCAGAAAGGGATGGGGGTTAACACTTCTCTGTGTACACAGGTGGAACTGTATTGTATCTGGAGCAGCCTCGCGGTGCTGTTTGATGTTTACATCTTTTTTGATCTTCCCATTTTAGTGAGATTGCTCCAGTGGGTTGGAGTGGGGGATGGTGTGCTGGGGAGTGGGGAGATGAGGTCGGGGAAACAATGGGAGTGGGACAAGTGGGCGCCGGAGCGATGAGTCACCGGGCTAGCAGATTGGCTAGTCAAGGGAGTCAGGTGGGGGGGGGGGGGGGGGGGGGGGGGGGAGAATACAGCCAATGGATGGCAGGGGTGGGGTTACCGGGGGATGTTGCTGGAGGAGGGGGGCGTGCTGTTCTGCTGACGTGGGGGGGGGGGGGATCTGAAGTAGGTAATGGAAAGGAGGTTGGGGGTGGAGGTGGCCAGGAGGCGAGCCAAGAATGGCGCGGCGCACGGGCCGGGCGCGGGCCCAAGAAAGGTTATGGCTGACCGCCGTTGTGGGAGGGGAGGGGGGGGGGGTGTTTGTGCCCCCCAAACAGGCTGATCACCTGGAATGTCAGGGAACTAAATGGGCCAGTTAAAAGGGCACATGTATTCACGCATTTGCTGCCTCTGAAGGCGGATGTAATTATGTTGCAGGATACCCATCTGCAAGTATCTGACCAGACTAGGCTAAGGAAGGGCTGGATCAGCCAGGGCTTCCATTCAGACTTGGATTCTAAATCCAGGGGGGTAGCAATTATGATCAATAAGCGGGTTCAATTTGAGGTGGAAGGCCTAGTCGCAGATGGCGGGGGCAGATTCCTTATGGTAAGGGAGAAGAGTGGTGCTGGTGAACATATATGCTCCAAACTGGGACGACGTGGACTTTATCAAAAGAGTGCTGGGGAAGATCCCGGACCTAGACTTACATATGGACTTTAGTACGGTCCTTGACCCGGGGCTGGACCGGTCTTGTCCCAGAACGGGTAGACTCCCAGCAATGGCAAGGGAGCTGAAAGGTTTCATGGAGCAAATGGGGCAGTGGACCAGTGGAGAGCCAGACAGCTGATGGGAAGGGGCTACTCGTTTTACTCACATGTTCATAAAGTATATTCTAGGATTGATTTTTTTATCTTGAGCAGGGACTGTGTAGGGGAGGTAAAGAATACGGAATATTCGGCAATCACTATCTCGGACCATGCCCCGCACTGGGTGGACCTGCAGGTCGGGGAGGTGAATTACCAACGGCCGCAATGGAGGTTCGACATAGGATTGTTGTTGGAGGAGGGGATATGTGAGAGACTTCGGAAGTGTATGCAAAACTACTTGCAGGTGAATGATACGGGGGAGGTTTCAGCAGCGACCCTGTGGGAGGCGCTGAAGGCAGTAGTGAGGGGGGGGAGCTGATCTCAATTCGGGCTCACAGGGTCAGGGCGGTCAGAGCAGAAATGGACAGATTGGTTAGGGAAATGTATCGGATAGACGAGGAGCATGCGGGGTCCCCGGGGGAGGACCTACTCAGGGAGAGACGGAGATTACAGGCGGAACTGGGGGTGCTATCCACGAGTAGGGCCGTGGAACAACTTAGGAAGGCGAGGGGAGTGGTGTATGAGCATGGGGAGAAGGCCAGCAGATTGCTAGCGCAGCAACTCAGGAAGAGGGAGGCGGCCAGGGAAATAAGTAGAGTGATTGATGGGAGGGGAGCAGAGTGGAGGACCCGGCAGGAATGAATAAGGTATTCCGGGACTTCTATAGTAAGCTGCATACTTCAGAACTCCCGGAGGAGATGAAAAGGTTCCTGGACGGGCTAACATTCCCAAAAGTAGGCGGGGGACTAGTGGACGGGCTGGGGGCCCCAATTAGAGCGGAGGAGGTATTGGGGCCTAAAGGCCATGCAGTCGGGGAAAGCCCTGGGGCCGGATGGATACCCAGTAGAGGTTTACAAGAGGTTCTCTGAGATAGTGGGACCGGTCTTGACTAGGGTTTTTAATGAGGCAAGGGACAGAGGGACCCTGCCACCGTTGATGTCGCAAGCCACCATCTCGCTGATACTGAAGCGGGGCAAGGACCCGGAATCCTGCAGGTCATACAGGCCAATCTCCCTGATCAATGTGGATGCCAAGCTCCTGGCAAAGGTCCTGGTGATTAGAATTGAGGACTGCGTACCGGAGGTGATAGGGGACGACCATACCGGGTTTGTGAAAGGCAAGCAGCTGACAGCTAGCTTGAGAAGATTGCTTAATGTGATCATGATGCCCCCGACGGGCAAGGAGGTGGAGGTAGTGGTGGCAATGGACGTTGAGAAGGCCTTTGACCGGGTGGAGTGGGGCTATTTGTGGGAGGTGCTTGGACGGTTTGGGTTCGGGAGGGACTGGTTAATTGGGTCAGACTATTGTACCAGGCCCCAAAAGCTAGCGTTTGGACGAACAGGGTAATGTCAGATTATTTCAGACTACATCGCGGGACCAGACAGGGTAGCCCACTCTCCCTGTTGCTGTTCGCGCTGGTCATAGAGCCGTTGCCGATTGCGTTGAGAGCTGCGAAGGGGTGTAAGGGAATGACCGGGGGGTGGGGTGGAACACAGGGTCTCTCTCTCTATGCGGACGACCTGCTCCTGTACGTGTCGGACCGACTGGCCGGGATGGAAAATATATTGGAAACATTGAGGAAGTTCGGCCGATTTTCAGGGTACAAATTAAATATGGCCAAGAGTGAGATGTTTGTGGTGCAGGCAAGGGGCCAGGGGAATAGACTGAAGGATCTGCCATTTAGGCTGGTTGAGGAAAGTTTCCGGTACTTGGGGATACAGGTGGCACGAGACTGGGGCAGGTTGTATAAGTTAAATTTGACGAGAGTGGTGGAACAAATGAAGAGGGAGTT
Organism: Scyliorhinus canicula; assembly: GCF_902713615.1. Classification (NCBI taxonomy): domain Eukaryota; kingdom Metazoa; phylum Chordata; class Chondrichthyes; order Carcharhiniformes; family Scyliorhinidae; genus Scyliorhinus; species Scyliorhinus canicula. The sequence goes on from NC_052150.1 coordinate 172,753,678, forward strand.
TCGGAGAGGGGATGCACTCCCGCTGTTACTGGCGGGGAGGGTGCAGACTGTAAAGATGACAATCCTCCCTAGATTCCTGTTCCATCTTCCAGTGCCTCCCGATCTTTATCCCACGGTCCTTGTTCAAAAGGACTGGCAATATCATCAAGAGCTTTGTCTTGGCGGGAAAATCCCCACGGGTAAAGAAGGCGATGATTGAAAGGAGCCGCAGTGAGGGAGGGCTGGCATTGCCGAGTCTGATCAACTACTACTGGGCGGCTAACATAGTCATGATAAGGAAGTGGATTGTGGGTACGGGGTCTATCTGAGAGCGGGTGGAGGCGGCTTCGTGCAGAGACACCAGTTTGGCAGCCCTGGTCACGGCTCCCCTACCACTGTCGCCGGCCAGCTACTCCACCAGCCCGGACCAGCGAACCACGTTCACATGTTTTGGGCATGTCCTAAGCTTAGGGGGTACTGGGAGGGTATGCGGGGATCATGTCCCGGGTGCTGAAAACAAGGATGGTGATGAGTCCAAGGGTGGCAATTTTGGGGGTTTCAGAAGACCCGGGAGTCCAGGGCGAGAAAGAGGCCGATGTTCTGGCCTTTGCTTCACTAATAGCCCGGCGGCGAATACTGCTAGCATGGAGGGACTTAAAACCCTCGAAGACCAAACTATGGCTTTCGGACATGTCAAGTTTTTTCTGGGTATGGAAAAAATTAAGTTTGCCTTCAGAGGATCTATACTGGGGTTCGCCATTCATCGACTTCTTTGTGGGAGAGTGAACGTCAGCAGGGGGAGGGGGAAGATTATAGAGTAGGAGGGAAAAATCGGTGGGTAGTGTCTATGGGAGAGGAACGGGCTTGTGCAGTATGGTTTGATTGAAGTATTGATTTTACGTTGATGTTTGCACATTTTTGCTTTGTTTTTGTTATCTGTAACTGTTTACAATGCTGAAAAATATCTCAATAAAAATTGTTTTAAAAAAAATAGTCTGATCCTGTATCTGCAGACTCTGCCATACATTTGGCAGGTGGTGTTTGATGAGATGAGTGGGGCGCTCTGGATTCTGCGATCTCCTTTCGCTGTTTACACTTGACCTCCTCGTGCTGGATCCAACAACACTTGAGGTGATTGGCACCTTCGCGGATGCTTTTTCTCCAGTTTGTGCGTTCTAAGGCAAGCGATTCCCATGTGTTGATGGGATGTTGCATTTATTAGGGAGACTTTCAGAGTGTCCTTGTCACGTTTCCTCTGCCCTCCTTGTTATCTCTTGCCATTGCGGAGCTCGGAGTAAAACTCTTGTTTCAGGAGTCTTGTGTCAGACATGCGGGAATATGGCCCACCCATCGCAGCTGATCGAGCGTGACCAGTGCCTCGATACTGGGGATATTGCCCTGGGCGAGGACGCTCACTTTCGTATGCCTATCTTGCCAGTGGATTTGCAGGATTTTGGGGAGTCAAGATTGGATTGGATTGGTTTATTGTCACGTGTACAGAGTCACAGTTAAAAGTATTGTTCTTCGTGCAGCTCAAACAGATCACTCCGTACATGAAAAGAAAATACATAATAGGGCAAACATAATTGGTAATATCTCTCCAGGGAATTGGTAATATCTCTCCAGGGATTTGAGGTGTCTGATGTAAATTGTCCATGTTTTTGGTGCATGAGCTTGGGGCTGGATTTAAGGTTTCAGTCTTCGAACACCCTGTTTCTCATGCGTCCGAAGACTGCATTGGCGCATTGAAGTTGATGCTGGCTTTCATCGTCCAGTCTGCTTGCACCTAGAGGTGGTTGCTGAGGTATAGGAAATTATCCACGTTATCCAAGGGCTCACTGTGGATCTTGATGGTTGGGAGGCAGTTTTGTGTGGCTGGACAGGATAATAGAGAACCTTTGTTTTCCGGATGTTTAGTCTGACGGCCATTCTCTCATATGCCTCTGTGAACGTGTCAACGATGGTTTGTAGCTCGGTCTCTGAACGCGCGCACACACTGGCGTCGTCTGCATACTGCAGCTCAACTGACCCGGAAGCGTCGGGGGTTGAACAGCTTCCCATTTGTCCAGTCGGATAGCTCCACTCCAGCAGGGAGCTTCAGGGTGACTGGGTCGAATGTTGCTGCAAGGAAGATGGAGAAGAACATTGTTTTTTTTTTAAAAGATGAATTTGAGTACCCAATTATGAATTAAAGGGCAATTAGCATGGCCAAACCACCTAATCTGCACATTTTTGGGTTGTGTGGGGGAAACCTATGCAGACACGGGGCGAATGTGCAAACACCACACAGACAGTGACCCAGGTGCAGTATCATAGGCAGCAATGCCAACCACTGCGCCACCATGCTACCCAGGAGAAGAGCGTTGGTGCGATGGTGCAGCCCTGTTTGCACAGGTATGTGAATATATTGCCCCCATGAGACCTAATTTTGTATAATAACATATATGGGGCACCTGAATGTCTTTTGAAAAACCAAATACACTGGCTCCCCACCGTACCTGCATTAAGACTGGGGCACTGTCTGTGCGGAGTCTGCACGTTCTCCCCGATTTTGAATGGGTTTCCTCCGGGTGCTCCGGTTTCCTCCCATGGTCCAAAGACGGGCAGGTTAGGTGGATTAGCCATGATAAATTGTCCTGTCATGAGCAAAAAGGTTTGGAGGGGTTATTGGGTTGTGCGGATAGGGTGGAAGTGAGTGCTTATGTGGGTCGATGCAGACTCGGCCGAATGGCGGCCTCCTGCACTGTATGTTTATGTTCTGTGTAAGACACCCTGGGCTAGGGCATGGCTAATTCTAGCCCCATTTGACCCGGAGTTGCAACATAAGTGAAATTAGATGTCATTTTAAAATGCCTGAGGACCTGGCTGACCCTAATGAACTGCAGTCACCAGGTTTGCAAATTTAACACAAAAAAAAAGTTTATTATGTAACAGTAATATAATTAAACGCATAAAAATGTAACTGCTTAATACCTCTTGCGTCCCACTCTATTTAGAACATAGAACATAGAACAGTACAGCACATTACAGGTCCTTCAGCCCACAGTGTGCTGACCATTTATCCTCACCTAAGATCAATCTAACCTACATCCCTTCACTTTACTGCTGTCCATGTGCCTAAGAGTCGCTTAAATGTTCCTAATTACTCTGACTCCACCACCTCTGCTGGCAGTGAATTCCACTTTCTGTGTAAAGAACCTACCTCTGATATCTCCCCTATACCTTCCTCCAATCACCTTAAAAGTATGTCCCCTCATGACAGCCATTTCCACCCTGGGGAAAAGTCTCTGGCTATCCACTCTATCCATGCCTCTCATCACCTTGTACACCTAATATTTATATTTATACCTGTACATTTACATCTATTTATATTATATATGTTTATATATATGTAATATATAAACACACACACACACAAAAGAGGGAAAGGATAGTGGAGTATGAAGAAAAATGATAAAGTATAAAGGACGGCACAGTGGTTAGCACTGCTGTCTCACAGCTCCAGGGACCTGGGTTCGATTCCGGCCTCGGTTGACTGTGTGGAGTATGCACTTCCTTCCCATGTCTGAGTGGGTTTCCTCTAGGTGCTCCAGTTGCCACCCACAGTCCAAAGATGTGCAGGTTAGGTGGATTGGCCATGTTAAATTGCCCCTTTAGTGTCCAAACATTTAGGTGGGTTTACGGCTATAGGATGGAGGAAGGGCTTAAGTTGGGTGCTCTTTCCAAGGGCCGGTGCAGACTTGATGGGCCGAATGGTCTACATCTGCACTATAAATTCTATGATTCTATGAAAAGATCTCCGATACACGATAATGGTTTTCAGTTAAAGTCTTTCGGGAGTTTAAGCTTTCACTTCGATGTTCCTCCCTTTTCAGATTGAGAGAATTTTGTCTGACAAGGCTGTCGACTTTCTTTGTAAATTCAAGATCATTTGAACTATACAGTAAAGATGTGCTTATGCACACACTGGTTTTCAAACAATAAAACAGTCCTTTATTTCAGCCGAGAGAGAGAGAGAGAGCGCTCCTTCTTTGTTCAAGGTCTAATTACTTCTGACCAGCTCTCTCAGAAGCATCCAGCAGGAACCAAACATTGACTGTTGTAAGACAGAACACTGTCACTGGCCAACCCACACATTGCCAGCCAGCCAATCAAACTGACTTTCTCCAAAGCTAGTCCTTAAGATTGCCTTGGCGCCAACAAGTCTGTTCTCTGCTCTCCAAGAAACAAATCCTGGAACAAAAAGACAAAATACTGGGCAATCTCAACAGGTCTTGACAGCATCTGTGGCGAGATAAGGGAGCTAACGTTCGAGTTTGGGTGACTCTGTCAGAGCTAGAGAGAACTTGAAATTGGGTGAGATTTCATACTGTTGAGGGGTGGTGTGGAGCAATGGGGCTGAATAGAGGACCAAAGATGGGTGGAGATTGACAAAGATGTCGTGGACAGCAAGTCAAAGGGAATGTAAATGGATCAAAGCTAAGAAGGGTGCTGAGAGTGGCACATTGAGAGATCAAATTAATTAATGGCAGAACAAAGTTAAGCAGTGTGTCAAAGAACAACGGGGAACAGATGGCCTGAGTTTGAAGAGGGGGGGGGGGGGGGCACAATGGTGAGGGAGATATCGATTTGATGGAAGAAATGAAAATAAATTGATAGAAATAAATATGGGACGGAGGTGGAGGGGAGAGTTCACAGTCAGAATTTGTTGAACTCAATGGAATGTCTGGAAAGCTGTAACGTGCCTAATCGGATAGTGAGGTGCTGTTCCTCCACTTTGCACTGGGCTTCACTGGAATATTGCAGCATGTCAAGCACAGACACATGGACATGAGTGGACAGTGAGTTGAAATGGCAAGCGACAGGAAAGTTTGGGTCCTGATGCGGAAGGATGTAAGGTGTTCTACAAAGCGGTCACTCAGTCTGCGTTTAGTCTCTCCGATGTAGGGTGGACTGCATTGGGAGCAGCGAATGCAATAGACCAGATTGAAGAAGGTGCACATGAAGCGCTGCCTCGTCTGAATCCTGAAACACTGGCCTGATTAGCAGGCTACCTCAGCTGAAGACCACTGCGTAAAGGGACATTCCGATTATGAATCGACGGACCAAAAATGATCAAATGAAACAAAAGAAATGGCAACACAGGGAAATCAGGGAAAACAGGAAGTCTCTTTAACACCTGTATCATCCTTAAAAAAACTTGAATCAAATTGGTCTAATGTTTTCCCTTTCATAAATCTCTGACTTTTTGTTTCTTTATAAAAAATTTTAGACTACTCGATTCATTTTTTTCTTCCAATTAAGGGGCAATTTAGCGTGGCCAATTCACCTACCCTGCACATCTTTGGGTTGTGGAGATGGGACCCATGCAGATTCGGGAGAATGTGCAAACTGCATATGGTTTTCTAAGTGCCTAGTAGTCATATTTCTTATAAATAATAGCATTTGTCCTACTGTAATAAATTGATAGTTCCCTTTTTTTCTTCCTTTCTTAAACAGCAAGATTATTTTTGCTACCTTTAGGGGAGGCAGTGGCCTAGTGGTATTGTTGCGGGGTCCAGGGCAAGGTCTGAGGATCCAAGTTCAAATCCCACCAGTGCAGGTTGTGAAATTTGAATTAGAAATGTGGAATTATAAGTCTAATCATGATCATGAAATCATTGTTGATTGTCATAAAAACCCATCTGATTCACTAATGCTCTTTAGGGAAGGATCGCTGTTGACCTTACCTGGTCTGGCCTACACGTGACTCCAAATCCACAGCGATGTGGTTGACTCTTAACTGCCCCCACAAGGACAATTAGGAATGGGAAATAAATGCTGCCCCATCTGGCGACACCCATGTTCCATTTAAAAATATTTTTGTTATGTCAGGTATTGTGTTTGATATTTTGGGTTAGCCATTGTTATCACTGTTGACTTCAAAAGTCTATTGAAGGGTTCCCATAACCATGCTTTACGTTTTAAAGCTTCTATTCAGCAAAAAATAATTTAACCTGATGTGTTTTAATGTCTTACATTAAGCAATAGCCATAATAAGCTACGCCAGATTCTCAGCAAAGATGTTGAATTAAATTTGCAGTCAGATGCCAAAGATATAAAAGAAGGATTCCGCTGCCTTTTGACCAGTGTTTGAGATGGTTAAAATTGAGCCAATGTCTCAGGAAATTGGAGATTGGCACCACAGTTTTGGAAGTTGTCCAAACAGCTGTAGTCTAAGTTAGTCCAATGTCTGTTGTGAATAAACTCTCAAAAACCATACTTTGAGATTATATTGATGAGCCATTTAAAGAAATCTGAGCTACCTAAATATGCCAATACTCCTGGCACTTCCGGAGCCTCCTCTCCCAGTCAAGCCAGACACAGGAATCTCCTTTTCTATAAACATGTTTAGTTCTAATATGGTAATTAGCCATAGAGCACGAGGGACCATTGGCATCCCTCTTTGTTAGTGAGCCCCAAACAGTTGTATGTTTGAGTGGCAGCACTCTGAATGAAGCATGGGGCAAGGTAAGGTGGCATGCCTCCCTGAATTACCATAGCTGGTATGTGGATTTAACCCACACTATACTCCAGCTATCTAGCCAACTAAATTAGTTATGAGCTCATTCTGCTATAATTATTATACATTGACAGGATGGGATTAAGTAAATAGAGTAGGAAGAAGCTCCTGTGGAGCATAACCAGTACTGTTGCCAAATGACTTGCTAATGTACTGTAAATTCTATGTAATTGAATTGCAAGTGGTGCCTGAGGCAGTAGGGAATTTCTTTTGTCCTTTTTGTTTGTGAAATAGTGAATACTTCCTGCTCGTGTGATTCTAGAGTTTTAAAGAATGATAGGAAGCAACTAGCATTAACTGCTCTTGCACTTTCACATGCGAGTTTCATGATAGATCGGTTTTTCCAAGTGCTTGGAAAGTCCTGTTCATTTTTAAATGATGACATATGGCCTGACTCCTTCTGTTCCTTGCATTTTACATTTAACTGAAATCATAGAATCTCAGCAGTGCAGAAGGAAGCCGTTCAGCCCATTGAGTCTGCACCGACCCTTCAAAAAAGCAACCTACCTAGGCTCACTCCCCTGTCCCATCCTGATAACCCCACCCAACTGTTGGACACTAAGGGGGCACTTTAGCATGGCCAACCACCTAAGCTGGACTCCTGGATAAATTGCAACTAATAGTATGTTTAATTATTGTGTTTCATTGTACATCTGGTTAGAGATGCCAAATAAGTTTTTCGGCGCAACCTGAAAATGAGATTTAAAAAGACATTGCTTACTAAGGGACTGTCTCATGAGGCAAGATTGTTATGTGCTTCATTATGGTTAAGAATGCTTAATTTAGGGCGGCATGTGGCGCAGTGGTTAGCACTGGTACTGCGGTGCTGAGGACCTGGGTTCGGATCCCGGCCCTGGCTCACTGTCCATGTGGAGTTTGCACATTCTTCTCATGTCTGCGTGTGGGTTTCACCCCCACAACAAAGATCCACCTTACCTTGCCCCATGCTTCATTCAGAGTGCTGCCACTCAAACATACAAAGATCTGGTGGGTTTCATCCAGCAGAGGGCAGCAGAGCAAAGCTACTGATCAGCTGTTCCGGGGGAATTTGCATACGTGCAGTGCGGTCAGCCTAAGTTGAAGGTGAACCGGCGAAGGAGACCCAAGGAGTTTGAGTGAAAGCAAGCATCCAGCAGAGGGCAGCAGAGCAAAGCTACTGATCAGCTGTTCCGGGGGAATTTGCATACGTGCAATGCGGTCAGCCTAAGTTGAAGGTGAACCGGCGAAGGAGACCCAAGGAGTTTGAGTGAAAGCAAGCATCCAGCAGAGGGCAGCAGAGCAAAGCTACTGATCAGCTGTTCCGGGGGAATTTGCATACGTGCAGTGCGGTCAGCCTAAGTTGAAGGTGAACCGGCGAAGGAGACCCAAGGAGTTTGAGTGAAAGCAAGCATCCAGCAGAGGGCAGCAGAGCAAAGCTACTGATCAGCTGTTCCGGGGGAATTTGCATACGTGCAAGTTGAAGGTGGTTTGTGGAAGGGCTGTTGGCAAGTGACAGTTAAACCCGAAACACTTCGTGAGTGTTTCCCACCCTACCTCCTCCTCTAACCAACCCCCCCACCCCACGGTGGTTGGGAAGCGGGAGCAGGGGCCTGTCATGAAGGTGAGTGAGTGCCTTTAAATTTGCTTAACTTTCAGCGGGAGCAGGGTTTGAGGTAATATCAGGTAAGCTCTTCCTTTCTTTTTCTTTTTCTTGTTTTTTTTTAAATCTAGAGGTGATGTCAGGGAAGGCAGTACAATGCTCCTCCTGCAGAATGTTTGAGGTGAGGGACGCCGTCAGTGTCCCTGCTGATTTCATCTGTGGGAAGTGCACCCAACTCCAGCTCCTCAAAAACCGTGTTAGGGACCTGGAGCTTGAGCTGGATGAACTTCGGATCATTCGGGAGGCAGAGGGGGGTCATAGATAGGAGCTTCAGGGAAGTAGTTACACCAAAGACTGGAGATAGATGGGTAACTGTAAGAGGGACTGGGAAGAAGCAGTCAGTGCAGGGACCCCCTGCGGTCGTTCCCCTGAGTAACAAGTATACCGTTTTGGATACTTGTGGGGGGGACGACTTACCAGGGGTAAGCCATGGGGTACGGGCCTCTGGCACGGAGTCTGTCCCTGTTGCTCAGAAGGGAAGGGGGCAAAGGAGTAGAACATTAGTAATTGGGGACTCAATAGTCAGGGGCACAGATAGGAGATTTTGTGGGAGCGAGAGAGACTCACGTTTGGTATGTTGCCTCCCAGGTGCAAGGGTAAGTGATGTCTCGGATCGTGTTTTCCGGGTCCTTAAGGGGGAGGGGGAGCAGCCCCAAGTCGTAGTCCACATTGGCACTAACGACATAGGTAGGAAAGGGGACAAGGATGTCAGGCAGGCCTTTAGGGAGCTAGGATGGAAGCTCAGAGCGAGAACAAACAGAGTTGTTATCTCTGGGTTGTTGCCCGTGCCACGTGATAGTGAGATGAGGAATAGGGAGAGAGAGCAATTAAACACGTGGCTACAGGGATGGTGCAGGCGGGAGGGATTCAGATTTCTGGATAACTGGGTTCTTTCTGGGGAAGGTGGGACCTCTATAGACAGGATGGTCTACATCTGAACCTGAGGGGCACCAATATCCTGGGGGGGAGATTTGTTAGTGCTCTTTGGGGGGGTTTAAACTAATTCAGCAGGGGCATGGGAACCTGAATTGTAGTTTTGGGGTACGGGAGATTGAGAGTATAGAGGTCAGGAGCACAGATTTGACTTCGCAGGAGGGTGCCAGTGTTCAGGTAGGTGGTTTGAAGTGTGTCTACTTCAATGCCAGGAGTATACGAAATAAGGTAGGGGAACTGGCAGCATGGGTGGGTACCTGGGACTTGGACGTTGTGGCCATTTCAGAGACATGGATAGAGCAGGGACAGGAATGGTTGTTGCAGGTTCCGGGGTTTAGGTGTTTTAGTAAGCTCAGAGAAGGGGGCAAAAGAGGGGGAGGTGTGGCGCTGCTAGTCAAGGACAGTATTACGGTGGCGGAAAGGATGCTAGATGGGGACTCTTCTTCTGAGGTAGTATGGGCTGAGGTTAGAAACAGGAAAGGAGAGGTCACCCTGTTGGGAGTTTTCTATAGGCCACCTAATAGTTCTAGGGATAGAACATAGAACATAGAACAGTACAGCACAGAACAGGCCCTTCGGCCCTCGATGTTGTGCCGAGCAATGATCACCCTACTTAAACCCACGTAACCCGTATACCCCTAACCCAACAATCCCCCCATTAACCTTACACTACGGGCAATTTAGCATGGCCAATCCACCTGACCCGCACATCTTTGGACTGTGGGAGGAAACCGGAGCACCCGGAGGAAACCCACGCACACACGGGGAGGACGTGCAGACTCCACACAGACAGTGACCCAGCCGGGAATCGAACCTGGGACCCTGGAGCTGTGAAGCATTGATGCTAACCACCATGCTACCGTGAGGCCCCAATGTAGAGGAAAGGATGGCGAAGATGATTCTGGAAAAGAGCGAAAGTAACAGGGTAGTTGTTATGGGAGACTTTAACTTTCCAAATATTGACTGGAAAAGATATAGTTCGAGTACATTAGATGGGTCGTTCTTTGTACAATGTGTGCAGGAGGGTTTCCTGACACAATATGTTGACAGGCCAACAAGAGGCGAGGCCACATTGGATTTGGTTTTGGGTAATGAACCAGGCCAGGTGTTAGATCTGGAGGTAGGTGAGCACTTTGGAAACAGTGACCACAATTCGGTGACCTTTACGTTAGTGATGGAAAGGGATAAGTATACCCCGCAGGGCAAGAGTTATAGCTGGGGGAAGGGCAATTATGATGCCATTAGACATGACTTAGGATGTGTTGGTTGGAGAAGTAGGCTGCAAGGGTTGGGCACACTGGATATGTGGAGCTTGTTCAAGGAACAGCTTTTGCATGTTCTTGATAAGTACGTACCAGTCAGGCAGGGAGGAAGGGGTCGAGCGAGGGAACCGTGGTTTACCAAAGAAGTGGAATCTCTTGTTAAGAGGAAGTAGGAGGCCTATGTGAAGATGAGGCGTGAAGTTTCAGTTGGGGCGCTTGATAGTTACAAGGAAGCGAGGAAGGATCTAAAGAGAGAGCTGAGACGAGCAAGGAGGGGACATGAGAAGTCTTTGGCAGGTAGGATCAAGGAAAACCCAAAAGCTTTCTATAGGTATGTCAGGAATAAAAGACTGACTAGGGTAAGAGTAGGGCCAGTCAAGGACAGTGGTGGGAAGTTGTGTGTGGAGGCTGAGGAGATAAGCGAGATACTAAATGAATACTTTTTGTCAGTATTCACTCAAGAAAAAGCTAATATTGTGGAGGAGAATGCTGAGACCCAGGCTATTAGAATAGATGGCATTGAGGTGCGTAGGGAAGAAGTGTTGGCAATTCTGGACAAGGTGAAAATAGATAAGTCCCCGGGGCCGGATGGGATTTATCCTAGGATTCTCTGGGAAGCCAGGGAAGAGATTGCTGAGCCTTTGGCTTTGATTTTTAGGTCATCATTGGCTACAGGAATAGTGCCAGAGGACTGGAGGATAGCAAATGTGGTCCCTTTGTTCAAGAAGGGGAGTAGAGATAACCCCGGTAACTATAGGCCGGTGAGCCTAACGTCTGTGGTGGGTAAGGTCTTGGAGAGGATTATAAAAGATACGATTTATAATCATCTAGATAGGAATAATATGATTAGGGATAGTCAGCATGGTTTTGTGAAGGGTAGGTCATGCCTCACAAACCTTATCGAGTTCTTTGAGAAGGTGACTGAACAGGTAGACGAGGGTAGAGCAGTTGATGTGGTGTATATGGATTTCAGTAAAGCGTTTGATAAGGTTCCCCACGGTCGGCTATTGCAGAAAATACGGAGGGTTGGGATTGAGGGTGATTTAGAGATGTGGATCAGAAATTGGCTAGTTGAAAGAAGACAGAGAGTGGTAGTTGATGGGAAATGTTCAGAATGGAGTTCAGTTACGAGTGGCGTACCACAAGGATCTGTTCTGGGGCCGTTGCTGTTTGTCATTTTTATAAATGACCTAGAGGAGGGCGCAGAAGGATGGGTGAGTAAATTTGCAGACGACACTAAAGTCGGTGGAGTTGTAGACAGTGCGGAAGGATGTTGCAGGTTACAGAGGGACGTAGATAAGCTGCAGAGCTGGGCTGAGAGGTGGCAAATGGAGTTTAATGTGGAGAAGTGTGAGGTGATTCACTTTGGAAAGAATAACAGGAATGCGGAATATTTGGCTAATGGTAAAATTCTTGGTAGTGTGGATGAGCAGAGGGATCTCGGTGTCCATGTACATAGATCCCTGAAAGTTGCCACCCAGGTTGATAGGGTTGTGAAGAAGGCCTATGGTGTGTTGGCCTTTATTGGTAGAGGGATTGAGTTCCGGAGCCATGAGGTCATGTTGCAGTTGTACAAAACTCTAGTACGGCCGCATTTGGAGTATTGCGTACAGTTATGGTCGCCTCATTATAGGAAGGACGTGGAAGCTTTGGAACGGGTGCAGAGGAGATTTACCAGGGTGTTGCCTGGTATGGAGGGAAAATCTTATGAGGAAAGGCTGATGGACTTGAGGTTGTTTTCGTTAGAGAGAAGAAGGTTAAGAGGTGACTTAATAGAGGCATACAAAATGATCAGAGGGTTAGATAGGGTGGACAGCGAGAGCCTTCTCCCGCGGATGGGGGTGGCTAGCACGAGGGGACAGAGCCTTAAATTGAGGGGTAATAGATATAGGGCAGAGGTCAGAGGTGGGTTTTTTACGCAAAGAGTGGTGAGGCCGTGGAATGCCCTACCTGCAACAGTAGTGACCTCGCCAACATTGAGGGCATTTAAAAGTTTATTGGATAAGCATATGGATGATAAGGGCATAGTGTAGGTTAGATGGCCTTTAGTTTTTCTTTAGTTTTTTTTTTCCATGTCGGTGCAACATCGAGGGCCGAAGGGCCTGTATTGCGCTGTATCGTTCTATGTTCTATGTTCTATGTGCAGGTTAGGTGGATTGGCCTTGCTAAATTGCCCCTTAATTGGAGAAACAAAATAATTGGGTACTCTAAATTTATAGTAAAAAAAATGTTTAATTTATAAGTTAACGGGCTTGAAGATATTTAATGCTTAGTTATGAACCTAAATAGGGCAGTACGGTGGCGCAGTGGTTAGCACTGCTGCCTCAAGGCACCGAGGTCCCATGTTCGATCCCAGCTCTGGGTCACTGTCCGTGTGGAATTTGCACATTCTCCCCATGTTTGCGTGGGTTTCGCCCCCAGAACCCAAAGATGTGCAGGCTAGGTGGATTGGACTTGCTAAAAATTGTCCCTTAATTGGGAAAAAAAATGAATTGGGTACTCTAAATTTATGATTTTTTAAAAAACCACTGCTACCTCAAGGCACCGAGGTCCCATGTTCGATCCCGGCTCTGGGTCACTGTCCGTATGGAGGTTGCTCATTCTCCCCATGTTCGCGTGGGTTTCGCCTCCACGAACTAAAGATATGCAGGGTAGGTAGATTGGCCACGCTGGATTGCTTCGTGGTTGGTAATTTTAAAAAATAAGTTATGAACCTAAATCACTGGAAATGGTCAGCGTCTGTGTGTGTCAATTTTTGTGTGTATCAATTTCAGTATTTAATTATTGTTTGATGGAAATATGGATGTTGGACTGTGCTTGTCTACTCCAACATGGATGTTGGAATGCAGGTCAGGGTCTGCACTTTAAATTTGGTGTGAAACATTGCCATCTGGAGTTGCAGACATACTATTTTATCTCTTTGTTCTATTAAATATAATAATTAGAGGGGGAAAAGCCCACTTAATGCAGGGCTCTTTTGATCTGGAGCCAGAACTGGCAAACACTTCACCACTTTGCCATAAAACGTGAAGGGTCAACCATTGTCTGATAATGCATTGCGTGGTATTTGGTTTTCTGATTATTAGAAAACAGCACATTCATTAATTTTGTGAGCAATGCCACAGGAGAACTAGTAGATAACACCTGAGTACGTGCTTTGTCTGTGAATAAAAACATTAAATTTTTCAATCTGCAAATTCATGTTGCTTCTATCTGATCAAGTTCATGTTGCAAAAAACCCCACAAATGAATAAGCAAGATGCTAATGAAGCATAAACAATACATAAAAGGTAATGATCATAATCAGCATTGATAATCTATTGACCTTTTCTCAGCAGTAGCACTCTTGCCTCTAAAATTGAAAGGTTGTGAGTTCAAGTCCCATTCCAGAGACTTCAACACCTAAACCAGGCTGATAGTTTAATGCATTCCTGAGGAATAATTGCTATTGGAGGTGATGCTCCATCCTTCAAAAGAAATGTAAAACTGAGGCCTGCCTGCTTTTAGATGGATATAAAAATTTCATTACATTATTTGAAGACGAGCTGGAGAAGTTATTTTGGTTTCCAACATTATCCTTCAATCGATAGAACAAAAGCAGATTTTCTGGCCATTTCTTTTGAATAAGAATTTGATTGAAAAAGAAATAATAAAGGATAAGGAAAGCATGCTTAAATTTGGAAACGTACACAGAAAAAAGCAGGAGGCGGCCATGTGGCATTTTGGAGCCTGTTCCGCCATTTATTATGATCATGGCTGATCATAAAGTTCAATACTCTTGTGTGTCTGTCCCCAAATATTGCTTGATTCGCTTAGCATCAAGAGCTATATCTAACTCGTTGAAATTGCACGATGTTTTCACCAAGTACTTTCGTGGTAGTGAATTCCACAGATTCGCCACTCTGGGTGAAGAAATTTCTCCTCACCTCCAACATAAAGGGTTTACCCCATTATCCTCAAACTATGACCCCTAGTTCTGGACTCTCCCACCATTGGGAACATCTTTCTCAATCTATCTTGTCTAATCCTGTTAGAATTTTATAAGTTTCTATGAGATCCCTTCTCACTTCTATTTAAAAAAAAATAAAATAAATTTAGAGTACCCAATTCATTTTTTCCATTAAGGGGCAATTTAGCTTGGCCAATCCACCTACCCTGCACATATTTTTGGTTGTGGGGTTGACACCATGCGGACACTGGGAGAATGTGCAAACTCCACACGGACAGTGGGCCGGGATCGAACCCAGGTCCTCAGCGGCATGAGGCACCAGTGCGCCATAGTGCCACCCACTCTTCTTGACTCCAGTGAATCTAATCTTTAACCGACTTAGTCTCTCCTCGTATGACAGTCCTGCCATCCCAGAATCAACCTGGTAAACTTTTGCTACACTACCTCTACAGCAAGAACATCTTTCCTCCAAAACTATACACAATACTTAATTACCTGCAAAAGTTCGCATTTGAAGTTTAGTCTTGCATCTTTGACTTTGTCTATATATATATATATATATATATATGTATATGTGTTTCTGGAACCTACCTCTTCATTCACCTGAGGAATGAGCAGTTCTCTGAAAGCTAGTGATTCGAAACAAACCTGTTGGACTTTAACCTGGGGTTGTAAGACTTCTTACTATACAATTTCAGTAAAGCACTTCTGTCCCTAAACTCCAATCCTCTCGTAATGAAGGCCAACATGCCATTTGCCTTCTTTACTGCCTGCTGTACCTACATGCTGACTTTCAGCGACTGATGCATGATAACACCAAGGTCTCGCTGAGTTCCACCTCTCAATTTACACCCCTTCAAACATTGACCTGCTCTCCTATTTCTGCTGCTAAAACAGATAACCTCACATTTATCGATCTGTGGAGAGGAAGACCATTGCAAATACCTAGCCTGTAAACATTCAATGAGTGAAAAAGCTCCACCTAGTCCTGCCGAACATCTTCCAGGGAGCAATTGCCTCTCTGTTGTACCTGAGAAGCACCACCACAATTTTGGAATGACTGGCTGAATAGTTTAAAAAAATTATTAGTAAGATTTTTTCTTCACAGCATGTACTACAGTTTACATCTGTCAACGTTAATGTCCCACAACTATACTTGCACAACACCTGAGCAATAAAAGCCAGGTGTGGGGGTTGTCTAACTGAGTTGGCTTGATGTCAGTGACGTGGGTTCAATCCCCGTAACCGCTGAGGTACCGTAATTTCCGGACTATAAAGCGCACCTGACTATAAGCCGCACCCACTGATTTTGAAATTTTTTTTTATTTTGAACATAAATAAGCCGCACACGTATATAAGCCGCAGGTGCTTACCGGTACATTGAAACAAATGAGCTTTACACAGGCTTTAACGAAATACGGCTTGTAACAAAAATAAAAAATTAGCGGTAAAGAATAGCCTACCAAGAAAGTCATTGGTCACTGTGGAGCGAAATCAATCCGATTAAGCTCTTAAGATTAACATAGAATCATCAGTTTGAAACATTAAAAATAAATAAATCATGTGTAAAAAGAAGTATTTTATTACTGATCGTAATCAAGATATCACCAACCCAGGTGATCAGAGTCACTATCCTCCTCTTGTGCACTGAAACCACTGAAGTCATCTCCTTCAGTGTCAGAGTTGAATAGCCTCAGAATTGCTTCATCCGATGTTGGATTGTTTTCATTGTCGCTCTCATCACTTTCATCCGGAGGCAAATTTCCCGCTGAGCTCATGCTGCCCTCTTCAACACGCAGCAATCCAGCTTTTCGAAACCCGTTGATGATAGTGGATTTTTTAACAATGCTCCACGCTGTCAGGACCCACTGGCAGACTTGACCATAAGTTGCTCTTCGCATGCGGCCCGTTTTAGTGAAGGATTTCTCCCCACTTGTCATCCAAGCCTCCCACTGAACACGAAGCGCCACCTTAAATGCACGATTTAAACTGATGTCGAGTGGCTGTAAATACTTTGTTGTGCCCCCAGGAATCACAGCTGGAATTGAGTTTGTCCTCTTGATGGCTTCTTTCACAGAATCTGTTATGTGGGCCCTCATGCTGTCCAAAACGAGCAATGCCTTGTTCCTGTGAAAGAATCCTCCCGGTCGCTTGCCGTAGCACTCCGTATGCCATTCGTGCATTAGGCTTTCCGTCATCCATCCTTTCTTGTTGACTTTCACAACAATTCCTGTAGGGAATTTTTCTTTTGGTATCGTCGTGCGTTTAAAAATCACCATCGGTGGAAGCTTTTCTCCCGATGCCGTGCAACTCAGAACACAGGTGAAGTGCGTTTTTTCATGCCCAGTTGTTTTCAGCATGACGGATGATTCACCTTTCCTGTTGACAGTCCGAGTGAGAGGCAGGTCAAATGTCAGAGGAACCTCATCCATATTTATGATATTGTGCGGGCCAATGGAATGCTCCGCTATCTTTGCATCAATGAATTTGCGGAAGTTTGAAATTTTTTCCTCGTAGTCGGGAGGGAGCTGCTGACACAAACTCGTCCGTACCCTGATGGACAGGCCTTTACGTCTCATAAATCTGAGACACCACGATGGTCCACCTCTAAAATTCTCAAACTTCATTGCGGTGGCGATTGTTTTGGCTTTCAGTCGGATCTGTACAGTTGAAACACCTCGGCCGTCTGCTCTCTGCATGTTGACCCAGTCTTCGAGCTCATTTTCTAGTTCGGGCCATCTGCTTTTCTTCCCTCTGAAAGCTTTAGTTGTCTTTTTGCACTGAGTCAATTCCTCACGCTGCTGTTTCCAACGTCTTATCATCGACTCATTAAGACCAAGCTCTAGTGCAGCAGCTCTATTTCCTTTTCCAACAGCCAGATCGATCGCCTTCAACTTGAAAGCTGCATCATATGCATTTCTCCGTGTCTTTGCCATGATGAGGGTGACAAAATGACTACCGTAATCAGAATGATGGGATGTTTGAGCGCGCTCGATTTAATCTAAACAGTAAGCTAAAAAGTTACATTGTTTTACCTTGACCCGTTACGCAATTTCATTGGTTTAGTGAAAAGAAAGCGGGAAAAATCCATAAATAAGCCGCGTCGTTGTATAAGCTGCGAGGTTCAAAACGTGTGAAATAAGTAGCGGCTTATAGTCCGGAAAATACGGTAGTTCATGGAAGCCTGCCTCCTTGCCTTGCCCCATGCTTGATGTGGAGAGGTGCCTCTCAATCTATATAACCAATTGCATCTCTCTCTGGAGAGAGCCATATGGTCCCTTGTGCACGATGACAAATTACCCTAAAAACAAGTGGCATTTCTTCAAATAGGTTTGGAAAAGGGGACATATTTCAAAAGTTTAATCTGAGTAGCATCAGTACTCTTTTTTTTTTTAAAAAAGAGGCTGTGTCTCTGGCTGAGAATGTACTATTTACAAATCTGTTTTCTTGAACAATAACAAAGAAACAAGTTTGTGGACCTGTTTCTCAGCTGAGAGAATTCTGAAATGAAGATTGAAACAGGATATAGTCATGATGTCTAAATTTTTGCTTGTTAAGTCTTTCAAAAAATAATACCCTAATTTAAATTTTAACTGACGGTAACCAACTCTTTTAAAGTGCAATATAAACAGACCCCATCTCTTGGAATCCCTCACACACCCCTCAAAATGAACTTAACCATTCCCAAGTACAGGAACTCAAGTCCCCCAGTCATACTGAGGCACAGGGCGGAAAAGCTGACCCCCACCCCAACTAGGCCCCCTGTGAGCAATCAGCAAGGCGAAGGCTAAAACATTTGCCCCCACTCATGTCTGTAGCTCTGGCAAGTCTGACAACCCAGATATTGTCCCCAGGGGGCTGGGCTCCAAATCCATGTGCAGGTTCACTGACATGGTGCTGAATAAAGACCTCCAAAATTTCTCCAGTTTCGGCAGGACTAGAACATATGTACATAGAACATAGAACAGTACAGCACAGAACAGGCCCTTCGGCCCTCAATGTTGTGCCGAGCCATGATCACCCTACTCAAACCCACGTATCCACCCTATACCCGTAACCCAACAACCCCCCCCTTAACCTTACTTTTATTAGGACACTACAGGCAATTTAGCATGGCCAATCCACCTAACCCGCACATCTTTGGACTGTGGGAGGAAACCGGAGCACCCGGAGGAAACCCACGCACACAGGGGGAGGACGTGCAGACTCCACACAGACAGTGACCCAGCCGGGAATCAAACCTGGGACCCTGGAGCTGTGAAGCATTTATGCTAACCACCATGCTACCCTGCTGCCCCTAGCATGATTGGCTAGACTCCTCCCACACCATTCTCAAATGTCCTCCACCCCCTCAAACAACCAGTTCATCCTCGACTTTGTTGGGTGTGCGCTGTGCACCACCTTTAGCTGTATTAACCCCAGCCTCGCGCATAAGGTTGCGGCATTCTCCCTCCGCAACACCTCTCACCACAACCCCACCTCCTGCACAACCCCACCTCCTGCGCCACCCCCAGCTCCTTCTCCTAATTGGCCTTAACCCCCAACAGCTACACCATGTCCTCCGTAATCCACCCATAGATCGCCGAGATGATGCCTCCAGCCCCATCACCGACATCACCCCCTCCAACAATGTGGAGGCTGGTGCCACTGGCAATGTTGGGAAAATGGTCTTCACAAAATCCTGCACTTAAATATACCTAAAGGCCTTCAGACCCCATCCCCCTCAGCAGAATCCAAAACTTTGCCACCAACTCTTCCAAACTCGCAAACAGCCCTTCTAGAAATAAGTCCTTCATTTCCATCACATCCCGCTCTTTCCATCCCCGAAACCTAGACTCGGTGGCAATTCGCTCAGATCGGCATCAGCTTCGACCCCGCCCCTAATCTAAAGTGCTGCTGAAATTGCCGCCATATCTTTGGCGTAGCCACCATCACCGGACTCCCCGCGTATTTCTCTGGGGCAAACGGGAGTGGCGTCGTTAACAGCACCTGCAACCCCGACCCACGACAAGAGCCTGCCTCCACCCTCCCCCACATAGCCTCCGGCTCCCTACTCCAACCCTGCATCTTTGCTGTGTCTGCTGCCCAATAGTAATACAACAGGTTTGGAAGGGCCAGAGCCCCTCACTGCCACCCTCTCTGAAGCACTGATTTCCAAAAC
This sequence comes from Scyliorhinus canicula, assembly GCF_902713615.1. NCBI lineage: Eukaryota > Metazoa > Chordata > Chondrichthyes > Carcharhiniformes > Scyliorhinidae > Scyliorhinus > Scyliorhinus canicula. The sequence continues at coordinate 172,773,163 of NC_052150.1, forward strand.
TTTGCTACCGTACCTGCCCAGACAAACGACAAAATCAACTGTTCCACCCCCATAAAAATGCTTTTGACAAAAAGACCTGTAGGCACTGAAATAAAAATAAAACCCGTGGCAAGATATTCACCTGCATCCGACCTGTCAATGATAGGGGAAGGCTGTTCCATCACAACTAATCCGCCTTGATCCTACTCAGCAGGCATGTGAAATTCAGTTTTCGTAGCCGGGCCCATTCTTGAGCCACCAAATACCTAAATTTGGGAGTCGCCACCCAAAACGCCAACCCTCCAAGCCAGCTCCCGCCCCGGAGAAGGTACCAAAAAGCACTTTCTAAATTCGGCTTAGAACCCGAAACAGCCCAGAATCTCCCGAGCAGCCGCATTACATCCTCCACCATGGAACCCGGGTTGGAAATGTACAACAACAAATCATCAGCCTATAAAGGCACTCTGTGCTCCAACAGCCCCCCCCCCCCCCCCCCCCCCCCCTTCACTATCCCTTTCCACTTATCCGAGCATCTCAACGCAATGGTCAAGGGCTCTATCGCCATTGCAAACAGGAAGGGATATATGCTTCGTTCCCCTATGTAACTGAAAATACCCCAAATTCACCTCATTTGTGCGCGCACACTCCTTTGGTTCCCAAGATAACAACTTACCCCTCGCCACAAACTTAGGCCCAAACCTCTCCAACACCGCTCTGCACTGTCAAATGCCTTCTTCGCGTGCAGTGCCACCACCATCTCCAGCTCCCTCCTGACTGGGAGAGCACCACGTTTTAAAAAATAAATTTAGAGTACCCAATTATTTTTTCTCAAATGAAAGGGCAATTTAGTGTGGCCAATCCACCTATCCTGCACATCTTTGGGTTGTGGAGGTGAAACCATACAGACGTGGGGAGAATATGCAAACTCCAACAGACAGTGACCCAGGGCCAGGATTTGAACCAGTGTCCTCAGCGGCACAGTCCCAGTGCTAACCACTGTGCCACATGCCGCTCCAGAGCACCATGTTTTTAATTCTACTTAATAAACCATTGACTTCCAGAAAACGTGTAAGCTGGTCCTTAAATGTCTTCTAAATTCCACAATTGCTTTGTCTCATTGCAATATTGGAAGTAAATTGTGTAATTAGAATGGCACATTCTTTACACAAGTGAAATGTCACATTTTAATGATTTATAAAATATAATTTTTCAATTTGCTGCAGTGGCTTGGTGGACTGTTGTAGCAACCACTGAATGCAGATGTTGTACTTGAGTGCTGTCTGATAGGTTTTCAAATTAGATTTATTGACCGTACCATTTCTGTTCAAAAACGTTGTTTCCAATTAAAGGGCAATTTAACGTGGCTAATCCACCTACATCTTTGGGTTGTGGAGGTGAGACCCATGCAGACATGGGGAGAATATGCAAACTCCACACTGACAGTGACCCGGGGCTGGGATCAAACTGGGAACTCGGCTCCATGAGGCAGCAGTACTAACCACTGTCCCACTATGCCGCTCGTCCATACCATTTGTAAGGGATCATTAAGTTTCTAAATATTTCCCCATTTTTGTTGTATACAGATAAAACAGGTTTTCTAGAATGTATGTAGTGGCCTTATTCCTAGCTAGACACCTGTTGCCTTAATGCATGTAAGTTGCTGCAGACTTTGGACTTGTCAGACGCAATGGGCGATGGTGTACAAGAAATGCCAATGGCCTGGAGTTTGAGGTGGTAATGATATGAAACTGTCAACATTCGCTGTCAGTACTCCAGTGGAACTGGCAGCAGCTTTGTAAACCTACATATGCGCAGCATAACGTGGAATTCCAGAAGGGGAGAGGAAGTCAACACAATAAGTATTACTGGCGAAAAGCACTCGGGAAACTAATGGGGCTAAAGACTGTTAAGACTCCTGGATCTGATGGGTTGCATCCTAGGATATTCAAGAAACTAGCTTCAGAAATATTGGATGCACTGGCAATAATATTCCAAGAATCCTTAAATTCTGGAGAAGTCCCAGAGGATTGGAAAACTGCCGATGTAATACTCTTATTCAAAAACAGAGAGACACAAACGGATTACTACAGGCCAGTTAGTTTAACATCTGTCATTGAGAAAATGTTAGAGTCCATTATAAAGTATGTAATAGAACATGCAGAGTCAACATGGCTTCATGAATCATGCCTGGCAAATTCATTTGAATTCTTTGAGGTGATAGTGAGCAAGATAGATAAAGGTGAGCCAGTGGATGTAATATACTTGAATTTCCAAAAAAAGTGTTCAACAAGGTAATGCACGAAATGGTTAGCACTGTTGCTTCACAGCGCCAGAGTCCCAGGTTCGATCCCCGGCTTGGGTCACTGTATGTACGCAGTCTGCACGTTCTCCCCGTGCCTGCGTGGGTTTCCTCCGGGTGCTCTGGTTTCCTCCCACAAGTCCTGAAAAACGTGCTCGTTCGGTGATTTGGACATTGAGTTCTCCCTCTGTGTACCCGAACAGGCCTGGCGACTAATGGATTTTCATAGTCAGTAACTTCATTGCAGTGTTAATGTGAGCCCACTTAGAGTTTGCACATTCTCCCCGTGTTTGCATGGGTTTCGCCCCCACAACCCAAAGATGTGCAGGGTAGGTGGATTGAATATGCTAAATTGCCCCTTAATTAGAAAAAATGAATTGGGCACTCTAAATGTAAAAACGAAAAAACAAAACAAATGTAAGCCTGCTTGTGACAATAATAAAGATTATAATTATTATAAAAGGCTACTCAATTAAACAAGAGTCCATGGCATTGGGGGTTGTATATTAGCTTGGATAAAGGATTCATGAACTAATAGAAGACAGAGTTGGGATAAGAGGGGCATTTTCCAGATGGCAATCTATAATAGTGGAGTGGCAGAGGGATCAGTGCTGGAGCCACAATTATTTACAATATATAGTAATGACTTGGATGAGGGAAGTGAATATACGATTGCCCTGTTTGTGTATGACACAAAAACAGGTGGCAAAGCAAGTGTGAGAATGGCACACAGAATCTACAGAGGGATATAGACAGGTTAGGTGAGTGGGCAAAAACTTGGCTGATACAGCACTGGCCCTGCACTTGTGGGAGATGTTTACAGACTCGCCTTCCATCTACGCTAGCACAAGCCTCAAACACGCTGATGCCTAAGAAAGACAAAGACCCAACAGAATGTGGGTCCTACAAACCCATTTCTCTGCGAAACGTGGTCACGAAAATACTGGCCAAGATCCTAGCCAGGAGACTGGAGTGCTAGAGGTGGCAGCAGAAGACCAAATCGGTTTTGTCAAAAGTAGACAGCTAACATTGAACATCAGGTGTCTGCTGAACGTGATAATGACCCCATCCAGGGAGAGGACACGGGAGGTGATCATATCCCTAGATGCAGAAAAGGCCTCCGACAGAGTCGAATGGAAGTACCTCATAGAGGTACTGGAGTGGTTCGGGCTTGAAGCAGGGTTCACCACCTGGGTGAAACCCCTGTACAGCGCTCCCACGGCGAATTTACGGATGAATACCATCAGCTCTAAGCACTTCCAGCTGCCCAGAGACACACGGCAAGGATGCCAGTTGTCCCTGCTGCTGTTTGTCCTGGTGATTGAACCACTAGTGATTGTGCTCGGGGTGGCAAAGAATTGGAAGGAGAGCAGACCGAGAGTACAGAGTCTTGCTCTATGCGGATGACCTGCACCTCCATGCTACTTTGGACCCACAAAGTAGCATGGAGGGAATCATGGTGCTCTTGAAAGGGTTTTGGAGCCTTCTCGGGTTACTAACTGAACCGAAGCAAAAGTGAGATCTTCCCAGTGAACCCGCAAGGGGAGGGGCAGAGCTGGAGGGTTTGCCATTTAAACAGGCCGGACACAAATTCTGCTACTTGGGGATCCAAATCATGCCTGGACACTGATCAACAAATGGAACCTGACCAGTCTGGTGGAGGATGTTAAAAAAGACCTGCAGAGATGGGACAAACTCGTACTCTCCCTGGCAGGGAGAGTGCAGACTATCAAGATGAATGTACTGCCCAGGTTCCTCTTCCTGTTCAGATACAAACTGATCTACATTCCCAAGGCCTTTTCGACTAGTTAGAAAAACTGATCTGAGTGTGTGTGACTGTGTGTGACTGACGGTGTCTGACAGATGACTAAAAGGGGAGGGGGGAGGGGGGGGGGGGGGGGGAGGAAGAAAAAGTACTAAACGCCTACTGGAAAACGTAAAACAAGACTCTGCAACCGTTGTAAATAACGTAAGACAACTGAGATAAATAATGGAAGACGAATGATGTGTATATATATTTTTGTGTTTGATGTATGTTCATGTTTGTCGTTCTGTATAATATGAAAAATCCTTAATAAAATCACTAAAAAAAAAACTTGGCAGACGAATATAATGTACGAAAATGTGAAGCTATGCACTTTGGTCGGAAGAGTAAAGGAGTTGAATATTTTTTAAATGACGGAAGCTGCAGCATAGGAATTTGAGGGTTCTCATACATAAATCACAAAAAGCTTGCATGCAAGTTCAGGTAATAGGGAAGGCAAATTGAATGTTGACCTTTATTTCAAAGTGAACTGAATATAAAAATAGTGAAGACTTAATAAAATAAGGCACAGTTTTAGTCCCCTTTATCTAAGAAAAGATATACTGATTTTAGAGGCACTTCACTAGGTTGATCCCAGATATGGAGAGATTTTCTTATGAGGAGCGGATGAGTAGGTTGGGCCTGTACTCATTGGAGTTTAGAAGAATGAGTGGCAACCTTGTTGAGACATATAGGGTTCTCTGGATCTTGACAGTGTAGATGTTGAGAGGTTTTTTCCCCTTGTGCAAGGGTCTGAGATCAAAGGGTATAATCCCTGAAGTAAGGGACCGTCCAATTAAAACAGAAATGAGGAGGAATTTCTTCTGAGAGGTAGTGAATCTGTGGAATTATTTACCGGAGAGGGGTGTAGAGGCTGGGTCGTTGTAGACCGATTTTTAATCAGTAAGGAAATTGTGGGTTATGGGGATAAGATGGGAAAGTAGGGTTGAGGATTACCATTTCAGATAAGACATATTGAATGGTGGAGCAGACCCGATGGGCCAAATGGCCCACTTCTGTTGCTACGTCTTATGGTCTACGTTGGTATCAGTAGTTTTGTATTTGCCCAAAAGGGTGCGTCTTTGAAGCACACCCAGATTGCAATTAGTGGAATACGCTATTGGGCCTTCTCCGCCATTAAATAAAATCACGGGTGATCGATTGTGCCCTGAACTGCACTTTCTTGCTTGTCCCCCTCAACTCCCTTGTTGATCAAAAATCTGTCTAACTCTAGCCAAAATATATTGAATGACCCAGCTTCTCACTGCTGCTTGAAAGAGAATTCCACAGGACTTCTGGTGGTGACCATGGTGTGACTGATCGCACATTTGGTAGCTCCTGCACATGCGGTGTTTTTGGACCTTTCCCCAGCGAATGGGTGGATGTGTTGAGGAAAAAAGGTGCAGCAGTGGTGAAAGAAGTGGGTGTCCCACTGGTGGATTGAGTTGTGATCAAGGAGTAGTTTTAAAAGGAATGAGCAGTTGCAAGAAGTTATACTTGCAATACAGGAAGATGGCGGAGGGCAAGGGTCCAGCCCTAACGTCTCAGTGGTCGATGGAGCAGTTGATAGACTTCTTGAATGAGAAGTTCACCCAACAGAGGAAGGAGACTTTGGTAGACCTGGCAAGGACCGTGGATCCAACAACCACCTGGAAACAAGGCTGGAAGCTCAGCCAGGTGAACCAGAAGGTGGAGGAGACAGTGGGGAAGTATGAGGAGGCAGCTCACCTTGATAGCTGAGTTGGGTATGATGCAGGATACTCTGAGGCGGCTGCAGGAGAAGGTGTAGGATTTGGAGAACCGGTCTTGGAGGCAGAATTTGAGGATCACGCGAGCAGCGAGGGAGCGGATGCTGGCTCGTATGTGGCTCGGATGTTTGAGAAGTTGCTGGGAGAGGGGGCCTTTGAGCAGCCGTTGGAGGTGGATTGGGTGCACAGGGTACTGCTGATGAAGCCGCAGGGTAATGAGCCGCCGAGGGCGTTGGTGGTGCGGCTGCACTACTTATTGGATAAGGAACATATCCTGAGATGGACCAGGCAGATACGTCGATGGGAGGGCAGTGAACTTCGTCTGTACCAGGACCTAGGTTCGGAGCTGGTCAAGAGGAGAGTGGGGTTCAATAAGGTGAAGGCTGCCCTCTTTAAGAAGGTGAAGTTTGGAATGCTGTACCCGGCTCACCTCTCGGTCAAGTTGTCATACGGAAGGGGGAAGTTTTGGGTATTCTAAAAGGCGTTAAGGTGGACAAGTCCCCAGGACCGGATGGGATCTATCCCAGGTTACTGAGGGAAGCGAGGGTCGAAATAGCTGGGGCCTTAACAGATATCTTTGCAGCATCCTTGAGCACGGGTGAGGTCCCGGAGGACTGGAGAATTGCTAATGTTGTCCCTTTGTTTAAGAAGGGTAGCAGGGATAATCCAGGGAATTATAGACCTGTGAGCTTGACGTCAGTGGTAGGCAAACTGTTGGAGAATATACTGAGGGATAGGATCTATTCACATCTGGAAGAAAATAGACTTATCAGTGATAGGCAGCATGGTTTTGTGCAGGGAAGGTCATGTCTTACAAACCTAATAGAATTCTTTGAGGAAGTAACAAAGTTAATTGATGAGGGAAGGGCTGTAGATGTCATATACATGAAGTTTAGTAAGGCGTTTGATAAGGTTTCCCATGGCAGGTTGATGGAAAAAGTGAAGTCGTATGGGTTTCAGTGTGTACTAGCTAGATGGATAAAGAACTGGCTGGGCAACAGGAGACAGAGAGTAGTGGTGGAAGGGAGTGTCTCAAAATGGAGAAGGGTGACTAGTGGTGTTCCACAGGGATCTGTGCTCGGACCACTGTTGTTTGTGATCTACATAAATGACCTGGAGGAAGGTATAGGTGGTCTGATTAGCAAGTTTGCAGATGATACTAAGATTGGTGGAGTTGCAGATAGCGAGGAGGACTGTCAGAGAATACAACAAAATATAGATAGATTGGAGAGTTGGGCAGAAAAATGGCAGATGGAGTTCAATCCAGGCAAATGCGAGGTGATGCATTTTGGAAGATCAAATTCAAGAGTGGACTATCTGGTCAATGGAAGGGTCTTGGGGAAAATTGATGTGCAGAGAGATCTGGGAGTTCGGGTCCATTGTACCCTGAAGGTGGCAACGCAGGTTGATAGAGTGGTCAAGAAGGCATACAGCATGCTTGCCTTCATCGGACGGGGTGTTGAGTACAAGAGTTGGCAGGTCATGTTACAGTTGTATAGGACTTTGGTTCGGCCACATTTGAATACTGTGTGCAGTTCTGGTCGCCACATTACCAGAAGGATGTGGATGCTTTGGAGAGGGTGCAGAGGAGGTTCACCAGGATGTTGCCTGGTATGGAGGGTGCTAGCTATGAAGAAAGGTTGAGTAGATTAGGATTGTTTTCGTTGGAAAGATGGAGGTTGAGGGGGGACCTGATTGAGGTCTACAAAATTGAGAGGTATGGACAGGGTGGATAGCAACAAGCTTTTCCCAAGAGTGGGGGTGTCAGTTACAAGGGGTCATGATTTCAAAGTGAGAGGGGGAAAGTTTAAGGGAGATGTGCGTGGAACGTTTTTTACGCAGAGGGTGGTGGGTGCCTGGAACGCTTTACCAGCAGAGGTGGTAGAGGCGGGCACAATAGCATTTAAGAAGCATCTAGACAGGTATATGAATGGGCGGGAACAGAGGGAAGTAGACCTTGGAAAATAGGAGACAGGTTTAGATAAAGGATCTGGATCGGCGCAGGCTGGGAGGGCCGAAGGGCCTGTTCCTGTGCTGTAATTTTCTTTGTTCTTTTTTGGGTGACTTATTTTTTTAAAATTTAGAGTACCCAATTCATTTTTCCAATTAAGGGGCAACTTAGCGTGGCCAATCCACCGAGCTTGCACATCTTTGAGTTGTGGACTGGCAGGACAAGGAGGACATTGAACTTTGGAGGAGGGGTTCGTTTTTGTTAATTTTGCTTTCTTTCTCTCTGGGGTCCATTGTTCTGTCTTCTTCTGTGGAGGATGGTTGTTTGCTCTTTTCTTTGTTTTGGGGTTTTGACTGTTGGTGTTGTTGTTTGCACCAGGATAGTGTTTGAGTGGGGGAGTGGGGGGTAGGCCACTAGGAGCCATGGGCAGGGGCTGCCAGGTTAGCTGGGTGTACCAGTTAACGGAAGCGCAGTGTGAGGTGAGCAGGTGGTTAGAATATTGATGGGAGTTGGGATTGTTATTTTGTGAGGGGGGGGGGGGGGGGGGGGGGGGGGGGGGGGGGTGGGGGGGGGGAGGGACTGCTGGCAGCGGAGAAAAAAAAGGAAAAAAGAAAGACAATTCCACAGATTAATGACCTGAGAGAAGAAATTCCAACTAATGGAAGTCCCGTTATTTTTAAATTATAATCATCTTTATTAGTGTCACAAGTAGGCTTACATTAAGTACAGTGAAGTTATTGTGAAAGTCCCCTTGTCGCCACACTAAGGCGCCTATACATTGAGGGAGAAATCAGATTGTCCAATTCACCTAACATAGAACATAGAACATTACAGCGCAGTACGGGCCCTTCTGCCCTCGATGTTGCGCCGACCTGTGAAACCATCTGAAGCCTATCTGACCTACACTATTCCATTTTCATCCATGTGTCTATCCAGTGACCACTTAAATGCCCTTAAAGTTGGCGAGTCTACTACTGTTGCAGGCAGGGCGTTCCATACCCCTACTACTCTCTTGAGTAAAGAAACTGCCTCTGACATCTGTCCTATATCTACCACCCCTCAATTTAAAGCTATGTCCCCTCGTGTTGGTCATCACCATCCGAGGAAAAAGACTCTCACTGTCCACCCTATCTAACCCTCTGACTATCTTATATGTCTCTATTAAGTCACCTCTCAGCCTTCTCCTCTCTAACGAAAACAACCTCAAGTCCCTGAGCCTTTCCTCGTAAGACCTTCCCTCCATACCAGGCAACATCCTAGTAAATCTCCTCTGAACCCTTTCCAAAGCTTCCACATCCTTCCTATAATGTGGTAACCAGAACTGCACGCAGTACTCCAGGAGCGGCCGCACCAGAGTTATGTACAGCTGCAGCATGACCTTGTGGCTCCGAAACTCAATCCCCCTACTGATAAAGGCTAGCACACCATATGCCTTCTTAACAGCCCTATTAACCTGGGTGGCAACTTTCAGGGATTTATGTACCTAGATGCCGAGATCTCTCTGTTCATCTACACTACCAAGAATCTTGCCATTAGCCCAGTACTCTGCATTCCTGTTACTCCTTCCAAAGTGAACCACCTCACACTTTTCCGCATTAAACTCCATCTGCCACCTCTCAGCCCAGCTCTGCAGCTTATCTATGTCCCTCTGTATCCTGTAACATCCTTCAGCACTATCCACAACTCCACCGACCTTCGTGTCATCTGCAAATTTACTAACCCATCCTTCTACACCCTCTTCCAGGTCATTTATAAAAATGACAAACAGCAGTGGCCCCAAAACAGATCCTTGCGGTACACCACTAGTAACTGAACTCCAGGATGAACATTTGCCATCAACCACCACCCTCTGTCTTCTTTCAGCTAGCCAATTACTGATCCAAACCACTAAATCACCTTCAATCCCATACTTCCTTATTTTCTGCAATAGCCTAACAATCATGTCTTTTGAGACTTTTTATTTTTTATTTTTAAAAATAAATTTAGAGTACCCAATTCATTTTTTCCTAGGGGAAATTTAGCGTGACCAATCTACCGAGCCTGCACATCTTTTGGTTGTGGGGGCGAAATCCGCAAACATGGGGAAATGCGCAAACTCCACATGGACAGTGACCTAGAGCCGGGATCGAACCTGGGACCTCAGTGCCATGAGAAACCTCAGAAACCGGAGCCCGTGGAGTAAACCCACACAGACATGCGAACATGCAGATACAAAGTGACTCAAGCTGGGAATTGAACCCAGGTGTCTGGCGCTGTGAAGCAACAGTGCTAACCACTGTGCTACCGTGCCGCCCATATTGTGCCCAGTTTTAGGTTCCCCTATACTCTCGTCAAACCCTAATAATCTTTTATGTTTTAATAAGAATCTCTCCGAAACTCCAATGTGTTATCGGCCAACATTTCAACCTTTTCTTAAAAGGCAATCCCTTTGCTTGAGGAATAAGCTCAGTGAACCTTCTCTGAACTGTCCAGTGCAAGTATTTTCCTCAAATAAGGGACCAAAACTGCATGCAATGCTCCAGGTGCAGTCTCATCAATGCCTTGCAACAGTTGTGCCAGACTTCCCTACTTTTAAACTCCAACCCACTTGCAATATAGGCCAACATTCCATTTGCCTTCTTAATCACTGCTGTTGTGTGCACATGCTAATGTTTTTGTGATTCAGGTACATGGACTGCAGATCCCTCTGTACTACAGCATTCTGCAGTCTCTCTCCACTTAAATCATATTTTGCTTTTCTATTCTCCCTGTCAAAATGGACAACCTCACATTGTAATCCATCTGCCAAATTGTTGCCCACTCTGTGTTTGTTTGCAAACTCTTTGTATTCTCCTCAGGAGGAGATAAGTGACACAGGTGTAATGTAATGTCACTGATAATGTAGAGGCTCAGGCTATTGCTCTGAGGGCATCGGTTCAAATCCCACCACATCAACGGTTGGAATTTTACAGTCTACATCCCACCCCAGGCGGAAGTGAAGAAACCACTGGACGAACTATACCATCAACAACCAAGAAACAAATCACCCTGAAGCCCTGACAATTGTGGCTGGAGACTTCAACCAGGACAATCTCAGGAAGATTCTACACAAACTCCATCAACATATCTCTTGCCCCACCAGAGATGCAAACACCTTGGACCACTGCTACACGAGCATCAAAGGCGCCTACCGCTCCATTCCCTGACCACACTTTGGCAAATCCGACCACAAGTGAGTACTCCTACTTCCGGCTTACAAACAGCAACTCAAGTGTGTTGAGCCAGTCAAGAAAATCGTGCAGTGCTGGTCCAAGGCTTAGGAGGACATCCTCTGCGATTGGAGTCTGTGGACTGGTCCATATTCAAGGTCGCAGCAGCTTACCTGGAAGAGTACGCAACCACCGTCACAGACTTATCAGTAAGTGTGTCAAGGACTGTACCAAAGAAGACAATCGGAAACCTGGCTCAACCAAAGGGTTCACTCCCTGCTGAAGTTCCGGACGGAGGCATTTAAGTCTGACGACCCTGACCTATATAAGAAATCCAGATGCAACATAGAACATGCAGTGCAGAAGGAGGCCATTCGGCCCATCTAGTCTGCACCGACCCACTTAACTCCTAACCTTATTGGACACTAAGGGCAATTTAGCATGGCCAATCCACCTAACCTGCACATCTTTGGACTGTGGGAGGAAACTGCAGCACCGGGAGGAAACCCACGCAGACATGGGCAGAACGTGCAGACTCCGCATAGACAGTGACCCAGTGGGGAATCGAACCTGGGACCCTGGCGCTGTGAAACCACCGTGCTAGCCACTTGTGCTACCGTGCTGCCCACGTGCGGAAAGCAATCCGGGACGCCAAAAGACAATACCACATCAAACTGTCCCAGGCCAACGAAACAAACCCATGGCGTCTATGGCAGGGCTTACATGAGATCACATGCTACAAAGCAAGGCCGGCAGAATATCTGGGGCTGGAGCATCCCTCCCCAATTAACTGAACAAGTTCTATGCCCGCTTTGAACAGTCAGCCACACATCAGTGCCACGCACCCAAACAACCCTGGACACACCCACTATTACAGCCTTTTGAGGTAAGAGCTGCCTTTTTGAAAGTGAACCCGCGGAAAGCGACAGGTCTCGATGGCGTTCCTGGGCGAGCACTCAGAATCTGCGCTGACCAACTGCCGAGTGAATTCACAGACATCTTCAACACCTCACTCCTCTGCTCCAAGGTCCCCACCTTCAAGAAGACTACCATAATACCAGTACCAAAGAAGAACTAGGTAGCCTGCCTCAATGACTACCGACCGGTGGCCCTGACGTCTGTTATCATGAAATGCTTTGAGCCGCTAGTCATGAGACGGATCAACGCCAGCCTCCCAGACTGTCTCGATCCATTGCAGTTGGCGTCTCACTGCAACTGGCCCACAGCAGATGCTATCTCCGTGGCTCTACAATCAATACTCAAACACCTTTACAACAAGGACACCTCCGTGAGACTTCTGTTAATAGATTACAGCTCCGCCTTCAACACCACTATCCCGACGAGACTTAAACCAAACTCTGCAATCTTGGACTTGATCTCACCTTGTGCAGCTGGATCCTTGACTTCCTTGACAGACCTCCTTTCTTGAATGGCAATGCAATATTTCTGGTTTCCCAATCGACTGGGACCTCTGGAATATGTGTGGAAATTTGGAAGGTTACAACCAATGTATCCATTATCTTTGCAGCCACTTTCTTTCATAACATAGGATGCAGACCATCAGGTTCTGGGGTAGTCAGGGTGGCACAGTGGTTAGCACTATCGCATCACAGCGCCAGGGACCCGGGTTCAATTCCCAGCTTATGTCACTGTGGAATCTGCACGTTCTCCCCGTGTCTGCATGGGTTTCCTCCGGGTGCTCCAGTTTCCTCCTCCCACAAGTCCCGAAAGGCGTGCTTGTTCGGGGAATTGGACATTCTGAATTCTCCCTCGATGTACCCAAACCGGTGCCGTAGTGTGGCGACTAGAAGATTTTCACAGTCAGTAACTTCATTGCAGTTAGAATGTAAGGCCTACTTGTGTAAGGCCTACTTGTGAAACTAATAAAGATTAGATTAAGATTATTTTATATTGTTGTCAGTCTTCAATAATTGGAATTATATTTTCAATAGCATGCTAACTTTATTTTCTAAACACCCATGCTGGCTCTGATAAGTTGTTTTTGTTAGTGGAATGTCATATTTCTCCATTGACTTTGGGTCACTGTCTGTGTGGAGTTTGCACATTCTCCCCGTGTTTGCGTGGGTCTCAGCTCCCACAACCCAAAGATGTGCAGGCTAGGTGGATTGGCCACGCTAAATTGCCCCTTAATTGGAAAAAATGAATTGAGTATACTAAATTTATATTTAAAAAAATAATAAAAAATATTTCTCCATTGACTTTTAAACCACATTTAAAAAAATGTAAACTACTACTACGTCAACGACCCCCCGCCGAGAGAACCCTGTCATGGGCCCTCTCTAGGCAAACTTTATTTTCTCCAGACTGAGAAACCCAGCCATGTCACTAACCCAGGTCTCTACACTCGGGGCTTCGAGTCCCTTCGATTGGATTTGTTTATTGTCACGTGTACCGAGGTACAGTGAAAAGTATTTTTCTGCAAGCAGCTCAACAGATCATTCAGTACATGGGAAGAAAAGGGAATTGAACAGAATTCAAGAAAATACATGAGAATACATAATAGGGCACCACAATATATACAATGTACTACATAAGCATTGGCATCGGATGAAGCAGACACGGGTGTAGTGTTAATGAGGTCAGTCCATAAGAGGGCTTTACATTAATAGGAACCGTCTCCGGGCTACCAGGGAGGCAAAGGCCAGTATGTCGGCCTCTTTTGCTTCCTGAGGCCTCATGGTAGCATGGTGGTTAGCATCAATGCTTCACAGCTCCAGGGTCCCAGGTTCGATTCCCGGCTGGATCACTGTCTGTGTGGAGTCTGCACGTCCTCCCCGTGTGTGCGTGGGTTTCCTCCGGGTGCTCCGGTTTCCTCCCACAGTCCAAAGATGTGCGGGTTAGGTGGATTGGCCATGCTAAATTGCCCGTAGTGTAAGGTTAATGGGGGATTGTTGGGTTACGGGTATACGGGTTACGTGGGTTTAAGTAGGGTGATCATTGCTCGGCACAACATCGAGGGCCGAAGGGTCTGTTCTGTGCTGTACTGTTCTATGTTCTATGAACTCCCGGATCATCTGACACACCAAAGATCGCTATCTCTGGACTCGGCACCGCCCACGTGTCTAAGATCTTGGACATTGCCTGAGCAAATCCCTGCCAGAGTCCTTTAAGAGCCGGGCATGCCCAGAACATATGGACATGATTTGCAGGGCTTCCGACACACCTCGCACATTTATCCTCAACCCCAAAGAGCTTTCTCATCCTGGTTGCCGTCATGTGTGCCCGGTGGACCACCTTAAACTGAATTAAGCAAAGCCTGGCACATGATGAAGAGGAATTGACCCTGTTTAGGGCATCCGCCCACAGGCCCGCACCCAGCTCCCCGCCTAGCTCCTCCTCCCGTTTGCCCTTAAGTTCCTCCCCTGGGGCTTGCTTCGCCTCCTGAAGTTCCTGGCAGATGTCCGACACCTTCTGCTCCCCTACCCAAGTGCCAGAGACCACCCTATCCTATATCCTGCGTGGGGGTAGCAGCAGAAATGATACCACCTGTTTTTTGAGAAAGGCGCATACCTGAAGGTATCTGAAAGCATTACCAGGGGGCAAGCTGAATTTCCCCTCCAGCGCTTTCAGTCTGGGAAAGGTCCCGTCTATGAAAAGGTCCCCCATCCTTTTAATGCCTGCCCTATGCCAGCTTTGAAACCCTCCGTGTATCTTGCCCGGGACAAATCTGATTGAGTATTGGGGTCCAAACTGAGGCTCCCTCTACCCCCCTGTGTCTTCTCCACTGACCCCAGATCTTTAATGCCGCCACCACCACCGACTGGAGGAGAAGCGGGCTAGCGAGAACGGTAGAGGCGCCGTTACAAGTGCCCCTAGGCTGGTACCTATGCATGAGGCCGCTTCTAACCGCTCCCACGTCGACCCCTCCCCCAATACCCATTTCCTAATCATGGCTATGTTAGCCGCCCAATAGTGGCTGCAAATGTTCGGCAGCACCAGTCTCTTTACTCGCGGGGGTCTTATTTGCCCATACGAATCCCGAGATGATCTTGTTCACCCACTTAAAGAAGGACTTGGGGATGAAGATGGGAAGGCACTGGAAGACTAACAGGAATCTGGGGAGAACCGTCATTTTAGCGGTCTGCACCCTCCCCGCTAAAGATAGCGGGAGCATGTCCCACCGTTTGAAGTCCCCCTCCATCTGCTCTACCAGCTGAGATAGATTAAACTTGTGGAGGGCATCCCACTTTCGAGCCACCTGTATCCCTAGGTACCGAAAGCTCTTCCCGACCATCTTCAGTGGAAGCTCTCCCAGTCTCTCTTCCTGCCCCGTAGCTTGGATCCCCCCCCCCCCCCCAACCACCGAACCAACCCCTGCCAGTTCTTTGAGGTCTGCAGTGCTATAGCCAGCAGCTCTTTGCAAGGGCGAATAATAACGGGGAGAGGGGGGACCCCTGCCTCATCTCCCGGTGGAGCCTAAAGTATTCCGACCTCACCCTGTTCATGCACACACTGGCCACGGGGGCCTGGTAGAGTAGCTGGACCCAACCTATGAACCTCTCTCCTCCCCAAGACGCAAATCCACCCAGTGTGGAGCATATCGGAGACCCACAGACTCGCCGGATGCAACAGCCTGAACTTCACCCCTTTGCTGTGGAAGGCCGTCTTAGCCCGGTTGAATCCAGCGCGCCTCTTGGCCAACTCTGCTCCCAGATCCTGATAAATGTGGATTACGCTGTTCTCCCACCTGCTGCTCCACTCCTTTTTAGCCCATTGCAGGACTCGTTCCTTATCTGAGAAGCAGTGGAACCGTGCCACCATGGCCCTCGGCGGTTCATTCGTTTTGGGCTTCCTTTCAAGGACTCTGTGCACCCCATCCAGTTCCAGAGGCCGAGGGAATGCTCCGGACTCCATCAGGATCCTCAGCAACGTGGTCATGAATGCGCTTGCGTCTGACCCCATCGCACCCTCAGGTAGGCCCAGAATGCACAGGTTTTGCCTCCTGGACCTGTTTTCAAGATTTTCCAGCCTCTCCTGCCACCTCTTGTGTAGGGCGCCGTGTGCCTCCACCATGACGGCTAGGCCCAATATCTTGTCTTCATTATCGGAGACCTTTTTCTCAATCTCCTTGATCGCCGTCTGCATTTTCTGGGTCTCAACCATTTTCACCATTGAGGCCTTCATTGGGGTCAGCATCTCCGTTTTCAAGTCAGCAAAGCAGCTTCTAAGGAGCTTCTGCTGTTCCCACGACCACTGGGCCCACGCTGCCTGATCCAAGCCAGCCGGCATTTTCTGTTCCTGTGCCTGTTCCTGCCGCTTCTCACTGGTCATTTGTTTGGCCGTCCTGCTCCTGGTCCCCTCCATAAACTGCTGTGGGGAGCCTTCTAGCGCCATTTGCCTGCCGATTTGTGTCGAAAAGGGGCAGTCAAAGCTCCTTAAAAGGGTCCGTTAACGGCGGGAGCTGCCGAAAACGCGACCTACCTGCACATGGCCTCCACCAGAAGATCGTCTGTATGAAATTTTTAACTTCCATCTAAGTTGCATCATCATTTATTACGCTATCGAAAATTTATTTTAGAAGTGAAGGAGAAAGTGCTCATAACTTCGCTTGCTCTCGGAGAGTACTTCTCTGTGCTACTCAGTCTGCTTGCTAATGTTATTGCTGCTGTCGACTGGAGATTCCCTTGACTTGCCAGATTTAAATTGTCATTGAGAAAGCAGTAAACCACACTACAGAGATTGTCCGATCTTTGTAGGCAGCTTTCTTCAAGGTCAATGTTAGTGCTGCCGACTGCAAATCCAGCCTCTTGAGAATGGTTGTAGCAATAACTTTCATTTCGTGGTGATGGTGATTGTAAGATTTATGAAAACCCTTTCTTGGTTTCCGAAGTTTTATGGTCCTCTTGTTTCTTAATTTATTAATTGGTGGCCTAGATTGCAATAGGAACAGGGTATTGGTTTATATTTAGGTACTTGAAATTGCTACACTCGACCTGAGAAAGGATGGTGATTCACATTCATGGTATATTAATACCTGCACTCTGCTTTTTGAGATTGGATAAGGTTTCTTTGTTTAATGAATTAAAATTTACTGATCACTTTTGTAATGATGATGTTTAGCTTAATGTAAATATCTTAGGAAATGATAGAAATAAGGAAAGGATACTTTGTTCAATAAGCAACCATGCTTTTTTTGCTAATCTCTACCCACACGTCATCAGTTATCTGGCAGCGTGGTAGCATAGTGGTTAGCACAGTTGCTTCACAGCTCCAGGGTCCCAGGTTTGATTCCCAGCTCTGGGTCCCGTGTGGAATTTTCACACACTCCCCGTGTCTGTGTGGGTTTCCTCCGGGTGCTCCAGTTTCCAACCCACAGTTCAAAGATGTGTGGGTTAGGTGGATTGGTCATGTTAAATTGCCCTTCATGTCCCAAAAAGATTAATTGGAGATTATGGGGATAGGGTAGGTACGTGGGCTTGAGTGGGGTGCTCTTTGTAAGGGCTGGTGCAGACTCGATGGGCCGAATGGTCTCCTTCTGCACTGTAAATTCTATATGATTGGCCACGCTAAATTGCCCCTTAAGAGCCGGGAATTGAACCCGGGACTTGAAGCAACAATGCTAACCACTGTGCTACCGTGGCAGCAGTGTATTCCTTCCCGATGATGCACTACAACAGCTCACTGAGGCTTCTTTGACAACACGTTCCAAATTCCCCCCACCACCAACTATAGACCACGTACAGGCGCCACCTCACGCCCTGGAGAGGTACCATCCATGCTGTTGGAAATGGATTCTCTGCAACAGCTGGGAGGACAGACTTGCTAACATCAACATCATTGAAGGAGCCAAGAGCACCAACATACAGCCTTGAGCAGCTGAAACCAACTCCGCTTGACTGGCCTGGAGTTCCTTCGGTGGACAATCATATTCGTTAGTGAGTGATTGCCGAACAAGAAGACTAGCAGAGTTGCCATTTTGATGCTCATGGTCAACAGGCATGTGGAAGTACAACATGAGTTCACATTGCCATTGACCAGGTTTGGAAATAAGCTTGCAAGTAATCCCCCAAGTTTGCTAGTGATCCCCTCAAGAGGTTGCAAATGAAACCCTTTTTGAGTGGCCGTGGGAAATAGTATTTCCCTGAACGACTGAAGGTGAATAAGTAATAAATATATGACAACTACATATGTATGTTATATAAATTTCACAGGCCAACCTCACTTTTCAATTTGAAACCAGCATTTAACCATCCATGTGAGTACTTGACTTTTGTTATTTCAGCTCCTTATCGATTTAGCTTTAATTTTCATGCATCGTTTTCTCTCAAGTCAACTGGCTGGTATTAACATCAGCTGAATTAGAGAGTGTGGTTTTAGAGGCAGATAATAGCTGACAAATTTACTGATTTCCTTTGAGGAGGTTGTATATCTGCAGGATAAGGCTGTCAAAACTTGTTTTCTAGTACTCCTGTGAAGCACCTTGGGATTTTATTTATTGCATTAAATATGCTACATAAATACAAGCTGTTTTTGGGTTCAGGAAGTTTGAAACTGTCCCACTATCAAGTAACTTTGGAAGCTGATCATTGATTCGCTATGGAATAGGAACCAAAACATTCGGCTGCTCTGAAGTATGAGCTAATGATAGTCAGCAAAAGACTGTGGAAGACCGAGAGGTGCTAGAGTCAAAACTGGATTGACTGTGAAATCAGAGGTTGAAATAGGGTTTATAGGGCAACACGGTAGCACAGTGGGTTAGCCCTGCTGCCTCACGGCGCCAAGGTCCCAGGTTCGATCCCGGCTCTGGGTCACTGTCCGTGTGGAGTTTGCACATTTTCCCCGTGTTTGCGTGGGTTTTGCCCCATAACCCAAAGATGTGCAGGCTACGTGGATTGGCCATGCTAAATTGCCCCTTAATTGGAAAAATTAATTGGGTACTCTAAATTCATAAAAAATAAGAAATTGGGTTTATTATGGTATTTTTTGTGAATGAATCAGAGGATGTAATATTTTACATTACATCAGTGTTTTTTTTTTACAACAGCAAATGGATGTATTGACCAATGTACAATAATTTAGAGATTTGGTTACTCTTACGGGCGCCTGGTCAGCTCTCCACATTGGCTAAGAGATTGGACCAGGACCATAACTTTTTAAGTTGTTAAATTTTTTTTTTAGCATACCCAATTCATTTTTTTTCAAAGGGGCAATTTTAGCATCGCCAAATTCACCTATCCTGCACATAATAATAATATCACTATTGTCACAAGTAGGTTTCAATGAAGTTACCGTGAAAAGCCCCTAGTCGCCACATTCCGGCGCCTGTTCGGGGAGGCCGGCACGAGAATTTAACCCACGCTGCTGGCATTGTTCTGCATTATAAGCCAGCTATTTAGCCCACTGTGCTAAACCAGCCCTGATCCATCTTTGGGTTATGGGGATGAAACCCACACAAACACAGGGAGAATGTGCAAGCTCCACACGGACAGTGACCCAGAGCTGGGATCGAACCTGGGACCTAGGCACCATGAGGCAGCAGTACTAACCACTGTGTCCCCGTGCTGCCCATCCTTTTCAGTTTTCAAAGTGATGCGGAATGATCGACTCGTTCCAGGAGTGATAATATAAAAAATATTTAAACAAATGCAAAACAATATTTTAACTTTTACGCTTCAACCTAACAATAACAGATGACATGTAGTTTCTTAACCTTTACACACAAATTCTCATTAAACAGCACCTTAAATGAACATGCAGCTCTCATTCCACTTACATAGGCAGGCAAAGATGATACTAGCAATTTTCTGCTGTTAATTAATTTCCTTTAGAACCCTTTTGAATACCTGTCTCTGTAACAGTTGTTTCATGACCTCTCTTGATGGCTTTTCAAATCCTCCCCACCTGCACAAAACAGGATTCTTTCGTTCCCTCTCTCTGAGCTCCGCCCAGCCTCTCAAACAAAGGTTGTCTCCTGGGGTGTTCAGACTTGAACCCAATATCCTTACCGTGGCTGTTTGATTTTCCGCTCCCGTTTATACAAACGAATAGAGCCATGCTATTGATATACAACTAATCTCCTACTGATGGGCGAAGAGGCCATCAGACTCTGGAATGGGCTAATGGCTGGTCAGACAGGAGTGTCCCGAAGGACAATGGATCTTGACTGACTTACCCTTGCTGAACAGGGGCATCCTGCGTATTCCTGCTAACGAGTTTAAGTCTGCATGGGACAATGTAACTCAGGCCAGGCGTAGGCTGACTCCGTGCTAGCAGTTTTTCCCTCAGTCTGTTTAACCCCTAAATTGTCTGCTACATCTTTGATCCCATTTCTGGACCCAAGTTCCCAAGATATCCATCTCTTAACACCAGGTTAGTGTGCAGAAAGGTGACAGACGAAGTTCAACATGATAACTAAAACTGTGGCATCAGAAAAGGGAAAATACATTCTGTAATAAATGTTATATGTTTCAGGTATCAGAGCAGAAAGGGACCTTGAAGTTTTGGTGGGTAACTGTTGATGTGTTAGGCAGGTTGGTTCGATGTGGACTGCACTCTGCAGGGAAGTTAGAAACAGATGTCTAACACTGGAGAAGATCCAACACTGTTTTATTCAACTATAGAACTGCTATACATATTCAGCTGTGGGTCGACTGGTGACCCTGTAGTAGCCTGACCAGACTTACTAGCTATCGCATGGTGTTTGCACTCGCTAGCTCGTGCACTCTGACTGTCTCAGTAGCTGGGTCCCGAGAGAGCGGGAAACGTAGTGCCCTCTGGTATTATAGTGGTAGTGTCCTGTCTGGTGATTGGCTGTACTGTGTTGTATGCTTACTGGTCATCCTAAGTGTCAATCGCTGCCTGTCTGCATCTCATTATATACATAAGTGGATATTATGACCTCTCTTTTCCCCCCCCCCCTTTTCTTTTTAGTTAAATAAATACTGAGGTATGTATACGTGTATATAAATATATATAAACGGTGCTTGAACAAACGTATATACATGGGAAGGTGTCGATGGTGCAGATACATGGCAAACAAAGCAATATTTACAAAGGTTAAATCGATGAATTCAGTCCCAAAATTTACAAAAGTTCAATCTACAGATTCAGTCTTTGTGATGGGTGACGAATTCTTCTCGATCGCCACAGAGGTGGATCAGGAGCCGCCTTCACGTGGATAGATGGGATTGGTGCCATTGCGGTGGTCGCGTGGGCCGGCAGGATCGCTAGCAGATCGGTGGCCTAGTGGCAGGGTACGTCCGGAGGAAGTATGATGGCCGGCGGAGCACTGCGGTCAGGTGGTGGGCGTGGAACTCTTCGCAATGCCCGTCTGTTGCGCCGTAGCAGGGAGCCATCAGCCATGCAGACAAGGAAAGACCTTGGGGCAACTTGTTTGACAACAACAGCTGTGGCTGACCAGCCACCCTCAGGCAACTGGACGCGAACATGATCGGCTGGAGCCAGCTCGGGTAGATCCGTGGCACGAGCATCATATGTGACCTTCTGTTGGGCCCGGGACTGCTGCATCTTTTTGTAAAACCATGAGGTGGTCAAGGTCTGGAACATGGATGGCTGGAAATGTGGTCCTCAGAGTGCGATTCATGTGCATCTGCGCTGGAGATAACCCAGTGGACACTGGGGTTGCCCTGTATGCCAGCATTGCCAGGTTGAAGTTGGAACCTGAGTCTGCAGCTTTTGCACAGCAACCGCTTGACAATATGGACCCCTTTCTCGGCCTTCCCATTTGATTGCGGGTAGTGGGGACTGGAGGTAACGTGACGGGAGTTGTAGGACGGTGCAAAATCAGACCATTCCTGGCTGTAAAAGCATGGACTGTTGTTGCTCATTACCGTGAGCGGTATCCCGTGCCTGATGAATGTTTCTTTGCAGGCTTTGATGATCGTCTTTGACGTGAGGTCGGACAGTTTCACCACTTCTCGGTAACTGGAGAAGTAGTGACCAGGAGTACGTAGTCACGCCCCTTGGCGTGGAAAAGGTCTACACCTACTTTGGACCACGGAGAGGTCACAATCTCGTGCTTTTGCAGTGTTTTCTTGGGTTGAGCCGTTTGAAACTTCTGACAGGTGGGGCAGTTGAGGACTGTGTTGGCAATGTCCTGGTTAATGCCCGGCCAATAAACCGCCTCCCGAGCTCTGCGTCGGCATTTCTCGACTCCAAGGTGACCCTCATGGAGTTGACCCAGCACCATAGCCTGCATGCTCTGAGGAATAACGATCCTGTTGAGTTTCAGAAGGATTCCCTCCACAACCGTCAGCTCGTCTTTCACGTTAAAGAATTGGGGACATTGTCCCTTCTGCCAGCCATGGGTAAGGTGCTGCATCACACGCTGCAGTAGAAACTTGGCCGTTTCCTCACGAATTTGGACCACCCGTTCGTCAGAGGCTGGGAGGTGGTGGCACACAATTGCACTTGTGCTTCTATGTGGCAGATGAAGTCACCTTGTTCACACGGTGTGGTGATGGATAGGGCATCTGCAATGATCAGCTCTTTGCCTGGCGTGTAGACAAGTTCGAAGTCATAGCGGCGGAGTCGAAGAAGAATTCGCTGTAACCGAGGTGTCATGACATTTAAATCCTTCTGGATTATGTGGACTAGAGGCCTGTGATCCGTTTCCACAGTGAATTTCGGCAGGCCATAAACGTAGTCATGAAACTTGACTATTCCTGTCAGGAGACCCAGACACTCCTTTTCGATCTGGGCATACCGTTGCTCAGTGGGCGTCATGGCCCTGGAGGCATATGCCACTGGAGGCCAGGACAAGGAGTAATCTCGCTGGAGGAGCACCGCCCCAATGCCGTCCTGGCTTGCATCAGTTGATATCTTGGTTTCCTTGGTTGGGTCGAAGAATGCTAGAACTGGGGACTGTGGTGAGCTTTGCCTTCAGCTCACACCATTCCGCTTCATGTGTGGGCAGCCACTGGAATTCCGTTGACTTCTTGATGAGATGGCGGAGGGCCGTGGTGTGGGATGCCATATTGGGAATGAATTTCCTGAGAAAGTTGACCATCCCGAGGAAGCAGAGGACCGCCTTCTTGTCCTCCGGGGTCTTCATGCCGTTGATCGCCAAGACCTTGTCAGCGTCTGGCCGCACACCCTGCTGCGAGATGTGGTCACCTAGAAACTTAATATCTGATTGACCAAATGAGCACTTGGCCCTGTTGAGCTGGAGACCATGTTCATGAATTCGCTGGAAGACCTGCTTGAGGCGAGCGATGTGTTCCTGGGGCGTTGTGGACCAGATAATCACGTTGTCCACGTATACTCGCACCCCCTTGATGCCCTCCATCATCTGCTCCATGATGCTGAGAAACACTCCGGAGGCAGATATGATGCCGAAAGGCATGCGGTTGTAGCAGTAGCGACCGAACGGGGTGTTGAACGTGCACAGCTTGCGACTGGACGCGTCCAGCTGTATTTGCCAAAAGCCCCGGGAGGCGTCCAGCTTAGTGAAGAATTTGGTATGAGCCACCTCACTGGTCAACTCTTCACGTTTCGGGATCGGGTAATGCTACCGCATGATGTTGCGGTTTAGAGCCTTAGGATCAATGCAAATGCGGAGCTCCCCTGATGGCTTCTTTACGCAGACCATGGAGCTGACCCAGTCTGTTGGCTCTGTGACCTTCGAGATGATGCCCTGGACTTGGAGGTCCTGTAGTTGCTTTTTCAGACGATCCTTGAGGGTCGCCGGCACCAGGCGTGGTGCATGAATTACAGGGGTGGCGTTCGGCTTCAGCAGGATTTTGTATCGGTATGGGAGTGTGCCCATTCAATCGACTACGCTGTGGTACTGCGTGATAATGTCGTCTATGTCGGCTTGCAAATTTCCATCGGGCGAGGCCGTCGCCGGTGACGATGACATGATGTGGACTCGCTGAACCAGGTTCAGGAGCTTGCAGGCGTGAGCACCGAGCAGGGATGCCCTGTCAGGCCTGACGATTTCAAACCGTAATGTTGCCTTGATCACCTTGTTGGATACCCCTAGTTGACACGAGCCACTGCCAGCTATGGCATTGCCATTGTAGGCAAGGAGCTGGCAGGCCGGTGGAAGGATGTTTGGTCGAGCCTGGATGGTGTCGAGGTCGGATTGTGAGGTGAGGTTCGCAGACGCGCCAATGTCCAGTTTAAATTGGATGCAAGCCTTGTTAACTGTGAGGACAGCACACCACCTGTCGTCTGGATCCACACTGAGGATCGAGAGGCGTTGCGCAGGTGTGGTGGAGGCCCATTCTCCCCGTGTTTGCGTGGGTTTCGCCCCCACAACCCAAAAATGTGCAGAGTAGGTGGATTGGTCACACTAAATTGCCCCTTAATTGGAAAAAATAATTGGGTAATCTAAATTTATATTTAGAAAAATGTGTGGTGGAGGCCAGCTCATGTGTGCTTATGATGCCCACCCAATATGGAGACTTGAGGCAGTCAGCATCAGGGTCCGTTGGGCTGTGGGGATCGGAATCTGGCATGCCTTGCTGTATTGAGCGGACACTTCTGCGCCGCAGCTGGGATCGCTGGCTGCTGAGCGGTGGAACAGATCTGCAAAGGGGTGCGTGTGGCCAAGTTTGCCACACTGGAGACATCGGTGTCCTTTTGCCGGACATTGCCGCTTTAAGTGGGCAGAGCCACAATTCGGACACGTCATGATGCTGACGTCAGCGCGTTCCGTGCGCCATCGCGCATGCGCAGTGCGGTCAGTCGACGTACGCACCTGCGTAGTCAGGTTGTCAGTCTCATCGTCCACTCGGTCATGGCGCGCATGTGCAGAGATCTGGGAAAAGCGCGCAAAATGGTCACTCTCCTCGATGCTCAGGCCCTGTATCTGTGCGATGGCCTGCACCATTCCCGCCTCGTGGGAGGCCAGCTTTGCAGTTTCTGCCGCCGTGATGTGGGAGTAACGATTCTTGGCATTCTCATGGACAACACACGTCTCAATAGCGGCAGAGAGGGTCAACTGTTTGATTTTAACGAGCTACAGTCGTTGAGTCATAGTTACAGGACTGCGCTAGGATGCGGAGATGGGTCAAGAAGGAGTGAAAAGGTTCATCCTTACCCTAAAGCCTCTGTGGAAGACGTACCCGTCAAAAGCTCTCATTCACCTCAATGTCGCAGTGGCTGTCGAACTTCAGCAGGACTGTTTTGAATTTTGTTTTGTCTTCGCCGTCGGCGAACGTAAGGGAGTTGTAGATATGGATAGCGTGATCCACCAGAGTGGAGAGAAACTACGCTATCTTTCTGGCATCCGATGCTGCCTCGAGGTCGGAGGCCTCGATGTACAAGAGGAACTTTTGCTTGAAGATTTTCCAGTTGGCGCCGAGGTTGTTGGAGATGCGGAGTTGCAGAGGAGGCTGGATGTTTTCCATTTCGCTGGATGGCTGCTTGCTGGTCAATGCTGATTCACTCGAGGTAGGTCCGTCAATTTCAGTACCACTCTGGTACCATGATGTGTCAGGCAGGTTGGTTCGATGTGGACTGCACTCGATGGAGGGAAGTTAGAAACAGACGTCTAACACTGGAGAAGATCCAACACTGTTTAATTCAACTATAGAACTGCTAGACATATTCAGCTGTGGGTCGACACTATACTGATCTGACTGGTGACCTTGTAGTAGCCTGACCAGACTTACTAGCTACCGCATGGTGTTTGCACTTGCTAACTCGTGGACTCTGACTGTCTCAGTAGCTGGGTCCCGAGAGAGCGGGAAACCTAGTGCCTTATGGCTTTATAGTGGTAGTGTCCTGTCTGGTGATTGGCTGTACTGTGTTGTATGCTAACTGGTCGTCTTATGTGTCAATCACTGCCTGTCTGCATCTCATTATATACATAAGTGGATATTATGACAGCCGTTAGCTCCAGAGTAGTGATGAAAGCAAATAAACAATTATTAAATGGGTTATCAAACAAAAGGTGTGACTTATTATTTTGAGACAGTGTGATGTTGAAGTTGTAGATTGCTTTAGTGAGGCCACATCTGGAATGACATAACAAATTACAGCTCAGCACCAGACCATTTGGCCCAAATATTCTGTGCAGGTGAATTCCATACTAGTGCCCTCCCATCCTACTTCCATTTCACCGTAACAGTATATAATTCTGTTCCTTGTTCCCTAATGTACTTCCCTAACTTGAATACATCTATGCTATTTGCCTCAATTACTACTTCTGGTATCGAGTTCCACAGTCTAACCACTCTCTGGGTAATGACGTTGCTTCTGAATTCCTTATTGAGTTCAGATGAGGACCACATGATTGATTACTCATAACTCGGCTCTACAATTTAAGCGAAGCTTGTGTGCACTGGAACTTTGCTCCTTGGAGAAGAGGAATATGCGTTTCTCAGATATGTTAAACTTTAATACATAAAATCTCTGGCAGATGCAAGTTGCAAGGATTAGGTGACCTAGTTTAACATAAAGCATTTCAAAATGAGGAATGGCAGCAATGTTTACTTGACCTAAAATGTTGATAGACTTGTGGAACAGGTTGTGCCTTGTGGCGTGGGGGATTTATTTTAAAGCAGTAGATAAATCATTTCATAAAAGAGATCGGTCATTGTGGGCCATAGCTTCAGAGCTCCCCAGCATTGGGCAGTGGGTAGCATAGTGGTTAGCACAGTTGCTTCACAGCTCAAGGTCCCAGGTTCAATTCCCGGCTTGGGTCACTGTCTCCCCGTGTCTGCGTGGGTTTCCTTCGGGTGATCCAGTTTCCTCCCACAGTCCAAAGATGTGCAGGTTTGGTGGATTGCCCATGCTAAATTGCCCTTAGTGTCCAAAAGGTCGGGTGGGGTTGCTGGGGTTGCGGGAGTTGGGTGGAGGTGTGGGCTTGGGTAGTGTGCTCTTTCCAAGGGCCGGTGCGACTCGATGGGCCGAGTGGCCTCCTTCTGCACTGTAAATTCTATGAAATCTATGAATTCTCTGAAATTGAATTTGGGGATACCCCAAAGATGTGGTGGGGAATCCCTGAAAGCTTCCCAGGTAAGGGTTTGCACTGCAATTTTCCAGAAGTACAAAGTTCCTCTGGG
Organism: Scyliorhinus canicula; assembly: GCF_902713615.1. Taxonomy (NCBI): domain Eukaryota; kingdom Metazoa; phylum Chordata; class Chondrichthyes; order Carcharhiniformes; family Scyliorhinidae; genus Scyliorhinus; species Scyliorhinus canicula. The sequence goes on from NC_052150.1 coordinate 172,800,127, forward strand.
CAATTGCCCTGCACTGGAAACCATCCGGAAATGTGATTTGTATCACAAACTTTGGAGGTTCTGGCTTTGTTAAACAAATTAGTTACCCAGAAAAAGTTAGAATTAAAACCTCTTCTGATTTGTGGGTAACTATTATAAAGGCTCAGTCAGACGTCCACCACCACCCCCTGACTCACTGTGGGATACCCTCCCCACCCCTGAACTCCATCTAAATCCTACCATTTAAAAACTTGCCATCTCCCTGGCCTGTCAATTTCAATGTGACCTTTAACTTCAAAAAAATAAATGGTGTCCTTTGCCGTAAGACCATAAGTCATAGGAGCAGAATTAGGCCACACGACCCATCGAGTCTGCTCCGCCATCCAATCATGGCTAATACGTTTCTCATCCCCATTCTCCTGCCTTCTCCCATAACCCCTGATTCCCTTATTAATCAAGAACCTATCTAGCTCTGTGTTAAAGACACTCAATTGATTTGGCTTCCACAGCCTTCTGCAGCAAAGAGTTCCACAGATTCACCACCCTCTGGGTGATGAAATTCCTCATCTGTTTTAAAGGATTGTCCCTTTAGTCTGAGATTGTGTTCTCTGCTTCTAGTTTTTCCTACAAGGGGAAACATCCTCTCCACGTTCACTCTATCCAGGCCACGTAGTATCCTGTAAGTTTCAATAAGATCCCCCCTCATCTTTCTAAATTCCAACGGGTACAGACTCCAGAGTCCTCAAACGTTCCTCATGCAACAAGCTCTTCGTTCCAGGGATCATTCTCCAACGGAGCTGGACTTTGACATCTCGAGGACAGCTGTGTTGCCTGGATTCAATCCGACCTGAGTTTGAAGGTCGTGCGAGACAGGCATGGAAGAAAATCCAGAGTGGCAATCTGACACTGATTGCCACTCTGAGGATGTTACCGTCCTATTTGTTCCAAAATAATAGAAATATATTTTGTTTTCCATCTCTCCCTTTGACTGGGTTCATTTGCCTGCCTTGCTGTTTGCCTTTTCTTTTTGATTCAATCGATTCTTTTGTTTTAAAAGGTACTTTATTTCCGAACATGTTTTATACAGTAACACAACTTTAACATCAAACAGATTATACAATTTGTACATTTAACCCCCAACCCCCACCCCCCCACCCACCCACCCACGTGACAAACAGAGCATTGCATATAGTCATGACCGGCCTCCACTGTACCTCGGAGCCCTAGTCTGACCCTCTTAGGGCAAATTTGATTTTCTCCAACCTGAGAAACTAGTACAAGTCTCCCAATCATGCTGTGACCCCTGGTGGCATGACCTCCAATTCAAAGGGAAATCAGTGAGGCCAAGGCAACAACATCGGCCATTTTACTCTGACACCCCAAAGATTGCCGGCTTCATTTCAAACCCAACAATCTTTGATTGGTTCCAAAACACCACATCCCAAAAGTTCTCCAACTCCACCCCCCGTCCGAACATATGAGCATAATTCGCCTGACCCCCCACACCTCTCATCTGTCCACTACCTCCGAGGGAAAAAAATACTCATCAGAGTCATGTGGACCCGATGCACCACCTTAAACTGTATAAGACTCATCCTTGCGCAGGAAGAAGTTGACATTGCATCGCACCATAGTCATCCCACCTCTCCCCCAACCCTCCCACTGTCACTTGATTCTCACACAGTGGAGCCATCAGTGAAAGTGCCTCTTCAGATGGTTCCAAATTTTTATGGACGACTCCACCACAGGACTGCTCGTGTACTTCCTCTGGGTGAATGGCAGCAGGGCCGTCACAAGGATCCTCTGGCTTGTCCCCTCGCATGACGACTCCTCTAACCTGACACAACCTGCACTTTCACTGCCCAATAGTCATGCAGCAAATTTGGGAGCGCCAGTCCCCCGTCCCGCCTCTGCTTTTGCAACAGGGTACCACTAACCCTCGGCCCCCTTCCTGTCTCCACAAATACCGAGATTAATGCATCTACCTTTCGAAAAAAGCCGTTGGGGAGGAAAATCGGGAGAAACAAACAGGAATATTGGCAGTATGTTCATCTTTGTCACCTGTACCCGCCCTGCCAAAGTGAAATGCAGACTATTCTCCTCCACCAACCCTGTCAGGTTCCACCTCTGCATTGTGACCCACTCATGTGATGCCTGGATCCCCAAATACCATAACTTCTCTCTTGCTACCGTAAAACGGCAGAGCCTCCAGATTTGCCTCAAAACATTTACTGGGAAGACCTTGCTTTTCCCAACGTTCAATTTATAGCTCGAGAAGGCCCCACATTTCTCAGGTAAGCCCATGATTCTTCCCATGCTTTATATTGGATCCGTCACGAACAGCACCAGGTCATTGGCATGCAGAGGTACCCTGTGTCCCCCCCCCCCCCCCCCCCCCCCCCCTCCCCCCCCAATCCCCCGCCACTGAGCCAAGGCACAAAGAGCCATCGCCCAGGGCTCAATCGCCAACATGAACGTAGCGGGGACAGTAGACACTCCTGCCTCGTTCCCCTATGCAGCCCAAAATATCCAGTGTTTGTTTCATTAATTTGCACACTTACCATGGGAGTCGCATACAACAACCGAACCCATGCCCCACAAACCTCCCCAGGATTTCAAACAAATACCTCCACTCTACCTGGCCAAAATCCTTCTCGGACACACTCCAACACTTCGTTAGCCCTGATGGTTCCTCCAGCACCTGCCTTTTCCCCTCCAACTCCAGGAAGTCTAGCCTGCCCAGAAACTGACCCATCGCAGCCTCCTTGCCCCGGGCCCAGCCCTATACAGTCCCTGTAGAAGGCTTTGAACACCAAATTTATCCTTTCTGGATCCGACACCACCTCCCCCATCCTATATGATAGTGGGCCAATATATAGATCGCCTTCTCCCCAATACTGGTACTGCATTCCCGTGCCTGCCGCAGCTGACCCGCCACCCTTCCTGTTGTCAACCGGTCCTCTTACTTTCGCCAGCAACTCCTTCCTGGGGGCTCCAGAGTACCTCCTAGCCACCTCAATTATCTTGTTCTACAATCATCTCTACTCCCTCCCTGTTCTATCTTTATGGGCCTTGAACAAGATAATTTCCCCGGGACAACCGCTTTCAAAGCCTCCCAACGCCGATACCTCCCCACTCTGATTGAGCGTGACATAATTCTTAATCTTCAATGTCATCTTCCTGCAGAACTCTTCGTCTGCCCAAAGAACAAAGAAAAGTACAGCACATGAACAGGCCCTTCGGCCCTCCAAGCCTGTTCCGACCATGCTGCCTGTCTAACTAAAATCTTCTACACTTCCTGGGTCCGTATCCCTCTATTCCCATCTTATTCATGTATTTGTAAGATGTCCCTTAAATGTCACTATCGTCCCTGCTTCCACCCTTCCTCCGGCAGCGAGTTCCAGGCACCCACTACCCTCTTGTGTAAAAAAAAACTTGCCTCGTACATCTCTTCTAAACCTTGCCCCTCGCACCTTAAAGCTATGCCCCCTAGTAATTGACCCCTCTACTCTGGGGGAAAAAGCCCCAGATCCAACCTCCACTCCGGCTTCTGCGCTTGACCCAAACAAATTCTCACATCTAGATAGTGCGGAGCGTGATCCGAAATCCCTATTCCTGCATACAGTATTAAGCTGCCTCCACCTCTCTTAGCACTGCCCGGCTCACCACAAAAAAAGTGGCCTATATATACCGTATACACATGTGAGAAGGAGTACTCCCTCTCTCACAGCTGTCCAAACCTCCATGGGTCCACCATCCCCATTTTCTCCACAAACCCTTCCATTCTGCATTCTTGACCTCCCCATCGACTTAGGGCCCTCCTAACAATCCTCAGTTCCAGTACACAATGAAATTTCCCCCACACCCCCATAATCAGCTGGTCCAAGTCTGCAATCGCCTAACTGCCTCTTCATGATCCAATGTCATGCAATTAGGCGCATATACATTTACCAGTACCACCGGAGTTCCCACTCGCTATCACAACCACTCCCCTCTCGGGTCCCACACCTACCTAGCTCCTGTAAACCCCGTTTTCTTATTCAGCAGTATGGTGACCCCCCCGTCGAAGCCCGAGTGGAACACTTGCCTCTCCCACCCCTTCCTCAGCCTCATCTGATCTTTCACCTGGAGATGCTGTCCTGCAGGAAAATCAGCTGTGCTCTCAAACTGTGCAGGGCATAACAAACAAGAGTGCAATACGATTGAACATTGTACACCATAACCCCAAAAAAGGAACAATTTAACTTCAACACAAAAATACAAAAAAGGTGGTGCAACCACTGCAACCTTTCACAATCGGCAAACAAAAACATACGACAAATTTTAACAGATAAAACCTCCACCCATGACCACCACCAGAAGTGATTCAATCCATTCTATGATTCTTAGAATGGTTATAGAACTGATGGGGCCATTTGGACCATCGAGATTCTGAAAGAGCAATGCCCTTTCCTTGTAATCCTGCCTATTTGTTTAACTTCAGGTTCTTCTACAATTCCTTTTTAAAAAAATAATTTTTATTGAAATTTTTTGAAAAATATATATCAACAAAACAGTACAATAATAATAATAAACACCCCCCCGGCACCCGTAACAACGCATATAACAAACCCCCCCCCTCCCCAACCCCAATAAACAACAGAATAAATTAACAATAAGCAAATTAACTTAAACACTAAACCCCCCCCCCTCCCCCCTCCCCGCCCCGGGTTGCTGCCGCTGCTGACCTAGTACCTTATCGTTGAGCCAGAAAGTCGAGGAAAGGCTGCCACCTCCTAAAGAACCCTTGTATCGACCCCCTCAGGGCGAACTTGACCCGTTCCAACTTAATGAATCCCGCCATGTCATTAATCCAGGTCTCCACACTCTGAGGTCTCGCATCTTTCCACTGCAGCAAGATCCTCCGCCGGGCTACTAGGGACGCAAAGGCCAAGACATCGGCCTCTTTCGCCTCCTGCACTACCTGCTCCACCCCAACCCCAAATATCGCTAGACCCCAACCTGGCTTGACCTTGGATCCCACCACCCTCGACACCGTCCCTGCCACCCCCTTCCAGAACTCCTCCAGTGCCGGGCATGCCCAGAACATATGGGCATGGTTCGCTGGACTCCCCGAACACCTGACGCACCTGTCTTCGCCCCCCAAAGAACCTACTCATCCTAGATCCGGACATGTGGGCCCGGTGCAGCACCTTGAACTGGATGAGACTAAGCCTCGCACATGAAGAGGAGGAGTTCACCCTCACCAGGGCGTCCGCCCATGTCCCCCCCTCAGTCTGCTCCCCCACCTCCACCTCCTACTTAGCCTTCAGCCCCTCTACCGAAGCCTCCCCCACCTCCTGCATTACCTGGTAGATGTCAGACACCTTCCCATCCCCGACCCATACCCCCGAAAGCACCTTATCCCTTACCCTCCGCGGGGGCAACAAAGGGAACCCCTCCACCTGTCGCCTAGCAAACGCCTTGACCTGAAGGTACCTGAACATATTCCCCGGGGGGAGCTCTTACTTTTCCTCCAGTTCCCCAAGGCTCGCGAACCTCCCGTCGATAAACAGGTCTCCCAACTTCCTAATGCCCGTCCTGTGCCACCCCACGAACCCGCCATCCATGTTCCCTGGGACAAACCGGTGGTTCCCCCTCCACCGAGCCCCCCCCGCTTCCCCCCTGTGTCGCCTCCACTGCCCCAAATTTTGAGGGTAGCTGCCACCATTGGGCTCGTAGTGTACCTCGTTGGAGGGAGCGGCAGCAGCGCCGTTACCTCCACAGGGCGCCATCTCCATCCGTTTCCATGCTGCCCCCTCCCCATCCATTACCCACTTACGTACCATCGAGACGTTAGCCGCCCAATAGTACCCAGAGAGGTTGGGCAGCTCCAGCCCCCTCTATCCCTGCCCCGCTCCAAAAAGACCCTCCTTACCCTCGGAGTCCTGTGCGCCCAAACAAATCCCAGAATGCTGCTGTTCACCCTCCTAAAAATGGCCCTCGGAACGAAAATGGGGAGGCACTGAAACAAAAACAAAAACCTCGTCATTTTCTAGGACTGTACTCTACCCGCCAACGACAACGACAGCATGTCCCACCTTTTAAATTCCTCCTCCATCTGCTCCACCAACCTAGTAAAATTGAGCTTGTGCAGAGTCCCCCAGCTCCTAGCCACCTGAACCCCCACGTACCTAAAACTCCTCACTGTCCTCTTTAGTGGGAGCCTACCAATCCCCTCCTCCTGATCTCCCGGGTATACAACAAACAGCTCACTCTTGCCCAGGTTCAATTTATATCCCGAGAAACTCCCAAACTCAGCAAGAATCGCTATCACCTCCGGCATTCCCCCCACCGGATCTGCTACATACAATAGCAAGTCGTCCGCATACAGCGACACTCGGTGCTCCTCCCCACCTCGCACCAAACCCCTCCACCTCCTCGACTCCCTAAGAGCCATGGCAAGAGGCTCAATTGCCAGCGCAAAGAGCAAGGGGGACAGGGGGCACCCCTGCCTCGTCCCACGGTGGAGCCTGAAGTACTCGGACTTCCTCCCATTTGTCGCTACACTCGCCATCGGGGCCTCGTACAGCAACCTCACCCATTTAATAAACCCCACCCCAAACCCGAACCTCTCCAACACCTCCCACAAGTACCCCCACTCAACCCTGTCAAAGGCCTTCTCCACATCCAATGCCACCACAATCTCCGCCTCTCCTTCTGCTGCCGGCATCATTATCACATTTAGCAGCCGTCGCACGTTAGTGTTCAGCTGCCTCCCTTTCACAAAACCCGTCTGATCTTCATGTATCACCCCCGGCACACAGTCCTCTATTCTAGTGGCCAAGATCTTCGCCAGCAATTTGGCATCTACATTCAGCAGTGAAATCGGCCTGTATGAACCGCACTGCAAGGGGTCCTTATCACGCTTCAGGATCAGGGAGATTAGTGCCCGAGACATCGTCGTGGGCAGAACATCCCCCTCACATGCCTCGTTAAAGGTCCTGACCAACAGGGGGCCCAACAGGTCCGCATATTTCTTATAAAATTCAACCGGGAACCCATCCGGTCCCGGCGCCTTCCCCGACTGCATGTGGCCAATCCCACTGACCAGCTCCTCCAACTCGATCGGCGCCCCCAGTCCCTCCACCTGCTCCTCCTGCACCCGTGGAAATCTGAGCCTGTCCAGAAAATTCTCCATTCCACCTCCCACCGCCGGGGGCTCCGACCGGTACAGTTCCCTATAGAAGTCCCTAAAGACCTCATTGACCTCTGCCCCCTGCTGCACCACAGTCCCATCTCTGTCCTTCACTCCACCAATCTCTCTAGCCGCGTCCCGCTTACGCAGCTGGTGCACCAGCATCCTGCTCGCCTTCTCTCCATACTCATAGACCGCTCCCTGCGCCTTCCTCCACTGTGTCTCCGCCTTTCTGGTGGTCAATAAATCAAACTTGGCCTGCAAGCTACGCCGTTCCCCCAGCAATCCTTCCTCCGGGGCCTCCGCGTACCTCCTATCCACACTCAACAACTCCTCCATCAGTCTCTCCCTCCTCTCGACCCTCTCCCTATAGCCTCGGATGGAGATCAGCTCCCCCCTAATCACTGCCTTCAGAGCCTCCCACACCATCCCCACCTGGACCTCCCCAGTATCATTGACCTCGAGGTACCTCTCGATACATCCCCAAACCCTCCTACACACCTCAGCCAACAACCCCACGTCCAGACGCCAAAGCGGGCGCTGTTCCCGCGCCTCCCCCATCTCCAGATCCACCCAATGCGGAGCATGGTCCGAAATCGCGATAGCCGAATATTCGGCCTCCTCCATCCTCGGGACCAGTCCCTTGCTCAGAACAAATAAATCAATGCGGGAATAAACCCTGTGCACATGGGAGAAAAAGGAGTACTCCCGAGCCCTCGGCCTCCAGGGATCCACTCCTCCCATCTGGTCCATAAACCCCCTCAATACCTTGGCCGCCGCTGGCCTCCTGCCTGTCTTTGAACTAGAACGATCCAAGAGGGGATTCAGCACCGTATTGAAGTCCCCCCCCCCCCCCCCCCCAAATGATCAAGCCCCCCACCTCCAGGCCAGGAATGCGGCCCAACATACGCCTCGTGAAACTAGCATCATCCCAATTTGGGGCGTACACATTAACCAATACCACCCTCTCCCCCTGCAGCTTACCGCTCACCATCACATATCTGCCACCACTATCAGCCACAACCTCAGATGCCTCAAACGCCACCCTCTTCCCCACCTTCCCCCCTTTTCCAGGGGAGCTGCTGCCGTTTTTCTCCTCTCCCCACTTCGAGTCCGAACCATAAATTCCGGGGGGGTTTTTGCTCCAGACCCCTTTATCCACCGGGAATCGTCGAATCAACGCCGTTTGGGGCCCTTAAAAGAGCCCACAAGTCCTTTTAAAGCGGGAGCTGCCGAACGTCCGCTGCCCAACCTCTCTGGGTATTATTGGGCGGCTAACGTCTCAATGGTACGTAAGTGGGTAATGGATGGGGAGAAGGCAGCATGGAAACGGCTGGAGATGGCGTCCTGTGGAGCCACGAGCCTGAAGGCACTGGTAACGGCGCCGCTGCCGCTCCCGGAAGTGATCTACAATTCCTTTTTGAAGGACTTAATTGAATCTACCTTGCATCACACCCTCAGGTAACCCAACTCTTCCTCCCACTTACACTTCACTACCCTTATCAGGGCTCCCTCCCAATCCATCAACTCCGTGTAAATTTTTGACACTTTACCCTCCTGTATCCCTGTTCTTGACACCATCTTGTCCTGTAGCCCCTGGGGCGGCAGGTGAGGAAAGGACGGTACCTGCTTCCGAACAAAATCCATCACCTCCAAAAACTGGAACCCATTCCCGGAGGGCAACTCAAATTCCTCCACCAACACCTCCAGCTCGTGAATGTTCCCCCAACGAATAGGTCCCTAAACCGCTCAATCCCTGCCCATTGCCACCCCCAAAACCTATGATTCCCACAGATCGGTGCCCAAACTGAGGCCCTCTCCAGATTTAGGTGCTGCCGCCACTGTCCTCACACCCTCAGTGCCGCCACCACTACCGGACTTGTGGAGTACCTGGCCGGCGAAAACGGCAGAGGCGCCGTCAACAGTTCCCCCAAACTCTAATCCTAACGAGACGCTGCCTCCATCTGCTCCCATACCAATCCCCCCCCCCAACCCGGGCTTAGACAAACCCCGATATATGTGCATTCATCCTCCTTAAAAAATACCTTGGGGATAAAATCAGGAGATTCTGGAACACAAACGAGAATCTCGGGCGAACTGTCATCTCCACCGACTGCACCCGCCCTGCCAGGGACAGCGGGAGTACATCCCGCCTCCTAATATCCCCCTTCATCTGCTCCACCAACCGTGCCAGATTGAGCTTGTGCAGCTGCTCCCACCCCCTTCCACGCCACCTGAATACCAAAGCTCGCCCCCACTGCTCTAAACGGCAACTCCTCCAGCCTCTTCTCCTGCCCCCTCACTTGAATCGTAAAAACTTTGCTCTTCCCCATATTCAGTTTATATCCCGAAAACTTGCCAAACTCCTCCAATATACCCATAATCCTCCCAATATCTTCCAAACGGTTCGAAATTCAGAGCAGCAGATCGTTCGCGTACAGCGAGACCCTATGCTCCACCTCCCGTACTATCCCCTGCCATTCCTTTGATGCTCCCAGCGCAATTGCCAATGACTGTATAGCCAAACCAAAGAGCAATGGGGAGAGTGGACATCCCTGCCTCCTGCCCTGATGTAGCCTGAAATATTTGAAACTTACCCGGTTTGTGCCCGATACAATAGCCGGACCCAATCCAACAATCCCTGCCCAAACCCGAACTGCTCTAGCACCTCCCACGGTCCCCTTCCAACTGGTCGAAGGCCATCTCAGCATCCATGGTGACCACCACCTCCACACTTCGTCCCTCTGGGGACATCATTGAAAGAAAAATGTAGAGTACCAAATTATTTTTTCCAATTTAGGGGCAATTTAGAGTGGCCAGTCCACCTAACCTGCACATCTTTGGGTTGTGAGGGTTGAATCCCATGCAGACACGGGGAGAATGCGCAAACTCCACGCGGACAGTGACCAAGAGCCGGGATCGAACCTGGGGTCCTCAGCGCTGTGAGGCAGCAGTGCTACCCACTGCCACCATGCCACCTCTCATTATAACATGTAACAGCTGCCTGATGTTAGACGACAAATGCCTCCCCTTAACAAACCCCTTCTGGTCCTCCACTATCATGAAACCAAAATCTTGGTCAGCAACTTAATGTACACATTTAACAATGTATTTGGCCTCTCGGACCCACACTGCTCCAGATCCTTGCCCCTCTTTAGGATTAAAGAGATCAAGGCTTGCAACAGCGTAGGGGAGAGCACCCCCTTGCTGCCTCGCCTCATTAAACGCCCTTATCAGCAGGGGTCCCCAAATCAACAGAAAATACTTTATAATATTCCATTGGGATCCCGCCCGGGCCTTCCCCGCCTGCATCGCCCCATACCCTCCACCAACCCAATGGGGGCTCCCAATCCCTCCACCATGTGGTCCTCCACACTACGGAACTCCAAACCCTCCAAAATGGGTCTCATTCCCATCACCCCTGCTGGGGTTCCGACTCCTACAATCTCTTAGAAAAATCCCCCAACACCCCATTCACCCTCACCGGGTCCACTTCCGTATTCCCACCCCTACCCTTCACCTATCCAATCTCCCTTGCTGCCTCCATTCTCCCACCCACACTCTAGAAACTACCCTGTCTTGTATCCCCCTTGGTGGTAGGAACGGGAAGGTTAAAACTTGCCTGTGTAGGAAGTTCCGCGCCTGCAGGTACCTAAATTTGCTTCTCCTCGCCAATGCAAATTTCTCCTCCAGCTCCCGCAGGCTAGGAAAGCTCCCCTCTATAAACATATCCCCCTCCTCTCAATCCCTGCTCTCTGCCATCTCCGAAACCCTCCATCCATCCTTCCAGTGGCAAACCGGTGATTACTACAGATCGGAGACCACACCGATGCTCCCTCCGCTCCCACATGCCTCCTCCATTGCCCCCAGTCCTTCGGGGCCGCCGCCACCACCACGGGGCTGATGGAGTACCGTGCTGGTGGGAACGGCAAAGGTGCTGTTATCAGTGCCCCCAAGCTGGTGCCCTTGCATGAGGCCGCCTCCTCTTGGCTGCCCATACAAAGCCAGTGATTACCTTATTGACCCGTTTAAAAAAAGGACGGCGGAATAAAGATGGGACACACTGAAACACAAACAGGAGTCTCGGGAGGACCGTCATTTTCACTGTCTGCATCCTCCCAGCTAGTGACAACGGGAGCGCGTCCCATCTCCAAAAATCGTCCTTCATTTGGTCAACTTGTCGGGTCAGATTAAGTTTGTGCAGCCCTTCCCATTCCCGCGCCACCTGGCTGCCTAGGTACCGAAAGCTTCCCCCTGCCACTCGAAACGGTAGTTCCCCCAGTCGCCTCTCCTGCCCCCTTGCCTGGACCGCAAACATCTCGCTTTTCCCCATATTTAGTTTATACCCCGAAAACTGGCCAAATTCCCCCAGAATCCTCACAATTTCTTCCATCCCCTTCAGGGGGTCCGATACATATAGGAGCAGGGCGTCCACGTAAAGCGAGACTCTGTGTTCCACTCCCTACCCGGATCAGCCCCTTCTAGCTCCTTGAGGCTCTCAGCGCAATTGCCAGTGATTCTATGGCTAACGTGAACAACAGTGGGGAGAGGGGCATCCCTGTCTCGTCCCCCAATGCAGCCTAAAATAGTCCGATGTTCTATTCGTATGGGGCAGCACGGTAGCATGGTGGTTAGCATAAATGCTTCACAGCTCCAGGGTCCCAGGTTCGATTCCCGGCTGGGTCACTGTCTGTGCGAAGTCTGCACGTCCTCCCCGTGTCTGCGTGGGTTTCCTCCGGGTGCTCCGGTTTCCTCCCACAGTCCAAAGATGTGCGGGTTAGGTGGATTGGCCATGCTAAATTGCCCGTAGTGTCCTAAAAAGTAAGGTTGGGGGGGGGGGGGATTTGTTGGGTTACGGGTATAGGGTGGATACGTGGGTTTGAGTAGGGCGATCATGGCTCGGCACAACATCGAGGGCCGAAGGGCCTGTTCTGTGCTGTACTGTTCTATGTTCTATGTACGCTCTCAGCAGGAGCCTGATACAACAACCTGGCCCAGTCAATAAAGCCCCGCCCAAAACAGAACCGTCTCAGTACATCCGACAGATATTCCCATTCTACCCAATCAAAAGCCTTCTCTGCATCCATTGCGACCACTACCTCCACCTCCCTATCTTCCGGGGCATCATGATCACATTAAACAACCTTCTGACATTGGCCACCGACTGCCTTCCCTTAATAAACCCCTTCTGATCCTCCCCAATAACATCCGGGACACAATCCTCAATCCTAGAGGACAAAATTTTGGCCAGCGGTTTGGCGTCCACATTCAATAGGAATATCGGCCTATAGGACCAACACAGCTCCGGGTCTTTGTCCCGCTTCAGGATCAATGAGATCATGGCCTCTGACATCATCGGGGAAAGCACCCCATGCTCCCTTGCCTCATTGAATGTCCTGCCGAAACTTTACCCATGTCGTTGATTTCCAGGTAGTTCTGAATATATTTCCTCAGCCTCTTCGTCAGCTAAAAGTCCCACGTTCAGCCTCCAGTGTGGGCACTGGCTACTCCTTGCTAACCTGTAGGTGAACCCAGTGTGGGGCATTATCTGAGATTGTGATTGCCGAATACCCCGTGTCCACCAACCCCGTCAGTAGAGCCCTGTTCAAAATAAAGAAATCAATCCGGGAGTACACTTTATGCACGTGCGAGTAGAAGGAAAACTCTTTTACTCTCGGCTGTCCAAATCTCCATGGGTCCACCCCCCCATCTGTTCCATGAACCCCATTAGCTCCTTTGCCATTGCTGGCACCCTGCCCATCTTTGAGCTTGACTGGTCTAAACCATGGTCAATAACTGTGTTAAAGTCCCCTCCCATGACCAACTTATGTGAATCTAGGTCCGGGATCTTCCCCAGCATCCTCTTTTATAAACTCCACATCATCCCAATTTGGCGCATACATATTTACTAGCACCACCTGCACCCCCTCTAGTTTCCCACTGACCATAATGTACCGGCTTCCCACATCCGTAACTATTCCTCCCTCCTCGAACACTACTCGCTTATTAATCAGGATCACGGCCCCTCTTGTATTCGAGTCCAGCCCCGAGTGAAAAACCCGTTGGACCCATCCCTTCCTTAATCTGATCTGATCAGTTACTCTAAGGTGCGTCTCCTGTTGCATTACCGCATCTACCTTCAGTCCCCTCAGATGCACGAACACGCGTGGCCTTTTAACCGGCCCATTTAGTCCTAATACATTCCAGGTGATCAGCCTAGTTGGGGGCCCCCCCTTCGCTGATCAGCCATCACCTTTCTTGGGCCGGTCTCCAGCCTGTGCCCCACGCCTCCACCGGCCCGCCCCCAGGCAGCCTCCGCCCCCGACCTCCTTTCTGTCCCTCCACAAAAGTCTCCCCCACCCCCCCCCCCCTCAGTAGCAGCACAATGTAAACCGACCCCTTCGACAAGCATAACATCTGCTCACCCCCCACTGCGCTTCCGTGAGCTAGCCCGCCCAGCTAGCTTGGTGAGCTCCGCCCATGGCACCAGACAATCTCCCATCTATTGGGCCTTTTCTGCTCGTCTCTCAGCATCCCCAACTCCACCGCAGTTTGATGCTCCTCGTTCTGTACTTTCTGGATTGCCCGATCTTGGGCATCCAATCTGAGCTCCAGCCGTGCAATTGATTCTTTAATCGGGTCCAAGCATTCCTGCTTCTGCTTGGCGAAGCCCTCCTGGATAAATTGCATCAGCTGCTCCGTTGACCACTGGGTCGACAAGCCAAGACTCCGGTCATCCGCCTGCTTACCCCTGCTGCAGCTTCATCCCAAGCCTTCTCTGTTTGTCTGTTTCTTCCTTTGCGATCACTTCTAGTACGCCTCTCAAATGCAGCGATGTAGGAATCCAATCAACATTTGCCTTTACCATCAATTTTCCAAATCAAGTCCGGTAAAAAAAATCGGGGGAATAGGTCCAAAGGTCCGACCCGAGCGGCAGCCACCAAATGTGCGACCTACTCCTTCATAGCTGCCACCGGAAGTCGGGCATCGCAAGAGATCTTTTGACACCTGAAGAAAGACATCTGACGTTGTCAGAAGAATGCAGGATCTGTAGCTGAAGTCTTCAGAAAATTTGGCTGTATTTCTTCAGAAGCTGCTCCTCGCTTGTTTCAGCTGGCCTTCCAGGCGCACAATTCTGAAGTGCCTGGAAAGAAATTGCTAATCTGTTTGCAGACATTTTTTTTTAGAAATGTTTTTTATTGAGTTTTCATATTTTATATCCAACAAATTACTAATTATTAGAAAAAAAAACACGCAAAAATTAACATGTACATTTACAGGTAAGCATCTTCATAATAACAACTGTGGCCGGCATACATATTTGACATTCCCCAATATGGCTGAGGCACATGTTTATAGGCATTTATTTACAATTTGGTTTTGAGCCTTAGCTTGCCATCAGACTGTCGCTTGCGGCTTTGTCCTTCCTTTTTTTTTGGAATAATTTTTATTCAAGTTTTCAACAACAAATTTTATCACAACAGAGAAAAACAGTAACCCCTCCCCTCCAATACAAAAACAATAAATTAACAAGAAAAATAAATAAGCATAAAACCATGCGAACAAACCCCCATAACGAACCCGTCCATTTTCCGCTGATTCTTGGCCACCCGACTATTCTTCCTCTTGTTGGCCACAAACAGGTCCCGGAACAATTGCATGAATGGCTCCCACGTTCTGTGGAAGCCGTCGTCTGACCCTCTGATGGCGAATTTGATTTTCTCCATTTGGAGAGATTCCGAGAGGTCGGACAGCCAGTCTGCAGCTCTGGGCGGTGCTGCTGACCGCCAGCCAAACAGGATTCTACGGCTGCCGATTCTACGGCGGGCGATCAGGGAGGCAAAGGCAAGGGCTGCAGACATTTCTTTAACTAAACTGCAAAGAGAACAGATACTTGACTTCTGCTCACACCCAATCTTTAAAACTCAACTAAACTGTTTTTCTGCAAAATGCCTGGTACCTCAACTCCTCCCATTAATTACATAATTTTTCCAAGCTGAAAAACGGTGTATCTAATTAACTCCCCTTAATCCAAACAAAATTCCATTAGCTCAAGCTTTAACGATGCCTTAATTGCACATCTGGCTCCCAAAATCCTTCAATCGAGGGCTCTTTAAAAACACTACCACAGCAGTCATACACATACTATCCTAAACCTTTAACCCTTATTGCACCAAATACATAACTAGATATATGTATGTGTACATGTCTGAGTTAGAGTACAACTGAGATGTGCTCCTCATGGATACTGCAACTCTAACAGTTGTATTCCCAAAATTGAATTGCATATGTTGACATTGCAGCTAATAGTGAATGCTGAAAGAAAGTGTGATAAAAGCTGCAGGAACAAGTGTTCACTGTAGGGAAGTTTAAAAAAAAAAAATGTATTAAAATATTTGTGATCCCGTGATGTTGTTGACCTGATTGATCCGATTTCACATGTATTGTGATCTCACAATTATTAAGAATTGCTGATTTAAAAAATTGTCTATTTCTCCCCACAGACTTGCTACATCTGTGAGGAACAAGGTCGTGAAAGCAAAGCAGCAACTGGTGCGTGTATGACTTGTAATAAACATGGATGTCGACAGGCTTTTCATGTGACTTGGTTAGTATTATCATTTATTTTGTGAGAATAGACATAAGGACTCCAGGTAATGCATACCTAGAGTGCCACATTAAGCGTTATGGTCGGGATGATCTCCACTACTCTGTGAAAGGAGGGAAGCAGTTAGTTTAACATTTGTTGTTGAGAAATTGTTGGAATCCATTATTAAGAAAGTAATAACAGGACATTTGGAAAATCAAAACACAATCTATCAGAGTCAGCTTGGTTTTATAAGGTGTTGCTCGAGCTCTGAATAATGGGGATCCTGTAGACGTAGTATATCTGGACTTCAAGAAGGCATTTGATAAGATGCCGCATAAAAGGTTAATTAATAACAAGGTAAAATAACAGGAGGTTAGGGATAATTTAATACCTTGGATAGAGGAGTGGCTAAGCGACAGAAGGCAGAGAGCTGGGATAAATGGGTCCTTTTCTGGTTGGCAAGATGTAACTAGTGGGCTGCTGTAGGGTTTGGTCCTTGACCCAATTTACAATCTATATTAATAACTTGGATGCAGGGATAGAAGGTATTAAGCCAAACCTTCAGATTACACTAAAAAGTTGGGATAACAAGTTGCAGTAGAGAAATAAGAAATTTACAATTGGATATGGATACGTTAAGGTGAGTCGGCCAAAATTTGGCAAATGGAGTTTAACTTGGATAAGAGAGGTTACCCATTTTGGTTGGAAAAAATAGTACGGCAACTTATCATCTAAATGGAGAGAAACGTCAGAATACTTTGGTGCACAGAGATCTGGATGTAATTGTGTCATGAATCACAGAAAGCTAGTACGCAGGTACAGCTGGTAATTAGAAGGCAAATGGATTTTTGGCACTTATGGCTAAAGGAATAGAGTATAAAAGTAGGGAATATTCCTGTAGCTGTACAAGGCATTGGGGAGACCGCCCCTGGAGTACTGAGTACAGTTTTGGCCTCTTGAGGAGGGATGTAGTTTCATTGGAGACAATTAAGAGGAAGATCACTAGATTTCCTCTAGTACAGGGGCAGCACGGTAGCATTGTGGATAGCACAATCGCTTCACAGCTCCAGGGTCCCAGGTTCAATTCCGGCTTGGGTCACTGTCTGTGCGGAGTCTGCACATCCTCCCCGTGTGTGCGTGGGTTTCCTCCGGGTGCTCCGGTTTCCTCCCACAGTCCAAAGATGTGCAGGTTAGGTGGATTGGCCATGATAAATTGCCCTTAGTGTCCAAAATTGCCCTTAGTGTTGGGTGGGGTTACTGGGTTATGGGGATAGGGTGGAGGTGTTAACCTTGGGTAGGGTGCTCTTTCCAGGAGCCGGTGCAGACTCGATGGGCCGAATGGCCTCCTTCTGCACTGTAAATTCTATGTAAATTTAATCCAGAGATGAGGTTTGTCTTACGAAAAGTGTTTGAGCAGTTTAGGCCTATACACTGTTGAGTTTAGAAGAATGAGAGGAGATCTAAATTGCGGTATATAAATGAAAAAACATATTGACAAAGTAGAAGCAGTGTGGATGCTTTCTCTTGTGGGGCAATCTAGAATGCGAGGTCATAGTTTTAGGATAAGAGGTAGCAGATTAAAAAAGATGAGGAGAAATTATTTCTCTCAGAGTCATGAATCTGTGAAGTTCACTACCCCAGAGTGTGGTGGATGCCGGGACATTGAGTAAATTTAAGGAAGAGAGAGACAGAATTTTAATAAGTAATGAGTTGAAGGGTTATGGAGAATGGACAGTAAAGTGGAGTTGAGGCCGAAATGAGATCAGCCAGGATCGTATTGAATGGCGGAGCAGGCTCGAGGGGCTGAATTGCCTACTTCTGCTCCAAGTTCTTATGTTCTTAAGTTTGTTGATCTACCTGACAAAGCACTGTGCTTTTACATGTTGAGGCACTTTTGAACTAGGAATAGAAGGCATGTCACAACAGTTCTTAGTTATAGACACTGGATATTACACATTAGACGCAAACAGCAAAATATTTGAGTTAAGCAGTGATGCTCCTCGCAATTGAAATATCAGTTGACAGTCTTGCCTGGACTTGCACATGTATAATGGCCATCTGGGATGTCTGCTGATAACATGGAATAGTTCCCCTGTATGATATGGTAACTTCAGGAGAGGAAATTAGAGTTTTTGGAAGGAATGTTGGGAAAAGGAAGATATCTAATCGGCATTGGCCATTCAACCCAATTCGCGTCTATGCTGATATTAATGTTTTTCACAAACGTCCACCCCAACTTTAATTATCTCTCGCAGAGACAAGTGTTGTGTTTGGTCCTTTGTAGTTAAACACTTCGACTTGTCCAAACCAGAATTGTTTATCGAGTCTTGTGTGGTAAGATGGCAATCTGATACAGAACACGTTATCATGGAGTCTGCAAACTACTCCTCTGGAACTTGCACCTAGCACTGACCATTCACATGTATGTTTCATTACCTCTCAATTGTCTTCTGAAGATGGCTGGGTGTTTCTCCCTTTATATCGGAGTCACAGGTCAAAATGACCTTGTTCTAGAGACCGCATGTTGCATCTGTACCGTCACCTGCTGGCTGGTGATCGGCACCTTCCAATTATGATGTATCCCACAGGCATATCATAACATCCCCTTTCCTCACAAAACATTAAGATAATTTTTTTACAGGTAACATTAAACATTAAACTTTATACATTCATTATTTTCCTTTTTTTTGATTTAGAGTATCCAATTATTTTCTTTTCCAATTAAGGGGCAATTTTAGCGTGGCCAATCCACCTACCCTGCACATCTTTGGGTTGCGGAGGTGAGACCCACGCAGACATGGGAGAATGTGCAAACTCAACACGGACAGTGACCCAGGGCCGGATTTGGACCTGGGACCTTGGCGTTGTGAGACAGCAGTGTTTGTACATTGAGTATATGTAGCTGGTAAAGTGACCGAGTTTTATTAAAGTGTCCATAAACATGTTCCTGACAAGTGTCCATTTCCTTTGTACAGCTCTCATTCTTTCGAGTTGTTGTCCTCCTTGTCAGAGACTGGTTTACTTGCCGGCACCTTGCTTCTCTTGCGCTTCGCCCTGTGCCTTTGAAAGGCCTGTGTCCAAGATTGCCATACTTGTGTTACCAGTCGCTTTCTCTTTCTTGCATGATATTGCTTGTTACTTGCGATTGTTTTCTTTGCTGGTTGGTTGGTGGGATGAATTAGTTCTCTCCGTCTTCTCTTTTTTTTCTCTGAAGTGTTAGGACATGGGGTGTATTTTGGCATAATCTCTTGGTTTTTTTTTGTCATAGCAGTCTCTGGCATGGCGCTATTTGTCGTTGCATGTTGAGTTGTTTGCAGAGGGTTAAGCATTATGTCATCTCTGGGTGGTGCAACCACGCCCACTTATGTGGCCTCATCGACATGCTGGATTACCTCGGTTTCTAGTGCCGGCGTGAAGGATGTAACTGGGATTAGTGGATTCAGCTCCTCTTGGCGTGCTGGAGCATCGGTGACTTTCTCTTCATCACTGGCGATTACTATACTTTTTGGCTGAGCTGATCCAGGCACTGGCGTTCTTGCTCAAACACTGTAGAGCTGCATAATTAGATAGTCATTAGGTCATCCTCAGAATCAGTGTCAGAGTTGCCTACTATTGTAATCTCCACGTCGCTGTAATCAGCATCTTCATCTGTGTCTTCCCATTCGTCATAGGTGTCATCGACTGTTTGGGAGTAAATTACTGGAGCAGTTTCAAGGACTTGTGGACTTGTGACCTCTTGAGGCCAGTTTTTCCAAGTTTGGGACGACTTCTTGCGTCTCTGGTTCAATCTATAGCTGATCTTTGGTAGTATCAACAGCTTCAGTTTATACATGCGGATCTCCAAACTCCTGCACTCCACAGAGTCCAACACGATTGTGCTGCTGGAAAAGCGATGTGCAAGTAGCTCATAGTGTTCGTCATCTGTCTCACCTTCCATGTCATCACTTTCTGCATCATCGTCGATAACCTCAAGCAGACATTCATAGTAATCGTCCTCGGATTCAGATTCATTGTCAGTCTTTTCAGCTGAAAAATATAATTTCACATACGGAATTATTAGTTCACGAAATAGAAGGCAAGTTCAAAACCAGCCTTTTGTTTGGCCGCAAAGCTTGGCTTAAAATTCCACTCTGTGGAACTTCAGTGCGACTGAAGAATTTGAAGAACGATTCATTTGATATAGTTCTTGTCGCTGTTCTTGGTGTGCTCTGACACTTGTACTTTGGTTTCGTTCCGATTGTTACACTTTTGCTTTCTCTCCAGTCGATTGTGCAGCCAAAGATTTGTGGTTCAGCAAAGATCGATTTCAGCGGCTGTGACCCAACTCGTGCAGTTTAGTCATAGAATTTTCAGTGCAGAAGGAGACCAGTTGGCCCATCGAATCTACAGCGGCCCCTGAAAGCACCCAACCTTTTTTTAAGGGGCAATTTAGTGTGATCAATCCACCTACCTTGCACATCTTTTTGGATTATGGGAGTGAGACCTTCGCAGACATGGGGAGAATGTGCAGATTCTACACGGACAGTGACGAAGGGCCGGGATTGAGCCTGGGTGCCCGGCGCCGTGAGGCAGCAGTGCTAACCACTTGTGCCACCTTGCCACCCAAGAGCACCCTACCTAAACCCACACCTCCACTCATCCCCGCAACCCAACAACCCCACCTAACGTTTGAACACTAAGGGCAATTTGGTGTGACCAAGCGACCTAACCTGCACATCTTTGGATTGTGGGAGGAAACCGGAGCACCCAGGGGAAATCCACGCAGTCATGGGGAGAACGTGCAGACTCCGCACAGACAGTGACCCAAGCCAGGAATCAGTGCTAACTGTGCTACTGTGCCCCATTCGTGAAATATTCATTAGGCCCGAATGTAAACTCCAGAGTGAAGCTCCATGGATTTCCATACTCTGCCTATTCAACAGTCCCATCTCGCAGATGCTTTAATACGGGTTCTTGATGCTCTCGTATCATGCCATTGAGCCTGTGCACGTTCTTCGAGACTGTTAACTTGAATTACAGGATGCTCACCGGCAGTTCCGTCCCCTTGTCTGATTTGTCGTCCTCCACTGGGATTTCGTCTAAATCTTCATACACCTTGCACACCGTAAGTCCTTGCAGTGATTCACTGTGCTCAGTTGACCAGCCATCTTCCAGGATGTTTAGCTGCTTGACTAGATTCAGGGATTCACATGATTTTATTCCAAGTACTTGGTCCACATCCATATCTGCAGAGTGAAAGAGTATTGTGTGCTTCATGCCTGCCACTGAGTGCACTAGTTCGCAAACGTCAAAGGTCTCCAGAGTTCATGTTCCTAAGTCTATCATCAGCCCTGCCTGATCAGCAAAGTCCCGCTTCGCGTATAGCTTTTGCAAAGTATGTCGACTCATGAGGTTGGCTGTCGCTTTAGGGTTAAAGTCACAACAAATGAAAGTATCATTTAGCATTACCTTTGATTTGAGTACGGATGTAAAGGTTTTTGGAGTGTTCTTATAATCCTCATTCTATTTTACGATTTTATTTTCTCAGAGTTTTCTGCTTTCTCGCCGCGATGTAATCGATGAAAAACTGTTCTTCCGAGGCAATTCTTAGGGGGGTGCTGAGGTTCCCGAAGGTGAAAGAAGGGTTGGTAGAAGAACTAGGGGCCCCAGTAGGGATTGAAGAAATAGCAGAAGGGCTGAAAGCCATGCAGTCGGCTAAAGCCCCGGGGCCGGAAGGGTACCCAGTGGAGTTTTATAAAAAGTTCTCCGGGATGCTGGGGTCGCTGCTGATGAAAACATTTAATGAGGCAAGGGAGAGAGGGGTGCTTCCCCCGATGATGTCACAGGCCACGATCTCACTGATTTTGAAGCAGGAGAAGGACCCGGAGCTATGTGGGTCCTACAGGCTGATCTCCTTACTGGGTTAGGCTGCTGTATCAGGCGCCTGTGGCGAGTGTATGAACGAACAGTTTGACATTGGGCTATTTTGGGCTGCTCTGGGGGACGAGGCAGGGATGTCCCGCCCTCCTCTCCCCGCTGCTGTTTGTGCTGGCCACAGAGCCGCTAGCAATTGTGCCGAGAGCCTCAAGGGGCTGGTTCGGGGAGGGGTGGAATACAGAGTCTCGCTATACGCAGATGACCTGCTCCTATATGTTTCTGACCCACTAGAGGGGATGGAAGAAATTATGAGGATTCTGGGGGAATTTGGCTGGTTTTCGGGTTGTAAATTGAACATGGGGGGGAAAAGTGATATGATCGCAATCCAGGCAAGGGGGCAGGATAGGCGACTGGGGGAGTTGCCGTTTAGGGTGGTAGGGGGAAGCTTTTGGTATCTAGGCATCCAGGTGGCACGGGAATGGGAACGGCTACATAACCTAAATTTGACCCGACTGGTGGACCAAATGAAGGAAGACTTCCGAAGGTGGGACATGCTCCCGCTATCAATGGCTGGGAGGGTACAGACAGTGAAAATGATGGTCCTCCCGAGATTCCTGTTTGTTTTTCAGTGCCTCCCCATCTTCATTCCACGGGCCTTTTTTAAACGGGGAAACAAGGTGATCTCTGGTTTTGGATGGGCAGGCAAGACCCCGCGAGTAAAAATGGGGATGCTTGAGTGCGTGTCGCGTCTTTTCGTCCGACGTCACTTCGTCCAACGACACTTCGTCCACGTCTTTTGGTCCAACATCTTTTTGTCCGCCCGTCTTTTGGTCCAACGTCACTTCGTCCAATTATCCAATTACAAATTAACTCCGTATAAAACCATTTAACTGATAAAATGCAAGTACAATACAGCAAGTGAATTTAATTGCTAAAATGCAAGTAATTGATAAAATGCAAGTAAAATGCAAGTTGAAAAATGCAGTTTAAAAAATCTAAAAATGCAGTTAAAAAATCTAAAAGTTTACTAATTACTTAAAATTCCCGAATTAAGAAAGAGAACGGTAATATCTATCCTTTAACGAGGCTCGTTAAAGGAAAGAGACCGGTAATAAAAATCCTTTATTGCATATTATACCTTGCTATGTGCATTGGAGAAGATTTATATTTACAAAAAGTTAATGTGGGGAGTGGAGTGGAGTGCTACTAAGCAAGTTACAAAAAGTCAAGTTACAAAAAGTCTTTTACAAAAAAAATCATCCGACAAAAAAACGTAACAAGTCACAAAAAGTCTTTCACGAAAAAAATCATCGGACAAAAAGACGTTGGACCAAAAGACGGGCGGACAAAAAGACGTTGGACCAAAAGACGTGGACGAAGTGTCGTTGGACGAAGTGACGTCGGACGAAAAGACATAGCACCGCTTGAGTGTAGACAGGGTGAGGGTGGGTTGGTGCTGCCAAACTTTAGCAATTACTATTGGGCGGCAAATATAGCCATGGTTAGGAAGTTGGGGGGGGAGGGGGATCTGTGTGGGAGGGAGTAGAGGCGGCATCATGTGAGGGCATTCGTAATGGTATCTCTGCCGTTCCCGCTGGCACGGTACTCCACGGTACTGGTGGTGGTGGCCCTGAGAGTTTGGGGGCAATGGAGGAAACATGAGGGAGCATCGGTTTGGTCTCCAATCTGCAATAATCATCGGTTTGCCCCGGGGAGGCTGGATGGAGGGTTTTGGAAATGGCAAAGAGCAGGGATCGAGCGGATGGGTGATCTGTTCATAGAGAGGAGCTTTCCCAGCCTGAGGGAGTTGGGGGAGAAATTTGATTGACGGGTGGGAATGAGTTTAGGTACCTGCAGGCGCGGGACTTCCTACGCAGGCAGGTCTCAACCTTCCCGCTCCTTCCACCAAGGGGGATACAGGACAGGGTAGTTTCCAGAGTATGGGTGGAAGAGGGGAGGGTTGCAGACATCTATAAAGAACTCATGGGGTCAGAGGAAACGCAGATCGAGGAGCTGAAACACAAATGGGAAGAGGAGTTAGGAGGGGAGAACGAGGGATGGTCTCTGGGCGGATGCGTTGAGTAGAGTCAACGCGTCCACATCATGCGCCAGGCTTGGCCTGATACAATATAAGGTTGTTCAGCGGGCGCACATGACAATGGCCTGGATGAGCAGGTACTTTGGGATAGAAGACAGGTGTGCAAGGTGTGCGGGAGGACAAGCAAACCATGTCCGAAGCTTAGGGGATTTTGGCTGGGGTTTGTGGATGTCACGTCCACGGTGTTAAGAACAAGGGTGGCACTGAGCCCAGAGTTGGCGATTTTCGGAGTGTCGGAAGATCCGGGAATCCAGGAGGAGAAAGAGGCAGACGTTCTGGCCTTTGCCTCCCTGGTAGCCCGGAGGCAGATACTATTAGCTTGGAGGGGCCCCTGAAGTCAGAGACCTGGCTCACTGATGTGGCTAGCTTTCTCTGTCTAGAGAAAATCAAGTTCGCCCTGAGACGGTCAGTGTCAGGGTTCGGAGGTGGCAGCCATTCGTCGACTTCTTTAGAGAAAATTAACTGTCAGTGGGGGTGGAGGAGGTTAGTTTAGTTTAGATTAGTGTGTAAGAAAGGTGGGATCTGTGAGGGAGGAAGACGGCCTTTGCATGTACACTGTTTCTTCTGTTATTGTTACAAAATCACAAATACCTCAATAAAATGTTTTAGATTACTTCTGTGATATCTCATCTTACGGCATGCACCGCTCATGCATGGTCCATGGTGGAACGCGCAAAACATTGTTTTGCAAAGTGCCCAACATGGCTGCACCTCGAACACACTTTTTTCCCAAAGGTCGGACAATGCTGTGGGCCATGTCGAGTGCCACACTTTTGGCACAACATGGCAGCAGCGGCTCCTTTCGTCAGCTTAAAATGGCCACCCGCGAGATCAGTGAGGGGTAGAATGCTTGGTGCCATGGGCGGGGGCTACCAGACTAGCTGGGCGGGCTAGCTCACGGAAGCGCAGTGGGGGACGAGCAGATGACTTTTCTGTTATGGGGGGTTGGGACTGTTGTTTTCTTTAGGGGGAGAGGGGGTGGGATGGGGGAGGAACTGTTCTGACAGGGAAGGGACTGGCACTTGGAAACAAATGGGAGATTGATGATGGTGGACACCCAACGGCGGGCCTGAGGAGGTGCGGGATGCGGGCCTTAGGCTGGCCTAAGGAGGGTGATGGTTGATCAGCAGGGGTTGCGCCCCCCCGACCAGGCTGATCACCTGGAACGTGAGAGGGCTGAATGGGCTGGTCAAGACAGCTTGTGTGTTCGCGCATTTGAAGAGGCTGAAGGCGGACGTGGCAATATTACAAGAGACACACCTAAGGGTGGTGGATCAGACTAGGCTGAGGAAGGGTTGGGTTGGGCAGGTATTTCATTCGGGGCTAGATTCTAAAATGAGGGGAGTTGTGATCTTGGTTAATAAACGGGTTTCATTTGAGGTAGGGAGTATAGTGGCAGATTTGGGGGGTAGGAATGCTATGGTAAGTGGGAAGTTGGAGGGGATGCCAGTGGTCTTAGGAAATATTTATGCACCAAACTGGGATGACGTGGAGTTTGAGGCGGATGTTGGGGAAGATCCCGGACCTGGACTCAGGTCGATCATGGGAGGGGACTTTAATACGGTCATTAAAGTGTGGGGGGAAGATCCGTGGAGGTTTGGGCGGCCAAGAGTGAAGGAGTTTTCCTTTTTCTCCCAGGTTCACAAAGTGTACTCCCGGATTGATTTTTTTTGAACAAGACTTTGCTGGCGGGTTGTGGTGGAGGCCGAGTATTCGGCGCCTGTTGTGTCAGACCATGCCCCACACTGGGTGGATTAAGAGTGAGCAAGGAGGGGGGAGGGGGAGGGAGGGAGGGGGGGGGGGGGGTCAGCGCCAACAACGGAGACTGGATGTAGCAGATGAGGCGGTGTGCGGACGGGTAGGAGAGGCCATTCAGAATTATTTGGAGATAAATGATGCGGGGGAAGTTTCGGCAGCAACCGTATGCGAAGCGCTGAAGGCAGTGGTTGGGGGGGGGGGGGGAGCTAATTTTGTTCCGGTCTCACGGGAAGAAAGTGGAACGGGCAAAGACGGACAGGTTGGTTAGGGAGATACTCCAGGTGGATAGAAGGTAATCTGAAGCCCCGGAGGTAGGGTTGTTGAAGGTGCGGCAGAAGCTAAAGATGGAGTTTGAGCTGTTATCTACAGGGAAGGTGGTGGGGAAGTTGAGTAAGGCGAGAGGGGCAATATGAGTATGGTGAGAAGGCCTGTACAAAGCTAGCACACAGTTAAGGAAAAGGGAGAAGGCCAGGGAGATAGGAAGAGTGAAGGACCGAGGAGGAAACACTGTACTGCACCCAGCAGAGATGAATGGGGTGTTTAAGGAGTTTTACAGTCGGTTGTATGAGTTGGAGCCCCCAGCTGGGGTTGGAGGGGATGAGGCAGTTCTTGGAAAGGTTGAAGTTTCCGAAGGTGGAGGAAGGGTTGGTGGAGGGGCTGGGAGCCCCTATCGGGATTGAGGAAATACTGGAGGGATTGGAGGCCATGCAGCCAGGCAAGGCCCCGGGGCAGCTACCCAGTGGAATTTTACAAGAAGTTCTCTGGGATGCTGGGCCCGCTGCGGGTGAGGGCATTAAATGAGGCAAGGGAGCGGGGTGTTCTCCCCCCAACAATGTCACAGGCCTTGATTTCATTGATCCTGAAGCGGGAGAATGACCCAGAGCAATGTGGGTCTACAGACCAATCTCACACTCCCGCAAAGAAGTCAATAAATGGTTGCCACCTCCGGGCGAACCCCTGTACAGATCCCCTCAAGACGAACTTAAATTTTTCCATACCCAGGAAACTCGACATGTCCGCAAGTCACAACTCAGTCTTCGGGGGCTTTTAGTCCCTTCACGCCAATAGAATTCGTCGCCGGGCTATCAGGGAAGCAAAGGCCAACACATAGGCCTCTCTCTCCCGCTGGACTCCCGGGACTTCCGAAACCCCAAAAATTGCCACCCCTGGACCCATTGTCACCCTTGTTTTTAGCACTCGGGACATGACGCCCACAAATCCATCCCAGTACCCCCTAAGCTTAGGGCATGCCCAAAACATGTGAACATGGTTCGCTGGTCCTCCCGCGCACCTAGCGCATTTGTCCTCTATCCCAAAGAATTTGCTCATCCGAGCCACCGTCATGTGGGCCCGGTGAACGGCCTTAAATTGAATCAGCCCAAGCCTGGCACATGTCGCGGTCGAATTTACCCTACTCAGGGCCTCTGCCCACAGCCCGTCCTCCATTCCCCCGCCTAGCTCCTCCTCCTATTTAAGTTTCAGTTCCTCCGTCTGGGACCCTTCCTCCCTCATGAGCACCGTATAAATATCAGAGACTCTACCCTCCCCTTCTTCCCCCCTAGAGACTATTCTGTCTTGGATCCCCATTGGCGGGAGGCGTGGGAAAGATGGGACCTGTCTACGAACAAAGTCCCACAACTGTAGGTATCTAAAATCATTTCCCCTTACCAGCCCAAATTTCTCCTCCAAGCTCCTCAAACTCGCAAAGCTCCCTTCCAGGAACATATCGCCCACCCTTCCCACCCTCGCCCGCCGCCATACTCGAAACCCCCCATCCATACTCTCGGGGACAAACCGATGGTTGTCGCAGATTGGCACCCAAACCAACGCCCCCGTCTCCCCTACATGCCTCCTCCACTGGCCCCATATCCGCAGGGTAGTGCCATCATAAGTTGACACTCACATATTTTGTCCAAGTGTTGTTGAGCAGCAATGCAGATTTGTTCAACCTATCATTACACTTCATCATGTGGTACCTAGCCATTTAGGTCAGCAGGGTCCTAGGATTGATACCTGATCTTTGTTGTTAGTTGATTTCATCTGGCCCTAAGGTTGGTGTGCTGCAGTTATTGTGTGCTTGGGTGGGGAGGGGAATAATTTACGTTCCAGTTTCTGATTGCTAACTTCTGCTCCATGTTGCAAAGTGCATGTCTGTTAATATCGCTTGATCATCGAATTAGGATTGACTGTGGTGCGCCTATTGTAAAATATTCTGATATTTATTGTCCATGCTTATACATGAAGATAGCCACTTAGTTAAATTGCTTGCAAATGGATAATGCACACTGTTCCTCTGGAGGCACACTCCACTAATTTTAATTTAAACAACATAGGTGCACACGGGCAGAGCTGCAATTTAGAGCCAGTTGAGCAGCATAATACTAATGAAGTTTAATTATCCAAAAACTGTACAGCTACTAGAATACAGCTTCATGGTACTCGTTCAGCCTGAATTCACTTAGCTGTTAGTCCCTTGGCTTGCAGATATATCTAGAGTTGAATGGGAAGCATCAGCCCTTAGCAATGGGTCCAAATCAGATTATTCTATTCATGAACTTGGTTGCTGTTTAGTCTATAGTGCTTTCAAATACTGCAGGCCAGTTTGGCGTAGATATTTGATTCACCAAGTTCTGCCAGAGAGTTGATTTGGCTCTGAACTTCTACTAAGGAAATTCGGCATGTCCACATTAACCCTTACCAACTTTTACAGATGCACCATAGAAAGCATCCTATCGGGCTGCATCACAGCCTGGTATGGCAACTGCTCGTCCCAAGACTTCAAAAAACTTCAGAGAGTCGTGAATACCGCCCAGTCCATCACACGAACCTGCCTCCCATCCATTGACTCCATCTACACCTCCTGCTGCCTGGGGAAAGCGGGCAGCATAATCAAAGATCCCTCCCGCCGGCTTACTCACTCTTCTAACTTCTTCCATCGGACAGGAAATACAGAAGTCTGAGAACACGCACGAACAGACTCAAAAACAGCTTCTTCCCCACTGTCACCAGACTCCTAAATGACCCTCTTATGGACTGACCTCATTAACACTCCACCCTGTATGCTTCATCCGATGCCAGTGCTTATGTAGTTACATTGTATATCTTGTGTTGCCCTATTATGTATTTTCTTTTATTCCCTTTTCTTCCCATGTACTGAATGATCTGTTGAGCTGCTTGCAGAAAAATACTTTTCACTACCTCGGTACACGTGGCAATAAACAAATCCAATCCAATCTGGTTTTGCATATTGGAGTCACTTCCATTCCATTCTACCACCTCTTTTCTCCCATTCCCCCAAAGAAGGTTAGCCACTAGTTTGTCATGAGCCAAATGGGTTTGACCCCTTGGTCAGATGTGCAGCCAGTCTCAAGAATTTCAGCACAATGCTGATTTATAAATTCTCTCAAATCCAACTTTTAGGCAATGCTTTCCACCCACTATCACCTCGATATTGAGGCCGGCCATGGCGACTAACCTGCTGCTCCAGCTGAGGCAAATTAATTCATTATAATTAATGGATTCTCCTTTCGCTTTGACGGATGAGTGTTCAGCCAAAAAAGACCAGTTTACAGTATTGGTTGATGTCATCTTGTCATCATTTGCATAAGTGATTGCAAGTACTGCATATGAAGTCATTGTTGGAGGGATGAATGGAGGGGCTTTGAGCTGCAGTCTGTTCTCCTCGGATGTTGAAATGTGTGGTGACAATGATATTGCCATTTGAAATTTGTCCAGGGTTTCATTGAACATACATTGGATCCACCTTGCAACCTCTGAGGTTGGCTTTCAGATGTCTTTATATCCAAGTTTGGGACATCCTCTGATGTCGGTTCCTATTCTCGCCTGGCGGTAGAATACTGCTGTTGGTGTGTGGGTATCCTCCATGTAAACCACGTGATCAACCCATCGAAGCCGAGTTCTGATGAACATGCTTTCGATGCCAGGTATACAGCACTTTGCAAGGATCTTAGTGTTGGGGATATTGTGCTCCAACTTGATGTTGCAAAGAGATCTCAGATAGTGGTTGGAATGCTTCTAGTTGAGCTGTTGCAAGTTGCAGAGGTGGGGGAGGCGTCTCAGCTCCCACTGGTCTGCCATGTCCTGGATCGTGTGTTCTCATTCCAGGGGCAAACCCAACCTGCCTGCCCCACCGACCACCTATAACTCCTGCTGACTGCGGAGGCCTCTCGCATTGCAGCTGAAGGCCATTGCTAATTTGGAATTGACAATCATAGTGAAGTGAGCATTTCACACATCCCAAGTGGATCCCCATGAGTAGGTGTGCTATGTTGCATGTGGGGGTTACTGCCTCGCATCCCAATCAGACTGATGCCTGGACACTGCCTGAACACTGCGGGAGGCAATGCCACATATTCAGCGGCCAACATTCAAATAATGCGGGGGGGGGGGGGAAACTAGAAGGTCCCGGGGTGGAAGACCCCACTGGTTGTCGGTCTCACACCCTCTCTCAATTCCTTATAGATATCCCATGGTAAGGATGATATCTTGGACCCCGCTGAAGCTGTCCTAATGGTGCTGCTGGCAGGCCTGGTGGCCAGATGCCGGAGGAGGCGCCGGCAGCAGCGTCGAGGCTCGAGACGACGACCCATGTGCAGGCCCGGCCCCCCCCGGCTAGGCTCAAAGTATACCGGCGTCGCTGGTCTTTCCAACAGATGACGGACAGAGTGTCGCAGGAGGCTCCGCCTCAGCAAGGGGATGGTGCGACACCTGTACCATGTCCTCGCGGATGTGGAACCACGTGGAGGAGGAGAATACGTACTCCCAGTGGCAGTCAAGGTCACCGCAGCCCTGAACCTCGACGCCTCTGGATCATTCCAGGACTCGAGCAGGGACTTGTGTGACGTCTCACAAGGTCACGGATGCCCAGTCTGCCTGGGCAGTGGACTATATAAATGTTGACATGGACCAAGCCCAACAGGATGCCTGGGCAACTGGTTTCTCCGCCATTGATGTGAAGTGACTCGATGGTACCAGGGGATAATAGATGGCACGCATGTTGCCTTGCTCTCACCGGGCCACCTGGGAGTGCCCTAAATCAACAGGAAAGGGTTGTACTCCCTGAACATCTAGCTTGTGTGCGACCATCGCATGAAGATCATGCACGTGTGTGCATGCTTCCCAGGAGTCAGCATGGCAGCTACATCTGTGAGGTGGTTGGATATCCCCGGCCTCTTTGTGGATCACCAGCTGATGGCCAGTTGGCTCTGGGAGATGAGAGGTACCAGCTGAGGACCTGGCTAATGACGCCAGTACGGAGACCGGTGACCGAAGCGGAGACCTGATGAAACAGGACCACCAGAGTTGGCATTGAGTCTCCTTAAGATTCGGTTTTGACACCTCGACCGCTCTTGTGATGCACTGCAATATACCCCTCGCAGAAGGTTGCCTGCGTTGTGGCGATCTGCTGTGTCCTACATAATCTGGCATAGTAGTGGGCGACGTGCTGCAGGTGGAGGAATATGTGGCCACCTCGGATGAGCAAGCGCAGAATAGGAGAGACTGGAGGACAAGCCTGGGGAGGACCCGCAGGACCAGCGGCAGTGGCAAGGATCCGGCAGTCTGGAGGGCCAGGGAGGCCTTCGACCTCACCCGCTTCACTTCTATTTGAGAAGGATCAAGATCAAGCTCTTCCAAAGTATGGTACTGGGAAGTGACTCAATGGTATAATTGCACTCACTGGATTGTTGGATTGGAAAATTGCTGAGTTGTTCCAGCCATGCCTGTTTATTAAAAGCTGCTTGTCGTTTGCTGAGAGAATGGGACATAGGACTTAAGAGCAGGCCATTCGGGCATCCCAGCCTGCTCCACCATTTGTAAGGTCATGGGAGATTCAGTTGTGGTCCTAATTCCAACTTCCTGTCTACCTATCCCTTAACCCTTGTTTCCTTTTGTCTTTCAAAAATGTATCTAACTCGGCCTTGAATACTTTCCGTGACCAAGCTGCCACTGTTTTCTGGGGAAAAAAATTCCACGGACTAACGACACTGAGGGAAAGAAAGTTCTCTTAAAATACCTCTTATTTTTTAAATATATTTTTTATTGGATTTTAAAATTTCTACAAATATTGCAACAAAAAAAGTCACCAATGCAGGATACAGTCAACAATATAGAGCTAGATCACACCCATCACTACATAACACAAAATAAAATTCACAAGTACCCCAGCACTACAGGGAATTATATTTGTACCAATATAACGCAATCCAACCCCCATCCAGGCCCGGGACAGAACAGACATCAGTCATACGGCTACAAAATGATGAAGAGACGCTCGGCAGCAACAGGTCACCAAAGATATTCTCATACTCTGTCTCTCACATGGTCGTACCCAGGGCCCCCCCCCCCCAACCCACCCAGGGGATCGACACGATACCCAAAATTTAAGATATTCTATAAATACATTAAGGGGAAGAGGTTAACCAGGGAAGGTGTAAGGCCCATAGAGTCCAAGGGAGCAATCTGTGTGTGGAGCCGCAGGACATTGCTAGGGTGCTAAATGAATACTTCTGATCGGGCTTCACTCTGGAGAAGGAGGACGCTGGTACAGAATTTAGGAAAAGGATGTGAGGACCTTGAACAGGTTGACAAACAAAGTGAGGTAGTATTGGAGGCTTTGCCGGGCTTAAAAATAGACAAATCCCCAGACACAGATGAATTGTATCCGAGGCTGCTGTGGGGCTGGAAATTGCAGGGGATCTGCCACTAGTTTTTAATTCCTCTCTGGCTACGGGAGAAGTGCCAGCGGCTAATTTTGTTGGCTTTTCACGAAGGGAGGTAGAGATAAACCAGGGAATTGCAGAACGATGAGTCTCACGTCAGTGGTAATGAAACTATTGGAGAAAATTCTGAAGGAGAGAATTAATTTCACTTTGAAAGGCATGGGTTGATTAGGGATAGTCAGCATGGCTTTCTTAGAAGGCAGTCATGCCTAACAAATTTGATACAATTTCTGATCAAGTGACCAAGTGTGTGGATGAAGGAAGTGCACTCGATATCATTGATATGGATTTTAGCAAAGCCTTTGACAAGGTCCCACCATGGGAGACTGATGGGAGACTGATGGGAGACTGATGGGAGACTGATGGGAGACTGATGGGAGACTGATGGGAGACTGATGGGAGACTGATGGGAGACTGATGGGAGACTGATGGGAGACTGATGGGAGACTGATGGGAGACTGATGGGAGACTGATGGGAGACTGATGGGAGACTGATGGGAGACTGATGGGAGACTGATGGGAGACTGATTGAGAAGGTTGAGGCACATGGAATTGAAGGACAGTTGACCAGATGGATCCGAAACTGGCTTATAATAGGACACAAAGGGTGGTGTTCGAAGGCAGTTTGAATAACTGGAGAGCAGATGAATAAGTTCATAGATCATAGAATTTACAGTGCAGAAGGAGGCCGTTCGGCCCATCGAGTCTGCACCGACCCTTGGAAAGTGTACCCCACCCAAGCCCACACCCTATCCCCATAACCCATTAACCCCACCCAACGTTCTTTGACACTAAGGGCAATCTAGCATGGCCAATCCACCTAAACCGCACACCTTTGGATTGTGGGAGGAAACCAGAGCACCCGGAGGAAACCGATGCAGACACAGGGAGAACGTGCAGACTCCGCACAGACAGTGACCCAAGCCGGGTATCGAAGTTGCGACCCTGGAGCTGTGAAGCAAATGTGCTAACCACTATGCTACCCTGCTGCTCTAAGTTGTTAAGGCATACTGAACACTTGCCTTTATCAGTCGTGGCATAGAAAATACGAGCAAGGAAGTAATGTTGGAGCTGTACAGACTGTTCGTTAGGCCAGAGCTGGAGTACTGTGTGCAGTCTGGTCACCTCACTGGGAAGGAGTGCTAGAGGGGGTATAGAGGAGATTCACCAGGATTGTTGCCTGGGATGGAGCATTTAAGGGGAGACTGGATAGGCTTGAATTCTTTTCTTTAGCACAGAGAAGACTGAAGGGGGAATATAATTGGGGTGTATAAGATTATGACTGGTTTGAATAGGGTAGGAAGCAGCTGTCCCCCCTGGTTGAGGGGTCAATCACAAGGAGCATAGTTTTAGGGTGAGGAGCAGGAGATTCCGAGGAGATTTGAGAAAAGAAAATCTGGACTGCACTGCCTGGAAAGGCAGTAGAGGCTGGCAACCTTACAACCATTAAAAAGCACTTGGATGATCACTTGAAACACCATCACAATCAAGTGCTGGTAAGTAGGATCAGCACGCGATTAGGGTAGTTATTGTCGATGTAGACTTGATGGGTCGAAGGTTCTTTTCTGCGCTGAACGACTCTGACTCAATGACCTGCTCGGCTCTGCTCATCTTCCCTCTAACCAAGACGGGAAAGGGCGACATGGTGGTGCAGTGGTTAGCACTGCTGCCTCACGACACCGAGGATCTGGGTTCGATCCCAGCCCCGGTTCGCTGTCCGTGGAGTTTGCACATTCTCCTCGTGTCTGCGTGGGTCTCATCCCCACAATTCAAACATGTGCAGGGTAGGTGGATTGGCCATGCTAAATTGCTCCTTAATTGGAAAAGTTGAAAAAGTAAAATAAAAAAGATGGGGGAGACAACAAAGAACACAGCCCTCCGTTCACCATGAGGATTATCAGACGTTGTAAGACCTAATATATTTAAGATTGAAACTGCACAAATCCTGCATTCAACATTTGTCTGAACATGAACTTACTAAATCAGAATAACCAGCGATATCACACCCATATTGCAGTGAAACACCCATTTCACTGTAGGGAAAAGGACAACATCAAACCAATGACACTATCAACAGGGAGCCATGTCCACGATAATGACTGAGTTACAGGGTAATCCCCAGGATAAAGACTTCAAAGAAAGCAGAGGCCAAGTATAGAACAGGATTAACAAGCACTCCTCAGGATCTTTGAAGGATTCCAGCGATCGAATCATGATAAGTACGTACCAGTCAGGCAGGGAGGAAGGGGTCGAGCGAGGGAACCGTGGTTTACCAAAGAAGTGGAATCTCTTGTTAAGAGGAAGAAGGAGGCCTATGTGAAGATGAGGCGTGAAGTTTCAGTTGGGGCGCTTGATAGTTACAAGGAAGCGAGGAAGGATCTAAAGAGAGAGCTAAGACGAGCAAGGAGGGGACATGAGAAGTCTTTGGCAGGTAGGATCAAGGAAAACCCAAAAGCTTTCTATAGGTATGTCAGGAATAAAAAGACTGACTAGGGTAAGAGTAGGGCCAGTCAAGGACAGTGGTGGGAAGTTGTGTGTGGAGGCTGAGGAGATGAGTGAGATACTAAATGAATACTTTTCGTCAGTATTCACTCAGGAAAAAGATAATGTTGTGGAGGAGAATGCGGAGACCCAGGCTATTAGAATAGATGGCATTGAGGTGCGTAGGGAAGAAGTGTTGGCAATTCTGGACAAGGTGAAAATAGATAAGTCCCCGGGGCCTGATGGGATTTATCCTAGGATTCTCTGGGAAGCCAGGGAAGAGATTGCTGAGCCTTTGGCGTTGATTTTTATGTCATCATTGGCTACAGGAATAGTGCCAGAGGACTGGAGGATAGCAAATGTGGTCCCTTTGTTCAAGAAGGGGAGTAGAGATAACCCTGGCAACTATAGGCCAGTGAGCCTCACGTCTGTTGTGGGTAAAGTCTTGGAGAGGATTATAAAAGATACGATTTATAATCATCTAGATAGGAATAATATGATTAGGGATAGTCAGCATGGTTTTGTGAAGGGTAGGTCATGCCTCACAAACCTTATCGAGTTCTTTGAGAAGGTGACTGAACAGGTAGACGAGGGTAGAGCAGTTGATGTGGTATATATGGATTTCAGTAAAGCGTTTGATAAGGTTCCCCACGGTCGGCTATTGCAGAAAATACGGAGGCTGGGGATTGAGGGTGATTTAGAGATGTGGATCAGAAATTGGCTAGTTGAAAGAAGACAGAGAGTGGTAGTTGATGGGAAATGTTCAGAATGGAGTTCAGTTACGAGTGGCGTACCACAAGGATCTGTTCTGGGGCCGTTGCTGTTTTTCATTTTTATAAATGACCTAGAGGAGGGCGCAGAAGGTTGGGTGAGTAAATTTGCAGACGACACTAAAGTCGGTGGAGTTGTAGACAGTGTGGAAGGATGTTGCAGGTTACAGAGGGACATAGATAAGCTGCAGAGCTGGGCTGAGAGGTGGCAAATGGAGTTTAATGTGGAGAAGTGTGAGGTGATTCACTTTGGAAAGAATAACAGGAATGCGGAATATTTGGCTAATGGTAAAATTCTTGGTAGTGTGGATGAGCAGAGGGATCTCGGTGTCCATGTACATAGATCCCTGAAAGTTGCCACCCAGGTTGATAGGGTTGTGAAGAAGGCCTATGGTGTGTTGGCCTTTATTGGTAGAGGGATTGAGTTCCGGAGCCATGAGGTCATGTTGCAGCTGTACAAAACTCTGGTACGGCCGCAATTGGAGTATTGCGTACAGTTCTGGTCGCCTCATTATAGGAAGGACGTGGAAGCTTTGGAACGGTTGCTGAGGAGATTTACCAGGGTGTTGCCTGGTATGGAGGGAAAATCTTATGAGGAAAGGCTGATGGACTTGAGGTTGTTTTCGTTAGAGAGAAGAAGGTTAAGAGGTGACTTAATAGAGGCATACAAAATGATCAGAGGGTTAGATAGGGTGGACAGCGAGAGCCTTCTCCCGTGGATGGAGGTGGCTAGCACGAGGGGACATAGCCTTAAATTGAGGGGTAATAGATATAGGACAGAGGTCAGAGGTAGGTTTTTTACGCAAAGAGTGGTGAGGCCGTGGAATGCCCTACCTGCAACAGTAGTGAACTCGCCAACATTGAGGGCAGTTAAAAGTTTATTGGATAAGCATATGGATGATAATGGCATAGTGTATGTTAGATGGCCTTTAGTTTTTGACTTCCCATGTCGGTGCAACATCGTGGGCCGAAGGGCCTGTACTGCGCTGTATCGTTCTATGTTCTATGATCGAACCATGGCCAGCAGGGATGATACCGGTTCGGCCATCTCCAGCCCCTCACGATTCGCGTCGGCAACTTGGCAGGCCAAATCGACCCCAGGCCTTGAAAACAGGATATGTTGTGCTGCATTGAAGCTGATACATCCATCCTCCAAATCAAGAGCCCCAAAACATGGCATCCAATTCTCGAACTTACTAGGAAACTATTCCACCACCTCGCGCCAAGGACTGGTCTCAGTGGTTGATCTTGCTCTCTCGCTCCCTCTATCTCGCTACCTCCCTCGCTCGTACGCTCCCTCCCTCGCTCCCCCTCTCGCTCCCTCTTCCTAAATCTGTCAGGCTGGACGACAGGCCATGCAGCAGGATCCCACCAGTGCAGAAGTGGACCCTCGCCAGAGACAGTTCTCGCTCTTTTCCAAGAGCCACCTCGTGTACCCTACAACTTGTGGAATTGAGCCCTGATACCCTGTACCACAGTCGGGATTTTCAGCCAGAGCAATATCTTCATTGGCAGCCATCATTTATCGATGCACACAGCACTGTTAAGACATTGAGCATTGCTTAATGGCAACTATGGCACGGAAAGCAGGACCCCACCCCTGTCTACTCCAGTTAACACGAATAAACTAGATTTAAGCATTTTATCTCTGCTCTTTCATGTAGAGACACCAGTCAAGCACTTCTTGGGACATAGTACACCGGGAAGAAACATATGAAATGCACACCAGGGTGAAAAGATGGATTAAAAGATGAACAGAGCCAAAGCTCACGAAAACGCAGCCACTGCTGCACTCTCATCACATGATCTCTCTCTCTCTCTCTCTCTTCCCCCCCCACCCCCAAACACCTTTTTAAAGAAAAAAATGTCTACCCTAGTTCTCGTCTCCCCCACAAGAGGAAACATTCTTCCTGTACCCCCTCTATCAAATCACCTCAGGACCTCGTGTTTCAATAATATCACCACTCATTCATTCAATTTGTATAGGCCCAATCTGTTCAACATTTTTTATAAAATAAGCCCTTCATCCCAGGAAAGTCTAGTGAACCTTCTCTGACTGCTACTAATGCATTCTATCCTTTTTCAAATAAAAGAGACTAAATACTATAAATAATGCTGTAGATGTGGTCCCAAATAGGCCTTGTGCAGCTGCAGTAAAATGTCCTAACTTCCCCTTGCAATAAAGGCCAACATTTGACTTTTTAATTTCGCAATTATTTACTGTGTCTGCTTATCATCATATATCCAGTTCCTTCATTCATGTTGTTGATGGAGATTATGATGTGTGATGGACACACCCACCATTGGGAACATCCTTCCTGCATCTATCCTAACTAGTCCTGTGGATTTTGTAGATTTCTATGAGAGTCCCCTTATTCTCCTGAACTCCAGCGAATACAATCCTAACCGACTCATCTCTCCTCATACCTCAGTTTCGCTATCCCAGGGATTAGTCTGGTAAACCTTCTCTCGATGCCCTCTTAGAGCAAGAATATCCTTTGTCAGATAAGGAGACCAAAACTGCACGTGATATTCCAGGTGTGGCCTCACCAAGCCCCCCTCAATTGCAGCAAGATATCCCTACTTCTGCACTCTAATCCTCTCGCTATGAAGGCCAACATATCATTTGCCTTTTAAAAAATAAATTTAGAGTACCCGATTATTTTTTTTCAATTGAGGCAATTTAGCATGGCCAATTCACCTACCCTGCACATCTTTTTGGGCTTTGGGGGGTGAGACCCACACAGACACGGGGAGAATGTGCAAACTCCACACGGACAGTGACCCAGGGTCGGGATTGAACCTCCGGTCCTCCACACCATGAGGCAACGGTGCTAACCACCGTACCGCCCACCATTTTCCTTCTTTACCATAAGCTGTACCTGCATGCTTACCTTCAGTGGCTGGTGGACGAGGACACCCAGGTTTCGTTGCACATTCCCCCCTCCTAATTGATGGTAATTCAGATGATAGTCTGCCGTCTCGTTTTTGCTACCAAATTGAATAAGCTCTCATTTCTCCAAATTATACTGCATCTGCCCACTCACTCAACTTGTCCAAATCATACTGAAGGATCTCTATTTTATATATTTCTATCCGTAGTAATGGAAACTCACATTTCTCTATGATAGATGTTAGGTGAACTGGCCTACAGTTTCCAGATTTCTGTCTCCCACCTTTTTTTGCATAAATGTGTTGCATTTGCTATTTTCTAATTCCCTGGGGCCTTTCATTATTTTAGGAAATTTGGAAGAAGATAACCAATGCCTCAACTACTGTACAGCCATTTATTTTAAGTAAGAAGTCTTACAACACCAGATTAAAGTCCAACAAGTTTGTTTTGAACCACTAGCTTTCGGAGCACTGCTCCTTCCTCAGGTGAAGGAGCAGTGCTCCGAAAGCCAGTATTTGAAACAAACCTGTTGGACTTTAACCTGGTGTTGTAAGACTTCTTACTATGCTCACCCCAGTCCAACGCTGGCATCTCTACATAATTTATTTTAAGACAATAGGATGTAGGCCATCAGGTCCTGGGAACCTGTCATCCTTTAGGTCTAATAGTTTTCCCTGGTGATGGGGATTGTAAACTTCCCGCCTCACCTCAATTTCAAGTATTTTTAGTATGTTTTCCAAGTCTTTGTACAATGAAGATAGATACAAAATACCTTTCAACTCCTCTGCCATTTCCTTATTTTTCCATGAAGTTCCTGAGATAATTTTGCACAGAATGCACATAGATAGGGAGACAAGGGAGGAACGCCAAAAGTTGGCAGATGATATCTTGGATGTAGACCACAGCTACTTGGATGACTCAACCCCAGAGCTCCTGGCTTGTAAGAAGAAGCTGCAGATGCAGTTTGACCTGTTATCTACAGACAAGGCAGTGTGCCATTTGGGGCCCTCATGAGGGTTATGTATGAGCTTTTGGAGAAGGCCAGTCATCTCTTAGCTTGTCAGTTGAGGCGGCAGGTGGCCTCCCGAGAGATTATTCAGGTCAGACACTCGGGTGGCAGGCTGGTGTCAAAGTTAATGGGGCGTTACATTATTTCTTTACTTAATGTAGACACCAAGAACTTGGCCAAAGTGTTAGCATGTAACCATGACTTCAAGTTATTGGGGAAGCTCAGATAGGTTTTTTTAAAGGAAGGCAATTGTCATGTAACATGCAGTGATTGCTAAACGTGATGCTTTTCTCATGAGGGATCGGATCCAGGCGTAATTGTCACATTAGATGCCGAGAAGGCGTTTGATAGGGTAGAATGGGGGTATCTTGAACTAAGTGACTTGCTAGGCCATTCTGAAGAGGCATGAAATGAAAAAATGAAAATCGCTTATTGTCATGAGTAGGCTTCAATGAAGTTACTGTGAAAAGCCTCAAGTCCGGAGAGGTTGGTACGGGAGGCTGATGTGGAGATGCCAGCATTGGACTGGAGTGAGCACAGTAAGAAGTCTTACAACACCAGGTTAAAGTCCACCCACCAGGTACGCGGTACATACTCGTGCGACTCGGCCAATGTTGTCTACCTCATACGCTGCAGGAAGGGATGTCCCAATGTGTGGTACATTGGCGAGACCATGCAGACGCTGCGACAACGAATGAACGGATATCGCGTGACAATCACAGGCAGGAATGTTCCCTTCCAGTCGGGGAACACTTCAGCAGTCAAGGGCATTCAGCCTCTGATCTCCGGGTAAGCATTCTCCAAGGCGGCCTTCAGGACACGCGACAACGCAGAATCATTGAGCAGAAACTTATAGCCAAGTTCCGCACACATGAGTGCGGCCTCAACCGGGACCTGGGATTCATATTGCATTACATTCATCCCCCACCATCTGGCCTGAGCTTGCGAAATCCTACCAACTGTCCTGGCTTGAGACAATTCACACCTCTTTAA
Organism: Scyliorhinus canicula; assembly: GCF_902713615.1. NCBI lineage: Eukaryota > Metazoa > Chordata > Chondrichthyes > Carcharhiniformes > Scyliorhinidae > Scyliorhinus > Scyliorhinus canicula. The sequence continues at coordinate 172,840,471 of NC_052150.1, forward strand.
CCTGGGGTTACACCTATCTCTGGATCTGTAAAGATTTAATTACCTGCAAATCCTCGCATTCTAAGCATTGTCTGGCATCTTTGAATTTGTCTATATATATATATATATATATATATGTTTCTGGAACATACCTCTTCATTCACCTGAGGAAGGCGCAGTGCTCTGAAAGCTAGTGTTTGAAATAAACCTGTTGGACTTTAACCTGGTGCTGTAAGACTTCTAACTATTCTGAAGAGCAGTTAAGAGTCAACCACATTGTTGTGGATCTGGAGTCTCATGTAGGCCCGCCTGGGTAAACATGGCGGATCCCCTTCATTCGTGAACCAGAAATTCAATGATAGTTGTCAAGGTCACCATTGTCTTGTTTTTATGTTGCAGGATGACTGACACCATTGCTGAAAACTAAATTTATTACTGACACATTTTCAGAACATTAACAAGGCAATTGCGGCCTGTTGCAATCTCCCCTTGCATGTGCATCTAACCACCAGGTGGCTCCTTGAAGTATAGTGTACCATATTGTATCTAATACTGGAGTCCACTACCACAATCACACTATTATCATGACAACCATTACTGAGACTAGCTTGGTTTACTAGTCCAATGGCATTATCACTATCACCATCACTACCTAAGTAGTGCTCCAGCTCTGTTTTGATCCAAGCTAATGGCGTTTTACTTGGTGAAATAAGAATATAGTGGGAAATTGAATTCTTGATTGATTGCAAGAGATGAAGCTGGGATCGCATTTAAAGTAGCATTTTATATGTTTGTGAAACTGTTGGGGGAGGGTTGGAAAGAAGGAAGAATGAACTTCAATCACAGGTGCAACCTCTTCAGATTTTGCATCATGTAATTTGGTAATTTTGGTACTTTTATCTTGACAACTTTATTGTTTTTTGTTCAGTGCACAGCTGGCAGGACTTCTGTGTGAAGAAGAAGGTTCGGAAGCTGATAACGTTAAATACTGTGGCTATTGTAAATACCATTTTGGCAAGTTGGTAAGTTCTATGAGTTTTTCATAAGTAATGGCAAGAATTTTGTAAAGAAAAATCCAGAGTAACAACCCTTTGTGATTGAATTGATTTTCTGCAAACAAGCTGGGGGAAATGTTCTACCATATAACCTTGCTTGCTACTCTATGGTAGTACACACTTTATATCGTTCTGACCTCACCATTTCACTTATGCTGTACAGGGTATTTTGCGCGCACACACACATATATTATATATATATATATATCTAATATGTATATTTCGTAGAAAGGGATGTGGACTGCCTGTTACTCTGAAGGTAATTAACAAATGTAAAAAATCTTGAACACTTAATTGGTAATGAAATAATGTTAAAACTAGAGTATTTTCTGAGTTTAAAAATTTGGTTTTGATCCACTTCAGTGAGTGGAGATAAGAAATTAGTAGAAAAAAGATAAATGGCAGCACTAAATGCAATACAATTTATAATTAGTACTATTTTCCTACATAGATTATATTGAATATCTGGCAACGTAAAAGCATCCATGCCTTTGCTACTCATGGCCAGCCTCTCCTACATTCTATCGCGCCAGCACAGTAGCACAAGTGGCTAGCACTGTGGCGTCACAGTGGCTTCACAGCTCCAGGGTCCCAGGTTCGATTCCCCGCCGGGTCACTGCCTGAGTGGAGTCTGCACGTTCTCCCCGGGTCTGCGTGGGTTTCCTCCGGGTTCTCCGGTTTCCTCCCACAGTCCACAGATGTGCAGGTTAGGTGGATTGGCCATGATAAATTGCCCTTTGTGTCCAAAAAGGTTGGGAAGGGTTATTGGGTTATGGGGATAGGGTGAAAATGAGGGCTTAAGTAGGTCGGTGCAGACTTTATGGGACGAATGGCCTCCTACTGCACTATGTTCTGCAGACTTGAAGTGATCTAAAATTATACTGCCCATGTCCTGACACACCAACTCCTATTCACCCATCACTGCTGTGCATGCTTACCTATATTAGCCCCTAGCTAAACAACAGTCCGATTTTAAAGTTCTCATCCATGTTTTCAAACCCTTTCATCGCCTCACACCTCCCTCTCTCTGTCGTCTTCTCCAGCCCTAGATATTGGCCTCGAGCATCCTTGATTTTCTATCAATGACATGTCTTTAGTTGCTGGAATCCGAACTTCTGCAAGTTCCTTACTTCTCTCTCTCTATCCCTATTTGCCCTCCTTTGAGACATTCCTTAAAACGTATAATTTTGAGCAAACCTATGATTATCTATCTTAAAATCTCCGTACTTAAAATCTCCATACTTGGCTGAGTATCAGAATTTGTTTGATAGGTTGCTGTGATGCATATTGGGACATTCGTTTCATTAAAGGTGCTACATAAATAGAAGATTAACAAAAAAAGAAAGACTTTGGGAATTTTAAATCAAGCCTTCAAACAAAGAGTTAGCATGAATTGCCTTTGTTCACAGCCTGTTAAGAATGTTTTAATTGTATTTAAACTATAAAACTGCTCCTGTCTGGAGTAGGCAGTCTGTGTCTCACAGCCTATAGGAGAATAGGTATTACTAAGGTTTTGTATGCAAAAGTTTGATACTTTGTTTCCATCACAGTCTCTTGCATAAACGATCAAATGCTGAGCTTGGTCTGGCTCCTCTGGGAGGTGGTAGTTTTTGCTTTTGCCACTAGATTAGTAATCCAGAGACCCAGGGGAAAATCTAAGGACCTGGGTTCAAATCTCATCATAGCAGGTGGTGAAATTAGAATTCAATAAAAACCTGGAATTAAAAGTCTAATTTTGATCATGAAACCATTGTTGGTTGTTTTACAAATCCATCTGGGTCACTAATTCCTTTAGGGAAGGAAATCTGCCGTCTTTACCTAATCTGGCCTACTTGTAACTCCAGATCCACAATAATGTGGTTAACTTGCAAATGCACTCTGGGGAGATAGGGATGGGCAATAAATGCTGGCCAGCCACCAGTGCCCACAGATTTAAAAAATAATAATTCCATTTCCTGCCTCGCTGTCAATGCAGCCAGTTCTGGAGGTGGTGCTTCCGAGATACTTCCAGACATATCTGGAGTACTGTATTGGTCACCTTATTTAACGATGGATGTAAATGTGTTAGAAGCAGTTCAGACAATAGGGCGGCACGGTGGCGCAGTGGTTAGCACTGCTGCCTACGGCGTTGAGGACTCTGGTTCAATCCCGGCCCCAGGCCACTATCCTTGTAGAGTTTGCACATTCTCCCCGTGTCTGTGTGGGTTTTGCCCCCACAACCCAAAGATGTGTAGGTTAGGTGGATTGGCCATGCTAAATTGTCCTTTCTTTGGAAAAAAAATTAATGGGTACTCCAAAAGTTTAAAAAAAAGAGGCAGTATGGCGAAGGTTTACCAGACTAATACCTGGAATGCGCATTTGTCTTATGAGTAAAGGTTAGGATTATATCCGTGGTAGTTTAGAAGAGTAAGAGGTATGGTAGCATGGTAGTGCAGTGGTTAGCACTGCTGCCTCACTGCTCACTGAGCGCGCGGGTTAGATCTCGCCCTCTGGTCACTGTCCGTGCGGAGTTTGCACATTCTCCCTGTGATTGCGTGGATCTTGTCCCACAATCCAAAGAGGTGCAGGGTAGGTGAATTGGCCATGCCAAACTGCCCCTTAATTGGAAAAAAAAGAATTTGATACTTTAAATTTATTTTTAAAAAAGTAAGAGGCGACTTGATTGAAATATATAAGATGCTGATGTATTGACAAGGTGGATGTGGGCAGGATGTTTCCTCGTGTAGGAGAATGTAGAGCTAGGGGTCACGCCTTATAAACAATGAGGTGAATTTTTTCCCCAGATGGTCAAGTCTTTGGAACTATTTTCCTGAAAAGGCAGTGGAAACAGAGTCTTTGAATATGTTGAAGGCTGAGGCAGGGGTGTCTCCTGTCCCCCCCTACTTTTTGCGCTGGCAATTGAACCCCTGGCTAAGGCGTTGAGGGAGTCGGGGGATTGGAGGGGGCTGGTCCGGGATGGGGAGGAGCACCGAGTGTCACTCGACGCGGACGACCTTTTGTTGTATATGGCGGACCCGGTGGGGGGAATGCCGGTGGTGATGGGGATTCTCTGGGAATTTGGGGATTTCTCAGGGTATAAGCTTAACTTTGGGAAAAGCGAGCTGTTTGCGGTACACCCGGGGGACCAGGAGGGCTGGATTGGGAGGCTCCCACTGAAAAGGGCGGAGAGGAGCTTCAGGTACTTGGGGGTTCAGGTGGCCAGGAGCTGGGGGCCTTGCATAAGCTTAACCTCACAAGGCTGGTGGAGCAAATGGAGGAGGCGTTTAAGAGGTGGGACATGCTGCCACTGTCTCTGACGGGTAGGGTGCAGTTAGTCAAGATGACGGTGCTCCCGAGGTTTCTGTTCCTGTTCCAGTGCCTCCCCATCCTTAACCCGAAGGCCTTTTTTAGGCGGCTTAACAGGAGCATTACGGGGTTTGTGTGGGCACACGGGACTCCAAGGGTGAGACGGGTGTTCTTGGAGCGGGGGGGGCTGGCGTTGCCCAACCTCTGTGGGTATTATTGGGCTGCCAATGCAGAGATGGTGCGAAAGTGGTTATTGGATGGGGAGGGGGCGACATGGAAGAGGATGGAGATGGCATCCTGTGTGGGCACGTGCCTGGAAGCGCTGGTAACGGCGCTGTTGCCGCTCCCTCCAACGAGGTATACCACGAGCCCGATGGTGGCAGCTACCCTCAAGATTTGGGGGCAATGGAGACGGCACAGGGGGAAGGTGGGGGCCTCGATGGGGTCCCCGATACGGGGGAACTACCAGTTTGTTCCAGGGAGAATTGATGGCGGGTTCCTGAGTTGGCACAGGGCAGGTGGCAGGAGGCTGAGGGACCTGTTCATAGACGGCAAGTTCGCGAGCCTGGGTGAGCTGGAAGGGAAGTGTGGGCTCCCCCCGGGGAACACCTTTAGGTACATGCAAGTAAGGGCGTTTGTCAGGCGGCAGGTGGCGGGGTTCCCTCTGCTGCCGCTGCGTGGGGTTCAGGACAGGGTGCTCTCGGGGGTGTGGTTTGGAGAGGGGAGGATCTCGGCAGCGTACCAGGTGATGCAGGAGGTAGACGAGGCCTCGGTGGAGGAGCTGAAAGGTAAATGGGAGGAGGAGCTGGGTGAGGAGATTGAGGAGGGGAAGTGGGCGGATGCCCTGGAAAGGATGAACTCCTCCTCTTGTGCAAGGCTTAGCCTCAAACAGTTTAAGGTACTGCATAGGGCTCATATGACTGGGACAAGGATGAGCCGGTTTTTTGGGAGCGAGGACAGGTGTATTAGGTGCTCTGGGGGCCCAGCAAACCATGTCCACATGTTCTGGGCATGCCCAGCGTGGGGGAATTTTGGAAGGGTGTAGCAGGGTGGTATCGAGGGTGGTAGGATCCAGGGTCAATCCAGGCAGGGGACTCGCAATATTTGGGGTTGCAGTGGAGCTGGGAGTGCAGGAGGCGAAAGAGGCCGGTGTTCTGGCCTTTGCGTCCCTAGTAGCCCGGCGGAAGATTCTTCTTCAGTGGAAGGATGCGAGGCCCCCAAGCGTGGAGGCCTGGGTCAATGATATGGCAGGGTTTATTAAACTGGAGAGGGTGAAATTTGCCCTAAGGGGGTCCGTGCAGGGGTTTTTCAGGAGATGGCAACCATTCCTAGATCTCCTGGCAGAACGGTAAAATCAAAAGGTCAGCAGCAACCCGGGGGGAGGTTGTCTCTTTGGTTTTGTTTTGGGTTGATTCGACGGGCATTTATTTATTTTTTTCTCTTTATATATACGGTGGGGGAGGGGGGGGGGTTGTTCTTTTTGTTCTTAGAATTTTCTGTTACTGATTTCCTATTTGTGAAAATTTGAATAAAAATTATTTTAAAAAAAAGAATATTTTTAAGGCAGAGTTGGTTAGATTCTTGGAAAGCAAGGGGGTGATGGGTTGTCGTGGGAGGCAGGATGCAAATTTGAGGTTACTATGAGATTAGCAATGATCTTGTGAAATGGTGGAGCAGTCTCACGGAGCCTACTCCTCCTTGTTCATGTGATGGGTATTATTATGAGGTTATATTAGGTGGGGCATGTGCAGAGTTTTGGTAGTTGATGGAGTATCTCTGTCTTGAGCTGATGGTGAGCCCATAGTCGTTGGGTACTTGTGAAAGGCAGTCCATTATCCATTGAAGGCCTTGCTCAGTGGCTGACATAAAGGCATAATCATTAGCAAACAGCAATTCCCAGCATCTCTGATACCTTAGTTGAGGATCTCGATTTATCTTAGGTTGAAGAAAATACCATTTGTTCTGAATTGGATGTATATTCCATCAACATTTTCATCTATTATTCCAGAAAACATGGCAACAAAGAATAGGCTGTGACATACCCTTGCTTCATACCACTTGTTACCTTTGCTTCACACCATTTGTTACCTCAAAGGGGTCAGTTGTATTCACCACAGCTGTCATTCCATTGTGTGATGATTATACCAGGTCTACAACTTTATCAGGACACCCAGGTTTGGTTAAGACTTTCCATAAGATCCACACGTCAGTGAACAAAGGCACAGTCGAGTTCCATTTTTGTCACTGGAGTTTCTATTGTATTTGCCGAAGATCATGTCACAATTGCCTCTATCTTTCCTGAACCCACTTTGATTTTTTTCTGGCAGCACACATTTTGCTTTGTGGTTTACCAGACTGCTGAGTAGGACTCTTGCGACAGTCTTACCAGCCATCACAAGCAGTGAGATTTCTTTCTGGTTGCCACACACACATTTTGTCGTTCCCCCTTGTACATGTGAGCAGTTGTGGTATCATTGACTCCTGGGGAATGACTTGTTAGTCCCACATCCTGTGATTATGATGTGAATTTGACAGCTAACTGAGCTTCCCCAGATTTTCAAATTTCTCTTGAGGTCCTGTCTGAACCTGGAGCTTTCCTTGTGGGCAGGGATCTGATGACTTTGTCAACCTCCACACAGAAGGTTTGCTGTCCACATTTTCACTCTAGCTAGCCTGGAAGTTTTTCTATAGTGACCCCATTTATGGTGGATGGGCAGTTAAGCACATCCGAAATTCCTCAGTCCAGTGCTCTTTGCTAACTATCCTGTCCGTCAGGAGAGATTCGCTGTCTGTGCTGAGAACAGATGAATAGCCGTGTGAGGGAGAGTCATGCACAGTCTTACAAAGAACAAAGAAAAGTACAGCACAGGAACAGGCTCTTCAGCCCTCCAAGCCCGTGTCGACCATGCTGCCCAACTAAACAATCTTCTCCACTTCCGAGGTCCATATCCCTCTATTCCCATCCTATTCATATATTTGTCAAGATGCCCCTTAAATGTCACTATCGTACCTGCTTCCACCACCTCCTCCGGCAGCGAGTTCCAGGCACCCACTACCCTCTGTGTAAAAAAAACTTGCCTCGTACATCTACTCTAAACCCTGCCCCTGGCACCTTAAACCTATGCCCCCTAGTAATTGACCCCTCTACCTTGGGGAAAAGCCTCTGACGATCCACTCTGTCTATGCCCCTCATAATTTTGTAGACCTCGATCAGGTCGCCCCTCAACCTCCTTCGTTCCAGTGAGAACAAACTGAGTTTATTCAACCGCTCCTCATAGCTAATGCCCTCCATGGCAGGCAACATCCTGGTAAATCTCTTCTGCACCCTCTCTAAAGCCTCCACATCCTTCTGGTAATGTGGCGGCCAGAATTGAACACTATACTCCCAAGTGTGGCCTGACTAAGGTTCTATACAGCTGCAACATGACTTTCCAATTCTTATACTCAATGCCCCGGCCAATGAAGGCAAGCATGCCGTATGCCTTCTTGACTACCTTCTCCACCTGTGTTGCCCCTTTCAGTGACCTGTGGACCAGTACACCTAGATCTCTCTGACTTTCAATACTCTTTAGGGTTCTACCATTCACTGTATATTCCCTATCTGCATTAAACCTTCCAAAATGCATTACCTCACATTTGTCCGGATTAAACTCCATCTGCCATTTTTCCGGCCAAGTCTCCAAACGATCTAGATTCTGCTGTATCCTCTGACAGTCCTCATCACTATCTGCAATTCCACCAACCTTTGTGTCATCTGCAAACTTACTAATCAGACCAGTTACATTTTCCTCCAAATCATTTATCTATACTACGAACAGCAAAGGTCCCAGCACTGATCCCTGCGGAACAGTCTTGTGGGCTGAAAGGAAATTCCTTACAAAGAACAAAGAAAATTACAGCACATCACAGTGCTGATCAGTGAGGTCAGTGAGAATGATGTTCCTCATTAACCCAAAATGTGCCACTGGTCCCATCTTATCGTGTTGTATCTTTTTTGTAAGTTGGTCCTTGGACTGAGTGTCGCTGTTGAGGCTGGGATTTATTGTTTTAGATGGGAGTGGCTTGCATGGTGCTTCAAAGGATAATTACGAGTAAAATACACTGGTGAAAAACCAGTTGAATTTTATGACAGCTTGACAGTTTCCTGGTCATCTTTACTGATACCAGATTTTCTAAACTGAATTGTAATATTCAAATTACCACGACCTAGTATTATCACAACTATACTGCCGTTTCTTAGCAAATGCCTTTTGAAGTAAAAGAATGTCAATTGAATAGTAAACCAATAACAAACCTGTTAGTACTACATGATGTCTTTAAATATCTCTGATGAGCGGGTCTTCATGCTAGTTGGTTTAATTTACTAATTGCTGCTGAGGTGGTTCAATTTCCTGTTTTTGTTTGCTTAAAAAGTGGCCGGGTAAATTTCAGGTTGCACTGCCATCCATTCCTACTTTGTCATTTGGAGATATGATTACAAGTGAAGGTTAAGCCCAATGAGAGCAATTCTTGAAGAGCAAAATACTGGTGTGATGGTAAATGGAAAACAAGAAAGGGTGGCATGGCAACTGCCACTAGTGTCTATCACCCAAACTCAGGTAAAAGCTCATTGAAGAGCAGTTCGAGTATTAACAGACCTCTCACTCCCAATTTAGCAAAGTCTCGGCACTTGTTACAATTTCTCTTGTACCCGAAATCTGATTGTCTTCATTCACTTCAAATTTCTGTGTGTTGCCCTTGCTGCATTGCAAAAACAAACCTCAAATCCAGAACAAATGCAAATTTAGCAAACAGCACTGGCAAAAAAAAAATAATGGCCCTCATGCAAGCATATATTGTCCATCTTGTGTGTTTGTTTTCCTAACTTGGTGCTTCTACAAGTGGCTACAACTTTGAAAGTTGAAGGCTGCTGAGCTCTCATTGAGAAAGCTTTAGATAGCCTTGGAGGACGACTTTAAGCAACTCTGGGCATACATGGCTCTATTGCAGTCTGCGGCATTTCAGCATAGATTGCACCAATTTGAAGAAATAACAAATTACCGTGCATTTTTGCAGCAACCTTTTTGGTATTAGAATGTCCCAAAGAGCTTTGCAAGATTATATAGTCACTTGCTGTAATGTAGGAAATATGATAACCAATTTTTGCATAGAAAACAGCAAAGTAGTCTGACCCAAAAATAAGCTTCAGAAGCATAAGCGCAAAGAAAAAAATGCCAAGGAAAAGCACAATGGAAGACTTGGAAGCTGAAGACAGAGATTTACAATTCCTTACTGTAACAGAAGACTCCGTTACACCTCCGTTACAAAGCCCAGCTTCAAATCCCAGAGCAGACCTAGCAAGGGTGAGCTAAATATTTTAAAATTCCAGGCGACAGCAAATCCTGGGAAATCTTTAACAATTTCAGAGTCAGAAGTGCAGTTTGGAAAAGAAAAAGCGTTGCTCAAGCCTGATCCCCCAAATCAGCGCCTTAATAGAACTCGCTGTGAATTATTTTTATTGATAATTGATTGAATACTTTGGGACTTTTCAAACACAGCTAAAGGAAAGCAAAAGCCAGGATTTGAAGAATTCGGGACTTGCCAAAAATGATGAGCAAGAGAACTCTGCAGTAAGCCGTTGTTGGAAATTTTACTTTCAAACTGTACAATCACCATTGTAGCAGAGCCTGCTAAAACTGGCAAGTGCAGGAAATCCCTTTGTCGCCGACGGCAGTGTCATCTTCAAATTCAGAAACTTCTCAAAGACAGAACCTACACTTAACTCTTAGCATGGATCAGAATCCACACTGACAGTTCAATTTGTGTTAATCCAAGGCCCAGATCAGTCATATAATTGGGGGCTTTGGAGGAAAATATTCATAAGATACAACATCTCTTTGCTCTGTAGAGGGGGCCGGTTTAGCTCAGTTGGCTCGGCAGCTGGTTCATGATGCAGAGCGAGGCTAACAGCGCGGATTCAATCCCCGTAACGGTTTAGGTTATTTGTGAAAGCCCACCTTCTCAACCTTGCCCCTCACCTGAATTGCGGTGATCCTCCAGTGATATAACCACCAGTCAGCTCTCCCTATCAAAGGGGAAAACAGCCTATGGTCATCTGGGACTTTCGCGACTTTACTTGGGAGGCCCGATTGTGGATAACATTAGGTGGATTGGCCATGATAAATTGCCCTTGGATAAATTCACCAAAAATAGGTGAATCGGGGTTACTGGGTTACGGTGATAGGGTGGAGGCGTGAGCTTAAGTGGGATGATCTTTCTAAGAGCCGGTGCAGACTCAATGGATAAAATGGCCTCCTTCTGCATTGTAAATTCTATGAGAAACATTATTGCAAAATTAGTGAATTGCCTGCTACATTTGAAGAGGTACTAAAATCTTTCAATGTTTATTTTAAGCTAAGAAGTAATAAAGTACTCTAATTAAATTTAACAGCAAGTCCTGAAGCCAGGGGAAACTGTTGATTGATTTATTCATTATTGATCTGTGCAGGATGGTAGAAGATTGTGAAACAGGGCAACTTCAAATCTGAACTTGTCAGAGTCAGAATAGTGGTAGGAGTAGCAGACGACATACTTTCTGACTTCATGCAAGAAAGTGGATCTCACCGTGGAAAAGGCAATCCAGATAGTTAGGCAGTCAGACCACTGTAGCACCGAACCATTTTAAGGGGAGAAAATAAATCGTGGCGTGGAGGCCAACCCATATTTCAGCTAATTAGCCCTTAGTGTTGGGTGGCGTTACTGGGTTATGAGGATAGGGTGGAGGTGTTGACCTTGGGTAGGGTGCTCTTTCCAAGAGCCGGTGCAGACTCGATGGGCCAAATGGCGGCCTCCTGCACTGTAAATTCTATGATAATTGAGCAACCAAAACACAGGACTTTCTAGGCCAAGGAAAGCAACATCTGAATCGGTCAGCAGAGCGACCAGTGCTGTGGAGCAAATCTTCCCTCCAGGTGAGATCAATGTCCTGCAATTTCAGCTCAATGCTTTCCGTGCAACAGGATTGGACACTATGGCAAACTGTGCAGGGTGAAAATTCTGAAATCCACAGAAGGCCCAAAGATTATCCACCAGGTTGAGACGGCAAGCCGGAGGAGAGACAGCCATGCCCCTTGGGTGAGCTCATTTGGCTTCTCATTTTGGAATGCAGACATTTAAGTAGAAGGCCATTTAGCAAATTTTAAATTAGACACACGAGGCAAAGGGGCAGTCAGTCAGATAGACGGCTATGTTTGGTGATCCAGTGGCTGGCGCTGCCCACAGCACCCCTATATGGGGCAGGAGTCTTAAAACATCTTGCAGGTGACACTGAGGTTACAATCCAAGAGATTGATTCACAGTCAGGAAAGTTCATTACTAAACTGCAAAGCATGTGTTGAACTTAATCTGTTACAGGAGATTGGCAAGATCAGCTAGCAAAGGGCCTGACTGCAGATACAAATGTGTGTTCCTGATACTGTTCAGTCTGAGGCAACTGAAAACGCACACAGGATCACAGACAGATGCTAAACCAGATTGCCTACTCACATCATATAATCCCACCGCACTCACGCAGCAGGTGCAGCGCAAATGGACAAGATGACCAATATGGGAGTCATCTCTCCAGTCATACAACAATCTACATGGTGTTCTGGGATTGTCCCAGTCCTAAAACTTGAGTGGGTCCATTCATACACAGCTCAATAAAACCGTAGTGGGGCAGCATGGTGATGCAGTGGTTAGCAATGCAGTCTCACGGCGCCAAGTTCCCAGGTTCGTTCCCGGCCCTGGGTCACTGTCCATGTGGGTTGCTCCCCACAATACAAAGATGTGCAGGCTAGGTGGATTGACCACGCTAAATTGCCCCTTAATTGGAAAAAATGAATTGGGTAACTTAAATCCATTTAAGACAAATTTTTAAAAAATAAAACCGTAGTTAGGGTAGCACGTCCCACGTCCTCAATCGACAAAAGCCTGACCAAACTCGTGAAGAAAATGGTATTTTTGAAAGAGATGCAAACAGCGGCTTTTTGCAGCTCCCTCTTCGTTTATTACTCTGCCCCACATTGGGTGCCACCATTTAAGGGCAGCACAGTGATTTGCACTGCTGCTTCACAACACCAGGAACCCTGGTTCGATTCCAACCTTGAGTGACTGTCTACATGGAGTTTACACGTTCTCCACGTGTCTCTGTGGGATTCCTCTGGGTGCTCTGGTTTCCTCCCACGGTCCAAAGATGTGCAGGTTAGGTGGATTGGTCATGCTAAATTGTCCCATACTGTCAAGGGATGTGCAAGTTAGGTTACAGGATTGAGAGGTGGGCGGCAGAGTGTACCTGGGTACAGTGCTCTTTCAGAAGCTTGGTGTAGACTCGATGGGTCGAATGACCTGCTTCTGCGCTGTGGGGATTCTCTGATTCAGTTTGCCAGATTTTGCTTTATCTGCCTGCCATGTGGAATCATGGTGGCGCCAGAAATAGAACCATAGAATTCCTACAGTGTAGAAGGAGAGGCTATTGAGCCTATTGAGTCTGCACCGACCCTCTGAAAGAGCACCTTACTAGGCCCACTCCACCGCACTATCCCTGTAACCTAACTTGTACATGCCTGGACCCGAAGGGGCAATGTAGTATGGCCTATCCACCTAACCTTCACATCTTTGGACTGTGGGAGCAAACCCCCTCACAGTCACCCAAGGCTGGAATTTAACCTGGATCCTTGGTGCTGTGAGGCAGCAGTGCTAACTACTGTGCCACCTCAACATAGCATGTCAACCATCGGCGGTCGTTCGTTTGCTACATGGACAGTGTATTGCCTCATAGTGTAATGGTAGATGGATATGACAAGAGACTCACAGCAGTCTTAGAGTCTGCAGGAAACTGGGCAGAAGGTGATCAAGTCCTGGGCCACATTGTCAGCAACAAAGGCATGATGACCGACCGACAAAAAACCAAGGCTATCAGCGTGTTCCCAACTCCATCCTCCGTTCTAGACCTGCAGTGATTCTTGGGCCTGTTGAACCAGCTGGCAAAATACTTATTGAATTTAGCACAAATACCAGAACCAGAGGCATCTACTTAAGAAAGACTATGCATGGTGCTGGGACACACATCAAGTGCAAACATTCGATAACATCAAAGCGGTGCTTCTCTCCACGGACATTCTGACCCACGGCAAGCCAGCTCTGCTCATCACCATAGAAATAGATGCTTCGTTCATAGGTCTGGGAGTGGTCATATTCCAGGAATAACTGGATGGAAGTCGCCAACCTGTGTACTATGCATACAGAGTGCTGTTGGACATGGAGATGAGGTACACCATCATAGAAAAGGAAGCCCCAGCAGTTGCATGGGCATGTGCAAAGTTTTCAAAATATATCATCAGCCTCAAGATTGCAATCGAAACTGACCATAAGCTACTAGTCTCCTTGTTGGGTGAGAAGGAGTTAGCAAAGATGCCTCCTGAAATCCAGAGGTTTCCCCCACGCCTCATGAGGTTCGCCTATACGATGGAACGTATCCAAGGTAAAAAAAAAACAAGCAATGGCAGGTGCATGTTCACGGGCCACATTGAGCCTCCCGACAAAACTGGATGCCAACTTCATTGAACAACTGCAAGCGTCCTCCCATGTGTGTGTCTCTCAGGTCCGTGGTGCTGTTTGCACCCAGGTGATAACAATTTTTATTTTTTCTCCCATGTGCACTCGGAATACCAGCGAATCAACTTTTGTGTGGTGGATAGGTGTCTCCTCCCTTTAGTGGAGGTGGCGGACTACTCAGCGATTGTGATTTCAGATCATGCTCCACATTTTGTTGATTTGGCACTAGAATTGGGTCCCTCCCAGGGTCCACCATGGAGATTGGATGTGGTTTTATTAGCAGACAAGAGATTTTGTGAGCACGTGTCAATTGCTATTGGGGAATATATTAAATTTAATAGAAGAGTCTCTCTCACCTATGCTGTGGGAAGCCCTTAAGGTGGTTATCAGAGGGGAGATAATTTCCTACAAAGTGCACATGTGAAGATAGCGAGGGCGGAGTGGCAGAGACTGGTGGGTTCCATTCTTGAGATGGATCACCACATGCCCCAACCCCGGAGCTTTTGGCAAGTAGGAGAAAGCTGCAATTTGAATTATTATTGATGGATACGTTCAAGGAGTGTATTTCATGAACACAGGGAAAAGACCAGTCGCCTCTTAGCTCACCAGCTGAGGCGGCAGGCAGCTTCCCAGGAGATTGAACAGGTACATGACTCAAGTGGCAGCCTGGTTTCCGCCCCGCTTCCGGCAGAGCGGCTTTTTAATAAAAATAAAAATGTTTTTTTATTGGATTTTTGCACAGAGTATATTTTGCCGTTATTTACCCAGGATATGATATATCTATATATACGTAAGTAGGCATCCATTCCTGCCGGCGAGGCATTTCCGGAGGGCAATCCTCGAGTGGGTCTGGTGCTGGTGTTGCCCCTCGCTTCTCCTGGTCGGATTTCTCCGCCGTTGTCTTCTCGTGCGTGCTGCCGCTTAATCCAGTCCTCCCATCTTCCGCCTGTGTTCTCCTTTTTCTCTGTTCCTGTGGATGTCAGGTCGCTTAACGTTTCCCTGCCTGCCTGGTTCTCCGCTATTGTTCACTGTCTCTCTCTCTTCCCCTCCCCCCACCCCCACCCCCACCGTGGTTCGCCTTTCCTTCCTCTTAGAATGAGTTGCCCTCCCCCCCCCCCAAACACCTCCTGTTCTATCTCCTCCTCTCGTGCTTTGGCTGCTTTACCCTGGTTCCTGGCTACCTGGCTATTCTTCTCCTTGTTTGTTGGCCACAAACAAGTCCCGGAACAATCGGGTGAATGGCTCCCACGTACTGTGGAAGCCGTCGTCTGACCCTCGGATGGCAAATTTAATTTTCTCCATTTGGAGGGATTCCAAGAGGTCGGGCAGCCAGTCTGCAGCTTTGGATGGTGCTGCTGACCGCCAGCCAAACAGGATTCTACATCGGGCGATCAGGGAGGCAAAGGCAAGGGAGTCTGCCCTCCTCCCCAGAAATAGATCTGGCTGGACTGAAACCCCGAAGACCGCCACTTTCGGGCATGGCTCCACCTTCACCCCCACCACTTTGGACATTGCCTCGAAGAAGGCAGGCCAGTACTCCACAAGTCTGGCGCAGGACCAGAGCATGTGGGCGTGGTTGGCCGGGCCTCCTTGGCACCGTTCACATCTGTCCTCCACCTCCGGGAAGAACCTACTCCTTCTGGTTCTTGTTAAGTGGGCTCTGTGTACCACTTTTAGTTGCGTCAGGCTGAGCCTTGCGCAGGTGGAGCTGACCCTATGCAGTGCTTCGCTCCAGTGTCCCCACCCAATCTCGATCCCCAGGTCCTCCTCCCATTTCCTCCTTGTTGCGTCCAGTAAGGTGTCGGCCCCTTCTACCAGTCGGTTGTACATGTCGCTACAGTTTTCTCTCTCTAATATGCTTGTGTCCAGTAACTCTTCCAGTAATGTCTGTCATGGCGGTTGTGGGTAAGTCCTTGTCTCCTTTCGTAGGAAGTTTCTGAGTTGCAGGTACCTTAGCTCGTTCCCCCTGGCCAGCTGGAATTTCTCCGTCAGTTCGTCCAGTGTCGCGACCCTGCTGTCGGTGTACAGGTCCCTGACTGTCAGTGTCCCCTCGTCCTGTCTCCACCTTTTGAAGGTGGCGTCAGTCAGTGCTGGTGTGAACCTATGGTTGTTACAGATGGGAGCTTTGTCTGACATTTTGGTCAGGCCAAATTGCTGCCGTAGCTGGTTCCAGGACTGGAGGGTGGCTATCACCACTTGGCTGCTGGTGTGTTTTTTGGGTGGGGTGGGAGTGCCGCCGTGGCGAGGGCCCGGAGGGAGGCCCCCTTACAGGAGGCCTCCTCCACGCGCACCCACTCGGCTTCTGGCTCCTTGATCCATCCCCTTACTCGCTCGGCTGTTGCCGCCCAGTGGTAGAATTGTAGGTTTAGGAGGGCTAGCCCTCCCCTTGCTTTTGTTTTTTGTAAGACCGTCTCTGTGATCCCAGCATTCTTCCCCACCCATACGAACGCCATGATTAGTTTGTCTACTGCTTGGAAAAAGGCCTTGGGGATGTCGATCTGGATGGCTCTGAATAGGAAGAGATACCTGGGCAGCACGCTCATTTTGATCGTCTGTACTCTCTCTGCAAGGGCGAATGGGAGTGTGTTCCATCTTTGCAGGTCCTTTTTAATTCCTCTGTCAGACTGGTGAGGTTCCATTTGTGGATCCCTTTTCAGTCATGGGCTATTTGGATCTCCTGGTAGCGAAATTTGAGTCAGGCTTGTTTAAACAGCAGTCCCGTTAGTGCTGCCCCCCTACTTGTGGGTGTACCGGGAAGATCTCGCTTTTGCTCATGTTGAGTTTGTAGCCTGAGAAGGCGCCAAACTCTTTCAGGAGCGTGATGATTCCGTCCATGCTGCTTTGTGGGTTCAAGATGTAGAGGAGCAGGTCATCTGCATAGAGACTCTGTGCTCTCTGCCGCCCCTTTGGATCCCCCTCCAGCTTTTTGCTGCTCTGAGCGCAATTGCTAGTAGCTCGATTGCTAGGGCGGACAGCAGCGGGGACAGTGGGCATCCTTGTCTGGTGCCCTGTGCAGCTGGAAGTATCGGGGGTTGGTGTCGTATGTCCGTACGCTCACCATGGGAGTGTTGTATAGGAGTTTTACCCAGGAGGTGAATCCTGTTCCAAGCCCGAACCGCTCCAGTACCTCTGAGGTATTTCCATTCGACTCTGTCGAAGGCCTTCTCTGTGTCTAGGAAGACGATCACCTCTGGTGTTCTCTCCCCGGAGGGGGTCATTATCAGGTTCAGCAGGCGCCTGATGTTCGAGGTAAGCTGTCTACCTTTGACAAAGCCCGTCTGGTCTTCTGCGACCAGTCTTCTAGCCTTTTGGCTAGAATCTTGGCCAGTATTTTGGCATCTGCGTTCTGCAGTGAGATGGGCTGTATAACCCACATTCCGTTGGGTCTTTATCTTTCTTAGGTATCAGCGAAATTGAGGCCTGTGCTAGTGTGGGTGGCAGTGTGCCCTTGGCCAGCGAGTCTGTGAACATCTCCCGCATGTGCAGGGCCAGTAGATGTCTGCCGGGAATCCGTCCGGTCCCGGCGCCTTCCCCGCCTGCATGGAGCTTATGCTGTCCATGATCTCTCCCAGTGCTAATGGTGCTTCCAGGCCCTGTTTTCTGCCCTTCCCAACTACTGGTATGTCCAGTCCATCAAGGAACCATTTCATCCCAGCCTCCCCCATTGGGGGCTCTAAGGTGTACAGCCCTTGGTAGAAGCCCTGAATGCCTTGTTGATCTTTTCTGGCTCTGTTTGTAATGCACCTCTAGTATCCCTGATTTACACAATTTCTCGGGTGGCTGCCTGATTTCTCAGCTGGTGTGTCAGCAGGCGGCTGGCTTTGTCTCTGTGTTCGTATAGGGTCCCACATGCTTGGCGGAGTTGAAGCACTGCTTTCCTGGTGGAGAGCAGATAGAAGTTCCTTTGCAACTGTTTCCTCTACGCCAGGAGCTCTATGGTCGGGGCCTCAGAGTATTTACGGTCTACCTCCAGTATGGTGTCAATCAGCTGCTGCCTAGCCTCCTTTTGCTCCCTATCTCTTTGCGCTTTGAAAGTGATGATTTCCCCTCTTCGTATGGCCTTTAGCGCTTCCCAGAACGTGGAGGGCGAAATCTCCCTGTTCTGATTGTTCTCTGCGTATTCTGCTATGGCCTGTGATATCTTTTCATTGAAGGCCTTGTCAGCTAACCCAACCTCCATGTGGGGCGTTGGGCTCTGCCCGTTTCCAGCCTCACGTCCATGTAGTGTGGAGCGTGGTCTGATATCAGAATTGCGGAGTATTCCACTTTGTTTATCCCCGGAAGCACTGTTTTCCCCACCACAAAGAAGTCAATTCTGGTGTATACATTGTGCACTGGGGAGAAGAATGAAAACTCCTTCTCCCCTGGGTGGGTGAACCTCCAGGGGTCCATCGCTCCCATCTGTTCCATAAAGTGACCGAGTTCCCTTGCCATGTTTGCGGTTTTCCCCGTCTTGGGTTCAATCTGTCAGTCGTAGGGTCCTGTACAGTTGAAGTCATCGCCCCCCCCCCACCCCCCGCCCCCCGGTGGGCGCATACACGTTAACTAGTACTACTGGTGCCCCATCCATGGTCCCGCTAACCACGATGTACCGTCCCCCTGGGTCCGCAACCGTCTTTGTCGCCCTAAACATCGTCCATTTGCTGACCTGTATGGCAGCCCCCCTGGCCCTCGTCCCGTAACAGGAATGGTAGGTCTGTCCCACCCAGCCCTTTCTTACCCGCAGTCAGTCCTGCTCTCTCAGGTGTGTCTCTTGAAGGAAGATTCTGTCTGCCTTCATGTTTCTTTGGTGGTTGAGGACTCTGGGTCTTTTCACTAGGCCGTTGAGTCCCCTTACGTTCCAGGTGACTATCCTGGTGGGGGGCTTCTGTCCCGTTGCTCCTGTGGGATTAACCATATTCACCTGGTGGACGCGCCCTTGCCCTCTGGGGTTCCACTTGTTGCCGTCCTGGATGGTCGCTGTCACTGCTCTCTCCATGTGGTCGGGCCCCTGCACTCCGTGGCTTCCCTCCGTCCAAGGGGCCCCACCCATGGTCGCCAGCTGTGCGACCGCCACGCGGGTAGCCTCCTTCACTTTGGGGTTTCCCTTCGCCCAGAGGCCGTACTGGGTGGATGCTTGCAGCGATTCCTTGTTCCGAGCCCTTGGTTGCGACACTTGTGTCGCCCTATTGCTGTTCCTTTTCTAGCCTTGTTTGTCCCTCTGTCCCTGTGTTCCGCTCCCCCCCCTGTGCCACTCCCCCCCCCCCCCCCACCCCCAGTCCCTCCTTTTCCTCCCCCTTCCTCCCCATCTCCTGTATGTCCCTCCTTTGTTCCTCTTTCCCCTGCTCCTGACCCCATTCGCCCTCCCGCCCCTGTTGAGTGGTCCCATCCGCCCTCTGCCTGGCGCCGTCCCCTCTGTTGGGGGCGCGCTGCGGCCCTGCTTTTTTGCATGTCCCCTGTGCTAGCTTTCTTGCTGGTGCGGCGACCCCCCTCTGGGGCATTATTGTCTCGCTTCTCCCCCACCCAGCCTCTGCATTTTTTCGCCCACTCTTCCCCCGCTCACCCTGTTTGCTCACCCTTCTCCGTTACTCTCATCCTTGTGCTGGGGCCTGGTTTCCCACTTATGTTGGTTCGTTAGGTAGCGGTTTGCTTTTCTTGTTTAAAAAAATAATTTTAATTCAAATTTTTCAACAACAAATTTTCTCCCAACAATAAAGTAAACAAGGTGTAGAAATAAACAGAAAGAGAAATCCCCCCCCCAGTACAAAGCAATAAATTAATAACTTAATAACAATACAAAAAAGAAGAAAATAGCAAACACACCGTCGCAAAACCAAACCCCCTTAACAAACCCTGAACCCCACCCCCCCCAGGTTGCTGCTGAGATTGACCACCCTCTAACCCTCCGCCAGAAAATCGAGAAAGGGCTGCCACCGCTGGAAGAACCCTTGTACCGACCCTCTCAGGGCAAACTTAACCTTCTCCAGCCTGATGAACCAAGCCATGTCATTGATCCAGGCCTCCGGGCTCGGGGGCTTCGCGTCCCTCCACTGTAAGAGAATCCTACGCCGGGCTACTAGAGACGCAAAGGCCAGGGTACTGGCCTCTCTAGCCTCCTGTAGTCCTGGCTCCGATGCTACTCCAAAGAACGCGAGCCCCCAGCCTGGCTCCACCCTGGACCCGACCACCTTGGACAAAGCCCCCCCACCCCCTTCCAAAACCCCTCCAACGCCGGACATGCCCAGAACATGTGGGTGTTGTTCGCCGGGCCTCCCGAACACCTCCCACACCTGTCCTCTCCCCCAAAGAACCGGCTCATCCTGGCCCCAGTCATGTGCGCCGTATGCAGCACCTTCAGCTGAATTAAGCTGAGCCGTGCGCAAGAAGAGGACGAGTTCACCCTCCCCAGGGCATCCGCCCATGTCCCACCATCGATCTCTTCCCCTAGCTCCTCCTCCCACTTCGCTTTCAGCTCCTCCACCGAGGCCTCCTCCTCTTCCTGCATCATCTGATAAATTGGCAAGATCCTACCCTCACCGACCCACGTCCCCGAGAGCCCCCTATCCTGCACCTCCCTAGGCGGCAGCAGCGGGAATTCCGCCACCTGCCGCTTAACAAATGCCCTAATCTGCATATATCTGAAAGCATTCCCAGGGGGGAGGCCCCACTTCCCCTCCAACTCCTCTAAAGTCACAAACTTCCCATCGAGGAAAAGGTCCCCCATCCGCCTGATGCCTGCCCTATGCCAACTTAAAAACCCACCATCTATTCTCCCTGGTGCAAACCGGTGATTGATCTGTATCGGGGCCCACACTGAGGCCTTCCCCCCCCCCCCCCCCCCCCCCCCCCCCCCCATGCCGCCTCCACTGCCCCCAAAATTTGAGGGACACCACCACTGCCAGACTCGTAGAGTACCTTGCCGGGGGGGAGTGGGAGCGGTGCCGTCACCAATGCCTCCAAACTCGTACCCACACAGGACGCCACCTCCAACCTCTTCCATGCGGCACCCTCCCCCTCCATCACCCACCTGCGAATCATTGCCACCTTCGCAGCCCAGTAATACCCACACAAGTTGGGCAACGCCAAGCCGCCTACCTCCCTTCCTCGCTCCAGGAATACTTCCTCACTCTCGGGGTCTTCCGCGCCCACACGAACCCCAGAATACTCTTATTAACCCTCTTAAAAAAAGCTTTCGGAATCAATATGGTGAGGCACTGGAAAAGAAACAAAAACCTCGGGAGCACAGTCATCTTAACTGACTTGACCCTACTCGCCAAAGAGAGTGGCAGCGCGTCCCACCTCCTGAACTCCTCCTCCATCTGTTCCACCAGCCTCGAAAAGTTTAGCCTGTGCAGGGCCCCCCAGCACCTAGCTATCTGGACCCCAAGATATCTAAAGCTCCTCTCCGCCCTCTTCAATGGGAGCTCTCCTATCTCCCTCTCCTGGTCCCCCAGGTGCAGCACAAACAGCTCACTCTTCCCCATGTTGAGCTTTTAGCCCGAAAAATCCCCAAACTCCCCAAGTATCTTCAACACCTCTGGCATCCCCCCTGCCTCGTCCCCCGGGAAAGCCGAAAGTCCTCTGACCTCCTCCCATTCGTCACCACACTCGCTACCGGGGAGCTATACAGCAACCTCACCCAGCTGATGCATACCTCACCAAACCCAAACCTCCTCAGCACTTCCCACAGATAGCTCCACTCCACCCTGTCCAAAGCTTTCTCCGCATCCATCGATGCTACTATTTCTGCCTCCCCCACCGCTGACACCATCATCATAACATTGAGAAGCCGCCGCATATTGACATTCATCTGCCTCCCCTTCACAAACCCCGTTTGGTCCTCATGGATAACCATCGGGACCACATCTTCCAGCCTCCTGGACAGTACCTTAGCCAACAACTTTGCATCCACGTTGAGGAGCAAAATCGGCCTGTAAGACCCACACTGGAAGGGATCCTTGTCCCGTTTCAGGATTAGTGAGATTATTGCTCTAGACATCGTCGGGGGCAGAGCCCTCCCCTTCCCTCGCCTCATTCAGGGTCCTCACAAGCAGCGGGCCCAGCAGATCTGAAAACTTCTTATAAAACTCGGGGCCCCGGTGCTTTCCCTGTCTGCATGCTCCCCAGCGCCTCCATCAGCTCCTCCAACTCGATTGGGGCCCCCAGACCCTCCACCCGCTCGTCCTCTACTCTTGGGAACTCCAGCTTATCCAGAAAGCGGTCCATCCCGCCCACCTCCCTCGGGGGCACCGCCCGGTACAGCCCCTCGTAAAAGGATCTGAACACCCCATTAATGTCCCTGCCACTCCGCACCAAGTTCCCTCCTGCATCTGTGACTCCCTCTATCTCTCTCGCTGCCTCCCGCTTCCGGAGCTGGTGGGCCAGCATCCGACTTGCCTTCTCCCCATACTCATATACCCCCCGCCCTCCTCCACTGTGCCTCTGCCTTCCGGGTGGTCAGTATATCAAACTCCGCTTGGAGACTGCGACGCTTCCTCAAAAGTCCCTCCTCCGGGACATCCGCATACCTCCTTACCATTTCTTCCACCAGCCTCTCCCTCTCAACCCTCTCCCCCCTCTCCCTGTGCGCCCGAATGGATATCAGCTCCCCTCTAACCACTGCCGTCAGCGCTTCCCAAACCACCCCAACTTGCACCTCCCCGTTATCGTTGGCTTCCAAATACCCCTCTATACCTCTACGGACCCGCCCACATACTTCCTCCTCTGCCAGAAGCCCCACATCTAACCGCCACAGCGAGCGCTGATCCTTCCCCTCCCCCAGCTCCAGGTCCACCGAATGCAGAGCATGGTCAGATATGGCTATCGCCGAATACTTTGCCCCCGCCACTCTCGGGATTAGCGCCCTGCTGAGAACAAAAAAGTCAATCCGCGAATAAGCCTTGTGGACATGGGAGAAAAAGGAGAACTCCCTACCCCCGGCTCCAAGGGGCTACCCCTCCCATCTGATCCATGAACCCCCTCAGCACCGAGGCCGCCGCAGGCCTCTTACCCGTCCTAGACTTGGAACGATCCAGAGCTGGATCCAACACAGTATTAAAGTCCCCTCCCAAGATCAAACCCCCCCCCCCCCCTCTCCAGGTCCGGGATCTGGCTCAACATTCGCTGCATGAAGCCCGCGTCGTCCCAGTTGGGGGCGTACACATTGACCAGAACCATCCGCTCCCCCTGAAGTCTACCACTCACCATTACGTATCTACCTGCACTGTCTGCCACCACACTCGACGCAACAAATGACAAGCTCTTGCCAACTAAGATCGCCACCCCTCGATTCTTCGCATCAAGCCCCGAGTGAAACACCTGCACCACCCAGCCTCTTCTCAGCCTCACCTGATCCGCCACCTTAAGGTGCGTCTCCTGGAGCATAGCCACGTCCGCTCCCAGCCCCTTCAGGTGCGCCAAGACCCGGGACCGCTTCACCGGTCCATTCAGCCCCTCGCGTTCCATGTGACCAGCCGAATCTGGGGATCTTCCCCCTCACTCTGCGCCGGTCAGCCATAGCTCTCCCGTGGCTCACCACATGCCCGGAGAACCCCCCAGGCCCGTTCCCCACGGTGGCAGACCCCCCCCCCCCCCCCCCCCCCCCCCCCCCCCCCCCCACAACCTCCCCCTTCACCAGCCGTTCCCCTACGGCCCCTGCAGCAGCAACCCGGTACCCCCCCCCCCCCCCCCCAAAGCTAGGCCCCCCCCCCCTAGCTGCGTAACCCCTACCATTGTACTTCCGTAAGTCAGCCGACTCCTGCTGACCCCGGATTCTCCCGCCATCCCGATGACCCCCACCCCCCGGATGCAACACAGCCACCATTCCCCCCTCCCAGTGCTGGCCCCGCCTACTACTCCAGCGCGGGAAGAAACCCCGCCCCGCGCTTCCATCCCAAACCCCGCCCCCCCCGACGCAACACGCAGGAAAAAGACGTGCACATGACCCAGCGGGACCGCGAACAGCTCCCCAACCCTCCACTAATGAAAAAACGAAAAAGCACCAAAATAAATAAATAACAGCCCCAAAAAGCAGAACAGCAAAAAGGCAACATCAAACACAGCCAATAAAAACGAAAGGATACCAAGGAGGACAGAGCCTCCGGACTATGTACATCCTTCCCCAGCCCCCCAGTCCTCAGTTCGAGTCCAACTTCTCTGCCTGGACAAAGGCTCAGGCCTCCTCCGGAGAATCAAATACGAGCTGGCGGTCCTTGTAAGTGACCCAGAGGCGGGCCGGCTGTAGCAGGCCAAACTTCACCCCCTTCCTGTGAAGCAGTCCCTTCGCCCGATTGAAACCAGCCCTTCTCTTCGCCACCTCCGCGCTCCAGTCCTGATTTCTACGTTCTCCCGCCTGCTGCTCCTTTCCTTCTTCGCCCATCTCAGCACGCACTCACGGTCAACGAAGCGGTGAAAGCGGACCAGCAGCACCCTAGGCGGCTCGTTTGGCCTGGGCTTCCTCAACAGCACTCGATGGGCCCCCTCCAGCTCCAAGGGTCCTTGGAACGATCCCACGCCCATTAACGAGTTCAGCATCACAACCACGTAGGCCCCCAAATCCGAACCTTCCAGCCCCTCCGGGAGGCCCAGAATCCGCAGGTTCTTCCGACGGGAGCGGTTCTCCATCTCCTCCACCCTTGCCAGCCATTTCTTGTGAAGCGCCTCGTGCGACTCCACCTTCACTGCCAGGCCCAGGAGTTCGTCCTCGCTCTCCGAGGCCTTTTGCTGTAGCTCTCGGATCTCCGCACCCTGAGCCGTCTGAGTCGCCATGAGCTTGTCCAGCGAGGCCTTAAACGGTTCCAGGATCTCAGCCTTCAGCTCTCTGAAGCAGCGATGGAGCAGCTCCTGTGCTCACTGCTGCCATGCTGCCGGTTCCCCACCCCCTGCCAGCTTGTTTTTCCTGCCTTGCACCCTTTCTCTGCTCCAAAGCCGATTTTTGACTGCTCCGCACCTGGTCCAGTCCATCCACTGGCAGATAAGCACAGTGGATGTGTTCCCACCCGGGGAAAAGTCCAACCAGCACCGCTTCGGGCCCTTAAAAGAGCCCAAAAGTAGCGGGAGCTACCGAACGTGCAGCTTAGCTCCGCATCTCCGCAACCGGACGTCCTAGCAGTTTGCTTTTCAGGGTGCGCTTGCCATGTTGGGGGTGGGGGCAGGGCGCGTACCTTTCCTCCCTGCGGCCTCCTTTCCTTCTCCCCGGGGGAATGGGTGGGGGTCTCCCCTCGCGCCTCTCCCCACGCGCCTCTCGCTCCTCTTCCCTCGCTCTCGCCGTGGGAGTGCCCAGTCGGCCTGGCTCACGCACCCGGGCGAGCGTTCTTCATGGAGGGAACGGGGTGCAACTATGTTCCCGCCCTCCGGAGCTCCTCTGTGTGCGACCGCTCCCCTCCGCAACCGGAAGTTGAATACCCCGGCCAGTGCGGCTTTGAGACGTTTAATCCGCATCTTTCTAGATCAGAGCCTCTGAGGGAGAGTTCAGTCCTAACTGATTTTATTTGGATGGAATATCCATCCCAACTGTGGCGGGGCATGAAGAGCTGGATTCCCCGTTGAGCCCAGAAGAAATTATGAAATACATTAGGTTGATCAGACGAGTAAAGCTTCTGGCCCTGATGGCGTCCCCATTGAGTTTTATAAGATGTTTGCGAGGATATCAATACCTCTAATTTTAGATATGTTTGATACCTCCTTATTCCAGGTTTAATTGCCCTTCACTCTTGCACAGGCGTATATTTCCTTGGTTCTTGAGAAATACAAAGGCCCAACAGAGTGTGGGTTGTACTAAGCTATTTCACTTTTAAATGCAGACGTTAAGTTACTTGCTAAAGTGCTGGCACAGCAGCTGAAGCCCTGCCTCCTAGAGCTGATCTCAGCAGACCAGACAGGCTTCGTCAAAGGTCAGTTGTCGGTCAATATGCGTTGTCTGTTAAATGTTATCCTCTTCACCCCCCCCTCGCTACCCAAATCGGAGGTGATTGTTTCCCTAGACGCTGAAAAGGCTTTTGATAGAGTGGAGTGAGGATATCTCTTTCAGATTCTTGAGAGGTTTGGATTTGTTTATATCCTGGATTTTTTTTTTGTATCGGGCCCCTACTGCCTATGTTGCACAAATGTGTTGAATTCTGGCTACTTTTTGCTGAATAGGGCACGCTGGGATGGAATGGAATGTCCATTGTCTCTGCTCCTGTGTGCTTTGACAATAGAACCGCTTGCCATAGGGCTGAGGTCTTCTATTAAGTGGAGGGAGATAAGTCAGGGAGGGGTGGAGTAGGTAACGGACCCAGTTTCCACTATGGACGGAAAATGAACCTGCTTGGGAGTTTTGGCTCTTTCTCTGGGTACAAGTTGAATTTGATTCAGAGCAAATGCTTTCCGGTTAAAACCCAGGAGTGGGGAGCTTATCTGGGGATGTTAACTTTTCACCTTGCTAGATCTAGCTTTCGTTATCTGGGATCCGGATGGCTCGCGATTGGACCTCACTTATTAATTAAGTTATATTACTCTTATTCAAGGTGTCAAATTTGACTTAAAGAAGTGGGACAATCACTTCCTATCCTTTGCGGGCAGGGTTTAGACTATTAAATTGAAAGGGCTCTCCAGATTTTTGTTTCTTTTTAATCAAACAAAATTTTCATTATTACAAATACAATAAATCCTAACCCCATATTATTCTAGAAGTACACCCTCCTAGTCCCCCAATTCCCCTCACCCCCCCCCCCCCCCCCCCCCCCCCCAACAAAGAGAACAAAACTTTAGTCAGACTAAAAAATAAGTCAACCTCACTCCCTGCCCCAAATACAGCTGACGGTAACCAGTTCCTCGCAAAAGGGGACGAAGGACTGCCACTTCAAGTAAAACCGTTCAAAATCCCATCAGGTGCCCCAACAAAGGCAAGTGCTCAGGTGCACCTGTCCCTGAGAGCATCACTCACACCTATCCTCCACCCCCCCCAAGAACCGGAATCATTAGACATACACAGCAGAAGTGGGACCAACTGATCAACAAATTCTAAAATCCACCCACACACGGTGCTTTGCCCATCAACATCAACTGAATGCAACCCATGATCTCTTCCAGCCCTCTCAATATCTCCAACTTCTGCCTCTCCTACTCCACCTCCAGGAAGATCAACCCATCCAAAAATTGCTTCATTGATGCACCCTACTCTGTATTCGTACAACCTGTCGTAGAAAGCCTCAAACACCTCATTAACCTTCTCTGAGCAGAAACTATCATGCCACCCGAATCTCTAACCTGCATTATCTCCTGGGAGGCTGCCTCAGCTGGTGAACCAACAAACAACTAGATTTCTCCCCATACTCATAAAAAGTTCACCTCGACCGACATAGCTGGGTCACTGCCTTTTCAAATGACAACTCAAAATCCATTTGCAATTTCTTTCTGTCTGTCAATGACTCTAGTGTCAGGGAGATCAGGTACTGGTGGTCCACCTTGAGAATGGAATCCACCCGTCTCTGCCTCTTCACCTTCCCAGATTTATCCCAATGCACCTTAATAGTGATAATCTACTACCCCCCCAACCTTCACGGCCTCCCAGAGCGTGGAAACCACTGCGCCACCGTGTTGCCCCGCCAGGACCTTATTAATGAATGCCGTGCCATCCCAGTTGGTGCATAAACTTTAATTTATTTTTCAGTGTCTCTCCACATTTCTCCCCAAGTCTTCCTTTGTTGAAGCTAATAAATTAGTGTCCTTATTTATTTGGACGAGTAAGACTGTAAGGATCCACAAGGTGTTCCTTTAGAGATTGACAATCAGGAGGCTTGGCTTTACCCAATTGATTATTTTACTATTGGGCAGCCAATATTCAGAAGGTACTATTGTGATATCTGTGATATGGAGGTGAGTTCCTGTTAGGGTCCTAGCCTTGGGGCAATAGTAACTACATTGCTGACGTTTGGTCTGGTAAGATTAGTTCTGAATCCCCCCCCCCAGCCGAAGAGAAATTTGTCTTGGTGGGGGGACTATTTCATGCATATATGGCCAGATATTATCAGCAGAGTTGGATGAGGTAAAGATGAAATGGGAGGGTGAATTGGGTCCCATTCTGCATGATGAAGTTTTGAGCGAGGCCCTCCACAGGATCAACTCCACGTCCTCTTGTGCTCGGCTGAGTCTGATCCAATTCATGGTGTGCTCAGGATGCATCTGACTAAAACAAGGACGAGTGGATTATTCGCTGGGGTGGAGGACAATTGTGCGCGTTGTTCTTGGGTGGACGGGAGGCGAACCACAATCGTGTTCTGGTCTTGAACCAAGTTAGGAAGCTTTTGTGTCTTTTTGTTTTCCAACACTATGTTAGCGATACTCAATTGTGGACTTGGAGCCATGTCCGCTGGTGGCCATTTTTGGAGTGTCAGACTCGCCAGTGCGCTAGCCCGGGTGGAGGCGGATGTCCTCGCCTTTGCCTTGTTAATGATCCTGAGACGGGTTCTGCTTGGGTGGAGGAATCCTACCCGCCCAGTGCCTCAGCTTGATTGGGTGACCTCATGTCTTTCTTACATCTGGAGAAGGTTAAGGTTAAGTTCACCATCAGGTCGTCGGTAGAAAGATTCTACCTAAGATGGTCACCATTCATTTCTGTTTTTCAAGAGCTAGTCGCCAACAGTTGTTAAGGGGACTGGTTTGCTTCTGTGGAGTTAAGTTAATTAACAAGCATTTTGCTTGTTTGCCTTGTTCTTTGATATTGTAACTTGGGTTAATTGTTTGATACTATTTTGTTCATAATGAAAATTTTCAATAAACATTTTTTTAAAAAAAAGCATGTAATTTCCTTTAGTAGTGGGATAATACTCCAGATGGCTTGAGATAAAGCAAATATATATGACTACCACAGAGGCATTAACTAAGGCACCAAAAGAGATGTTTGTGAGCCATGGCATCCCAGACGAGATCATGTCCGATAACAGCACAGAATTTTCAGATGAGTGCTTTGCATGCTTCTCCATCATGTCTGTCTTCCAGCTCCCCGATATACCCACAAATGGGTAGAATCGTAGAATTTATAGAGCAGAACGAGGCCATTTGGCCCATTGAGTCTATACTGGACCCTGAAAGAGCACCTTACCTACGCCTACACTTCCACCTTATCCCCGTAACCAAGCAACCCCACCTAATGTTTGGACACTGGGCAATTTAGTGTGACTGATCCACCTAACCCACACATCTTTGGACGGTGGGAGGAACCCGGAGCACCCGAGGAAACCCATGCAGATGGGGGTAGAACGTGCAGACTGCACAGACAATGACACAAGCGGTGAATTGAACCTGGGACCCTGGTGCTAACCACTGTGCTACCGTGTAGGCTGAATGAGGTAAAAAAGCTCCTTTTAAAAAAAAAAAGAGGACTTTTCAACAGTACTGCTCACATATAGGTCCACTTCTTTAGATGCGTCCTGACCCCATCTGACCTCCTGGTGAGCAGGAACTTAGCACACAACACCCAATTCTGTTTTAAAAAACTTATACATAGAACATACATACAGTGCAGAAGGAGGCCATTCGGCCCATCAAGTCTGCACCAACCCGTAAGTCCTCACTTGCACCCTATCCCCGTAACCCAATAACCCCATCTAACCTTATTGGACACTAAGGGCAATTTAGCATGGCCAATCCCCCTAATCTGCATGTCTGGCAGGGGCTGGTTTAGCACACTGGGCTAAATCGTTGGCTTTGAAAGCAGACCAAGGCCAGGCCAGTAGCATGGTTCAATTCCCGTACCAGCCTCCCCGAACAGGCGCCGGAATGTGGCGACTTCATTGAAGCCTACTTGTGACATTAAGCGATTTTCATTCATGTCTTTGGACTGTGGGAGGAAACCGGAGCACCCAGAGGAAACCCACGCAGACACAGGGAGAATGTGCAGACTTCGCACAAAAAGTGACCTAGCGGGGAATCGAACCTTGGACACTGGGCACTGTGAAGCCACAATGTTAGCCACTTGTGCTATTGTGCTGCCCTACCAGGGTTGATCACCAAGGATTACCAAGACATCCAAGAAAGAGAACAGACTTCCAGGCAGAAGCAAGTTCCCCCTAAACAGAAGGGACAGCAATTACAGACAGGTAACAAAGTCTGGATAAAAGGCCCTGAGAGAGACGGTACCCTCGTTAGAAAGGACGAGGACCAACTTCACTTCTACCTGGTTGGCACAGTGGAGGGCACAGTCAGGAGGAATAGGAGGAGTCTCCTCCTCATTCCTAGACTGGGGAGGTGGGGTGGGGGGAGGGTCGTCATAATGTAGTACAGTAGTCCCCCTTTATAACGCGGGTGTTGGGGTCCAAGACAGCCACCCGCATTGCATCCGAGCCGCGGATATCCACGATGGGGGTTTTAAATTTATTTAAAAATCTATGCATGCGCTTCCCATTGTGAGTCTACGGGGGGCGGGGGGAGAGGTCAGACCCCCGTAGACTCACAATGGGAAGCGCATGCATAGATTTTAAAATAAATTTAAAACCCCCATCGTGGATCTAATTAAAACAAGCACTGCTGCATTTTTAACAACTTAAAAGTTGGATTGGAGGGAGAGAGCAGCCGGCAGTGTCAATTTCAGCGGCCGGCTGATTGTTTCAGTGAGAGAGCAGCTTCCCTCTCCGGATCAAAGTGAGCCGGCCGCTGAAATTGACACTGCCGGCTGATTGGAGGGAGAGAGCAGCCGGCAGTGTCAATTACAGCGGCCGGCTCACTTTGATCCGGAGAGGGAAGCTGACAGTTGGGGTCCATAAGCCCCCCCGCCGTATATCGCGAACCGCGGTATTGCGGAGCGCGGTATAACGGGGGACTACTGTAATGACAATGTAAATGTAAGAAAAGACTGGCCGGCTGGGGACGGCTGTTGGGGTGGCAATGTAGTTTGAGGGTCTGGAGTAATGTGGGATTGAGTAGTGCTACCTACAAAGTGATTTAAGAGAACACATGACCTCTACCAAAGGTCAGTTGAGTATTGGACAGAGCCATGTATACCAGTAGGCAAGGCGACATCTTGCTTTATTGTATATCTGTAAATAATTCTTAGAGCCAACAAAGAATTACAGTTAACCTACATTTGACTATGAAACATAAAAACTAGGAGTAGGCCATTTGGCCCTTCAAGCCTGCTCCGCCATTCAGTATGATCATTCCCGATCTTCTATCTCAATGCTATGTTCCTGCTTTCTCCCCGTACACCTCGATGCCATTAAAATCTAAAAAAATTATCTATCGCTTTCTTGAATACATAGATGCCACTATCCTTCGAGTGAAAAAGTTTTTCCTCATCTCAGTCTTGACTGGTCTACCCTGTATCCTGAGATGGTGTCTCCTGTTTCCAGATTCTCCAGCCAGGGAAAACATCCTCCCTGCATCTGGTCTGACCAGCCCTGCCAAAATTTTGTACTTCTCAATTAGATCTCCTCTCATCCTTCAAAACTTAGTGAATACAGGCCCAGTCGAATCAATCCCTCATAGGATAGTCCCACCAACCCTGGTATTAGCCTAGTGAACCTCTGCTACTTTTCCATTATGGCAAGTATATCCTTTCTTGGTAAGGACACCAAAATTGCACACAATACTCCAGGTGTGGTCTGACCAATGCCCTGTATAACTAAGTAAGTCACCCCTACATCTGAACTCAAACCTTCTTGCAATGAAGGCCGACATACCATTTGCCTTCCTAATTCCTGCACCTGCCTCGCCATTTCCATTGATTGGTGTATAAGGGCACCCACATTCTTTTATACATCCACTCTTCCCAAAATATCACCATTTAAAAATCACCTTTTTGTTTTTCTACACTGAAGTGTTTAACATCACATTTAGTCACATTGCACTCATCCATGTGTTTGTTCAGTCGCTCAACTTTTATAAATCACGTTGAAACCCTCTTGCATCCCCCTCGCAACTGAGTTCCGCCCAGTTTTGAGTCGTCTTTTGGTTTCATTGCCTGCCACTCGGAAAAAGACCCATTTCTTTCCACTTGTTTCCTGTCTGTCAACCAATTCTTGATCCATGGCAATTCATTACTCTCATCCCATGTGCTTTAATTTTGCCCACTAACTTCTCATCAAAATCTTTCTGAAAGTCCAAATACACCACATCTACTGGTTCTCCCTTATCTATTCTACGAGTTACATCCTCAAATAATTCCAGTAGGTTTGTTGAGCATGCTTTGCTGACTTTGTCCAACCCCGTTAATGCTTCCCAAATGTTCTGTTATCATGCCTTTTATAATAGACTCTAGAATCTTCCTCACTACTGTCAGTCTTATTGGATGGCAATTTTTCCTTTTTTCTCTACCCTCCAATCTGTAAGAACTGCTACAGAGCCTGTACAATTTTGCAAGATGACCACCAATGAATCCAATATTTCCAGGGCCGCTTCCTTTAATACTCTGGGATGTAGATTATGCCAGCCTTTAACCCCATTAGATTCCTGGTACCATTACCTAACTAATACTGATTTACTTCACATCCGCCCTCTCACGAGACCCTTGGTTCTGTCCTTTCACTAGACCTTTAAAAAAAAAATTCATTTTTCCAATTAAGGGGCAATTTAGCACGGCCAATCCATCTACCCTGCACATCTTTCTGGAGGTGAAACCCATGCAGACACTGGGAGAATGTGCAAACTCCACATGGACAGTGACCCAGGACCGGGATTGGAACCCGGATCCTCAGCGCCACAGTCCCAGTGCTAACCACTGTGCCACGCGCTGCCGTCATGTGATTGTTAGTGGGTCCTTGGTGGGCACCTCAGTGGTTCTGGTTAACATTTAAGCAGCAAATTAGGATGATATGGGTTTTCTTAATACATTGCTGGCCTCCCTGACTAGACTGAGATGAGGGGTTTGTTGTATGAAGAGAGATTGAACAGTTTCGGCCCATACTCTCTAGAGATCAAATTGAGGTTTACATGATAAAAAGGTAAGTAGATGTGGAATGGATGGTTCCTCTTGTGGGGCATTCCAGAACGAGAGATCATATCCTTAGGATAAGAGGTAGCAAATTTAAAACAGAGATGAGGAGAAATGACTTCTATTAAAGGGTTATGAATCTGTGGAATTCGCTAACCCAGAATGCGGTGGATGCTAGGACAGTGAGTAAATTTAAGGAGGAGGCAGACAGATTTTTAAATTGGTAATGGGTTGAAGCGTTATGGAGAATGGGCAGGACGGTGGAGTTGAGGCCAGGATGAGATCAGCCATGATCGAATGGCGGAGCAGACTCGATGGGCCAATGGCTTAATTCTGCTCCTTTATCTTATGGACTTAATTGTGTTCTAGATCGTTAATTGTGTTGGATCGATCTAGGATGGCAAAGGTGTTATTGGCTTATATGGAATAGGGGCAGGGGAGGGGGCAGGACCATGGTGATGTTTACACTTGGGAGATAAAGATGTCTCATTTTTTCCCCCCATGTCCAACAGGTCAACTCATGGATTGACTTTTTTATGATGGGAAGGTCTCTCCTTCCCTGGGTGAAGAAGGCGGGGTATTCAGCTACTGTATAGTGATTTCGGACCATGCTCCACATTTTGTGGATTTGGCCCAAGAGTCGGGTTCCTCCCAACGTCTGCCATGGAGATTGGATACTGCGCTGTTGACAGATAAAGGTTTTTGCGATCATATATCCTCCGCCTTTGGGGAGTATATCAAATTCAATGAAAGTGAGTCTATCTTTATGATTTGGGAGGCCCTTAAGGTGGTCATTAGGGGGAGATAATTTCTACAAGATACACGTGGACAGGGCTGAGGGTGGAGCGGCAGAGGCTGGTGGACTCCATCCTTGAGATGGACCATCAGTATTCGTCCTTATGCCGGAGTTATTTGCGAGTAGGAAAAGTTACCCACGTAGTTTGATTTGCTATCAACAGGTATGCTAGTGAGACAGCTGCGACGCTCGAGGAGGCATTTTATGACCACCGGGAGAAGGCCAGTAACCTTTTATCTCATCAGCTAAAGCGTCAGGCGTCCCGGGAGATTGTGCAGATAAAGGACTTGGGCAGCAATTTGGTTTCTGCCCGGTCTAAAGTCAATACGGCTTTTGAAACATTTTGTAGGATTTTCTATAGAGCGGGGTCCCTGGAGAAGGATTGAACCATGGCGGCATTTTTGGATGGGCTGTCCTTTCCATTGGTGGAAAGAGAGAGAGGCGGGAGGGGTTGGATTTCCTGTTGGGTCCTGAGGAAATTATGAAATTTACTGCAAACGGGTAAGGCTCCTGGCCCTGATGGATTCCCCAAGGGGAATCAAGACATTTGCAGGTCAATTGATCCCATTAATATTGGACAAGTTCACTGACTCTTTGACCCGGGGTTCGTTGCCCATTACATTGGCACAGGCCTCTATTTCCCTGATCTTGAAGAAGGACAAGGCCCTACGGAATGTGGGTCGTTTCGTCCCATTTCGCTTTTAAGCACGGATATTAAATTGCTCGCAAAGATGCTGCCACTGCAGTTGGAGCCCTTCCTTCCAGAGGTGATCGAGGCTTCGTTAAGGGTAGCCATGATGTGGGGATGCCGGCGTTAGACTGGGGGTTAGCACAGTAAGAAGTCTTACAACACCAGGTTAAAGTCCAACAGGTTTGTTTCAAACACTAGCTTTCGGAGCACCGCTCCTCACCTGAGGAAGGAGCAGTACTCCAAAAGCTAGTGTTTGAAGCAAACCTGTTGGACTTTAACCTGGTGCTGTAAAACTTCTTACTGTCGTAAAGGGTAGGCAGTTGTCGGCCACTGTACGTCGGCTGTTGAATATCGTTCTCGCCCGCTCTCTTGTACCCGAACCAGAAGTGATTGAGACCATGGACGCTGAAAAAGCATTCGATAAGGTGGCGTGGGGATATCTCTTTGAAATTCCTGGGAGGTTTAGTCTTGGGCAAAAGTTCATTTCTTTGGTTTGTTGACTGTATAGGGCCCCCACAGGGCAGCACGATAGCGCAGTGGTTAGCACTACTGCTCACATCGTCAAGATCCCAGGTTCGATCCCGAAACTGGGTCACTGTCCATGTGGAGTTTGCACATTCTCATTCTCCCTGTGTCTGCGTGGGTCAATCCCCACAAACCAAACATATGTGCAGGGTGGGTGAATTGGCCATGCTAAATTGCCCCTTAAATGGGCAAACAAAAGAATTGGATACTCTAAATTTAAAATAAAACTTCGCCTGTCCCTGGCGGGCAGGTTCTAGACTATTAAATTGAATGTCCTCCTGAGGATTTTATTTTTTTTTTGTCTCCCCATTTTTCTCCTTAAATCCCATGTGCTAGAGTTAACAAATTGTGTCCTCTTTTATTGAGCAGGCAAGACCCCAAGGATCCGTAGGGCATTTCCGTGAAGGGATAGACTGTCAGGTGGGTTAGCTTCGCTCAGTTTGTTATTTTATTATTGGGTGCTAATATTGAGAGAGTATTTGGGTGGCTGAGTGATCAGGGTTCCATTTAGGGGCAAATGGAGGTAAGTTCTGGTAGGGGCACTAGTTTGGGTGCTTTAGTGACTGACTCGCCTGACTGTTCTCTCCTGTGTCCCCCCTGAGAATCTGGAAGGAGTTCTTTTAAAAAAAAATAAAAATTTAGAGTACTCAATAATTTTTTTTCCAATTAAGGGCCAATTTAGCATGGCCAATCCACCTATCCTACACATCTTTGGGTTGTGGGGGTGAGACCCACACAGACATGGGGAAAATGTGCAAACTCCACACAGACAGTGACCTGGGGCTGGGTTTGAACCCGGGTCCTCAGCGCCGTAGGCAGCAGTTCTAATCACTGCGCCACCATGCCTCCTCATCTGGAAGTAGTTGAGACAGCATTTTAAATTTAACTCCATGTAATTGTTAGCCCCTATCTGTAATAATCATCACTTTGTGCCGGCGAGCTTGGACTCGATGTTTAGGACATGGGAGGGTAAGGATCTGGAATGGTTTGCGGACTTGGTCGTGCATGGAAGGTTTTACCAGTTTTGATTGGATTGGATTCGTTTATTGTCACGTGTACTGAGGTACAGTGAAAAGTATTTTTCTCCGAGCAGCTCAAGCGGAGGAGCTGTCGGAAAAATTTCAAACCCCTGCGAACAATATTTTCAGATTCTTCCAGATTCATGATTTTTTGCAGAAGACGATTCTTTATTTTCCCCGGTGCCACCGTCCTCCCAGTTGAAGAGGATTTAATCTTTGACCGGGTCTGGTGGACGGGCGTATTTTGAGTATTTATGGTCAGCTGACTCGGCTCCATTGAATGAGGTGAAGATAAAATAGTCGGGTGAGTTTGGTCCTATTCTGGATGAGGTATGGAGCGAGGCTCTTCATAGGGTCAACTCTTCGTCCTCCTGTGCTCTGCTTAGTTTGATTCAGTTCAAGGTGATGCACAGCACTCATCTGACCAAGGCAAGGAAGTGTTTTTTTTCTGGGGGTAAATGGCAGGTGTGAGCGGTGTTCTTGGGGCCGGCTGATCATATGCACATGTTCTGGTTGTGTCCCAAATTGTATAGCTTTTGAGACCCCTTCTTTAATACCATGCAGTGATTCTTCATGTCGAGCTGGAGCCTTGTCCTCTGGTGGCTGTTTTCTGGGTATGAGACTTGCAGGTGCTGCAGACAGGGGTGAAGGTGGATGTCCTCTCCAATACCTTGTTAATAGCCAGGAGGTGGTTTCTGCCCAGTGCCTCAGCAAGGTTGGGTGACCTAATGGAATTTCTGCATTTGGAGAAGGCATTAGGTGATTGGTTGAAGGATTCTACCTAAGATGGCGGCCATTCATTATTTTTTTTCAAGGTGCTAATCACTGTCAGTTGTTGAAGGGTTTTTTGTTTTAATTCATTGAGGGGGTGGACTGGATTTGTTGATTGTATTCTTTATATATCATAACTTGTAGCATATGATGTGTATTATATTTTCTATTGAAAAAGCTTTTAATAAAAAAAAAAGATTTTAAAAACAAGTTTCAGCTTGCTTCAAATAGCATTCTGTACTCCAGATGTTGATCCCCCGATAGGCCTGCGGCCAATGAATATCACTGGCTCCCCAAGCAAATCTTTGTGTTTAAAAATGTTTTCTTTTAGAAGAGATAGCAGTATTTATCTAGTGCATGTGATTACGGTTTGAGTGACTCCTCTACATTTTCACGACAAATCGGGTTGACTGCATGCAAAGAAGAAAAGAGTATATCCTCCTTTTCTTTTACAATAAAACTTAATTTGAGGGGATTGCATTGACCCAAGTGCACAATCTGGGCTAAATCGCTGGCTTTTAAAGCAGACCAAGGCAGGCCAGCAGCACGGTTTAATTCCCGTACCAGCCTCCCCGAACAGGCGGCAGAATGTGGCGACTAGGGGCTTTTCACAGTAACTTCATTGAAGCCGCCTCGTGACAATAAGCGATTTTCATTTCATTTTCATTTCGTTCCATTTATTTATCCAAAATAAGTAGTAAGAACTTTTAAAGGGGAATACAAGAAATGTGCACGGGATATCAAGAACAGCACTGCAGGTTTAAAGAAGTAAATTAAGAGAAATAGAATAATATAGTCCCCTTAAAGACCAACATGTGGAGACATCTTGCATTTTGCAGTGTATTATTATACTTTACCCTGCTCAAAACATTTTTCAGTTCAAACTGGCTGGAAGTGTGAGATGACGACAGCGTGGTGAGAGTATCCTGGTGTTAGGAACCTCCGTGGGATGGCATGGAGGACAGTGTACCTTAACTAATGAGACTTGAGGATTGAGAAATAAAAACAGGGAGCCACTTGAGGTGGGATGGGGGTTGGACTTGAGTCAAATCGGGTACAGAAAGCAGAAAAGAAAGATTGGATTGTGAGAGAGAAAAAAGTGGGGAGAAAAGATAAATCAAACTTTTAATTTTGATCTTTGTAAACTTTCAAACAATTCATGACCTGAAGGAATGAGACACCACAGCTAAATTGTTAGAAGTTTAAAAAAAAATTAGCGTACCCAATTATTTTTCCCCCCAATTAAGGGGCAATTTAGCATGGCCAATCCACCTAGCCTGCCTATCTTTGGATTGTGGGAATGAGACCCACTGGGAGAATGTGCAAACTACACATGGAAAATGACCCGGGGCCGGGAATGAACCCGGGTCCTCAGCGCCATGAGGCAGCAGTGCTAACCACTGCGCCACCGTGCCACCTAAATTGTTAGAAGTTATGAACAATTAACATTATTAAAAGGGCACTTAATGTTAGTCATTAGATGCCACTTTCTGTGGTGAGTTTTATTGGTAGTTAATGTGCAAATTCAGCAAGTTCTTAAAGAAAACAGAGTAGCAGGCTAAGGAATAGGGGCTGTATGTGTGAAGCAAACTGCAGGGCAGTGTACATTTATTTTTAAATTCCGAAGATTGAGAAGTATTGGTGTGTTCTTAACTTGCTGGCAGGTTTGCACATTGATAATGGTGCACGTCATTAATGTCACTATTTTAACAATTTTATACCCGATCTAATTGAAAGTCCCAAAATGACGGACTTGCTAAACACTTGCTTTGAATCCACCGTTACAGTCAAGGGTGAGTACCAAGTCCCAGAGTTGGCAAAAAGCCAAAAATAAATTAAGGAGGAAACTAAGATTCACTATTATCAAATTATAGAAGCACAGAAGGAGATATTTTGCTCTGCTTTCTCTGTGCTGACACAGCTCAACTCGTCCCACTCTACTGTCCTTTTCCAATACCCCAACATTTTTTGTTCACTTGCATGTACTTATCCCAATTCCCTTTTGAAAGTCTAATTGAATCTTTCTCCACCAGACAGCCAGGTTGTACAATCCAGATCCTAACCGCTTGCCGTGTAACATAGCTGTTCTCTTGTCTGCCGTTGGATCTTCTACCAATTGCCTTAAATTGGTGTCCTCTAGATCTTGATCCTTCTGCAAGTGGGAGCAGTTTCTCTCTTTCTACTCCATCTAGACCCCTCATGATTCTGCTCATCTCTATCAAATCACCTTTCAACCATCTCATTAAGGAGAAAATCGTCGCTTATGCAATCTATCCACGTAACTGATGTGCGTCATCCCTGGAATTATTCCTGTAAATCTTTTCTGCACCCTATCTAAAACCTTAGACACAGTACTCAAGTTGAGGCTGAACTAGTATTTTGTAAAGGTTCATCATAACTTCCTTGCTTTTGTACTCTAGGCCTCTATTTATGAAGCCCAGAATTGTTAAGTGCAGAAGGAAGCTCTTCGACCCATCATGTCTGCAACAGCTCTCTGAATGAGCAATTCTCTTAGTCCCACTCTCCTGTCTTCTCTCCTTAACCCTGCACCTTCTTCCTTTTCAGTTAACAGTCTACTTCCCTTTTGAATGCCTCCCTCAGGGAGCCTCACGGTAGCATGGTGGTTAGCATCAATGCTTCACAGCTCCAGGGTCCCAGGTTCGATTCCCGGCTGGGTTACTGTCTGTGTGGAGTCAGCACGTCCTCCCTGTGTGTGCGTGGGTTTCCTCCGGGTGCTCCGGTTTCCTCCCACAGTTCAAAGATGTGCGGGTTAGGTGGATTGGCCATGCTAAATTGCCCGTAGTGTAAGGTTAATGGGGGGATTGTTGGGTTACGGGTATACGGGTTACGTGGGTTTAAGTAGGGTGATCATTGCTCGGCACAACATCGAGGGCCGAAGGGCCTGTTCTGTGCTGTACTGTTCTGTGTGTTCTGTGTGATTGAATCTGCATGCACCACACTCTCAGGCAGAGCATTCCAGACCATACCAACTCGCTCTGTGAAAAAGTTTTTCCTCATGTTGCTTTTGCTTCCTTTACCAATTGCTGTTAACCTGTGCCTTCTCATTCTCAATCCTTTCCTGAATGGTAACAGTTTTTCCCAATCTACTCTGTCCAGACCCACCCTGATTTTGAATACCTCTATTAAATCTTCTCTCTGCTTCCTTTTCTCCAAGGAAAACAATCCTAACTTGTTCAAGCTATCTTCATAACTGAATTTCCAAATTCCTCGAACCGTTCTCCTAGATATTTTCAGAATTCTCTAATACTCCAGCTGAGGCCGAGCTTGTGTCTTATACAAGTTCAACATAACTTCCTTGCTGTTTTTCTCTGTGCCTCTATTAATAAAGCCCAGCATGCTCTATGCTTTATTAACCTTGCTCTCAACCTGCCCAGCCAACTTCAATTGCTCGTGCACATATACACCCAGGTCCCTCTGCTCGTGCATCCCCTTAAGAGTTGTGCACTTTACTTTTATACTGTCTTTCCATGTTCTTTCTACCAAAGTGAATCACTTTACATTTCTTTGCATTGAACTCCATCTGCCACTAGTCTGCACATTCCACCAACTTGCCTGTATCCTTTTGAAGTTCTACTTACCGTTCACAATGCTTCAAAGTTATTATCCACAAGTGTTATGCCTGTTCGCCGAGGTCTAGGTCACTGATAAATATCAGGAAAAAACAAGGGTCCCAACATTGACCTCTGGGGAACTCCACTCCAAACCTTTCTCAAGCACAAAAAAAAATCCATTAACTGCTACTCTCTTTTTTCTGTCACTCGGCCAATTCCATATCCATGTTGCTACTGTTCATTTTCTTCCATGAACTATAGCATTGCTCATAAGTCTGTTGTGCAGTACTGTATCAAATGCCACTTGGAAGTCAATTCACACCTTCATCAACTCTCTGTACCTCTTCCAAAAAAACCAGCAATTAGTCAAACACAATTTTCCCTTAAATCTATGCTGGCTTTCTTTAATTAATCTGTATTTGTCCAGGTGACTATTAATTTTGCCCTGAATTATTGTTTGGGGATGTTTCCCACCACCACAGTTAAACTGACTGCCCTGTAGCTGCAGAGCTTATTTTTACAGTCCTTTTGAACAAAGGGGTGAAATGTTTGTAATTCTCCAGTCCTCTGGCACCGTCCCTGAGTTTGAGAAAGACTGAAAAATGATGGACAGTGCCTCCACAACTTCCACTTCACTTCTCATATTGGGTGCATCTCATCCAGTCCTGATGTCGTATCAACTTTAGTGCAGGCAGCCTATCCAATGCTACTTCCTTATCAATTTAGCCCCATTTAGTATCTGAATTATCCTTTTCACCATGGATTGGGCACCATCATGGATTGGGTAGCATGGATCAGGCAGCACAGTAGCGCAAGTGGACAGCACTGTGGCTTCACAGCGCCAGGGTCCCAAGTTCGATTCCCCGCTGGGTCACTGTCTGTGCGGAGTCTGCACATTCTCCCCGTGTCTGTGTGGGTTTCCTCCGGGTGCTCCGGTTTCCTCCCACAGTCCAAAGGCGTACAGGTTGGGTGGATTGGCCATGATAAAAAAAATTGCCCTTAGTGACCAAACCCAATCCAATCCAATGCACAAAAAGGGTTAGGAGGGGTTATTGGGTTACGGGGATAGGGTGGAAGTGAGGGCTTAAGTGGGTCGGTGCAGACTCGATGGGCCAAATGGCCTCCTTCTGCACTGTTTGTCCTATGTTGTATCATCTTCCTTGGTAAAGACAGGTACAAAGTATTAATTTAATACATCAGCTATGCCCCTTGCCTCCATCTGTAAATCCCTTTTTGGAGCCTAATTGGTCCTACCTTTACCACCATTTTACTATTTATAATCAGATGGGATAAGTCTTTGGGATTCCTTTTTAGTTCTTTTCATATTTCTTCTTTGCTTCTCTTATTTGTTTCTACAACTCCACTTTGAACCTCCGATATTCAGTCCGGTTCTATCCGTCACAAGCACATGTTTCCATC
Source organism: Scyliorhinus canicula (assembly GCF_902713615.1). Classification (NCBI taxonomy): domain Eukaryota; kingdom Metazoa; phylum Chordata; class Chondrichthyes; order Carcharhiniformes; family Scyliorhinidae; genus Scyliorhinus; species Scyliorhinus canicula. The sequence continues at coordinate 172,882,042 of NC_052150.1, forward strand.
TTTATCTTCATTTCTATCACTTTTTTGGTCATCCAGGGAGCTCTGGATTTGTTTGCCCTGCATTTCCCTTTCAAGAGAAGTGACTTGACTGTGACTGAACTATGTCTTCTATGATAGTAGCCCATTGTTCAGCTATTGTTTTTAACGTCGTTAATTTATTTGATTCACCCAAGGGATGTGGCATTGTTGACAGGCCAACGTTTATTACCCATCCCTAATTGTCCATGAGAAAGTGGTGGTGAGCTTCTTCTTTGAACCATGTGGTGTAAGTACATATACAAATACCATGTTGGGTAGGGGGTGCAGGATTTTTGACCCAGCAAAAGTGAAGGAATGGCAATATATTTCCAAGGCAGGATGGTGAATGGCTTGAGGGGAACTTCCAGGTTGTTGTTTTCCCATGTGTCCACTGCCGTTGTCCTTCTTGATGGTAAGGGTCGTGGGTTTGGAAGTTGATTTCGAGGAGCCTTGGTGAATTCCTGCAGTGCATCTTGTAGGTGTGTGTCAGTGGTGGAGAGAGTGAGTGTTTATAGATAGCATGTAAATCATGCACGCTGCTTTGTCCTGAATGGTGTCAAGCTTCATGAATGTTATTGGAGCAGCAATAATCTAGGCAAGTGGAGAGTATTCCATCACACTCCTGACCTGTGCCTTGTAGATGGTGGACATGCTTTGGGAAGTCAGGAGGTGAGCAGATAAGTGGCAAATGACGGCCAATGTGGAGAAGTATGTGATGATGCATTTTGGTAGGGAGAACATGGAGAAACAAAACAAAATAAGGGGCAAAGTTCTTCAAGGCCTGCAGGAAGCAGGAGGACCTCAGTGTATATGTGCATCGATCATTGTAAGTGGCAGGACAGGTGGAGAGAACTGTTAATAAAGCACATATAAAGTTCTGGGCTTTATTTAGAGGGGCATAGAGTACAAGAGCAAGGAAGTTGTGCTGAATTTATTCAATGCACTAGCTAGACCTCAGCTGAAATATTGTATCCCATTCTCGGCAGCACAATGTGAATGCATTGGAGAGAGTGCAGAAGAGGTTTACAAGAATGTTCCACGGATGAGAAACTACAGTTATGAGGATAGATTGGAGGGTTTGGGACTGTTCTCTTTGGAGAGAAGAAGGAATTTGATCAAGATATTCCAAATCATGAGTGGACTGGACAGAATAGAGAAGGAGAAACTGTTCCCACTTGGAAAAGGATCAAGAACAAGTGGGCACAGATTTAAAATGATTTGCAAGAGAAGCAAATGTCATGCAAGAATAAACCTTTTCGTGCAGTGAGTGGTTTTAAGTCTGAACTTCACTACTTGGAGGTATGGTGGAGGCAGGTTGAATTGAGGCATTCAAGAATGTATTAGATGCTCACTTGATGTGCAGGGGTATGGGAAAAAGACTGGGGAAATTATACAAAGTCATGTTACTTGCTTGGAAAGCTGGTGAAGACACGGTGTACCAAATGGTGGCCTCCTGTGCTGTAACAAATCTGTGATTCTGAGAGTTACACACTGCAGGATTCCTAGTCCCTGATCTGCTCTAGAAACCACAGTATTTGTATGGCTATTCCAATTTAGGTTTCTGGTGGGTGGTAACCCGCAGGATGTTGATAAAGGAGGATTCAGTGAAAGTAATGTAATTAAATGTCAAATGGAAGTGGTTAGATTCTCTTGCTGGAGATGGTTATTGCCATGTCATTATCATCCACTACTGTTTCCTCTTTCCCCGCCATGTGACTTTTGTTCCCCTCCGCACCCAAAGAATTTTGCTCCTTTTCCCATAACTTGAGTGGAGCCATTCCATATCAGATGGGTGTGAACTATTAAGGTCAATAAAGAATTCAAAGACTGGATTGCAATGCATATTTGTAAGTGCACAAAGTGTGTTGCATAAGGTTAGTGAACTACAAGCACATGTGGGAATTTTGCAGTAACTTCATTGTGGTAATGTAAGTCTACTTGTAACACAATAAAGATTATTAGTAATGGAAATGTGGCTGACAAATGATGAAAACTGGATGCTTAATATACAAGGATATATGAAGTATTCAGAAAAGATAGGAAGGACATAAGGGAAGTGGGGATGCGGTACCAATTAGGGAGGACATTGTAGTTTTGGAAAGAGTGAATGTCCTTGAGGGACAGAATCCGATTGGTTAGATTTGAGAAGCAAAATTAGTATTTTATAGGTCTCTAAACGTGCAAGAATTAGAGTGGTGATAGTTGAGGACTTTAAAAAAAAAAAAATTAATTCATAGGATGGATGCAGGCATCGCTGGCTGGCCCAGCATTTGCCGCCCACCCCTAAATGCCCTTAAATTCAATGTTTTGCTAGGCCATTTCCGAGGGTGAGTCTGGAGTTACATATAGGCGAGACCAAATAAGGATGGCAGATTTCTTTCCTTAAGGGGCATTAGTGAATCAGATGGGTTTTTATGCAAATAACTTCATGGTCATCATTAGACTTTTAATTCCTAATTTTAAAAAAAAATTCTAATTTCACCATCTGCCGTGGCGGGATTTGAACCTGGGTCCCCACAGCATTACCCTCGGTCTCTGGATTATAATACCACTATGCCACTGCCTCCCCAAATTGCCCAAATATTCATCTGGATATGTTAAAAGATAAAAAGTGGATGGAATTTCTGAAATGCATTCAGGAGAACTTCTTTGATCAGTATGTTCTTGGCCAACTAGAAAGGAGTCATTACTGGCTCTGATGCTAGAAAATCAGGTGGACCAAGTGTGTGTGTGGAAATATTTTTGGAACAAAGAGCAATACAGCACAGGAACAGGCCCTTTGGCCCTCCAAACCTGTACTGGTCATGATACCAACCGTTGCCAAAACCACTCAGCACATCCTTGTGCCGTGTCCCTCTATACCCATCCTATCCATGTGTTTGTCAAGATGCCTTTTGAACGCTGATAAAGTATCTGCTTCCACAACTTCCCCTGTCAGCGCGTTCCAGAAACTCACCCTCTGTGGAAAATCCTGTCTCGCACATCTTTAAACTTTGCCCCACGGACCTTAAACCTATACTCCCTGGTGACTGACCCCTCCACTCCTATCCATCTCCCTCCGCTCTTATCTGTCCCTCTCCGCCCCCTCCGCTCCTCTTCACCCCCTCCGCTCCTCTCCGCCCCCTCCGCTCCTCTCCGCCCCCTCCGCGCCTCCCCGCCCCCTCCGCTCCTCTCCGCCCCCTCCGCGCCTCCCCGCCCCCTCCGCGCCCCTCTCCGCCCCCTCCGCCCCTCTCCGCCCCCCTCCACCCCCTCAGCACCTCTCTGCCCCCTCCGCGCCTCTCCGCCCCCTCCGCGCCTCTCCGCCCCCTCCGCGCCTCTCCGCCCCCTCCGCGCCTCGTCGCCCCCTCCGCGCCTCGTCGCCCCCTCCGCGCCTCGTCGCCCCCTCCGCGCCTCGTCGCCCCCCTCCGCGCCTCGTCGCCCCCTCCGCGCCTCGTCGCCCCCTCCGCGCCTCGTCGCCCCCCCCGCGCCTCGCCGCCCCCTCCGCGCCTCGTCGCCCCCTCCGCGCCTCGTCGCCCCCTCCGCGCCTCGTCGCCCCCTCCGCGCCTCGTCGCCCCCTCCGCGCCTCGTCGCCCCCTCCGCGCCTCGTCGCCCCCTCCGCGCCTCGTCGCCCCCTCCGCGCCTCGTCGTTCAATTAGATCACCTCTCATTCTTCAACTCTAGAGACGACAGGCCCAGTTTTCTAAATCTCTCCGCATCAGACTATCCTGCCATCCTGCGGATCAGTCTAGTGAACCTCATTTGCACTCCCTGTATGGCGAGTATGCCCTTTCTTAGATAAGAAGACCAAAACCACTCAGCACATCCTTGTGCCGTGTCCCTCTATACCCATCCTATCCATGTGTTTGTCAAGATGCCTTTTGAACGCTGATAAAGTATCTGCTTCCACAACTTCCCCTGTCAGCGCGTTCCAGAAACTCACCCTCTGTGGAAAATCCTGTCTCGCACATCTTTAAACTTTGCCCCACGGACCTTAAACCTATACTCCCTGGTGACTGACCCCTCCACTCCTATCCATCTCCCTCCGCTCTTATCTGTCCCTCTCCGCCCCCTCCGCTCCTCTTCACCCCCTCCGCTCCTCTCCGCCCCCTCCGCTCCTCTCCGCCCCCTCCGCGCCTCCCCGCCCCCTCCGCTCCTCTCCGCCTCCCCGCCCCCTCTGCGCCCCTCTCCGCCCCCTCCGCCCCTCTCCGCCCCCCTCCGCCCCCTCAGCACCTCTCTGCCCCCTCCGCGCCTCTCCGCCCCCTCCGCGCCTCTCCGCCCCCTCCGCGCCTCGTCGCCCCCTCCGCGCCTCGTCGCCCCCTCCGCGCCTCGTCGCCCCCTCCGCGCCTCGTCGCCCCCTCCGCGCCTCGTCGCCCCCTCCGCGCCTCGTCGCCCCCTCCGCGCCTCATCGCCCCCTCCGCGCCTCGTCTCCCCCTCCGCGCCTCGTCGTTCAATTAGATCACCTCTCATTCTTCAACTCTAGAGACGACAGGCCCAGTTTTCTAAATCTCTCCGCATCAGACTATCCTGCCATCCTGCGGATCAGTCTAGTGAACCTCATTTGCACTCCCTGTATGGCGAGTATGCCCTTTCTTAGATAAGAAGACCAAAACTGTACACCATACTCCAGGTGTGATCACGGGCGAAATTCTCCGACCCCACGCAGGGTTGGAGAATCGGCCGGCAGCGGCGTTAATCCTGCTCCCGCCGGGTTTTTTATTCTCCGACCGGCCAAAAACCGGCGTTGTGCAAATCCCGCCGGCAGCGTCTGGAAACAGCTGGCGCCGGCGGGATTTCATTATATTTTTCTTTCACCAAATCTCCGGCCCGGATGGGCCGAAGTCCCGCCGACGTGGGTAGGGGGGGTGGGGATGGGGGTGGGTAGAGGTGGTGGGGTAGGGGTGGTGTTGAGGGGGGGGGTTGCGGCGTTGAGAGGAGGGGGGGACCCGTCGTTGGGGGGGGGGGACCCGTCGTTGGGGGGGGGGATAGGTCGTTGGGGGGGGGGGGAGACCCGGCGTTGAGAGGGTGGGGGGTTGCGGCGAAGAGGGAGGCGTGCACCGTCGCCCCCCCCTCTGCACGCCCCCCCCCTCTGCACGCCCCCCCCCTCTGCACGCCCCCCCCCTCTGCACGCCCCCTCCCTCTGCACGCCCCTGCCCCCAACCCCCCCTCACCACCCCTACCCCCCTCACCACCCCTACCCCCCTCACCACCCCTACCCCCCTCACCACCCCTACCCCCCTCACCACCCCTACCCCCCTCACCACCCCTACCCCCCTCACCACCCCTACCCCCCTCACCACCCCTACCCCCCTCACCACCCCTACCCCCCTCACCACCCCTACCCCCCTCACCACCCCTACCCCCCTCACCACCCCTACCCCCCTCACCACCCCTACCCCCCTCACCACCCCTACCCCCCTCACCACCCCTACCCCCCTCACCACCCCTACCCCCCTCACCACCCCTACCCCCTCCAACGCCCCACCCCCCTCACCACCCCTACCCCCTCCAACGCCCCACCCCCCTCACCACCCCTACCCCCTCCAACGCCCCACCCCCCTCACCACCCCTATCCCCTCCAACGCCCCACCCCCCTCTCCACCCCTACCCCCCTCTCCACCCCTACCCCCCTCTCCACCCCTACCCCCCTCTCCACCCCTACCCCCCTCTCCACCCCTACCCCCCTCTCCACCCCTACCCCCCTCTCCACCCCTACCCCCCTCTCCACCCCTACCCCCCTCTCCACCCCTACCCCCCTCACCACCCCTACCCCCCTCACCACCCCTACCCCCCTCACCACCCCTACCCCCCTCACCACCCCTACCCCCCTCACCACCCCTACCCCCCTCACCACCCCTACCCCCCTCACCACCCCTACCCCCCTCACCACCCCTACCCCCTCACCACCCCTACCCCCCTCACCACCCCTACCCCCCTCACCACCCCTACCCCCCTCACCACCCCTACCCCCCTCACCACCCTACCCCCTCACCACCCCTACACCCTCACCACCCCTACCCCCTCACCACCCCTACCCCCTCCAACGCCCCACCCCCCTCACCACCCCTACCCCCCCTCGCCGCCCCTACCCCCCCTCGCCGCCCCTACCCCCCCTCGCCGCCCCTACCCCCCCTCGCCGCCCCTACCCCCCCTCGCCGCCCCTACCCCCCCTCGCCGCCCCTACCCCCCCTCGCCGCCCCTACCCCCCCTCGCCGCCCCTACCCCCCCTCGCCGCCCCTACCCCCCCTCGCCGCCCCTACCCCCCTCGCCGCCCCTACCCCCCCTCGCCGCCCCTACCCCCCTCGCCGCCCCTACCCCCCCTCGCCGCCCCTACCCCCCCTCGCCGCCCCTACCCCCCCTCGCCGCCCCTACCCCCCCTCGCCGCCCCTACCCCCCCTCGCCGCCCCTACCCCCCCTCGCCGCCCCTACCCCCCCTCGCCGCCCCTACCCCCCTCGCCGCCCCTACCCCCCCTCGCCGCCCCTACCCCCCCTCGCCGCCCCTACCCCCCCTCGCCGCCCCTACCCCCCCTCGCCGCCCCTACCCCCCCTCGCCGCCCCTACCCCCCCTCGCCGCCCCTACCCCCCCTCGCCGCCCCTACCCCCCCTCGCCGCCCCTACCCCCCCTCGCCGCCCCTACCCCCCCTCGCCGCCCCTACCCCCCCTCGCCGCCCCTACCCCCCCTCGCCGCCCCTACCCCCCCTCGCCGCCCCTACCCCCCTCGCCGCCCCTACCCCCCCTCGCCGCCCCTACCCCCCCTCGCCGCCCCTACCCCCCCTCGCCGCCCCTACCCCCCCTCGCCGCCCCTACCCCCCCTCGCCGCCCCTACCCCCCCCTCGCCGCCCCTACCCCCCCCTCGCCGCCCCTACCCCCCCTCGCCGCCCCTACCCCCCCTCGCCGCCCCTACCCCCCCTCGCCGCCCCTACCCCCCCTCGCCGCCCCTACCCCCCCTCGCCGCCCCTACCCCCCCTCGCCGCCCCTACCCCCCTCGCCGCCCCTACCCCCCCTCGACGCCGCCCCCCCCATCGACGCCGCCCCCCCCATCTCTCAACGCCGCCCCCCCCCATCTCTCAACGCCGCCCCCCCCCATCTCTCAACGCCGCCCCCCCCCATCTCTCAACGCCGCCCCCCCCCCTCAACGCCGCACCCCCCCCTCAACGCCGCAACCCCCCCTCGCAACGCCGCAACCCCCCCTCGCAACGCCGTACCCCCCTCGCAACGCCGTACCCCCCTTCCTCTTCGCCGCAACCCCCCACCCTCTCAACGCCGGGTCTTTCCACCCCCCCCCCCCAACGACGGGTCCCCCCCCCCCCCCAACGACGGGTCTCTCCCCCCCCCCCCCCCCCCCCCCCCCCCCCCCCCCCCCCCCCCCCCCCCCCCCAACGACGGGTCTCCCCCCCCCTTCTCAACGCCGGGTCTCCCCCCCCTCCTCTCAACGCCGGGTCTCCCCCCCCCTCTCCTCTCAACGCAGGGTCCCCCCCCCCCCCTCCTCTCAACGCAGGGTGCCCCCCCCCCCTCTCCTCTCAACGCAGGGTGCCCCCCCTCTCCTCTCAACGCAGGGTGCCCTCCCTCTCCTCTCAATGCAGGGTGCCCCCCCTCTCCTCTCAATGCAGGGTGCCCCCCCTCTCCTCTCAATGCAGGGTGCCCCCCCTCTCCTCTCAATGCAGGGTGCCCCCCCTCTCCTCTCAATGCAGGGTGCCCCCCCTCTCCTCTCAATGCAGGGTGCCCCCCCTCTCCTCTCAATGCAGGGTGCCCCCCCTCTCCTCTCAATGCAGGGTGCCCCCCTCTCCTCTCAATGCAGGGTGCCCCCCCCTCTCCTCTCAATGCAGGGTGCCCCCCCCCTCCTCTCAATGCAGGGTGCCCCCCCCTCTCCTCTCAATGCAGGGTGCCCCCCCTCTCCTCTCAATGCAGGGTGCCCCCCCTCTCCTCTCAATGCAGGGTGCCCCCCTCTCCTCTCAATGCAGGGTGCCCCCCCTCTCCTCTCAATGCAGGGTGCCCCCCCCTCCTCTCAACGCAGGGTCCACCCCCCCCCTCTCAACGCAGGGTCTCCCCCCCCCCCTCTCCTCTCAATGCCGGTACCCACACCCCCCCTCCCCCTCCCTCTGAAGGCCGGTACCCACACCCCCCTCCCCCTCCCCCTGAAGGCCGGAACCCACACCCCCCTCCCCCTGAAAGCCGGTACCCACACACCCCTCCCTCTGAAGGCCGATACACACACACCGCCCCCCCCTCCCTCTGAAGGCCTCCTCCTCCCCCCTCCTCCTCCCCCCCTTCCTTCTCCCCCCTTCCTTCTCCCCCCCTCCTCCTCCCCCCCTCCTCCTCCCCCCCTCCTCCTCCCATCCCTTCCTTCTCCCTCCACCCCTTCCTTCCTTCCATCCCTCCCCCCTTCCTTCCTCCTCCCCCCCGTCCTTCCTTTCCTCCTCCCCCCTTCCTTCTTCTCCTCCCTCCCCCTGCCTTCCTCCTCCCCCCCACCACCTTCCTATCTCCCTCCCCCACCTTCCTTCCTCCTCCCCCACCTTCCTTCCATCGCCTCCCCCACCTTCCTTCCTCCCCCCCACCTTCCTTCCTCTCCCCCCCCCACCTTCTTCCTCCTCCGCCCCCAACCTTCCTTCCTCCTCCCCCCACCTTCCTGCCTTCTCCCCCACCTTCACTTCCTCCTCCCCCCCACCTTCCTTCCTCCTCCCCCCACCTTCCTTCTCCTCCCCCCCACCTTCCTTCCGCCTCCCCCCCCCACCTTCCTTCCGTCCTCCCCCCCCACCTCCTTCCATCCTCCCCCCCCTCCCCCCTTCCTTCCTCCTCCCCCCCCCACCTTCCTTCCTCTCCCCCCCCCTACCTTCCTTCCTCCTTCCCCCCCCAACTGCCTTCTCCTCACCCCCCACCTTCCTTCCTCCTCCCCCCCACCTTCCTTCCTCCCTCCCCCCACCTTCCTTCCTCCTCCCCCCCACCTTCCTTCCTCCTCCCCCCCACCTTCCTTCCTCCTCCCCCCACCTTCCTTCCTCCTCCCCCCACCTTCCTTCCTCCTCCCCCCCACCTTCCTTCCTCCTCCCCCCCACCTTCCTTCCTCCTCCCCCCCACCTTCCTTCCTCTCCCCCCCCACCTTCCTTCCTCCTCCCCCCCACCTTCCTTCCTCCTCCCCCCCACCTTCCTTCCTCCTCCCCCCCACCTTCCTTCCTCCTCCCCCCCACCTTCCTTCCTCCTCCCCCCCACCTTCCTTCCTCCTCCCCCCCCACCTTCCTTCCTCCTCCCCCCCCACCTTCCTTCCTCCTCCCCCCCACCTTCCTTCCTCTCCCCCCCACCTTCCTTCCTCCTCCCCCCCACCTTCCTTCACGCCCCTCATCTGGTCTCTATGCAATTGCAGCACACCTTCTTTACTCCTGTACAGTAGGGTTGCATGGTAACACAGTGGTTAGCACTGCTGCTTCACAGCACCAGGGCCCCAGGTTCGATTCCCGCTTGGGTCACTGTCTGTGAGGAGTCTGCACGTTCTCCCCATGTCTACGTGGGTTTCCTCCGGGTGCTCCGGTTTCCTCCCACAAGTCCCAAAAGACGTGCTGTTAGGTGAATTGGACATTATGAATTCTCCCTCTGTGGACCCGAACAGGTGCTAGAGTGTGGTGACTGGGGGATTTTCACAGTAATTGTTGAGTTAATGTAAGCCTACTTGTGACAATAATAAAGATATTATTACTCAGATCCTCTTGTAATAAATGAAAAAATACCATTTTCATTCCTCGTTGCTTGCTGCATCTGCATGCTCGTTTTTAAGTGACTGTGTTTGCACATTCTCCCCGTGTTTGAGTGGGTTTCACCCCTACAACCCAAAGATGTGCAGGGTAGGTAGATTGGCCGCACTAAATTGCCCCTAATAAATTGGAAAAAATGAATTGGGTACTCTAAATTTATAAAAACAAAAACTAACAAAAAAATAATAAATTCTGATATTTTCACTACTGATGTGAAACTAACAGGTTTGTAGTTCCATGTTTTCTCCCTCCTTTCCTTCAATAGTGGCGCTACATTGGTTACTTTCTAGCCTTCACGAACGTTTGTCTCACAGTGGTTTTATGGTTTTAGCTCAATTATTTTATCTTTCAACCTGTCTTCATGAGATCCTTTGAATTAGGCTGCTTGCAGATGAGGAATGCCATATTTTAATTGATGCACCCAGAATAGCCCTATAACTGCCGACATTGGAACAGTTTTCTGTTAAATTATACCAGGATATTCATCTCTGCGATTCTGCCTGGGAGTTGCTACAAAATATTTTTCACTCTCTTTGTAAAATAAACTCCTTACATTAGGGGTAAAGTGTTAGTTTTGATCTATGTTCTCCGGTCCTGCTTTCACGGTTTACTTTTGTCTCCAAGGTTAATAGCTGGAGTCTGAGTCTTAGATCAGACCCATTAGGATTCAGCCCTGATCTGATAGGTGCAATGCATGAATAGCATCTCTATTCCTTTGTAACCAGAACTGATTTGTGTTTCAACTGTAACTTCTGCTGTTTTGCTATGTATCGAATCCTGTTTAAGGCTTCAAAATTATATTAGCCGAGCATTGATAGGACATTAAAGGTACTGGAACTTTTAGGTACATTTAAACCATACCCATTAATTCACCAGAATTTGTGGAGTATATGCATATCAATTTCATATACTCCCGTGTGAGCATGGGTTTCCTCCGGGTGCTCTGGTTTCCTCCCACAGTCCATAGATGTGTGGGTTAGGTGGATTGGCCATGCTAAATTGCCTGTAGTGTCCAAAAAGGTTTAGTGGGGTTACTAAGTTACGGGGATAGGGTGGAGGTGTGGGCTTGGGTAGCGTCCTCTTTCCAAGAGCTGGTGCAAACTCGATGGGCTCAATGACCCCCTTCAGCACTGTAAATTCTATGAATTTCCCTTTTTATCTGCACACTTGAAATTTTGAATTACATTTCTTTAACTATTCTTCATCCCACTTACATACTGTTTAGCTCAAAGTGCTTTCTAGGCTATTCTTGCGGTGGGGGTAAATCTGGATCATTCTGAATAAGTGGGCGGTGTTCTGGCTGGGTATGTGAATCTGCTGCGCTACTGGTCCAGCCCAATTTCACTGATTCGGCGATACAGAGGCCAAGCTCTCAGTGGCTGCTGCTCTCTTATGGAGCCTGTAGACTGCTTTCCTGCACTGGACTAACCGCTTGTCTCTGGGGGTTGATGCCACCGGAAGTGTGGCCAGATAGGCTCTGTTGGGGTGTGTGAAGGACCGAGGCTTTTTAAGGTGAAGGGGCTGACACGAATGGGGCTGGGAGGGTATACTAAAAATTGGGGCCTTGGGCTTAGGCCAACAGTGATTTTCCTCCACTCCAACTCTCCCACTGAGGCAGGAAGGGTGGGAGGAGTCTGAGGAGGAGATGAATGAGGAGGAAGGGGGTGTGGCATGGTGGCTCAGTGGTTAGCACTTCTGCCTACGGTGCTAAGGACCCAGGTTCAGTCCCAGCCCTGGGTCACTGACTGTATGGAGTTTGCACATTCTCTCTGTGTCCGTGTAGGTTTCACCCCCACAACCCAAAGATGTGCAGGGTAGGTGGATTGACAACGCTAAATAGCCCTTTAATTAGAAAAAATTAATTAGGTACTGTAAATTTTAAAAAAGCGAATGAGGATGGAGAAAACTTAAATGTGCGCAATAGTGTCTGTAAAAGTTGACCATGTCTTGTGGCTCTCGAATGACTGGAGATTTTCCTGATAAATCTGGAAGGTTCAGAAAGCTTGGTCACTGCTAAATTATAAAGCACTCTGGGATCTCTTGAGCTTGTAAGTTTAATACAATTTTCAAATTTTATCTATTTGCATTGAGTTTCTATTAGTTTTACTTAGTCCTGCAAATATGTGCATGTACACAAAAATCTATTTTTGAATTAAATTTACATGTAGATCTCTTGCACCCTTCAATCTGCCTCATACATTGGGAGTAATTGTGCAGAAATTGAATGTTTATGGCTTATTGGCTCAGGCGCCTCCGCTCCTTGGGGCCATAACCCGGAGGTACCCCAGAAAGTGTTCTGGGGAGAAGTACCCCAGTGATACCTCAGAAGTCCCTATGCAAGGATTGCATGGGAATTACCTGGAAAGTTTAAACTTCCATTTGGCAATTACCCTGTACCTGGAACCATCCAAACTCTGATTTAAATCTGAGACTTCAGATGATTCTGACTCTCTTAGCAGAATAGTTATCCAGAAGAAGTTAGAAGGATAAAACCACTTCTAACTCCTGGGTAACTTGTGGAGAGTCTTAAATGAGAAGAGGTGAAGAGGCAGAGTCTTTTAAAAATATAATTCCAGAGAGTAGGTTGCTGAGGTATTGATATCCATTGGTGGGCTAAAGGAAAGTTTGATATACAAGAATTCTAACCAGTGTTTGGGGATGGAAAACCAAAATAGGTTAGTAAAGATCAGGGCATGAGCAATGCAATAGGATAGGATGCATTGTTAATTTTTGTTTTCAATACTTCCACAATAAAATGTTTCACAAAAGAATATTTCAAGATTCATATACTTTCCTGCAGAAACAGAAGGACAGAGATAAATACAGGCAACAAAAAATCAAGAAGTCTTTAGATTTGTCATCTACAGTTCCATCTCTCACTGTGACAACTGAAAAGGTAAGTGTCAATGCATTTTAAAATTAAAGTCCATTAGTGCATTGGGATTAAAATAGAATCCCAAATATAAATCTGTTATTGCTTCTGTGTCTCAAGTTTAAGAGTAAATTTTTCAGGCGTTTTGTCATCAGAATTTTAAACCTTTATATAAATCGAGCTGATTGACCTTTGAATGCTCTACAGTAATAAGTTAGATATTTTATCTTTCTTAGTTTCATCCTTTGTTTTATAAATGCGGCTCTCGGTGGGCATTTGGTCTAATGTGTAATCAGGCAAACCTTTTTGCCTGCCCCTCTCTAAAAGTAGGGTTCAGTTCCATGAACACAGTGGAGTACCTTACACTAGCTCGGACCACTTCATTAGATTTTAAGTAGTCTTGGTCAGAGCAGACGGGATGGGTCAAAGGGCCTTTTGTGTGCTGTGGAACTCTATGACACAAGCTGGATTTTATTAAATCCGATGGCAAGCCAGCAGGTGATGCAGGTGGCCATAAAATTGAGTGCCATGCTATGGCTGCTTTTCCCAGTGCCTACCCACCTGTTCTAACCCTGCTACAATTTTACCAGCAGTGGGGAGTTAGCAGGTTTTTTTTCCAGTGGAGTTGGCAGGAGGTTCAACTGCCCATGTGCAAATTGAGGCCCTTAAATGACCACATAAAAGCCAGCACCGCAAGTAACTAGGGTGCCATAGTGCGTTTCTGGTATTACTCTGGCACTATATAAATGAAAGAACAAATTCAATTTCAGGCACCAATGAGGGGCAAGAAACTATATAATGCATCATCTCTATTTGAGAGATCCTCCACTAATCAGAGAGATTTCAAATTTAAAATCTAACTGGACAGTTCAGATCTGTTCCCAAGAACAGTCACAATAATTATAACAAATAAACATAATTCTATAAGTATACAAAAGCAGCTTTAAAATCCTGAGGAATATTTATATAATCGGGTGCATCTCAACTGAGGTTAAATGATTTGAATATCTCAATATAAAGTTTGTGCTGGATCTATGCAAGCAAGATATTTTATAGTTAAAATATCGTAACTGTTGAGCAGCACAGTGGCGCAGTGGGTTAGCTATGTTGCCTCATGGCGCCGAGGTCCCAGGTTCGATCCCGGCTCTGGATCACTGTCCGTGTGGAGTTTGCACATTCTCCCCGTGTTTGTGTGGGCTTCGCCCCCACAACCCAACATGTGCAGGGTAGATGGATTGAACACGCGAAAATGCCCCTTAATGGGAAAAAAATGAATTGGGTACTCTAAATTTATAAAAGAAATATTGTGACTGTTATAATTGCAATTGCTAACGTTCCTAGAGTTGGTGTAGACGAGTTGCTTGTATCTGAGATAATTGCATTGATTCTTTGCATGGTTATTCCACATGCAATATCAAAATATTGGTGGTGGTTCTCTTTTGGCACCAGTTTGGTTCTTATTAGTTGGCAGCATATGTTCATAATCTGCATCTTTTCCTAATTTTAATTGTCTAGTCGTATACAAGCACCAACAGTGGCTTTATATCGGGTTCCTTGAAGAGGTTGGAAGAAACTACTGCTCGATTTACAAATGCAAATTTCCAGGAAATATCTACCCACCCTTCAAGTGGGAATGAAAATGCTGAGATTAAAGGGTTGGAGGTCAAAGGGAAGAAATCTGGAGGACCTGGTTCCAGTCAGAGGGGAAGAAAACCAGGCACTGGGAAGAATTCAGCTTGTACATCTGTTACAGCAGCATCAGTGAGCCCTTTTTCACAAGGTATGCTTAGATTTACTCGGGGATCCTGTCGTCTTTATAACAAATGGGAAATTTGCATTTTTTAAAATTGTTCTGACTGCTGTATGTTTGAAAGCATAAAGTCAAAGTATAAAAATATTTGCTTGCTTTCGACTATAGGCTAATTGACCACACAGCAATTATGTTTCGCTCAAAATAAAAAGTGAAAACTGCTGATGCACTTAAAATAGTTTATAAAGAATTGATTAAATAGTTATGAATTGGTACAAATATTTTAAACTAGCCAAACAGCTAATAACACTAAACCGTTTTCTCAATTCATTGCAAAATTGAATAATCTGATACTTTAAAATAAGTTTACGATTATATTCACACTTTGCTACCCTTGTTGCTAAACTCGAATTACTGGATAACCTTGAGCAATCATAAATAGGATCCTGCAGCTTGAACTGTAAACGTCTGACAATATGCAAAGATGTGTTTATTGGACTGTTTTAAGTAGAGGTTAAATAAACCATTCATTTCATATGCCCCTTTCATCTGTGAAATGGGCAGTACAGGGGTAATATAGTTGGTGCAATTCTAAATTTTGGGTGCATCTATAGTGAGAATTTGGAGCTGTAGAACACAAAACTGAAATACGAGTTAGTTACAGGTGTGTCACAGATGATTGTTTGGAGCAGTGTGAGATAAACTAAAATCACACGTGTGTTGTCAAAGCATTCGAGTTATAATGGTTTGGATGCAGTTTTGTTTTTGTAAATAATACAACTGACAACATTGATTGTGTTCACAACAATTTTTTAAGGTTTCTAAATATGGAGCTGCTATTACCATCACTTGATAATTTGTTTAACTGACTGGTAATTAAATAAATTCAAAAACAGCTTCATGAACTGTATAAAACAAATCGAGCAAGTAAGTGAACTTCAAACAGCCTTGGGAATTACATGAGTAAATTAGGTTAGGTTTTGGACATGAATGTGTGGAAGGTTGGGGAGGGAGGAGGAGAATCAGTTATAAAGAGAGGGGAAAAAAGCTACAGTGGCAAGGACTGCGCATTCACAAATTTCTGACCAGCTTATATACATTTGTGATTAAACTTTCTGGAACCAAAAAGTATATCTTGACAATGAAAGAATAGGCATTTGAGAACTTGAGTTTCCACTGCACAGTAAATTTCTCAACCGTTAAGTTTCAATCCAATTTTTTCATTCTGTCTCATGAACAGAAGACACTGAAAAACTCAGCAGGTTGTAGGAGAGAAACAGAGTTAACATTTTGTGTCCCTGGACTCTGTCAGAACTGAAAGGAGGGAGAATGTAGAAACTGCAATGAAAAGTAGCAACTTTTAAGAACAAAAAGTAGATGACTTAGTGTGAGGAGGGGGAGGGGGGATTTTGCATTGAGGCAATACATGTGTGGAATATTAAAAAGACAAAGGTGGGTTTAAGATGGAGGAGAAAGGTCAAAATCTAAAGTTGGCAAACTCAATGTTGAGTCCCGAGGACTGCAACGTGCCCAACCAGAAGTTGAGATGCTGCTCCTCCAGCTTGCGCTGAGCTTCACTGGAGCATTGCAGCAGGTCAAAGATGGACATGTGGGCATGAGAGCAAGCTGTTGATTCAAAATGGCATGCAACAGGAATGTCGGCTTCATGCTTGCAGACTGAGCAAAGTTGTTCCGCAAAGCAAACACCCTTTCTGTGTTTAGTCTCCCCCATGATACCAAATTGAAGGAAGTGCATCTCTCCCATGTGAGAAGAAAGTGCAAGTGAAACATTGTTTAACCTGAAAGGAGTATTTGGGGCCTTGAATGGTAAGGAGGAATGAGGTAAAGAGACAGGTTGCACCATCTGTGATTGCAAGAGATGTTGTCATGAGAAGAGGATGATGAGTTGGCCATGGTGCGGGAATGGATCAGAGTGTCAATCCCTGGGAAATGCTGATTTGGGGGTGTGGCGGGTGGTGTGGTGATGTGTTTTGTGGTAGCTTCGGGCTGGAGCTGGTGGAAATGGCAGAGGATGATCCTTTGAATATAGTGTCTAGTGGAGTAAAAAGTGAGGACAAGGGGGAATCCTGTCATGGTTAGGGAGGGAAGGGAAGGGGTGAGGGCAGACTTGCGGGAGATAGATTGAATCCGGTTGAGTGCCCCGTTAACCACAGGTGGGAGAATACCTTAGTTAATGAAAAAAAAACAGACATGCCAGGAACACCATTTTCGAAGATTACATCAAAACAAATGCGATGGAGGGGGAGAAACTGGGAGAATGGAATGGAGTCCTTACAGGGAGCATGTTGTGAGAAGTTGTAGTCGAGGCAGCTGTGGGAGTCGGGCTTTTGTAATGAATATTGGCAATCGGCCTATCACCAGAAATGGAGACAAAAGTCAAGGAAGTGAAGGACATGGACCTGAAGCTGAGAGAGGGGTGGAAAGTGGAAGGAAAGTTTGTTTTTAATTTTTTTCAATTTTTGCAATTAAGGGGCACTTTCGTGTGGCCAATCCACTTACCCTGCACATCTTTGGGTTGTGGGGGTGAGACCCACGCAGACACGGAGAGAATGTGCAAACTCCACACGGCCTGTGGCCGGGATCGAGTCCGGGTCCTCGGTGCCATGAGACAGCCACCGTGCTAACCACCGTGCCACCCTGGTGCCCAATTAGAAGGAAAGTTGATACATTTTTCCAGGTCCAGACGAGAGCATGAAGTAGCATCGATGTATCGGAAAAAGAGTTGCAGGAGTGGGTCTGAGTAGGACTGGTTATATGGGTGTTCCATATAACCCACAGAAGACGGGCATAACTGGGACCCATGTGGGTACGCATAACCACACCTTCTATTTGCAGGAAATGAGACAAGTTAAAGGAAAAATTATTTAGCTGCAGAACAAGTCCAGTCGGGCGGAAGAGAGTGGTGGTGGATGGGGATTGTTCAGGCCTCTGCTCAAGGAAGAGGCGGAGAGCCCTCAGACCTTATAAGGGATGAAGGTGTTGAGGAATTGGACATCCGTTGTGAAGAAGAGGCAATTAGGGCCAGGGAACTGGAAATTGTTGTGACTTGGGGGCTTCAGATGGATCACGAGTGTACGTGGGAAGCGGCTGAACTAGGGCGGAGAGGATGGAGTCTAGATACAAAGAAATTTGTTCCGTTGGGCATTTTCATTCTGCCTGTCTGTTTTAAACTCTACTGTTTTCTGCATTTAGTTTTCAGGATAAAAAGTTCTTAAAAGTGTCAATAATTTGAACCTTTGCTTTGCCTTTTAGCATTGTAATCTCTAGTACAAAATACTGTGAGACGTATATGCTTTATTTTAATGTTTGAAAACTGTGTTTAAATTTAAGGCTGGGTCTTTGAACTACTGAGCTAAAAATTTGCAGGCACAGTAAATGGAGCACTAGGGAAGAGGAAGGGCTCCTAGATTCACGAATGCAGTGTGGTAGGCTTTAGTGCTAGAAGTTGGTGGGGGTGGGGGGGGGGGGGGCAGAAAGAGAATGGAGAATGAAGGAGAGCCCCTAGGAACACCCTCTGAATGAAGTGAGAACAGATAGCCAGGGCTGTCAGTGCTGGTGTCTGGCTCCGAGGACTTGACAGAAGTGTGACAAAATGTTCAATGTGCTCATACCGGTGATCAAAGGATATCTCCTATCTGCAGCACCACCAACCTCACATGCTGTTCAAAGCACCACATCCAGATTTTTCACCTCTTAGCAGTCCCTAGAACCCAGGACTCCAACCTAACATGCAGATAGTACAGTTCACCCTCACAGCAATGCCAAATTCTTATCCAGCTCCCCCTGCTTCTCCATAACCCAGCTATTCAGCGGTGGCAGGCACAATACCTAAACGGAGTAGCGCTCAATAAATGACATTCTTCCCTTTCTTGCAGTTCAGGGTGAATCATAACTGGCAGGAGGAGTGCAGGACCAGTGGGGGACAAGGACATTTGCTCCTCCTGAGTTTTGCAGAGGACTCTTCCTTGGTGATTAACGCATGCAGAACCCAACTTTATATGAAAGATTAGGAAACGGGCAGCACCAATATCTGTTCTTTGGCTGTGAGCATCAGGTGAAATGGCGGAGCTTTTTTATCAGTGCTGTGTTATGTCGGCAGTGACAGAATCCGAAGTCACCCAAAACGTGAGGTAAGTCTTGGTTCTGTGCCCCTTTTCGATTTGCACCTAATGCTCATCCTGCTATATGGCCTTTGTGGAGAGATGGTGGCATTGTGGTAATGTCACTGGACTACTAATCCTGAGGCTCGGGCCTATCTGGGGATGTGGATTTTTATCCCATCATGGCAGCTGGTAGAATTTGAATTCAATTAACAAATATAAAGCTAGTGTCAGTAATGGTGACCATGGCAACCATCATCAATTGTTGTTTAAAATCCATTCGAACTCACTGATGTCCTTTAGGGAAGGAAATCTGATGTCCTTGCCTAATCTGGCCAAGATGTGGCTCCTTGATGTTTGACTCTGCTCTCGAGGGTAACTAGCGATGCCCACATCCCATGAAAGAGTAAAGAAAGGCATGATATACAAACTGCTGATAGTGTGACTATGGATCTCCTTACTTTCCAAAACATTCCCATCCCTCACACCTACTTTCCCTTGCTGATTTTCTGCAGTCTGAACTTTCCCATCTCCAAGAGGAAGAGAGAACAACACTACAGCACGAATGAAGAGACCCTGATGCTTGATCTAATGCTAGCAGCCACCAAAACAGATATTGATGGTGCATGTTTCTTTAAAGCTAGAATAGTGTCTTGATCTGCATGTGTGCCGAACAAGAATTGGCTACATTGGAAAAGATAGTTTGTGTGCAAGGTCACTGGATACTTGGATTGGAACTTGGATGGGGCATTATGCAGGAGAATGTTGATAAGCAGGCACATTGAAATGCTAGGTGCATTTACAGGCTGACCAGATAGCCTCCTGTTACTGCCATAAAACATGGAAGAGTCCAGCTCTAACTTGGCAGAGCATATTGTGCAGAGCTTCCCTTTTCCAGGGCTCTGTGGCATCTCCCTATTGTGTTCCAGACTTGACAGTGTAACTGCAGTGCCCCAGATTTATTCCAGCTTTTGTGTGGTCAGTTCACCAAATCCTCCGTGGATCCCTCGC
Organism: Scyliorhinus canicula; assembly: GCF_902713615.1. Classification (NCBI taxonomy): domain Eukaryota; kingdom Metazoa; phylum Chordata; class Chondrichthyes; order Carcharhiniformes; family Scyliorhinidae; genus Scyliorhinus; species Scyliorhinus canicula. The sequence continues at coordinate 172,901,530 of NC_052150.1, forward strand.
TAAATCCAGATCTCCCCACAACGTCTCCAAAAGCATTCCATAAACTTTGCAATAACTCTAGTCGGTCTATTTCACCTTAATTGCAAATGGGATAACTGAATGCTTAATGTTCAAAGATACCAAGTATTCAGAAAACATTGGGAAGGGCAAAACAGTGGGAGTGGTGGTTGGGATTACCGCACTGGTTAGCGTCAGAAAGGGAGGATGTCCGTGAGGGGGCAAAGACAGAATCCACTAAGTTAAGCAAAAAAGGAGGCATGGTGGTGCAGTGGTTATCACTGCTGCCTCATGGCACCGAGGACCCGGGTTCGATCCCGGGCCTGGGCCACTGTCCATGTGGAATTTTCACATTCTCCCCGTATCTCAGTGGGTCTCATCCCCACAACCCGAAGATGTGCAGGGTAGGTGGATTGGCCATGCTAAATTGCCCCTTAATTGGAAAAAAATAATCGGGTCCTCTAAATTTACTTCTTTTTTAAATCAAAAAGGGGTATGATCTTATTACTTGGGGATATTTCATTTCATATTATTGGTCTGCAAACAAACAGAGAGACAGAGATAGCTGTCATATTCTGGGCCCGGCAAAAGCCTGCGGAGTCAGGTTTCTGGTTTTCCCAGAAGCCTTTGGAGAATACCCGCTCCGCCGCTGAAAGGGGGTGGTACCTCCAAGGACTTTCGGTCCAAATCTAGCTGGCTCAGAACCCACCGGTTCACGGGCAGCACGGTGACGCAGTGGTTAGCATTGCTGCCTCACGGCGCCGAGGTCCCAGGTTCGATCCCGGCTCCGGGTCACTGTCCATGTGGAGTTTGCACATTCTCCCCGTGTTTCCATGGGTTTCGCCCCCACAACCCAAAGATATGCTGGATAGGTGGATCGGCCACGCTAAATTGCTCCTTAATTGGAAAAAATTAATTGGGTACTCTAAATTTATTTAAAAACAAAAACACCGGTACACACTCGGAGAGTAGCTTGTATGGATGTCTGGCGACAGGGAAAAACTAGCGGTCCCCTGTTGACATTTAGACCTTCCTCCTGGACCTCCTGTTGCAGGATAGCACCCATGGTCCTTTACGGTGCCTTTATTTGGCCGCTTGGATGTGTTCAATGCCAGAGTTGAAGGATGGACCCGTTGTGCAGAGTGCATGCTATAATGGACGTTGAGCGGCGGATGGTGATATTACTGACCATGTGTGGGGCTCAAATGTACGGGATGATCGTTACCTCGTGTATCCGGTTGCGCCAGACACCCACACTCAAACAGACGGTCAAAATCATTGGCTGACATGTCACCACCCCTCCCTCCATCTCTGTCCAATGCTACTGCCTGATGACAGCAGAGCATGCCCGGGTGAGTCGGTGGCAGGCTTCATGACTCGGTTAAGGCGCCTTGCCATGTATCCACGTCGATCTAGGGCTCAACCTCGTTTTTTTAGGCCTCGGCCCGTTGATGGACAGGGTATATGAGGAACCCGACCGCTTGGTGAACCTGAGCATCATTGTGTGGCACCAGTGGTTCCGGTCTTGAAACCAGACGGGACCGTATGCCTCTGCTGTGACTATAAACTTGCGTTCAATACGGCTTCACAGTTGGATCCTTAGCCCATGCCCCATATAGAGGACTTTTGTGCCACGCTGGCAGGAGGCAGTGCATTCACCAAACTCAATATGTGCAATGCGTACCTGCAGCTGCCGCTGGATCTATCATCGCATAAATACGTTACCAACAACACGCAATGCCTCTGAGTATATAGGGTTGCCTTTTGGGGTTTCGTCGACCTACATGATTTTTCAGCGTGTTACGGAAGTTATTTTGCAAGGCCTCCCGCAAGTCACAGTATACCTGGATGATGTCCTGGTCACAGGCGCAATCGACCGCAAACATTTACGGAACCTGGTGACTGTGCTCCAGTGGTATTTGGAATCTAGCATCTGCTGCGGCAGAATAAGTGCGTTTTCACACTAAAGAGGATGTCTACCTGGGCTACCAGGTGGACAAAGCAGGGTCACACTGGGTGGAGAGCAGTGCGCGCCATACAGCTTTCCCCAGCACCAATGGACATAACAGGGCTTTGCTCCTTTCTCTGTCTGGTGAATTACTGTACGAAGTTCATCCTAAACCTGCCAACGGTGCTGGCCCTTCTGTTGAAGAAACACCAGGAGTGGCTCTGGGGCTCTGCCCAGGAGGCGGCTTTCCATCGAGTCAAACAGCGATGGGCATGTTGACCCATTAGAACCAGGGTAAGCCCCTAATTGTCACTTGTGATGCGTCGCCCTATGGGATCGGGGCCATCCTGGTCCATCGGATGCCGGATGATAGCGAACGACTGACCATTTTCGCATTCAGGGCACTGACCACCATCGAGTGCAAGTATGCACAGAGGAGGAGGATTTGGCGGTGGTCTTTGGAGTTTAGCGTTTCCACCAATACATCTATATTCGCCATTTTACTCTAGTTACAGACCACAAGCCACTCTTGGGTCTTTTTTGGTGGATAAGGTGAATCCGCCCATAGCGTTGGTGGGCATCCAGAGGTGGGCTGTGTTACTCCTTATGAGTATTCTCTAGGACATAGGCCAGGGACTCGGCTCATGCCAATGCGTTGAGCCAGCTACCCCTGCCTGCCACAGCCTCATCTTGCCCTCTGGCAGATGTGATAGTTTCTGCGTTGAAGTTTTTGGACTCTTTCCTGGTTACCGGATCTCGCATCCGTGACTGGACCCGGATGGATCCCAACCTTGCCTGGGTGCATTACCTCGTCCTCCGGGGTGGTCAGCATCACTAATTGCCCAAGGAGCTGCGAGCTTTTTCTAATCATGTCAGAATTAAGTATCAAAGTCTTTGTTCTGCTGTGGGGTACACGAGTTGTGATCCTGCCCAAAGGCCAGGCATTTATGTTAAGGGACCTACACAACGGGCACCGAGGGGGGGGGAGGGGGGGGGGGGGGGGTGACCAGGCTGTAGATGGTGGTGAGGAGCTATGTATGATGACCGGGCCTCAACGGTGACATTGAGAAGTTAGCACAGCAATGCTCCGTCTGCCAGGAACACCAGCAGCTTCCCGCCGCCACCCCCTTCGGACATCGGTGCGAAGTTGCGATGTGCCCAAGATCAGCAGGTGTGAGCCCCTGCCCCACATTGTCTGGCCCGTCATTTTGCCCTGGGAGAATAGGTTTTTGCCTGAAATATCGCCCTAGGTGCCCGTTGACTATCGGCACTGGGCTGCAATAGACAGGTCTACTATCCTATCGGGTTCAGGTAGAAGCCCAGTGGTTACAACCGCATTTGGATCATCTCTGGACGCGCTGATCTCCCTTGTGTCCATAAGCAGTGGCAAGTCCGTTCCTAAATATCCAGGTTCAGGATCTCGTAAATCTGTAATGCCATAGTCTACCCACCCCCGGACATCCCGATGATAATGTCCTTGTCAGATTCAGAGATGGAGCCCGGACCCCTGGGGCATCTGGTGAGGAAATTGGAGGTATAGGTTACGCCTGCCACTGTCCTGCCGTGGCGTTCCAATTTCAAAAGATGTTCTCTGGCGCGGTACACTCTGCCAAGGACGCCACCACCCTGATCTTCAGAGGTTCCTCCGGCACCAAAGAGGGTTTGTCAGCCCTCTGCTCCTTTGATCTCTCTTTCTTCTACCAATCAACGGTTCATGGGGGTGTTTGGACTTTTGGGGGGTTGGGGAGGGGGGGGGGGGGGGGGGGGTTTAAGATTTCATATGGCCTGACAAAAGTCTACTTCGTCAGGATCTGGTTTTCCCGGAAGCCCTCGGAAAATACATGCTCTCCTGCTGAAAGGTGGCGGGGCCTCAGAGGACTTGCGGTGTAAAGCCGGCTGGCTCGCAACCAGCCAGCACTCACTCAGAGGAGTAGTAAGTAGTAAACTTCAATTAATCTCCTGTTTATCCTGCAACCTGAGCAGGACTCCTTCCCCTGGGGGTGGTTATATAATAAAGGAGCAAATCTACAAGGAAATCGAAGATGTGCAAGAACTATAAAGCGGTGATATTGGGTGACTTTAGTTATGCAAATAATGATTGGGATAATGTATGTTCTTGGCCCAACTAGGAAGGAGGCATTGCTAAATTTGGTGCTGGGGAATTAGTTGAGCTAGGTTGGCGAAGTATCTGTGGGGAATATTTGGGTAAGAATAATTATTTGGGTAAGAATAATTATTGTATCATCAAGTTTAGGCTCGCAATGGAGAAGATTACAGGACGATATAGATGGACTGATCCCATGGGCAGAACAGTAGCAAATTTAACCCTAAAAAGTGTGAGGTGATGCATTTTGGGGAGGACTAAAAAGGCATGGGAATGCACAACAAAAGGTAGGATGCTAGAAAGTACCGAAGATCAGAGGGACCTTGGGGTGCATGTCCAAAGGTCCCTAACAGACGCAGGACAGGTAGACGAGGCATATGGGATACTTTCCTTTATTAGCCGAGGCATAGAATATGAGAGTGGGGAGATTATGATAGAGCTATATAAAACGCTTGTTAGGCACAGCTAGAATATTATGTACTGTACTGGTTGCCTCACTATAGGAAGGATTTGATTGCACTGGAAATTGTGCAGAGGAGATTCTCCAGGATGTTGCTTGGGCTGGAGTCTGAGTGAGGCTGGTTAGGCTGTTGTTGTTTTCTTTGGAACAGAGAAGGCTGAGGGGAGACCTGATTGAGGTGTTCAAAATTATGAAGGACATAGATAGGGCAGATAGGAAGAAACTTTTCCCCTTAGAGAATTCAATAACTAAGGGGCATAGATTTAAGGTAATGGGCAGGGGATTTAGAGGGGATTTGTGGAAAAACCTTTTCATCCTGAGGGAATCTGGAACTCACTGCCTGAAAGGGTGATAGAGGTGGGAACCCTCACAACATTTAAGAAGCATTTAGATGAGCATTTGAAACACCTTAGCATTCAAGGCTATGGAGCAACTGCTGGAAAGTGGGATTATAATAGGTGCTTGATGGTCGATTTAGACATGATGGGCCGAAGGGCCTCTGTCTGTGCTCTATGACTTTTTAAAAGTATATTTTTATTGAGCTATTTACATTTTATTTCACAAATTAACAAAGCCAAACAATATCAACAAAAGAAGAAGTTCCAACCGGCAACTTCCTCAACGAATATGCTCCTCTTGCAGACTTTACATTGCTAGACTTGGCCCAAATCCACACTTAGTGGTTTATGCACAGTGGTGTTCAGACATTAATTTGTCAGCAAACAAATCTCTTGTTGTTTTCCTCCCTTCTGCCTGGGTCCTCTGGGGTGCGTTAGTCCCCTATTATCTCCCTTTCTTTTGCTTCCTTCTTCCGTGATTTGCTCTGCGTCCCTTCCCTTCTCCCTACTTTATTGGTTGCTGGCTGCGAGCAGGTGTTGAAACAAGTTGATGAACGGCTTCCACGTCCTTTGAAAGCCTTCTTATGACCCATGGATGGTGAGCTTTATCTTTTCCAGTCTGAAAAATTCTGCCAGATTGGACAGCCAGCGTGCAGCTGCCGATTGCCAGCTGAGCAGGTGTCTCCGGTGGGCGATCAGGGAGGCAAAGGCTAGGCTGTCAGTCCTCCTCCCTGTGAATAGATCAGGCTGCTCATATACCCTGAAGACCTCCACTCATGGGCAAGGCTCCACCCTCACAACCCTGGACATGGTTTCAAAGAAGGATGTCCAGTAGTTGACAAGTCTGGGGCATGACCAGAACATGTGGCGCTGGCTGGGCCTCCCTGGCATCATTCACATTTGTCCTCCACCTCTGGGAAGAACCCGCTCATTCGTGTTCTTGTTTGGTGCACCCTGTGCACCACCTAGAGTTGCGTTCAGCTGAGCCCTGTGCATGTGGAGGTGAAGTTTGCGTAGCTCTTCTGACAGTTGCCCATACATGTCTGACCAGTTCCCACCCCTCGGTCGCTTGCTTTCAGTATTCTTCCTGGCAGTGACTGTCCTGGTATCTGGGGGTAGGTTGTTTCCTTGTGGACAAGGTTTTTAATCTGTATGTACTTCAGGTTGTTCCCTCTCGGGAGCTGACACTTCTCTGTGAGTTCCTCCAGGAACGCTACTCTACCGTGCATGTACATGTCCCTAACCATCAGTGTCCCCTCGTCCTGTCTCCACCTCTTGAAGGAGGTGTCTATTGTTGCGGGAATGAACCTGTGATTGTTGTTCCAAAGTGCTGCCTGATTTGATTCACTTTTGGAGCGTGCCCTCCCCCTTCCATTGTTCCTACCATGCTGGAAACGCTATGATTCTTAAGGATAAGGAACAATTTAAATAGAACTTTTAAATTAGAAGAGGTTGAACTTTAATGGCATGGATGAAAGGAGAATCTAGTCGGTGTTAAATGGAACCAAAGATTGATGTGAAAAACTTTAACTGATTTAAAAAAAATGTATTTTATTCCAAACAAACAGCAACTTATACAAAGACACTCTGCACACACAGACCACAGTTTATACAATCTTTTCCCCCCACCCCGTGACAAACAGTTCTGTAAACATTGTCATGAACAACATCAACCGTGTCTCAACCCCCACCCCTGCTGACCCCTCAACTCTAATCAACTGGAGAAAATCGTACAAATCTCCCAGCCAGGCCGTCACGCTGGCAGCATATCCGACCTCCAATTTAGCAAGATCCTTCGCAGGGGAATTAGAGAGGCGAGGGCCCCCATTGGGTCCGGCCTCACTTCCACCCCCACAATCTTAGATAGCGTCGCAAACACCACTTCCCAGTATCGCTCCAACTTCTCGTAACCCCAAAACATGTGTGCATGATTTGTCGGCCCTCACTCACTCAAATTTCTCACACTCATCGACCACCCTTTGGAGGAACCCAATCACTTTCGCCCGGGTCATATGTACCCTGTGCACCTCCTTGAACTGAATCATGCTTATCCTCGCGCATGAGAAGATTGAATTCACCTGACCCATCCTCGCGCACGAGAAGATTGAATTCACCCAACCCATTGCCTCGCACCACAGTCCCCCGCCTAATTCCCCCCCCCCCCCCCCCCCCCCCCCCCCCGGCAGCTCCTCCTCTCATTTGTTCTTGATCCTCCCCACCTGCGTCCCTTCCCCTGCTCCCCCATCCACCCATATATGACCCCAATCCTACCCCTTCTCAACTCATCCATGAGTAGCAGTTGCTCAATTAAGGTGTACTCCAGCAACCTGAAAACGTCCTCCACTCCTTCCGTGCAAAGCCCTTCATCTGCATATATCTAAATTCACTCCCCGCTCGACAGCTCAAACCTTTCCGTAACTTCATCAGACCTACAAACTTCCCTTCCAACTACAAGCCGCTCGCCCCTTCCAGCACCCCCTCCCTCCACTTCCCATCCATTACCCCCGCCGTAAACTTATGGTTCCCGCATAGTGGTGTCAACACTGACATCCACTCCAACTTAAAATGTTTCCTCAGCTAATTCCACACCCAGGCTTGACGACTGTACCACTAGTCTTCCCTTAAACTTCCCGGCACTAGTGGCAACGAGGCTGATGGTCCTCAGACTGGATCCCCTACAGGATTCCTCCTCCATCTCGACCCACTCTGACCCCCTCCCCCCTACCAAACAACGCCTCGCATCGCCTTTTCCACATTCACCGTCCAATAATAGTACAGCATGTTCGGGAGCATCGGCCCCCCTTTCTGTCTGTGTAACACGGTCCTCTTTACCCTTGCTACTTTCCCTGCCATTTAAGCTCCAAAATCACTGTGTCTGGGACCTCTTAATCAGCCTGTTTAACCCACGAATGTTCCGCGTTTCAATTCCTACCGGAGTCTTATGCCTCCACTCCCGTCTACCGTTAGCCATCTTCGCCCTCCAGCTCTAACTCTCCTAATACCATCCTAAACTGGGCCCATCCAAGATGACCCCCCCTCCACCCATGACCACGCTCCGTCTCCAACTCTGCCACGTCGCAGTCCAACTCTTCCCCCCCCCCCCCCCCCCCCCCCCCCCCCCCAACACCAAAACCCAAACCTGCCCACCTCTCGCAGCCTCCTCCCCTACCTCACTTCCATTCGTCAGCATTACCGGCCAGCGTGGCAGCTACAATGGTGATTTTTAAAGAAGAGTTATTCCCGGTAGAGGCTCATTATATTTCAACAAGTCCCTAAGTAAAGGGAACAAATGCCAGGGCTCCTTGATGACCACAGAGGTTGTGATGAAACATAAAAAAGAGGGTGTGTGATGCATTTAAGGTGAATTCTTAAAATGAGAATTAGGTCAAACACAATAAGTAGAGAGGGGGGTAGTGAAGAGGAAAATAAGACTGGCAACGCGTGGATGTGACAATAGAATGACTGCTGTTACTACGCCCTGGGCAAATGTGCGATCACTTCCAGAGTCACTGATCCCAGTGTCATAAGTTAATTAATGAATAATTCTTTGAAATATATTCCAAGTCTTTAACCCTTGGCTGCCCAATAATTACATTCAACATGTTTGTAAAGGTAAATACGATGCTATTTATTTAAACCGAGAACTGTCATGAAATATGCAGTAAATGAAATTGGTTAACAACAAGCTAATACCTACCATCCACTTCAACTGTCCCACCTTCTACCCACACACAAGACAAAGACAGAGGGGGAAAGGGATAAATATAATAAGGATGAGAGTCAGAAGATGAGAGTACTTGCCTCAGATGGTGTTTCCTTAGCACACTTTATTCACAGCACGCCTGCTGATTAAAGTCTTTGGTTTACAGCCCGTACTCATTTCGCTGCAGTTTATTTTGAAAACACCGGACACTAACCTTTCTCGGAGATGCAGAGACTTTATTTCTTCAGGCACCTGTATTGTAGAAAGGATAGTACTCACAGGCAGCAGGCATTCTGGAGCAACGCTTTATTTCTCATCAAACTGGGCTTCCAGCTCAAGGTTTGACCTCTGGTCCCTATCTTTCTGTAAAGAGAATCTATTTCACATCAAACCTTGCTTTAAATTCATGGTTTAACTTCAGGCCTCTGCAGTTCCAAGAGAATTTCACCCAGAATTGCTGGAGAGAGAGTCAGCTCTCACAGAGGTCTTCTGGACAGAATTAGCTGTATCTTTTTGGGAGCGAGTTAGCTGGATCCCATCACCAGGCAGCCAGAATCAAAACTAAAACCAAACTCAACCCTAGAGCTCTGAAAAACATTCCAGTCGGATCAGATCTAATCACCACCTGTTACCGGGCACAGCATACCCTTTTGGGCCAATTCATTGGCCACCAGCAAAATCAATCAAACCGAATCCGAGCTAATCTCTGTCATTGGTGGAGGTCAGTCTATAGCAGTGGCGTGCAGAGGTCTGGTGATGCCCGGGGCAAATCTTGATTGTATGCCCCAAAGACTCAAGTATAAGGCCTAATATACTGAGAAATATTATGAGAAAGGAAAACATTTTGAATATATAAACACAGATGAAACGTGAAATAAACGCTTTATTCGATTTTAATATAAATCAATCAAATTTATTAAGTTCTTTTCCCCAAATGATACCTCCTGTCACAAAACACCTAAACTACTTCACTTTTTACATCAGCTGTGAGAAATTCTTTTTCAATGCTTATTAAAGCCAGGTTGGTCAGTCGCTCCTGTGACATAGAAGACCTCAGATATGTTTTTTATTAATTTCAGTTTTGAAAATGACCTTTCACAGCTTGCGACTGAAAATGCGATTGTAAGCAGTAATCTGTATGAAACACACAGCGTCGGAAAGACAACCCTCCCATACTGCAGTAAAGACTCCAGAGAATCCTTAGGATCAGGGGGAACTCTATTCCCTCCAGCTCGAAGGAGCATCACAAAATCAATAATTTTGTCATATAACTGAATTGCAACCACATCATTGTCATAATAATTTGCAAAGTCTGAACATTCCTTTTTTAATTTCTCTCTTTCTTGTTCATCTTCAATCACTACTGAATTCAAGTTCAGAAGAAAAGAAAATTGGTTATTGAGTCTTTGAAGACGGACACTGCGGTCTTCAATTTCAGCTTTTAATCTGTTCACAATCTCTACCATTACTCTATTCATTTCTTCTTGTGCCGTCAGTCCACTATCTCTTGCTGACTCTCCAGGCATTTTTCTTCTTCTCCTTCTTCGTGCAATTGGTATTCCCCAATTTTCACAATATTAATTGGCTAAATCTATTGCATTGTGGATAATTTCGTCATTCTTCAAATTCAAGATATGAATAAGTCCTCTCAGATCACAAGAAGCTTCATGGAACCCCATTTTCGGATCCTGCAAACGTTTTGAGACTTTCTCCACTGATGATAAAATTGAGTACCAAAAATTTAATAAAGCTATAAACGGGAACTGTTGAATAGAGTTCAGTAGCGATCCTGCATCAGATTTAGTTTCCCTTGAAAATTCTCCTTCCAGCAGGTGTTGAAGGCTTGCAATAACGTTGTCACACTCTTCGTGGATTACTTGCACAGCATCATGGCTGGAACTCCATCTTGTGTCACACTGTCTTTTCACAGTCCGAGTGACAAATGATTTTAACACTTCCCAACGAGAAGTAGATGAAGAAAAAAAAGTAAAGAGTTTTTCTAGAATGCCAAAAAATGTAACAACAACAGGTTGCACCTCACTTGCATGGACACAGGCCAAATTGAGGCTGTGGTTCTCGCAGTTCACAAACACAGCTTTTGGGTTAACTTCAAGAATTTTTTGTTGAACACCTCCTCTCACTCCAGCCATAACTGCTGCGTTATCATATGCTTGACCACGACAGTCATTCATGGAAATTTTGTCATCTTCCAATTTTTCCTGAATTTTATTTACCAGGCTGACTGCATCTTTCTTGTTGACTTGAAAAAATCCCAGAAATGTCTCCTTTGTTTCTACTTTTCTGTTTTCATCAATATGAACGTAACGCAGAATTTCAGAAACCTGATCTTCATGGGCAATATCTGGTGTTGAATCCAGCATTATGCTAAAATATTTTGCGTCCTTAATTTCGGAAATTAGATTTTTCTTGACAGTTTCACCAAGAAGATTGATTATTTCGTTTTGAATTCTGTTGGACAAGTAGGTGACACTTTTTGGTTTCTCTTTCCCTCTCTGCAAGTGTTTTGCTAAGATGTCATCATATTTGGCCAAAAGTCTGATTGTTGCTAGAAGGTTTCCTGTATTTTCACTGACTGTCTCCCCTGGCTCTGATAACCCAGATATTCCTTCTCCTCTATGTCCACGATAGGCCAGATTCTGTTTTGCCAGAAAGGATATAACCTCGACAATCCGTTCAGTTATAGCTTTCCATCTTTTCTTTTCAGCAGACATTTGTTGTTGAAGTTCATCATCTATCGTAGTTGAATGATGGAGTCGAACTACGAGGTTCAGGTATTCCCTCATGTGAGCTCTATGAGAAGGGCTTTTCTCATGGTCAGGTATTCTTGGATTTAATTTTCTCCAAGTGGAGAAACCGTCTTCCTTTCCAAAGTTTGGCACAGACGACAAATGCTCCTTTGAAAACAAAAAGCAAACAAAACAGTAGCATGCTTTCCGATATGGAGAGTATAACAACCATTTTCTCTCCACAATTTCTCCGTTTGTGGAAACTTTATCAAACCACTGTTTGGAAAATGATCTCCCATCCTTCTCAGCAAATGGAGCACTTTTATTCTGATATCTTTCAGGGCTATGTTGTAATATTGTCATCTTCAAATGATCTGGAATCGGTTTCTTCAAACAGCCAAAATCACTTCTTTGCAAAAATATGCTAAAATCTTCTTTATTTTCTTCACATGGATCATCATCTTGACAACGAGACTGAGGAGAGAGAGTATTATGTTCTGACCGAGCTGAATCCGTATCAGAAAAATCCTTCTCTGCACCCACATCATCTTTTACTTCTCCAGGTTCTCCTACTTCTTCTTTACTTCTTTTTATCCATGCATCTAACGCCCCTCTTTGATGGGACTCTTCTTCGACTCTGGCCCTCTTTTTTTTTCCTGTTCTGTGCTCCACTCGGTTGTACACGAAATACTCGTAACATTTCATTTTCTATCTCAAAAACCGTAAGACGCATGAGAAAATGGGAAGAAAATGGTAAACAATCGGTCAGTTGCAGACGGATAAACCATATTTCATTTCTTTGTTCCTTCGTATCAAATTATTTCACACTGATTCTCCACTGATAATTTTGTGCAATTTATATCATAGACATGCAAATTAGTGGTATCTGTATTCGAATATTAGCATGTTAAGGAATAAATGTCTCCTATTCCGAGATTAAATGCCATAGCAGTCCTCTGATCATCCAGGCTTCACTCTTACTACATCCCAGGTAAATATTTCATTAAATATCACCACAAAACCTATAAAAACGTAATTGCACCTGTTCTAGAGCTATTCACTGACCTCTTTATCTTTGTCATCTCTAAGGTATAGGACGGCTGCCTGGTCCAGTTGACAGCTATAGAGAGGGTGCAGTGAAGAGCTTTAAAATGGATCAAAAGATAAAGAATATCAGTTCTGTGGATGGACTGCAGAAAAAGGGAATGTTGCCCCGGGAGAAGATTGAGAGATTTAATGGAGATGTGTTAAAACTTGTGAAGGGTCTGGACAGATTAGGTAAGATGGGGCTATTCCCATTGGCGGAAGAGCCAAGAACTAAAGAACACAGGTTTCAATTGATTGGCAAGAGAAGCAATGGCAACATTCAGAAAAGAAGTGTTTGTGCAGCGAGTGGTTTGGATGTGGAATGCAGTGCCTGAGAGTGTGAAGGACATAGGTTCAACTAAAGCTTTGAAAAGGGAGTTGAAGAAGTGCCTGAAGGGAACGAATTTTCCGTGTGGTGGGCAAGGTAGGAGTGAGGCAAAGTGAAGTGTTCTTCCAGGCTGCCAACAGGGACAGGGTGAGCAGCCTCACTGGGTGCAGCAGCCATTCTATAACACGATGTGGAGATGCCGGCGTTGGACTGAACACACTAAGAAGTCTTACAGCACCAGGTTATTCACCTGAGGAAGGAGCAGTGCTCTGAAAGCTAGTGTTTGAAACAAACCTGTTGGACTTTAACCTGGAGTTGTAAGATTCTTACTGTTCTATAACACAGGGTTGGGCAAGGCCAGGCCATTCGGGCCGTCAGCCCTGCACAGGCTCCTTCCAACTTCGCCTCATTCCCCCTGCTACCTGCTTCCGAATAACCTCCGCCAATTCCCCACGAGCTGGGCCTTGAGCCCAAAGCCGTGGGGCGGAAATCATAGCTATTCAAGTATTATTTCGCAAAAAGCACTCGTTCGTTAAAAACGCACACAGGGTGGCATTGCCGTCGATTCGGGAGAATTCGCGCCCTTTCTGTTCCCGCTCCAGCCGCCAAGTGGTAAGCCGCCACTTCACCAGCGGCGACCGCGGTGCGCAGGCGCGATCCATTCTCTGATTGAATGCCCCCATCCAATGGATGCCCGGGGCCAATGCACCGTCGCCCCCCCCCCCTCCTCTGCACGCCACTGGTCTATAGCTCCGCTTTGAACCAGCACAGACTCGGAGGTGATCTCTCCTGCTGCTGAAATCCTCTGCTTGAATTAAAGGCACAGGCCACTTGCGGTAAAAACACATGTCCATTAATCATACACGAGTCAAAAACGGCAAAAATAAAAGGAAGGGGAAATAAGGGAAGAAACAGGAAATACCCGTAGACTGTTAATATAAAAGAGAACCCAAAAATAGTTAAGTGGGTAATGGTTTTTCACACTAAAATAAATTAGTCTATGAATACCACAACAAACTGTGCCTTTGGTGTTAGCATATATACCATTAGATAACTTCAATTAAACAACTTTAAATTAAGAGCCATGCACAGTATTTCCTTACAACCAGAATTACTTGCTAAATAAGAACATATTTGATGCACCTTGTATCTTAGAACTACCCTTTATTAGCTCTGGTTACTTTAAATACCATCATTGTTGATGAGGATATATATGATTAATATTTCAATGTATTACAAATATGTTTGCACCAAAATAGTTTTGAGTGTTTATGATGACTGTTAACTGCAGCATGCTAGTAATTTGGTATAATTCATGTTCTTTCATCATTCTGACATTCGAAGGATTTGCATTTATTTATATTGTACTTTTTTACATCCTCAAGACATCCTAAACTATTTGGGGAGAATAGGATTATTTTTGAAAAGCAAACACTGATTTTATATAGGTGAACACAATAACCAGGTTTTGCATAGCCGGGCACTGCAAGCACCAAATAAAGGTCCAGATTTTATTTTGTTTTTGCTGGTACTGGTTGAGGAAGAATTGTTGAGTTGAACACCAGAACTGCTCCCTATTCGTTGAATAGTGCCATGGGATCTTTCATATCTACTTGAAGCAGGCATATGGGGCTTTGGTTTAAACCTCATCCAAAGGCAGCACTTCCAATAATACAACTGTTGTGCTGTTCTGAAATGGAGGTTTTGTGCTCAAATCTTTAATGGCGATTCACAGTGCAACTTTCTGATTCCGGGATAACACTACTGACTGAGCTGAAGTACCATTCATTCGGCATTGCTTGAAAAATTGCTTATGTGAGGAATGTTATTTCTCTTGATATAGTTTTGTTCAGTAAGTGCTCAATCTGCTATGATTAAGTTGCGATGGCCTATGTGACATTTGGGGACCAAGACTGTAATTTATGTTGGGGGTCATGGTTCCTTTAACAACTAAATCTCTTGAGGAGATGAATTCTGGTAAAGCACTAGACTGCTTGTAACTGATCCATGTGGTTAAATTGCCTGGGCGATGAACAATATAAAAAAGGTCAACAAGAAGTTAATTATAGTATTGAGTAGATTGTGAGGTGATTCTGGTCTCTCGCAGGGTTTCAGCTTGCTGCCGGAAACATTCTTTAAGCCGAATTCAGCTGAAATTTCATGTGCTGGCTAGAGGAGACTAAAACTGTTGTAAACTGAAGGACTCCTAACAATGAGTTGAACTTCTCGGGATAGCCAAGCAGAGAATTGAGATAGAGTTTTAGATGCAAGACTTCAGAATTAAAGAATCCTAGAACCAGGAGAGGACACTAGCGATGCTCGTGTTGATAGAGGAGTCCAGAACCATGGGATTAGTGAAGGAGAATTGAAGGGGCATCTTTGCCAGAAGTAAGCAGAAGGCCGAAGAAATCTCAACCCATGAATCAATCTTTTAAATTTACTAATCCCACATGGTTAATCTTCCACTTTAGGCCAAGTATCTTACTTGGATTTTTGAGGGTGCAAGTCAAACGGGTGTAGAAGGAAAATTGAGTTGAAAAATTTGGTCTAAAGTGTTGTAGCTATATTCATTGTACCGTTGTACTAGGGGCTTTTCACAGTAACTTCATTGAAGCCTACTTGTGACAATAAGCGATTATTATTAAGTTACTCTATTTAATGTGCATGACTATTTAAAATGAAAGTGTAGTTAATAGCATTCTCATTCCTTAATTTTGTGCGGTACAATTCTTTTGTTTCAAACCGTGGACCTGGACCTTTGTGATAAATACATTGATTTTCGGATGCTCAAAGAAAGTTGTTAATCTCTACCGTGATTATGGCAATTAGGGACTCTATCAAGTAGAATAGTGATATGGGTACGTTGGGTTTGCTAATGCTTAGGCTAACAGATGTTCACTATAAATTTTATTATCCTAAATGAATAGCAGAATGGTTTTGTCAATTGCTAAGACTTTTCTGAGAAAGGAAGATTTGTCCCTGAGTGATTTGCAACAATTAACAAAGGTTAAGTTAGTAGAATTAGTAAAAGTTTGAAGTTGGAGGTAAAAGCAGGTGTTAAAAATGTGGACATAGTGGATATTTTAGTCCAGCAGATGTAATTGGACAAAGAGAGGGAGGCTCAATTAGATAAAACGTTTTGAGATAGTTATGCAATTTCAGGACTCAATGACTACCGCCCGGTGGCCCTGACGTCAGTTGTAATGAAGTGCTTCGAGAGGCTGATCATGAAGCACATCACCTCCATACTCCCGGAACGCCTTGACCCACTTCAATTCGCATATCGTCGCAACCGGTCCACATCAGATGCCATTTCCCTGGCCCTGCACTCATCCATAGAGCATCTCGAAAACAAGGACTCCTACATCAGACTCCTATTTATTGACTACAGCTCTGCCTTCAACACCATAATCCCAGCCAAGCTCATATCAAAGCTCCAAAACCTAGGACTTGGCTCTCCACTCTGCAACTGGATCCTTGACTTTCTGACCAACAGACCACAATCAGTAAGAATGAACACCAACACCTCCTCCACAATAGTCCTCAATACCGGTGCCCCGCGAAGCTGTGTACTTAGCCCCCTACTCTACTCCCTGTAAACACACGTCTGCGTGACAAAACTTGGTTCCAACTCCATCTACAAGTTTGCTGACGATACGACCATAGTGGGCCAGATCTCGAATAACGACGAGTTCGAATACAGGAGTGAGATAGAGAACTTAGTGGAGTGGTGTAACGACAACAATCTCTCCCTCAATGCCAGCAAAACTAAAGAGCTGGTCATCGACTTCAGGAAGCAAAGTACTGTACATACCCTTGTCAGCATCAACGGGGCCGAGATGGAGATGGTTAGCAGTTTCAAATTCCTAGGGGTGCACATCACCAAAAATCTGTCCTGGTCCACTCACGTCGATGCTATCACGAAGAAAGCACAGCGGCGCCTATACTTCCTCAGGAAACTAAGGAAATTCGGCATGTCTACATGAACCCTTACCAACTTACAGATGCACTATAGAAAGCATCCGATCGGGCTGCATCACAGCCTGGTATGGTAACTGCTCGGCCCAGGACCACAAGGAACTTCAGAGAGTCGTAAATACCGCCCAGTCCATCACACGAACCTGCCTCCCATCCATTGATTCCATCTACACCTCCTGCTGCCGGGGGAAAGCGGGCAGCATAATCAAGGATCCCTCCCACCCGGCTTCCTCACTTTTCCAACTTCTTCCATCGGGCAGGAGATACAGAAGTCTGAGAACACGCACGAACAGACTCAAAAACAGCTTCTTCCCCACTGTCACCAGACTCCTAAATTACCCTCTTATTGACTGACCTCATTAACACTACACCCTGTATGCTTCAACCGATGCCAATGCTTATGTAGTTGCATTGTATATCTTGTTTTGCCCTATTATGTATTCTCATATATTTTCTTGAATTTTGTTTAATTCCCTTTTCTTCCAAGTACTGAATGATCTGTTGAGCTGCTTGCAGAAAAATACTTTTCAATGTACCTCGGTACACGTGACAATAAACAAATCCAATCCAATCAGGTGAAGCACCTTGGAAAAGCAATTTGGAAAATTAATTATAAAGCTTGAATTGGAAAAAGAGAACTGTGGAAATTCGAACAAGCTCCAGAGAGAGAAGTTAGCATGGGAGAAAAGAGATGAGCAAAGAAGCAGAGGCGCAAGCCTGTTTGCAGATAAGGGGGTCAAAGAGATACCACACTGTTTACTGACGGAATGAATGAATGAAGACTCCAGAGGTAGAGGTCCACGTGGGACGTGGACGCCTTGCAGGTGATGTGGTTGATTTGAGGAACAGACTTCTTGAAGCTGCTGGTCTTTTCCACTGGGTTGCGGACATCCTGCATGGTCTGGTGAAGGCAGATGAGTTGCAGAATGATATGATTGTGCTGGACTGGCATTTAAAAATGGCGTAGGTGCGTTTGAACCTGCCAGCTATTGGTAGGTGGATGAACCAACTGCTGTCCCGCCAGGAATAACTTGCCTGTGCATAATTAAGAAGTTCCAAGAGCAGAATCTTGCACGGGATCCCACCATTCTAGGTGACGCGACAGGTCCTGGCGGAGACATCTGCCATTGCACTTCATCTCAAAATGAGAGAATTCTGCCCATTGTGTCTTGATCAGAGAATTCTTCTACACTGATGATAATGCAATACTCGCGGACCCAGAACCTTGGCTACAGAGGCTCATGGACTGTTTCCCACATCTATAACTTGTAATCCCTGACTATAACCTTCAAGAAAACCGTGGTCATGAGATAAGGTGGTACATCTCTGCTTCAATTTTAATAAATTACACCCCGCTGGAAGTGGTTCGCAAATTCTGCTACCTCGGGTCCAAGATGACAGACAATTTGTCCCTTAATTTAAAAAAAATAAATTTAGAGCATCCAATTATTTTTATTTTGCAGTTAAGAGGCAATTTAGCGTGGTCAATTTACCTACCCTGCACATCATTTTTTTGTTGTGGAGGTGAGACCCACGCAGACACTGGGAGAATGTATAAACTCCACACGGGCAGTGACCCGGGGCCGGGATTGAACTCGGATCCTCAGTGCCGTGAGGCAGACGTGCTAGCCAATGCGCCACCGTGCTGCCCGTAATTTGTCCCTTCATACAGAACTTGATTCACACACAGGAAAAGCAGCTACCATCTTTGGCTGATTCATATGAATGCATTGAATAGTGTCAAACTGACCCTTGGGAGTAGGCTGGTGATTTATAAGACCTGTGTTCTCAGCACCTTGCTGTGTGGCTGTGAAATATGGAAGACTTACAGCTGTCAAGAAAAGAAGCTCAACTATTTTCACTGTGGTGTATTATGGGTATATCTTGGCAAGACAAAATCAGGGATGTGGCAGTCCTCTCAAAGGCTGGGTTCCCAGGTTTCTAGCACTCATCAAACAAGTGGATTAGTTAGATTGTGCATGTCCATAAGATGCAAGGCGGTCACATGAGCAAGACTTCCTGTATAGTGAGATAGTTGGAGCCAGGCAGCTTCAAGGATGCTTGTGGGTGTGATATAAAGGCCCTGAGCATCGACTATTGCTCCTGTGGGCTGGCGTGCACCAATTCGCTGATTGGTGGCTACAGTGGGTATGCAGATGCCAACACCAAAAACCACAACCCACAAGCTTCACGAGAAGCACTTGTGGTAGAACCGTACTCTTAGGAGGGGGCATATTAGCACAATGGTTAGCACTACTGCCTCACAGCACCAAGGACCTGGGTTCAATTCTGGCCTTGGGTGACTATCTGATTCGAGCTCATACGTTCTCCCCATGTCTGCGTGGTTTTCATCCAGGTGGTCTGGATTATCCCTCCGTCCAAAGCTGTACAGGTTAGGTGGATTGGCCAAGATGTGTCGGGTTACGGTGTTAAACTGGGGAGTGGGCTCTTTCAGAGGTTGATGCAGACTTTATGGGATGAATGGCCTCCTTATGCACAGTATAACATTGTTCTATAATGAGGTGTACCGTTGCTCTTTGTCAAACTAGTGCCATGCAATCCTTTTATATTCATCTGTGAGTACAGAGATGATCATGATTTAACTTCTCATTTGGAAGATGTCATTTCTGATAGTGGAGCACTCAATTTTGAAGTGGATTGTCAGCCAACATTTGATGCTGAAGTCGGACTTGAGCCCATAACCATCTGACTCGAGAGGTGCTCGAGTGCTACAACTGAATAGGGTCCTAAATGTCGTTGAGTCTCAGCAGCAATCATAGATTATCATAGAATTTACAGTGCAGAAGGAGGCCATTCGGCCCATCAAGTCTGCACCGGCTCTTGCAAAGAGCACCCTACCCAAGGTCAACACCTCCACCCTATCCCCATAACCCAGTAACCCCACCCAACACTAAGGGCAATTTTGGACACTAAGGGCAATTTATCATGGCCAATCCACCTAACATGCACATCTTTGGACATCAATGGGGGTAATACAAGAGTGGAGGTGGTGTCAGAAAGGTGATGTTGGCAATAGTTAATATTTTGTATATACACCAGGGGGGGTCGTTGGGGTGGCCTGAGCAGCCGGGGTCAGCAGGAGTCGGCTGACTTACAGAAGTACGACGAGAGGGGCAACGCAGCTGGGGGGGGGCCCTAGCTAAAGGGGGGGGGGGGGTGTTGGGGGGGGTACCGGGTTGCTGCTGGAAAGGCCAAAGGGGAACATTGGGGGGGGGATGGGGATCTGCCACCGTGGGGAACGGGCCGTGTGGGTGCTGTGGGCACATGGTGGACCGAGGGAGAGTTATGGCTGACCGGCGCAGAGGGAGTGGGTATAGCCCCCCGATTCAGCTGGTCACATGGAATGTAAGGGGGCTGAATGGGCCGGTCAAGCGGGCCCGGGTGATTGCACACTTGAAGGGGCTAGGGGCGGGTGTGGCTATGCTCCAGTAAACGCACCTTAGGGTGGCGGATCAGGTTAGGCTGAGAAGAGGGTGGGTTGGACAAGTGTTCCATTCGGGGTTGGATGCAAGGAACCAGGGTGTGGCGATTTTGGTGGGAAAGAGCTTGTCGTTTGTGGTGTCGAGTGTGGTGGCGGATAGCTGTGGCAGATACGTAATGGTGAGCGGTAGACTCCAAGGGGAGCGGGTGGTGCTGGTTACTGTGTACGCCCCAAATTGGGACGATGCAGGCTTCATGCGGCGCATGCTGAGCCGGATTCTAGACTTTGAGATGGGGGACTTGATATTGGGAGGAGATTTTAATACAGTGCTGGACCCAACCCTGGATCGTTCTAGGTCCAGGACCGGTAAGAGGCCGGCGGCGGCCACAGTGCTGAGGGGGTTCATGGACCAGATGGGAGGGGTGGACTCTTGGAGGTTTATGAGGCCGGATGGGTAGGGAGTTCTCGTTCTTCTCCCATGTCCATAAGGCTTACTCCCGGATTGACTTTTTTGTCTTCAGCAGGGCGTTGATTCCGAGGGTGGTAGGGGCGGAGTATTCGGCGATAGCCATATCAGACCACGCTCCGCATTGGGTGGACCTGGAGCTGGGGGAGGGGAAGGATCAACGCCCGCTGTGGAGGTTAGAGGTGGGGCTGCTGTCGGACGAGGAGGTATGTGGGCGGGTCCGGAGGTGTATAGAGGGGTATTTGGAAACTAATGACAATGGGGAGGTGCAGGTGTGGGTGGTCTGGGAGGCGTTGAAGGCGGTGGTTAGAGGGGAGCTGATTTCTATTAGGGCACACAGGGAGAGGGGGGAGAAAAAGGAGAGGGAGAGGTTGGTGGAAGAAATGGTAAGGGTGGACAGGAGGTACGCGAAGGTCCCGGATGAAGGGTTTTTGAGGAAGCATCGTAGTCTCCAAGCGGAGTTTGACATATTGACCACCCGGAAAGTGGAGGCGCAGTGGAGGAGGGCCCAAGGGGTGGTATATGAGTAACGGGAGAAGGCAAGTCGGATGCTGGCCCACCAGCTCCAGAAGCGGGAGGCAGCGAGGGAGATAGTGGGAGTCAGAGACGGAGGAGGGAGTCTGGTGCAGAGTGCAAGGGGTATTAACGGACTGTTCAGGACCTTCTATGAGGAGCTGCACCGGTCAGTGCCCCCTGGGGAGCAGGGTGGGATGGACCGCTTTTTGGATAAGCTGGAGTTCCCGAGAGTAGGGGAGGAGCGGGCGGAGGGTCTGGGGGCTCCAATCGTGTTGGAGGAGCTGATCAAGGCGATGGGGAGTATGCAGACAGGGAAAGCACCGGGGCCTGACGGGTTCCCGGTGGAATTTTACAAGAAGTTCTCAGACCTGTTGGGCCCGCTGTTAGTGAGGACCTTAAATGAGGAGAGGAGAGGAGAGAAGGGGGGGGGGGGGGGGGCTTGCCCCCGACGATGCCCCCGACGATGCCCAGAGCATTAATGTCATTGATTTTGAAGTGGGATAAGGACCCCCTCCAGTGTGGATCTTACAGGCCAATCTCGCTCCTCAATGTGGACGCGAAGCTGCTGGCCAAGATACTGGCCAGGAAGGTGGAGGAAGTGGTCCTGCAGGTCATTCACAAAGACCGAACGGGTTTTGTGAAGAGGAGGCAGCTGAATGTCAATGTGCGGCGGCTTCTTAACGTCAGAATGATGTCGGCGGTGGACGGGGAGACGGAGATAGTGGCATCGATGGATGCGGAGAAAGCTTTTGACAGGGTGGAGTGGAGCTATCTGTGGGAGGTGTTGAGGAGATTTGGGTTTGGTGAGGGATTCATTAGGTGGGTGAGGCTGTTGTATAATGCTCCGGTGGCGAGCGTGGTGACTAATGGGAGGAGGTCGGAGAACTTTCGGTTGTACCGGGGGACGAGGCAGGGGTGCCCCTTGTCTCCCCTGCTGTTCGCGTTGGCGATCGAACCCCTGGCCATGGCGCTGAGGGAATCGAGAAACTGGAGGGGGATTGTGCGGGGGGGGGGGGGGGGGGGGGGGTGGAGGAGCACCGGCTGTCGCTATATGCGGATGATTTATTGCTGTACATTGCAGATCCGGGGGGGGGGGGGGGGGGGTGCCAGAGGTGATGAGGATCCTGGGGGAGTTTGGAGACTTCTCAGGCTATAAGCTCAGTGTGGGGAAGAGTGCGTTGTTCGTGGTGCATATGGGGGACCAGGAGAAAGAGATAGGGGAGCTCCCGCTGAAAAGAACAGAGAGGAGCTTCAGATACCAGGGAGTCCAGATAGCCAGGAGCTGGGGGGCCCTGCATAGGTTAAACTTCACGAGGCTGGTGGAGCAGATGGAGGAGGAGTTCAGGAGGTGAGATGTGTTGCCACTCTCCCTAGCGGGCAGGGTCCAATCGGTTAAGATGACGGTGATCCTGAGGTTTTTGTTTCTCTTCCAGTTAGGTGATTATTATTATTAGGTGATTATTATGATTCCGAAGGCTTTCTTTAGGAGGGTTAATAGGAGTATTACGGGGTTTGTGTGGGCGCAGAAGACCCCGAGGGTGAGGACGGTAGTCTTGGAGCGAGGCAGGGAGGTGGGTGGATTGGCGCTGCCCAACCTGTGTGGGTATTACTGGGCTGCGAACGTGGCAATAATTCATTGGTGGGTGATGGAGGGGGAGGGAGCTGCATGGAAGAGGATGGAGCGGCGTCCTCTGTGGGCATGGGTTTAGAGGCGCTGGTGACGGCCCCGTTGCAGCTCCCCCCAGCAAGGTACTCTTCGAGTCCAGTAGTGTTGGCTATCCTCAAAATCTGGGGGCAGTGGAGGCGGCATGGGGGGAAGTGAAGGCCTCAGTTTGGTCCCCGATACGGAGGAACCATCGGTTTGTACCAGGGAGAATAGATGGAGGGTTTCTGAGTTGGCACAGGGCAGGTATCAGGCGGATGGGGGACCTCTTCCTAGACAGGAAGTTTCAACCTTAGAGGAGTTGGAGGGGAAGTGGGGTCTCCCCCCAGGAAATTCCTTTAGGTACATGCAGATTAGGGCGTTTGTTAGGCGGCAGGTGGTGGCGTTTCCGCTATTGCCGCCAAGGGGGGTTCAGGTTAGGGTGCTCTCAGGGATGTGGGTCGGCAAGGGTAGGATCTCTGCAATTTATCAGGTGATAGAGGAGGGGGAGGAGGCCTCGGTGGAGGAGCTGAAAGCGGAGTTGGGGGAGGAGATTGAGGAGTGGACGTGGGCGGACGCCCTGGGCGGGTGAATTCCTCCTCTTCTTGCGCATGGCTTAGTCTAATCCAACTAAAGGTGCTGCATAGGGCGCATATGACTGGGACCAGGCTGAGCCGGTTCTTTGGGGGAGACGACAGGTGTGGCAGGTGTTCGAGGAGCCCAGCGAATCACACCCACATGTTCTGGGCGTGTCCAGCATTGGAGGGTTTCTGGAAGGGGGTGGCGGGGGACCTTGTCCAAGGTGGTCGGCTCCAGGGTGGAACCGGGCTGGGGGCTCGCCATTTTTGGGGTAGCATCGGAGCCGGGAGTGCAGGAGGCGAGAGAGGCCGGTATTCTGGCCTTTGCGTCCCTAGGGGCTGTTTAGCACAGGGCTAATTCGCTGGCTTTGAAAGCAGGCCAGCAGCATGGTTCGATTCCAGTAACAGCCTCCCCGAACAGGCGCTGGAATGTGGCGACTAGGGGCTTTTCACTGTAACTTAATTTGAAGCCTACTCGTGACAATAAGCAATTTTCATTTCATTTCATAGTAGCCCGGCGAAGGATTCTTTTACAGTGAAGGGACGCGAAGCCCCCGAGCCCGGAATCCTGGATTAACGACATGACCAGGTTCATTAAACTGGAGAGGGTCAAGTTTGCCCTGAGGGGGTCGGTGCAAGGGTTCTTCCGGTGGTGGCAGCCTTTTCTTGATTTCCTGGCGGAGCATTAGAGGGGGGTCAACTTCAGCAGCAACCCGGGGGGGGGGGGGGGGTATGCTACCAGTTTGTTAGGGGGGTTTGTTCTCATGGTTTTACGCTTATTTCTTTTTCTTGTTGTTAATTTATTGTTTTTGTATTGAAGGGAGGGGTTACTGTTTTTCTTTGTTGTGATAAAATTTGTTGTTGGAAAATTTGAATAAAAATGATTTAAAAAAAAAGATTTTGTATATAAAACTCTGCTCTGGGCTGAATGTGACAGTAAAGTCCCATCAGTATGATTCAAGCTGAGTGAGCAATCAGGGAGGGGAATAGAGTTCTTGGTGGAGCCTGCAAGCAAAAGCTTTAGTTTTACTGGTATTCATTAAGAGGGAAATATGGCGGATGAGAATTTAATGTGAGACGGGCACTTAGACAGACCAGGGTTCTTTGTTTTATTTTTTGAAATGTAAATCTCTCTCCTTGACACTTTTTTCTCTTCCTCTTTGTCTTTTTTCTCTGTCTCTACCTCTCCTACTCTTTCTTGCTTCTTCCCACTGCTTCTCCCCTGCTGTGCTGAGTAAAATATTGTGCATTTCAACACGTGATCTTATCAGTTTGATCATTGGCAACTTTGGAAAACAAAAGTATTTCGCAGTTGACCATCTTTTTGTTTATGGTCTGAAAGCAGCAAGCAAACCATTGTCCTCTTGGCCAGCTGTAACAATAAAGGAGACTAGAAAAAACAGATGGCAAAGGCAAAACCTCTTCAACATTTCTGTTGGGCAGTCATACTGATGGTCAAATCAGCAATGCAGTTTCTGATGCAATAGATTCAAGGTTGTAAAATTCAGCTACATAGTATCAGGTTTTCTGGTGCTACTGGTACCGATTTTCCTCCAAAATGGTGTATGTGCACATTTCTAGTGCTAGCCCTGCCAATAGTAATTTTCGTGAGGGCAGATAGCATCCATCTGAAGTATGGAGAGGAGGCAGTTTATGACATCAATTTGCATGTAATGCTTATTTGATATTAGCACTGCCATTTTAGGGCACAGCGTTCTGGCTTGCCCTCTCAACTTTGCACAGCTCAACATGTGTTCAGCAGCAGGCAAGAACACCCACCAGCAATATTTAAAGGGATCATCAAGAGCTTTAAGGTTGGTTGTGGTTGATTTCTACTGGCTGTTTCTGTGATTGTAGACGTGTTTGATAATTTCAAGAGTTCATAGAATTATAGAATTTACAGTGCAGAAGGAGACCATTCGGCCCGTCGAGTCTGCACCGGCTCTTGGAAAGAGCACCCCACTTAAGTCTACGCTTCCACCCCATCCCATTAATCCCACCCATCCTTTTTGGACACTAAGGGCAATTTAGCATGGCCAATCAACCTAACCTACACATCTTTGGACTGTGGGAGGAAACCAGAGCATCCGGAGGAAACCCATGCAGACATGGGGAGAACATGCAGACTCCGCACAGCCAGTGACCCAAGCCGGAAACGAACCTGCGACCCTGGAGCTGTGAAGCAACTATGCTAGCTACTGTGCTGTCCTTGTTGTTTAAAGTCATTGGTGTCTGTTTAGAATTGTGTGGTACATGCTGTTCTGACTTTAAAAATTCTTTAGCTACTTGCTCCCAGTCAAAGTGCAGCAGTATGTATCTACCTTTGCCTAAGCATGAAAAAAGAGAATGAGCAAGAGGTGAGGCAGAGCAGGAAGAGGGAAAAGGACTCTCATGTGGAGGCCATACCCATCCAGGGTGTTCAGGGAGTAATTCTCCTGAACGTCAGTGAGAAATGATATTTCAGAGATCTCCGCTTCACTAAGCATGTCCTTGCTGAAATCTTCCTCATCCAGAAGTTATAAGTACAACCTCTGTGAGAGGCATTGCCAGCAGCTGTGAAGGTGGCTGTGACCATGAATATTTCGTGGCAGACCTCTTCCAGGCCAGAGCAGGCAATGTTTGCAGCTTCTTCCAATTCATTATCAGCTGTTGCATAAGTGAGGTCCATTGAGTCTCTGTATTCCAAGAATACATATCATTCTGTCTTCCAAGAGAGAGGTATGAGCGCACGACTTCATCAGGATTGCAGGCTCCTCCATGATGCATAGTGCCATTGCATGTGAACAAGTCACCATGTCAATTTTGAGATGTACCAGAAACAAAAGGAATTTCACGGTGGCGTGCAACAACGTGTAATGAATCAAGAAGGTCTCTGCTCTGTCCCCTTGCAGCAATAACGGTGCCTTCCTTCTGCTGCAGTCCGCTGTGCTATTTGTACCATGATAAATTTAAGAGTTGCTGCTGAGCCAGGGCCGGCTCAAGGCACCGGCAACTCGGGCTGTCGCCCGGGGCGCTATGTGCTCGGGGGCGCCAGAGACTCGGGTCCCGCGCATGCGCAGTTGGGCCGGTGCCAACCAGCGCATGCGCGGTGGCCGCCCGCCCCCAGGGCGGCCCCCCGGCTCGGTCCACCCCCCCCCCCCTCAGCCCCCCCGCCCCGCCCTCGGGTCTGCCCCCCGCCCCGCCCTCGGGTCCGCCCCCCCCGCCCCGCCCTCGGGTCCGCCCCCCCTTCGGGTCCGCGGGGTTGGAGCCGGTGAGATCAGACAGTGTGTAACCCGGGGAGGATGGAGCCAGTGAGATCAGACAGTGTGTAACCCGGGGAGGATGGAGCCAGTGAGGTCAGATAATGTGTAACCCACATTAAATGTGCCGAAAGCATGCAGTAATAATAACATTTTGATGTGTACTGTGGATATTTCCTGGAGTCAGGCAGTTGCAGGCATGAAGTAAAAGAAAGTAACCTAATTTATCCTGTCAATATTTGTCTCCTTTTCACTGCTACGATGATCAGATCAGTGAATGATGGAGTGCGGAGGAATCACATGGTGGTTCGTAAACAGGAATGATAGACCGTAGAACAACAGGATTGTGAGAATGTGACGACATGGAGAATGCAACAGGGAACAATTAACTGCAATGGTTTTGTGCTAATTCAAACCACATTGGTTGTCTCTTGGATTTGTGCACGACCCAGTTCACTGAGGAAAGAAGTCCTGTTTATTCTCTCTTTCACATCTCTCTTCCCACCCCCCTCCCATCTGAAGGTATTTGCTCTTACCCTTGACTGCGTGCTTCTCCACCCTGTGCTTACTTTGCCTTGAGCCTTTTCAATTCCGTCCCATTATAAACTGTGTTCACCATTTGCAATTTAACCTTGAGATCTAGTGGGAGTGGAATTCCCGTGAATGGTGGGAGTTGACTATTTCCATTTGCAGTTATTTACTCTCAGTAATTTCCTTCATTGCCAGGGGAACAACCTGTGAGATCTTAGTCCAAGAGTTGGTTGTTATAATTTATACGTGAAAGACAGTGAAACATTCAGTGTCAACTCCTGTCTATGTATTCTCTGGTCTGGGAGTGGGACCATCATCTGGAATCCTGGAATTTCCATACCTGTGAAACAGGGTTAGAACTAGATGGTTCAAAGAAGGGTAGTTTGCTGTTTTCTCCCCCCACAATAGCAGATTATTTGGATGACCCCCCTCGGGTCCGCCACCCCCGCCCCTCCTCGGCCTCGCCCCCCCGCCCCTCCTCGGCCTCGCCCCCCCGCCCCTCCTCGGCCTCGCCCCCCCGCCCCTCCTCGGCCTCGCCCCCCCGCCCCTCCTCGGCCTCGCCCCCCCGCCCCTCCTCGGCCTCGCCCCCCCGCCCCTCCTCGCCCCCGCCCCCCTCACTCCCCCCCCCCCCCCCCCCGCGCCCCCCCCCCCCCCCTCGGCCCCGCCCCCGCCCCGCCCCCCCGCTCGCCCCCCCCCCCCCCCTCGGCCCCAGCCCCGCCCCCCCCGGCCCCGGCCCCGCCCCCCCCAAGGGCGCCGAAGTTCAGCTTGCCCGGGGCGCCAGCAACCCTAGAGCCGGCGCTGTGCTGAGCAACAAGGCCTATCGTCTGATGATATGTTTCATGACTTTAGTGTGCAATTTTCTCTCCTCCCGAACAGAGCTTGGGTGTCCCTACACCACATGGACTATAGCAGTTCAAGGTGGTGGTTCACCACCGCCATTTCAAGGACAGTTATGGATGGCATGAAGTGGTGGCCTCGCCAGTAACAATCACTTCCCATAGATGAACTTTGAAATATCATGCATGTGTATATGACAACGCCATACTGCTACATGAAATGTGATAGGAAAAACCATTGTGGTGTTAAAGCAATGGCTAGCTGCCTGGACTTCTCTGGAGGTACCTGACAATATCTGGCGATGTGCATGTCAAGATTCATGGTCCCTGGGGCAACGCACTGGTGAAGTGGTTAGCCCTGCTGCCTCACGGCCCTAAGGTCCCAGGTTTGGATCCCAGCCCCGGGTCACTGTCCATGTGGAGTTTGCATATTCCCCCCATGTCTGTTCGAGTCTAAGCCCCACAACCCAAAGAAAGTGAATTGGCCAGACTAAATTGCCTCTTAACTGGAAAAAGTGAATTTGGTACTGTAAATTTTTTTTTTTAAAGATTCATTCTTCTGGTGGCATGGTAGCACATTGGTTAGCACTGGTGCTTCACACCACCAGGATCCCAGGTTCGATTCCCAGCTTGTATCACTGTGCTGAGTCTGCACGTTCCCGTGTCTGCGTGGGTTTCCTCTGGGTACTCCGTTTTCCTACCACAGTCCAAAGATGTGCAGGTTAGATGGATTGACCATGCTAAATTGCCCTTAGTGTCCCAAAAAGGTTAGGTGGGGTTA
Organism: Scyliorhinus canicula; assembly: GCF_902713615.1. Taxonomy (NCBI): domain Eukaryota; kingdom Metazoa; phylum Chordata; class Chondrichthyes; order Carcharhiniformes; family Scyliorhinidae; genus Scyliorhinus; species Scyliorhinus canicula. The sequence goes on from NC_052150.1 coordinate 172,930,250, forward strand.
CTGGGTTATGGGGATAGGGTGGAGCTGTGGGCTTAGGTAGGGTGCCCTTTCCAAGCGCCGGTGCAGACCCGCTGGGCCAAATGGCCTCCTTCTGCACTGTAAATCCGATGAAATCTATGGGCTCTATCGAGCTCTGGAGGGGGTGTGAATGCACCCTTCCCGCATCATCTTCCCAAACATCTGCAAAAAATGCACCATGGGAGTCAGGACTTCCACATCCTCCAGCAAACACCATTTATCGTATTTTTGCTGGCCACCAGAGTGATCTCAGCCTCCAGCGAGGCAATTTGCTTCGACAAAGTCGTCTTCATGCCCTTAATCAGCGCACCAACCTCCGTTTCTTTCTCAGAGGTTTTCTCCAGCTTCGACTGTATGGGACCCAGGGCAGCCTGTATTGATTTTCGAAATCCCAAACATAACTTTCCACTGTTTCTCGAATTGCTTCTCAAACTCCGTCGTCATCACACCAGCCGACATATTGGCTGTGATTGGTAGTGGCCAGAGTCACAGGAGCAGCCACCGACATTTTCTCCACTGAGGAACCCTGTGAAGTCACTGAGTCCATTGGTGAATTTCTATCTCTAGGTTTCTTTCCTCTGGCCCTTCTTGGGCAGCACAGTAGCACAAGTGGCTAGCACTGTGGCTTCACAGTTTCAGGGCCCCAGGTTCAATTCCCCGCTTGGACATTGTCTGTGTGGAGTCTGCACGTTCTCCCCGTGTCTGCGTGGGCTTCCTCCAGGTGCTCCGGTTTCCTCCCACAAAGATGTGCATGTTAGGTGGATTGGCAATGCTAAACTGCCCTTAGTGTCCAAAAAGGTTAGAAGGAGTTATTGGGTTATGGGGATAGGGTGGAAGCGAGGGCTTAAGTAGGTCGGTACAGACTTGATGGGCCGAATAGCCTCCTTCTGCACTGTATGTTCTTGTGTTCCATCTCTTTATTGAGGGCACCGTATATTAAAAATAATCGCTTATTGTCACAAGTAGGCTTCAATGAAGTTACCGTGAAAAGCCCCTAGTCACCACATTCCGGCACCTGTTCGGGGAGCCCGGTATGGGAATTGAACCCGTGCTTCTGGCCTTGTTCTGCATGACAAACCAGCTGTTTAGCCCACTGTGCTAAACCAGCCCCTTAAAAAAAAAAAAAATTATTCAGTGGATGGGATTTTTTTGAAAAAATAACCCCAGAAACAGGGCAAAAAAAGCCAAAATTAAGAACTCTGCCGGGAGCTACCTCTTGCGCGACCTCTCCCTACATGCAGCCACCGGAAGTATCCCTTGTATGTGAAGATTCATAATGATTTGCTGTATCCTGCATAACAACCCTTGTTACCAACTAGATGGCCACCAGCTGAAGAGGAGAAAAGGAGGAGCAGCACCCAACTGAGCACCTTTCTGGCTGGGTTATCCTACTATATCCATTACACCAGTAAATGTAACTTCAATTCCCCATTTAAGAGAGGCAGCACGGTGGTGCAGTGGTTAGCACTGGGACTATGGCACTGAGGATCTGGGTTCGAATCCCGGCTCTGGATCACTTTCCATGTGGAGTTTGCACATTCTCCCCGTATCTGCGTGGGTTTCACCCCACAACCCAAAAGCGAATGCAATGTTGTCATTTATCTCAAGAGGGTTGGAATATAAAAGCAGCGATGTGCTACTGAGCCTTTATAAGGCTCTGGTTAGGCCCCATTTGGAGTACTGTGTCCAGTTTTGGGCCCCACATCTCAGGAAGGACATACTGGCACTGGAGCGTGTCCAGCGGAGATTCACACGGATGATCCCTGGAATGGCGGGTCTAACATATGATGAACGGCTGAGGATCCTGGGATTGTATTCATTGGAGTTTAGAAGGTTAAGGGGAGATCTAATAGAAACTTACAAGATAATACATGGCTTAGAAAGGGTGGACGCAAATAAACTGTTTCCGTTAGGCGAGGAGACGAGGACCCGTGGGCACAGCCTTAGAATTAGAGGGGGTAAATTCAGAACAGAAATGCGGAGACATTTCTTCAGCCAGAGAGTGGTGGTCCTGTGGAATTCATTGCCGCGGAGTGCAGTGGAGGCCGGGACGCTAAATGGCTTCAAGGCAGAGATAGATAAATTCTTGATGTCGCGAGGAATTAAGGGCTACGGGGAGAATGCTGGTAGGTGGAGTTGAAATGCCCATCAGCCATGATTGAATGGCGGAGTGGACTCGATGGGCCGAATGGCCTTACTTCCACTCCTATGTCTTATGTGCCGGTTAGATGAATTGGCCACGCTGAATTGCCCCTTAATTGGAAAAAATGTGTTGGGTACTCTAAAATTTTGAAAAAAAGAGGTACCGGGAATCTGTCAGGTCCCGCCGCCTTTCCCGCCTGCATGGAGCTGATGCTCTCTGTAATCTCTCCCAGTCCTATTGACTCCCTTTGCCTATCGTCCCCCACGACTGGCATGTCCAGGGGCTGGTTTAGCACACTGGGCCAAATCGCTGGCTTTGACAGCAGACCAGGGCAGGCCAGCAGCACGGTTCAATTCCCGTACCAGCCTCCCTGAACAGGTGCCGGAATGTGGCGACTAGGGGCTTTTCACAGTAACTTCAGTTGAAGCCTACTTGTGACAATAAGTGATTTTCATTTCATTCCAGTCCATCGAGGAACCGTTTCATCTCCGTGTCTCCGTTCGGAGGTGTACGGTCCCTGGTAGAAGGTCTCAAACGCTCGGTTGACCTCTTTATGCTCGGTCACCGGTCTGCCTCTGCTAATCTTCACCTGTGGTATTTCCATTGTGGCTGCCTGCTTTTTCAGCTGGTGAGCCAATAGGTGGCCAGCCTTTTCTCCGTGTTCATAGAAGGTCCCCCGTGTCTGGCGGATTTGATGCCTTCCTGGTGGATAGCAGGTTAAAGTCCATTTGTAGCTTTTTCCTCTCCTCCAGAAACTGTATGGTCGGGGCCACGGAGTTCTTTCTGTTGACCGTCTAAAAAATTTAGAGTACCCAATTATTTTTTTTCAAATTATTGGGCAATTTAGCATGGACAATCCACCTACCCTGCACATCTTTGGGTTGTGGGGGCGAAACCCACGCAAACATGGGGAGACAGTGCCAACTCCACGTGGACAGTGACCCAGAGCCGGGATCAAACCTGGGACTCGGCGCCGTGAGGCAGCAATGTTAACCACTGCGCCACCGTGCTGCCCTGGAATCGATCAGTTGTTGCCTGGCCGACCTCTCTTCCCTATCTCTACCCACTTTGTAGGCTATAATCTCTCCCCTAATCACAGCCTTCAGTACTCGCCTATGGCCTGTGATGTTTTCTGGCAGAAGGCCTTATCGCCAAGAAGCACGTGTCCAACCTCCACGTGGGACGTGGGCATGGCCCGTCTCCAACCTCACATCCACGTAGTGTGGATCGTGGTCGGAGATAACTATCGCGGAGTATTCCGCCCTTACTAATCCTGGAAGCACCGATTTTCCGACTGCAAAGACGTCTATCCTTGAGTATGCTTTGTGAGGGGCAGTACAATGGCGCAGTGGTTAGCATTGCTGCCTCACGGCGCCAAGGCCCCAGGTTCGATCCCGGCTCTGGGTCACTGTCCGTGTGGACTTTGCACATTCCTCCCGTGTTTGCGTGGGTTTCGCCCCCACAACCCAAAGATGTGCAGGGTAGGTAAATTGACCATGCTAAATTGCCCCTTAATTGGAAAAACTGAATTGGGTACTCTAAATTTATTTTTTAAAAAGAGTATGCTTTGTGCACCGGCGAAAAGAACCAGAGTTCTTCCTCAGCAGGGTGTAGGAACCGCCATGGGTCCATCGTCCCCATCTGTTCCATGAATGCTCCCAGTTTTATAATAATAATAATCTTTATTATTATTGTCACAAGTAGGCTTATATTAACACTGCAATGAAGTTACTGCGAAAATCCCCTAGTCACCACACTCCGGCGCCTATTCGGGTCCACAGAGGGAGAATTCAGAATGTCCAATTCACCTAACAAGCATGTCTTTCTGGACTTGTGGGAGGAAACTGGAGCACCCAGGGGAAACCCACACAGACATGCAGAGAACTTGCAGACTCCTCACTATTTCAACATCCTGGCAGAGGCAAACAAATTCATACGGACCAATGGCCTGGACAAGGGGCAGACAAGGCAAAGATGAAGGCTGATCAGAGGAGTATCGCTAAAGAAATAGAGACTCATTGGACAGTTAATAGGTTTGCGCGGGTCTGTGCTGCCTCGCTCTGATCAAAAAGACCTGGTCACAGGAAACAACGAGAGCAGGGGAATGCAAGTGAGAGTACAGACAGAGAAAGCAGACAGTCAGTGGGCGTAGGTTCGGGGCTAGACTAGCCCTGGGAGGGGGGGGGGGCACCACACTAGCAGAGATAGCTAGCACGTGAAGACAGACTAAGCAAAGGGGACCTCGGTGCCAATCTTTTAACTTCTGTTTCCAGGGCATCATCCAGGTTGTGGATTGCCCTCTCCTGTGCTTCCACCTTCTTCCCCAACCCATTGATCGTCTTTTGTATGGTGACCATCGCCCCTGTCACCGTCACCTGGATTTTGATCCGGATTGCTCTTTCATGGCGGTCAGCTCCTTCATGAGGAAGGTCTTCCATCCGTCTCTAGGTGGTGGGGGATGGGGGGGAAGGCTGATGCTTGGACTGTTGGTCTCCCTCTCTCTTGGGTTACCGGGGCCCCCTCGCCTCATGGGCCCACTGGTTCATCCGCTTGCTGCTCGTGGCCCTTTCCGCTAGTTCTGCCATCCCTTGGACTCCTTGAGCTCCCGTTTTCTGGCATTTTAGTGTTTCTTCTCACCGTTGAGGTTAATTTGCCTTTGACGTTTTGGGAAAATCTGTCTAAAAGTTCCTATTTGGTTCTGGTCTGGAGGAGAGTCACCTGATGTGCGTCCACTCAGCACATCACCATCACCGGAAGTCCTATATTGAGGAACTTCTGCTTCAGTTCAAATGGAAACTGAGCTTGAGTCTTTATCATTTACGGCATGGAAGGGGACCATTCCACCCATCAAGTCCAAACCAGTTCGCTCTGGAGCAATCTGGTCAGTCCCGTTCCCCTTGCTCTATCCCTGTGGCCCTGTAAGTTAATTTCCTTTTGAAATCATTTATTGTCTCTGCTTTCACCAAAGGGCAGCAAGGTGGCCCAGTGGTTAGCACTGCTGCCTCATGGCGCCATTGACCCGGGATTGATCCCGGCCCCGGATCACTGTCTGTGTGGAGTTTGCACATTCTGCGCGGGTCTCACCCCCACAAACCAAAACGATATGCAGGTTAGGTGAAGTGGCCATGCTAAATAGCCCCTTAATTGGACAAAAAGAATTGTGTACTCTAAATTTTAACAAAAGTCTCTGCTTCCACTATTCTCGTGGGCATTGAATTTGTTATTGCCACTTGCTGCGTAATTTCTCTCATATTATCTTCGTGTCCCCTGGTCCTTTTATCATCAGCTAAAGGGAACAGGTTCTTTCATCGTCCTGTTTGCCTCGATCAAATCTCCCTTCAGTCTTCTATGCTCCAAGGGGAACAACCCCAGCTTCTCCAAACAAACCTTGGAATTCAAATCTTCCATCGCTGGAATCATTCTGATAAGTCTCTGTTGCAACTTTTCAAGGATCCTCACATCCTTCCTAGAATGTACTGACTAGAACTGGAAGCAATACTATAATTTGTGGCCTAACCAGAGCTTTCTAATGGTTTAACATAGCTTCCCTGTTCTTGCACTCAATGCCTCTTCTTACTCTATTTTTGAAGCCCAAGGTACCCAATGTTTTGTTAACCGCCCTCCCATTAGACCCTGCCACCATCAAAATCTACGTGAATACACTTCCATGTCACACTCTCCTTGTACACTCTTTAGAGCTGTGCCATTGAGTCTATAGTGCCTCCCCCTGTGAGATAGAAAATTAAAGCCTATAAGTTGAAATACTTTACATACTAAATATTCCTACATTTTTAAGTGAAATAACTTAAATTATAAAATGTAAAATAAAAATACTAACTCTTTCTGCTCAGCTTCCACTTGCTGATCCTGCAGCTTAGCGTCTCCCGCTTGTCCGACCGATTGGCTTTCTATCGCACCGATCCTCTGTCTCCTTGTGTCTCTGGATTGCCACTTCATTGGCTGTCCGACTCGCTAACTGGCTTGCAGCTGCCTCCTGCTTTCTAACCCTTCAGCTTGTTGCCATTCCGGTCCTGGCCCCCTGCCCTGCCCCTCTGCCTAGCTCCTATCATGCTCCCTGACCCCCTAGCTTGCTGCCAAAACTCATCCTCATCGAACCTCCCACTCTTTGCATTTTCTGCTTGATGCTCCATTCACCTAAGCCCTTCCTCTGAATGAGCGTTCTGGAGATGAGCAGTGAGAGATCGGAAAGATCAGCTTTGAAGCAAAAGCAGCTTTTATAGTGATATGTATATGCGCTGGTGTATAAAGAGTTAACAACTACATTATAGTGTAAGACAACCACTAGATGGCAGCACTAGATTCATGTATAAATAAGTGAACTCAAAGGCTCTTGGGTCTCTTCGAACCAGGAGATACAGTTTAGTTAATACTTACGTTAAATAAAGTTAATACTTATTCTGATTTACTTTATAACCAGTGATAGTTCTGTAAGAGTGAATAAACTCTTAATATTTAATTCATTATTCATTAGACCTATTTTGCTTTGAATTGAAGATTGGTATTTCTGTGAAATCTAGCTATCAGATCATTCTGGAAGTAAAGCAAAGTGTAACAACATATTACAAACAAGTAATATAACAGCTTTGAGTTGCAATGTTGTGGAGGTAAGCTGGAGAAGGGTTGATGAGCCAGAAGGTTGTTGGCTAGCAGGAGTGATAGTGAGAGGGAGGGTTCAGGAGTGAGAGAGGCTGCTCCAAAATGATCCAGATGGGTCACATGATCATCAGATCTAGTGCAAAACTATGTTAAACCAACTTCTGACACTAAATGCAAATATTGTCTCCACAATGTAAAAGCGGAATTATGCAAAATGGGGCAACTTAAACTAGGGACTTACTGTATCATCCTCACAGTTTGCCACTCTTCCAATTTTGGTATCATCAGAAAACTTTGAAATTTTATTGTGTATTTCAGTATCAAACAAAAGCAGTGGGCCTAGCACTGATCCTTGGGGAACACTACCGTCTACCGTCCTCCAATGTGAAGAATAGCCATTTACTGCAAAGATAACAAATTTCCTTAAGTCAATTATTTTATTTAAGTAAAAATACTAATCTTTATTAGTGTCACAAGTAGGCTTACATTAACACTGCAATGAAGTTACTGTGAAAATTCCCTAGTCGCTGCACTACCCAAGCCCGCTTGGGTACACTGAGGGAGAATTCAGAGTGTCTAATTCACCTAACTTGTGGAAGAAAACTGGAGCACCCGGAGGAAACCCACGCAAACACGGGGATAACGTGCTGACTCCACACAGACTGACCCAAACCGGGAATCGAACCCGGGTACCTGGTGCTGTGAAGCAACAGTGCTATCCACTGTGCTACCATGCCGCTCTTTTGACACTGACCCTCCTGTTCCATTTGCTTCAACTTTGTTTTTATTTTAAGGAAACATTTTATTGAAGCATTTGTAATTTTCACAGTTTAATAAATTAACATTCTAAACAGCCTAGTGTTTATATGGTATTTTGTCAAACACTTTATTAAAATCCATATTAATAACATTCATCCCATTCTCTTCATCAACTGTTTCTGTTCCTTCAAAAACATTCAGTTAGATCAGTGAAGCATAATCTGCCTTTTACAACTCTTTTGCTGGCTCTCGCTAATTAATTCAAACCCCTCCAAGTACCTGTTGATTTCCTCACCCCACCACTCCTCCCTGGCTTTTGTTTCTAAAACCTTACCCGTCATTAATTTTAAAGCAACTTAGTTTTGAAGAATGCCCTTCCTTGAACAAAGATGCCTCGTGCACCATTTTCCAATCCTCTGGCATCTCTCCCGGACCTTGGCAAAATTAGAAGATTATACCCATCCTCAGTCACAACCCCCACTTTCTTGCCATCCAGATCTGATGACTTATTCACTCTTAGCATTGGCAGCCTTTTCTGTATCTCCTGCGCCTCAATTTTGATGCCAACCATTACATTGAACATTTCCACTTCTACCAATATTTTATCAGCGCACTCTTGCACAGTAAATACTGACGCTAAGTGCTCATTAGGTGTTATAGTATTGCTCTGTACCTCTAAGCGACATCACTTATTTTGTCACTAATAGGACCCACTCTACTTCTTACAACTCACATTCTGTTGACATGCAGTGAGAAGAGTTTGGGTTCTCTTTTACATTGACTGACATTCTACTATTCTCATTTTCCCTGTTTAATAGTCTATTTTTCTCCACTTCTCTCACCTATTCTCATAAGAACATATCTTCTGACACTTGCAATATTTTGCATAATCAATATTGCTACCCTACCTTTTTATTCTGTGTCTTTTATGAACCTTTTTTTATATCCTTGAATATCCTCACCTGTTAAGTTGTGTTTCCATTTTTGCCACTACATTAAATTTCTACACAGATATTTGAGCTTGTAGCTAACCAGTCTTATTCTCCACACTATGTGCGTTTAAGTACATACATTGTGGATGTGAGCATGGGAATAGATGTGCTTCCGTGGGCCCTGACGCTACTCGCTCTTTAATCCTCTCATTTATCGTGCTCACACAGGTCATCCTTACCTAATACAGGAGTGAGAACTCCATATTATATCCCTGGAAGATTTCTAGCTAAATGTTGGTGACAAAATGCCGAGAAGTCCTAGGAAAATGGTCAACAAAAGAGGGCAGCCAGAAGCAATTGGAGTGGACCCGACTCCTCAACATGACGACTTCATCCTTGAATGGGCTCTCGATCCAACATTCTCGAAGGCATTACGGCTTATGACTGCTAATATTATTAAGGTTGCGTTATTAGCGCAAAATACTTGTGCTCATGCTACAGAACTGCAGAATACTGGTCAAGGGCTCGATGAAGCAGAGGAGAGAATCCTTACTGTCAAAAATGAAACCCTCCGTTGAGGCCCGCGTGAAATCTTTGGCAAAGCAGTTACATGGTATGTCAGAATTCCTGAATGATGAGGGCAGCACAGTGGTTAGCATTTCTGCCTCACGGTGCCGAGGTCCCAGGTTCTATCCCGACTCTGGGTCACTGTCCTGATGGAGTTTGCACATTCTCTCCGCGTTTGTGTGGGTTTCGCCCCCACAACCCAAAGATGTGCAGGGTGGGTGGATTGGCCTCACTAAATTGCCCGTTAATTAGGAAAATGAATTCGGTACTCTAAATTTAGTTTCAAAAAAGAATTCCTGAACGATCTGGAAAACCAAGGCCGAAGGAAAAATGTCTGGGCTATCGGTTTATCAGAAGGAGCTTGAGAGTAAACTGCCAGTTAAATTATTTGAGAGCTGACTACCATGTTTTGTTAATCTGGGCACGAAAGCTGAGAATATTAAATTAGAAGGGGTGTACTGTATCCCGCCTTTGAGGCCTCTATGATGGAGCGAAGGTCTCTTCTGAGATTTCTTGGCGGCGATACAATAGAGGCACAAGGATTTCGGTGAAGTTAGAAAATGTCTGAAGGCTACCTGAATGCAATATGTCCTGTAATATCCTGCTACATTGAGGTTGATATCCGATACCCTGTAAAGACGTTCAACAGTACGGCTAAGGCCATGGCCTCCGTGGAAGACACTAATTTTGGAGTAACAATCTGCTGTGCACTGTAAATTCTGGATTCTATCACATGTCACTATAATTCCTTCCTGATTCTGTGTTATTTACCACGCTAATAAGGATGGTTTAGCAACTGAGCCCTACAATGAATGTTTTTTCTCAAGAATATCAATGACGGGGCGGCACAATGGCGCAAAGATTAGCAATGCTGTCTCACGGCGCCGAAGATCCGGGTTCGATCCCAGTCCTGGGTCACTGGGTCGACAATTTTTTTTCCTTTTAGTAGGATGTAGTACTCCCCGCACATTCCAGGAGCAGAGTTTCAAAGTAGCTCTTGCCATTGCTTATTAAGCAAAAGAGAGTATAGGATATTGACGCAAAAAGAAAAAAGCTTATAAGCCAAAGATTTTTGTTCCCCTCTTGGGCATGCACCAAAACATACCTCCCCATCTCCAATAATGCCAGAGGCACCATTGACACATTATAAAAGTATTTTTGATACAAGACCTGTACCGTTGATTCTTTAACCCCCAAATTTAAGAAAAAGTGCAAAGTCTAAGGAGGCATTACTTACCAAATCAGAAGACCCATCGGGCTGTACCTGCAGACTTTCCACCTTTACACCGGGCCGTGTCCCTACAAAAAAAACAAGATATGCCACAATAAGGATGAGTACTGAATGCCCTTTCTGCATTCACACCCCTCCTCATTAAGACTTAAGCCACTCAGTCACCTCCCAGCAGTGGCCTACTCATATGTATCAGGATTAAAGCAAAGGAGTCTGTATGTGAGTGTGTGCACCATTTTGCCATGTTTTCTTGGCTTTATCCTCTCTTCCCCCATTCTCTCGTTTGTCCTTTCAAGGTTTTTTTGTTGAAATGGAGGTGACAGGCAAATGATTAAGCTGATCCAACTATGTTGATGCCCTGCCCTCCTGTCTTTTTCTGCACTCGTGTATGGAGAAATATGCTGTACTTTGCCAGTTTTGAGGGTTTGTTGCGTTATTTGTAAAAATGGAGAAACTCTAATAAAAATATATTTAAAAAATGAAAACATACATTATAAACCTATCTTTGAGACTTCCGGTGTCGGCCATGGTGTGGGCCGCACACAAGATAGCTCCTACCTGGAAGTGTTGGTTTTGAATCTTTTCACCTGATTTTCGGGGACCTTGGTGGAAAGTTGTGGAGAGTGGAAGGTGATAAGTTCTCTCCTGGCCTGGGATGTCTATGGGATATCAGACCTGGTTAAAGACGGTGAGAGCCACGGCAGAGTTGGACGGGACTCGTGACGCAGCACAAGCTGAGAAAATGGCAGATGGGAAGGGTCGTCGTCAGTGGCGAAGCTGCAAATGGATCAGTTGATGAGCTTCACCAAGGAGGAATTTCGGCAGCAGAGGAAGGAGATGCAGGGGATTCGTTGAAGGTGATTGAGGGGGCCGTTGCACCTCTTCCAGGGACATTGGATCAAGGGGAGAAGCGCTTGGAGGCGTAAGGGGCGAAGATCCAAGAGGTGGAGAAGGTAGTGTCCGATGAGAGCAACCAAATTCTTTTTGATGAGGAAATGGCAGTCCTGGGGGACGTTTGCAAGTCCCTGCGGGCGAGGGGAGAGGCTCAAGAGAATCGATCTTGGTGGCAAAATCAGCGTATTGTGGGCCTGCCAGAGGATGTTGAAGGAACAAGCACCACGCTTTATATCGCAAGGATTTTCGCAAAGTGGGTGAAGGAGAAATTTCTCGACACGGCCCCGGACGTGGACACGGCTCATAGGTCCTTGAGGCAGAAGCGGAGAGCAGGGGAGTCGCTGTGGGCAGTGATCATGCGTATGCACATGTTTCATAGAATTAACAATGCAGAAGTCCATTCAGTCCATCGAGTCTGCACTGGTCCTTGGAAAGGGCACCCTACCCAAGCCCACACCTCCGTCCTCCTGTAATCCAGTAACCCCACTCAACCTTTTTTTTGAACACTAAGAGCAATTCAGCATGGCCAATCCACCTAAACTGCACATCTTTGTACTGTGGGAGAAAACTGCAGCACCCGGAGGAAACCCATGCAGACATGGGGAGAGCGTGCAGACTCCGCACAGCCAGTGACCCAAGCCGGGAATCGAACATGGGACCCTGGAGCTGTGAAGAAACTGCTAACCACTGTGCTACAGCTGTCCTTTCAGGAGAAGGAAAAGATTTTAAGGTGGGCCAGAGTGAGTCAGGATTGCAGCTGGTAAGGAAAGCGGATCCAGATATACCAGGGCATTGGGCCAAGAGACGGGTAGGGGTCAATGAGGCCAAGGCAACGCTGTATTGGTGCAAGATCTGCTTTTGGGTATTGTACCAGCTAAAATGTGGGTACATTTTGAGGTCTGGGATTATTATTTTGTGAATTATTTCGTCAAGGAGCGTGGGTTGCGGGATAGATGAATGGGAGACATTTGTACCCATCAAAATTTGGGTGTTATATGGTTGGGTGTTACGTGCCGTTTGTAACTGGCAGTAGTCACTGTGTCTCTCGAGCCTCTTGGTGTGAGGCACATATTGTTTAACTTTTGTACCTTTTGTAAAGTTTATGATTCGTTATGCTGGTGGCTGCATGGGTCCCGAGGAAATTGAGAATGTAATGTATGGGGTTTCTTCAGCGTGCTTTTCTTTTGTTTTTATTGTTATGGGGTTGGGACACTGGGCGGGGAGAAAAGGGAAAGGCGGTGGTGCAGGTCGGGGGGAGATGGGTGAGTAGGGAGGTGTAGGTGGTGCCCTTTGGGCCTCCATGTGGGAGTCGCCACGCTAGCAGGCAATGCTAGTGAAGGGGGAGCTGCGGTGATTAGGCAGTGTGGGGTGGGGCAGGGGAGAGATGCGGCAGAGGTGGGATGCGACATGATTGGTGTGGATGGAGGGGGTGGCCATCTTAGGTGGCCCCAGTTTAGGGTGGAGAAGGGCGCTGGGTAGAGGCAGAGTTTGGTTGTGAAGGCAGATCATAGTGATTCTAGGCAGAAGCCTTCGGTCAGATTTGTGATGTGGAACGTCCTTGGGTTGTATGGGTCAGTCAAACAGTCCCGGGTGATTGTACACCTGAAAAGTTTAAGGGAAGAGATGATTTTCCTGCAATAGAGACACTTGCGGGTGAAGGATTAGATGCGGCTGAGAAAGGGATGGTTGAGGAAGGGATGGTTGAGGCAAATATTCCACTTGGGGGTTTGACTCAAAGTCGAGGAGAGCCGCGATCTTGTTTAACAAGAAAACTGTGTTTATGGTGGCGAGGGAGGTGCGAGAACCGGGGAGTAGGTTTGTGATAATTGTGGGAGCACCCATGGTGCTGATGAATGTGCATACGCCCAACTGGGTGATGTTGAATTTGTGAGGAAGTTGTTAGGTGCGAATCCAAACCTGGACTCTCACCAACTGAGTGTGGGCAGGGATTCTAATTGTGTAATGGAGCTGAGGATGGACAGGTTACGTTCCAAGTCGACGTGGAGGATGGGAATGGCGAGGGAGTTTATGGCGTTCATGGATCAAATGGGGATGATGGATCCGGGGGAGAGGGAGTACTCCTCCTCCTTGCATGTTCATCGGGTGTATTCCCATATTGCCTTTTTCATGGTGGGAAGGTGGTCAAGGGTGGTGGGGGCAGAATATGTGGGGATTGTGATCTCTGACCACGTGCCGCATTTCTTGAATGTTAGATTTGGGCCGGGCGCAGAGGCTTGTGTGGAGGTTGGTTTTGTTGCTGTACCAGATAAGGAGTTCTGAAGTAAGGTGGCAGGGTCGATCAAGAATTATGTGGAGCTTAATCAAAATGGAGAGGTCTCGTTGGCCATATTTTGCGAAGACTTTGAAGGCGGTGGTTTGGGTGTTGGGGGTGGAAGGAAATCATTTTGTTTGAATCTTTGTATCCTCACTGTCTAAAGGGGGAGGTCCCAGAGGATTGGAGAATAGCAAATGTTGTTCCTTTGTTTAAGAAGCGTAGCAAGGATAATCCAGCTAATTACAGGCCGGTGAGCCTTACGTCAGTGGTAGGGAAATTATTGGAGAGGATTCTTCGAGACGGGATTTTCTCCCACTTAGAAATAAGTGGACATATTAGCGAGAAGCAAGATGGTTTTGTGAAGGGGAGTTCGTGTCTCACTATCTTGATCGAGTTTTTCGAGGAAGCGACGAAGATGATTGATGCAGGTAGGGCAGTGGATGTTGTCCATATGGAACTCAGTAAGACCTTTGACAAGGTCCCTCATGGCAGATTGGTATAGAAGGTGAAGTTGCAAGGGATCAGAGGTGAGCTGGCAAGATGGGTACAGAACTGGCTCGGTCATAGAAGACAGAGGATAGCAGTGGAAGAGTGGGTTTCTGAATGGAGGGCTGTGACAAGTGGCATTCCTCAGGGATCAGTGCAACCGTTGCTGTTTGTAATATATATAAATGATTTGGAGGAACATGTAACTGGTTTGATTAGTAAGTTTGTGGACAACACAAAGGTTGGTGGACCGTCAGAGGATACAGCAGGATATAGATTGGATAGTTACTTGTGCGGAGAGATGGCAGATGGAGTTTAATCTGGGCAAATAAGGTCATGCATTTTAGAAGGTCTAATCCAGATGTGAAATATGCAGTAACTGGCAGAACCCTTAAGAGTATTTATAGGCAGAGGGATCTGGGTGTTACAGGTACACAGGTCACGGAAAGCGGCAACGCAGGTGGAGAAGGTAGTCAAGAAGGCAGTCATGCTGCAGCTGTATAGAGCCTTAGTTAGGCCACACTTGGAATATAGTGTTCAATTCTGGTCGCCACATTACCCGAAGGATGTGGAGGCTTTGTAGAGGGTACAGAAAAGATTTACCAGAATGTTGCTTGGTGTGGAGGGCATTAGCTATGAGGACAGGTTGGAGAAACATGGTTTGTTCTCACTGGAACGACTGAGGTTGAGGGGCGACCTGATAGAAGTCTACAAGATTATGAGGGGCATGGACAGAATGGATAGTCAGAAGCTTTTCCCAAGGTGGAAGAGTCAATTACTAGGGGGTGTAGGTTTGTGCGAGGGGCAAGGTTTAAAGGAGATGTACGAGGCAAGTTTTCTTACACAGAGGGTGGTGGGAGTCTGGAGCTCGCTGCTGGGGGAGGTAATGGAATCAGTGATTTTTAAGAGGCGGCTTGACAAATACATGAATAAGATGGGAATAGAGGGATATGGTCCCTGGAAGAATAGGTGGTTTTAGTTCAGTCGGGCAGCATGGTCAGTGCAGGTTTGGAGGGGCGAAGAGCTTGTTCCTGTGCTGTAATTTCCGTTGTTCTTTTTTTTGTACTTTGAGTCCCACAAAGATGGGACTGAGAGGGAGAAGAGGCGAAGGTTGCTGGAAGAGGTATTAGAGGTGATAGGAGGTATTCTGGAGCCCCAACTAGGGAGTTACTGGTGCAAAGGAAGAAGCTGCAGCGGCAGTTTGTTCGGTTGATGACGGGGAAGGTGGTGGGGCATTTACGGCAAGCGCAAGGGGTGCAATACGAGCATGGGTAGAAGGCGAGTTGACTGCTTGCTCACCAGTTGCGGCGACAGGCAGCGTCAAGGGAAATTGTGCAGGTGAGGGTGGCAGGGGGGAGGTAGTGTCGGAGCCAGGAGAATCAATGAGGTGTTTGAGACCTTCTATCAAAGCTGTATGGGGGTTGCAGGAGGTAATGGAGTGCACTGGCATGACGCAGTCGGGAAATGTGCCAGAACTGGACGACCTCCAGGTGGAGTTCCATAAGCATTTTGTGGCAGAATTGGCTCACCATCTGCTGAGCATATTCAATGACGAGGTCGAGGGGGGCACTGGGAAGGAGAGAGTTACCGGTTACGCTAGCGAAGGCGTCCATTTCGCTGATCCCAAAGAAAGGGAGGACCTGATGGAGTGTGGGTCAGATGGGGTTCATGAAGGAAAGCAGCTCTCCAGTAATATCTGGAGGTTGCTACATGTAGTGATGACCTCCTCAGAGGCGTGACCTGGATAGTGTCAATGGACGCAGAGTAGACCTTAGACCGAGTAGAGTGACAATACCTGTCGGAGATTCTTGAGTGGTTTTGGTTAAGGACGATATTTGTGGCGTGGGTGCAGCTACTGTCTGTGTCCCCAATGGCAAGCATGAGGACAAATGAGATGAATTAGGAATATTTTGGGTTGCATCGGGGGAATGAGACAGGGGTTGTCCGCTTTTGCCATTGCTGTTCGTGCTGGCGATTGCATCCCTTTGCATGCATCCACTGAGTGCAGAGGATTGTGAGGGGTGGCAGGGAGCACAGGTTGTCACATGCCAATGAGTTATTGTTGTTTGTGGCAAACCCACTGGAAAGTATGGGGAGGATTATGAACTTGTTGGGATATTTGGGGATTTTTCCTGGTATAAATTGAACGTTTGGGAAAAATGAGGTCCTTCCGGTAAATGCTTCGGCATGGTAGGCAAATTTGGGGCACTGCTTTTCAAGTCGCCCACTATGCGGAATCTGACGGGCTTGGTGGAGGAGGTTGGAAGGGACTTCAAAAGGTGGGATGTCCTGCATTTGACACTGACAGGGAGGATGCAGGTGGTAAAAGTGAATGTAGTGCTCACATTTCTGTTTATCCTCCAGTCTCCCAATTTTCCTACCGAATGCCTTTTTCCTGAGGGTGGACAAGCTGATATCTGAGTTTGTTTGTGCGGGCAGAACACTGAGGGTTAGTAGGGGTCTGTTGCAAAGGCGGAGGTGAGATGGTGTCCCCGAATTTGCTGCATTATTATTGGATGGCAAATGTCAAAATGATGCGACAATGGGATTAACTTTAGAGTGAAAGCATGACTTTGTCCGCATAAGATGTGTGATGGTCATTCCCACTAATACAGTCATGGACTGTAGCATCTTTGACAGATGTGTTGGTAAGACTGAGGTCAAGGAGGTGTTGATCACAGAGTACTGATTCATGAGGGACTGCGGTAGGTGATGATCTTCAGGACGTTTCATTGTGATATCTGACCCGATGTCTTGAGACTTAATGCAGCCAGAGTCCATGTAGAGGACTCCCTGTGCTACTCCGTCCCGACTATATAACACTGTACCCCCACCTCTAGTGCTGCCAGTGGGAGAGGACATACCTAGAAATGATGATGATGGAGGAATCAGGGCCGTTGGCTGTAAGGTATGATTTGGTAAGTATGGTTGTGTCGGTTGTTTACAGAATCTGTGGGATAGCTTTCCCAATTTGGGGACAATTCCCCAGAGGTTCATGGGGGTCGTTTGGGCAGGGTGTGCCATTGTTGTTTCCGGTGCCAAGGGTGGTCCATCCAGTTTTATTCCTTTTCAACTTTTCTCTAGCTGCTTGGTGCAACTGAGTGGTTTGCCTGGCCATTTCAGAGGGCGGTTAAGAGTCAGCCACATTGCTGTGGGTCTGGAGTCATGTGCAAGCCAGACCAGGTAAGAATGGCACGTTTCCTTCCTTCAAGGATGTTGGTGAACCAGATGGATTTTTTGCAATAATCCAATAATTTCATGGTCACGGTTACTGAGACTAGCTTTTAATTGCAGACTTTTAAATAATTAATTATTTGAATTCATAATACACCAGCTGCCAGCCTCTAGATTTGCGTAACATTACCATTCCACCACCGTACTACGCTGCTACTACTCAATTATCTTCATGGTTTCAGCTCACTGCTGGCTACTGCCTCAGTCATGGTTGCTTCAATGTTGGTGAGTTCTGTCTCCTCCATTGAGGTCAGGAGATGCAACCATGCCTGACCCTATTGGTTTAGTGCCATTGCCTCTAATTATTCATTACCTTCCCCTGCAAGAAAAAGGTAAGTGTTTCAGTGAGTGTGGGGAAAAATGTGTTTAGGTTGTTGGGGAGTGCAATAGTTAACTGTCAAGAGTGTTTGTGGGTAATTGTAAGTTAATTAGCTACTTCACTGGGTATGTACATAAAGGTATAACAAGTAAGACAAGGGGGCGGAGAAGTTTTATGTCAAGGGAATAAAGATGAGTTTGAAGAAGTCAAGACTTGGTCTCTGTCTTTGCCATCAAGCAGCAATTGAAACTTAATGTGGGTAATTGGCTGCCAGAGTTTAATAGTTTGTAGCGTGAGGAAGCTGTGAGATGAGTATGAGGATTATACCTGTGCTAAGTGTGTGAGGGTTTCATGAAACCAATTGCTGGATCTGAGTTGTAATAGAGATTGCTTGTGGTTGAGCGATGGGCATGTGATGCACTAAGCAATGTGAACCTACTACTGTAGTACAGTTAGTGGGTATGACAATAGACGGTATGTTCACTCGTAAATTTCTTTCAGAGCAGCAGCCAGTTCCACACGGCGAGACTTGACTATCTTGTCCCATTGTCTTTTCAACTTTGTTGGACTCCTTATGGGCAGATGACATCGCCTGCTGCAAGGCTTCCAGGGTAGCATTGGAAAATATTTGGAGCCTGCTGTCTACCATGCTGTGGAATTCTAGTGGCTATCCCAAATGAAATCACTTTCAGAATTACTTCCCATATCTGTTCTTCGCAAAAGATACATCTCCTTTAAGAGGTGTAGACTGATTTTAATTGATGAAAGCTATCCTTTAGCAGCGACACGGTGGTTAGCACTGCTGCTTGACTCACAGTGCCAGGGATCCGGGTTCGATTCCAATCTCAGGTAACTGTCTGTGTGGAGTTTGTACATTCTTCTCGTGTCTGCGTGGTTTTCCTCCGGATGCTCCTCCCACAGTCGAAAGATGTGCGGATTAGGTGGTTTGGTCATGCAAAATTGTCCTTTAGAGTGGGGTTGCAGGAATATGGCAGGGTATTGGACCTAGGTTGGCTGGTCTTTCGAAGGATTGGTGCAGATTCGATGGGCCAAATGGCTGCCTTCTGCACTGTAGGGATTCTATGATCCTCAGGCAAACCTCTTACGATTTAGTGTCTCCTGCTCAGGCATGCAGCCACTCAGCAGTGCGCTTCGCACTAGCTGCTTGCTACAACTATTTAAATTAGCAGACGGAATTAAATGGGTGTGCTGTCAGTTTTAGAAGCCACGGGTGCGGGTTAGTCTCGCATTGCCTGCAGAGTTCTGATCTTCAGGGCTTATTGAATTTCACAGCCTGAATGCTTCAGTTGGGGTTCAACCAAAATGCTGAAGTATCACTTTTTTTGTATTTCAAACCCCTTGAGGTAAAGGCCAACACTTCTTGAGTGGTTTTGGTTAAATTTTCCAATTTTTAGTTCCTTTGTGCCTTTATGTCCTTTTTTATATGGGCCAGAACTGAGTAGCATACCCAAATGTGGTCTAACCAAGGTTCCATACAACTTTAACCTTGTCTGATTTTGAATTTTGTTGCTCCGAAAATGAACTAAAGTTTTTTTTTGTATTTTGTTTAACTGTCCTACTATTTCTAATGATTTGTGAATCTGTGCCCTAATATCCCTTTGCTCTTTGACCCTAGTTCGATCCTTATTTTTGAGATAGTTGGTAACCTCCAAAATTACGACCTTGCAATTATCGGCGTTGAAATTAATTTTCTATTTATGTAGCTGTTCTTTGCGTTATTAATATCATCCTATATTTTGCTGCATTCTTTCGCAACATTAACCAACTACCCAGTTTGGCGACATCTGCAAACTTTGATTTATTTGTATTTCAGACTCCTGAGTCCATATCATTGATGTAAATCATGAACAACCAAATCCCGGAAAACACCAATCCCACATTCTGCCACTCTAAGGAACTACCTTCAACTGTTACTTTCTGTTTCTGGTTTTTAACCAGTTTACTACCTATTATGTTCTTTGTCCTCCAACTTTGTGTTCTGCCTTAGTCGTGAGTCTTCTGTTGAAATCCAAGTATATTACATTAAGTACCTTGTCTACTCTTTTCGTTGCTTCAAATAAGTTAGTTAAACATGACCTACCTTTTTGAAATCTGTGCAGACTATTCTTTATTAGAATTCGTTACTAAATATTTTTCTATTTTGCTTAAAAAAAGACATGTTGTGTCAGCTTTTTATCTTGCATTCACCAGGACAGCTTACAAGAATGCCAATATTTAAGGGAACAACAATTTATACTGCATAATAAGAGAGTTTGATTGGTTGGCAAATGTTCTCTGACTGGTAGAGGTGTTACCCTGGAGTATACACCAGGAAACAGTTAATGGCTAAGTTTTTGCTCCAATTCAAACGGGCAGGTCAACTTTTCTATTTCGATCATCGGATTTGGGCATCTCTGGCTGGACCAGCATTTATGACCTATCGCTGAGGGTATTTGAGAGTCAACCATATGGCTGTGAAGCTGGTCAAGGCAATGCTGCAGCGAATGAACATACGTAGACATGCTCCTTCTGTTTGCAAAAGACAGGGTCCTGTGTGTGAATATATGTAACTTCTAGCATGTGCAAGTGAATTATGTTGCAAGTCTGACTGATGATCTTAAATTGACCATGATATGATAGAATTCTTTATCATGGTGGATAGTGACGTAGTTCATTCTAAGACTAGGGTCCAGAATCGCAATAAAAGTAGCAATGATAGTATGAGGCATGAGATGGCTATGATGGACTGGGAAACATTACTGATGGACAGGCAATGGCAGACATTCAAGGAACGAATAGGTGAACTCCAAAAGTTGTTTATTCATTTTGGCGCAAGATTAGAACGGGAACTGTGGCCAAACCATGGTTTACAAGGGAGATTAGAGATAGTGTTAGATTCAAAGAAGAGGCTTACAAACTAACAAGAAAAAGCAATAGACCTGAGGATTAGGAACAGTTTAAAATTCAGCCAATATGGACCATGGGATTTACTATGAAGGGGGAAGTACAATATAGAAGTAAACTAGCGGGGAACATAAAAACTGACTACGTTTCTATAGGTAGCTGAAGAGAAAAAGATTGATAAAAAAGAATGTACGCCCGTTACAGACAGAAATGGGGAATTTATAATGTAGAACAAAGAAGTGGCTAAGGAATTAAATTCATACTTTGCTTCTGTCTTCTCAAAGGAATACATGAATAATGTATCGAAAGTTCTGAGAAACACAAGTTTTAGTGAGGAGCTGAAGGAAATCAGTATGAGTAGAGAAATTAATGGGATTCAAGGTGGATAAATCTCCAGGGTCTGATCATCTTCATCCCAGAGTACTTAAGGAAGTAGCCCTAGAAATAGTAGATCAATTGGCAGTCGTTTTCCTAAATTCTTTGGACTCTGGAATGGTTCCTACAGATTGGAGAATAGCTAATATAAGCCCACTTTTCAAAAAGGGAGGTAGAGAGATAACGGGGAACTATAGACCAATGAGCCTAACGTCGGAAGTAGGTAAGTTGCTAGAGTCCATTATCAAGAATTTGGGATATTTATGGGTGATTGGGAGAGAATGGGTCAGCCCCAGTGGAAGGGATCAAGCGGAAGAAGGAGGAAGATTTGCGAATCAAGATGGGGTGGGGAATTTGGAGTGAAATAATGTGCCGAATCAACTCAACCACCTCCTGTGCAAGGATGAGCCTTATATAGTTGAAGGTGTCAAAGGGTCCATGTGACTCGGACCCGGATGAGTGAGTTCTTCCTGGGAGTAGAGGATGTGTGCAGGAGGGGGCCGGCGAACCATGTTCACATGTTTTGGGGGGTGTGTAAGGTTGATAGCTTTTGGGAGGTGGTGTTTGAGACTTTGTCGGGAGTTGTGGGGATTAAAAGGTGAAAAATTAACAAACAGTATGTACAATGTTTGTTTAGTGAAATGATGACGTGTTTGAGTGTGTTTGGAATAAAATATATTGTGGAAAAAAATGCCGAATTTCAAACCACCTCCTCAATTTATGCCATAGGAGAAAAGGGATGCTGATTGGTTGGCATGTGATAAAACTGGCCATCTCTTTCACCTCTCGGGCAGCACATCTCGAACCATTATCTCTTTTGTTTTCAAAATGAATAGGGGTCATCTGGGCTTAATGACCTGGGATGAGACAATTGACTCTTGTTGTCTTCACTTGAAGGAAACTCTGACCCAGGATTTTGCACATGATAGCCTGTCTAACTTCAGCTGAGGATTGGTTGCTTTGGCATGCTTTAAATGTAACTTTCTGTGAAGAAAAAACTCAAATATCCTGAAATGTGAAGATTTGTTATTCATAAGATCAATGCTTCCATTTTGTGTCAGAATTACTGGGTTATAATGATGAAGCAAAATTTATTTTTATTAGACATGATTCTAGGATTTCTGCTGGTCTTAATTGGACTTTTGTCTCTATTTATTTAAAAAATAAATTCAGAGTACCTAATTCATTTTATTTTCCAATTAAGGGAGGGGAGAGGGGGAGGAGAGGGTGTGAGGAGGAAGGGAGGGGAGGAGAGGGGGGGAGGAGGTGGGAGGGAGGGAGCGGAGGAGGGACGGTTAGAAGAGGAGATGCGGGGGAGAGTAGGAGAGGAAGGGAGGAGGAAGCGGGGGGAATACCAGAAATCTGAGTCCTCACCCCCTATGAAGAACGGGGCCAAGAGATCGCAGGGCCGACTGAGCAGATGAAATAGCTGCGTCTCTAGCAGAAATCTTTGTTTCCTCGTCCACAGGTGAGATCCCAGAAGATTGGAGGATAGCCAATGCTGTCCCGTTATTTAAGAAGGGTAGCAAGGATAACCCGGGGAATTAAAGGCCAAAAAGCTTGACGTCCGTGATATTGAAATTGTTAGAATAGATTAACAGAGATAGGATCTATGCACATTTGGAAGTGAATGGTATTATTAGCGACAGACAGCATGGTTTTGTACAAGGGAGGTCATGACTCACTCATTTCATTGAGTTTTTGAGGAGGTAACAGAAATGATTGACGAGGGAAGGGCTGTGGATGTTGTCTACATGGACTTTACTAAAGTATTTAACAAGGACCCTCATGGCAGGCTGGAGCAATAGATTAAATCACATGGATTCAGAATTGGCTTGGCCGTAGAAGACAGGGTAGCAGTGGAAGGGTGTTTTTCTGGATGGAGGACTGTAACTAATGGTGTTCTGCAGGGATCAGTATTGGGATCTCTGCTGTTTGTTATAAATCACTCACCTGATGAAGGAGCTGCGCTCCGAAAGCTAGTGATTCAAACACAGCTGTTCGACTGGAACCTGGCTTTGTAAGACTTCTTACTGTGCCCACCCCAGTCCAACGCTGGTATCTCCACATCATGTATTATACATAAATGACTTGGAAGAAAATGTTGCGGGTCTGATTAACAAGTTTGCGGACGATACTAAGATTGCAGGAGTGGTGCGGATAGTGATGAAGATTGTCAGAGAATATTGCAGGATATAGATAGGCTGAAAAATTGGGTGGAGAAACGGCAGATGGAATTTAACCCGGGCAATTGCATTTTGATAGATCCAATTCAGGTGGGAGCTATAAAATAAATGGCAGAACCATTAGGAGCATAAGACACACTGTCGATTTCTGGTCAGCACACTACCAGAAGGATGTGGAGGCTTTGGAGAGAGTACAGAAAAGGTTTACGATGATGTTGCCTGGTATGGAGGGTATTCGCTATGAGGAGAGATTGAATAAACTGGGATTGTTCTCCCTAGAAAGATGGAGGCTGAGGGGCGATTTGATAGAAGTTTATAAAATTGAAGGATATAGATATATAGATAGGGTGAACAGTTGGAGACTTATTCCCAGGGGCGGAAGGGACAAGTTCAAGGTGAGAGGGGATAGGTTCAGTGGAGATGTGCACGGGAAGTATTTTTACACAAAGGGCGGTGGTAGCCTGAAATGCACTGCCAAGTGAGGCAGTTAGCGATCTTTAAGACTTACCTGAATAGACACATGAACAGACCCCACCTCACCTGAGAGACATGTCCCATACACTGGTAAACATTTCCAAGACACTGCAGATCATGTCCCAGACGCAGGTGAACATTTCCTTTTTTTAAATAAATTTAGAGTACCCAATTATTATTTTTTTCCAATTAAGGGGCAATTTAGCGTGTCAATCCACCTAACCTGCACATATTTTGGTTGTGGGGGTGAAGTCCACGCAGAGATGGGAAGAATGTAGCAGGTGAACATTTCCAGGGGAGTAGTGTGGCCCAGTCACTGAGGGGCGTCAACACCGTGGTGTAGACCAGAGGGAGGTGCTAGGACTGGCAGAGCCAGATGACGCAAAGGCCACTGGAGCCAGTAACACTGTCAAGTCGGGCGGTGCATCCCGCTCCAGGCCCTTTAGAGGATGTCTGCCAAGGGCATCAAAGGCCGCAATGCACGGAAAGCGCAGGCTGCCTCCGCCTTTGATTAGAATTATGGGGGTAATACCTAGATGTTGCCGTAGACCATGTAAGATCAAGAGAGAGTAGCACTCTGGGCACTGGCGGGGGGCACTATCTAACTCGTTGGAATGGAAATATCCAATGTTCACTACTAAAACGTGTTAAATCTGATACATGTGAAGCCTTTGTCACATTAATCTCACAGAGGGTCTGCCTCCATCAACCCCTCTTGCCCCCCCCTCCCCCCAGGCACAGTGGCCCAAGATCAAATGCCCCCTCTGCAGACCCCGTTCAGAGGATGTGTGAGAGTGCGCTGTTAGCAGAAAGACGGAAGTCAGACTTTGACATAAACTGAGGAGTACCAGAGCTTACTGCTGAGTAAGTTATCATCACTCTCCTGCCCTGTATATTGACCACTGACAATGCCGACACAGGTTCATCACCTTGGGGTGATGTTACTTGGACTCTGGGAGGGTGGATCGGAGAAGTTGCAGGGGGGTGGAAGAGTGTACTGCAGTGTGCCATCAGTGCAGTCCAGACATCGGAACCACATTTATGAGCAGCCTGATTCATCGCTCAATGACAGCACGGGTGGCAACATAGACCTTGTTATTTCAGGTCTCTGCCTCTGACTCCGGCCTCTGCACAGCCGTCATCAGCCATGACTTCAGCGGGTACCCCTGATTCTTCAAGAACAAATCCATCATCTTGGGGCAGTCCTCGAAGATGCCGGGGATCTCAGAGTGCCTCGGGATATAGCTGTCATGTACACTACCTGGGAAGCATGCACACACATGTATGATCCGGAGGTGGTGGATGCACATGAGTTGAACATTCAGGTTGTGCAACCCCCTTCCTGTTGATGAAGGGCACTCCCTGATGCCCTGGTACACGCAAGGCGACATGCGTGCCATCAATTACCCCCTGGACCTGGCGCATCCTGGCGATGGTGGAGAATCCTGCAGCTCGGGCATCTTTGTGGTCTTGATCCAGCTCAAAGTTGATATAGTCTGCTGCCTAGGCTTGTGGACTGTAGCTTGTGATAGCCACACATGTCCCCGCTTGAATCCTGGAATGAACTGGTTGCACAAAGGTGCAGTGCTGCAGTGACCTTTCCAGTCATCGGGAGCAAGTGTCGTCCTTCACAACGGGGTGGCAAATCGTCGAGGACATGGCAGAGGTGCTGCACTGTCACTTTGAAACAAAGTCTCCTTCGGCACATGCTGTCTGCCATCGCCTCGAAAGAGCAATACAGTAACGCCTTTACAAATTGGGCTGTCGCTGGCCTTCCTCTCTGGGTTCCTCCTCAGTCTGATGGGCAGCCGGGTCTTCAGGGTATGAGGCAGCCCCCTGCACATGGAGTGCCACCTCCAGCCTGCGGCAGCACTGCGCCTTATCCAGTGTCTGGCCGCCTGGGCTTCCACCAGCACTGCGAGGACTGCCTCTGCAGGACCAACATAATCATAATATTGTTAATCTGTAAGGTAGAGGAAAAGGTGAGAGACCAATGATCAGGTAGGGCTTCCACCCTAGGACCCTTGAATCTCCCAAGCCTCCCCACTCTTCCGTGTCCCCCCTTCTCTGAGTGCCATCCAGCGAGCCAGTTGTGATGGAGAACCTCGCTCTGCACACTTACCCCCGGCTACATTAGGAGCTCCCAGACCCCAGACTCCTGCCTGGAGCATTAGGGAGACTGTGCTCAGCTGCCCTCCCCGAGTCCACACACTTACCCTATGGTCGCGAGGATATGCCCGGTGCTGAAGCCCAGCTCTTGTGTTTAATTGTTGGCTGCTGCCTCTCTGGTGCTGGCGCTTCTGGAGTCAAGGCAAACTGGTCAGGCTTCAAAGTTTGATTGAAAGGCAATGCAATAATCATCGCCTGGGACATAGTACGTGTATCCACTAGAAGCCACTTGAGAATATTTTGTTTTTTAAACGGTCGGCAGTACCTTTATATAAAAAGATGAAAACAAATTACAAAACAGTCCATATATCACATTAACCAGAACCGACAAGGAAAAGTTACCATGCCATACACACACAAGCACCTTTACACTACAGAGCATCGGTACAAACAAAAATCTACACCTGTGCATTTATGCAAAGAAAACCAAATACACTAACATTGAACAGAGCTGTGAAGTGTTCTCACAACTAACAAGGCCAATTCCTTATTAGCAATAGCCTTCACCTGTGAAGACTCTGACCTGCACGTTTTTGGTATGACAGCCAGACAGGCAGCAGCTGTAGTTACCCGTTTAAAAAATATATAAATTTAGAGTACCGAATTCATTTTTTCCAATTAAGGGGCAATTTAGCATGGGCAATCCACCTACCCTGCACATCTTTGGGTTGTGGGGGGCGAAACCCATGCAAACACAGGGAGAATGTGCAAACTCCATATGGACAGTGAGCCAGAGCCAGGATCAAACCTGGGACCCTCGGCGTAGTTGCCCATATTATGGGTATCCATAATATTTAAAGAGGGCTCAAAGGCCTCGCAAGACGAAAAGGCCCATGCCCCTCTGGCCCAGGGTGACCCCGACCTTGAATGCGTCAGCCCCTGACTAAGCTCAAACCCAGCCCCAGCCCGGGCACTGGGGGGTGTTTGAGCTACATGCCTGAAAATGGCTACTCACCTCCTCAGTTTCCCTCAGCAGCCATTGCCGCAAATTCATCTTTTTTAAAAGTGTAATAAATGACGGCCATGTGATTTCTAGCTGGGGAGCCGGTTAATTCCTGGAAGGCTATCACGTTCAACTTCAGTCTCGCTAATGAGATGGAAATTAATGTAGATTAGAGTTAATGATGTGATCACCATATTTGGGCGAGATTTGGAACTGGTCATCGGGAGCAGGCTGGTTAGAAAACTGTCCCTTCCTGTTATTTAACCAGCGCTCTTGGATCCATGCCCAAGGCAACGTGGTGGTTAAATTACGGCAATTGTTTCTCAGGTAATATGTTAAACTTAAACCACAGGTACTTGGTTAGTTGGCCGGAAATGGTTCAAGGACACTACTTGAACACAGCTCTGCCAAAACTGTTTAGCTGCCTGTTGATTTGTTTGTTATTTGTGTAACTTTGCACTATCTATGACATTGTTGCCTACATACAAATAATGACACTGTTTTTGAAGTTCTAAACATCTGTTTTGTGCAGACATGGTAACATGCTTGCAAAATGCAAGTTTTTGTTTATTTCTTTGTTTCATGTGTCTTTAATAGTTACAACACTTTGTAATTCCCAAAGAGTTGTATGACCCCAATTTAAAATTCCGCAATTTTTCAAACTCTGCTGTCTCACTTTCCACTGACCCAAACAATTCTAAATTAATTCTTCGTTAGTTTAAAATTGGCACTGCTCCCTGATATATTAAAAGTTTCCTTAAGTGAGTAGATGCTATTTCGACTTGGTTGAATTAATGTGTAACAGGGAAAACTTGGTCGCAAAAAGCGAGCTGACCTTTAACAGTTTAGATTTATCAATCCATGCATCGGCTAAATATATGGTGCAGATAGCTGAGCACAAAACAAGATTTTAAAAAATATTATTGAAATACCTGAGTAATTGAAATGCATCTACCATTCCTTAATTCAGCTGCTGAATTGGTCAGCAAAAGATACTTTATTAGCTGATTCAACCGCGAATGAGGCTTGCTCAAGGAATACTGCTTTTGAAGTGTGCGCTTCTTATTACTTTGTAAAAATACTGTAAATCTGAAGTGAAAATTCTTTATTTGTTAAGCTGCACCTTGCTTTCTCGAGAAAGCATGAAGATTTTAAATAGATCTATAAAAAAGATGTAAAAGGTGAATGAGGTCATGGTGCTCTAATTGGTAGAGCTAATCATGACATTTGTATTTTGAACTATAAATTTTAGGTATGATTAAGAAATCAAAGTCCTGTTCTTGATTTTTGCACTCATCTCACTCATCTCTCTTGTAACTTACTCAGTTAACTAATATTTCTGTTGCAGGCAGTCTATTGGGGACCCCAACCAGTGTAAAATCATCGAACAGTTCAGTCCAATCACCACAAGAATTTCAAACTTTCGCCGAACCAGAAACAAAAAGTGACGGTCACAGTCATTCACAACTGTCTTCAACCAGAGAGACAACTAAAGGAGAAATTCTTGACCAAGAAACAACTTTGATTAGTGCTAGTCCTGTGCTGGGCCTTCCACTGACATCACCCGGACCTCCCCAAACAATAAACATGGAACACTCAGAGAGTGGTTGTGGAGATTGTGACATCTCCGATGTTGCTACTGTGACTTCAACTGCTGTACCAGGGCACAGAAGAGCTCAAACTTCAGTCATGGAGGAAGCAACAGTAAAAGAGAAAAAACGAAAGGGAAATAAGAAGTACAAACATGGACCTGGCAGACCAAAAGGAAGTAAAAATAAGGATAGCATTTCCCAACTGTCTCTCTCTTCTGCATCACCATCATCATCTATTACATCTGCTGCAGGAAGTGTGGCAAGTGCAAGTCTGCAGAAATCTCCATCTCTTCTCAGGAATGGAAGTTTACAGAGTCTTAGTGTCAGCTCATCTCCAGCTGGTTCAGGTAGGTGTATAGATATGTTTTTGTATCAAAAACATTTCTTACAATATGAATGTCCACATAATATGTTTTATTCTCCTTTTTACTCCCCATTCCATAATCTTCCCCATTCCATAATCCTCCCCACTCCTTAATCCTCCCCACTCCTTAATCCTCCCCACTCCTTAATCCTCCCCACTCCTTAATCCTCCCCACTCCTTAATCCTCCCCACTCCTTAATCCTCCCCACTCCTTAATCCTCCCCACTGCTTTATTCTCTTCTCTCAACACCTTTTTCCTCTTCCCACAAATCCTCTTTCTCTTCCCACAAATCCTCTTTCTCTTCCCACAAATCATTTGTCCTCTTCCCCCAATCCTTTGTCCTCTTCCCCCAATCCTTTGTCCTCTTCCCCCAATCCTTTGTCCTCTTCCCCCAATCCTTTACCCCAAAATCCTTTTTTCCTCTACCCCAACTCCTTTTTTCTCTCCCGATCTCCTCTTTCTCTCGCCTTCTTGCGTTTTTTCTCCGCCCTTCTTTTCCCTTTGCTTTTCCCAGAACCCACGCAGCTGCCAGCATAACGAAACATAAACTGTACAAAAGGTACAAAAAGGGACAAAAGTTAAACAATATACACCTGGCACCAAGAGGCTTGAGAGACGCAGTGACTACTGCCAGTTACAAATGGCATAAAGCATCCAAGCATATAACATCCAAAATTCCTCAAACAAATGAGAACAAATCCTTACCAGCTGCAATCCTGACTCACTCTGGCCCACCTCAAAATCTTTTCCTTCTCCTGAAATGGCAGTGGATAGCACAGTTGCTTCACAGCTCCAGGGTCCCATGTTCAATTCCCGGCTTGGGTCACTGTCTGTACGGAGTATGCACGTTCTCCCCTTGTCTGCGTGGGTTTCCTCCGGGTGCTCTGGTTTCTTCCCACAGTCCAAAGATGTGCAGGTTAGATGGATTGGCCATGCTGAATTGCCCTTAGGTTAGGTGGGCTTAAATGGGATGCTGTTTACAAGAGCTGGTGCAGATTCGATGGGCCGAATGGCCTCCTTCTGCACTGTAAATTCTATAATTCCATGACTGCCTCTCGGCCCGCTTCCCCACCCACCGTCTGCCTCTTGCCCGCTTTCTCCCCCGCCTCCCGTCTGCCTCTCGCCCGCTTCACCATGCCGTTGCCTCCTCGACTGCCTCTCACCCGCTTCCTCCACGACTGCCTCTCGCCCACGACTGCCTCTCGACCGTTCTCTTCCCCCCCCCCCCCCCAGCTGCCTCTCGTCTCTTCCCTCCCCCCCCCACCCCCCTCGCCAATTGCCTCTGGCCTCTTCCTCCCTGCCGCCCTTTGACCTCTTCCTCCCCGTCACCCACCTGCCTCTATCCCCGTCCCGCCGCCTCTTCCCCCTCATCACTCTCTCGCCTCTTTCCCCCTTCGCCGCCTTTCGCCTCTTCCCCTCCCAGCGCTGCCCTCTCGCCTCTTTTCGCCCCCCCCATTGCCACCCCCTCAGCTCTTTCACCCCCCCACCCCCTCGCCACTCTCTCGCTGCTTCGCCCTCGCCGCCCTTTCGCCTCCTCCCCGTCTCGCCGCCCTCTCGCCTCTTTCCCCCCCCCGTCTCGCCGCCCTCTCGCCTCCTCCTCCGTCTCGCCGCCCTCTCGCCCCTTCCCCCCTCGCCGCTTCCCCACCCTCACCTCCCCCTTGCCTCTTCCCCCCTTGCCTCCCTCTCACCTCTTTCCCCCCCTCGCCGCCCTCCGCCGCTTCGCTCCGCCCTCACGCCTCTTTCCCCCCTCGCCGCCCTCTCACCTCTTCCCCCCCCCACCTCGCCGCCCTCTCGCCTCTTTCCCCCCCCCTCGCTGCCCTCTCGCCTCTTCCCCCCCCCCTCGCCACCCTCTCACTGCTTCCCCCCCCCCCTCGCCGCCCTCTCTCATCTTTCTCCCTCGCCGCCCTCTCGCCTCTTCTCCCCGTCTCTCCACCCTATCGCCTCTTCCCCGCCCCGTCTCACCGCTTTATCGCCTCTTCCCCCCCCGACTCGCCGCCCTCTCGCCTATTCCCCCCTCGCCTTTTCCCCACCCTCACCTCCCCTTCGCCTCTTCCCCCCCCTCGCCTCCCTCTCACCTCTTTTCCCCCCCTCGCTGCCCTCTCGTCGCTTCGCCCCCTCTCCGCCCTCACGCGTCTTTCCCCCCCCTTGCCGCCCTCTCGCCTCTTCTCCCCCTTGCCGCCCTCTCGCCTCTTCTCCCCCTCGCTGCCCTCTCGCCTCTTCCCCCCCTCGCCGCCCTCTTGCCTCTTCTCCCCCCCCGCCGCCCTCTTGCCTCTTCTCCCCCCCTCGTCGCTTCCCCCCCCCTCGCCACCCTCTCGCCGCTTCCCCCCCCCCCTCGCCACCCTCTCGCATCTTTCTCCCTCGCCGCCCTCTTGCTTCCCCCTCGCCGCCTGCCTTGTCTCAAGCCACCCCCCCCCCCCACCACCCTCTTGCTCCCCTTTGCCTCCTGCTTGCCAGGTATGGGAAAAACAGCCGTGGATTGAACTTAATTGAAGTAAATGTGGGGTGCCAGGTTTTAGCTTGAAAATGTGAAAATACATGTGCTTTGAGGAGTAGCTAGGTTATATCCAAGAGTGGGAAAATTTACGGTTCAGGTTCTCAAGATGTTAAAAGCAATGTCTCAAATGGTTGAGGCAATTAAAAACGAAGTCAACACCTAAATATACTGGTGGAGCACGACTCCCCAGGCTGGTGTTGATGGGGTCTGTGCCATAGTAGCTATGATTCTGTTTACTATGCGTTAGGTTGTTGCTTCAATGCTCTCACAACTTTGGCACAATCCCTAGATGTTAGGGAGGAGATTTAGCAGGATTAAGTCGGCTATGCCTAGATTGGATCCTGATTCGATGCTTAGTTTGCAACTGAGTCGACAATCTTGTTTTGTTCTTGTTATTTTTTGTAGCCACTTGCTTGGCTAACTCAGGGCAGTTTGTGTGAGACCATATCAGCCAGCAAAAACTGCAGTTTTTTTTTCTAAAATATATTAGTGAATCAGTTGAGTTTTGCAACTGGTCGAATGCTGCAAATTGCTATTTTGTTCCCTTTTTTTAATGAACCTTGCCAATATTGTTGGCAAAGTAATTAACCAGTGCAAATTTTGTATCCTTATTAACATCTTTACTGTTTAATTTATAATCTTTGCATTAAGCAGAATGAATATTTAAGTGCAATGATTCTGCATGCTTCAGGAAGCTTAAACTAATTAGATGTAAGAATTCATGAATCATCAAATTTAATCAATTTTCTGGGTCAACAACCGCTAGTCTTGTATTAATGCGTTGCAATGCAAGAATGTGTTGTTTCCTTCCTTTGATGAAACCTGAGGCATAAATGAAACAAAGTAAAAGGAAGCTGGCCTTTTAATCCTTTTTGATAACAATTACCATGGATCTTAATTTGGGGATTAAATTTCTGTGTCTTCAGAATAAGCAAATGAACAATGTTTCATTATTGTCAAATTACTTTGGAATTTGTCTTTTAAAATAATCTATATTTAATGTTACAATGATATCCAACATTTTGCAGCCTGTATTTTTAACGTATTTTTGTTAAATAAAAGCAGAAACAATCAGTATATAACATTAAATTAAATCTGATGTATTGGTTGGTAAATTAATGTTGTATCAGAAAGCTGATGCAAAACTCCTATTCCCTTGACCTTATTCCATAGCCATGCAAATTTCCCCCCTTTGAACATTATCCAGTTCCCTTTTGAACATTACCGTTGAATTTGCTTAATAATAATAATAATAATAATAATAATAATAATCATCTTTATTATTGTCACAAGTAGGCTTACATTAACACTGCAATGAAATTACTATGAAAATCCCCTATTGCCACACTCCCACCATTCCCTCAGTTGTACATTCCGTAACATAATACTGCATTTTGTCTCTGGCTCTTTTGCTAGTTTAAATCTGTGTTCTCTGGTTACTGACCACCTTGTCAGTGGGTGCAATTTCTCCTTATTTACTCCATCAAAGCAATTCATGGTTTTGTACATTTCTATCAATCTCTCCCTTAATCTTCTCTGTTTTAAGGAGAACAGTCCCAGCTTTTCCTATCTCTTCTCGTAACTGAAGCCCCTCCTTCCTGATACCTTCCTACTAATTCTCCTTTACATTCTCTCTAAAGCCTTGACATCATTCCATTAATGCTCAGACCGCTGAACAAGTGGTTTCAAAGGGTTTAGCATGAATGAATTGTTTTTACACTCAATGTCTCCACTTATCAAGCCATGGATTCCAAATATCTTACTTGTCTACTTGTCCTGCCACTTGCAAAGATTTCTGCCCATCTTTCTGTCCCTGTATCCCCATTAAAATTGAACCAGATAGCTCATGTAGTCTCTTCTTACATTGCCTCTGTGGCACTGTTTGTGGGTTCAAGTTGCACTACAGGGATTTGAGCAGAAATTGTAGGCTGACATTGCAATTCAGTGTTGAGGGAATGCTACACTGTCGGAGTTGACGTCATTTGGAGGAGATGTTAAACTGATAGCTCGTCTTCCTTCTCACCTAGATGTAAAAGTTCCCACGATACTATTTCAAAGAAGAGAAGTTATCCCTGGTGTTCTTACAATATTTGTGGTGAAAGTTTATGAGACACTTTGATGCTGACATTGAAAATTGAGAGTTGCTAACTCTATCAGTCACTGAAGATTAAGATTTAAGAGGAACACGCTTGTCAGTGATGCATCTGTTGCAGTTTGAGTAATTAAATAGAAGTCCAAGGCTGGCAAATATTGGCATTAATTGCAAGAGGAATGGAATGTAAAAATTGGTAAGTTTTACTGCAGCTGTACAGAATCTTGGTGAGACACTTCTAGCGTATTGTGTACAGTTTTTGTTGTCTTATTTTAGAAAAAGATAGAATTGCATTCGAAGCAGTTCAGAGAAGGTTCACTTGATTCATTCCTGGGATGGGGGGCTTATGTCATGAATAATGGATGAACAGGTTGGGCCTATACTTATGGCATTTAGAAAAATAGGTGATTTTATTTAAACATCAAAGATCTAGAGGGGATTTAATAGGATAGAAATCGGGAGGATGTTTCTACTTGAGAGAGACTAGAATGGGGGCCACAGTTTAAGAACAAGAGGTTTATCCTTTAAGATGGAGATGAGATAATTGATTGATTGATTGAGCATTATGGGGGGCAGATA
Source organism: Scyliorhinus canicula (assembly GCF_902713615.1). Lineage (NCBI taxonomy): Eukaryota > Metazoa > Chordata > Chondrichthyes > Carcharhiniformes > Scyliorhinidae > Scyliorhinus > Scyliorhinus canicula. Next base: position 172,963,898 of record NC_052150.1, read on the forward strand.
ACAAAAGTGGAGTTCAGACTGCAAGCAGGTCAGCCATGATTTTTTTGAACAGCAGAGCAGGGTGAAAAGATTGCTCCTCCTAAATTCACTTTGTGAGGAAGAGGGAGGATGAAAAATACATTACTTACACCATGAGCAATATTGAAAATCCACCCAAGAAAGATTAAACCCAAAAGTAATGTATTTTATACCATAAAAATGGGAGAGAAACAGACTTCAAAGAAAAGATGAAAATTGCTTATTGTCACAAGTAGGCTTCAAATGAAGTTGCTGTGAAAAGCCCCTACATTCCGGTGCCTGTTTGGGGAGGCTGGTACGGGAATTGAACCGTGCTGCTGGCCTGCCTTGGTCTGCTTTAAAAGCCAGCTATTTAGCCCAGTGTGCTAAACCAGCCCCTAAAAATATGGAATGCTTCACGAATTTGCATGTCATGTGGAAAAGTTAATTAGACTTTATCAAGTCTTGTGATGTGATAGTACCTATAATAATACTTGGTTTGTCTGTCCAGACTGTTTTGATTGACCAATTTAAAGGGCACATTTATTGGTGGGTTTATTTGATTGATGAGTAGTGCCTGGTGCATGTGAAGGGCAGTGGGGTATGCAAAAGACTTTAGCGCTTGGCATGTGTGCACACCAAAGGTTGTTGGTACGGTCGGGTGGGGGACGGGAGGGGTGTTGGCATGGTTTTGGGAGCCCAACAGGATAGGTTGATGCAATGGTTGGGTTGGCATGGTATGAGAGGAAGTGAATGGCATGGGATGGAGATTGCAGGCGTAGGGTGGATGACGTGATGGAATTGGTTAAGTGTGGCAAAATGCTGGACAAATATTTGATACAATTTATCATTTGAAAGCTATTCTTTGTGGTGAAAATGAGGATGTACTAGATTTGAATGAAAATATTTTAGAAAAGCTGTTAGATGAATTAATACAGTGCATCAGCCTTGGTCCTTTAGATGAGGAAGATGATTACAGTATACACAGACTCTCCAGTTTCCATGCAGTCTAACCCAGTGGGCATAACACCTCATGATCTTAAATCTGAGGAATGATCCGTTATAATGTTGCTACAAAACTTTAATCCTTGCCGAGGACCCCGGTTCAATCCCGGCTCCGGGTCTCTGTCCGTGTGGAGTTTGCACATTCGCCCTGTTCCTAAGTGGGTCTCACCCCCACAACCCAAATATGTGCAGGTAGGTGGATTGGCCACACTAAACTGACCCTTAATTGGAAAAAAAATAATTGGGTTCTTTACATTAAAAAAAAAACTTGAATCCTAAACAATGACTTAATTGTTGCAGAAGATTGGTGTTTAGAAAGCTGTTTTCTTTCATGGTAGATGCTGAAATTATAAGAGGTAGATTTCAAGGAAATATAGTCTTCATTCTTTGAATAATATTGAGCCCATCAGATGCGCCCCTTAATTGAAAAAAATGAATTGGGTACTCTAAATTTATATTTAAAAAAAGTTTGGATGAAAGATTAATTAGAAATCCTATTGTTTTGACAAGCAAGTGTTTTGCAGGTCCCTGCTAGTTATAAATATTATGTTGATTAAACCTGTATCTTTCAGCATCTGGAAAGTGCATAATACCTTATCATTGTCCATGAATTGTTTCAGTAAATTTGCTGTAATACAATAATAGATTAAGTTTTGGTTGCAGCACAAGAGTAATTTAAAAAGCCAAAAACTGGTTCTCATCCTGGATGAATGATTAATGGCATAGGATTTATATTAATATATAGATGAAAGATTGTTATCCTTAGATGAATGGGAAGTTTCGGACAATGAGTTAGTATGAATTTTTAAGCTGAGATTTACACAACCAATTTTTCTTTTCAGGTATTTACACAAGTATTGAAGTACCAGTTTCACTGCAGAATACACTACCAGGCTCAAGCTGCAGTACTCCACTTTCCAGTTCTATTTTACCTCCACAAAGTGCAACCCATTCACAGCCAATGAGCACGTCACCGTTGGCCACTGTTTCTGTTTCAACTATGGTTTCCACTACCCAGGTAAGAGATTGTTTACTGTTTGTAAGAATTAAAATATCATAACATGACCAAAGAGAAAATCATATTCCATTTTCTTTATTCCAATAAGATTAATTTTTTGCTCCTTTTTATACCAATTGTTTCATCTCTTTTTCCCTAAAAGAATTTGCCTCCTGATTATGGTACAGTTCAGTGGGCATCGAATGCTCTCTGATGCTTTATATGCAAATTCTTTGTAATTTAGTTTAAACTGTTACCAACAGGTTACTTACTGTGGGGCCATCACAGCTTATCTGTTGTGTAATAAAATTACATCACCATCAAAAAAAATAATAATTTGAAGAAGAAAGTCTCTCGTGGTCATGGACGAAGGAAGCTATTTCTGTTGCAATATGGAGCACTTCTGCAAGGTGGTCATCGCTAGTGGTGGATCTTTTCTTTGATATATTGAATTCCATAATACAAAATGTCTGTTTGCAGATGCAAGTTGACCCAAACAGTACAAGCATCTTTTGATAAGCCCTGATCTTCGGAAAGTGCTCCCAAAGAGAAAATGCTGGAAAATCTCAGCAGGTCCGGCAGCATTTGTAGGGAGAGAAAAGAGTTAACGTTTCGAGTCAAAATTACCCTTTGTAAAGCTGAAAGCTTTGGAAAGTGCTGTTCACCGAGAGATGCGTAAAACCTTAGGAGTGGCACTGATTTGAAAGTCAATAGACTGAAAGTCAATAAACTGAAATTGGCCTCCAGTTGGAGAGTTGTCCACATTGCATTGAATAGGGAGGAGATTAAGACCATGTCATCTTCTTTCATAAAATCGTCAGAGCAGCGGGAAAATTCAGCATTCAAAGCAAGCAGCAGTGTTCTATGTTCAGTGCAACATCTTTTCAGGTTCTGATCAGATATTGTAATCTGTTGCCAAGTGGAAGGTGTGTCAACTTCTTGCCTTCAATTTAACAGGAAAAGAAGAGCTACTTTGTCATGAAGGCCTGGATAAGGAAATGCATGTCATGAGCAAAAAATCTTGTAGTTTAGAATTCAGCAGTTTAGAATTCAGTGGAATAGAATTTGGTAGTTTACATCAATGGCAAACGTGACATCAACCAGCAAGTTCACATTTTTGCCAGTCTAGCTAGAGATTCTAATAATGATCACAGTCCACATCTTCGGGGTCCTATTGATCAGAAACTGAACTGGACTAGCTATATTAATACTGCGGCTACCAGAGCAGATCAAAGGCTATAACTCATCTCCTGACCCTCCCAAAGCCTATCCACCATCTACATGCACAAGTCAAGAGTGTAATGGAAGACTCTCCACTTGCCTGGATGAGTTCAGCTCCAACAAAGACGCTCAACACAATCCAGGACAAAGAAGCCTGCCTGATTGCTCCCCTTCCACAAACATTCAATTGCTCCACCACCGGCAAACAGTGTCAGCCGTGTGTACCATCTACTGCAGCAACCCGCCAAGGTTCTTCAGCCATTACCTTCCTAACTCACAACCACTACCATCTGGAAGGAGAAGAGCAGCAGATACCTGGGAACTCCACCACCTAGAGATTCCCCTCCCAAGTCACTCATCACCCTGACTTGGAAATATATTGTCGTTCCTAAACTGTCACTGAGTCAAAATCCTGGAACTCCCTCCCAACAGCACTGTGGGTGTACCTATATCTTGGGGACTGCAGCGGTTTAAGAAGGTAACTCACCACCTTCTGATGGGCAATAAATAAATGCTGGCTTAACCAGTGACGCCCACATCCCATAAATGATTTTTAAAAAACATTTTGAGACACTGTTATTTAGTGATTTCAATAAATCTTTTCCAGTAGTTCTGTTTTTCATTGACAGTATTGAAGCCAGTTCATCTGTAAACTCAAAATTTGTGTCAATGCCTCGTATGAAAACCACCAAAGGACTCTGTCTTTAATGTCTGTGCCATAGCGAAGTAAGGAAAATCCTTTACCTTACTTTTCACTGTTGACCCAGGTTCTCCGATATTTCTTCCATACGCCTCGTCACAGTTCATCTTGTCTTGTCTGGTATTGCAGCAGAGTCAACCAACCATTCCTTTGTGAATTCTCCCTTGGAAAATGACTTGCTATTCTTTGCGATGTGTCATCATGTGGCTCGCCCTGGTAATTCCATCTTTTGGCGCATATAGTCTGGTTAAAAGAAAATTGTGCCTTTTTCTTTTGAGCAACCACCTCATGCAATTGTCTAGCTTTCTCGTCAACGATATTCTTATATCTTCTGCATGTTTGCTTTTGAAGAATCGTTTCAAGCTGTATTCCTTGACTACTGCAACACTTTGCAAATTAAGCACATAGCTTTCTCTGCTACATCCGTAAAGAGGTATTTGGAAGTACATTCCTTGTTAAACACTGGACATTTAGAATCTACTTTTCTCTTCTGCGACAAACTCACATTTGTATTACACCCCTCTACTGAAGCGTTGCAAATATGTATCCCTAGAAAACGGAAAACTGCAAAATAACTAATTTTCGCGGCTCTCCCCAATTAGCAATGTGATCATAGCAACCAAACTAAGGCCCTTACACTGCGCGCAGACATTGCATTGCCGCTGTGCAACATTCACTGAGAAAAGCAATTTTGATCAAAAAATCTTAATTATTTTTTGGTCAGGCCTGGGAGTTATGTAAGTAATTGGCGTCGGATCCGGCCTGGGGTCAGTATTTTGCCTGTCCCTGGCCTAGCCTGATGCTGCTCTCACTCGTGTAATTCCAGCAAGAAATAATGATCAGGCACATGATACCCGGATGATTTTTTTTACCCACCTCTCTGTGGCTAATTTTAGTGCCTCACTGCCTGGAGCAGATTAGCAGTACGAAAGGGCATCTAACTTGGGAGCCTTTGTTGTACGATAAGCTACTTCCCCACAGTGGAGCTGAAATATTAAAAAAAAAAAAAATTTAGTGTACCCAATTAATTTTTTCCAATTAAGGGGCAATTTAGCGTGGCCAATCCACCTAGCCTGCACATCTTTGGGTTGTGGGGGCGAAACCCACGCAAACACGGGGAGAATGTGCAAACTCCACACGGACAGTGACCCAGAGTTGCCTGCCATTTGGAAAAAGACCCTTTAATTCCTACTCTTTGTTTCCTGTCTGCCAACCAGTTTTCTATCCATCTCAATACACTACCCGTAACCCAATGCGCTCTAATTTTACACTCAAAGAGATAATTTAATTAATTGAGTCACTGGAACAGACTTGGTTTTTACCTTTCAGAAGGCAGTGGCACAGTGGTATTGTTGCTGGACTGGTAATCCAGAGACCCAGGATAATGATCCCGGGACCCGAGTTCAAATCCCACCATGGCCGGTGATGGTATTTAAACTCAATAAAATTACTTAAATTAAAAGTCTGATGGTGATCAGCAAACCATCGTCGGTTGTCATAAAAATCCATCTAATGTCACTAATTTCCTTTAGGGAAAGAAATCTGCCACCCTTACCTGGTCTGGTACATGTGACTCCAGACCCACAGCAATGTGGTTGACTCTTAAATGCCCTCTGAGACCGCCTAGTGAGCCACTCTGTTGTATTCAACAACAAAAACACAAAAGAAAAAAGGAATGAAAACCAGATGGATCACCTGGCATCGAACCAGGCACCAGAAATGCCAATGACAATCCCAGCCCTGCCGAACCTGTAAAATCCTCCTTACTAGCATCTGGGGACCTGTGCCAATGTTGGGAGAGCTGTCTCATGACCAGTTAAGCAACAGCCTGATATAGTCATACTGATTACCACATACTGGCCTCAATCAGCTGATGAATCAGAACTCTTCGATATTGAACACCTCTTAGAGGAAGCTCTTGACGATGGCAAGGGCGCAGAATATGCTCTGGGAGGGGGACTTCAATGTCCATCACCAAGAGTGGCTTGGTAGTACCACCAAAGACTGAGCTGGCCGGGTCCTAAAGGGCATAGCTGCTAGACTGAGATTGCAGTAGGTGATAAGGGGACCAACAAGAGTGACAAACATACTTGACCTCATCCTCACCAATCTGCCTGTTGCAGATGTATCTGTCCATGACCGTATCGGTAGAAGTGACCATCGCACAGTCATTGTGGAAACAAAGGCCTGTCTTCACATTGAGGATACCCTCCATCGTGTTGTGTGGCGCTACCACCGCACTAAATGGGATAGACTTGAACAGATTTAGCAACTTGAGACTTGGCATCCATGAGGCGCTGTGGCCATCAGCAGCAGCAGAATTTTATTCAACCCCACTCTGCAACCTCATGGCCTGGCATATCCCCACTCAACCATTACCACTAGCCAGAGGATCAACCCTGGTTCAATGAAGAGTGCAGGGGAGCATGCCAGGAGCAACATCATGCATACCGAAAAATGAGGTGTCAACCTGGTGAAGCTAAAACACTGGACTACTTGTGTGCCAAACAACATAAGCAACAAGTAATAGACAGAGTTAAGTGATTCAACAACAAACGTATCAGATCTAAGCTCTGCAGTACTGCCACATCCAGCCGTGAATGTTGGTGGACAATTAAACAACTCACTGGAAGAGGAGGCTCCACAAATATCCCCATCCTCGATGATGGAGGAGCCCAGCACATATGTGCAGTAGATAAGGCTGAAGCATTCGCAACAATCTTCTGCCAGAAGTGCCGAGTGGATGATGCATCTTGGTCTCCTTCAGACCTCCGCAGCATCATAGATATCAGTCTTCAGCCAGTACAGTTCACTCCATGTGATATCAAGAAACGGCTGAAGGCACTGGATACTGCAAAGGCTATGGGCCCTGACAATATTCCGGCAATAGTATGGAAGATTTGTGCTCCAGAATTGCGTACATCTATAATAGTGGCATCTCCCTGGCAATGTGCAAAATTGCCCAGGTGTGTCCTGTACACAAGATACAGGACAAATCCAACCCAGCCAATTACCGCCCGATCCGTCTACTCTCCATCATCCACAAAGTGATGGAAGGGGTCATGATCAGTGCTATCAAGCAGCACTTACTTAGCAATAACCTGCTCACGGATGCTCAGTTTTGGTTCCGCCAAGATCATTCAGCACCTGACTTCATTAGAGACTTGGTTCAAACATGGGCATGACGGCACAGTGGTTAGCACTGCTGCCTCACAACTCCAGGGACCCGGGTTCAATTCCGGTCTCTGGTGACTGTGTGGAGTTTTCACTTTCAGTCTGCTCTGGGTGCTCCTGTTTCCTCCCACCGTCCAAAGATGCATAAGTTAGGTGGATTGGCCAGGCTAAATTGCCTCTTAGGGTGGGGTTGCAGGAATAGAACGGGGGATTGGGCCTCGGAAGGGTGGTCTTTCAAAGGGCTGGTGCATACTCAATGTGCCGAATGGCCTCCTTCTGTACTGTAGGGATTCCATAATATGGACTAAAGAGCTGAATGCCATAAGTAAATGACTGCCGTTGACATCAAGGCAGTATTTGACAGAGTATGGCATCAAAGAGCCCTAGTTAAACTGGAGTCAGTGGGAATCGGGGAAAACTATCCACTGGTTGGAGTCATACCCAGCACAAGGAAAATGCTTGTGCTAGTTGGAGATCAATCATCTCAGCTCCAGGACATCACTGCAGGAGTTCCTCAGGCTAATGTCCTAGGCCTATCCGTTTTCAGCTGCTTCATCAGAGCAGGTCAAAGGCTAGGAATCCTACGGCGAGTAACTTGCCTCCTGAACCCCCCCCCCCCCCAAAAGCCTGTCAACCATCAATCCACTGTCGAGTGCCCCAGCAGCTCAAAACATACCCATACCCACAGTCACAGCTTCTGAAATCAGATTGGCCTTCATGAAAGTGAACTCTCGAAAGACAACGGGTCAGAATGGGATCCCTGGTCATGCACTCAAGAGTCTGCACGGACCAGCTCGCAGGTGTGTTCGTGGACATCTTCAACCTGTCCCTACTCTGCTCCGATGTCCCTACCTCCTTCAAGAAGACCACCATCATACCGATCCCAAAGAAGAACCTGGCAACGTGACCACCATCCGGTGGCCCTGACATCAATCGTAATGATGCGCTTCGAGAGGTTGGTCATGAAGCGCATCAACTCCATACTTCCAGAATACCTAGATCCACTGCAATTCACGTACCACCGCAACCGGTCCACAGCAGATGCCATCTCCCTGGCCCTTCACTCATCCCTAGAGCATCTCCACAACAAGGACACCTACATCAGACTCCAATTTATTGACTACAGTTCCGCCTTCACCATAAGGTCACGGTGATCATGGGGGACTTCAATATGCAGGTGGATTGGGTAAATAACGTAGCCAGTGGATCCAAAGAAAAGGAATTCATGGAATGCTTACAAGATGGCTTTTTGGAACAGCTTGTCATGGAGCCCACAAGGGAGCAGGCTATTCTGGACCTAGTGCTATGTAATGAACCAGACTTTATAAAAGATCTTAAAGTAAGGGAACACTTAGGAAGCAGTGATCATAATATGGTTGAGTTCAGTCTGCAGTTTGAAAGAGAGAAGGCAAAATCGGATGTAATGGTGTTACAGTTAAATAAAGGTAATTACGAAGGCATGAGAGAGGAACTGGCGAAAATCGACTGGAAGCAGACCCTAGTGGGGAAGACAGCAGAGCAAAAATGGCAGGAGTTTGTATGCATAATTGAGGACATTGTACAGAGGTTCATCCCCAAGAAAAGAAAGATTATCCGGGGAGGGATTAGACAGCCATGGCTGACAAAGGAGGTCAGGAAATGTATCAAAGAAAAAGAGAGATCCTATAAAGTGGCCAAAAGCACTGGGAAATCAGAAGATTGGGAAGGCTACAAAAACAAACAGAGGTTAACAAAGAGACAAATAAGGAAGGAGAGGATCAAATATGAAGGCAGGCTAGCCAGTAATATAAGAAATGATAGTAAAAGTTTCTTTCAATACATAAGAAACAAACGACAGGCCAAAGTAGACATTGGGCCAATTCAAACTGATTCCGGAAGGCTAGTGATGGGAGACGAGGAAATGGCTGGAGAACTTAATAAGTACTTTGCGTCTGTCTTCACAGTGGAAGACATGAGTAATATCCCAAAAATTATAGAGGGTCAGGGGGCTGAGTTGAGTATGGTTGCCATTACAAAAGAGATGGTGCTAAAAAAGCTAAAAGGTCTTAAAATTGACAAATCTCCTGGCCCCGATGGGCTACACCCTAGAGTTCTGAGGCAGGTGGCTAAAGAAATAGCGGAAGCGTTGGTTGAGATCTTTCAAAAATCACTGGAGTCAGGGAAAGTCCCGAACGATTGGAAGATCGCTGTTGTAACCCCCTTGTTCAAGAAAGGATCAAGACAAAAGATGGAAAATTATAGGCCAATTAGCCTAACCTCGGTTGTTGGTAAAATTCTAGAATCGATCGTTAAGGATGAGATTTCTAAATTCTTGGAAGAGCAGGGTCGGATTAGAACAAGTCAACATGGATTTAGTAAGGGGAGGTCGTGCCTGACGAACCTGTTAGAATTCTTTGAGGAGGTGACAAGTAGGTTAGACCAGGGAAACCCAGTGGATGTGGTCTATCTGGATTTCCAAAAGGCCTCTGATAAGGTGCCACACAGGAGGCTGCTGAGTAAGGTGAGGGCCCATGGTGTTCGAGGTGAGCTACTGGCATGGGTTGAAGATTGGCTGTCTGACAGAAGGCAGAGAGTTGGGATAAAAGGTTCTTTTTCGGAATGGCAGCCGGTGACCAGCGGTGTCCCACAGGGTTCAGTGTTGGGGCCGCAGCTGGTCACCATATATATTAATGATCTGGATGAAGGGACTGGGGGCATTCTAGCGAAGTTTGCCGATGATACAAAGTTAGGTGGTCAGGCAGGTAGTGCTGAGGAAATGGGGAGGCTGCAGAAGGATCTAGACAGTTTGGGAGAGTGGTGCAGGAAATGGCTAATGCAATTCAACGTGAGAAAATGTGAGGTCTTGCACTTTGGAAAAAAGAATCCAAGCATAGACTACTTTCTAAACGGTGAGAAAATTCATAATGCCAAAGTACAAAGGGATCTGGGAGTGCTAGTCGAGGATTCCCTAAAGGTAAACATGCAGGTTGAATCTGTGATTAAGAAAGCGAATGCAATGTTGTCATTTATCTCAAGAGGGTTGGAATATAAAAGCAGCGATGTGCTACTGAGCCTTTATAAGGCTCTGGTTAGGCCCCATTTGGAGTACTGTGTCCAGTTTTGGGCCCCACATCTCAGGAAGGACATACTGGCACTGGAGCGTGTCCAGCGGAGATTCACACGGATGATCCCTGGAATGGCGGGTCTAACATATGATGAACGGCTGAGGATCCTGGGATTGTATTCATTGGAGTTTAGAAGGTTAAGGGGAGATCTAATAGAAACTTACAAGATAATACATGGCTTAGAAAGGGTGGACGCAAATAAACTGTTTCCGTTAGGCGAGGAGACGAGGACCCGTGGGCACAGCCTTAGAATTAGAGGGGGTAAATTCAGAACAGAAATGCGGAGACATTTCTTCAGCCAGAGAGTGGTGGTCCTGTGGAATTCATTGCCGCGGAGTGCAGTGGAGGCCGGGACGCTAAATGGCTTCAAGGCAGAGATAGATAAATTCTTGATGTCGCGAGGAATTAAGGGCTACGGGGAGAATGCTGGTAGGTGGAGTTGAAATGCCCATCAGCCATGATTGAATGGTGGAGTGGACTCGATGGGCCGAATGGCCTTACTTCCACTCCTATGTCTTATGGTCTTATAATCCCAATCACGTTCATATCAAAGCTCCAAAAGCTAGCACTTGGCTCCTCACTCTGCAACTGGATCCTCGACTTGCTGACCACAGACCACAATCAGTAAGAATAAACAACAAAATCTCCTCCATGATAGTCCTCAACAAAACCTCCCCCATGATAGTCCTCGATACCGGGGACCCGCAAGGCGTACTTAGCTCCTTACTATACACCCTGTACACACACGGCTGCTTGGCAAACTTTGGTTCCAACTCAGTCTACAAGTTTGCTGACGACACAACCGTAGTGTGCTGGATCTCGGACAACAATGAATCAGAATACAGGAGGGAGATAGAGAACCTAGTGGAATGGTGTAACTACAACAATCTATCCCTCAGTGCCAGCAAAACTAAAGAGCTGGGCATTGGCTTCAGGAAGCAAAGTACTGTACACACCCTCGTCTGCATCAACAGGGCCGAGGTGGAGATGGTTGACAGCTTCAAATTCCTAGTTGTGCACATCTCCAAACATCTGTCCTGGTCCACCCACGTCGATGCTACCACCAAGAAAGCACAACAGCGCCGTTAGTTCCTCAGGAAACTATGGAATTCGGTATGTCCACACAGACTCTTACCAACTTTTACAGATGCACCTTAGAAAGCATCCTATCTGGCTGCATCACAGCCTGGTATGGCAACTGCTCGGCCCAAGACCGCAAGAAACTTCAGAGAGTCTTGAACACAGCCCAGTCCATCACACAAACCTGCCTCCCACTCATTGATTCCACCTACATCTCCCACTGCCTTGGGAAAGCGGGCAGCATAATCAAAGACCCCTCTCACCTGGCTTACTCACTCTTCCAACTTCTTCCATAGGGCAGGAAATACAAAGGTCTGAGAACACACACGGACAGATTCAAAAACAACTTCTTACCCGCTGTTACCAGACTCTTAAAACAACCCTCTTATGGACTGATCTGATTAATACTACACTCCTATAAGCTTCACCAATGCCGGTGTCTATGTATTTACATTGTGTACCTTGTGTTGCCCTGTTATGTATTTTCTTTTTATTTATTTTCATGTACTAAATGATCTGTTTGAGCTGCTCGCCGAAAAATACTTTTCACTCTACCTCGGTACACGTGACAATAAACAAATCCATCCATCCACCATCAACAAAGCACAAGTCAGGAGCGGAATGGAATACTCTCCACTTGCCTGGATAAATGCAGCTTTCACCTCCCTCCCTATTCTTGTTAAAACATCTAAACCATGGAGCATCGAACAACCATTCCTGCCCCTGTGAAATCCATGTCTCCGTAATGGCCACAACATCATAGTTCCAAGGACCGATCCATTGCCTCCGTTATTCCTGACATTCCTTGCATTGAAACAGACTCACTTTAACCTATCCCACTGAGTGCAACTTTGCCCTATTAACTGTCTATCCTTCCTCACAGACTCGCTGCATACTATTTCTGCTCTGTTCAACAGCTACCTTATCCTCTGATCCATAGCTCTGGTTCCCATTCCCTGCCAAACTAGTTTAAACCCTCCCGAAGAGCTCCAGCAAACCCCCCACCCAGGATATTGCCTTTATATATTGCCCTTTCTTCACTGTCACTGGGAAAAATCCTGGCACTCCCTCCCTAACAACACGGTGGGAGTACCTACACCTCGAGGACTGCAGCGGTTCAAGAAGGCAACTCACCACCACTTCCTTAAGGGTAACTTGTGATGGGCAATAAATGCTGGTTTAACCTGTGATGCTGACATTCCATAAATTAATTTTTAAAAGGATGCTTCCTCCCTTGGGGCAATTGAGAAGGAGCGGTCAGAATTTTAGGATAAGGTGTAGCAGAATTAAAAGTTTTTTTTATTATAAATTTAGAATACCCAATTCATTTTTTCCAATTAAGCGGCAATTTAGTGTGGCCAATCCACCGAGCCTGCACGTCTTTGGGTTGTGGGGGTGCAATCCACGCAAACACGGGGAGAATGTGCAAACACCACATGGACAGTGACACAGAGCCGGGATCGAAACTGAGACCTCAGCGCCGTGAGGCAGCATAGCTAACCCACTGTGCCACCGTGCTGCCCTGATTTAAAACAGAGTTGAGATGAAATTATTTCTCTCAAAGGGTTGTGAATCTTTGGAATTTACTACTCCAGAGTGCGGTGGATGATGGGACATTGAATAAATTTAAGGAGGAGATGGACAGTTTATTAACGGGTTGAAGGGTTATGGATAATGGGCAGGAAAATGGAGTTGAGGCTGAGATGAGATCAGCCATGATCCTACTCCTTAGTGGAGTGGGCTTGAGCGGCTGAATTGTCTACTCCTCCTCGTTCTTGTGTTGCTTTTTTGAAACAAGTTAGGAACAAGTTGGTGAATAGTCTGCACGTTTTATGGAAGCCTTCCTCCGATCCTTTAATGGCATATTCTATTTTCACTAGTGTGAGAGGTTCTGTCAGGTCGGACAGCCAGTCTGCAGCCTTGGGTGATGCTGCCGATCATTAGCCAGTTGGAGTCTGGTTGGCTATCAGGGGGACAAACGCTAGGCCGTTCGCCCCTCTCCCCATGAAGAGCTCAGGCTGTTCTGACACTCGAACAACGCCACTAGCGTTGGGCCAGGTTCCACCCTTACCCCCACAACCTTGGATATGAAGAAGGATGTCCAGTACTCGACAAGTCTGGGGATGACAAGAACATGTGGGTGTGGTTGGCTGGGCCTCCTTGAAACCGTTCACACTCGTCCTCCACCTCCGGGAAGACCCGTCTCATTCTTGTTCTGGTTAGGTACGCGCTGTGCACCACCTTTAGTTGCATAAGGCTCAGCCTTGCGCACATGGCGGTGAAGTTTGCCCTTTGCAGTATTTCAATCCAGAGTCCTCCCCTCATCTGCCTGCCCAGCTCTTCCTCCCATTTCTCCCTTGTCTTGTTCAGGGGTGATCTGTGGATGTCTGTATAGTTCCCATCTCCTAGCCAGTCCACAGTCATTAGTCTGTCCACTAGTGAGTGTCCTGGTACCTGGGGGAATGCTTTTTTTAAATAAATTTAATGCACCCAATTAATTTTTTCCAATTAAGGGGCATTTAGTGTGTCCAATGCACCTAGCTTGCGCATCTTTGGGTTGTGGGGGCGAAACCCACGCAAACATGGGGAGAATGTGCAAACTCCAGACAGACAGTGACCCAGAGCCGGGATCGAACCTGGGACCTCGGCGCCGTGAGACTGCAGGGCTAACCCACTGCACCACCCTGCTGCCCATACCTGAAGGAATGTTGTTGTCTCCTTGCGGAGGAAGTTTTTGATTTGATTGTATCTTAGTTTGTTCCCTATCGGTAGGTGGAACTTGTACGCGAGTTCCCCTAGGGTCGCTACACTGCCTTCTACATACATTTCTCCTACTGTCAGAGTATGTTCGACCTGTCTCCACATTTTGAAGGATATGTCCACTGTCTTGGGGGTGAATTTGCAGTTTTTGCAGTTGGGGTCCATAGTGGACATTTCAGTCAGACCAAAGTGATGTTGCAGTTGGTTCTATGTTCTCAGCATGTGGCTGCTACCTCTGAACATTTTGAGTATCTGACTGGGTGGTCGGGGGGATGTCCCCGTGCAGGAACTGTCCTCCATTCTGCACCCGATTCCTTGACCCATCCCCATACCCTTTAAGCAGTGGCCACCCAGTGGTAGTAAGAAGTCTTACAACACCAGGTTAAAGTCCAACTGGTTTGTTTCGAATCGCAGGCTTTCGGAGCACAGCTCCTTCCTCAGGGATATTCCAGAGGGATATAGATAGTTTAAGTGAATGGGCAAGGGTCTGGCAAATGGAGTACAATCTTGGTAAATGTGAAGTGATCCATTTGGTAGGAATAACAGCAAGATGGACTTTTATTTAAATGGTAAAAAAATGCAGCATGCTGATGTGCAGAGGGATTTGGGTGTTCTTGTGCATGAATTGCAAAAAGTTGGTTTGCAGGTGCAGCAGGTAATTAAGAACGAACAAGGAAAATTGCAGCATAGGGACTTCCGGTTGCGGCTATGCGGAGCTAAGCCGCACGTTCGGCAGCTCCCACCAGGAACGGACTTTTGGGCTCCTTTTAGGGCCCCCAGCGGTACTTGTTCGACGGTTCCTGACGTGGGAAGGAGTCAGCAGCATTTCCCCAACAGTATATGGCCTGCACCAGGAGTGGGGCGAGCAAGATAGCGGAGGCAGCGCCAAAGCAAAAGCGAGGGAAGAAGCACAAGATGGCGGCTGGCGGAGACCAAGAGGCATGGAGGCAGTGGGCGCAGGAGCAGCAGGATGCTCTCCAGCGCTGCTTTCGGGAGCTCAAAGCAGAGCTGCTAGAGCCGTTGAAGGTTTCCATCGACAAGCTGCTGGAGACTCAGACAGCCCAGGGGGTGGCAATCCGGGAGATCCGACAGCAGGCCTCTGAAAGAGAGGATGAGGCCTCAGCCCTCGCGGTAAAGGTGGAGATGCATGAAGCACTCCATAAAAAGTGGCAGGAGCGGTTCAAGGAGATGGAGAACCGGTCGAGGCGGAAAAACTTGCGGATCCTGGGCCTTCCGAGGGGCTGGAGGGATCAGACATGGGGGCCTACGTGGTCATCCTGCTGAATTCGCTGATGGGAGCTGGGTCCTTCCAGGGGTCCCTGGAGCTGGAGGGGGCCCACAGAATACTGGCAAGAAGGCCCAAGCCGAATGAGCCGCCACGGGCGGTGCTGGTGCGGTTCCACCGGTTCGCTGACTGGGAGTGTGTGCTCAGGTGGGCCAAGAAGGAGCGGAGTAGCAGGTGGGAGAACGCGGTGGTACGGATCTACCAGGACTGGAGTGCGGAGGTGGCTAAGCGGAGGGCCGGGTACAACCGGACGAAGGCGGTGCTGCACAGAAAAGGAGTGAAGTTCGGCATGTTGCAGCCGGTGCGTTTGTGGGTCACCTACAAGGACCGACACTTTTACTTCGAGTCCCCGGAGGAGGCGTGGGCCTTTGTGCAGGCCGGGAAGTTGGACTCAAACTGAGGGTTTGGTACGGGGGTCTGTATGTAACTGTTATATTGTCTGAGGGGGGGGGGGTTTCTGTTTAATGCTGGTTCTGTATCGTTTTCAGGGCGGGTGGGGGACTGTCTTTTTGCGTGGGTTCGGTGGATGGGCTCGAGGAGGGGGGTAGACTTGCAGTGCGGGGAGCTGATGGTGGGAAGGGGGGCTGGGGCTCCGAGAAGGGATTGGGCCGACAATGGGAGCTGCTTTAGAGAAGGCGGGGTCGGGCAGGTGGAAAGCGCGGGCAAAAGCCCGCGCTGAGGATTGATGGGGGCGGGGTCGGAGCTGGGAAGCACGGGCTTTTTTCCCCGCGTGAGAGCAGGAGGGGGAGGAGCAGAGCCTGCTGGTGGGCACTGGGGAGGAGGGGTAGTCCCACGCTGGGAGGGGTCGGAGGAGTGGCGGGAGTTGCCGGGGTCAGCAGGAGTCAGCTGGGAACGGGCCTAGCGGGGGGCGCGGGCAAGTGGCGGGCAGAGGAAGGGTTATGGCTAGTTGGCGGGGGAGGGGGCCAGGGGCCCCCTGATCCGGGTGATAACCTGGAATGTGAGGGGACTGAATGGGCCGGTCAAACGGGCCCGTGTTTACGCACCTGAAGGGGCTGAAGGCGGACGTGGCTATGCTTCAGGAGACGCACCTGAAGGTGGCGGACCAGGTTAGACTGAGGAAGGGATGGGTAGGCCAAGTGTTTCATTCAGGGCTGGATGCAAAAAATCGGGGGGGGTGGCGATCCTGGTAGGAAAGAGGGTGTCGTTTGAGGCGTCGAATATGGCGGCGGACAGCGGCGGGAAGTATGTGATAGTGAGCGGCAAGCTGCAGGGGGAGCGGGTGGTGCTGGTTAACATATACGCCCCGAACTGGGACGATGCGGGTTTTATGCGGCGCATGTTGGGCCGCATTCCAGATCTGGAGATACAGCTTCATTACAGTGCTGGATCCGCCACTGGATCGATCTAGGGCGGGTAGGAGGCCAGCGGCGGCTAAGGTGTTGAGGGGTTCATGGACCAGATGGGAGGGATGGATCCTTGGAGGTTTGCGAGGCCGAGGGCCAGGGAGTTTCCATTCTTCTCCCATGTGCACAAGGCCTATTCCCAGATCAATTTTTTTGTTATGAGCAGGGGGCAGATTTCGAGGGTGGAGGATGCCGAATATTTGGCGATAGCCATTTCGGATCATGCCCCGCACTGGGTGGACCTCGAGCTGGGGGAGGAGAGAGACCAGCGCCCGCTCTGGCGCTTGGAGGTGGGGCTGCTGGCAGATGAGGAGGTGGCCGAGAGGGTTCGAGGATATATCAAGAGGTACCTGGAGGCCAATGATAATGGGGAGGTCCGAGTGGGGACGGTCTGGGAGGCATTGAAGGCGGTGATTAGAGGGGAGTTGATACACATCCGAGCCCATAGGGAGAGGAGAGGGGGAGGCTGGTGGGGGAGTTGGTGAGGGTGGATAGGAGATACGCGGAGGCTCCGGAGGAGAGATTGCTGGGACAGCGGCGTAGTCTTCAGGCCAAGTTTGTCCTATGGACCACCAGAAGGCGGAAGCTCAGTGGAAGAAGGCACAGGGAGCGGTGTATGAATATGGGGAGAAGGCGAGTAGGATGCTGGTGCATCAGCTTCGTAAGCGGGATGCGGCCAGGGAGGTTGGTGGAGTTAAGGATAGGGGAGGGAATGTGGTGCGAAGGGGGGTAGGCATGAATGGGGTCTTCAGGGACTTTTACGGGGAATTGTATCGGTCTGAACCCCCAGCGGAGGGGGGGTGGAATGAGGCGCTTCTTGGACCGGCTGCGATTCCCGAGGGTGGAGGAGGGGCAGGTGGAGGGACTGGAGGCGCCGATTGAGCTGGAGGAGCTGGTCAAAGGGATAGGGGGCATGCAGTCGGGGAAGGCGTCGGGGCCGGATGGGTTCCCAGTCGAATTCTATAAAATGTATGCAGACCTGCTGGGTCCCCTGTTGGTTAGGACCTTCAACGAGGCAAGGGATGGGGGGGCTTTGCCCCCGACTATGTCCCGGGCGCTGATTTCATTGATCCTTAAGCGGGACAAGGACCCCATGCAGTGTGGATCATACAGGCCGATCTCGTTGTTAAATGTAGACGTCAAGCTGTTGGCAAAGATCTTGGCCACAAGGATAGAGGACTGTGTGCCGCGGGTCATCCACGAGGATCAGGCGGGGTTCGTGAAGGGAAGGCAGCTGAACACCAACATACGGAGGCTCTTGAATGTTATAATGATGCTGGCGGGGGAAGCGGAGATAGTGGTGGCGCTAGAGGCGGAGAAGGCCTTTGATAGGGTTGAGTGGGGGTACTTCTGGGAGGTACTGGAAAGGTTTGCGTTTGGGGAGGGGTTTGTCAGTTGGGTGAGGTTATATGAGGCCCCGATGGCGAGCGTGGCAACGAATAGGAGGAGATTGGAGTACTTCCGGTTACATCGAGGGACGAGACAGGGGTGTCCCTTGTCCCCCCTGGTCTTTGCGTTGGCAGTCGAACCCCTGGCCATGGCGTTGAGGGAGTCGAGGAACTGGAGGGGACTGGTGCGGGGTGCTTTATGCAGATGACTTATTGTTATGTGTGGCGGACCCAGTGGGGGGAATGCCGGAGGTGATGAAGGTTCTCAGGGAATTTGGGGACTTCTCAGGGTAGAAGCTCAACCTGGGGAAGAGCGAACTGTTCGTCGTGCACCCGAGGGATCAGGAGGAGGGGAATTGGAAGGCTCCCACTAAAAAGGGCAGAGAGGAGCTTCAGGTACTTGGGGTCCAGGTGGCCAGGAGCTCCCCCACACAAACTTAACCGTACAAGGCTGGTGGAGCAAATGGAGGAGGAGTTTAAAAGATGGGACATGTTGCTGCTGTCGCTGGAGGGCTGGGTGCAGTCAGTCAAGATGACGGTGCTCCCGAGGTTTTTGTTCCTGTTCCATTGCCTCCCCATCCTTATCCCGAAGGCCTTTTTTAGGAGGGTCAACAGGAGCACTACGGGGTTTGTGTGGGCGCATGGGACCCTGAGGGTGAAAAGGGTGTTTTTGGAGCGGAGCAGGGATGGTGGGGGGGGCAGGCGCTGCCCAACCTCTGTGGGTACTATTGGGCTGCCAACGCAGCAATGGTGCGTGAGTGGGTAATGGACTGGGAGGGGGCAGCATGGAAGAGGATGGAGATGGCGTCCTGTGTGGGCAAGAGCCTGGAGACGCTGGTAACGGCGCCGCTGCCACTCCCTCCAACGACGTATTCTACAAGCCCGGTGGTGGTGGCTACCCTCAGAATTTGGGGGCAATGGAGACGGCACAGGCGGGAGGTGGGGGTCTCGATGAGGTCCCCGATACGGGGGAACCACCGGTTTGTTCCAGGGATAATTGATTGTGGGTTCCTGAGTTGGCACAGGGCAGGTGTTAGGAGGTTGAGGGACCTGTTTGTAGACGGGAAGTTTGCGAGCCTGGGTGAGTTAGATGGGAAGTTCGGGCTCCCCCGGGGAACATTTTTAGGGACATGCAGATAAAGGCGTTTGCCAGACAGCAGGTGGCGGAGTTCCCTCTGTTACCCCGCGTGGGGTCCAGGATAGGGTGCTCTCGGGGGTGTGGGCTGGAGAGGGGAGGATTTCCGACATGTACCAATTGATGCAGGAGGTAGACGAGGCCTCGGTGGAGGAGCTGAAGGGTAAATGGGAAGAGGAGCTGGGTGAGGAGCTGGTGGAGGGGATGTGGGCGGATGCTCTGGAAAGAGTAAACTCCTCCTTTTCTTGTGCGAGGCTTCGCCTCATACAGTTCAAGGTGCTACATCGGGCTCATATGACCGGGACGAGGATGAGTATGTTCTTTGGGGGCGAGGACAGGTGTACTAGGTGCTCGGGGAGCCCAGCGAACCATGCCCATGTGTTCTGGGCATGCCCAGCGCTGGGGGAAGTTTGGAAGGGGGTAGCAAGCACGGTGTCGAGGGTGGTAGGATCCAGGGTCAATCCAGGCTGGGGACTCGCAATATTTGGGGTTGCAGTGGAGCCGGGAGGGCAGGAGGCGAAAGAGGCCGGTGTTCTGGCCTTTGCGTCCCTAGTAGCCCGGCGGAGGATTCTTCTTCAGTGGAAGGATGCGAGGCCCCCAAGCGTGGAAGCCTGGATTAATGATATGGCGGGGTTTATCAAATTGGAGAGGGTGATATTTGCCCTGAGGGGATCAGTACAGGGGTTTTTTTTTAAATTTAGATTACCCAGTTATTTTTTCCAATTAAGGGGCAATTTAGCGTGGCCAATCCACCTCCTCTGCACATTTTTGGGTTGTGGGGGCGAAACCCACGCAGACACGGGGAGAATGTGCAAACTCCACACGGACAGTGACCCAGAGCCGGGATCGAACCTGGGACCCCAGCGCCGTGAGGCGGTTGTGCTAACCACTAGGCCACCGTGCTGCCCCTATACAAGGGTTTTTCAGGTGGTGGCAGCCTTTCCTAGATTTCCTGGCAGAACGGTAGGGAAAAAGACCTGTGGCGGGGGGGGGGGGGGGGGGGGTCGTTTCTGTGGGTTGGGTTGAAGGGACGTGTATATGTGTTCTTCGTTTATGACGGGCGTTAATCTATTTCTTCTTTTTTGCATTTAACGGGAGGGGGGGGGTTTGCTCTTTTATGTTTTCTTAGTTGTTAATGTTTTTTTGTTAATATTTTCTGTTACTGATATTTTGTGAAAATCTGAATAAAAATTATTTAAAAAAAAAGAAAATTGCAGCACAGGAACAGGCCCTTCGGCCCTCCCAGCCTGTGCCGATCCAGATCCTTTACCTAAACCTGTCACCTATTTTCCAAGGATCTACTTTCCCCTTTTCCCCGCCCGTTCATATATCTGTCTAGATGCATCTTAAATGATGCTATCGTGCCCGGCTCTACCACGTCCACAGGCAAAGCGTTCCAGGCACCCACCACCCTCTGCGTAAAAAACTTTCCACGCACATCTCCCTTAAACTTTCCCCCTCTCACCTTGAAATCGTGACCCCTTGTAATTGACACCCCCACTCTTGGAAAAAGCCTGTTACTATCCACCCTGTCCATACCTCTCATCATTTTGTAGACCTCAGTCAGGTCCCCCCTCACAAAAACAATCCTAATCTACTCAACCTTTCTTCATAGCTGGCACCCTCCATACCAGGCAACATC
Source organism: Scyliorhinus canicula (assembly GCF_902713615.1). Taxonomy (NCBI): domain Eukaryota; kingdom Metazoa; phylum Chordata; class Chondrichthyes; order Carcharhiniformes; family Scyliorhinidae; genus Scyliorhinus; species Scyliorhinus canicula. The sequence continues at coordinate 172,984,750 of NC_052150.1, forward strand.
CTGGTGAACCTCCTCTCACCCTCTCTAAAGCATCCACATCCTTCTGGTAATGTGGCGACCAGAACTGCACGCAGTATTCCAGGCCTAACCAAAGTCCTATACAACTGTAACATGACCTGCCGACTCTTGTACTCAATACCCCGTCCAATGAAGGCAAGCATGCTTTATGCCTTCTTGACCACTCTCTCAACCTGCGTTGCCACCTTCAGGGTACGATGGACCTGAACTCCCAGATCTATCTGTACATCAATTTTCCCCAGGACTCTTCCATTGACCGTATATATTGACCGTATAGTCCGCTCTTGAATTAGATCTTCCAAAATGCATCACCTTGCATTTGCCTGGATTGAACTCCCATCTGCCATTTCTCTGCCCAACTCTCCAATCTGTCTATATTTTACTGTATTCTCTGACAGTCCTCCTCGCTGTCTGCAACTCCACCAATCTTAGTATCATCTGCAAACTTGCTAATCAGACCACCTATATCTTCGTCCAGATCTTTTATGCATATCACAAACAACAGTGGTCTGTGCATGGATCCCTGTGGAACACCACTCGTCACCTTTCTCCATTTTGAGACACTCCCTTCCACCACTACTCTGTCTCCTGTTGCCCAGCCAATTCTTTATCCATCTAGCTAGTACACCCTGAACCCCATACAACTTCACTTTTTCCATCAACCTGCCATGGGAAACTTTATCTAATGCCTTTCTGAAGTCCATGTATGTGACATCTACAGCCCTTCCCTCATCAATTAACTTGAAATGAAATGAAAATCACTTATTGTCACGAGTAGGCTTCAATGAAGTTACTGTGAAAAGCCCCTCGTCACCACATTCCAGCCTGTCCGGGGAGGCTGGTACGGGAATCGAACCGTGCTGCTGGCCTGCTTGGTCTGCTTTAAAAGCCAGCGATTTAGCCCAGTGAGCTAAACCAGCCCCTAATTAACTTTGTCACTTCCTCAAAGAATTCTATTAGGTTTGTAAGACATGACCTTCCCTGCACAAAACCATTCTGCCTATCATTGATAAGTCTATTTTCTTCCATATGTGAATAGATCCTATCCCTCAGTATCTTCTTCAACAGTTTGCCTACCACTGACATCAAACTCACAGGTCTATAATTCCCTGGATTATCCCTGGTACCCTTCTTAAACAAAGGGACAACATTAGCAATTCTCCAGTCCTCCGGGACCTCATCCGTGCTCAAGGATGCTGCAAAGATATCTGTTAAGGCCTCAGTTATTTCGTCCCTCGCTTCCCTCAGTAACCTGGGATAGATCCCATCCAGACCTGGGGACTTGTCCATCTTAATGCCTTTTAGAATACCCAAAACTTCCCCCTTCCTTATGCCAACTTGACCTAGAGTATTTAAACATCATCCCTAACCTCAACATCCGTCATGTCCCTCTCCTTGGTGAATACCGATGCAAAGTACTCATTAAGAATCTCACCCATTTCATCTGACTCCACACATAAATTCCCTCTTTTGTCTTTGAGTGGCCAATCCTTTCTCTAGTTACCCTCTTGCTTCTTATATACGAATAAAAGGCTTTGGGATTTTCCTTAACCCTGTTAGCCAAAGATATTTCATGACCCCTTTTAGCCCCTTCTCTTGCGCGTTTGAGATTTGTCCCACTTTCCCGATATTCTTCCAAAGCTTCATCAGTTTTAAGTCGCCTAGATCTTATGTATGCTTCCTTTTTCATCTTAGCTCGCCTTACAATTCCACCCGTCATCCATGGTTCCCTAATCTTGCCATATCTCTCCCACATTTTCACAGGGACATGTCTGTCCCGCACTCTAATCAACCTTTCCTTAAAAGACTCCCACATTTCAAATGTGGATTTACCCTTAAACAGCTGCTCCCAATCCACATTCCCTAGCTCCTCCCGAATTTTGTTGTACTTGGCCTTTCCCCAATTTAGCACTCTTCCTTTAGGACCACACTTGTCTTTGTCCATGAGTATTCTAAAACATACGGAATTGTGATCGCTATTCCCAAAGTAATCACCGACTGAAACTTCAACCAAGTGGCCGGGATCATTCCCCAATACCAGGTCCAGTATGGCCCCTTTCCGAGTTGGACTATTTACATATTGCTCTAAAAAACTCTCCTGGATACTCCTTACAAATTCTGCTCCATTTACGCCTCCAACACTACATGAGCCCCATTCAATGTTGGGGAAGTTAAAATCTCCCATCATGACCACCCTATAGCTCCTACATTTTTCTATAATCTGTCTACATGTTTGTACTTTTACTTCACGCTCGCTTTTGGGAGGCCTGTAGTAAAGTCCCAACAGTGTTACTGCACCCTTCCTATTTCTTAGCTCTACCCATATTGCCTCAGTGCGCGAATCCTCCATCGTGCCCTCCTTAATCACAGCTGTGATATCATCTCTGACGAGTAATGCAACTCCTCCACCCCTTTTACCTCCCTCTCTATCCCTCCTGAAGCATCTATACCCTGGGATATTCAGTTGCCAGTCCTGCCCTTCCCTCAACCAAGTCTCAGTAATACCAATAACAACATATTCCCAGGTACTAATCCAAGCCCTGAGTTCATCTGCCTCACCTGCTGCACTTCTTGCATTAAAACAAATGCACCTCAGACCATCTGCCCATTTGTGTTCATCATCTTGTCCCTGTGTACTCTTCCCCTTAGTCACATTGAGTTTATTATCTAGTACCTTACTGGCTTTAGTTGCTGCCTCTTTACTGACCTCTAACTTCCTAATCTGGTTCCCATCCCCCTGCCACATGGAATTTGTCCTTCATTGTTAGAGGGATGGAGTTTAAAAACTGGGATGTTATGTTGCAGCTGTATAGTGTGCTGGTGCGGCCACACATGGAGTTTTGAACTCCTTACTTGAGAAAGGATGTACTGGCACTGGAGGGGGTGCAGAACAGATTCACTAGGTTGATTCCAGAGTCGAGAGGATTGGCTTATGAGGAGAGACTGTAGACTGGGGCTGTATTCATTGGAATTTAGAAGAATTGGGGATGATTTGATAGAAACATAAAATTATGAAGAAACAGATGAGATAGAAGCAGATAGATTGTTCCTACTGGCAGGTGAATCTAGAACTAGGGGGCATAGCCTCAAAATGAGGGGGAGCAGATTTATGACTGAGTTGAGGAGGAACTCCTTCACCCAAAGGGTTGTGAATCTGTGGAATTCCCTGCCCAGTGAAGCAGTTGAGGCTACCTCGTTGGATGTTTTTAAGGCAAAGATAGATTTTTGAACAGTAAAGGAAGTAAGGGTGAGCGGGCTGCAAGTGGAGCTGAGTCCACAAAAAGATCAGCCATGATCTTATTGAATGGTGGAACAGGCTCGAGTGGCCAGATGGCTACTCCTAGTTCTTAGTTCATTGCATGAAGATTTCAGTATAAGAGTGATAATGTCTTGCTGCCATTGTACAGAACCTTGGTGAGACTGCACTTAGAGTATTGTGTACGGTTTTGGTCCCCTTACCCAAGGAATGGAAAACTTGCCAGAGAGGGAGTGCAACAAAGGTTCACCAGACTCATCCCTGGGATTCTTGTACGTGGAAAGATTGAGGACGCTCTGCCTATGTTTTGTAGAGTTTAGAAGAATGAGGGTTGATCTCATTGAAGCATCTAAAATTCCTACAGGAATCAACAGGGTATATTCGGGAAGGATGTTTCCCCTGCCTGGGCAGGGTGGTGGTGTCTAGAACCAGTGGACACAGAATCAAAGTTAGTCATTTATGACTGCGATGAGGAGTAAATTCTTCATTGAGTATGATGAATCTTCGGAATTCTCTACCCAGAAGCCTCTGGAGGCTCAATCATTGAGTGTACTCAAGACAGAGATTAATAGATTTCTCATTACTACAGATGTTCAAGGATATGGGGATAATGTCAAAAACCAACTTTGAGGTAGAAGTTCGGCCATGATCTTGGTTTTTTAAAATAAATTTAGAGTACCCAATTATATATATATTTCCAATTAAGGGACAATTTAGCATGGCCAATACACCAATCCTGCACAACTTTGGGTTGTGGGGGTGAAACCCACACAGACATGGGGAGAATGTGCAAAGCCATGATCTTGTCGAATTACTGAGCGGACTAATTGCTCTACACCTCTATTTCCTATATTTCTAAGGACGAGTAATGGCACACTCTCAAACTCCTGTGCAAGGCATGGAACACAAGAAAAATATTAAAACTCGGGCAGATAAAGAAAGGTTGTGTTGGAAAATCAAGATGAGGCTTGACTTTTGGTGTTCCCTAATGCAGTATACAGCATTCATAGATTGTAAGAACTTGCCTTTATCCAACACTTTTTATAATCTCAATGTCTCAAAGCAATTCATTGCTGATGAACAATTTCTTCACTATTGTAACGTAGGATAACTCTTAATTTGTACAGAGCAAGGTTCCACAAATATCTCTGAGATACATTATTAGAAAACATTTTTAGTTGTATTGATTAAGAGATAAATATTGATTAGAAAACTGTGCAAACTCCCCTGGTATTCAAATTGTGCAATTAGATTTTTTGTAGATTATGTGCTTAGACCCTGCAGCGGATCTTCAACACAGAATGACCTAATGCAAGGGCTAACATGCTAACACCAAGCTAAGATGTGGAGATGCCAGCGTTGGTCTGGGGTGGGCACAGTAAGAAGTCTTATGACACCAGGTTAAAGTCCAACAGATTTATTTGAAATCACCAGCTTTCGGAGTGCAGCTCCTTCATCAGGTGAAGCTAAGACTAACACCCAAAGGAATATGGACAGTTCAGATGTTTCTATATTTCAAGCAGTGCTGCATTAAAACTAGTCATTAGGTGATGAACAGGGTAGGAAGGTGTCTATAAGTAAAATAATAATCCCCCCCATGTGTTTATAATCATCTCCTCATCTACCCCCCACAAACAATAGTATCTCCATCAACACATGGCTGAGATGGAAAATTAGATGCAATTATATGCGGGTTCTATTAAAATATCAATCCATGACATTGTGTCTTCACAAAACTAGTGGCCAAGTCCAATCTATTATCATATTTTTTCTAGTTTTCTTGCCTATTAAGCTTTTAGTTTTGGTGGAGCACCAACAAGCAGTTTATTTTAGGGTTGCAAAGTATTTTGCTCTAAAGCAGATTACAGAATAATAGCGTAATATGGTTTGAAGCTTTGGCAGGATGCCAATGAGAAGCAGAGTCATCATGCCCGAGTCCAAGATTTTCAGGTGGCAGAAGCTGAAGCACCGTTACACTTGTTCTGAACAAATCCCCATAATATTGCATTGAGGTTTTTCATATCTTGATCTACGATCTCTGCAATTTCGCTAATTAAGCGGGATCTTTCCACAACAGTTTATAATACATGGCATAATGCGCTTTTAATCGACAGAAAGCAAAATTATTGAACTTGCCTGCAGTGGGATTAGTTTTCAAGTTTTTAAGATTGCTTATTAAGGCCTTCAAAAAGTGCAAGAAAAATCTACTTTAATCATTAACCACTCAATTGTTCAAGCAGAATACTTAAATCATTCATATGTGCTGCATTATCCAACCTATTTAGAAAATATGACCATGAGCTTACAGCTGTTGTGTATCAGGTCCCAACGCCTCCATTCTTTCTACGCCACTGAAGTACCTAATCCCTGGAGCAGCACAGTGGTTAGCACTGCTGCCTCACAGTGCCAGGAGGCCGGGTTCAATTCTGGCCCCTGGTGACTGCCTTTGTGGAGTTCGCACGTTGGTTTCTTTCCATAGTTCGAAGATGTGCAGGTTAGGTGGATTGGCCATACTAAATTTTCCCCTTAGTGTCCCAAGGTCTAGGTGGTGTTACTGGGAGTGGGAGGGGATTGGGCCTAGGTGGGCTCTTCCAGAGGGTTGGGGCAGACTCGGTGGTCCAAATGACCTCCTCCTGGACTGTAGACTGTCAGTGGAACAATTCTCATGAATGTTTTCTGCACCACCTCTAATGCCTTTACATCATTCCTAAAGTGTGGTGCCCAGAACTGAATGCACTACTGTACTCTAATTGAGGTCAAACCAGTGTTTAACCTAACATGACTTCCTTGCATTTATGCTCTGTGCCCCTATTGATAAAGCCCAGGATGCTGTATGCTTCAGCAACCATTCTCTCAACCTGTCTGCCACCTTCAATGAACCCAAATGGAAATTTTGTCACTTCAGCATATGCATAGAAACTATGCGCACATGCAGAGAGTCTTGCTATCTATGTGTCTGTGGAAAAGAGCTGGGGAAGGGGAGAGACGGGCAGGCAGTGGGAAAGGAAAAAGATGGTCAGATAGTGGGAAAGGAAGCAAAAAGTTGAGCTGATTTTCAGGAGTGCTATTGATGAGACATGGAAGCTGTGATACACGGGGCTTGTTTGGGTCACATAGTGTTATCCAGTTTGAAATTATATCGCATTTTTTTTTCATCGAATTTACAGTGCAGAAGGAAGCAATTCAGCCCATCGGATCTGTACCAGCTCTTGGAAAGTGCTCCCCACTTAAGCCCACACTTCCAACCTAGACCCGTAACCCAGCAACCCCATTGAACCTTTTTGGACACTAAGGGCAATTTAGCACGGCCATTCCACCTAACCTGCACATCTTTGGACTGTGGGTGGAAACCGGAGGAAACCCAGGCAGACACTGGGAGAAAGTGCAGACTCTGCACAGACAGTGACCCAAGCGGGAATCAAACCTGGAACCCTGGAACATAGAACAGTACAGCACAGAACAGGCCCTTCGGCCCTCAATGTTGTGCTGAGCCATGATCACCCTACTCAAACCCACGTATCCACCCTATACCCGTAACCCAACAACCCCCCCCACCCCCCTTAACCTTACTTTTTATTAGGACACTACGGGTAATTTAGCATGGCCAATCCACCTAACCCGCACATCTTTGGACTGTGGGAGGAAACCGGAGCACCCGGAGGAAACCCACGCACACAGGGGGAGGACATGCAGACTCCACACAGACAGTGACCCAGCCAGGAATCGAACCTGGGACCCTGGAGTTGTGAAGAAACTGTGCTAACCACTGTGTGTCCGTGCTGCCCAATCGCTGTTATATTCAGTGATTTTATTTTGCAAGTTATCCCTGCTCTGAATGTCCAGTGCTGCACATGCATGCCAGTTTTTTTCTGGGCGAGAAATATCTGAAGGAATCTAACTGCCTTTAACTTTGATTCCTATGGGAGGCCATGATTCACAAAATTATTTCCACTTAAAGTTACGATTTGCAGGAATGTAATCACTACTTTAAGTGAGGTCTCAGTGTATTTCTTCTCAAGCACCTCTTTATTTAATCAGTTCTGTGGGATTCAAATATATCCCACACTAAAAAGCTACATTCTTTACGTAGACCACCTGGAAACCCATTCCACACATTAGCCTTCCATACTTTCACTCCGTCTTTATCCGTCCAATTGTTGTCATGGGCATGCACAAAACCTCCAGCAAGGAACTTGATTTTACAACATGGTTTTAATCTACCTTAAAATCATTCAAAGACTCTGCTGACAATGCCTTTTGAAGTCTTACAACACCAGGTTAAAGTCCAACATGTTTGTTTCAAACACTAGCTTTCGGAGCACTGCTCCTTCCTCAGGTGAAACCTTCCACAGATCTTCCTCAGGTCAGATGTCACCTGAGAAAGGAGCAGTGCTCCGAAAGCTAGTGTTTGAAACAGACATGTTGGACTTTAACCTGTTGTAAGACGTCTTACTGTGCTCACCCCAGTCCAACGCCGACATCTAGGTCACCAACGATATAGGTTAAAAAAAAAGGGAAGAGGTCCTACAATCAGAATTTACAGAGTTAGGAGATAAGTTTAAAAAGTAGGACCTCAAAGGTAGTAAACTCAGGATTGCTACCAGTGCCACGGGACAGTCAGAGTAGAAACTCAAGAATAGTCAGAATGAATATGTGGCTTGAGAGATGGTGCAGGAGGGAGGAGTTCAGATTTTTGGGACATTGGAACTGGTTCGGGGGGCGGTGGGACCATTACAAACCGGACGGTCTACACCTGGGCAGCACTGGAACCAATGTCCTAGGGGGTGCTTTTGCTAACACTGTTGGGGAGGTTTTAAACTAATGTGGCAGGGGGATGGGAATCAGATTAGGAAGTTAGAGGTTAGTAAAGAAGCAGCAACTACGCCAGTAAGGTACGAGATAATAAACTCAATGTGACTAAGGGGAAGAGTAGACAGGGAAGAGTTGATGAACGCAAAGGGACAGGTGGTCAGAGGTGAATTTGTTTTAATGCGAGAAGTGTAGCAGGTAAGGCAGATGAACTTAGGGCTTGGATCAGTACCTGGGGATATGATGTTATTGGTATTACTGAGACTTGGTTGAGGGAAGGACAAGACTGGCAACTGAATATCCCAGGGTATAAATGCTTCAGGAGGGATAGAGAGGGAGGTAGAAGGGGGGGGGGGATGAGTTGCATTGCTCGTCAGAGATGATATCACAGCTGTGATTGAGAGCACGATGGAGGATTCGAGCACTGAGGCAATATGGGTGGAGCTAAGAAATAGGAAGGGTGCAGTAACATTGTTGGAACTTTACTACAGGCCTCCCAAAAGCGAGCATGAAGTAGAGGTACAAATATGCAGACAGATTATAGAAAAATGTAGGAGCAATAGGGTGGTTGTGATGGGAGATTTTAACTTCCTCAACATTGAATGGGATTCGTGTAGTGTTGGAGGTGTAGATGGAGCAGAGTTTGTAAGGAGCTCCCAGGAGAGTTTTTTAGAGCAGTATGTAAATAGTCCAACTCGGGAAGGGGCCATACTGGCCCTGGTATTGGGGAATGATCCCGGCCAGGTGGTTGATGTTTCAGTCGGTGATTACTTTGGGAATAGCGATCACAATTCCGTAAGTTTTAGAATACTCATGGACAAAGACAAGAGTGGTCCGAAAGGAAGAGTGCTAAATTGGGGAAAGGCAGAGTATAACAAAATTCGGCAGGAGCTAGGGAATGTGGATTGGGAGCAGCTGTTTAAGGGTAAATCCACATTTGAAATGTGGGAGTCTTTTAAGGAAAGGTTGATTAGAGTGCAGGACAGACCTGTGAAAATGAGAGACAGAAATGGCAAGATTAGGGAACTATGGATGACGGGTGAAATTGTGAGACTAGCCAAGATGAAAAAGGAAGCATTCATAAGATCGAGGCAACTCAAAACTGATGAAGCTTTGGAGGAATATCAGGAAAGTAGGACGAATCTCAAGCACGCCATAAAGAGGGCTAAAAGGGGTCATGAAATATCTTTGGCTAACAGGGTTAAGGAAAATCCCAAAGCCTTTTATTTGTATGTAAGGAGCAAGAGGGTAACTAGAGAAAGGATTGGCCACTCATAGACAAAAGAGGGAATTTATGCGTGGACTCAGAGGAAATTGGTGAGATTCTTAATCAGTACTTTGCATCGGTATTCACAAAGGAGAGGGACAAGACGGATGTTGAGGCTAGGGATGGATGTTTAAATACTCTAGGTCAAGTTGTCATACAGAAGGGGGAAATTTTGGGTATTCTAAAAGACATTAAGGTGTACAAGTCCCCAGGACCGGATGGGATCTATCCCAGGTTACTGAGGGAAGCGAGGGTCGAAATAGCTGAGGCCTTAACAGATATCTTTGCAGCATCCTTGAGCACGGGTGAGGTCCCGGAGGACTGGAGAATTGCTAATGTTGTCCCTTTGTTAAGAAGGGTAGCAGGGAAAATCCAGGGAATTATAGACCTGTGAGCTTGATGTCAGTGGTAGACAAATTGTTGGAGAAGATACTGAGGGATAGGATCTATTCACATATGGAAGAAAATAGACTTATCAGTGATAGGCAGCATGGTTTTGTGCAGGGAAGGTCATGTCTTACAAACCTAATAGAATTCTTTGAGGAAGTGACAAAGTTAATTGATGAGGGAAGGGCTGAAGATGTCATATACATGCAATTTAGTAAGGCGTTTGATAAGGTTTCCCATGGCAGGTTGATGGAAAAAGTGAAGTCGTATGGGGTTCAGGGTGTACTAACTAGATGGATAAAGAACTGGCTGGGTAACAGGAGACAGAGAGTAGTGGTGGAAGGGAGTGTCTCAAAATGGAGAAGGGTGACTAGTGGTGTTCCACAGGGGTCCGTGCTCGGACCACTGTTGTTTGTGATCTACATAAATGACCTGGAGGAAGGTATAGGTGGTCTGATTAGCAAGTTTGCAGATGATACTAAGATTGGTGGAGTTGCAGATAGCGAGGAGGACTGTCAGAGAATACAGCAAAATATAGACAGATTGGAGAGTTGGGCAGAGAAATGGCAGATGGAGTTCAATCCAGGCAAATGTAAGGTGATGCATTTTGGTAGATCAAATTCAAGAGCGGACTATACGGTCAATGGAAGGGTCCTGGGGAAAATTGATGTACAGAGAGATCTGGGAGTTCAGGTCCATCGTACCCTGAAGGTGGCAACGCAGGTCGATAGAGTGGTCAAGAAGGCATACAGCATGCTTGCCTTCATCGGATGGGGTATTGAGTACAAGAGTCGGCAGGTTATGTTACAGTTGTATAGGACTTTGGTTAGGCCACATTTGGAATACTGCGTGCAGTTCTGGTCGCCACATTACCAGAAGAATGTGGATGCTTTGGAGAGGGTGCAGAGGAGGTTCACCAGGATGTTGCCTGGTATGGAGGGTGCTAGCTATGACGAAAGGTTGAGTAGATTAGGATTGTTTTCATTGGAAAGACGGAGGTTGAGGGGGGGGACCTGATTGAGGTCTACAAAATTATGAGAGGTGTGGACAGGGTGGATAGCAACAAGCTTTTTCCAAGAGTGGGGGTGTCAGTTACAAGGGGTCACGATTTCAAGGTGAGAAGGGGAAAGTTTAAGGGAGATGTGCGTGGAAAGTTTTTTACGCAGAGGGTGGTGGGTGCCTGGAACGCTTTACCAGCGGAGGTGGTAGTGGCGGGCACGATAGCATCATTTAAGAGGCATCTAGACAGGTATATGAACAGGCGGGAACAGAGGGAAGTAGACCTTGGAAAATAGGAGACAGGTTTAGATAAAGGATCTGATCGGCGCAGGCTGGGAGGGCCGAAGGGCCTGTTCCTGTGCTGTAATTTTCTTTGTTCTTTGTTCTTATCTCCACATAATGCCTTTTGAGGAAGGGAGTTTCAAAGACTCACTACCCTCTGAGAGAAAACATTTCTCATCTCTGTCTTAAATGGGAGACCCCTTAATTTTAAACAATGTTAGTTCTGGATCCTTCCACAAGAGGAAACATCCACCTCACATCACTCCCCTCTGTCAAAACCTCTTAGAATCTTAAAGGTTTCAATCAAGTCACCTATTCTGCTTCAAAACTCCAGTAGACACAAGCCTGGCCTGTCCAATCTTTCCTCTCAAGGCAACTTGCCCATTCCTGGTATTAGTGTGGTAAAGGTTCCCTGAACTGCTTCTTATGCATTTACATCCTTCCTTAAATAGGGAGACCAATACTCCAGATGTGGTCTTCCCAGTGTTCTGTACAACTGAAGCATAACCTCCCTGTTTTATATTCAATTCCCTTCGCAATAAACAATTACCTTCTATTGGCTTTCCTAATTTAAAGCTATATCTGCATAGTAGCCTTTTGTGATTCATGCACTCAGACACACCGATCCTTCTGCACCAGATCTCTGCAATCTCTCACTATTTAGAAAGGTTATATATTTTTTTTACTTTTCCTACCAAAATGGACAATTTCACATTTGCTCACACCATTACTCCATTTGGCAGATCTTTGCCCACTCACCGAACCTATCTAGATCTTCTTATAGTCTCCTAATGTTATCTTCACAACACAGTTCCTTATGTATCTTTGTGCCATCAGCGAATTTAACAACCATACATTTAGTGCTTTTATCCAGCTCATTTATATAACTTGTACGAAGTTGAGCCTCCAGCACGGACCCTTGTGGCACACCACTTGTTATGTCCTATCAACCAGGAAAACACTCATTTATGCCTGTTCTGTTTCCTGTTATCTGGCCAATCTTCTATCTCTGCTAATATGTTACTCCCTACAGCATGAGCTTTTGTTTTCTGCAATAACCTTTGATGTGGCACCTGATCAAATGCTGTCTAGAAATCTAAGTACAGTTCATCCACCGGTTCATTATCTACCTTTAACCATAGCACCTGTTACTTCACCAAAGAACTCCAATAAATTGGTGAAGCATGATTTCCTTTTCACAAAACCATGTTGACCCTGCCTGATGACCTTGAGTTTTTCTAAGTGCCCTGCCAACATCTTTAATAATAGCTTCTGTTTTTCTCTATGACAGATGTTAAGCTAACTACCCTGCTTTCTGTCTCCCTCCCTTTTTGAATAAAGGAGTTACATTTTCTATTTTCCAGTGTAGTACTGTAGAACCTTCCCCGAATCTAGGGTATTTCAGAAAATTAAAACCAACACATCTCGCCTGCGATTTCTTTTAAGATCCTAGGATGAAGTCCCTCAGGATCCTGGGACTTGTTAGCCGCAGCTCTAACAATTTGCTAAGTTCCAGTTTCTGGTGATTGTAATTTTATGGAGTTCCTCCCTCCCTTTCATTTCCTGATTTACAACTTGTTACTTGTTTGCTCTACAATGAAGACTGATGCAAAATAGTTGTGCAATTCATGTGCCATCCCCTTATTTTCCATTATTACATCCCAGTCTCACTTTCTGTAGGACCAACGGTCACTTTGTTAACTCTTATTTAAATATCTATAGAAATTCTTAATATGTCTTTATATTTTTGGCTATCTTTCGCTCGTGCTCTAATTTCACTTTCTCTCTCTCTTCCCCCCCCCCCCCCCCTCCTCCTTATTAATCTATTTGTCATTTTGCTGTTCTTTATATTCTGTCCAACCTTTTGACCTGTCACCTGTCTTTGCACAATTATATGCTTTTAGAAAAAGTTTGGTACTGTATTTAACTTTCCTGGTTAACCGTAGATGGTGGATACTCTCCTTGGAATTTTTATTTCTCTTTCGGATGTGGCTATTCTGTGTATTCTGAAAAATCCCTTATAAATGTCTGCCATTGGATCACTAGTGGCCTATTCCTTAAATCATTTGTCAACTTACTCTGCTTTCATGCCCTTCTAATTGCCCTGATTTAAATTTAGAATACTACCCTTGGACCCACTCTTCTCTCCCTTAGACTGAATGCAAAATTCAATCATATTATGATTGTTGCAACCTACGGATGCCTCCACTGTGAGATCATCAATTAATCCTATTTCATTGCACATTACCAGTATAGCCTGTTCTCTAATTGGCTCCAGAACGTGCTGTTTAAGACTCTATCCCAAAAACATTTGATGAACTCCTCATCCGTGCTACCTTTGCCCAACTGATTTTCCAGTCTATATGCAGATTAAGATCCCCGATGACTATCGCCATACCTTTCTGACGAGCTCCCATTATCTCTTCCTTGATCATCTGTCCTACTTTTTAGTTACAATTAGGAACCTGTCCACAACACCGACAAGACATTTCTTGTCATTATAATTTCTCATTTGAACCCAAACTGTTTCCAGATCTTGGGTCATCCCTTTCTAATGTGCTGATACCATCATTAAATGCAGCTCTCGAATCAGGTCCCCTAGAAGCCATATTCGGGGTGTCAGATCAGCCGGGATTGGAAGCAGTGTGGAGACAGATATCTTCGCCTCGCTGATTGCCCAAAGGCGGATTTTCAGCCCTGTGCCTCGGCATGGCAGGGGATCTGCTGGAGTTCCTAACACTCGAGAAAGTAAACTTCGAGTTGAGGGGTAGGATGGAAGGGTTCTACAACTCATGGACCTTGTTCATCATGAATTTGCACGAATTAGATGACATTAAACATTGGTGGATTGGGGGGGGGGGGGGGGGGGGGGGGGTTGGGAATGTATAAATTAATGATCATTTTTTTTCATTGGTGTTTTGTATTCAAAATGTTGGGAGCTGTTTGAGGGTGGGTGGGGTCAGGGGATTGTTGGCTTGGGGATTCACATTGTATTTGTTATTGTTAATTATTTGTTGTAAATATGATGAAAATGTGAAAAAGGAGAATAAAAATATTTATTTAAAAAAAATAAATGCAGCTACCCTTCCACTTTTAGCTTCCTGTCCTTCCCAAATGTCACGTACCCTTCCACGAGGGGCTGGTTTTCACAGTGGGCTAAACAGCTGGCTTTTAATGCACAATAATGCCAGCAGCGCGGGTCAATTCCCGCATCGGCCTCCCCGAGCAGGCGGCGGAATGTGGCGACTAGGGACTTTTCACAGTATCTTCATTGAACCCTACTTGTGACAATAAGCGATTATATCATATATTCAGGTCCCCGTCTGTCATCATGTGGTCATGTCTCAGTAATGGCTATCCGCTCCTACTTATTTATTTCTGTTTGCGCCATGAGTTCATCTGTTTTGTTACAAATTCCAGGTGCATTCCGATGCAGAATCACAATCATTCAGTGCAAAGGAGGTCCATAACGTCTGCACTGACAAGTGAAAAGTACTTGACCTACCTACCTAATCCTATTTACCAGCACTTGGCCTAAAGCCTTAAATGTTACGACGTGACAAGTGCTCATCCAGGTATTTTTTTGAAGGATGTGAAACAATCCGCCTCTGCCACCCCCCCCCCCCCCCCCCAGGCAGTGCATTCCAGACCATCACCACTCTCCGGGTAAAGAAGATTTTCCTCACATTCCCCTTAAACCTTCTGCCCCCTCACCTTGAACTTATATCCCCTTGTGATTGACTCTTCAACCAATAGGAACAGCAGCTCCCTATCCGCCCTGTCCATGCCCCTCATAATCTTCTACACCTCGATCAGCTCACCCGTCAGTCTTCTCTGCTCCAACGAAAACAACCCAAGCCTATCCAACCTCTCTTCATAACTTAAATGTTCCATCCTAGGCAACATCCCGGTGAATCTCCTCTGCACCCAGTCCAGTGCAATCACATCTTTCCTATAATGTAGCGCCCAAAACGGCAACACTATTCCAACTGTGGCTTTACTAAAGTTCAATGCAACTCCAATATTACCTTCCTGCTTTTGTAATCTATGTCTCGAAGGCCTTTTTCACTACCCTATTGATCTGCCTTCAGAGATCTATGGACAAACACACCAAGGTCCCTTTATTCCTCAGAACCTCCTAGTGTAATGCAGTTTATTGAATACTTCCTTATCCAATTACTCCTTCCAAAGTGTATGAGCTCACACTTTTCAGGGTTAAATTCCTTCTGCCACTTATCTGCCGATTTGACCATTCTGTCTATATATTCCTGTAACCCAAGACACTCAACCTCAGTGGATTTGCTGAAATCCACACAAATGACATCAGCTACACTACCCTTATCTACACACCTGGCCACCTCCTCAAAAGGTGCAATCAATTTGTTCGGCATTACCTTCTCTGACAAAGCCATGCTGACTATCCCTGATGAAACCTTGACTTTCCAAGTGGAGATAGATTCTCTCTTTCAGAACTTTGTCTGGTAGTTTCCCCACCACTGATATGAGACTCGTTGGTCTGTAGTTTCCTGCTTTATCTCTACAACCCTTCTTAAATAGTGGAACCACATTAGCTGTTCTCCAGTCCTCTGGCACCCCCTCCATGGCCAGAAAGGAATAAAAAATTTGGGTCAGAGTTCCTGCAATCCCCTCCCTCGCCTCTCACAGCAGCCTGGGTCACAATTCATCTGGACCTAGAGATTTGTCCACTTTTCAGCCTGCCAATAACTTCAATACCTTGTCACTACCTATGTCAATTTGCAATTTGCTCACGAATCTCGCAGTCTCACTCCCTGAATTCCATACTTACGTCCCATTTCTCCTGGCTGAAGATAGATGTGAAATATTCATTCAACACCCCACCAATGCTCTCTGGCTCCACCCACAGTTTGCCCCTTTGGTCCCTAATGGGCCCTACTCTTTCCCTGGTAAACCTCATCCCATTGATATACTTATAAAATATCTTGGGATTGTCCCTACTTTTACCAGCCAGTGCTTTCTCCTATCATCTCTTTGTTCGCCTAATTACTTTTTAAGCTCCACCTTGTACTTTCTGCACCCCATAATGCCTCTGCTGATTTGATCCTCTTGTACTTGTTGAAAGCCTCGCTTTTCCTTCTCATCGCATCCTGAAAATCTGTGGTCATTCATGATTCTCTGGGGTTTGTGACTCCTTCCTATCACCCGAGAGGAAATATGTTGGGCCTGTACCCTTCCCAATTCTTTTTTGAACACCCCGCACTGCTCTTCTGTAGATTTCCCCACAAGTAGCTGGTCCTATTCTACCTTGGCCAGATCCTGCCTTATTTTACTAAAATCCGCTGTCCCCCAATCCAAAACCTTTTTTTGCAATTTGTCTATTTCGTTGTCTGCTTCAAGCTTAAATTGTACCATGTTGCGGTTCCTATCCTCAAAATGCTCCCCTATCACCACTTCAACCACCTGTCTGGTTTAATTCCCCAGAATTAGGTCCAGCACTGCGCCGTCCTTCTTGGAGCTTCTACATATTGACCTAAAATGTTTTCCTGTATACATTTTAAGATATACACTCCATCCAAGTCCTTAACACTATGACGATCCTAATTAAAGTTGGGAAAGTTGAAATCGCATAATATAATTAGCCTATTGTTATTATCTTTGCACAAATCTCTGCAAATTGTGCACATATTTGCTCCTCAATTTCCCACTGACTATCTGGGGTCTATAATAAACACCCTAACAATGTGGCTGTCCCTTTTTTACTCTACCCACAAAGCTTCATTTGATGCCCCGTCCAAGATATCAGGTCTCCTTATTGTAGTAACTGACTCCTTAACTAATAATGCAGTGCCTCCTTCTCTTTTACTCCTCCCCTGTCTCGCCTGAAGGTTCTATATCCCGGAATGTTGAGTTGTCAATCCTGCCCCTCCCTCAACCACGACAAGTTAGTGAATGCTACGACTTTTAGCTTGATGGTGACTTCTGCTTTCTTTCTGCTGGAGGGGACCCATTTCTGTTGGTCTCTCGCCACGTTGTGCACGGTCTGCTCGTGTGGGTATGTTTTAAACTCCCAAGCATCATCTTCGCAGTGCAGCCTGCGCCACTGCTTGATTCCATGCACCAGGTAAGTAAAATAGCATTTCTGGGGTGGACAATTAACTACTAATTCAAGTTCAACATTTTGTAGCTGAATGGTAGGGGTTAGGGATGGATTTGATTTTGATTTATTATTGTCACATGTATTACTTTACAGTGAAAAGTATTGTTTCTTGCATGTTGTAAAAAAATAAAATGCATACCGTATATAGGGAAGGAAGGAGAGACTGCAGAATATAATGTTACAGTTATAGTAAGGTGTAGAGAAAAGATCAACTTATTACGAGGTACGTCCATTCAAAAGAATGATGGCAATAGGGAAGAAGCTGTTCTTGAGTCAGTTGGTCCATGACCTAAAACTTTGGTATCTTTTTCCTGGCGGAAGAAGGTGGAAGAGAGAGTTTAAAAGAGTTAGAATGAAGTTTTAGAAACATAGAACGAGAGTAAAAGATGGAATTAGAGGATATGCTGGGCGCAGCTTGCAAGAAGTCACCTCGCTCCGGCGCCATCTGGTCACTTATACACTGAGTATATGCCAAAGCATGATTTATAGTGCCAGAAAAATTGGGTCATCTTTCATGCCAGCTTAACTTCTTAAAGGGGAACATGGTGGCATAGTGGTTATGTTACTGAGACACAAGGGTGGCACAGTGGTTAGCACTGCTGCCTCAAGTCGCCAGCCCTGGGTCACTGTCCATGTGGAATTTGCGCATTCTCCCGTGTTTGCATGGGTCTCACCCCCCACAACCCAAAAAGATGTGCAAGGTAGGTGGATTGGCCCTTTAATTGGGAAAAAAAGAATTGGGTACTCTAAATTTATGTAAAAGGTGTCACTGAGACACAGGATCTGCTGACAGGTTTGAAGCCAATCTCAGTAATGTGATCATGAAATTATCATTGATTGTTGTAAAACCCCATCCAATTCACAAATGTCCTTTAAGGGAGAGAATTTGTTGTCTGTTGGTCTGGCCTATGTCTGACTCCATACTTACTTATGACAATAAGCGATTTTCATTTCATAAAAGGTGTGTTGCATTCAATTGCAAGTATTTCAATATGCTTAAAAATTGAATGACACAATATAAACATGGAACAACTTTTAGAACCAACTCATAAATCAACACGTGGAATTGCTCTGCATGAAGGATAAGCACCATGTAATCTGTTTCCATGTAAACTGAGCGTATGAGCCGTAAGCATTAAAGTTTAGAGTAGGCTATGTTCAGAATCACAATCAGAAATGAAATTTTTAAAATCTAAACTGTTTGCATTTTTTCCATATCCGGCGAATACATTTGTAAACGTCCTCATGCTTTTGAAGCATTGCTATTGGATTGGAAAACTAATTAAGCAGTCCTTTGACATCATGATTTCAATTTGAGATGATCAATGTAGGACTGTGACTTTATTTTGTAATCCCTCTTTTGCATTTGAAATTGCACCATATGGAATTCTCATCTACAGTTTTGAATATACAGTTATTAGGAATTCCTTATCCTTAGTTTTTGATGCATACCATTGAATTAACATTAGATGGTGCACTATTTTCTCATCAAATAATCAATTCAAATACAGTTGGGGAAAGGGGTTTTACAATGATACACAAAATATGATGCAGCTTATTGTCTTATAGTGTAGCTGTCAAAATGGGGCACTCAAAAGGTGGAAGCAAAAAAAAAAATGTCTCATACTTCCCGGCCATGCTTTTCTTCTGGGAATGAAAGGAATTTATAGCTGCAGGGAAAATTCTTTTCGAGCATGTGACTTGATTGAAAGAACAAAAGAAGCATAGTTGTCTGAATTTTAATCCAATTTTTCTCCACATTAGAATGTAGGATTATTCTATTTTACAAAAGATATTGGGCTTTTCACAGTAACTTCATTGAAGCCTACTTGTGACAATAAGCAATTATTATTATTATATTGCTGAATGTTGAATGAAGCTACATAACAATAGCAGTTTCAGGCGGTTTGAGCTTCTACGTCCGTCTTAAACTTGTTGTAAAAGGGTATTGTGGCTAAGAACTGAAGCTGGTTTTAACATGGCTTATCATGCGCTGCTGTAGCAACCATCAGTCTCTAGGCAACTGAAACACATTGACCTCTTCATTGAACTGAGTGTAGCAGTACTTCAATTTAGCAACCAGAGACAATACTGATGGTGTTGAGTGTGGCTAGCATGCTGTCAGATGCATGGTCAGGTTTTTGCATGTATTCTAATTTAATTTTTGTTTATGTTGGAAAAACAATGTACATAGACATTTTTTCCCCTAAAATTAAGTATTGTTCTCAATTGGTTAACAATTTTTAAAAACATAAATTTTGAGCACCCAATTATCTTTTTCCAATTAAGGGTCAATTTAGAGTGGCCAATTCACCTACCCAGCTCATGTTTAGGTTGTGGGGTGAGACCCACGCCGACACAGGGAAAATGTACAAACTCCAGACGGACAATGACTCGACGCCAGGATCTAACCCAGGTCCTCAGCGCCGTGAGGCTGTGGTACTAACCGTGTCGCCCCGAATAATTTAATGTAGAATTCATCATTATAAAATTAAATTCTCCATAGTGATGCAATAACTTTAACCTCAGACTTCAATGCTTTATTAATTCAGCATATTCTATTTATAGCTTTGTTTTTTAAAAATAAATTTAGAGTACCCAATTCATTTTTTCCAATTAAGGGTCAATTTAGCATGACCAATCCACCTACCCTGCACATCTTTGGGTTGTGGGGGCAAAATCCACGCAAACAAGGAGAATGTACAAACTCCACACGGACAGTGACCCAGGGCCGGGATCGAACCTGGGACCTCGGTTGCGTGAGGCAGCAGTGCTATCTACTGCGCCACCTTGCTGCCCTCATCTTTGTTTTAATAATGTACAAATCTACAGAACTCTGCTTTGGGTAGAGCTTCTGAGTCTGTTGATGTGGGAAGCTGCTGAGGATACCAGCTGAAAAGGTGAATTAATGGAATTACTTTCTTGTATTTTAATAGTGTCTTTTAAAATTTCATTTAGAAGATAAAACCTTGGTCTGTCCTCCTCTAAACAACCAAGAAATGAATCTGGTCTACCCAAAGAGAGGGTGACTACATCACACAAATTTTGATATTTTTGTCTAAAACGTTCCAGAGTAATTGCTGACTGTACTTATCCCAAAGCAACAGCACCAACCTTACAGTAAAAGTCTGTAGAGTATCTCCTGCCAAGATTGTTGGTAAATTGAGGCATAATTGGTACGCTAAAGTAGCCCTGGAAATTAAATGTCAGCAGAGGTTTAACTGTGACAGCCCAGCATTGGCCAGCGGTGAAATCTTCTGGTCCTGCTGTTATCGACAGCAGTTCCCGTTGAATGCACTCCTCGCCATTGGGAAGTCTGCGGCGGGGGAGTGCCATCGGCAGGACAGGATGATCCTGACGACATGAACGGACGAAAAGTTCCGGCCTAAATGTTGAAATTGATTTTTTAAAAAGAGCCATAGGAAAGAACTTGACACATAGAATCATAGAATTTACCGTGCAGAAGGAGGTCATTCAGCTCATCAAGTCTGCGCCGGCTCTTGGAAGCCCATACCTCCACCCTATCCCCGTAAACCAGCAACCCCACCTAACCTAAGGGCAATTTAGCATGGCCAATCCACCTAACCTGCACATCTTTGGACTGTGCGAGGGAACAGGAGTACCCGGAGAAAACCCACGTAGACACAGGGCGAATGTGCCGACGCCGCACAGACAGTGACCCAAGACGGGATCGAACCGAGGACCCTGGAGCTGTGAAGCAAATGTGCTACTGTGCTGTCCCACACAACGTGCTCCTCAGCAGTGGAGCACGCCTCACCAGCAACTGACTGTGGGATCTTCTGGTCCAGCCTTTGTCAACGGGGTTTTACGTCAAATTAGCCCCTCGTTGACGGGAAGCCCATGATGGGGGTGTGCTGTTGGTACGACCATATGATCCCCCCACCCCCCAAAAAAGCGTGAACAGCCAGAAAATCCTGTCCATGAGTCCGGAGCGAAGCAAGTGGGGTAATATAGTACAGTAGCTGCAAAAGCGGGACAAAAATTATTACAACTTTGATCAAAAATATTAATGATAGTGGCAGCACGGTGGCACAGTGGCTAGCACTGCTGCCTCACAGCGCCGAGGTCCCAGGTTCGATCCCGGCTCTGGATCACTGTCCAATCGACCTAACCTGCACATTCTCCCCGTGTCTGCGTGGGTTTCGTGCCCACAACCCAAAGATGTGCAGGGTAGGTGGATTGGCCACGCTAAATTGCCCCTTAATTGGAAAAAATGAATTGGGTACTTTAAATTTAAATATATGTATATTAATGATGCCATTAAAATTTTAAAATAAAAATACTGTCCTTGAGATTTAATTTTTATGTATTTCCTTCTCCATTACAGTTGTAATGCAGATTAAAGATTTGGTTGTTAACTAAAACATGAACTGAACTTAACAGGAGACCATTACTTCAGAGGAAAACTCCAGTACAAGAGTATATTGTAATTTGGGAACATACTTATCATTGAAAAATGTAGTCACATGGTGTATCATTTCAACTGTTATGTTGAAGATGCATTTACAAGCACCTGTGACCCAAGTACCCCTTTTCTTTTACTTCCAACAAAATTAGTTTATTACTTTAACTGTGCTTTCTATAAGCCTAACAGAATAAATTATCCTGTCTCCAAAAAAAAATGAACTTCTGTAGATGCAAATGAGTAAAAGCAATAAGAATGGTTATCATTGCTGTTTATGCTATTTATACAATTTGCTATATGAAAGCAGGCTGCAACATTTCCCTCCATTATAACAGTGACTAGACTTCAAAATTGCTTCATTGCCTGTAAAGCACTTTGGAACATTCTAAGGTTATGAAAGGGGCTATTCAAATGCAAGTTCATTCTTTTGGTGATGAGGAAAAAAGAAAAGCTTGCATTAGTATAGCACATTTTACAGCCAGCTAAGTACTTTTCAAGTGCAGTTATTATTGCAATGTAAGAAAATAGTGTAATAACATAGGGCTGATTTTATATTTTGAATTGCAAAAATTTATTTTTCAGACATTGAAAGTTATTATGCAATCTTACTCGAATTTTCCTATGTATATGTTAACAGTTCATGTTTGAGGTAGTGGTGACACCTTTGATATAGATCTGAGCTGTGATGGAGAAAATACAGGAAAATTAAATCTGAGGTACGGTATATTTATGTTTTATGGCATGATCAATATTTTTGGTCCAAGCTGTTGCATCACAGCTTGAGGGAGGTGGTGGCACACCATGTTGTCATTGGACTAATAGTCTAGAGACCCAGGATAATGCTGTTATTCTGTAATGTTGGAATACTATTATTCAAGAAGGGAGGAAGGGATAAACCAGGAAACCACAAGCCAATCAGTCTAACCTCAGTGGGGGGGAAATTATTAGGAGGCAACTCTGAGACCTCAAATTAATCGGTGTTTGGAGAGGCAGGGGTTAACCAAGAACAGTCATCATGGTTTTGTTGAGAGATATACCAGGATGTTGCCTGGGCTGGACACTTTTAGCGATTGAGAGATTGGATAGACTGGGGTTGTTTTCTTTTGAGCAGACTGAGGGGTGCTATGATAGAGATGTATAAAATGAAGAAGGGCATAGATAGAGTAAATAGGAAGAAATTTGTCCCCTTGATGGTGGAATCACTGACCAGGGGGATAGATTTAAGGTAAGGGCCAGGAGGTTTAGAGGGGATGTGAGGAAGAACCCAGAGGATGGTGGAAGTTTGGAACCCACTGCCTGAGTGGGTGGTGGAGGCGGAGACCCTCATCAAATTTAAAAAGTATTTAGATGTGCACTTGTGATGCCAAGGCATACAAGGCTACGGGCCACGTGCTGGAAAATGGGAATAGAATACTTACGTGGTTGTTTTTGACCGGCCCAGAGTCAATGGACGGAATGGCCTTTTCTGTGCTGTAGACCTCAACGACTATCACCTGGATTTGAATCCCACCATGGTGAAATTTGAATCTGGATAAATCTGGAATTAAAAGTCGAATGATAATCATGAAACTCTTGTCGATTGTTGTAAAATCCGTTTAGTTCACTAATGTCCTTTTTGGAGGGAATTCTGCTGTCCTTACCCGGCCTGGCCAACATGTGACTCCAGACCCATTGCGATGTGGTTGGCTCTTAAAATGCCCTCTGAAATGGCCTAGCAAGCCACTCAGTTCATGGGCAATAAATGCTGGCCCAGCCAGCCATGCCCAGATCCCATGAACAAATATTTTTAAAAATGCAAGAGGAAAGCAAGCTGTCTATGTACTTTTGTGATATAAATTATTTTACGTTGGTACTGAGGGGAGGGTACCCTGTTTCAAAATTAGTGTTTGTACCGTTTGGCCTTGTATATATTTTTTACTGTTTTAATAACAAGATATAGCCAATCCACCTTACCAGCACATCTTTGGGTTGTGGGGCCGAAATCCATGCAGGAACAGGGAGAATGTGCAAACTCCACACGGACAGTGACCCAGGTCGGGGATTCGAACCCGGGTCCTCAACGCCGCAGTCCTAGTGCTAGCCACTGTGCCGCATGCTGCCCTAACTTCATTATATTTTGATTGATAACACCCTTGTGAAGTTCCATGCGGTATTTTGCTACGTTAGAGGTGTTGTAATAAATGAAAGTAGGTATTAAGGCATAAGGTGATTATGAATGCTGGTTCAATAAAATCTGTAAATAGAGCTTCTGTGTTTGGATTTGGCCCCTCTTGGCTATTAGTGCTTGGAAATGCTTCTTTACTAATTCTTGTGTCATCAGGAAAAGCATAGCAGGTGCATTGGGGAATCCCAGGAATCCGCAACTCTCCCTCTTTTGGCTGAGTTTTTGATAGTTTACAGAATAGAGCTGTGTCTTAGCTACTGTTATACTGTTCAAATTCATCCCCTGCAGGAGTGCTGGTAAAGATGATGGTGAGATTACTATTGAGGCTGCCAAGGCAATGGCGAAAGCAGGACAAACATTTGGAAGGCCAAATAAGATGTTGAAGAAAGCAAGGGCCAAGAAGGCATTTCCAGCATGTAGGTATCAGAACAGGGTGCCTTACGACAGCATGATAGAACCATAGTCTGTGAAGAGGTAGTGCTTCAGCAAACAGGAAGTCGCTGACCTACATCAGTTGTTGCAGCAGAATTGGTGCCAAATACCATAGCACATACAATATTGCCTCGGCTGTAAAGGTAATGGTGGCTGCCAATCACTATGCCACAGACTCATTACAGGCAGCAACATGTGGCATCAGTAACAGTTTACTGTTCATCAAACAGGTGACAGATGCTTTCTTCTCAAGGAAACAGCAATTTATTGCTTTCCCAATTCTGGTTGCTGATCAGGCTGAAGGCGTCTTGATGCCATAATATTGTGGCAGTCTTCAATCCCCCTGTCTTCAAATCAGACAACAGGTATCAGGCTGCTGCTTCCTTGGAGATGTGGAGGATCCCCTCTACATGTTGCTCATGACTCCTGTCAGGATCCCTGAAATAGATGCAAATCACTGATATAATGAGAGCCACATGCATACTAGAGCTCTGACTGAGCAAACCAAAGGTGACCATAAACAGAGATCTGGTGCTTGTATCTGCACTATTGCCTCAAGCTAATCTCTAGATTTGTAGCAGTGTGCTGCAAGCTCCACAACGTTGCCAAGCGTTGCAACTGCCACAGTTGGAAGATTATGAGGAAGCCCATAGTGAAGGTAAAGTCATCATAGCCCCAGATGACCATAGGCTGCTTTTTCCATTTAGGGGGAGAGCTGACTGGTGGTGATTTAATCTGAAGATCATCACACCTCAGGTAAGGGGCAAGGTTGACAAGGCGGGCAATCATGAATAACTGCAGCCAGTACATGGATTGAACCCGAGCTGTTGGCCATGCTCTGCATCATGAACCAGCTGTCCAGCCAACTGAGCTAAACTAGTCCCAGCTGGCAACAAATTGCGATTCTCCTAAGTAAGCTTTCCGCTAAGCACATCAACAGTTTCAATATCTGTCCCATTCCTCCTACCTATCCTATCTTCTATACCTGCCAAAATCCTATATCTTTGGACTTTCTCTTGCTTAACGAGGAATTTGAAGATCAACATCAATGCAGAACAAATATAACCTCTACTTCATATTATGAATTTTAAGACTCCTTCAATCTCTTTACTGAGCTGAAATCACGATAAATAATCACTTAATGCTTGACCTTCATACTCATTTACCCTTTCTTGAGCTTCTCCGAGACAGTTCCCTGTCTCATGGAGATGTGAGGTTTCCAGTTAAGGCACTTAGGATGGCATAGTGGGCAACCCCACCTAGCTCTGTCTTGAGAGTAACAACTTAAACGGGAGTCCAGACAGCTGTCAGCATAGCAATAGGGCCAGACATCTCGTCAGTTTCTCAATCCACGAACGACAGCATTGATAGAAGTTTCCAATACATGACCATACTCCTTCGCCGTTCTTGTGCAGATAAGAGGCACTGTAGATATTCAGCTCCATCATAGTGTCATTGGCTCCATGAGAAGCTCATAATATACTTGATCAGGCAGCCTGCCAGCTTCCGATCAAGTGGCTTTGTGATTCTGCGCAGCCAGCTAATCCAGACTACCATGAGACACAGCAGTCTGGAACCATCCACGTTGTTGTTTGTCGCCACCTATTTCCTTGTTCTGAACATCTTTCTTCTGTGAGTCAAAGTAGTGTTCATAGATCTGGTGGATCTTCAATACCGAACCAGATAACTAATTTGAATATGTTTACATTTAAAATGTTAAGTACAGTTAACTTTTTAAACCTCAGAAAGCGTGTCAGTCTGAGACACATTGAGAGGCTTGCTGTTACATAGTTCACATCTAATTACCGCTTGCATGTGATTTCATGTGAGCAAATAACAAAAGCTTTGTACATTAACCTGATAACCATATGAACCAATATACTGTATTCTTTTTTTCCAAAATATATTATTTTTGGATTCATCTCTGGAAGATAATTTTTTTGAGCCAGTTTCTGGAAATGTTTATAATGATAAGACTTGAGAATTGTCATGGTTGTTTGCACATACTTCCCCCTCCTATTCACACTTCAAGAGATACTGGAACTGCTGACTGAATTTCATTTAAGCAACCATTTATCTATCTGCTATTTTAGGAAGACAGATACAGAGAGAGCTTTGCTGCTGCTGATAGACTCCTAGAATTCACTAGTGAACCAAATTGCACATTAAACTTCTATCAGTTCAAACCCCAGTTTCCACCTCCTGCAGAGAGGGAAGCCACAGGGGCCCTCACTTGATATAATTGTGAATTCTCGGCATCTCTTTTTCCATTGCCTAAACTTTGGACATCACCCACTGTTATCAAATCTAAAGGCCACACTTCCAGTGCCACCGAAGACCTCGCTCATCTTCCATCGCCACTAACTTTTTTGTCCGCCTCTATAACTGACACCAGGTGCCCACTGTAACCTGATGCATCTTTATGTATCTTCAGCTTTAAAATAAATATTTAGTTAAAGGAACTGAGAAATATTTACAGTTTTTGCTTAAATAGTTGCAGTATTTAACCATCAAGATATTTATTTAAAGATTCCAGAACACCATGCAATAAAAACAGAATTTGATTTAGCCATAGCTAGCCAGAGGCCTGATAACACCATGCACCTATGTTTTACCTTCTTAAAAAATAAATTTAGAGTACCCAGTTCTTTTTTTTTCAATTAAGGGGCAATTTAACATGGCCAATCCACCTACTCTGCACATCTTTGGGTTGTGGGAGTGAGACCCACACAGACATGGGGAGAATGTGCAAACTCCACATGGGACAGTGACCCGGAACTGGGATCGAACCCAGGTCCTCAGTGCCGTGAGGCAGCAGTGTTACCCACTGCGCCAATCTATGTTTTACTTTTAACAATCTTTCTTTCTGAATTAGGTGGTGTTACTATGGCTTTGAATTGTGTTTTTGAGACCTATTACTCCTGAGTTGCTGCTGCCTATCCTTCCCACTTGGGGAACTTATTGTTTATACTTTACTGTTTTTATTATTCTTCCCCTTCTCATGTCTTATGCTGCTGCATCTGCTTCACACTGGGCACAACATCTACTTTTTGCCACCAGTTGATTACTGCCTGTTCCCATTGTTATCATAGATTATCATAGAATTTACAGTGTAGAAGGAGGTCATTCGGCCCATCGAGTCTGCACCGGCTCTTGGAAAGAGCACCCTACCCAACGTCAACACCTCCCCCTATCCCAATAACCCCACCCAACACTAAGGGCAATTTTGGACACGAAGGGCAATTTAGCCTGGCCAATCAACCTAACCACATCTTTGGACTGTGGGAGGAAACCGGAGCACCCGGGGGAAACCAACACACACACGGGGAGGATGTGCAGACTCCGCACAGACAGTGACCCAAGCCGGAATCGAACCTGGGTCCCTGGAGCTGTGAAGCCATTGTGCTATCCACAATGCTACCGTGCTGCCCCACCGTGGGCCAGAGTTTAGAGAACCCAAAGTATATCATGGAGATCGCCTGACTCACAGCTTTTAATAGATTGTGGTATGGAGAGCACACGGCCCACTCTATAGGAATGGTACAGCAGAAATAGAAAAATATTTTTTAACGCAAAACGATGTTTATTTATGAACTCAAGTTAACCTTTTTAAAACATACAGTGAACATCTTAGCAACCATCAATACAAATACAGCCCCCAAAAATTACAACACTAAGTAATCCTTAATAACTTCCCAAACAACATCCAGAAGACAAAAGAAACACCCTTTAACAGAAGCACATCAGGTTTACATTCACTACTGAAAACATTTATAATTCTGAATTCACCAAATGATCAAGAGATAGTCTTTTCATGGCAGAGAGGTGAACAGTACACTTGCTTTATCTGGCCTCAGCTTCAACACTGAAAACAAAACTAAAACATACCCTGCAGCAAACAGCCTAAAACGAAAGTAAAAAGCTGACCGACAGCCCAGCTCCACCCACACTCTGACATCACTGATAAACACACTTTTCTTAAAGGTATTCTCACATGACACCATTAACAAAGCAAGTCCCCTTCGTCACTCCAAGACCTGCTGGCTACTGTTTGTCAGTTTACAATCTGTTTACTGTTTATTTCTTAAATTGCCTGCATTGAACTCCAGTCTGTTGCACTCATATACAGTGATGATTGCCTGGGGTCAGTATCTGGACCACTGCTCTTGTGATGTTTAATAACCTTAAACCTTTGGGTACACAGGTTGCAAAGTTTGCAGATTATTTGATTTCAGGAGAACGTGGACAGACTGGTGAAATTTTATACATATATGTGAAATGAGGCACATTAGGAGAAAAGATGAAAAAGACTTTCATTTATATAATTGAGATTAAGATGACCACAGATAAACCCAAAGCACTTTACATAAAACTAAGTACATTAGAAGTTTAATCACTGTTGTAGGAAATGTGGCAGCCAATTTCTACCGTCCGAAGCATTACTTGCCTTTTACCTTGGATGATTCCTGGCCTGCTCTTTGCCTGATTAACAAGCGTATAATCATTTTGATGTACACTTTTAAAAAGCAGACAACCAGTTTCACAGCTTAGTGTTGAGAAACTAATAAGCAATAGTCACCAGACAGGAGTAGTGAGTACATGGCATAAACATTTAGGTAGGGTGCCAAGGTATATCTGAGAACAAGATTGGATTTTTTAGCAACTGTTTAATGTGATGTAGGCAATGCTAGCAAGGCCAGCATTTCTTGCCCATCCCTGAACTGAGCGAAGTCATTTTGAAGGGCAGTTGAGAGGCAATCACATTTCTGTGGACCTGGAGTCACATGTAGGCTAGATGGGTAAGGGTGGCACATTTCCTTCCCTAAATTACATTAGTGAATGACGACAATCAATTCATGGCACAATTACTGAGGCTAGCTTTCAATTACAGATTTATTAATTGAATTTTAAATCCACCAGTTCCCACAGATTTGAATCCTGCACCTCTGGGTGACTAGTCCAGTGATATTGCCATTACACCATTGTCTTCCTGATGAGGAAAATGAGTTATATGGGGTTGCAAAGGAGCTGAGAGCATGAGGGAAAACAAATATGTAGAGTGCTAAAGGGGGAAAGGAAGCAGTAGGAAATGCAAGAGAAAAGTATAAATAATGGTTATGGAAGAAAGATTGAACTCAGGGTAAGGGGCATGGGGAAGAAAAGGGCAGCAAGAAAGAAGGGATAGGTGAAATTGGAGGAAAATGCGAGAGGTTGTGGAGAAACATGAGTGGAAGGAGAGGCAAATGGAAAGGAAATAAGAGAACCGAGGGGAAGGAGCAAGTGAATGCAGCAATGAAGCTGGATCAGTAGGAGGATGGGTAGCATAAAAATGAGCACTTTAGAATGAGGAATCCTCTCTCTTCTGTTTGATCTTCCTGAAGTTTAATGAACAAAAATAAAAACAAATAACATTTGCAATCCATAAAGTTAGTTGTTTTTCTCCATATCTCTCACTCACATTCAGTAACTTGCACAATTGTGTGTTAAGAAAAATACTGACACAAACTTTACTTGAGTAAAGCTGTTGACATTTGGCCACTTGATTTACTTTAATAATGCTGAAAAACAACTGAGCAGAAACTGTTAGAAATGGTAAGAAAATATTTCCGTTTGGCTAATTAAATATTATTCATAAATTTTGAGAAATTAGACATAATGCACATCCTCAGAATTCAGTCTCAGCCTTTAGGACAATCATAATCCTGAACAAAAATATAATGTCCAAGCCAGGGTTTATGGGTAACCTTCAAGGAGCAAACAAAACTCCGCTATTCAGGATAGGAGGGAGACAGAAAGCAAGAAACTGCAGACCAGTTAACTTAATGTCTCTCACATCAAAAATGCCAAAATCCTGTATTAAGGTTATAAGGGTGCTCAGAAAATCTCAATGCAGTCAGTTAGAGTCAGCGGCCATTAAGAGGAGGAACGGAGTAACTCTCAACATCGAGGCCAGGACAACCAACCAAAAATAACAGAGGCCAATAGCCCGCACCCTGGAAGCCAGCCAGGAGCACACGTGATGGTCGTAGCTTGAGGCTCTGATAGGATTTTGGCACTGAACTCTGGCTCATCCTCGCCAATTCTTTTCACAATTTCCGAAGACAACACCCCTAACAACTCATAAGCTTTATTTAAGTTGTTACTGCTTTTGAGCAACTTCGACAATTGGCTGCTACTTCCGGTGTGGACCATGGAGTAAGTGGTCACATACAAGGCAGCTCCTGCCCAAGGTTACAGAAAAGAGCTCTTTTTAATCAATACGGGGTGGAACTTTGATGAAAAGAACATAGAACATTCAGTGCAGAAGGAGGCCATTTGGCCATCGAGTCTGCACCGACCCACTTCAGCCCTCACTTCCACCCTATCCCCGTAACCTAACCGTTGGACATTAAGGGTAATTTAGCATGTCCAATCCACCTAACCTGCACATCTTTGGACTGTGGGAGGAAACCGGAGCATCTGAAGGAAACCCACGCAGACACAGGGAGAACGTGCAAACTCCGCACAGACAGTGACCCAGCGGTGAATAGAACCTGGGACCCTGGCGCTGTGAAGCCACAGTGCTATCCACTTGTGCTACCATGCTGCCCAAAAGATGTAGGTGTATGTTGGAGGAGTATTTCCCCCCAGGAATGGTCTGTCTCTTGGTTACCAGACCCGGCAGAAACAGTGAGGGATTTGGCTGATGCTGCAGCAAAGACAAAAGCCTCTACAAGCATGCAGGCGGGGGAAGGGCGAGCTCAAAGGCTTCAAACTGACTTGATGTTCTTTATTGAAGCTGAATTCCAGCAGCAGAGGGAACAACTGAGAAAAAAAACTCGCAAAGACCATTGAAGAAGTGGTGACGAGACCTCCTGTGGCGGCAATGGAGGAGTAGGTCGCGCATTCGGCAGCTCCCGTCTGGAACGGACCCTCGGACCTTTTTTCAGGAGTTTTCACGGACTTTTTGGGGCAGATTGGTGAAGCGAACACTGCTGAAAGGATTCCCTCGCTGTTGTATGGATAGCTGGACCAGGAGTGGCCGGGTGAAGCGTTTAAGTCCCAACAGACAGAAGCGTGCGGAGCGGGCGCCGAGGCACGGCATGGCGGCCGGTACAGACCAGGGTGCGTGGGCGCAGTGGTCACAGGAGCAACAGGAGTTCCTTAGGGGCTGCTTTGCTGATCTTAAAAAGGACATGCTGGCCCCGATGAAGGCATCAATAGACCAAATGATCGTAACTCAGGCAACACAAGGGAAAGCGATTAAGGAGATGGAGAAAAAGCTATCCGACCATGAGCATGAGTTGGTCGTATTGGCCCTCAAGGTGGAGGCACAGGATGACCTCCACAAGAAGTGGCAGGAGAGGCTGGAGGACCTAGAAAACAGGTCCAGGAGACAGAAATTTAGAATTGTGGGCCTCCTCGAAGGTGTGGTGGGGTCGGATGTAGGAGCATTTGTGTCCATGATGCTGGAGACACTGATGGGGATGGAAGTATTCCCTCGACCCCTGGAGTTGGATGGGGCGCACAGAGCCCTCGCAAGGAAGCCCAAGGCGAATGAACCGGCGAGGGCCATGGTGGTGAGATTTCATCGCTTCTCGAACAAGGAACTTGGCTTGTGGTGGGAAAAAAAGAACAGAGCAGCAGGTTGGAGAACAGCGTGATACGCATCTACCAGGACCTGGGTGTGGAGCTGGCCAAGAGGCATGCTGGATTCAACCGGGTGAAGGCGACCCTCTTCAGCAAGGGGGTGAAATTTGGGATGCTACACCCAGCGAGGCTATGGGTCATGTACAAGGAACGGCATCACTATTTTGAGACACCGGACGAGGTGTGGTCATTCGCCAAACCAGAAAAGCTGGACTCTAATTAAAGGACAGTTAAGCTTTGGTGGAATGCGGCAGTGGGGCTGGGGAACACGGTACCGTTTCTAATATAAGATTGTATACAATGTTGGGTGCGTGTAAGGGCTGTGGTGGTGTCTGGAGGGTGCAGTGTTTTCGGCAAAGTTGAGATATGGAGGGGGGAGGGGGCCCTGTACTTAGGCAATTTTTTGGGAAGTTGGAGCCTTGGTTCAACAAATGTCTCCTCACGGGCAACATTAGTGTCTTCTGTTTATTTTTTGTTTTGTATCACTATTTACTCACTGGGGCTGGAGAGGTAGTTTAATTGGTTTATTCATGTGGGGAAAAGGGTCCGGACAATGAGGCGACAGTCTGATCAGCGCCAGGTGCGGGAGCTGCCGGGGTCAGCATGGGTCAGCTGACTCTCAGGTGCGTAGTGGGGGATGAGCAAGTGCTCAGCTGGTGCTTGGTAGAGTTTTTGGGTCATGTGGCTGTTGGGGGAGGGGTGTGCTGCTTTGCTGACAGAGGAGGTATCAATTTCGGGGTACCAATTGAGGGTTGGGAGCAGTAGCTCCCTGTGGGCGTGGGAGCAGCTGGAGGCGGCGTCATGTAAAGGTACTAGTCTGGGAGCTTTGCTAACGGCTCCTTTGCCGTTCTCGCCGACCCATTACTCCAAAAGTCCGATGGTGGTGGCGGCACTGCGGATCTAGGGACAGTGGAGGAGGTACAAGAAGCGTCGGTCTGGACCCCGATATGCAACAACCACAGGTTTGTCCCGGGTAGAATGGATGGTGGGTTCCAGAGCTGGCAGAGGGCAGGAATCAGAAGGATGGGAGATCTGTTCATCGATGGACGCTTTCCCAGTTTGAAGGCGCTCGAGGACAAATGTAATCTGCCGCAAGGAAACGACTTTAAATATCTGCAAGTACGAGCCTTCCTGAAAAAACAGGTAGTGACCTTTCTTAAGCTGCCGCCACTGAGGGTACAGGGCAGGGTGGTCTCCGGAATCTGGGTGGGGGAGGGGAAGGTGTTGGATATATACCAGGAACTACAGGAGGCGGAGGAAACCCTGGTGGAGGAGCTCAAGGGCAAGTGGGAGGAGGAGATAGGTGCGGAGTTGGAAGCGGGTCTGTGAGCACAGGTCCTGGGCAGGGCTAATTCTTCCTCATCATGTGCCAGACTCAGTCTAATTCAATTTAAGGAGGTTCACCGGGCACACATGACGGCAGCGAGAATGAGCAAGTTTTTTGGGGTAGAAGATAGTTGTATGAGGTGCAAGGGCAGCCCTGCAAACCATGTCCACATGTTTTGGGCATGCCTGGAGCTTAGAGAGTTTTGGCAAGGGTTCGCGAGGGCAATGTCCAAGGTGCTTAACACATGGGTGGTGCCGAGTCCAGAGATAGCGATCTTTGGAGTGTCAGAAGACCCGGGAGTTCAGGGGGCGAAAGAAGCCAACGTCATGGCCTTTGCCTCCCTAGAGACGGATTTTATTAATGTGGAGGGACTCGAAGCCCCAGAGTGGAGAGACTTGGATTACCAACATGGCTGGGTTTCTCAGCCTTGAGAAAATAAAGTTTGCCTTAAGAGGGTCTACGCTAGGGTTCTCTTGGAGGTGGCAGCCATTCATCGACTTTCTCGGGGAAAATTTAAATGTCAGCAGCAGCAGCAATCCGTGGTGGGTGGTGAGTGCTTCATTGGGATGGTGTGGGAAGACTGAGTCACACGGGGTAATATCTATTTAATTGTTATTGTATATTCTCTTTTTGCACTGTTACTGTTCACTCTAGTTTTTTTTATTGTTACTACTGTTTCATTATGAAAAATTCTGCAAAACCTTAAAAAAAAAGACAATTGGCTGCTTTTGCTGAAGGAGGCTTCACTCGACAGAAGATTCTGAAGACTTATTTATGGAGCATTGAAATCAAGACATTTCATCCTTAGTCAATATGAAGACATTAAGAATCTAGCAATCAAAAACGTAGGAAGTTGAAGGCGAGGCAAGAGGACTAAGCAAGGCAAAAAGACAGTTTGGCACTTTACTTAAAAGTATTTAGCAAGGATGGCACAGTTGTTAACACTGCTGCCTCATGCCGCCGAGGACCCGTGCCCGCGTGGGTCTCACCCCTACAATCCAAAAAAATGTGCATGGTAGGTGGATTGGCCACTTAATTGGAAAAAAATAATTGGGTACTCTAAATTATTTTTGTGCAGTGCCCAAACTGCATGTTCATCCTCAACAACAACATTCACAAAAGGTTTTGGTGACTTGTCTGATGACTTTAACCTGCCAATTTCCAGAGACAAATCATCGCCTGAAAAACTTGAACAGAATGTGGACCCTGAAATGGGAATGGAACTACAAGATACTGCTCAAACTCGATGTCCTTCTGCTGAAGCGAGGGAAGAAACCTACCCAGAAGACACATTGCCTTATGGTCAAAATCTGTTCTACTGGGTATGATTGAATATTTTGTAATGAATAGACCAGAGAACAGAGTTAACGTGGAAAATTTGAGAAAAGAGTTTGAAGTGTGAGGCTAAAAGAATTTTAGATGTCATCATGAGTCCCTTTTTCTGATGTGAAAGGAGAAATCGGTTGATTTTTTTCGGAAACTCCTAAAGCTGTCTATTATTGCCTCACCCTGGTAAAGAGAAATTATCGTTTGTTGATGGTACTCTAACTGGAGAAATATTGGAATAGAAATTGCTGATCAGGAAACTTCCAAAATTGATATTAAGGCTATATGTATATTTATTCAAATATGTAAATTGTTTGGAAGAGTTGATTCTGTGTTCGCTGCTCAGTTTGAAAAGGAGTGTTCTTACTGGAGGAAAGTACTGAGACGTGTTGTTGCCACAGTCAAACTGCTGTCTTCTTTGGCACTTCATGAGAACATGATGAATCATCATTGCCAACTCAGAGGTAATTTTTTAGTCTGCCTTGAATATCTTCGTGAATTTGACAAGCTTCTCAAAGAGCATTTTAATAGTTATCAACATGTGGCTCAGGAAAAGCCAACATTTCCATTTCCAAGCACAGAACCTACTATGACTTCATCACTCTAATGGCACATCGGCTCTGAAACCGATTGCCTAATAAAGTAAAAGGTACCAAATACTATTCCATAATAATTGATTGAACACCATATGTGAGTCATGTGGACCAATTAACATTAATTTTATGACATGTGACCAGCGATGGTTAAGTTGTCGAGCGATTTCTCTGTTTTGTCCAGAGCCTTGAGAAAACAGTTTTGGATGTCATTCCACATTTAGGTTTGGACATCAAAAGTTGTCATGGGCCGAGCATCGATAATGCCGCAAATATGGCAGGAAAATATTCAAGTCTACAAGCAAGACTGAACAATGCAAGCCCTTGTGCATTAGTCATACCATGTTCCAGTCGCTCCTTGAATTTAATCGGCAAACAGCACATGAATCGTGTGAGGCAGGCATACAATATTTTGACTTTGTTCACTTGTATACCTTCTTTTCGGTTTCTATGTGACGATGGAATCAGCTTGGAGCAGGCACATGGAAAACATTTCACAGTCAAAACAATTTGTGTCATCAGGTGGCCTGAATGTAAAAAAAATGCTTATCAGACATAACCACATCAAATTCAGGGAAATAAAATATGGAAGCTGAAGCAAAATCTTTAGCAGAGAAGTTTAAAAAGTACAAAATTGCAGTTTTTACTTTTGTGGAACCTTTTATTTCAAAGAATTAATGCTGTCAGCAAATTGCTGCAAAATGTTTATACAACTTCATTGAATGCTTCACAATTGTTAGCCTCAATTGGAAGTTTTGTCATGGATTTCAAACTGACTATACCTCAGTGGACGCAGAGGCACTAACATTAAGAAAGAATATAGGTTCCTCTGATGATGAGAATCGTACAAGATATAGGAAGTTATTTTTTGATGAAAGTAGAGACATCAAATCACTTCAAACGGAAAGAGAAGATCATTTTTGAGACTGCCAATGTTATCTGTGACAATAATGGTGCAATTGCAGAGTAGACGTGATTCTTTGAAGAAGATTGTTAAGTAATTTTGGGTGGTTGGTTTTCGACAAACATTTGGATGAGAATGCTCAGAGCCACTCCAGTAAGATATTCATACACACACCAAGAACAAAGAAAAGTACAGCACAGGAACAGGCCCTTCTGCCCTCCAAGCCTGTGCCGACCATGCTGCCCGTCTAAACTAAAA
Organism: Scyliorhinus canicula; assembly: GCF_902713615.1. NCBI lineage: Eukaryota > Metazoa > Chordata > Chondrichthyes > Carcharhiniformes > Scyliorhinidae > Scyliorhinus > Scyliorhinus canicula. Next base: position 173,020,963 of record NC_052150.1, read on the forward strand.
TCATAAAGTGAAAAACTCATTCATTTCATCGATAATTATGAGCTCTGTGCTTCGAGATCACCAGCTGATTTGTACAGACTTGCCTGTGATGATTTGTAGGCAACCATTCCAAATGTGGAAAACATTCTGAAGATCCTTTTAACAATCCGGTGAACGTTCTTTCTCTGCATTGAAAAGAGTGAAAAATTATCTGTGAATTATTACGATTTAGGGACATTTGACAAATTCAGCAATACTGTCAACTGAAAATGCATCCCAACAAGATTTTCCCCAAGTTATTTTATGAAGAAAAAATGAAGAACAACCATCTGAGTTGCCATGGATTGCAAACAACTGATGAAGCAAGAAAATCTAAAGAAATCTGTCACTCTACCATGTTCTCCATTCTACATTCTATTCTGCAAGAGAGAACATATGGTGGTCTGATATAGTGGCTGGTGGTCACATGCTGACAGTTATAACCAGTGAGTCACCATCATCCCCAATCGCTCTTTACTGGCCTTCAGAAAGTCTCTTCTTACTGTTCTGGACAATTAAAGAACAGAATTCTGCCAGACAGTTGCCACTGATATTAGACTTGGACTGGACATTCCATTTCATTGGTGTACTTGCTCCTGCACTGGACTTTTTCTGGCTCATTCTGTCCAACACTGACCTGCTGTGCTGCAGTAATATCATTGGCTGATTTCTCCATCCCGTTGCTCATCAGCCAGTTCATGTTTACTCTCTTCAAGACACACACATCGCAATATTGTCTATCTCTACCATCATGCTAACAACAGGTATTTAAATTTATCAGTATAGGATTGTTGTCATAAGAGTACTGTCTGTGAAACAGTGATTTTGGGTTTCTGTGCCTTGCAATGTGTGAGCTGAATTTGGGTTGATTTAGGAATGCATTTACGTCATTCGGACGGAGCTCAACATCATTGGGATAGGCTGCCACCTCACCAGGGGGTGGGGCGTGATGTGGGCACCCAAAGAGGGAGAGCGCAGGGCTGCCAAAAGTGTAAGTCCATTTCTGGATGTACTTTGATTTTCAGAAAGCATTTGACAAGGTGTCACATCAAAGGTTCCTTGATAAAATAAGAGCTCATGGTGCAGAGCATAACACATTAGCATGGAAAGCTAACAGGAAACAGAATAGGCATAAATGGGTAGTTTCCAGGTTAGCAATATGTAATAAGTGGGGTGCCACAGGACTTCAACTACTTGCAATATATATTAATGAAGGGACTGAATGTATGGATGTTAGTTTTCTGATGACGCAAAGATAGGTAGACAAGTAAGTTGTGAAGAGGACATAAGGATTATGTAAAAGGATGTAGGTATTTAAGTGAATGGGCAACAAGTTGGCAGATGGAGTATAATATGGGAAAATGTGAACTCATCCACTTTGCCAGGAAGAATAGAGAAGCAATATACTGCTTTTAGTGGGAGAGATTGCATAACTCAAGTGGACATAGGAATCTGGGTGCCCTGGTACACAAATCATAAAGTTAGTATGCAGATACAGCAACTGGTTAAGAAGCCAACTGGGATATTGTTTATTGCAAGAGAAAATAGAATTTGATAATTTAGGGTAAAGATAATACACCGCCACCTAGTGACTTGATGGGAAATTTTCAGTGGTCAGTATTGTAATGTGCCTTTCAGATTCCCATTTTTGTTGGCAGTTTGCAGTGGCATAAGAAAAGACGAAACCACAATTCAAATTAGAAATGTTTAGCACTTAACACAAAAAAGTATTCAAAATTCAATTTTTAAAGATTTTATACCATTTAAATGTGTATATATAGAATGTGATGAATCTTGACATAATATAATAATCCTTTTATTGTCACAAATAGACTTACATTAACACCGCAATGAAGTTACTGTGAAAAGCCCCTAGTCGCCACATTCCAGCGCCTATTTGGGTACACAGAGGGAGAATTCTCAGCTGGTATGGGAATCGAACCCGCACTGCTGGTCATGTTCTACATCACAAACCAGCTGTCTAGCCCACTGAGCTAAACCACACCCGAAAATATTTGGACTTGGATGTTTAGTAAATCACGGAAAGGGTAGATGAAAAAAGTTTAGTGTACTGAAGTGGTAGTGAATACTTTGGATAGCATATGAATATTCAGAGAGTGGGTACTGTGTATTACATAGAATATTCAGGAAAAAATAATGTCGTTCAGCCCTAGTAATCTGTGCGTATTGTCTACTCCATGCAAGTTCTCTCCTGTTCCATTTATCTCTTCTCGGCTTTTCAGCACATGCTTCTATTATTCAACCCATTCACATTTTGAAGCACCTCTGTCAGGTCACCTCTAAGTCTTTACCAAAGAAAAAAGTCGTAACCTGTTCAACCTTTCTCAATAGCTGGAATCTTCTCGTACTGTTCTTGAAAAATCCTTTTTGCACTTTCTCCAGTGCTTATATGCTCCTTTTGTAAGGAGACCAGAAGTGTGCACAGTATTATTTTAAATGCAGCTTGACTAGCATCCTATTTGAATTCAGCATAACGTCATTACTTTTGAATTGTATACCCGTAGAAATTAATTTGTGCTGGCAATGTCCGAGGTTGTGGGGTGAGGATGAAGCCATGCCCAATAGTGGCAACCTTCGGGGTATCGGATCAGCCAGAGTTACACATGGGGAAGGGGGCCAGCGGCCTTACTTTCGCTTCCCTAATTGCACGCCGGTGAATCCTGGTCAGCTGGCGATCGGCAGCACCACCCAAAGCTGCAGACTGGCTCGCTGATCTCTCGGAATTTCTCCACCTGGAGAAGATTAAGTACGCCAACCGAGGGTCAAAGGAAGGCTTCCTGGAGACTTTTCTGGGGGCAGTTTGTTGGCCTGTTCCAAAACCTGTTCAAGGCCAGCAATGAGGAGTAAGCTTTGAGGGGGGGTGGGGGGGTGATCCTGAGAGCAACAAAATGTACAGAGTTAGTTAAATGAAGGATAAAACAAACCTCTCTGTAAAATAAAGTAAATTAGCGCAGGCATGTAATGTATATGTATATACACAACAGCTGTTTATAAATATGAGAAAAGCCACTAAAAAGATTTTGGAAACAAAAAAAATTAATTTGTGCTTTCTTAATATTTAAAATTTCTAGCTTATGTTTCTTTTAGCGATTTATTCACGTGTATCCTTCCATTGCCCTTCTACTTCATTTAGCTTATCCTTTTGTACAGTTTAGTTTATGTTTATACTGTGGAAGTACTTCTTCTCCTCATACCTATCAATACCAAAGGTTATTTACTATTTAACTAGTATAGTGTAATGAACTGATAGTCAGCATTTGGGATAATTGGAAAGTAATAATCAGCATAAATAGTGCAAGGTGGCAGTAGTTAATTCAGAATATGAGTAATTGCGGAGACAATTATTGGTATGTGGGGAAAGAGTATTGCACATGAACATTCAGAGAGTGGGTACTGTGTATTACATAGAATATGTACTGAGAAGAGCAGCTAAAGGGGAGTGAGAAGTCCAGATAATGGTGTAAAACAGGTGCCAGAATATCCAATATGAGAGGTGATAACATTCCACACTTAAACGTGCATCATCCATTATATTCGGAAAACTAGCTGGAGGCTGCCACCAAAGGTTTTGTCTTTTTTTTAAAGTTTCTGATTTTTAAACTGTTCTTCATGGTTCCACAACAGTGGCAAAGACCATTACTCTTTCCTAATTATTCCCTTTGAAGCAATTTCTAAGAAGATCTCCAATCTTCTCAATGAAGCTGTTGATTCGGTGTATTGATCCCTTTTCTGGGGCAAAGAAAATCTAATTTTACTGCAACTTCAAAGTAGTTTCTTCATCGTTGGATGATCTGTCATTTAGCTTCTATAAGTTCACAAAAGGAAAGCGAGTTGCTAAAGTGAATGTTGGCCCCTTGGAAGATTAAACTGGAGAGTTAATGGGGAACACGAATGGCAAAGATGCTAAATCAATACTTTGCCTCAGTTTTCACGGTGGAGCCCCTCGTTCAAAAAGGGAGGGAGGCAGAATGTGGAAAATTACAAAGCAGTTACTTTAACATCTGTTGTTGGGAAATTGGTTGAATCAATTATCAAGGAAGTAATATCAGGACATTTGGAAAGTCAGAATGCTATCCATCAAAGTCAACATGTATTTATGAAGGGAAAATTGTGTTTGACAAATTTACTAAGGTTCTTTGAAGATGTAACCAGCAAAGTGGGTCATGGGGATCCTGTAGAGTAGTATATCTTGACTTTTGATAAGGTGCCGCACAGAAGGTTAATTCACAAGGTTACATCACATGGGATTCAGGGTAATTTATTAGCTTGGATAGAAGACTGACTGATGGACAGAAGACAGAGAATCAGCATAAATGGATATTTTTCTGGATGGCAAGATGTAACTAGTGGGGTGCCACAGAGTTCGGTCCTTGGGGCTCCAGCTGCTTACAATTTATTTAAACGACGTGGATGCAGGGGTAGAAGGTTCTATCGCCAAATTTGCAGACAACACAAAAATAGGTGGGACAATAAGTTGTAATGAGGAAATAAAAATCTTATATGGATATAAATAGGTTCGGAGAGTGGACCAAAATGTGGCAGATGGACTTTAACGTAGATACGTGCAGTTTGGTTGGAAAAATAAGACGGCAGCTTATTATCTTAATGGGGAAAGACTTTGGGGTGCACCGTTGCAAAGGGATCTGGGGGTCTTTGTTCATGATTCACATAAAAGTAGCATGCAGGTACTAAAGAAAGTGAATGGGATGTTGGCATTTATAGCTAAAGGAATAGAGTATAAAGGTAGGGAAGTTTTGTTGCAACTGTACAAGGCATTGGTGCGACCACACCTGGAGTATTGTGCACAGTTTTGTTCCCCTTATTTGAGGAAAGGTGCAGTGCCATTGGAGGCAGTTCAGAGGAGGTTCACTAGGTTGATCCAAGAAATGAGGGCTTTGTCGTATGAAGAGAGATTGAGCAGTTTAGGCCTATACTCTCTAGAGTTTAGTAGAATATGGGGAGATCAAATTGAGGTTTACAAGATGATAAAAGGGATGGATAAAGTAAACATGGAGAAGATGCTTCCTCTTGTGAGGCATTCTAAAATGAAAGGTCATAGTTTTAGGATAAGAGGTAGCAAATTTGAAACAGAGTTGAGGAGAAACAACTTATCCCAAAGGGTTGTGAATCTGTCGAATTCACCACCCCAGAGTGCGGCCGATGCAGTGACAGTGAGTAAAGTTAAGGAGGAAATAGACACAGTTCAAAGAAGAATTCTGGTGTCATTGTCAATATTTATTTTGCTATCAACAGATAATTTATTTAATTTGCTCTTTATTGAACCCCAAAGTGTGTAAATTGTATTCCATATTTACCTACTTAAAATCAGTGAGTAAATATCCAGCGCAGTACATTGCTTATGAAGCACTGAATATGCAGCCTAGGAACACTGGACTTAGGAGCAGAGGTAGGCCATTCGGCCCTTTGAGCTTGCTCCATCATTCAATAAGATCATGGCTGTCTGGTTGTAGTATGAACTCCACTTTCTTATCTGCACCCCCCCCCCCCCCCAACCCTTGCCTTTCTTGTCTATCAAAAATCTATTTAACTCTCCTTGAATAAATTCAATGTTCTAGCCTCCTCTATTTTCTGCAGAACAAAATTTCACATATTAATAACCCTTGAAAGGGGACCTCTTATTCTTATGTCTCCTAGTTCATGTATCCTTCACACGGCAGCACGGTTGTTAACACTGTTGCTTCACAGCGGCAAGGTCCCAGGTTTGGTTCCCGGCTTGGGTCAATGTCTGTGTCGAGTCTGCACGTTTTCCCCGTGTCTGCGTGGGTTTCCTACAGGTGCTCTGGTTTCCTCCCACAAGTCCCAAAAGACGTGCTGTTAGGTGAATTGGGCATTCTGAATTCTCCCTCAGTGACCTGAACAGGCGCCGACATGTGGCGACTAGGGGCTTTTCACAGTAACTTCATTGCAGTGTTAATGTAAGCCTACTTGTGACAATAATAAAAGATTTTTAAAAATAGGATCGTATGTGTTTCATTCTTCTAAGACCAGTGGGTATAGGCCCAACGTGTTCAACCTTTCTTCATAAGATAAACCCTTCATCCCAGGTATGAGTCAAGCTTATCTGAACTGCTACTAAGTCCCATATCTGGTTTGAAGTAAGGAGACCGAGACTGTGCACCGTACTCTACATGTGGTCTCATCAATGCTCTAGAGCTGCAGTAAGACTTCTCTACTTTTATATTCCAACCCCCTGCAATAAATACTAACATGCTTTCCCAATCACTATTTCAGCTCTATCCCCCAGCCTCTCTTTTCAATCTGTTCTTATTTCTGCCTTTTATTGCCAGCGCTTTTATCAACTTTCATGTCTTGATTCTTACAATTCCATTATTCCTGGATGCCCTTCTCCCTTCATTCTCTTTGAAAAAATATTTGTTCACTTTTTTATGTATTTGTTCATGGGATGTGGGTATTGCTGGCTAGGCCGGCATTTATTGCTCATCTCTAATTGCCTTTGAAAAGTTGGTGGTGAGCTGCCACCTTAAATTGCTGCAGTTTGTATAGTGTAGATACACACAGTGCCAGTGGCGTTAGGAAGGAAGTTCCAGGATTTTGACCCAGCGATAGTGAAGGAATGGGAATATAGATCTAAGTCAAGATGGTTTGTGGTTTGGAGTGGAGCTTGCAAGTGGTGGTGTTCCCATGTTGCTGTTGTCCTTGCAAACCTACAACCTTTACCGCCTAGAAGTGCAAGGTGCGGTGAAAGTTGCTGCAGTGCATCCTGTGAATAATACACATTTAAGGTGGTGGTTGATGTGCCAATAAAGTGAGCTGCTTTGATCTGGATTGTGTTGAGCTTCTTGCGTGTTGGAACTGTGCTCATTCAAGCAAGTGGAGAGTATTCCAGCATGTCCCTGACTTTTGCCTTGCCAGTGGTGGGCAAGCTTTGGGGAGTTGGGAGCTGAGTTACTCGCTGTGGAGTTCTCTGCCTCTGATCTGCACTTGTAACCATGTACTGAAATCAAGACAGTGATGAATCATAATATTTTATAGCTTCGAGTGAGGCTATTGAACCCATCGCATACCTGCCACTGTGTGAAAGAACCAACCACATGTGCCTTTTATTTTTTTAAATTTTATATACTTAACCCTTTCCCTATTAAAACCTATAACAGACTGACCACTGTTTTAGGCTTAACCATACTGTTAGCAAGCTTGGCATTCTAGTTGGACTAAGTTTATGATCCCATATCCTCCCCATTGCTAAGACTATTTACTTCTACCTCCTTAATAATGCCTATTTCAAACCATGTGTTCTCCCATCTGCTGAAACCCCCATCCCATTCTATTGTTACCTCCAACTTTGACTATTTATATATAAGTCCTCCCCCCCCCCCCCCCCCCCCCCCCCCCCCCCCCATTCCCCCTGCTGACTCAACCATCCTGGAAGAAATCGATAAACTGTTTCCATCTCCGGGCAGATCCTCTCAAGGCGAACTTGATTTTTTCCATCCTGAGGACTTCTGCAAGGTCGCTCACCCACACCCCCAGGTTTGGCAGCCCTGAGTCGCTTTACCTCAATGGGATCCGTCTCCAGGCTACAAAAGAGGCAAAGGCCAAAACGTCGGCCTCTCACCCCCTGGACTCCCTGGTTTTCCGGCACTCCAAAACTTGCCACTTCTGGACTCAGGACCACCTTCACCCTCAGCACTTCAGACATCACATCAGCGGACCACCGCCAGAATCCCTCCAGCTTCGGACAGGCCCAAAACACGTGGACATTGTTCGCGTTCCCTCCCCGCGCACCGCCCACACCTATCCTCCACCGCCTCAAAAAACCAGCTCATTCTAGCCACCGTCATATGCGCCCTGTGGACTACTTTAAATTGAATGAGGCTAAGCCTAGCGCATGAAAAGGATGCATTCTCTTGAGAGAGTAGAAGATGAGTGTCTTTGAGGGGGTAGAAGTTGTTTGTGAATGTTACGTTCATATGTTTTGGTCCTGTCCAAAGCTGGAGGACTACTGGAAGGAGGTTTTTATGGTAATCTCTAAAGTGGTGCACGTGAAACTGGACCTGGGATTTCGGGAGGACATCTTCGGAATGTTGGATCAGCCGGGATGGGAAACGGGTGCGAAGGCAGATGTTGTAGCCTTTGCCTCGTTGATGGGCTGAAGAGCAACCTCTCCACCCTGTGCCCTAGCGTGGCGGGGGGAACTTGTTGGAATTCTTGATTCGTGGGAAGGTTAAATTTGAACTGAGAGGATGGGTGGAGGGGTAATTCATGAGCTTTATTCATTACCCACTTTCAAGAATTGGATAACATCGAACATTAGTGGGGGGGGGGTGTTGGGAGGGTTGGGGCGAGTGGGACCGTCACCCCTCCCTCCCTTGCTACGCTACACCAACAACACCTTTGCCAGCAACATTCCCTTCCATTGCAAAACAACTATTCTATCCCCCTCTGCTACGCGTGCCACCTGATTACCCCCCACTGCGCTTCCGTTAACTAGCCCGCCCAGCTAGCCTGGCAGCCCCCCCCAAGCTGCCTAAGCCTCCTACCCCCAACTGATCTCCTCTTCACCAAGACCGCAACCAAGTCCTGGTAGACCCAAAGCTTGCTCCCCTCACAGATGCACCTCCTCGTCTGCCTCGACCATCCCGTATTTTCTCCTTGTCCAGGAACCGGTGACGATGCACCACCATCGCCCTCTGTAACTCATTCACCTGCGGCTTCCTCTGCTATGTGCTCTCGGACGACTTTCAGGGGCCGGTCAAAGTCCCCCTCCCATATCAGCTTCTCCAACTCCTTAGCTACATGCGAGTGAGCGTCCGCTCCCTCGATGCCTTCAGGCATCCCCATGATTCTCATGCCCTGCCTCTGGGAGCTGTTCTCCAAGTCCTCCACTCTCCCCCATAATCGCTGTTGAGTGTTCCGTATCACACCTATCTCAGCCGCCAACGAGGCAAGCTGCTCCTTGTGTTCTCCCACCGCCTCCTCCACTTTCCGAATGGCCTGGCCCTAGGACTCCAGCCTTTGCTCCACTCAGTCAATTCCCACTTTTTCTTTTTTTAAATTTAGAGTATCCAATTCATTTTTTCCAATTAAGGGGCAATTTGGCATGTTCAATCCACCTACCTTGCACATGTTTGGGTTGTGTGGGCGAAACCCACACAAACATGGGGAGAATGTGCAAACTCCACACGGACAGTGACTCAGAGCTGGGACTGAACCTGGGACCTCGGCGCTGTGCCACTGTGCTGCCCTCAATTCCCACTTTTAACGGCTCTACCACCATGGCTGGTCCTCCTGGGCCTCCTTCCTCTGTCAGCTAAACTTTTCAGTTTAAAAAGTCCACCAGTTGCTCTGCCAACCATTGGGCAAGCAAGGCAGATCCTTTACCCTCCACTATCTTGACCTGTTGCGCACAAAGATTCCCTTGCTCCAATTGCTCCCCTCTTCTCGACCCACTTCTGGTCCTTGGATCCATCCACCAGCCCCACCAGCGGAGTTGAACTTTTCTCCAGCCAGCCCTACACCTCTTGTCTACAAACATCCACCCTACAAGCAGGGGAAAGGTCCAATAAAACAGCCTCGAGCGGGAGCTGCCAAATGCACGACCACTCGCACCATGACCGCCACCAGAAGTCTGAACTCTCCACCTTTTAAATCAAATCTTAAAACTCTCCCTTTGACTAAATGTTTGGTCACTTGTTGTAATGCCTTCTCCTGTGACTGTCAATTTTTGTGATTATGCTTCAATGTACCGTCCATTGCGTCAGTTTACTACATGGAAGGAACAAGTTATAGTAGTTGTAATTTGCTTCTACCACTATTTCTGTTAGGGTGCTCCATACCTAACTTTCTGCCATTTTGTTATCAATTTGCTGACCAGTGGAATAGTTTTTGCCTCTTTTGGAAACATTCACCATTTTAGACATCACAATCCAAGTTTCCGAAACATTCTAATGCAAAGTGCCAGGTTTCTCTCACCTTTCCTCATAACTAAAGTTAATCATAATGCATCATCTCCATGGAGGTCTTGCACATCCCATTCAGCACTTTATACCTTCCTAAAGTAAGACACCTAAAATTGGATGCAATATTGTAACTGTTGCCCAGGTTTTGCATAGGTTTATTAATTCCTGCATAAATAAAGTTGAGTTCTTCAATAGTTGGAATTGAAATAAATCAAATGCAACGGGGAGAGAGTGACATAATGGGCATGTCACTGGACTCAATCGATATGTTACTGGACTCATAATTCAGAGGTCTGAGCTAATGCTCTGGGGACATGGGTTCAAACCCCACCCTAGCAGCTGATGGAATTTAAATTACATTTATAAAACCTGGAACTGAAAACTAATTTCCGTAATGGTGTCCATGAAAGTTACATCGATAGTTGTAAAAACCCATCTGGTTCACTAATGTCCTTGAGGGAAGAAAATTTGCTGTCCTTACCTGCTACATGTGACTCCAGATCTACATGTGGTCAACTCTCATAGGACTCACCTATGAGAAGAGATTGGTTTGACTGGGCCTGGATTCACTAGAGTTTAGAAGGACGAGGGGAGTTCTGATTGGAACGCATAAAATACGAATAGGAAAAGAGAGAGAAGATGCAGGGAGGATGTTTTTTAGATTGGGGAATCTAGAACCATGGGATACCATCTCAGGATATGGGACAGGCCATTTAGGACTGAGATGAAGAAAACTTTCTTCACTCCGAGCGTAGTGTACCTGTGAAATTGTCTACCACCAAGGCTGTGGAGGCCAAGTCATTGAATGTATTCAAGAAAGTGATTTTTTCTTTTTGATTTTAATGATGTTGAGATGCCGGCGTTGGACTGGGGTGAGCACAGTAAGAAGTCTTACAACACTAGGTTAAAGTCCAACAGGTTTGTTTCAAACACTAGCTTTTGGAGCACTGCTCCTTCCTCAGGTGAATGAAGTGTGTTTGAAACAAACCTGTTGGACTTTAACCTGGTGTTGTAAGACTTCTTACTTAGATTTTAATGGCACCAAGGGGTATGGGGACAAAGCGGGAATAGGTGTCATTGCGATAAAGGATTGGCCATGGTCACATAGAATGGTCGAGCAGGCTTGAAGGGTCAAATGGCCAATTCCTGCTCCTAGTTTCAGTTTCTGGGGCAATTGGAGATGGTAAACAATTATGGCATTGCCAACAGCACCCATGTCCCATAAAAATAATTTTTTTTTTTAAAGTGCAGATTTAAAAAAAAGTATTCCTTAATTTGACTTAAGCAGCCTCAAAATAAGGCCAATAGAATGCAACTTTTCTTTGCAACATACTGTGATTATAACGATACCAACATGTCCTTCTGCAGGACAGAAGGCTGATGTGATCAGGGTTGCCTCTGAGGGGGGGGGGGGGGGGGGGGGGGGGGGGGGGGGGGGGGGGTGACGGGCCTTTCGTCTGTGAGACCTTCAAGCCATCTTTAAATATTGTAGATACCCATAATAGGGGCAACTACAGCTGCAGCCTGTCTGTCCTACCAAACACTTCCAGGACAGAGCCCTCTTCTTGGTTATATGCTGACGGTCACTTTAACTCCCTTTGACTGAGAGCAGCCTTTAGCTTCACAGCTGACGGCTATTGCTAATAAGGAATTGGCTTTGTTAGTTGCAAGAGCACTTCACAGCTGCAGGTTGTGTTGGCTGCTTTCAGCTGTAAATGCCTGGATGCTGTTGTTCCTTTTTCTGTAGCGGGAAAGAAGGACAATACTTGGAGGATTTTGGAACACCAGGCTTGGGGACGTATGAGGCCGGAAGGCAATCCGGTTTGAAGTAAGAAGACACTGCGGGATCTGGTGCATGACATTGATCCAAATGGCGACCTGATGTGACACCGTTAAAGAAATGCTTTTGCCGATTGCTGATGTTTTTTTTGCTGTGGTGTGGTGAGTGCTGCATGTAACTGGCATGTCACCATGGATTAAACACGCTGGAAGTCAAGATGTTCAACTGCACCTTGAGTTCCACTGGAATATGTGGAAGCCAGGATTTAGTTCCGGTGAGATTGGGTCGTATGGGTGGACCTGCACAGCTGAGGCTCCTGGATGGAGAATGGCATTGATGCATGGACCAAGTCGCACATTGATGGACAGATCATTTATACGACAAAGTTCTGGATATGATAACACATTCTCAGGCTTATCCTCCATTTCTGTTGAGGAGCCTGCGAGAAGTGATGCAGTATATTTGGTTTGTTTTGTGAAAATGAGTTAATATAACTTTATTATTGTACCAATATGGAACAGTGATGTTTCCTTGCTGTTTAATGGTTAGTGTGATATGTGGAATGTTACATTGTTGATTTTCAAATCTTTGTTACTGTTGAACATTTAATAAACAAACTATTCTCAAGTGGTTTATCATGAGTACGCAGCCATGTCTCGGATGATGATTATTGCATCGCATTTCAATAAAACTTTGAAGCCTGGACAGTTTGTCTGAACCCCAGAAGCGCCAGCACCATAGAGGCAGCAGCCAACAATCAAACACTCAAGAGCTGGGCTTCAGCACTGGGAATATCCTCACAACCATTGGGTAAGTGTAGTTCGGGGAGGACATCTGAACACCTAATGTTCCTGGCAGGGTCCTGGGGTCATGGGGCTCCTGATGTGGCCAGGGGTGAGTGTACAGAGCGAGGTTCTCCAGTACAACTGACTTGGTGAATGGCCCTCTGAGAGAAGGCGGGACACAAAGGTGGGGGAGATTTGGGAGATTTGAGGGTTCTGGGGTGGAAACCCTCACTGATTGTTGGTCTCTGTCGTCTAATTCTTTACGGATGCAACAATATGGCTGATTATGTCAGTACCGCAGAGGCTGCCCTCGTGCTGGTGGAAGCCCAGGCAACCAGACTGCAGAGAAGGCGGCAGTAGCGTTGATGTAGGCAGCACCTCATGTGCAGGGAGCGGCCACGCACCCTGAAGACCCAGCCGCCCATCAGGCTGAGGAACCCAAAGGGGGACACCAAGGACGGTCTAAGGTGTACAGGCGTCGTTGATCGTTCGACAAGATGACGGACAGCATGTGCCACAGGCCTTTGTCTTAACAAAGAGACAGTGTGGCTCCTGTACCATATCCTCGTGAACTTGGCACCCGTGGAGGAGGAGGACACCTACTCCCAGTGGCCGTGAAGGTCACCGCAGCCCCGAACTGTTATGCAACTGTTTGATTCCAGGACCCGAGCGTGGACCTGTGCGCCATATCACAAGCTACAGCCCACCAGTGCATCCGTGAGGTCACGGATGCCCTGTATGCCAGGCAGCAGACTATATCAACTTTGAGCTAACCCAAGTCCACCAAGATGCCTGGGCTTCAGGATTCTCCGCCATCGCCGGATGGCCCAGGTTCAGTGGGTAATAAAAGGCACGCATGTCACCTTGTGTGCACTGGGGCACCAGGGAGTGCCCTTCATTAACAGGAAGAGGTTCCACTCCCTTAATGTTCAATGACTACCACCTCCAGATCATGCACGTGTGTGCACATTTTCCAGGAATGTGCATAACAGCTACATCCTGGAACACTCAGAGATCCCTGATATCTTTGAAGACCATCCCAGGATGATAGGTTGACTCGTGGGGGATAAGGAGTATGTTGAGATCCTGGCTGATGACGGAGACTGGAGACCACGGCAGAAACCCGAAGTAACTGGGCCCATGTTGCCACCTGTGCTGCCATTGAGCTACCGTTCCAGGGTAGTGACAACCCCCCACCTCCCAGAGCCCACTCAGTGGTTCTCACTCTTCTTGATCTTTTGTGGTCTGCTGCTATGTCTAGGTGAGTCCCCAGTATGCACATCAGAGCTGGAGGAAACCTGCTGCTTTCCCTGCGGCCTTTGATGCCCTTAGCGGACGTCCTCTGGGGAGCCTGGAGCCAGGTGTCACCGTGCCACCCTGTTCTGCCTGCTGCCCTTGTGATGTACCCGTGCAGGAGAGGGGGAATTTGGGAGAACTGGTGGAGACCGCCGGCATCTCCTTGGTGGCAGGCCGCTGATTGACCTCCAGTGCTTCCTCCTCCCTGACCGTGTCCGTAGGGCCTTGGGGGTCTCCATGGGACAGAGGGGCAGTTGAAGTGAGGTCAAGATGGTGACCTCCTGCAGCAGGCTTTCCACGCATTGTCCGCATGATCTCCTGCACACATAGCCTTTGGGACTCCTCCAATCGGCAATGCACTCGCTGTAATATCGCTGACATACCCTTCTGAATCTCACAGCCGTGTCCTAACATCTGCATGAGCTCTTGGGGGTCTCCATGGGACAGAGGGGCAGTTGAAGTGAGGTCAAGATGGTGACCTCCTGCAGCAGGCTTTCCACGCATTGTCCGCATGATCTCCTGCACACATAGCCTTTGGGACTCCTCCAATCGGCAATGCACTCGCTGTAATATCGCTGACATACCCTTCTGAATCTCACAGCCGTGTCCTAACATCTGCATGAGCTCTGAGATAACCTCGTCCAGAGGCTCGGCATCTGAATGGGATCAGCCGAGTCCTGGGATCCAGCAGACCTCTGACTGTTGACTCCCTTGAATGTTCCTGCCTCCACCTGGTGTGCATCAGCAACTGTGTGGTGTTCACCAGATTGTGCCCCAGAACCCTTCCATTAATGTCGCCCACCGAGGTGTGTGTCCCTGCGCTGATGGAAGGTGGGGGTGATAGCTGTGATGCGTCGACAGTGGGGTCCTCTGAGTTCTCCTCCGAGGTTATCTCATGAGGGGCCAGTGGGGTTATACCAACTCCGGATGGCTCGGTGCCATCAGATTGACTTCCTGTGACTGAATAGACATGTGATCAGTGAGAAAGAAGGATCATTTTGTGTGACATAAACGACACTTTTTTTTTTAAATTTAGAGTACCCAATTAATTTTTTCCAATTAAGGGGCAATTTAGTGTGGCCAGTCCATCTACCCTGCACATCTTTTGGGTTGTGGGGGCGAAACCCACACAGACACTGAGAAAATGTGCAAACTCCACACCGACAGTGACCCAGAGCCGGGATCAAACCTGGGACCTCGGCGCCGTGAGGCTGCAGGGCTAACCCACTGTGCCACCGTGCTGCCCTAACAACTGTCTCTTGAGACAGGTCATCTGGGTGAAGGGGCTGTGGATCCTCACCTCTGCGGCACAGGCCAACCTCTCTGTCATTGACTGCTGTCTCCTCGGTCAACCCCTCGATCTTCAGGGCCTGTTCCTCATATGGGATGTGGGGTGAGGACTCAGTTCTCTGGTACTTGGCACTTTCCTGCTTATCATGGGATATCTTCTCTTGAGGGGACAAAGAGAGGGCTTTGTGAGCTGCACACTTGATGGATCGAGGGGGCAGTGGGTCTGTGGCATGTGTGGGCTCCACAACTGGACCTGATGTGCTGGGGGGGGGGGGGGGGGGTGCTAAGGAACAAGCATGAAGATCTGATGTGGGGCGGGTGCGAGGTGTCAGCCAGTGATTTGAGTGGAGGGTGGGGGTTGGACATTTGTGGAATGGCAGGCAGAACTGATGCCAGGAGAGAAGTGGTAACTGCCTTCAAGGTGGGATTGGTGACCCTGCTGTTGGACCTCTGACCCCCTCAGGATGTCCGGTTTCTCATCCACAGCATCGAGAAGCCAGGCCAGGCCGGCAACCCTGAAGCAAGGAGCAGATCTGCGCACTGCCATGTTTGTGTGTTGACTGGAGTCGGTGGTGAGGGAGTGTTTAAAAGCAGCTCCCCTTGACAGTGAGGCGTGAGTCTGCCAAATCAGACAGCAAGACAGCCAGTAATGGTGAGGCGCTCGTAGGGGCTTATTTTCGGCACTAAGTGCTGTTAAATACGGGCCGCAATCTCGCCACCTTGGCCGTTGAGAAACACCTGCTAATCGCTCCCAAAATGACACCTAGACATTTTTACGTTAAATCACACTCATAATTTTAGCTGAACGAGTTCAAAGCTTGATTTTCCAATTTACTTTTCAACCGAACTGATTTGGCATCCATTCATTTATTGTTTGTATCATCTGTTGTACCATTAACCCCCTGGTGTTATATATCTGTCTGTTAAAATACTTTGATCCTTCTCCAGTGCTAATATATCTTTCTGACTTCTCTGCATTTAAAAGAAATTGTAGATTTAGACAGATATAATATTTTATTTATACATTGATTCTAGACAGATGTGTTTTAGTTGAGGTGGGTTATTGATGAACTATGATCCAAGGAGGGTGTAAAGTGCTACATATTGCATTTGGTTGTTCAGCCCTTCCTTGTCACTCTATGAATGAAAGAAAATTCAGTCATGGTTTACCAAAATCTAAACCCTCCCCCTTCTTTATGTAAGTCCTTCTGTGGGCATTTCTGCATTAGGCTAAACAATGGCACTGAATATGTTAAGCCCCTAACAATTAGGGAGCAGTTTGGGGCATTGAATAATGTCGAATGATGCAATTGAACCTGACAGCTTCAACAGTCAGCCCTACTCATGGGACCTTAAAAGTTGTTCACACTTGGTTTCATCTCTCATCACACGCTGGGTATTAAAACCCTGCTAGTGGGGAGCTCGGTAAGAAATTGGGCTGATTGTCAGGAGACCCTGCTTAGTGCATAGCTTGTATGGGACATTGACTAAGAGAAAAATTGTTTCTCTTACTTTTTTGTGTTTAGCATCAATTTGTTTGTTTTCTGTTGGTGCATTTATTTTTCTTGATAACATTCTAAAAACAAGATTCATTGCATTTAGTATCTTAAATATTTATGTATCCAAACATCTGGAACTTGTGAATATATTATTGTATTTTAATGTGTAAATTAAAGGTAAATTTCTGGAAGTATAATCCAAAGTTCTCAAGGTATGCAGCAAATTAGCCAATATGTAAAGCAAAATGATAACATTTTGGATGTCAGTAGGTGCTGATGGAGCTCGTGTATTATCCGAATACTCTGATGTTTTAAAAATATATTTTTAATTAAACCAGAACAATAAAGAGATGCAAACTTTAGTTTGTGTGTTGATGAATAATAATTTTTTTAAAACCAAAAAGACTTGAGAGTTGCTGGTATATGTATTCATTGGAATTAGATTTTCTTATACTCTTGATGCATCCTGAGTGGCTGGTATGATAAATACAATTGAGATGTAGACAGTCCAATTTTAGTACACTTTTTTGAAATTCTATTGAAGAAAAAACTGGCTGCCTTTCCAAACATCTCCAACAATCTGAGCAACTCCATTAATGCTGTCTCTCAGGAACACTGCAGAATCTGTGATGTCATCAGGAATCCTCTAGTTTCCATCAGGTGTGAAAGCCCCGGAGATTGTATTTGTAAATTATAGACTTCAATTGAAATAGGCAAGCTACTGAATATAAAATATCTTTGGTTCTAAGATGGTTTCTTAAAAATTCAGCTCTAGCCACTTGATCAAATGATGCTGACCTCAATAAGCATTCTTTCAGTTCTTTGATGTCACTCTTTTGAACTTTGTTAACTTGTTACTGGAGATTGGCTCGCTTGTCTGAATAATTAGTACGTGACAGGAGCCCACCAAAATTCTCTTGCCGCTGTAATAAGATAAATGTACACTGCCTCTTCTGGTTGAGTGAAGTATTAGCTGACCATTTAATACCTATTTGGAATTTCTTGAAAACTGTTACTTCGGAAAACAAACCTTGTCATATTTATTTCTGGTATTGAAGTTTAAATTTCGAATGTGTATGGAAATTAAAGAAAGGCACATTGGCTCATTTAATCTTTTGATCAAATTATTTGCATTGCAAAGATCTGTAAATGAAATGTTTTTCAGCTCTTATGCATTTGTCTAATTCTAATCCAGGTGAAGAAATATCATTTTGTTAATGCAATTATCGTACTTACTAAATAAACTGTACTCTTAAGGATGTTCTGGTTGATTCTATGTCTTAGGAAAATGTTTTACGGGGCAGCACGGTGGCACAGTGGTTAGCATTGCTGCCTACGGCGCTGAGGACCCGGGTTCGAATCCCGGCACTGGGTCACTGTCCGTAAGGAGTTTGCACATTCTCCCCGTGTCTGTGTGGGTTTCACCCCCACAACCCAAAAGATGTGCAGGACAGGTGGTTTGGCCACGCTATATTGCCCCTTAATTGGAAAAAATAATTGGGTACTCAATTTAAATTTTTTTTTAAATGTTTTACTTGATCACTTTGAATATTTGCATTCTTAGCATAATGATTTGAAAATAAATACACATTTGCATACTCATTGATGCCAAGAAACCACATTCTTCCAATTGCAAATTAGTTTAACAAAATATTCTTGCTGAGTATTTCTCCCTTAACTTCACTTTGGCCAGTAAGTGACCAAATATTAACCAAACTCCTAATTTTACATCTGTAGTGTTTTTTGCTTACTAACACATTTGTGAGAGAAGCTTGGAAACTTAAGCTTGTAGGTAGAGATTCCAGTGCAGTCCATTGTAAATTTGATGCAACTGATAGAATTACCAATTTCCAATTCATTTTTGTAAACTGGGACCAACATCTTTTGCATGAAGGTTATGTTGCGAATTTCAGATCTTACAAAAAGGAACTTTCTGATCATTGAACCTATTGTGTACATTGTATTTTCAGATTCTACTGTAATTGCTTTTGCTTGTTAATTATACTTTAGCACCATTACCCCTCAAAGATTTGCTCAGTGATACACCTTTTCTCGCTATGCATAATCTGTTAATGAGCAACAGTATTTTCTCACTGCTATTGTTTGTGGAAGACTTCAAATTATTATTCCAAATGAGGAGTGGAGTGGATGGAAGTGAAGTAATAGAACCTGTAAAATGAGAAGATAAAAGGGCTGGATTTTCATGGAGGTTCAGAGGCAAATGTGGCAACAATTTTGTTCTGCCAGCATGTTGCCGCTTTTATTTAGTAAGCGGCTGCTTTAGTATTGGGAGGGATGAGTGCGTTTGATGGCTACCTTCCTGTCAATGACAGGTAGTCAAATACAGGGGTAATTGAAGGCACTTTTCTGATGCTGGCATGCAAGCAAGTCTGGCTGATGGAGGCGGCCTCCTGGTGGCAGGCCAGGGTAACCAGCATTGCTTCCATTCCCCTCCATGTTGTTGGCCTGGTAGCTGTGGCCATTTTTTCTTTTTAAATATTGAAAAGTCTGCAAAGGGTGTCTCGATCTCGAAGATTCTCCAGTGATGAATGGCCTCCTATAGGCCCTCCAGACGCAGTTGCCTATCCACCGTCCTTCATTGCCAGGGCTCCAAAGTCTCTCTGTGGGTCCCACCACCAGTATTTGTGAATTCCTGACATGCATTTCACACGAATAACAGGATTGGATCCTGGAAACAGAAGTCCTGCCTAAAGACTTGATACTGCTGAACAGATCAAGCAAAACATAATTTGGCAAAGAAGAGAAAAACGGGAATGACTGATAGAATGAATGGATGTAAAGCAAATGAAAGTACTGATAAATTATATATGAGAATTAAGTAAAAGTGCATATAAATCAACAGCAAGAGAACACCAGAGGATCTAATAAAATAAATAGCCACCTTTATTTGTTGAAAATGTGAAGATATAGGAGGGATGTTGTGTGGCACGGTCACACAGTGGTTAGCACAGCACCAGGGTCCCAGGTTCCTCCCACAAGTCCCGAAAGACGTGCTATTAGGTAATTTTTGGACATTCTGAATTCTCCCTCTCTGTACCTGAAAAAGCGCCGGAATGTGGCGACTAGAGGCTTTCAAGGTAACTTCATTGCAGTGTTGATGTAAGCCTCCTTGTGAAAATAAAGATTATTATAAAATAATAACGACTAAAGACCTGAAGTGTTTTTAATGTTGATTCTTTTTAAATATTGCTTTCATCAAAGTTTACATCAAAACATGTATGTTGTAAAGCAGAGGTTTATAGAAATTTGATTTCTCTACCTCTGATCAAAGTAGTACTTTTTGTAGTATGTTTGTCTAGTCGCACTTTAATATCACAGTCTCACTTTATATTCACCACTTAATACAAGTAACTTCAGAGCCTGGGTAAAGGCATGAAAGGAATTATGCAAGAATTTGGCCAGCTGCTTGATGTAAGGGTTCATTTTTGCTTGTTTGGCTTAAGTCCCAGTAGAGGCCTTCAGAATTGTGGTTTGCAACATGAATGAATACAAACTTTGGAAGAGCTCACTACTAGTAGTGTTGGCTGACTGCCAACATTACAGTTACTCAGATGGGGTCATGGTGGAGCTGTGATTTATCGTTTAGTCTTACATTGTGAAAAACACACACTTGTGATGCCTTTTTGCTTCGATGTCCAACTTCATCAAAAAAATGAAGCAATGGAATGACTTTCGAATTGCTAACGATTCAGCATAGGAAATGTAGGTTTTAGTAGCTAAACTAGAGTTGGAAGCAGGACCTTCTGACCTCTGCAGACAGCCTGTGATGTGGAAGACTCTAGCATTTGAGAGACATCTGTTATCTACCTGACCTTATTTCGTAAATGGTTTAATAAGATTAAATAATTAGTAGGATTACCACACGATCCTCATGCTGCTAAAGTCCCAGTACTTGTGACCAGGCTGCATACATGAAGAATGCATGAAAACTGGAAACCATTATTATACACTTTCCCAGTGATTGAATGAGGTGACATTTCAGCTTTCCTGGAGTTGTTATTGATTGAATATTAGGGCCACACCTGTGGGTAATTCCACAAAATTAATTTCCTTACTTTTTATAAAGGGTTCAAATTTTGTGCTGTAGAAAATGCTCAATAAATTTGCATTTTGGAAATTTGTATTTTGAACGGTTTTCAACAGTTAGCCTGAACGAGATTCTTCTCTCCTCCTGCCCTAAAGATGAAACAGGCAGCATTGGTGCTTCACCTAGGTGATCATTCTGTGTGATACAAGATGATGGGTGTTCGCAAGTTATTTCAATATAGGCAATATTACACCAAGGTAGTCAAAGCCTTGATCTTCCCTTGTCTACCTACTTAAGTGCTTCTTGTACTAGCTTCGGAGAAATGGAAGGAGCAGCTATCCTTAAGTAATTTTTTTCCTCTTGAGCATGGAAACAATTGGGTGTTAGCATCTACTGTGCCCTGCTTGAGATCAACTAGGTTAGCATTGGTCAGAATACTAAGTCTGGGACTTGCCTCGTCCCTACAGCTTGGTACCACATATCAACTTATTTATCCAATGAGCAATGTAGTTTTTGAACTTATTTTCAGTAACTAATAGTACTTTTTATGTGTCAAAACCTTTTTGGTAAGATGCCCATGTGAAATTGGCCAAACGTAAGATTTTTAGTTATGGTGATAAGGTGAAAGGGCTGTTCGATTACATTCTAGCAGCCTACCACCATTCTAGCCAGGCAGAATTCAGGAGCATTGGCTGCCAAACCAGGCAGGAAACGGCTTGTAACATAGCCATCTGTGAATTCAAGTACAGAAATTGGAAGACCTGCTGGATGCCAAAGCTGTTGCATAGTAAGAGGCTGCAGAGTGGCTTGAAGAGGCTTAGGTAAATATTTAAAATGGAAAATTTCTGATCAGTGTGCTTCCCCAACCATGGCATTTTCTCTATCTTGGAGCACCCACATCTATTTGGAACTGCCTCGCAGCACTAACCTTATGTCATGGACTGTTCTTTTGCATTCCTGGTGCTAATTCCCACACACACCTGTTGGCCTTT
This sequence comes from Scyliorhinus canicula, assembly GCF_902713615.1. Lineage (NCBI taxonomy): Eukaryota > Metazoa > Chordata > Chondrichthyes > Carcharhiniformes > Scyliorhinidae > Scyliorhinus > Scyliorhinus canicula. The sequence continues at coordinate 173,042,633 of NC_052150.1, forward strand.
ATATTGTTCCTACCAACTTATATCAGGAGTCAATTCAGAACAATTTAAACGATGTCTGGCAATTAAAATAGTTTTGTACACGCACTCAACTCTCTGTCAGGGGTTTCTGCTTGCCACGCACCATATCCACTGTAAATGCCATACAAGTTAATATTGAGGCTATAAAATGAATTGTGCAATGGCTGATCACCCCAATTCCCCTTCCCGGCCCCCATATTAGACAATATTTTAAACAATTACTTGTCTTCAACTATTGTCCCTGTCCCTTGTCAATCTGCTGTCATCACTCCTCCTCAAAAAGCCAATACTTGACCCCTCTGCCTTTGCAAACAATGATCCCATCTGAAAAGCCATGATGTGGAGATGCCGGCGTTGGACTGGGGTGCGCACAGTAAGAGGTCTTACAACGCCAGGTTAAAGTCCAACAGCTTTATTTGGAATCACTAGCTTTCGGAGCTCAGCTTGAATTTGTTGTTGCTTCCCAAATTTGAAAAAAAACAGAAAATCGCTTATTGTCACAAGTAGGCTTCAAATGAAGTTACTGTGAAAAGTCCACTAGTCGCTACATTCCGGTGCCTATTCGGGGAGACCGGTACGGGAATTGAACCGTGGTGCTGGTCTGCCTTGGTCTGCTTTCAAAGCCAGTGATTTAGCCCTGTGATAAACCAGTTCCTATCTTTACTGGAACTCTGTATTTGAATCCCTCCAATCAGAGTTCTGCCCATCACAGCACTGCACAGTTCTTATCAGTGTACAGATTGCATCCTTTGTGACTGATTGCGACCCTCAGCATCGTTCCAGACTTGTTTGTAGCCTTTGACATGCTTGACCACACAAACCCCTTCAACACCTCTCCACTATCCATATAATTATAACCAGAGAATATTTTGAAATGGCTTCTCTTCCTGTTATTGCACCCTTACCTCTGGTGTCCCCCAAGGATCAATTCTTGGTCTCTTCTTATTTCTTATCTACATGCTACCCTTTGGTGACATCATCCAAAGGCACAACATTTGTTTTCACATGTGCACTGACGACACCCTGCTCAATCTCACCACCACGTCTATTGACTCCTCCGCTATTGTTAAATTATAAGACTGCTTTTCCAACTTCCAATTAAATATTGAAACAACCGAAACCATTGATTTTGGTCCCTGTTTCAAACCCCCTGGTAGAAGCCTGTGATTACGCCTGTTGCAGCCTTGGTGTCACATTTAATCCTGAGATCCGACCTTGCATTCATGCTATCTCAAAGATCATCTATTTCTACATTTCAAACATTTGCTTGACTTCAGCACTGTCTTGGCTCATTTGCTGCTGAAACCCCCATCCCTTTACTTGCAGTCTTTACTATTCCCACACGCTCCTGACTGGTTTCCCACATTCTACCCTCCATTTACTCGAGGTCATCCACAAATCTACAAATCTGCTGCCCATGTCTTATTTCACAACAAGTCTCATTTCTCTATGACCCCCTGTGCTTGCTGATCTACATTAGCTGCTGGTCCAGCAATGACTTGATTTTAAAATTCTCATCCTTGTTTTCAAATCTCTCTATAGCCTTGTTTCCCTCTATCTCTATTATGTCCTCCATCCGCTCAACTCCGATATCTTTGCTCCTCTGATTTTGACCTACTATGGATCCCCAATCCTAATTGCTCCACTATTGCCGTAGCTTCTATAGGTATGTAAAGAGAATAAGATTGGCAAAAACGAATGTAGGCCCCTTACAGTCAGAAACGGGGGAATTCATAACGGGGAACAAAGAAATGGCTGAGGAACTAAATTCGCATTTTGCTTCTGTCTTCACAAATTTTAGTGAGGAGCTGAAAGAAACCGGTACTGGTAGAGAAATGGTTTTGGTGAAATTAAAGGGAATGAAGGCTGATAAATCTTCAGGGCCTGATAACCTTCATCCTAGAGTACTTAAGGATGTGGCCCTAGAAATAGTAGATAATTTTCCAAAATTCTTTGGACTCTGGGATGGTTCCTACAGATTGAAGGGTAGCTAATATGAGCCCGTTATTCAAAAAGAGAGGTGGAGAGGAAACAGGGAACTATAGATCAGTGAGCCTAATGTTGGTAGTAGTGAAGTTGCTAGAGAACATTATCAAGTGTTTCTTAGCAGAGCATTTGAAAAGCAGTGGTATAATCAGACAATGGATTTATGAAAGGGAAATCATGCTTGACAAAACTACTGGAATTCTTTGAAGATGTAACTAGTAGAGTTGACTAGGAAGAACCAATAGATGTGGTTTATTTAGACTTTCAAAAGGCTTTCGACATGGTCTCACGTAGCAGATCACTATGTAAAACTAAAGTGCATGGGATTGCAGGTAGTGTCTTGTGATGAATAGAAAGCTGGTTAGCAGACAGGGAGCAGAAAGTTGGAATAAATGGGTCTTTTTCAATTAGCAGGCAGTGACCAGGGTACCGCAGGGGTCTGTGCTAGTACCCCAACTGTTCATATTATACATTAATGATTTGGATGAGGCTAATGATTAGATGAGAGAACTAAATGTTTTACCTCCAAATTTGCGGATGGTACAAAGTTGGGTGTGAGGTGAGCTGTGGGGAGGATGCAACAATACCTTAGGATGATTTGAACTGGCTGAGTGAGTGGGCATATACATGGCAGATGTAGTAGAATGTCGATGAATGTGAGGTTATCCACTTCCGTACCAAAAATAGGAAGGCAGATTATTTTTTAAAATAAATTTATAATACATTTTTTCCAATTAAGGGGCAATTTAGTGTGGCCAATCAGCCTACCCTGCACTTCTTTTGGTTGTGAGGGCGAAACCCACGCAGACACGGGGGAATGTGCAAATCCCACACGGACAGTGACCCAGAGCCGGGATCGAACCTGGTACATCAGTGACGTGAAGCAGCAGTGTTAACCACTGTGCTACTGTGCATTCTGCCCTGGCAGATTGTTATTTGAATGGATGTAAGTTCAGAGAGGTGGATGCTCTGCAAGACCTTGGTATCCTCGTGCATCAGTCTCTGAAAGTAAGCAGGTACAGCAGGTAGTGAAGAAGGCAAGTGGTATATTGGCATTCATCGCAAAAGGATTTGAAAATAGGAACAGAGATGTTTTACTGAAGTTGTATAGGACTTTGGTGAGGCCACACCTGGAGATTATGTACAGTTTTGAACAACAAAGAAAAGTACAGCACAGGAACAGGCCCTTCGGCCCTCCAAGCCCGTGCCGACTATGCTGCTCGACTAAACTACAATCTTCTACACTTCCTGGGTCCATATCCCTCTATTCCCATCCTATTCATGTATTTGTCAAGATGTCCCTTAAATGTCACTCGTCCCTGCTTCCACCACCACCTCCGGCAGCGAGTTCCAGGCACCCACTACCCTCTGTGTAAAAAAAAAAACTCGCCTCATGCATCTACTCTAAACCTTGCCCCTCGCACCTTAAACCTATTCTCCCTAGTAATTGACCCCTCTACCCTGGGGTAAAGCCTCTGATTATCTACTCTGTCTATGCCCCTCATAATTTTGTAGACCTCTTATCAGGTCGCCCCTCAAGCTCCGTCGTTCCAGTGAGAACAAACTGAGTTTATTCAACCGCTCCTCATAGCTAATGCCCTCCATACCAGGCAATATCCTGGTAAATCTCTTCTGCACCCTCTCTAAAGCCTCCACATCCTTCTGATAGTGTGGCGACCAGAATTGACCACTATACTCCAAGTGTGGCCTGACTAAGGTTCTATACAGCTGCAACATGACTTTCCAATTCTTATACTCAATGCCCCGGCCAATGAAGGCAAGTATGCCGTATGCCGACTTGACTACCTTCTCTACCTGTGTTGCCCCTTTCAGTGACCTGTGGACCTGTACCCCTAGATCTCTCTGACTTTCAATACTCTTGAGGGTTCTACCATTCACTGTATATTCCCTACCTGCATTAGACCGTCCAAAATGCATTACCTCACATTTGTCCGGATTAAACTCCATCTGCCATCTCTCCGCCCAAGTCTCCAAACGATCTAAATCCTGCTGTATCCTCTGACAGTCCTCATCGCTATCCGCAATTCCACCAACCTTTGTGTCGTCTGCAGACTTACTAATCAGACCAGTTACATTTTCCTCCAAATCATTTATACATACTTAGAACAGCAAAGGTCCCAGCACTAATCCCTGCGGAACACCACTAGTCACAGCTCTCCAATTAGAAAAGCACCCTTCCATTGCTACTCTCTGCCTTCTATGACCTAGCCAGTTCTGTATCTACCTTGCCAGCTCACCCCTGATCGCATGTGACTTCACCTTTTGTACCAGTCTACCATGAGGACCTTGTCAAAGGCCTTACTGAAGTCCATATAGACAACATCCACTGCCCTACCTGCATCAAACAGCTTTGTGACCTCTTCGAAAAACTCTTATCAAGTTAGTGAGACATGACCTCCCCTTCACAAAACCATGCTGCCTCTCACTAATACGTCCATTTGCTTCCAAATGGGAGTAGATCCTGTCTAGAAGAATTGTCTCCAGTAATTTCCCTACCACTGACGCAAGGCTCACCGACCTGTAGTTCCCTGGATTATCCTTGCTACCCTTCTTAAACAAAGGAACTCCGGGGCATCAGTGAGGATCCAAAGATTTTTGTCAAGGCCTCAGCAATTTCCTCTCTAGCCTCCTTCAGTATTCTGGGGTAGATCCCATCAGGCCCTGGAGACCTATCTACTTAATATTTTTCAAGACGCCCAACACCTCGTCTTTTTGGATCTCAATGTTACCCAGACTATCTACACACCCTTCTCCAGACTCAACATCCACCAATTCCTTCTCTTTGGTGAATACTGAATACCTCGCCCATTTCCTCTGGCTCCACACATAGCTTCCCTTGCCTATCCTTCAGTGGGCCAACCCTTTCCCTGACTACCCTCTTGCTTTTTATGTACGTGTAAAAAGCCTTGGGATTTTCCTTAACCCTATTTGCCAATGGCTTTTCGTGACCCCTTCCTGACTCTTTGCTTAAGTTCCTTCCTACTTTCCTTATATTCCACACAGGCTTCGTCTGTTCCCATCCTTCTCGCCCTGACAAATGCCTCCTTTTCCTTTTTGACGAGGCCTACAATACCTCTCGTTATCCAAGGTTCCTGAAATTTGCCTTATTTATCCTTCTTCCTCACAGGAACATGCCGGTCCTGAATTCCTTTCAACTGACACTTGAAAGCCTCCCACATGCCAGATGTTGATTTACCCTCAAACATCCACCCTCAATCTAGGTTCTTCAGTTCCCGCCTAATATTGTTATAATTAGCCTGCCCCCAATTTAGCACATTAACCCTATGACCACTCTTATCCTTGTCCACCAGCACTTTAAAACTTACTGAATTGTGGTCACTGTTCCCGAAATGCTCCCCCACTGAAACTTCTACCACCTGACCGGGTTCATTCCCCAATACCAGGTCCAGTACAGCCCCTTCCCTAGTTGGACTGTCTACATATTGTTTTAAGAAGCCCTCCTGGACGCTCCTTACAAACTCTGCCCCATTTAAGCCCCTAGCACTAAGTGAGTCCCAGTCAATATTGGGGAAGTTGAATTATCCCATCACAACAACCCTGTTGTTTTTACTCCTTTCCAAAATCTGTCTCCCTATCTGCTCCTCTATCTCCTGCTGGCTGTTGGGAGGCCTGTAGTAAACCCCCAACATTGTGACTGCACCCTTCTTATTCCTGATCTCTACCCATATAGCCTCACTGCCCTCTGAGGTGTCCTCCCGTAGTACAGCTGTGATATTCTCCCTAACCAGTAGCGCAACTCCGCCACCCCTTTTACATCCCCCTCTATCCCGCCTGATACACCTATATCCTGGAACGATTAGCTGCCAATCTTGTCCTTCCCTCAACCAGGTCTCTGTAATGGCAACAACATCATAGTTCCAAGTGCTAATCCAAGCACTAAGTTCACCTGCCTTACCCGTAATACTTCTTGCATTAAAACATATGCACTTCAGGCCACCAGACCCGCTGTGTTCAGCAACATCTCCCTGTCTGCTCTGCCTCAGAGCCATAATGGCCCTATTCCCTAGTTTTACCTCAATGTTTTCACCTTCTGACCTATTGCTCCGCTGCCCACTCTGGGTTCCTGATCTGAGGAAGGATCTTCTTGCTGTGGACGGAGTGCAGCAAAGGTTTACCAGGCTAATTCCTGGGATTGCGGTACTGTCATATGAGGAGAGACTAAATTTGTTCGGATTATATTCATTGGTGTTTAGAAGAGTGAGGGGGGATGTCGTAGAAACTTATAAAATTCTAACAGGATTAGACCGGGTAGATTCAGAAAGAATGTTCCTGATGGTGGGGGAGTCCAGAACTAGGGGTCATAGTTTGAACTTGATAATCAGTCATGATCATAGTGAATGGCACCGAAGGCTCGAAGGGCCAAATGGCCTACTCCTATTTTCTGTGTATGTTTGACTCGGCTTCAAGCTCTGGAGTACCCTCCCTGCATATCTCTACTTATCATCTTGAAACCTGCCTCTTTGCCTATGCTTTTCATCATGATATCTAATATCTCCTTATGTGGCCTTGAGAAGTTCTGTTACTTTAGAAGTTTCATATCAATATAAGTTGTTTTTGTACTTGTCACAGGTGGAATTATTTACAGTTAGTTTTTTTCAGCATCTGTGGTTTTTCTGGTGAGGAAATCTGGTTATATAGTGTGGAGTAGACATTTTAGAATGTGATTTTGTAGAACGCCATAGAATCATACGATACAGGAGGGCATTGAACTCATCTTGTTTATGTTGGTCTTTAAAAGAGATCCATTAGTCCTACTCCCTTTCTCTTTTCTTCATAGCTCTGCAAATTTATCCTTTTCAAGGGTTTAACCAATTTTTCTATTGAAAGTCATTATCAAATCTGCTTCCACCACCTTTTCAAGTTATGTATTTCAGATTGCAAAAACGCAGTGTTCAAAAAAAATCTCAATTTCCCCTCTGGATTTTATTTTGCCAATTATCTTAAATTTCTGTTCTCTGCTTACTGACCTTCCTACTAGTGGGAGCAGAGCCTCCCTGCCTACTTTATCAAAACCCCTCACAATTTTGAACATCTCCATTCAGTCATCCATAACTTCTCTGCTAAAAGAGCAAACCTAGTTTTTATAGTTTCTCCACATAACTGAAATCTCTCCTTCTGATATCATGCTGGTAAATACCCTCTCTGTACCATTTCCAAGTCAGTATGTTTATTGTAAATTGTACCCTTTCCAATTCAGTTTAAAATGGATCTGGAACAGAGAGAGTATAATTACGAATATGCAAAATGTTTCTATTTTACACCCTCTCAATCTTTGTATCCTATTTCAGTAGTATTTTCTTCCCCTGTAACAATACAATTTTGGCTCATTGGTACAGAAAAATGAAACCTCATTAACTGAGCACTTTAAAGTATAAAATAATTTTTTGTCAAATATTATTGTACTGTCAAATGCTGGAATCAGCAGGCAAGCAAATTACAACATAGTCATGCTTAGTTTTATATTATCGGCAAAGGGGACGGATTCCCTTGGTGTCGGGGGATCTTTTTGTCTTATTGGGTTAAGGTTTTGCAACATGAAGAATGGAGTAGTTACACCCAGCAGTTAATAAGATATATTGTTGCAGCAACATGCCTGTCAGTTTCACAATGCTTGGTAATCTGCAAAGTAAGAACACATAGCCAAGCTCACTGACCAAATACATTCTTCTTGAATTGAATAAACATTACAATAATTAAAACATACAGCTGGCAAGGCCAAATGATTTGGACCTCTGGGTAAGGCATTCATCAATTTTGTTAAAGTGAATATTTTAGGATATTTTTATTTGTATTAATTTCTAGTTTGAAAATGATAGAATAATCGTCTAAAGGCAGCACCCACTGTAGCACCAAACAATCAAGGCTCTGGTTTTCATTCTTGCTCTGTGGTGATTTAATTGGTCTCTGTTGGGACAGAAGTTGAGGTCAGGTAGGAAGGAGAAAATCAGCCAGGATTTTCACTCCTGATTGTTAGTTGCTGAAAAGTGGCAGACACTTGCCTGAGCAGAATTGGACTTTGCTATGTGGTAAAATACTCTTCTACGATTCACTAATTAGCGCATGAATCTAACAGCTAGAGGGCAGCCAGTAGCTATGGAATTATATACTAACAGTAGCAGAGGAAGGGACAAAGTTTATCTTTTAAAAAATGTTGAACAACACAGATTAATTTTCATCTCACTGTAAAACTGGGTGGTGTGAAAGAATGGTTTGGGCACTTGGTCTGATGGTATACGTTTTCACTGCTACACAGAAATACAGTTGGTCTTCACAGAAGCGTAATTGAAACTGAAAACTCACTATGTAAAGAAGAGTAGGCACAAACGTTTTTCCTACTTTTCTGTGATGCAGCTCTTTATAATTTTCCAGAATTGACAGCTTTAGATTTGCCCATTACAGCTTTTATGTACATTTCTAATTGTGCTGTATCGGTTCCTTCATAGGCAAGTGCACTTCCGGGATCTTCTTTTAATCTTGCACCATCTCACATGTTTGGAAATCGATTAAATCCCAACTCCGCAATGGCAGCTCTTATTGCACAGTCTGAGACCAGTCAAGCAGGTAAGTTTGAACAGAAAGGGACAAGAAAGATATATGCGGCACATGATTTCTGGGGGGTTTAATTTTTAGGAGATATACTACTGCGAATTAGTTTTTCTCTAGAAATTGCTTACTGATAAATTTAATACTGCAGCAGTTTAAAAAAATATACTAGATGTCAAATGGCGAGCCTTTACCAGTTTGTATGAATTATCTTTTCAGAATCTTGAGCAAATTTCAAGCAGTCCATTCAATTGAGACAGTGCTGGAGTGCAGAATTTGTGATCTTAGTAATGTTTAGCTGGGCTAAATTGCGACTTTTCAGACGGGCAATTTGTCAGTATCGAGGCAGTGGAGCTGGATGTCATAAATACACGTGAAAGCTAATCCCTACCTGTGAATGATGTTGCCAAGAGCAGAATATAGGTGGAGTAAGCAAAACAGTGTATGTGAAGGATGGATCTTTAGTGCTTGCCAGAGGTAACAATGCAGCAACGGGAAGAGAAGACATTCCAGGGTTCTGACTATGAGTTGATATGTTAGTGGAACCAAGCAAGCGCAGTTCCACTGAACTGGGGAACAGAGACAAGGTTTCGAGGAGGATGGTGTGATTCATCATTTCAAATTGTGCAATGATGGTGGAGAAGTAAAAATGCACCATGGCCATAGATGTAGAAGGTGTCACTTTATAAAAAAAACATTTTGAGTACCAAACACATTTTTCCAATTAAGGGGCAATTTAGCGTGGCTAATCCACCTACCCTGCACACATTTGGGTTGTGGGGGCAAAACCCACGCAAACACAGGGATAATGTGCAAAATCTATATGGACAGTGACCCAGAGCCAGGATCAAACCTGGAACCTCGGCGCCATGAGGCAGCAGTGCTAACCACTGCGCTACCGTGCTGTCGAAGAAGGTGTCACTTGATTACAACCATTACAGTGCACAAAGCAGACTGGCATTGAGGGAAGAAGAATGGGTACAGATTTTTAAGAGGGTATTAGTTTTTCAAAAATTCATTTATAGAACATAGAACATAGAACGATACAGCGCAGTACAGGCCCTTCGGCCCTCGATGTTGCACCGACATGGAAAATATCTAAAGGCCATCTAACCTACACTATGCCCTTATCATCCATATGCTTATCCAATAAACTTTTAAATGCCCTCAATGTTGGCGAGTTCACTACTGTTGCAGGTAGGGCATTCCACGGCCTCACCACTCTTTGCGTAAAAAACCTACCTCTGACCTCTGTCCTATATCTATTACCCCTCAATTTAAGGCTATGTCCCCTCGTGCTAGCCACCTCCATCCGCGGGAGAAGGCTCTCGCTGTCCACCCTATCTAACCCTCTGATCATTTTGTATGCCTCTATTAAGTCACCTCTTAACCTTCTTCTCTCTAACGAAAACAACCTCAAGTCCATCAGCCTTTCCTCATAAGATTTTCCCTCCATACCAGGCAACATCCTGGTAAATCTCCTCTGCACCCGTTCCAAAGCTTCCACGTCCTTCCTATAATGAGGCGACCAGAACTGTACGCAATACTCCAAATGCGGCCGTACTAGAGTTTTGTACAACTGCAACATGACCTCATGGCTCCGGAACTCAATCCCTCTACCAATAAAGGCTAACACACCATAGGCCTTCTTCACAACCCTATCAACCTGGGTGGCAACTTTCAGGGATCTATGTACATGGACACCGAGATCCCTCTGCTCATCCACACTACCAAGAATTTTACCATTAGCCAAATATTCCGCATTCCTGTTATTCTTTCCAAAGTGAATCACCTCACACTTCTCCACATTAAACTCCATTTGCCACCTCTCAGCCCAGCTCTGCAGCTTATCTATGTCCCTCTGTAACCTGCAACATCCTTGCGCACTGTCTACAACTCCACCGACTTTAGTGTCGTCTGCAAATTTACTCACCCATCCTTCTGCGCCCTCCTCTAGGTCATTTATAAAAATGACAAACAGCAACGGCCCCAGAACAGATCCTTGTGGTACGCCACTCGTAACTGAACTCCATTCTGAACATTTCCCATCAACTACCACTCTCTGTCTTCTTTCAACTAGCCAATTTCTGATCCACATCTCTAAATCACCCTCAATCCCCAGCCTCCGTATTTTCTGCAATAGACGACCGTGGGGAACCTTATCAAACGCTTTACTGAAATCCATATACACCACATCAACTGCTCTACCCTCATCTACCTGTTCAGTCACCTTCTCAAAGAACTCGATAAGGTTTGTGAGGCATGACCTACCCTTCACAAAACCATGCTGACTGTCCCTAATCATATTATTCCTATCTAGATGATTATAAATCGTATCTTTTATAATCCTCTCCAAGACTTTACCCACCACAGACGTTAGGCTCACCGGCCTATAGTTACCGGGGTTATCTCTACTCCCCTTCTTGAACAAAGGGACCACATTTGCTATCCTCCAGTCCTCTGGCACTATTCCTGTAGCCAATGATGACCTAAAAATCAAAGCCAAAGGCTCAGCAATCTCTTCCCTGGCTTCCCAGAGAATCCTAGGATAAATCCCATCCGGCCCCGGGGACTTATCTATTTTCACCTTGTCCAGAATTGCCAACACTTCTTCCCTACGCACCTCAATGCCATCTATTCTAATAGCCTGGGTCTCAGCATTCTCCACCACAATATTATCTTTTTCTTGAGTGAATACTGACGAAAAGTATTCATTTAGTATCTCGCTTATCTCCTCAGCCTCCACACACAACTTCCCACCACTGTCCTTGACTGGCCCTACTCTTACCCTAGTCATTCTTTTATTCCTGACATACCTATAGAAAGCTTTTGGGTTTTCCTTGATCCTACCTGCCAAAGACTTCTCATGTCCCCTCCTTGCTCGTCTCAGCTCTCTCTTTAGATCCTTCCTCGCTTCCTTGTAAATATCAAGCGCCCCAACTGAAACTTCACGCCTCATCTTCACATAGGCCTCCTTCTTCCTCTTAACAAGAGATTCCACTTCTTTGGTAAACCACGGTTCCCTCGCTCGACCCCTTCCTCCCTGCCTGACTGGTACGTACTTATCAAGAACATGCAATAGCTGTTCCTTGAACAAGCTCCACATATCCAGTGTGCCCAACCCTTGCAGCCTACTTCTCCAACCAACACATCCTAAGTCATGTCTAATGGCATCATAATTGCCCTTCCCCCAGCTATAACTCTTGCCCTGCGGGGTATACTTATCCCTTTCCATCACTAACGTAAAGGTCACCGAATTGTGGTCACTGTTTCCAAAGTGCTCACCTACCTCCAGATCTAACACCTGACCTGGTTCATTACCCAAAACCAAATCCAATGTGGCCTCGCCTCTTGTTGGCCTGTCAACATATTGTGTCAGGAAACCCTCCTGCACACATTGTACAAAGAATGACCCATCTAATGTACTCGAACTATATATTTTCCAGTCAATATTTGGAAAGTTAAAGTCTCCCATAACAACTACCCTGTTACTTTCGCTCTTTTCCAGAATCATCTTCGCCATCCTTTCCTCTACATCCCTAGAACTATTAGGTGGCCTATAGAAAACTCCCAACAGGGTGACCTCTCCTTTCCTGTTTCTAACCTCAGCCCATACTACCTCAGAAGAAGAGTCCCCATCTAGCATCCTTTCCGCCACCGTAATACTGTCCTTGACTAGCAGCGCCACACCTCCCCCTCTTTTGCCCCCTTCTCTGAGCTTACTAAAACACCTAAACCCCGGAACCTGCAACAACCATTCCTGTCCCTGCTCTATCCATGTCTCTGAAATGGCCACAACATCGAAGTCCCAGGTACCAACCCATGCTGCCAGTTCCCCTACCTTATTTCGTATACTCCTGGCATTGAAGTAGACACACTTCAAACCACCTACCTGAACACTGGCACCCTCCTGCGAAGTCAAATCTGTGCTCCTGACCTCTATACTCTCAATCTCCCGTACCCCAAAACTACAATCCAGGTTCCCATGCCCCCGCTGAATTAGTTTAAACCCCCCCAAAGAGCACTAACAAATCTCCCCCCCAGGATATTGGTGCCCCTCAGGTTCAGATGTAGACCATCCTGTCTATAGAGGTCCCACCTTCCCCAGAAAGAGCCCCAGTTATCCAGAAATCTGAATCCCTCCCGCCTGCACCATCCCTGTAGCCACGTGTTTAATTGCTCTCTCTCCCTATTCCTCATCTCACTATCACGTGGCACGGGCAACAACCCAGAGATAACAACTCTGTTTGTTCTCGCTCTGAGCTTCCATCCTAGCTCCCTAAAGGCCTGCCTGACATCCTTGTCCCCTTTCCTACCTATGTCGTTAGTGCCAATGTGGACTACGACTTGGGGCTGCTCCCCCTCCCCCTTAAGGACCCGGAAAACACGATCCGAGACATCACGTACCCTTGCACCTGGGAGGCAACATACCAAATGTGAGTCTCTCTCGCTCCCACAAAATCTCCTATCTGTGCCCCTGACTATTGAGTCCCCAATTACTAATGTTCTACTCCTTTCCCCCCTTCCCTTCTGAGCAACAGGGACAGACTCCGTGCCAGGGGCCCGTACCCCATGGCTTACCCCTGGTAAGTCGTCCCCCCCACAAGTATCCAAAACGGTATACTTGTTACTCAGGGGAACGACCGTCCATTATGGGATGGGTGTCACTGATTAGTCCAGCATTTATTGCCCATCCCTAGTTGTCCTTCAGAAGGTTAGTGACTAGGAGCAGTTTGCTAGACTTGCAAGGTTCAAGATGGATTTAGATTTTTGCCGACAGTACCTGAGGAGAGCAAAATATTTATGCAGGGACCAAGTAGGAAAATTGGGTGGTCAGAAGTTTAGTGCCAATGGGGTCCACAGAGCATAAGATGGTTGTCATGAACCAAGTGAATTTGGAAAAGTGCGAAGCGGAAAGGAGAGATGTTCAAGAAATGTGCAAGTGCAGGCCTAGTTCAAGGTGGCAGACATGAATTGAGAGGCATGGGGAACCTGTGTAAGAAGCTGAACTAATTGTCTCAAACTTAAAACAAAGAAGCCCATGAACTCCTCGTACTTGTTTTTGACTTGAGGACTGAGAGACCATCAGTGAGGAACTTAAAGAAAGAAAGCTGTTGTTCGTTTTTGCTCTCCAGGATGATCCTGGAGCAGCGGATGTTTTTAACAGCGAGAGATGAGGCCAAATAGCAACTGAAATGACCAAATCAGGCCTGATAATTCATGGCTAAGCCAGTTATATGGCAGAAAGAATCGAGTCTGCACCCCTTGAGGGCATGAAGATGAAATTGTACCAGAAGGAACAGCCAGGGAGGGACTGAGTAATGTTTTTGTTGAGCATTTGTACATCAAACGTGGAGGTAAGAGAGTGGTTAATCAGAATGACAGATGCAGAAACCTTAAGGCTAAGGAATGTGGAAGCGCAATTGTAAGTAACTTGGAGTGACACAGAGGAAAAGGCGTGGATGATTTGGGTGGTGAAGGATGGAATAAAGTGGTGGGAAATGGTCTCGGACAAGGTCATGGTCAAAAGTGGCCATATGCCAAAGTCAAAGGGGAGGTTGTGGATAATGTTAGAGTTTAATAATAATAATAATCGCTTAATGTCACAAGTAGGCTTCAATGAAGTTACTGTGAAAAGCCCCTAGTGGCCACATTCCGGCGCCTGTTCGGGGAGGCCGGTACAGGAATTGAGCCCGCGCTGCTGGCTTTGTTCTGCATTACAAGCCAGCTGTTTAGCCCACTATGCTAAACCAGCCCCAGCTTGTTATATAAAGGGAGCGGTGTAGAGAGGCTAAGAATGCAGTACAATCAAAGAAGAGCAGACAAGGGGAGTTGAGATAGAGGTTAAAATCGTACGGTACCGAATTTTCTCAGTTCAGATGTTTGACAGAGGATGCCTTCGATTAGATTAAAGAAAAGAGGTGAATTGCTAAAAATAGATGGTGCCAGACTGTTAGGGTGAGATTTGGTGGTGAGGGAACACCATAACAATTTGGGTAGGCCAAGTGGTGAAACATATAATCTAATAGGAGGTTTCAGTCAGGGACAACATGTCACCATTGAGTCAAATTTCTGACAAAGCCAAATTTCCATCACTACTTTTATCCACAGTAAGGTTCTGGTTGGCAAAGTTCATATTTGTGAGGCAACGGGTGTTTTGGAGGAAAATGCAAAGAAGCAGCAATTTTTCAACCTCTGAAGGAAGCTGTTGAGGAGGGTGAGTGGGATGGGAAAGTTGGCAAGATTAATTTACTGCTGCCTCTGTGCCAGGGACCTGGGTTCGATTCTGGCCTTGGGTGACTCTGTGTGGCATTTGTACTTCTCCATGTGTCTGCATGCGTATCCTCCCACAGTCCAGAAATTTGCAGGTTAGGTGGATTGGCCATGACCAATGTGTGGGGATGGGGCGATGGAGAACGCCTAGAAGAGTGCTCTTTCAGTGGGCCAGTGGAAACACGTTGGGCCGAGAGGCCTCCTTCTGTACTGTAAGGATTCTATGAATCCCCAGAAAAAATGCTGGATTCAGCAGTCAACAAGAGAAAAGGATAGAGCAGTTTTAGTCTCATTTCGTAGAGGATGGTGAGGATCTGGCACAAACTGCCTGAAAGGGTGGAGGCAGAAACCCTAATTACGTTTGTGCATTTAAAATACCATAACCTATCAGGCTGACGAGAGCTAGAAAGTGGTATGGATGAAATGGGTTTTTTCCGTGCAGTAAATTTCTAAGATTTCTCTGATTTGGGTTGTTGCTCATATGGAAGCAGCAATTGCATGGCTCAATGCACTCTTCATAGAAGCTTGGGATGGTGAAAAGAGAGTGGGAAAGTAAAGGAGTGGGTAAAATTGGGGATTGAGGGAGAGAGTACTAGAAATGAAAATCAACATGGCTGGTTGACCGGGATTGATGGTATGAAAACGGTCAAGGGGGTAAAGGGAGCTAGAAGTAATGGCCATATGTTTGGAGCAGCAGCCACTGAGGGAATTCCGATTACAAAGGTATGACCCGGATTAGGGGTTATATGTTCTGGTCCTGAAACAGAGACCAGGGAGGAATTGTTATGAGGGTGTCCTATAAGTTGTATAAATTGAAGTCTGATGTCCGCTGGTGGGATAAGGTTAGGGTGAGTCAATTTGGAACATAAACAATCCAATGTCCAAGTTCCAACAGTTGTAGACAGGGAGTGAATCCAAGAATTATGTGAAGGACAGAGTATTATACAGTCAATTCTTGATAATTTAGAGTTCAAAAAAATTCCAAATATAAGTAGGAATTTTCAACTATTGGACAAAATTCTCTGCCTCGTGACGGTGCAAACACAAACCACGGTTGGGCAGAGAATCGGGTGTCCAACCAGAATAGAGGTTCGTGCCCATGCCAATTCTGGTGCCATGCTCCGAAGTCCCTCACTGGTGGTGATAATGAGGTTTGGGTCTTGCGCAGGTGCAGTGTGCAAAAGTGGCATTAACAGGTTGAACACTTCATGCGCTGCCCTTCGTGATGCTCTGTTCAGCTCAGGTAGAAGTCTCGTAAGCGTGAATTGCTCCCTGGTTCTCTGCCCCTCTTAGGACAGATGACTCACCAGTGATCCCCAACCCTCAGGATCACCAGCTGTCTCCTCCTGGTGTGACTGGCAACGCTGACTGCCTCTGCCACCACCTACCAAGCAGTGTCCAGTAGGGCAGACTTGAGTCTGCAACCCAACTTGGGGAAGAGGGTGTCCCTCTGCTCCTCACTGGCATGGAGCTGTGTGTCCACCTTGGACTCCCAACCTCGGGGGGCAGGTCTTCTCTGAGCCATCTTGGTGGCTGCAGTGAGTGTGTGGTTTGTGGAGTGCTTGAAAACAACTACAGCTGCCAGGCTCTTTGGCACTAACTTTGGCCCAAGCGGTCAGAATGCCCAGCGGTTTGAATTCGCACCAGCAGACTGCTGGCTCATTAGCATATCCTGAATTGCTCCCCGAGTAGCGCCTCCAACGGGAATGTGAGCCATGTGAGATTCAGTCCCGGTGTCAGCAATTAGTCGTCCAAATAGAGAATTTCGCCCATTTTGTTTCAAATACTTCACAATGTTACTGAAGAGTGTACTGTTTTAGCCTTTAGGACAGATTACGGCAGAGTCAGTTCAAGATGTATCAAAGAAAATGCAAATAAACAAAATGGGCAAAGTTAGGATGCAGCATACTTTGAAAATGGCTACTCTGGATGGTGTGCCAGTCTTTGATACATCTGCAGTGTGCTGCAATTTTCAGGGGGGGTTGGCGAGCTTTGGCCGGAGTCGGCAACACACTTGTCTCCAATTAATTGTCTGTCACGATTGTTAAAGAGTTTGTTCATCTCGAGAGGGTCAGAAGGAGATTTTCAACATTGACAATTGTACATCGACAAATAGTGATGGGTTACAGTGAGGAACAAGGGGCCAAACAAAGCAAATACATGAGCAAGAGCAGCATAGGGCATTGTGAATAGTGTTCTTACAGGGAACAGATCAATCCGAGGGAGAATTGGTGAGGATTCTTGTAGCTGTGGGGAAGAAGCTGTTCTGATGTCTGGGTGTGCGGGTCTCAGACTTCTGTACCTTCTGCCTGATGGAAGGGTCTGGAAGAAGGCAATGCCTGGGTGGAAGGGGTCTCTGATAATGCTGTCTGCCTTCCTGTGGCAGCGGGAGGTGTATACAGAATCAATGTGCGGGTGGCAAGCTTGTGTGATGCGTTGGGCTGAGTTCACCACACTCTGCAGTTTCCTGCGATCATGGACCGAGCAGTTGCCATACCAAACTGTGATACAGCACGATAGGATGCTCTCTATCGCACATCTGTAGAAGTTTAGTAAGAAATCTTACAACACCATGTTAAAGTCCCAACAGGTTTGTTTCAAATCACTAGCTTTTGGAGCACTGCTCCTTCCTCAGACCTGACTGTGCTTACCCCAGTCCAACGCTGGCATCTCCACACTGTAGAGGTTTGTGAAAATCGATGCAGACATGCCAAACTTCTTTAGCTTCCGTAGGAAGTAGAAACAGTGTTGGGCTTTCTTGACTGTTGCATCAACGTAAGTGGACCAGGACAGACTATTGGTGATGGTGACCCCCAGGAACTTAACGCTACTGACCATCTCAACTTCGGAGCCATTGATGCAGACGGGAGTGTGTGTTGTGCTACGCTTCCTGAAGTTGATGATCAGTTCCTTGGTTTTTCCAACATTTTATGTGGCACCTTATCAAATGCCTTTTGGAAATGCAAGTATTGACCATCTACTGTTTGCTTGTATCTATCGTACTCGTTGCATCCTCAAACAACTGTAATAAATTTAATCTGATTAATTTAGCATTCCAAGTCAGTAACGTTCATCAGAATGTTCATTCACTTGAAATGTTAACTTTTTTTCTCTCGAATCATGTTGCCAGACCTGCTGAATATTTCTGGTATTTTCTGCTTTACAACTAAACCCTGGTATATTTAAGATTGCCACAAACTCTGGAACTAAGACTTTGAAGAGGGATGAACAGTTTAGATTTCAACTACTTTATGCAGAGCATAGTACATGTGCATGGCAGAGTAGCCAATTAGACGGCAAAGACGATGGGTGATTCTCCATCCTCGCTGTGCTCTCCCTCGAACAAAACATCGGTCACTCTCCGCAGGGGTGGGCCGCCATGAAAAGGGGGCGGGCGGGGGGAGAAGGCGCTGGGGGAGCAACCGCACTCGACATCACCATGCCAGCACCTCGATCATGTGTACCCTTTTCAGAGGCAACCCAGGCCCCTTCCCGTCTGCCCCACTGATCACCCATAACCCCCAGCAACTGCCGATGCCTCTGGCCGTGCAAGTGAAGGCTAATAGGGAATTCACAATCGTGGTTAAGTGAGCACTTCACACACCCAAGTGGTGGATGAAGTGCTCACTTAGGGGCGGGCCATGTAGCATGTGGGAATCATTATTTAGCATCCCAGTCAGACGGTGATACCTGGACACGATGCCTGAACGCTGCGGGAGGCGACATCACACACGTAGCAGCCAACATCCGAAAATGCAGGGCATAGGACACAGCTCCAGGAACATGTCACGACCGGAGGGTGGGTGAGTGCAACAGAGTGGGGACCAGCATCAGTCTGTGATATGTGCGGACGTATGGGGTGCAGAGTCTGGGCCCAGTGAAATGAAATGAAATGAAAATCGCTTATTGTCACGAATAGATTGTCAATGAAGATACTGTGAAAAGCCACTAGTCGCCACATTCCGGCGCCTGTTCGGGGAGGCTGGTACGGGAATTGAACCGTGCTGCTGGCCTGCCTTGGTCTGCTTTAAAAGCCAGCAATTTAGCCCAGTGTGCTAAACCAGTGGGGCCCTCTGCGGCCGTGAGTGCGTGGGCAGGGCGTTCCCGAAGGGTGGGGGGGATCAGTGTTGTAATGGAGGGTCCCGGGATGGGAGCCACCGCTGTTTGTCAGTCTAACACCTCTCCAATTCCTTACAGATATTGAAAGCTATGGATGGTATTTTGGACCCTGCAGAACAGGCTCCAGTGGTGGTATTGCTAGGCGGGATGGCCATATGCTGGAGACAGCGGCAGCAGCAGCGTCTGCAGATGCTCGAGGTGGCGGCCCAAGTGCTGGACCCCACCCCACAATCTGAGGACCCGGCTGCCCATCAGGCCCGGGTGAGTCCAAGAGGGGGAGGCCCATGATGGCCCAGGGTGTACAGGCGTCACTGGTCATTTGAACAAATGACTGACAGCGCGTGATACAAGAGTTTCCGCCTCAACAAGGAGATGATACGGCACCTGTGCCATGTCCTCGTGGATTTGGCACCACATGGAGGAGAAGGACACCCACTCCTGGTGGCCATCAAGGTCACGGAGCCCTGAACCTCGGGGGCATGTGTGGCACCTCGCAGGTCACAGCCCGTATGCTGGCCACGGATGCCCTGCTTGCCCAGGTGGAAAACTGTATAAACTTTGACATGGACCAAGCTCAACAGGATGCCCAGGCAGCAGGCTTCTCTGCCATCGGCAGGATGCCCCAGGTCGAGGAGCTGATAGGCTGCACGCCTTGTTCTCGCCGGGACATCTGGGAGTGCCCTACGTCAACAGGAAAGGGTTTAACTCCCTGAACATATTGCTCATGTGTGACCACCACATGAAGATCATGCATGTATGTGCATGCTTCCCAGGGAGTGCGCAAGGCAGCTACATCCTGGGGCAGTCGGGCATCCCCGGCCTCTTCGTGGACCACCCCAGGATGGGTGGCTGGCTCTTGGGGATAAGGGCATCCCACTGAGGACCTGGCTAATGACCCCAGTATGGAGGCCAGAGATCGAAGCAAAGACCCAACACAACGAGGCCCATGTGGCCACCCAGGCTGTCATTGAGCCGTGCATTGGACTTCTCTTGGTCCGATGTCTTGACCACTCCGGTGGTGCCCTGCAGTTCACTGCCTGGAGGGTTGCCTGCTTTGTGGTGACCTGCAGTGTCCTCCACTACCTGGCAGAGCAGCGGGGCGACGTGTTGGATGTTGGGGAAGAGGAACATTTTCCCACCTCCGAGGAGGAGGACGAGGAGGAGCACAAGGATGATGAGGAGGAGCCGGACCAGCAGGGGCTGGAGGACGAGTCCATGGAGGAACCAGAGGACTAGCTGCAGGGGCTCTAGGACAGGTGGTAGCGGTGAGGTTCTGGCAAGCCTGGAGGGCCAGGGAGGTCCTCATACTCTCCGCTTCACATAGGGCATAGCTTGGTCTGTCATCAATACCTTAACCACCCCCATTTCCCATTCTCCCAGGGTCTATGTAACATCGTTCTAGGGTGCTGGAACTGTCGGCACCGTCAGTGGGTCACTGTCGAGGGCAAGAGGATGATAATTCGCAGAGAGGTGAGTGACAGTGCTCCTCAATCTGTGCCATTCTGACCACTGTCTGGCTGCTGAATGCTCACTCATACCCATGGTGGTGCCCAGGGAGGGGGAGAGACCTGGAGAGATGGGCCAAGGGTTCCGTGATTCGGCTGTATTGCAGAAAAAAGTGACAGAGACGTCATACTGCTTATGGTCAAAGGTTTTTGATGTGTCACAAATGTCCAACAATTCCCCAATCACTCGATGGTGCTGTCCCACTATCCCACCCACCACCCCTGCCTTACCCCTTACCTACCCCTGGTGCCCTCAGTGATCCTCAACATGCTTAACCTTCCTTGCTCTACCACTATGTCTAGGTGTGTCCCCAGGATGCACATCTGAGGTGGAAGCAGCCAGCTGCTTACCACGTCCGTGGCGTTGATGCCTCTGGAGGACATCCTCTGGGGCCGGAGGGCCACGATGCACTTGTGGAGAGCACATGCACAGCCCCGGGGTTCATCTTGGGACAGTGGAGCAGCTGATTCATGCCCCGGCTGCCCCTGCATCATCTGGCTCTGCCAGCCCTGGCGGCTCCCCGATGTCTGCATTATGGTATTGACGCCCTCAGTGATGCCCCTCCGTGATTGGGCCAAGCTCTGCAGCGCCTCAGCAATGCCCACCTGCAACTGGGACAAGCTCCGCAGCGCCACGGCCATTCCCATCTGATAGCGGAACATGTCCCGCAGTACTTCACCAAGGTCAGCCTGGTACTGGGTCACATCCCCCAGCCAGTTGGACATTCTGACGAGGCCCTCAGGTTTGGCCGTCACTGACTGTGCCATGCTTTGGGGACCCCCATTAATGGTGCCAACGTCGTACACCAGGCTCTCCACTGATGTCGCCCTTTAGCAGTGTTGGCTTCGATGCCGCACATTGCAGGCGACATCTCCTGCACCCTAGCCTCTGGGACTCCTCCAAAAGTCTATGGACCTGCTGAACTGTCTTTGACATCTCCCTCTGAATTACCCAGCTGCTCCCTAACATCTCCATCAGCTCCGAGTAACCCTTTTTCATAGGCGCAGCATCCGGCTGGGTCCCCAGGATGCACACCTGTTTGTTGCTCACCAGATTATGCTCCAGAAGCCTGTCCACTAGCGTTTCTCAACGTATATCTGCGCTGGTGGAGGGTGTGATGTGTCGACGGTGGCATCCTCGGAGCTTTCCTCCGAGGTGGTCTCGCAGGGGTTGGTCCCAACCCAGATGGGCCAATGCTGTTGGCTGGAGGACCTGCTGGAGAATGAACATGTGGTCACTAGGAGGGATGGGTCAGTCAGAATGGTTATAAGTAACTCGTGTGTGATAGGTCCTCCAATGGGGTCCAGTGGTTCCTCAACTCTGCGGCATGTAGCGACATCCACATTGGTGGCCACTCTGTCCTCAGCCACCCCTATCACCTCCAGGGCACGTTCCTCAAAGGAGGTGAGGATTCGTATGTTTGGCACCCCTCCGCAAGTCTTGGCCCTCTCCTGGTGATTGTGGGGAGCATCTCCTGCAGCGACACAGAGAGGCATCGTTATTTGCATGCGTGGTTCACAGTGGTGGGCGGGGGTGATATGAAGGAAGGATTTGCAGGGATTGAGGGAGGGTTGTGGGCCACGTGGAGGTTTGGGGAGGGTGGGGGAGAAAGGTCTTGGTGGGGGGGGCATTATTGTCAACTCACCCGTGCTGCCCAGTCTAGGTTTTTGACCTTCTTGCAACACTGGAGGCCAGTCCTCCTGGATACACTCCCCGAGCTCATGGCCGCCACCAACTCGTCCCAGGTGGCACCAACTCGTCCCTGTGGCTTACCATCCAGGATCCTCGGGGGAACAGGATATCCCTCCTGGCTCCCCCGCATTGAGGTGCCTCCCCAGGTCTGCATCCCCGAATCTTGGGCCGGTCATATCGGCACCATGGCTGTGAGCTGAGTGGGGCTGGCTGTACAAGTGCTTTTAAGTGCTGCTTGACCTTGTTAATTGGGGGGGGGGTTGCTAGCGAGCGCAATCCTGGCAAATCGACTGTCGAGCCTTCGTTTATGACGTGAAGCCTGCAGGGCCTCGTTAAGTGGACCGATTACTGTTGAATAGTGTTCTGGGCCGAGTGCCGGGAAGCTCGCATCAGTTCTTGCTCCATACCGCACTTAGAAATCTTTCTGGAATATCGTGCCCAAAGTGTGTGGAAGATTTTAAAGGAGAATTGGATGGATATTTGAAGAAGTATGTGATTGAGTGCAATCCCTTTTGGGGACTGACTAGTCAGATGAATTATAAAGTATTTCACAGCCTTGTACCATTAATATTAAATAGAAACTACAAAGAATTTCATAATCCAGTAAATGAAATATCTAGAATTAATTCTGCACCCCAACCAGCAATGTCTGTCGGAGTGCAACAATGATACTGTAATCATATTGCACTTTCAATTCAGTTTTGGTTATTTTTAAATATATATATTTAGAGTGTCCAAACATTTTTTTTTCCAATTAACGGGCACTTTAGCGTGGCCAATCTACCTACCCTGCACATCTTTGGGTTGTGGGGGCGAAACCCACGCAAGCACGGGAAGAATGTGCAAACTCCACATGGACAGTGACCTAGAGCCGGGATTGAACCTGGGACCTCGGCGCCGTGAGACAGCAGGACTAACCCGCTGCTCCACCGTGCTGCCCCCCAGTTTTGGTTATTAATGAGAAAACAATTATTACTACTTTCATTTCTAGTCTAGAGGAGGAAGGGGAAATGGGAGGAGGGTATGTGCTTTACCTGCCTACCTGCAAGTTTCTTTTGGAGGGAAGCCTTTAATTGACCATTTAATTGCTTTCCTCCCTGTTTTTATCGAAAATGTTATGGTAGTCTTTTCTTCCCCACACAAAATATTGAAATCATAGTACAGTGATTAGACGTTAGTCTGTACAAGTTTTTTAACAGCAAAATGCAGCAGCATCCGAATAACAAGGATTACGTGAGAAACCAAGAATGGTTCAGTTTTATATTAATTGTGTTTTTTGCTGTCCTTTTTCTTTGAATCATGATAGCTGACTCATACTGATACTCTCACTTCAAATAAATAATTTTTGACTACTAAACAAAATTTTAAAAAGAAGATTGCTCGTTGTTTGAAACTTCCATCCTCTGAGAAATAGTCCATTGCTTTTTGTACTTTTTCTAGGAAGCTGGTTATTGAAGGATCTTATGGTATCTTCACTGTACTATTTGACACAAAATAATTTAGATGCTGGAAGGAAAATGTTCTTATTAAGTATTGTAGGTTATTTTCCTGTGCTTGTAGTGTAAATGTTTGACTAAAGTTATTGGTATACTGGAATGTTGCAACGTCTCCTGTGACTGAAGTGATTGATGTATTCAATTCTCTTAGTTTTGTGCAGTGAATAAGAACACACCACTATATTTTGTCATGAATGGGCTGAGCCTCCCTTTTATTGTTCATGCGACTGTATTAGATTACTTTCTATGTCAAAGATCGTAACCTACTAGAGTCAACATTTTGTTTGAATGGTAAAAAATGTGTCCCTTTCAGTTTTACCTTTCCTTTATTAATTTTGGTGGCATTTGTCTAAATCACTGTTGCTAATAGTAAGTTATTCTATAACTTGTAAAGAGGGATGGAGTTGCTGTTTCATTTTTCCGAAAGAATCAGTGACATCTGAAGGAAGCCATACTTTCTCTTTCTCTCCTCCCACCCATGACCTCCTGGGGAAGGGCTAAGCAATTTAACAAGAATGAATCAGTCATGCTTTTGGCTAGAAGAGAGGTCAGGGTTCACGTGACTCAATAACGGAAGGGAAACCCCTGTAAGGGGCCAGGCTGGGTTCTTTACTAGTAAACAAATCCTTTTCTAGAGATGGCAGTTGGTTAGCCAGTGCACAGCATAAATTAATTCCAGTATATTGGGCTTAAAATCTAAATTTACAACATTGTAATGCAAAGGAATTGTGAAAAACCTTAACAATTCAGGGTTAGGTGTGCATGGTTCTTAAGAAATACTCTTTGAGGTCACCCTTACTTTTCTTGTGTTGACATTTTTATTGGAAAGGGGGAAAAGCCATATTAAGCAAAGTGCCTTTGCTTCTAATCTCTTTCCTCCAGTTTCATGTAATTACTGATGTTTTTCTCTGATTTTACACCAAATCTTGTGAGGCAGTTTTCAGTGTCACTTGATAAAAACCAAAGCACATGTCTATAAAATCCTATTTAAGTCACTGTTGTGCATTTCCAGCATTTTCTTTTTTTATTTCAGTTCCTGCTTATTCTACATTAACTTCAGTAGCAGGAGCACATCAAAAACTGAAGGCCGTCTTGGAGGACAACATGTCTGACCTCTACAGTGGTAGGGACCACGGGCACAGAAGTAAGTCCAGGGAGTCCATAAACTCAAGTCCAGGGACAGAGCAACAGCTGAGGTAACCCCTAGGCTTCTCAACGAACCAGCATATGGTGCTTTAGATTCCATTGGAACTCAGTAGTCACCATCTGTTGGTCCCACCCAAATTTTCTTGCCCAGTTTTGGCTAATTGGGTAAATATAATTGGTCCAACATGCACAGCAAATTATTTGCAGAACAAAGAGATAATTTGGCCACTGGAAAGGGTTTTTGTCACTTGCCCATGTGGCTCTAGAATTGATTTTCCTCTAGTTTGATGGACCAAATGGGTGGATCTTTGTTTTGGAAATTGATCCTTTTTTCATTGTGCTACATGTTTTCAAGATTTCGTTCCACTATTGATTTAAACTTTTCTAATTATCTCCTCATCAGCACAATTTTTTAAACTTTGGGTTCCAGAATAATGAAGGTTGCTTTGGAAAAAGCCATCTTGCAAATAGAAATGTACCTTACAAATAATGTTGAACTGTTGGCCCTCACTCTCGATTTTCTATTGCCTGAAAGCATCATGTGTTGACTACTATTTGTGTTCACTCTTTCTGCACTGCACAAACTTATCAGTTCACTAATGATCTCCTAAATTAAGAAATTGACCTTAAATGAATAACTACTCCAAGTGCGTTTAAGTTTGGTTATTTCAGAGTTTCTTTTTCAGTGAAGCCTCGATTTCCAAGTTGGCACAGGACACTCACAAAAGTGAAAGAAAATGACAGGGGGTGGGGGAGGGGGAGTGTTATTTATTGGCACTGTCTGTGGCTCAATCTCTATGCAAGTTATCGGATTTATTCAAGTGGTCGGAGTTTCCCAGTTGTCAATTAGAAAATTTTTCCCACTACCTTGGTACAGTCTTCCAATTCTGCCTAAGCAATTAGTTTCTTTTTCCCATTGATGTAATTTTAGGTTTCTGCAGGAACTTTAAGAAACCGCTATTGATTGGGATTGAACTTGAAGTGAGCATCAGTTGATGGGAGGAGAAAGGAATTAGGACACAAAAGATTTGTTTCTTGGAGGCTGGTTTACAGGATTGAAGGAGCTGGGAACGAAGTACGGGCTGGAGCAGGGGAAATATTTAGATACATGCAGGTTCGAGACTTTGCCAGAAAAGAGATACGGTAAAGCTCCTGTACAACGCTCCCATGGCGAGTGTACAGACCAACAATACCAACTCCCAATACTTCCAGCTGCACAGGGGCACCAGACAAGGATGCCCACTGTCCCCGCTGCTGTTCGCACTAGCAATCGAACCGCTAGCAATCGCGCTCAGGGCAGCAAAAAATTGGAGGGGGATCCGAAGGGGAGGTAGAGAGCACAGAGTCTCACTCTATGCGGATGATCTGCTCCTCTATATCTCGGACCCACAAAGCAGCATGGACGGAATCATCGCGCTCCTGAAAGAGTTTGGAGCCTTCTCGGGCTACAAACTCAACATGAGCAAAAGTGAGATCTTCCCATTACACCCGCAAGGGGGGGGGGGGGGGGCAGCACTAAAGGGGCTGCCGTTCAAACAAGCCCGACATAAATTCCGCTACCTGGGGATCCAAATAGCCCATGACTGGAAAGGGATCCACAAATGGAACCTCACCAGCCTGACGGAGGAAGTTAAAAAGGACCTGCAAAGATGGAACACACTCCCGCTCTCCCTCGCGGGGAGAGTTCAGACGATCAAAATGAACGTACTGCCCAGGTTCCTCTTCCTGTTTAGATCCATTCCGATCTACATCCCCAAGGCCTTTTTCAAAGCGCTGGACAAACTCATCATGGCGTTCGTATGGGGGGGTAAAAATGCTAGGATCCCAAAGAAGGTCTTACAAAAAACAAAAACCAGGGGAGGGTTAGCCCTCCCGAATCTACAATTCTACCACTGGGCAGCAACAGCCGAGCGAGTAAGGGGATGGATCCAGGAGCCAGAAGCTGAGTGGGTGCGTGCGGAGGAGGCCTCCTGCATGGGAACCTCCCTCCGGGCCCTCGCCACGGCAGCACTCCCATCCCCACCCAAAAAACACTCCAGCAGCCCAGTGGTGACAGCCACCCTCCAATCCTGGAACCAACTGCGGCAGCAACTTGGCCTGACCAAAATGTCGAACAGGGCTCCCATCTGCAACAACCATAGGTTCAAACCAGCACTGACCGACGCCACCTTCAAAAGGTGGAGGCAGGACGGGGGGACACTGACAGTCAGGGACCTATACACGGACGACAGGATCGCAACACTGGACGAACTGACAGAGAAATTTCAGCTAGCTGGGGGGAACGAGCTACGGTACCTGCAGCTCAAAAACTTCCTACGAAAGGAGACAAGGACGTACCCACAACCGCCACGACAGACACTACTGGAAGACCTACTGGACGCAAGTATCCTAGAGAAAGGGAACTGTAGTGACATGTATGACCGACTGGTAGATAGGGACGACACCGTACTGGACGCAACAAGGAGGAAATGGGAGGACGACCTGGGGATGGAGATCGGGTGGGGACTCTGGAGCGAAGCACTGCATAGGGTCAACTCCACCTCCACGTGCGCAAGGCTCAGCCTGACGCAACTAAAAGTGGTACATAGAGCCCACTTAACAAGAACCCGTATGAGTAGGTTCTTCCCGGAGGTGGAAGACAGATGTGAACGGTGCCAAAGAGGCCCGGCCAACCACGCCCACATGTTCTGGTCCTGCCCCAGACTCGTGGAGTACTGGACAGCCTTCTTCGAGGTAATGTCCAAAGTGGTGGGAGTGAGGGTGGAGCCATGCCCGATAGTGGCGGTCTTCGGGGTTTCAGAACAGCCAGATCTATTCCTGGGGAGGAGGGCGGATGCCCTTGCCTTTGCCTCCCTGATCGCCCGCCGTAGAATCCTGTTTGGCTGGCGGTCAGCAGCACCGCCCAGAGCTGCGGACTGGCTGTCCGACCTCTCGGAATCTCTCCAAATGGAGAAAATCAAATTTGCCATCCGAGGGTCGGACGACGGCTTCCACAGAACGTGGGAGCCATTCATGCAACTGTTCCGGGACCTATTTGTGGCCAATGTACAAGAGGAAGAATAGTCGGGGGAAGGTAGCGGGAGGGGGGGGGGGGGCTACAGGTTCGTTACGGGGGTTCGATGGCTAGCTAAGGCCCAAAACCAAGCTAAATAAACATGTTGAGGGGGGGAGGGGCGGGGGGGGGGGGGCGCAGTTACTACTACGAAGATGCTTACCTGTAAATATGTATGTTAATTTTTGCGTGTTTGTTTTTGTTTGTTTTTTTTTTTTCTCTCTCCTAACAATTTGTAATTTGTTCAATATAAAATACGAAAACTGAATAAAAACATTTATAAAAAAATTTAAAAAAAAAAAAAAAAAAAAGAAAAGAGATACGGAGATTTCGGGTAGAGCTGGCTTCCACATTGCTGGAGCAGGTGCTGACGACAAGGGGACTGGCGAAGGAGCTAGTGTCGGTGGTTTATGAGGCTATTTTGGAAGAGAGGAAGACACCGCTGGAAGAAATCAAGGCAAAATGGGAGGAAGAGTGGGGAGAGGGTGTGGAGGAGGGGTTCTGGTGTGAGGTGCTCAGGAAGGTGAACACCTCTACCTCGTGCGCGAGGTTGGAGCTAATGCAGCTGAAGGTGGTGTATAGAGCACAAGGGCGAGGATGAGCCGGCTCTTTGAGGGTGTAGAAGTGAACGTTGCAGGCGGGGGTGGGACGCAAACCGCGTTCATATGTTTTGGTCCTGTCAAAAGATGGAGGATTACTGGAAGGAAGGTTTTAGGGTAATCTCTAAAGTGGTGCACCTGAAACTAGACCCAGGCCCTCGGGGGGCCATATTTGGGGTGTCGGACCAGCCAGGGTGGAAAACTGGTTCGGAGGCAGATGTTGTAGCCGTCGCCTCGTTGATCGCCTGAAGGCAAATCCTGTTCGGATGAAGATCAACCTCTCCACCCTATGCCCTGGCGTGGCGGGGGTCCTGCTGGAATTCTTAACTGTTAAGAAGGTCAAATTTTGACTGAGGGGAAGGATGGAGGGGTTCTACAATTCAGGGGCGTTATTCATTATGCATTTTCGAGAATTGGATTACATCGAACGTTAGGGGGCAAGGACGTTGGGAGAGTTGGGGGGGAGGGGGACTCTATGTGTTAATGGTGGCTATTGGTGATTTCTGATTCCTTTTTGTATTTGTTTATGTTAACATGTGGGCTAATGCTTGGGGGTTTGGTGGGAGGATAGGATTGTTGTTATTGATATGGGGATTGACATTGCATTCGTTACTGATTATTGATAATTGTTGGGTGTAAATTTGGGAGAAAATGTGAAAAAGGAAGGGAATTAAAATATTTTAAAATTAAAAAAAAAAAAACCAGAAGTGAGCCTCAGTTGAACCTGATTGAGGATTCTACATCAGTGCCAGCATTCATCTCATGAACATTGCTCTTTGAGCGGACTTATCATGGAGAATATTTGAATATTCCACTATTAAAATAAAAGAGCATTTAGTTTCTCATCAGCCAGTGATGTTGATCCAGCTAGAAACACACACTGGTGTTATAAATACCGAGTTCATGCTTCATAATATTTTAGAGGTAATTTTTAGTTCTGCAGAGATTAAAGTTTAACTGTATAAAATAGGATAAACTAAAGCTGTTGGAAGACTATTACACTTTCAAGATTGTGACCATGTTGACTTCAGAGGTTAACAGCTCGAAAGGTAAGATCATGAAACAGCAGGTGGGCTTACATTAGTGGAGAATTGGAGAGACCTTGCCTGCAATGAAATGCAACACAGATTTATTTTGTTTCGGGAGTTAAAGCTACAATTAATTTAGAAGCATTCAGTGAGCCCCGTAAGGCAATGTTGTCATGGAGATGGGTGGAGTGTAAAAAAGTTCTCGAGTTTTAATTTATCTGTGTGTTTGCTGGAGAGAGAGTGTTCTACAACATGGGGAAAGGCCAAACTGAAAAGGTGTGCTGTTAGCAGGCTCCAGAGCATACATGTTGCTGTGTAGTTGGGGCTCAGGAGAAGTCCCTGGATCTGTTTGATAGCCCTGTGCTATTCGGGTCAGGAGAAATCCTGAAGAGCTGAGAAAATGGTAGACGGGCTGGCCCCGTGCTGGAAAGGATTAGGGCTCAGAAGAAGCCCGGAGGGGGGGGCAGCACGGTGGCACAGTGGTTAGCATTGCTGCATACGGCGCTGAGGACCCAGGTTCGAATCCCGGCCCTGGGTCACTGTCCGTGTGGAGTTTGCACGTTCTCCCTGTGCCTGCGTGGGTTTCACCTCCACAACCCAAAGATGTGCAGGTTAGGTGGATTGGCCACGCTGAATTGCCCCTTAATTGGAAAAAAAAATTGGATACACTAAATTTATTTTTTTTAAAAGAAGCCCGGGGAGCCATTTAAAGCTTTGTGCAGCTGGGGAGATTGGAGCTTGGTGAAACTGACGATCAGTGCCAGCCCAGTGAAGCTAGCCAGTTAATAAAGAACTGAATTTGTGCCAGTTTGTTACAGTTGTGTGCAGGCTTGGAAATCCAGGGGAATGGAGTCTCAGGAGGTAAGATCCTGTGCAGTCATTGAGGTAGTCTGCGTTAGTCGCTTTGAGGGAATTCAAAGGCTGGATCTTTGAAAGTGAAAAATTTGGAGTCCCTCGTGAAGGAGATGAGAATATAAACGAGATTTGTTGACTCTGCGTTTACTGAAGTCTGGGCGGGTTGCTGAGAGAGCTGTGGGATTTGTCTTAGCCTTTTATCGTATGGTGTGGTGTTTAGCCGCAGGTTGCCTTGTTAGTTCATATGTACCTCACTTTAACCCTCGATGTAGAATACAAGATAGACATTATGAATTGTTACGTCTTTTTGACCTTGTATAGTAAAGTTTATTTTTGTTTGTTCTAAACCGATGGGTTCCTGTGCCTTTATTCACTTATCAAGTGGCTTGAATGATAACTTTCTTTGCTTCAAACAAAAAGTTAAAAATTTAAACGCTATGAGCATCAAATCTGGCATTTAATGAAAAAAATGAAAATCGCTTATTGTCACGAGTAGGCTTCAATGAAGTTACTGTGAAAACCCCCTAGTCGCCACATTCCGGCGCCGCCTCATTTGGTCAAATTCAAAGCACAAATATACAAAAATGGTATGGTAACCCAAGCACTGGCACTTTGAACCGCCTTCTTCAATGTAGTATTTTTCCAATGTTGGTTAAGTTACAGAAGTCATGGAATCCCCACAGTGCAGAAGGCCATTCGGCCCATGGAGTCTGCGAACTTCTGAAAGAGCACCCTACCTAGGCCCACACCCCCAGTATTCTCTCCTCTGGGTGCTCTGGTTTGCTCCCATAGTCCAAAGAATGTGCAGGTTCGGTGGCTTGACCATGCTAAATTACCCTTAGTGTCCAGGAATGTGCAGGTTAGGTGGGGTTACGAGTATAGGGTAGGAGAGTGGTTCTGGATAGGATGCTGTGGAATATAGAAGTCACCCCCTGATGTGGTGGCAGAGGTGGGAACCCTCGACATTTAAGAAGCCTTTAGATGAGCACTTAAAATGCCTTTGCATACAAGACTACAGAACAATTGATGCAAATGGGATTAGAATATTTTGGTGCATAATGGCTGGTGCAGACTTGATGAGCTGTAAAACTCACTGGGGCCGATTTTCTGCACTCGTTTGCCACAAGCGTAAATGGCGACACATGTGCAAAATCCCGCGATTCGGGAAACTAGATTCTTGCTGGCAAGATTTTGTTTCCTGATTGTCCCCGCCCATCGCCTGTGACACTAGGGCGGAAACCTCATTTACATTTTTGATGCATTGAACATAATTAAAGGGTCTCCCAGCCACATAGGGTGTTGCTGCCACATGATTCCCCCCCGGACTAAATATTCAAACTTCGCTGATGTTACTGCAGCGACATTCACAGCAGCTTCAGCAGACCAGAAATCAATCGAGAGGATCCCACTGGGAGGCGCAACGGTAAGTATAGCACCTGGGCGAGAGGGACATGCCTTGGCACAGGTTCGCAGGGACCTCTGGAGCCATATCTGGGGGGGGGGGGGGGGGGTTTCTTTTATGTGTGTTTTGGGGGGGTGTGTTGAAAGAGTAGATGCCAGGGAGGTGGTGGGCTTGCCAGTGATGGGGGAAGAGGTGGTGAGTAATGTTTCAGAAACAATATTCAGGGAAAAAACAAGTCAACACACACTTGAAGAGGAGAGCCAGCACAAATTGATACTGCTGCGGAGGAGGACTGATACATCTGCTCAGCGCTGATTGGTGCACCCTATAAAGATGGCGCCCCAATCTCTGTGGAGCCCGCCCCGCCAGACCAACGTCATTAATCACGCCCCCAGATTTTTTGCTTTGTTAGAGTGGCTGAAGATCTGATCTGAAATCCTGGCTTTGCATCTGGAGAGATACACATCTGTTGTCAGTCAGAGCCTGACACTCCATTCAAAATAGCCACTCTACGACATTACTGAACCAGATGGATTTTTATGACAATCGACAGTGGTTTCATGATCACCATTACTGGAATTAGCTTTTTAATTCCAGATTTATTAACTGATTTCAATTTTCAGCAGTTGCCGTTGTGGGATTTGAAGCCATGTCTCCAGAGCATTAGCCTTGGCGTCTGAATTACTAGTCCAGTGACATTACCACGATGCCACCAACTCTCCATCTGCCCCTTGTTTCCCCATTCTGTGAGCCTGTCTATGTCTTGTTGCAGTTCATTGAGATCATCCTCACTGTTTGTCACAACTCCAAGTATTCTATCATTGGCACATTCTTCAAACTTTGTTCCAAACAAGGCAATGTTTTTACTGAAGCTCATACCGCCTCTCCTATTCCATCCGCCTCAATTTTGTCACCAGTCTGTTATATGGTACTTCAAACACTTTCTTAAAATCCATATAGACCAAATCAATTGTATTCCCATTGTCAGTTTTCTCTGCTACATGAGCAAAAAGTCCAGTTTAATTAGTCAAGCCTTTACAAATTTGTGCTGGCTCTCCTCTTTACGTGCTTGTTGACTTGTTTTTTCCCTGCATATTGTTTCTGAAACCTTACTCACCACCTGATCTTAAACTGAATGACCTGTTGTTAGTAGGACTGTTTTTTCACCCTTGTTTTAATAGGAGTGTCCAAAGACATGCAGGTTAGGTGGATTGGCCATGCTAAATTGCCCTTCGTGTCCAGAAACGTTAGATGGGGTTATTGGCTTAGAGGGGTAGGGTGGAAGTGAGGGCTTAAGTGGGTCGGTGCAAAATCGATGGGCCGTATGGCCTCCTGTTCTATGTTCTATTTGCCAGTCTCCAATCCTCTGGTGGCACCGGCCTCCTTTCCCTTGTGTATCCACAACAGTGGCGAAAGCATTTTTGAGAAGCTGAACACTACTATCTGCAGAATCCTGAATTCAGAACTTCTTTACCTACTGGGGGATTTCAACACAAGAGTGGGTGGAGACCATGAGGCATAGCCCACCTGAATTGGACATCATTGCTTGGGAAAGATAAAGACAACAGGCAGAGACTACTTGAGCTTTACTGTTGCCATGAATTTTGTGTGACGAACGCCTTCTTTCAGAAGACATAATGCCACAAGGTGTCCTGAAGCCTTCAAGATCAAGGAATTGGCACCAGCTGAATCTGATTATCAGCAGGCGTGATTTTCTGAGCAACATTCTCAACAGACGCAGCTGCCACAACACTGACGATAATGGTGTGAACTAGGGTAAGGATGTACCCCTTTAAACTTTTTAATTCGCAACAGTAATGCCGCCCTTAAATGTGTGACGAATGTAGGGATTTCAGGTGTATTATTTGACAAGTATTTGGTGAAGCAATGATTAAAAGCCTGAGTTAGAGTGCGTTTGACTGCTGTAGTCATGTTTTAAAAGAATCTTGGTTTGAAAGACAGCTACGTTTTTAGGAGTCTGTGGTGCAATTAACCATTGCAAAAGCTTGGGCTAATGCAATTTTGTTTTAGTTAAGGGGATTCCCTGGGGCATTAATTAGATTTCAACTTAATGAGATGTCATTGCGAGGTGGAACTAAGGTTCAGACATTTTGAGAAGTTATTTTCGGTTGAGTTCTGATCTGGCTGGAGCTGAGACCAAGTAAGGAAGTTTATTCTCACTGTAGGTTAGTTAAGAGATTAACTGTACTTAAAGCAGGGCAGATTTGTCTGAGGACAACAGGGAGCTGAAACAAGCCAACTGAAAACAGATTTTCAAGACATCCAGCTAGAGTTTCTGCAGGTGTTCGGACCAGAATAAGATCTGTTCTGAACAGCACTGCCTAAAGATCTATTTCTTAAAGTAGAAGGCCATCAAGTCTGACCCCCCTTAACAAAACCATGCTGACTGTTCTTGATTAATCCTTGCCTCTCCAAACACAGATTAATTCTGTCTCTCAGAATTGCTTCCAATTGTTTCCCAACCACTGAGGTTCGACTGACTGATTAATAAAGTTTTGATTTAAAATACATAACCCTATTTCTTCATGCAACCAGACCTTGAACAAAGTATCATTTCCTCACAGTCTTACAAAATTAGAATAAAATAGTTTTGGTTCAGTACCCCCAGCCATTATTGGGATCATAATAAATGTCAACCCTACTGCCTGCTTAAAAAAAAAACAATTATTCTGCGATTTAATTTGAGCGTTACTCTCAGCCTTACCACAACAAAGCCAAATAGAACATACTTTGACTCACCATCAACAATACTGCACTCTCAACACACAGGAAGCAAGAGCATAAAATGCCGACTGGTTTGAAGTTAGCATCACTGTGATGGAACCAGTCATTGAAACCAAGCTCACTAACTACAAGACAGATACCAGGGGAAAACTGTGAATGCACCACAAGCCCCTCAAAGTCAGCAGACTGCTAGCAGTACACAAGTGGTTTCAAGTCTGCCAGACTACCCAGATGTCCTTCCAACATAGGGAATGTCAAGGGCATGTAGGAACGTAGGAATTAGGAGCAGGAGTAGGCAATGCAGCCCTTCAAGCCTGCTCCACCATTCAATCAGATCATGGTTGATCTCTTCCTGGTCTCAAATCCACCTCCCTACATGTTCCCCATATTCCTTTAACCCATTTCTTTTATCAGAAATATATGTATCTCGTTCTTGAAGCCAGATTCCACTGCACTATGGAGTAGTGAGTTCCACAAATTTAAAAAAAATAATAAATTTAGAGTACCCAATTTTATTTTTCCAATAAGGGGCAATTTAGCGTGGCCAATTCACCGAGCTTGCACATCTTTGGGTTGTGTGGGTCAGACCCACACAAACACGGGGAGAATGTCCAAACTCCACAAGGACAGTGACCCGGGGCCGAGATCAAACCCAGGTCCTTAGCGGTATGAGGCAGTAGCGCTAACCACTACGCCACTGAGCCGCCCGTGAGTTCCACAAATTCACCACTGTCTAAGAGAAGTAGTTCCTCCTCATCTCAGCTCTGAATCTTCTGCCTTTTAACCTATATCTGTGACCTCTAATTCTAAATGGCCTTACAATCAGAACATTTGGTCTACGTTTACTTTATCAATCCCTTTTAGTATTTTATATACCTCAATCAGTTCCCCTCTCAGCCTCCTAAACTCCAGCGAGCGTAAGCCCAAACTGTTTAATCTCTCATGCATCAACCCTTTCATTCCCGAATCAATCTGGTGAACCTCCTCTGAACTGCCTACAATGCCACCATATTCTTTCTCAAATAAGGAAACCAAAACTAGACACACTGCTCCAGATGTGGTCTCACCAACACCCTATACAATTGCAGCAACACTTCTCTACTTTAATACTACAGTCCTTTTGCAATAAAGGTTCCATTTGCCTTTTTGATTACATGCTGTACCTGCATACCAACTTTCTGCGATTCATAAACAAAGACATCCAGATCTCTCTGCCCAGATACTTCTTGAATCTGTTTTCCATTTAGATAATTTGCCTTTCTATTTTTTCCACCAAAATGAATAACCTCACACTTATCCACATTAAACTCCATCTGCCAATGTTTGGCCTAATCTCCTAGCCTATCAATATCTCTCTGTAAAATCTTTATCCCCTCTTCACTGCCTGCTTTCCCACCTATTTTCATATCATCTGCAAATTTTGCTATGTTACACTCTGTCCCTGCTTGTCCTGGGTCTCTGCTTCTCTCCCCCCCCCCCCCCCCCCCACTTTATTGGTTGCATGATACAAACAGGTCTTGGAACAAATTGGTGAACGGCTTCCACATCTTGTGGAAGTCTTCCAATCCTTGGGTGACATACTTTATTTTCTCCAGCCTGAAAAATTCCATGAGGTGGGACAGTCAGTCTGCAGCTTGGGTGGTGCTGCTGATCGCTAACCGAGCAGGAGGAGCTTCCAGCGGGCAATCAAGGAGGCAAAGTTAGGGTGTCAGCCTCCTCCCTGTGAAGAGCTCTGGATGCTCTGATACTCTGAAGACTGCCAGTAGTAAGCATGGCTCCACTCTCACTCCCACAACCCAAAACATGGCCTCAAAGAAAGACGTCTCGTACCCGACAGGTCTGGGGCAGGACCAGAACATGTGGGTGTGGTTGGCCGGGCCTCCCTGGCATTGTTCATACTTGTCCTGCACCTCCGGGACGAATCCGCTCATTCATGTTCTGGTTAGGTGCACCCTGTGCATCACATTTAGCTGCGTTAGGCTCATCCCTGTGCATGTGGAGATGAACTTTGCTTTGTGCAGTGCTTCGATCCAGAATCCTCCCCTATTTCCCTGCTGAGCTCTTTCTCCCATTTCTTTTTTGTCGCGTCCAAGGGTGAGCGTACCTCCTCTAATAGTCATCCATACATACCCACACGGTTCACCTCTCGTAGTCCACCCGCGTTCAATAGTCCTACTAATGAGTGTCCTGGTATCTTCCTCATGGAGGAAGTTGATCTGTATGTACCTTAGGTTGTTCCCTCTGGGAGTTGGAACTTGTCCATAAATTCCTGGAGAGTTGCTACTGTACCGTCTGTGTACAGGTCCCTAACTTTCAGTGTCCCCTTGTCCTGTCCATACCTCTTGAAGGAGGCATCCATTGTTGTGGGGATGAACCTGTGATTTTTGCAGATGGGGGTGATAGTGGACATCTCGGTTAGTCCGGAGTGCTGTCTCATTTGGTTCCACACTTGGACGGTGGCCACGACCACTGGGCTTTTTGAGTATCTGGCTGCGGGGCATGGAAAAGCGATTGTGGCCATTGCTTGTGTCCCCATACAACAGCTCACCTCCATTCTGACCCACTCCTCTCCTGGCTCCTTGACCCATCCCCATACTCTTTCTACGGTGGCCACCCAGTGGTGGAACTGAAGGTTTGAGAGGGCCAAGCCTCCCACATTTCTTCTTCGTTGTAGGACCTTCTTCCCAAACCTCGGACTCTTCCCTCCCCAAACCCATCTGATTCACTAATGTCCTTTTGGGAAGTAAATCTGTTGTCCTAACCTGGTCTGGCCGACTTGTGACTCCAGACCCACCACAATGTGGTTGACTGTTAACTGCCTCCTAAAGGGCAATTAAGGATGGGCAACAAATGCTGCGACACCCACGTCCCATGTAGGATTAAAAAGAAAATGGGGGGGAAAAAAACAAACGCCATGGTCAGTTTGTCCACTGTGGTGGAAAAGGCCTCTGATGTAGATCAGGAGGGATCTGAACAGGAAGAGGAACCTGGACAGTATGTTCTTCTTGGCCATCTGCACTCTTCCTACAGGGAAAATTTCACTCTTACTCGGGTTACGTTTGTAACCCGAGTTCCTTTCAGAATTTGAAAATGAAATGAAAATGAAAATCGCTTATTGTCACAAGTAGGCTTCAAATGAAGTTACTGTGAAAAGCCCCTAGTCACCACATTCCGGCGCCTGTTCGGGGAGGCTGATACAGGAATCGAAACGTGCTGCTGGCCTGCCTTGGTCTGCTTTCAAAGCCAGCGATTTAGCCCTGTGCTAAACAGCCCCTTTCATTATCCCTTTCATCCTGACCAGGGGTTCGAGATGTAGAGGAGCAGGTCATCTCATAGAGTGAGACTCTATGCTCTCTGTCTCCCCTTTGGATACCTCTCCACCACTTCGCTGATCTGAGGGCGATCGCCAGTGGCTCGATTGCCAGAGCAAACAGTAGCGGGGATAATGGGTATGAGTTGCTTCCATTCAACCCTGTCGAAGGCCTTCGCTGTATCCAGGGACATGATCACCTCCGGTGTTCTCTCCCCTGATGGGGTCATGATCAGGTTTAGCAGGCATCTGATGTTTGCTGTTTGCCCTTGACATAGCCCGTCTGATCTTCAGCAACTACCTCGGGCATACAACTCTCCAGCAGCCTCGCTTGAGCCTTCGCCAGGATCTTGGCGTCAGTATTAAGGAGTGCAATGGGTCTGTAAGATCCACACTCTGTCGGGTCTTTGTCATTTTGATATTGTCCATCCAGCCCCGGTGCATTTCCCCTCTGCGTGGAGTTACTTCTCTCCATTCTAATGATGGTTCCAGGCCCCATCCCCTATCTTCCCCCACGACCAGCATGTGTAGTCCATCAAGGAACAGCTTCATCTTCGTGGCCCTCCAGGGGCCCTCCAAGTAGAGAGCAGGTAATCGTCCATTTGTAGATTTTTCCTCTCCACCAATAGTTCCGTGGAGCAGGACTCCAGGCCGTGGAGTACTGCCGATCCACCTCCAGTGTGGAGTCAATCAGCTGTTGCCTAGTCCTCCTCTCCTTCCTATCTTTGAGTGCCCTCTATGCAATAATTTCTCTCTCTCTCCTCCCCCCGATCTCTGCCTTCAGTACCTCTCAGAATATGGAGGGTGAGACCTCCCGAATTTGGTTACAGGTTACATACCCCATCGATGGCTTGCGATATCCGCTCACAGATTGCCTTATCGGTGAGGAAGGCTGTTTTCAGCCTCCACGTGGGGGCGCTGAGCCCATTACATCTCCAGTCTCACATCCAAGTAATGCGGGGCACCTTCGGAGATTACAATTGCGGAGTACTTAGGTCCTACTAGCCCTGGAAGCACTGATTTCTCCACTACGACGAAGTCGATCCTAGTGTAGACCCTGTGAACCTGGGAGAAGAAGGAGACCTCCTTGGGAGTGTGAACCTCCATGGGTCCACCGTCCCCATCTGCTCATGAAGGCAATCATCTCCCTCGCCATGCTTCCCCGCTTGGGGCTGGATCTGTCTGTCATAGAATCATAGAATTTACAGTGCAGAAGGAGGCCATTCAGCCCATCGTGTCTGCACCGGCTCTTGGAAAGAGCACCCTACCCAAGGTCAACACCTCCACCCTATCCCCAAAACCCAGTAACCCCACCCAACACTAAGGGCAATTTTGGACACTAAGGGCAATTTATCATGGCCAATCCACCTAACCTGCACATCTTTGTGACTGGGAGGAAACCGGAGCACCCGGAGGAAACCCACGCACACACGGGGAGGATGTGCAGACTCCGCACAGACAGTGACCCAAGCCGGAATCGAACCTGGGACCCTGGAGCTGTGAAGCGATTGTGCTATCCACAATGCTACCGTGCTGCCTGTCATGTGGTCTTCTCCCATAATGGGTTGGTGGGAGTCTATGTTTTTAATTTTTTTAATGAATTCCACATTGTTCCAGTCGGGAGCCACTGGTGATCCTTCCAGGACAATACTAACCATGACATGCCGGCCCACTGGGTCCGTAAGCGTCTTTGCCACCGAGAATGCTGTTGTCTTATTAAGCAGTGTGGCCACTCCCCTAACCCTCATCTCGTAACATGATTGGTATGTCTGTCCTACCCAGCTTTCTGTCCTACTCAACTCTTTCCTACCCTCAGTTGTTCCTTCTCCCTCAGGTGCGTGACTTTGAGGAAGATTACATTGGCTGTCAGACTTTTCAAATGGGCAAAGACTCTGGGTCTTTTCACTGGGCCATTAAGACTCCTGACTTTCCAGGTGACTTTTCAGATGGGGGGAGGGGGTTTCTGTTCCCAGTCCGTATCTTTGCACAAATTCATTAACTTTGGCCGGTGCGGTGGAATAATGTTCTTTTCTTGAAAGGTTACTCCGAGCTTTGCTGGGTACAACAACTTGAACTGTACCTTGTTCTTGTACAAGGCCACCATAGCTGCGTTGAATTCGGCTCGGCGCTTGGCCAGGTCTGCCCCAATATCCTGGTTCACCTGGATCGCGTGTCCCTCTTACTTACAGGACCGTGTGTGTCTTGCCAAGTTCAGGATCCTCTCTCTATCCTGATACAGTTTTGAAATGATGGCCGGTGGCAACTATCCCGTCTTTGGCCTCGGCCGGAGTGACCTGTGGGCTCTGTCATTCTCTGGGGGTTTACGGAAGTTGTTCCCTCACCCCGACCAGCTTATCCAGCATCTGGGCCATGTTGCCTGTGGGGTTCTTGTCCTCAATACCATCTGCTCAGCCCACAATGCAGCCATTCCGACGGTGCAAATGGTTCTTCTTATCATCTACCTTGAGTGTTTCTTGGGTCGTAACCAACGTTGCCACCTCCATCTTCAATGAGGCAATTTGGTCACTTTGGCCAGTCGCTGCTTTTCACAGCCCCCTTATCGTTGCTTCCTGCACCTCCAACTATTGCTCCATCTTTTTCAGCACCTCCTTGAAGGCGGCCAGGACATCCGCAACCGTTGCCATCATCTCACGTTTAATAACATCTCGGTACTTTTGGAGCTCCTGCGCAGGAGCTCCAGCCACTGGTTTATTGGTACGTGCATCGGCGACCTGGCCGGCTTCCTTGCAACTCGCTCCGTGTGTTCGCCACCTCGTTCTCTCCCTCCAGACTCTTGCTAACCCCACCATCTCTTCTGCTTTTTGAGTTGTTCACAGACAGCTCTTTGTATCTGTGGTGAAATCTCCTGCATTTAGCATTTTTGGCGACCGGGGCTTTTCACAGTAACTTCATTGAAGCCTACTTGTGACAATAAGCGATTTCATTTTCATCTACC
This sequence comes from Scyliorhinus canicula, assembly GCF_902713615.1. Classification (NCBI taxonomy): domain Eukaryota; kingdom Metazoa; phylum Chordata; class Chondrichthyes; order Carcharhiniformes; family Scyliorhinidae; genus Scyliorhinus; species Scyliorhinus canicula. The sequence goes on from NC_052150.1 coordinate 173,083,401, forward strand.
TTCAACAATTTCAACTTTCACCACTGAGGCAGTACTGTGGTTTTGTTTACTTTAGGTTTTTCTCTGCAGTAAAAATGATTGGTGAAGGCTGTTAATTTTGGCAAATCTGTTTAGCGGCTGTGTTCTACCGGAATTCCCTGCTTCTGCATGCAAGTATTTGTAAAGCTATTCCGTGTGTGTCAACTGTCGCTAATTTCCTAAACTAGAATGCAACAGTAAGAAGCCTGACAACATCAGGTTAAAGTCCAACAGGCTTGTTTCGAATCACTAGAATGCAGCAGGTTCTCATAATTCCTTGGACCTGAGTTTCCATAAGCCTAAATAAAATAATGAGCTGACACTGTGGTAGAATTTCACATTTATTATTTGGAGATATCTTCATGCTGCTAAACATTAGACTATATTTGATAATTCCACTTATGCATTATTTCTCTAACACGATCTTGGTGTTTACTCTGATCTCTGTGCCAGGATGGAATGCTTATTGACAATTTGTGTTTGAACCACCGAACAAGCCCTCAACTCAACAGTTGGTTGCCATCAATGGAAGTGGTACATTTTCCAAGTTGAGACGCAATTCATTCCTATGGTTATAGACAGTTCAGGATCAAATTTCTGATCTCAGCCTTGAAATCTCTAATCTTGCTGTTAGCCAAAAGGAATGTTCTCAAGTGGAATTTGAGATTTCGAGCCCCTTTGTTACTGGCTATTAAAAGTAAGAGGTTACAACTTTTAAGGGCAAATATCACATTAGTTCCTAGAGATTGCCATAGTTTTTCTCCAATTTACTAACGGAGTACACAATACAAAAATGGCAAAATTGCTTCATTAACTGCCCAACTGTCAATAGATGAGCATCTCATCCTAATTTATTAGGTGAACCTGACGTAAATCCGTTGTACGGGAACACAGCAGTTATTATTGTTGTTTCACAGCACCAGGGATCTAGGTTCGATTCCCGGCATGGGTCATTGTTTGTCTGGAGTCTGCACGTTCTCCCCATGTCTGCGTGGGTTTCCTCCGGGTGCTCCGGTTTCCTCCCGCAAGTCTCGAAAGACGAGATTGTTGGGTGAATTAGACTTTCTGAATTCTCCCTCCGTGTACCCGAATAGGCGCCATAGTGTGGTGACTGTAGGGGATTTTCACTAACTTCATTGCAGTGTTAATGTAAGCCTACTTTTTTAAAAAAACGTTAGTGTGAAAATCCCCAAGTCGTCACACTATTGCGCTGACACTAATAAAGATCCTTATTGTTAAATACTTTCTATAATTACTTTGAAGCAAATTGCTTTATGTTACAAATCTGATATGGAATTGTAGTGGTTAATGAATAATATATATTTTTAAATAAGTGCACTATTGCTCCACTGTAAATCCAGCTGTAAAATGGACTGCTGTAATTAAGAATGGAGACCTCAAAAGTTGACTTTCAGAGAAGATGCACTTCAAACTTCTTGTGAATTGTATTATCGAGATTTCTAAAGTAAAATATGCTTCAAAACAAATGAAGAGGCATGTATGGAGAATTTCAGTCATAATTTACTCGATGTCAATGATCTGAAGAACCTCAACAAAAATTAGAGTTACACACCTTAAGAGCACAAAGTAAGGTATCAACACTGTAAAGTATTGAAATGTCAGCTGAGGATTGCTATACTGTCAGGGATGCCAGCTTTCAAATGACATTATAGAGTACCAAATTTAATTTTTTTCCAATTAAGGGGCAATTTAACATGGCCAATCCACCTACCCTGCACGTCTTGGGTTGTGGGGTGACACTCACACTCACATGTGCAAACTCCACAGAGACAGTGATCCGGGGCCGGGATCAATCTCAGGTCCTCAGTGCCATGAGGCAGCAGTGCTAACCACTACACCACCGTGCCGCCCTACTTTCAAATGACATGTCGAAACGAGACCCCACCTGCCTTCCTCGGGTGGACTTTAAAAATTCTATGACACTATTTCACAGAAGAATAGGTAACTTTCCCCCTGTATCCTGGATAATATATATCACTCAATCAACATCACTAAAGCATGCTATCGAGTCATGAATTTAGGAAATAAGTGTATACATGGCATGGGGAAAATATATTTCAGGAAACAAATTCCTTGGCCAGTTTGGGTCTTTTGGACTGCTCTTATGTTTGCAGGAAAGGGCAGCACGGTGGCGCAGTGATTAGCATTGCGGCCTCACGGCGCTGAGATCCCAGGTTCGATCCCGGCTCTGGGTCACTGTCCATGTGGAGTTTGCACATTCTCCTCGTGTTTGCGTGGGTTTCGCCCCCACAACCCAAAAATATGCAAGCTAGGTGGATTGAACACGCTAAATTACCCCTTAATTGGAAAAGTGAATTGGGTACTCTAAATTTATTTTTAAAAATGTTTGCAGGAAAAATTGTCATTGCAGGGTTCAGGGTGGAACGGTGTGTAGACTGCGCGACCATACATTGCAGTTCCATATGATGAAGCTCTTCAATGGGAAGAGCTTAACGATCTTTAGTTAGTGACAATTGGGGTACAGCACTGGACTTGCGTTAGATATCTTGTTATTTGGATTATGTTCCCTGATTTGCATGTTTTGCAACATGATATTGTCCCATATGTTAATTGAAGCCAGACAAATAAAAATATAATAATAGTCTAATGTCTGATTGTGTTTATTTACTGTTAATATATTATCTACTCTATTCACAGGTCAAGGAAGTACCCTGTCACTTTCCTGCTGAAACTAAAGAGCAACACCCTCCACACCACCAAACAGTCACTAACACAGATACACAAAAACTCTGGAAAATGATATCATGGACACTACACTGGAAACCAAGTGCTTATGAGGAAGGATAGCAATGGTTTATTTGGAACAAAGATTCATTGTATATTGTGTTCCCAAAGAATAATCTGGGGGTTTAGGGCATGTTCCTCACTGAACCTCTATTAAAAAGGTCATTTGTTGAGCATGACATAAAAGGCGGTCGGATAACTAATTGTGGTTCCATGATTTTAATGTTTGCTTTCAGTTTCTAGCCTAAAGATTACCAGATTTCAGTTAAATTTCCCAATTTGAATTTGAACACTGAATTTCTAGATTGCCATCCAGTAACAGTCTCTGGGCTACCATAACCTGAAAGTAATTTTAGACTAGGTATCATAATTGAGTCAAGACTCTTTGGCGAGCCTGAGCTGCCTCATGCTTCTCCTCCATCATGGTTTAGGTGGACTAGTCTGGGTTAGTATCTATTGAGTTGTGCCTTCTAAGTCCTCTGAATGCAGGGCAGGAAAAAAATTATCTTGTCCCGTTTTGCCATTGCAATAGTGGAATTTTGAAATGTTCCTATTTGCCTAAATTGCCAACAGCACTCCTAATCTAGCAAATTTACTTTTCAGCTGTGACTGTAATGGTGGACAAGCAAAATTCACAATTTTTCTATTGGCTTCACAAATATATCTTACTCCATCAAAAAATGCTAAACACATGATTGACTTGTTGATGCTACCTCACTCCATTTCACAACTTTGTACTCATAATATTTTAAACTTTCTGTCCCATTGATATTTAGTGGCAGACAATCTGAGTTAGTTTTATTTATGCAATGGCCATGATCACATCTTTTTAAGTCTAACTTTGGATAGTAACTACAAAATTGCCACTTAACATTTTAATTTCTTTATGAAACATTAGTGCTTTAATCTCTCAGCAGCAGACAATATATGGTTTAGATGACTAGCCTTAAAAGCAAAAGGCATTAAAGAGCTAGAAAATCTGAGCCAAAGTTTGATGCGAAAACATTTAATTGATGCTAAAACTTTGAATATATTAAAGAGGCGGCTGGATATAGCACTTGGGGAGAATGGGATCAAAGGCTATGGAGAGAAAGCAGGATTAGGCTATTGAGTTGGATGATCAGCCATGATCGTGATGAATAGCAGAGCAGGCTCGAAGGGCCAAAAGGCCTCCTCCTGCTCCTATCTTCTATGTATCTATGAGGTTGAAAGATGGTTACCTACTTTTGTTATTTCATCACCTTGTTTTTTAAATAAAAGTGTTCCTCCTTTGACTAAGTATTTATTCTGCTGTTTTTCTCTTGATTTTCAAGGTCTGCACATCTGTTGCCTACAAGTGAAAGGCTTAATGCAGCTCTGAACTTGTCATTCAGAGATGTACAGAGCTGGCATTTTCCTCCAGTTTATTATTAAAAATTTCCTTTTCTCATTTTTCTTCTATTTCACACATTTCTTGTAGCTGATTAACTCTTGATTCAACCAACCAGCTGTTTGAGAACAGCTGCCACATTGGGAAGGGAGCTGACTTCTTGTTGTTGCCATCCTGTTGTGACTTACTGGTAGCTGCAATTGAGAACTTAGCTGCATACTGTAAACCTTACTATATGTTTTCAGCATGCAAAACAAATATTTGTATATAGTTTGGGAAAGAGATTAATTATTGTTTAAAATACTCTTATCTCTTTGTTATCCTTTCCCACTTTCCATCTTCTCACTAATGACTGGCCTAATGCAGAATGGAAGTTTGTGAAGTATAACTTAGAGTAAGGAGAATCCTTTATAGTAATCTATGCTAAATCTTTTAACAAAACATTTTGCATTCCCATTCCTTGAATAATTTTATTAATTAGTTTTGTTAATTTTGCAGACCAAGAATTGGACAATAACCGCAGTCTTCCTGGGAGGAGCAGTTCACCAAGAGGAAGTCTTTCACCACGGTAAACCATGGCATTACAAACTTTAGACAATAAAAATATTTCACTTTTTTGGTAATATTTTCCTGCATTTTCATGCCATTTCATCACCATCTTGGAATGAAGACAGAAACTTGCGCTGGACTGCAATGCTAATAGCCTACCAATCTCTCACCCCAGGGGCAAGAGGGAATTTATGCATAATTATAAGATAGCAAGTTGGGGACAGATCATCTTGGCTTAATGGCACATTCTCAATTCTGAGTAAAGATTGTGGACTCAGTTCCACACAACCTGAGCGCATAATCTAGGCTGACACTTCTGTGCAGTACTTGGAATGCTGCAGTCTCAAGAGGTGATGTATTTCATCTTTCTGTAAAACATTCTATGGCATTTTTTGACCAACTTCAATTAATGTCACTTCAATCAATTCTAGATTTAATTGGTCATTTGGTTTTTTTTTGCTGTTTGTGGAATCTGGCTGCTGTATTTGACTATATAACAGTCTACTTTGAAAGTATGATATAGTAGAAGTAGTTCCGTAATTTTTTAATACCAAATGATTGGAATGTTTGGTCAGTTGGAAAAGCCAGTGCTCAACAGCGGACCTATCCTTCATAAGAGTTTGTTTAATCTTCCTAATACTGGCCAAGCTTACCAAGATTCAACTGTAAATTCAAGTGGAACCCAAACCATTTGTATGAATTTACCTGTATGTCGTGGAAATCTGTCACTTATGTGGTGATATGCTTGTTCGTATGGCAAACTAATCTTTGGATATTAATCCACTATGCAGTCTTCATTATATCAAATAGTTATCATAGGTTATCATTTTACAGTTGATTGGAGAAGTAAAATACTCACTTTGCTGTGGCTACAAGTCCTTTATAATTATATGGTAGAACAGGGTAACTGTAGGCCAATTAACCTGATAGTAATAGGTAGACGCTCAAGGGAATCATTAGGGGGATGCAGTATATGACCACTTAAACAGAGAAGGCCATATCAAGAACATTGCTTCCTAAATTGCTAAATTGTTGCTGTGAAATTTGAACTTCTTTTCAAGAATGAGAGACATTCTAATGTTTTTAAAGTATGTTTATTAAGATTTACATATTAACAAACAATCACCAAAACACAAGAATACAAATATTACAAACAAAGAAAAGGTAACTAACTTTTCTTTTTAAAAATAACTTTGAGTACCCAATTATTTTTTTCAATTAAGGGTAATTTAGCGTGGCCAATCCACCTCCCTGCACATCTTTTTGGGTTGTGGGGCAAGACCCATGCAAACACAGTGATAATGTGCAATAGCCACACGGACTGTGACCCGGGGCCGGGATCGAACCCGGGTCCTTGGCGGTGTGAGGCAGCACAGCTCACCACTATGCCGCCCTGAAAAAGTAACAAACTTAAACACTATCTAAAACCCCCAACAGCTGACGGTGTCTAGATATTTCAAGAAGAAAATGAACAGTTGCCACCTCGGGTAGAATCTCTCCATTGAACCCCTGATAGTGAATTAACTTTTCTCTAAATGCAAAAAGGACGTTTAAATCCTCTAATCAGGCAAATACACTGGGCAGAGCAGGAGACCTCCAACCAAATGCTTTCTACCTCCGGACTGTCAGTGAAGCAAAGGGAACAACGTCCGCCTCTATCCCAGAGTGAACGGCCGGTGAATCCGAAACCCCCAAAATAGCTATCAGAGGACATGGGAGTAATTCCAAATGGAGTATCTCTGACATGGTGCTAAAAAAGGCAGCCCAGAAGCTGGTAAGTCTGTGATAGGACCAAAACATATGCATATGATCAGCCGGGGCAAGCGAACAGTCAACACATCTGTTCACATTTGGACAAAAACTTTCATCCTTGCCTTTGTCAGGTGCCTCCTATGTAGCACCTTGAACTGAATTAGGCTCAGCTGGGCACATAAGGATGTAGGGTTGACCCTGTAAAGGGCCTGTCTCCAAGCCTCTTTAGTGAGTATTGGGCCCAGTTCACCCTTCCATTTCACCCTCACCCATTTCAGAGGGGAGGGATCAGATGAGAGAATGTGGCCATATAGATATGAGGTAGACCCCCTATCAGGCTGAGCCAAGGATAGAATCCTCTCCAGTGAAGTGGAACGTGGAGCCAGAGGAAAGGAAGGGAAAGCCGTACAGGTGAAATCACGAACCTGAAAGTAGTGAAAAAGATGAGTTGTGGAGCTGAAATTTGTCCGTTAACTCTCTAAAACTGGTAAACCTCCCTTCCACAAACAAATCGCCAAAGTGCTCAAGACCCTGTATCCATGAGTTAAATGTTGAGTCCATCCCAGTGGGTAAGAAAAGGTGATTGTTACGGATGGGGGCCAATGAAAACAGGGAGAGGAGTTTTAAATGTTGTCGAACCCATTTCCAGATTCTCAGAGAGGAGACTACCACTGGGTTTGAGGAGAATATAATAGGAGAAAAGGGCTATGGTGCAGTAACTATGGCAAGGAGAGTTGATATAGTGCAAGAGCGAACATCCAGTGGGCCCCAGATTAAATTGGGATCGCTAATCCACAATAAGACTTTTTTTTAATATCAGCGGCCCAGTAATAAAACAATAGGTTTGGGAGGGCCAAGTCCCCTGTCGCTTTATCTCTCCGGAGCAGAGCACTGTGGATTCTGGGATTCTTACTCACTCAAATAAAAGCATATATCAACTTATTAGTCCAATAAAAAAGGATTTGGGTGACATCCGGCAGCAGATGTGTACGATGAACACGCACCTGGCGATACTCCGTTTCGAACCCAACCTTTCCAGCGCGATAATGCTGGCCTTAACCCTAAAAATTATAAAAATCGCTTGGGAACAGCGTGCCAATAAAATAAACCCAAGAATGTTAAAAATAGGAGAGAGGGGAGCCAAGTGTGCTCCTCGGACTCCAAAGTGTTCCTAAAATCGGTGGGGGACAAAATGGCGGTGACTAGCGTCGTCCTCTTCCCCCCCACCACCCCGCCCAACGCGTTTGTGTGGCCATTAGCCAACGACATCAGCCGCATTGTGTCAGTTGGACTGAAAAAATATTAGGGGGGGTGGCACTGTGGCACAGTGGTTAGCACTGCTGCCTCACAGTGCCAAGGACCCGGGTTTGGTTCCGGCCACGGGTCACTATCTGTGTGGAGTTTGCACCTTCTCCCTGTGTCTGCTTCGGTCTCACCCCCATAACCCATAAGATTTGTAGATAGACGGATTGGCCACGCTAAATGCGCGGAGTGTCCACATTCTCCTCGTGTCTGTGTGGGTTTCCTCGGGGTGCTCCGGTTTCCTCCCACAAGGCTGAAAGACATGCTTGTTAGATGAATTGGACTGTCTGAATTCTCCTTCAGTGTACCCGAACGAGCGCCGTAGTATGGTGACTTTCACAGTAACTTCATTGCAGTGATGATGTAGGCCTATTTGTGAAACCAATAAACATTATTATAATAAATTGCCCCTTAATTGGAAAAAATATTTGGCTACTCTAAATTTATTTTAAAAAATAAAAAATATTAATGTGAATTGGCCGGAGAAGTAAAAGGTCAGTAGACAAGTTCCTGATCCAGATATTTTCACATCCCCCCCCCCCAGTATTAGCTCGGGCTCATTGCGTGCTGCGGCCGAAACTTCGTGCAGAGCAACCATAATAAGCTTCCATATTTTAAGGAACAGGGACAGGTCTTGCGGTGGGCCAGGGAGCACCTGTGTGCTTTCTGCTGTGTTTACCTTACGGGTATGGAGGGGGGTCTTCTGCCCTTTCCCGCTGTGGTGTCGAGTTTCCTCCTCTCTTCCTCCCCCAATAGTTGTGAGCTCCTATCTTCTCTCTCCCTTTTCCCTCTAGTCACTGTTGGCTTCGAACAGGTCTTGGAACAGGCCGACAAGTTGTCACCATGCTTTGAGGAAGCCTTCCTCTGATCCTCGGATGGTGTATGTGATCTCCTCCAAGTAGAGAAATTCCGCCAGGTCTGCCAGCCAGTCTGCAGCTATGGGTGGTGCTGCTGATCACCAGCTAAGTAGGATTCTCTGGCATGCGATTAAGGAAGCGAAAGCTAGGGCATTAGCCCCCTTCCCCATGTGTAACTCTGGCTGTTCGGATACCCTGCCCTCCTTGGGCATGGCTCCACCTTCACCCCCACAACCTTGGACATTGCCTCAGAGAAAGCTGTCCAGAATCCTACAAATTTGGGACAGGCCCAAAACATGCGGGTGTGGTTGGCCGGGCCTCTCTGGCACCGTGCACATTTATCCTCCAAATCCGGGAGCAACCTGTTCATTCGGGTTCTGGTTAGGTGCGCTCTGTGCACCTGTTTGAACGGCATGAGGCTGAGCCTTGCGCAGGAGGAGGTGAAGTTGGCTCTGCTCAATGCTTCACTCCAGAGGCCCCACCCCACTTCTGTCCCCAGTTTGTCTCCTCATTTCCCTCTGGCCTCATCCAGTGGCATTCGAGCCCTGTCCAGTAGCTGTCCATACATTTCCCCGCAGTTTGCCCCTTCCTTTTCTGTCGCTTTTATTGGGTCCTCTAGCAGTGTGGTCTTAGGGGCCCTGGAGTACTCTACTGACTCCTTGCGGAGTACTTTACTTGGAGGTGCTTAAGTTCCTGTCCTGTCGGTAGTGCCATTCCTCCATCAGTTCTCTGTGTCGCTAGTCTGTTTCCCATGTAAAAGTCCCTGACTGTCAGCGTCCCCCATTTCTTGAAGGTGGTGTCTAATATGGCTGGTGGGAACTTGTGGTTTCTGCAGATGGGGGCCATGGGAGACATCTCAGTCAGAGCAAAATGTTGACTCGTATGATTCCACATCCTTAGTGTGGTTACCGCCACTGGGCAGGATTTGTACGTCGTCGAGGGGGGTGGAAGTGCTGCCGTGACGAGGGCCCGGACGACGTCCCCTTGTAGGAGGCCTCCTCCATCTGCACCCATTCAGTGTTGGGTTGTCATGTGAGAGTACCTTTAAGAAATGGGTGTTTAAGAAATGTACCTTTAAGAAATAGGTGTTTATCAGTGATGTCAGAGTGTGGGTGGAGCTGGGCTGTCTGTCATGTTTCATGGCCATCCAGAAGACAAAAGAAACACCTTTTCACAGAAGCACATCAGGTTTACATTCACTACAGAAAGCATTTATAATTCTGAATTTACCAAATAATCAAGAAATAGTATTTTGATGGCAGAGAGAATAGCAGTACACCTGCTTTTTCTGGCTTCAGCTCCAACACTGAAAAACAAAACTGAAACATGCCCTGCAGCAAATAGCCTAAAACAAAAGTAAAATGCTGACAGACAGCCCAGCTCCACCCACACTCTGATATCACTGATAAACACCCGTTTCTTAACGGTACATTTATTAAACACCCATTTCTTAAAGGTACTCTCACATGACAGGTTTGTGTACCCATCCTCTCCCTCTTTCTGCCATAGCTGCCCACTGCTAATATTGCAGGTTTGATAAGGCCAGTGGTAATGTTGCAGGTTTGGTAAGGCCAGGCCACCCCTATCTTTTCTCCTTTGCAGTGTTAGTTTGGAGACACACACACACTGATTGTTCTGTCTATGTTTTACCTGGATGTTGCCTGGTATGGAGGGCATTAGCTATGAGGAGAGGTTGAATAAACTTGGTTTGTTCTCACTGTATAGTCGGAGGTTGAGGGGTGACTTGATAGAGGTTTACAAAATTATGAGGGGCATAGACAGAGTGGCAAGTGAGAGGGTTTTTCCCAGGGTAGAGGGGTCAATTACTAGAGGGCATACCTTTAAGGTGCGAGGGGCAAGGTTTAGAGGAGATGTACGAGGCAAGATTTTTAGAGTGTAGTGGGTGCCTGGAACTCGCTGCCGGTGCAGGGTGGTGGAAGCAGGGACGATAGTGACATTTAATGGGCGTCTTGACAAATACATGAATAGGATGCCGTCCCTACAACCTTCCGCGGGAGTTCAGCTCCGTTATCCTGATGGCAGTTTACATCCCACCCCATGCGAACGTGAATATCGCACTGGACAAAATATTCACCACCGCAAATAGCCTTGAAACGAAACATCCCGAGGCGTTGTTTATTGTAGCTGCGGGCTTCAATCAGGCTAAGCTCAAGAGCGCACTACCAAGTTACCACCAATACGTCACCTGTTCCACCAGAGGGCCAAAAATCCTGGACCACTGCTACACAAATATCAAACATGCCTACCGCTCTATCGCCCACCCACACTTTGACTAATCTGACCACAAGGCTGTGCTCCTGCTCCCGGCCTATAAGCAAAAACTGAAGCGGGAGAATCCATCAAAGAAAGTCGTGCATTGTTGATCTGAGGAATCGGATGATCTCCTACAGGACTGCTTGGAGTCAGTGGACTGGTCGGTATTTAAAAACTCTGCGACCAGCCTGAACAAGTACACTACTACATAATTGACTTCATTAGTAAGCGTGTAGAAGACTGTCTGCCAAAGAAGCAAATCCACGTGTTTCCCAACCGGAAACCCTGGATGAACAGGGATATCCACTGCTTGCTGAAGTCTTGGAGTTCAAGTTGGGCGACCAGGATTCTATACAAGAAAGCCAGATATGACCTAAAGAAATCCAACAAAGATGCCAAAAGACAGTACCGGACCAAGCTCGAGTCCCAGGCTAGCCACACGGACCCCCGCCGTCTATGGCAAGGTCTGCAAGACATAACGGGCTACAAGATGAAGGCATGTAAAATCGCCGGCTTCAATGCACCCCTCCCTGATGAGCTCAACGCATTCTATGCCCGCTTTGAGCAAGAGGTCAGCGAGAGCGAGCCTTCCATCTCAGAAGCCTCGGATGAACTTGTATCTCAGATCACCATCGCAGACGTCATAGCAGCCTTCACGAAGGTCAACCCACGGAATGCCACTGGCCCCGATGGAGTACCCAGACGAGCACTCAGGTCTTGCACGGATCAGCTGGCAGGGGTATTTGCAGACATCTTCAACCCCTCTTTACAACAATCTGAGGTGCCTATCTGCTTCAAGAAGACTGCCATAATCCCTGTACCAAAATAAAGCCAAGCAGCGTGCCTTAATGACTACCGTCCAGTGGCTCTGACATCCATCATCATGAAGTGCTTCGAAAAGTTAATCATGGCACGACTCAACTCCAGCCTCCCGGATTGCCTGATCCACTACAGTTCGCCTACCGCTGCAACAGGTCCACAGCAGACGCCATCTCCATGGCCCTGCATTCTGCCCTGGAACACCTAAATGACAAAGACACCTATGGCAGACTCCTATTTACCGACTACAGCTCAGCCTTCAACACCATCATTCCTATGAAACTCATCGCCAAACTCCGTGGCCTTGGCCTAGGCTCCTCCCTCTGCGGCTGTATCCTGAACTTTCTAACCCACAGGCCACAATCAGTAAGGATAAGCAACAACATCTCTTCCACGATCATCCTCAATACCGGTGTCCCACAAGGCTGTGTCCTCAGCCCCCTACTATACTCCTTATACACCTATGACTGTGCGGCCAAATTCCCCTCCAACTTGATTTTCAAATTTGCTGATGACACCACTGTAGTGGGTCGGATTTCAAACAATGACGAGACAGAGTGCAGGAATGAGATAGAGAATCTGGTGAACTGGTGCGACGACAATAATCTCTCCCTCAATGTCAACAAAACGAAGGAGATTGTCATCGACTTCAGGAAGCGTAGTGGAGAACATGCATGTCTACATCAATTAGAACAAGTAGAACCGGTCGAGAGCTTCAGATTTTTAGGTGTCCAGATCACCAACAACCTGTCGTGGTCCTCTCTTCCCCCCCACCCCCCAATGCCGACACTATAAGTTAAGAAAGCCCTCCAACGACACTACTTCCTCAGAAGACTAAGGAAATTTGGCATGTCAGCTACGACTCTCACCAACTTCTACAGATGCACCATAGAAAGCATTCTTTCTGGTTGTATCACAGCTTGGTATGGAGCCTGCTCTGCCCGAGACCACAGGAAACTACAAAAGGTTGTGAATGTAGCTGAATCCATCACGCAAACCAGCCTCCCATCCATTGACTCTATCTATAATTTCCGCTGCCTCGGAAAGGTAGCCAGCATAATTAAGGACCCCATGCACCCCGTACATACTCTGTTCCACCTTCTTCCGTCAGGAAAAAATACCAAAGTTTGAGGTCACGTCCCAACCGACTCAAAAACAGGTTCTTCCCTGCTGCCATCAGACTTTTGAATGAACCTACCTCGTATTAAATTGATCCTTTCTCTGCACCCTGCTATAACTGTAGCATTATATTCTGCAGTCTTTCCTTCCTGTTATGGGCCAGAGATTAGAGAACCCCAAAGTGTATCATGGAGTTCACCTGACCCACAACTTTTAATTGATTGCAGTATGGGGAGCACACGGCCCACTCTACAATAGTGGAAATGGAAAAGTATTTTTTAAAGGGAAACGATGTTTATTCTATGAACTCAAGTTAGCCTTTTTAAAACATACAGTGAACATCTTAGCAACCATCAATTCAAATGCAACCCCCAAAGAATACAACACAAAGTAATCCTTTAAGCTTTCCTTTTAACATCCATACGACTTAAAACACATTTTACCAGAAGCACATCAGGTTAAAGTCACTACTGTTACTAGTTTTAAATCACCAGGATCGATTTACAGTCTTTAGATTACAGAGAGAGATTCATACACCTTCTGGCTGTGACTGCAGCTATCCAGCTCTGAAAACGAAACTAAAACACACCCTGCAGCAAACAGCCTAAAACAAAAGTAAAAAGCTGACAGATGGCCCAGCTCCACCCACACTCTGACATCACTGATAAACACTAATTTCTTAAAGGTACTTTCACTACAGATATTTATATACACACCCATTTATAAACACTAATTTCTTAAAGGTACTCTCACTACAGATATGTATATACACACCCATTTATAAACACCCATTTCTTAAAGGTACTCTCACATGACATTCCTTCCCTATGTACGGTATGCATCGTTTGTACAGCATGCAAGAAACAATACTTTTCACTGTATACTGATACATGTGACAATAATAAATCAAATCAAAAGAAAGGATGGAAATAGAGGAATATGGACCCCGGAAGTGTAGAAGATTTTAGTTAAGACGGCAGACGCATGTTCGGCGCAGGCTTGGAGGCTTGGTCCTGTGCTGTACTTTTCTTTGTTCTTTGTTTGTTTTGGAAAAAGGCCTAGGGGATGAAGATTAGTATCTGAACGGGAAGCGGGACCTTGGCAGTACGTTCATTTTGATCGTCTGCACCCTCCCTGCCAGAGAGAACAGGAGCACGTCCCACCTTTGCAGGTCCTTTTTGACTTTCTCTGCCAAGCTGGTGAGATTCCACTTGTGGATCTGTGCCCAGTCCCAGCTATTTGGATCCCTAGGTAGCAAAATTTGTTTTGGGCTGGTTTGAATGGGAGCCCTCCAACTCTGACCTTCCCCGGTTTGGGTTCACTAGGAATGTCTCGGCAGGTTAAGTTTGTAACCCGAGAAGGTTCCAAACTCTTTCAGGATCTGCACGATTGCTCCCAGTCCTTCCTGCGGTTCTGAGACCTAGAGGAGCAGGGCATCTGCACAGAGTAACTCTGTGCTCTCCGCCTCCCCTTTGGATGCCCTTCCAGCGGTTCGCGTCTCACAGCGATCGCAGGGGTTCGATTGCTGGGGAAAACCGGAGCGGGGACAGTGGGCATCTCTGCCTTGAGCCTATGTTCAGCTGAAAGTATTCCAAGCTGGTCGTGTTGGTTCTAATGCTCGCCTTGGGGCGTTATACTGGAGTTTGACACAGGAGATGAATCCTGCTTCTGGCCCAAACCGCTCCAGTACCTCGAGAAGGTACTTCCATTTGACTCTGTCGAAGCCTTTTCTGCGTCCAGGAAGATGATCACCTCGGTGGTATCTCCAAGGGGGTTTGGGATCATTATTACATTCAGCAACCGCCTGATGTTCATATTAAGTTGACAAAGCCTGTCTTTTTAAATATAAATTTAAGAGTACCCAATTCATTTTTTCCAATTAAGGGGCAATTTAGCGTGGCCAATCCACCTAGCCTGCACATCTTTAGGTTTTGGGGGCGAAACCCACGCAAACACGGGGAGAATATGCAAACTCCACACGGACAGTGACCCAGAGCCAGGATCGAACCTGGGACCTCGGCGCTGTGAGGCTGCAAAGCTAACCCACTGCGCCACCGTGCTGCCAAACAAAGCCTGTTCGATCTTCTGCAACCACCTCTGGTACGCAGATCTCCTGTCTTTTAGCCATCCTTCGCGAGTATCTTCGTATCTATATGCAGCTGTGAACTGGGTCTGTACGAACCGCATTCCGTCGGGTCTTTGTCTTTTTTGGGTATCAACGATATCGTGGTCTGTGCTAGCATAGGAGGCTGGATGCTCCTCGTTAGCGAGTTTGTGAACATGTCCCTTAGATGTATCAGGGCAGGCGCAAATTTTTTATAAAGGTCCACTGGGAACCCAGGTCTTTCCCGACTGCATGGAGCTGATGCTGTCCTGAATTTCTCCCAGATCTATTGGTGCTTCCAGTTCCTGACACCTGTCCACCCTCACAGCTGGCATATCCAGTCCGTCATGGAGCTGTTTCATCCCCGCATCGGAGATGTACACCCTTCGGTAGAAGGTCTCGAACGCCCGATTGACCTCTTTTGGTTCTGTTACCAGTCTGCCTCTGCTAACCTTCACCTGCGCTCCGTCCCTCGTGGCTGCCTGCTTTCTCAGCTGGTGAGCCAGTAGGCGGCCAGACTTTTCCCAGTGTTTGTAGAAGGTCCCCTGTGCCTGGCGGAGTTGGTGCACTGCTTTCTTTGGGGAGAGCAGGATAAAGTCCATTTGTAGCTTTTTCCTCTCCGCTAGCAGTACTACAGTCGGGGCCTCAGAGTACTTTCTGTCTACCTCCAAGATGGAGTCATTCAGCTGTTGCCTGGGAGCCCTCTCTTCCCTGTCTTCTGCACGCCTTGTAGGCTATAATTTCCCCTCTGATCCCCTTTTGTGCCTCCCAGAACATCGAAGGTGAGACTTCCCCGTTCAGTTTGTTAGTCACGTAGTCGTCTATGGCCTGTGATGTTTTCTGGCAGAAGGCCTCATCGACCAGGATGTCTGTGTCCAACCTTCATGTGGGGCGTTGGGCACGTCCTGTTTCTAACCCCACATCCACGTAGTGCAGAGTATGGTCGTAGATGACTATTACGGAGTATTCCGCTCCTACTATTCCTGGAAGCACCGATTTCCCCACTACAAAGAAGTCGATTCGGGTGTTTACCTAATGGACCGGCGACAAGAAGGAGAATTCCCTCTCGCCGGGGTGCAGGAACCTCCACGTATCCACCCTCATCTGCTCCATAAACGTTCCCAGTTCCCTAGCCATGCCTGTCATTTTCCCCGTTCTGGGGTTTGATCGGTTGGTCAACGAGTCCTGCATGCAATTAAAATCATCCCCCGTTATCAGTCAGTGTGTGTCGATGTTGGGGATTTCCGCCATGATCTTTTTTATGAAGTCTGTGCCGTCCCAGTTGGGCATGTACACATTTACCAAAAATACCGCTGACCATGACATACCGTCCCCTTGGGTTCGTAACCTTCCTGATCTTCGTAAATCTCGTCGTCTTACTGATTAGTATGGCTACTCCCCTAGCCTTCATCCCGTAGCATGAATGGTGCATCTGTCCCACCCAGCCCTTCCTTACCAGCTGTCTGTCCTTTTCCCTCAGGTGTGCCTCCTGCAGGTACATTATGTCGGCCTTCAGGCTCCTTAAGTGAGTGAAGACTCTGAATCTTTTCACCGGACCGTTAAGTCCCCTTATATTCCAGGTGACAATCCTGATGGGGGGGGGGGGGGGTTTCTGACTATACTTATCTGGTGGACGCGCCCTACACTCAGGGGTTTCCCTTGGTTAGGGGGCCGTCCAAAATAGCCATGGTCACTGTTCTCACCATGAGGTCGGGCCCCTGCACTCTGGGGCGCCCTTTTGTTCAGGGACCCTCCAAAGTGGCTGCTTGCATTGCCATGTTGATTCCTCGGCCTGTTTCCTGCCTGCCAAAGCCAAACTTGCTGCCAACTCTTTTCCCCTGTTCTGTTCCTTGTCTGTTCTGTGTTTCTCCGCCCCCCCCGTCCCCCATCTCCCCCTCCTTGTGTTTCCCCCCTGATGCACAATCAATGGACACGAAACGTAGATAAAGTCCGAACGATAGGCTTTAATACACAAGACGTGGACCCGGCAGCAGACGTACAGAAAAATGGCAGACTGCCGGGGAACACGGGTTCTTATACCCCGCCTCGTGGCCGCAGATGGCGACATTATCGAGATACGGGAAGGTTGCCCGTAAACCGTATTGGTCGACCATTCGGTCCATCTCCCGTTGGAAGTCCGAGATCCCGTTTGTGACACCGAAGGCAACCCTTTAAAAAGTGGTAGAGTCACCCATCCGCTTCGAACGCAGTGTACTTTTGGTCACTTGCGCGGATGGGGAGCTGATGGTAGGCGGACTTGAGGTCCACCGTGGAGAAGACCTTGTACTGCGCGATCCTGTTGACCAGGTCGGAGATACGTGGGAGAGAGTACGCGTCCAGCTGCGAAAACCTGTTGATGATCTGACTGTAGTCTATGACCATCCTATTTTTCTCCCCGGTCTTTACCACCAGCACTTGTGCTCGCCAGGGTGTTGCTAGCCTCGATGACCCCTTCCTTCAGAAGCTGTTGGACCTCGGACCTGATGAAGGTCTGGTCCTGGGCACTGTACCGTCCGCTCCTGGTGGCGATGGGTTTGGAACCCGGGGTGAGGTTTGCAAACAAGGACGGGGGATCAACCTTGAGGGACGCAAGGCTGCAGACAGTAAGGGGGGCATAGGGCCGCTGAATTTGAATGTTAAGCTCTAGAGGTTGCACTGGAAATCTAACCCCAGGAGTGCTGCCGCACAGAGGTGAGGAAGGATGAAGAGCTTGTAATTTTTAAACTCCCTCCCCTGGACCGTGAGGTCCGCTATGCAGCACCCCGTGATCTGGACCGAGTGCGAACCGGTGGCCAGAACGATTTTTTGTTTGACTGGGTAAACAGGAAGAGCGCAGCGTCTTACCGTGGCGGGGTGGACGAAACTCTCTGTGCTCCCGGAGTCCAGCAGGCAGCTTGTCTCGTGGCCGTTGAGGAGGATCTTCGTAGTTGCTGTGGGGAGAGTGCGAGGTTGCGACTGGTCCAATGTGACTGAGGCGAGTCCTGGCAGAAACTCCGAGTCGTCAACAGGCAGAGAGTAGTCACCTGCGGGGTCCTCGGTGCCGATCCAAGATGGCGGCGCCCGTCGGCCGCACATGGTGGGGCGTGGACAAAATCGCGGCGTCAGGGGCCCAAACTGGCGGCGCCCGGGTATTGCACGTAGTGGTGGGGGGTGGGGGCAGCGAGGTCCGCGGCCCGCACGGGGCCCCTGAGGAGAGCAAGGGGGAGGACCCACGGTTGCTGCTTGGGACCGCAGCAACTGCTTTAGATTGGCAAACGGCCACAAAGTGGCCCTTCTTGCCACAGCCCTTGCAGGTTGCGGAGCGGGCCGGGCAGCGCTGGCGGGGGTGCTTTGCCTGGCCACAAAAATAGCAGCAGGGCCCCATGGGTTTATCGGGGTGCCCTGCAGTGCAGGCCTGGGGGGGATCCGAGTCCGTGGGGGAGGGGGAGGTTGCATTCCACGCTGCCCAGGGGGCCGTCGCGCGAGCATTCCGACTAGCAACGTCTAGGGAGGAGTCGAGGGCTTGTGCCTCCGTGAGGCTTAAAGTCTCTCTCTCTAATAAAGATTATTATTATTAAATTTTAAATTTTGTTGAGAGCTTCCGCCATTAGTCGAGTGGTCAGTTAAGAAGCTGCCTCTGCCATCTTGCCTCTGGTTGATCCAAGAGGCTTCAGTCAGTTGAGCAGGTTCAGACCAGTTCTTTTTTTTTTGGCTTTGCCTCCCATGCGGCATCTCAGAAAAGAGCAAATTCTGCACAACAAAATTTCAGGATTTTCCGAGGAGTCAAAGGCCCCATGGTGCCAGGAAGAAGGGTGCACAAGTCACGTTTCCAGCGGGAGCCACCTTGAGCGGGTCTTCCCCTCACATCCTGCCACCGGAAGTCGAGAGGCATTCTAATTCTGCACTTGCATTAGACTAAATATAGCAAAGGTTCACTGGATTGATCCCTGGAAAGACAGGATTGTTCTATGACGAGGGGCTTAGTAAATTGGGTCTGTATGCTCTGGAGTTCAGAAGAATGAAATATGATTTAATTTAAACATACAAGATTCTGAAGAGAGGTTATTTCCTTGGCCGGGTATTCTACATCAAGGGGGCACAGTCTCTGGATAAAGGGAAAATCATTTTGGACTGAGGTGGAGAGAAATTTCTTTGTTCAAAGAGTTGTGAATCTTTGTAATTCTGTACCCCAGAGGTTGGGAATGCTGCATCATTGAATATATTGAAGACTGAGGCACATTATTGGTGTCTCATGGAATCCAGGGTTTTGAGGATCAGCCATGGTGTATTGAATGGCAGACCAAGCTCAAGGGGCTATATGATTTACTACTCCTATTTCTTGTGTTCTCATGTAATCTAATCTATTGTCAAATTCATTCCCACTAGATCGTATTTTGTTAGGAAGTTAGGAAGGCAAATACAATATTAACATTCATGTCATGAGGGCTAGAGTACAAGAGCAGTGATGTACCTCTGAGGCTGTATAAGGTTTTGATCAGACCCCATTTGGAGTAATGTGAGCAGTTTTGGGCCCCTTATCTAAGGAAGGATGTACTGGCCTTGGAAAGGATCCAGAGGAGGTTCACAAGAACTATCCCTGGAATGAAGAGCTTATCATATGCGGAGCGGTTGAGGACTCTGAGTTTGTACTCATTAGAGTTTAGAAGGATGCGGGGATCTTATTGAAACTTGCTGGATACTGAGAGGCTTAGATAGAGTGGATGTGGAGAGGGTGTTTCCACTAGTAGGAAAAACTAGAACCCGAGGATACAGCCTTAGACTGAAGGGATGATCCTTTAAAACAGATGAGGAAGAATTTATTTCGACAGAATGTGGTGAATCTGTGGAACTCTTTGCCGCAGGAGGCTGTGGAGGTCAAATCACTGAGTGTCTTTAAGACAGATAGATAGGTTCTTGATTAATAAGGGGATCAGAGGTTATGAGGAGAAGGCAGGAGAATGGGGATGAGAAGCGTATTAGCCATGACTGAATGGCGGGGCCGACTCGCTGGGCAGAATGGCCTAATTCCGCTCCTGTGTCTTATGGTCTTAAGTATAGGCTGTTTGATTTACCCTTCTTAAGAATTGAGAAATGGTCACCTGCTCAAAGACCTTTGCAAATGTTTCTAGAGAGCTGGTTGGTGAGAGGGATCTAGCAGTGATGCAGGATGTCTAGTTAGATTTTTCATTACCACCTTCTGCAGGATTTAGGTCTGCGCTGAAATCGATCATTTATTTTTGGATACTTTCAACCCCCAAGTCTGTTTACCTGCTACACTTTCACACAGCATGCCACTAAACCAAATGTCCACTGTCATTGACCAATCTGCATGTTTATTTTGGATCAAAATTTTGATTTAAGAATGTGATATTACTTAGTTTTTATTAATTGTTAAACAATTCACTAACCAAAGAGCGATATTACTTCAAAGGTGTTTTTTCTTAAAGCAGAGTGTCTTGGCCGCGTTGCATTATTCCCAAGTCAGTTGGAGTGCCATCTGAAACGGTTAATTTGCAGCAGGACAGACATGTTTGATTGTATCTGCCACAAGGAGTGGGAAATAAACGTCATCATTTTGGAAGACTAGTAGGGGGATCTTTGTTTTGAAAAAGTAGATTCCATAAGAATTACATAGACTAACTTTGTTGTGTTTCTTGGAAATCCTAAACTTTCAAACAGATCTCCTGCAAGTGGTTTACAGATTCGTTATGATCAGTCAAGTAACAGTGTCTTGGAGAACCTACCACCAGTCGCATCTAGTATAGAACAGTTATTGGAAAGACACTGGAATGAAGGGCAGCAGTTTCTTTTGGAACAGGGCAGTCCTGGAGAAGGTATGGAGAGGCTTGCACACTTGGTCACTTGGTCACTTTTCAATACCTCCATAATTTCACACTGCATAAACCTGCCTATTTTGTATTTCTGCATGGTCTTTTCCTTGCTGTCAAAGATACTTTTTTATTCTAATTACATTACTGTTGTCATAATTATCTTGCGGGTGCATCATGTTATATATACTACTAAATTTAAATAATTGAATAAGTCACATAGTTGTGGGTACCATTCTGCAACGGCATCTACGAAACACCGCCACCTCTTCATACCTCATGGGTAGTTTATATGGCAATTCTTTAACTCTTCTTCTGCGTAAGGATTTGTCAAAACATCAAGTGTCAATGTTACCAGATATCAGAGGTAACATGTTTATAACTTCCACAGATTTTTAAAATCTGTTCTTATAATGTGAGTGCCATGAATTGACTTTGAGAAGATGGTAGTCAGCTTGTGTTTTTGACTTGCAATCAATCTGATTAGATACATCCAGAGTACTACGAGGGAGGAAGTTCCAGGATTTTGATCCAGTGACAGTGAAGGATCAGTGATTATAGTTCCAACTCAGAATGGTCTGTGACTTTGAGGAAAACTTGCAGGTGCCTGTGTTCCCATGCATCTGCTGCCCTTATTCTTCTAGGTGACACAGGTTGCAGGTTTGAAAGCTGCTGCCAGACGAGCCTTGGTGAGTTGCTACACTGTATCTTGTAGATGGTCCACATTACTGATACTGTACCCATGATGGAGGAAATTGATGTTGAAGGTGATGGATGGGGTGGCGATCAAGCGTACTGCTTTTTCTTGGATGGTACTGAGCATCTTGAGAGTTGTTGGAGCTGGACAAATCCAGGCAAGTGGGGAGCACTCCATCATAATCCTGACTCGTGCCTTGTAAATGATGGGCTGTCTTTGGGCTGGCAGGAGGTGAGTTACAAGCTGCAGAATTCCAAGCCTCTGACCTGCTTTTGTAGCCACAGTATTAAATGGCTGATCCAGTTAAGTTTTTGGTTATTGGCAACCCCAGCATACTGATTTCTGGTGCATTTATGGTAATGTTGTTCAATTCCAAGGAGAGATGGTTGGATTCTTTCCTGTTGAAGATGGTCATTGCTGGCTACGTTTATGCTATGAATGATATATGCCACTTATCAGCCCAAGCGTGAAGATCTTTAAAAAAAAACTGCTTTATAGCTAAAAGGGTGAGCACACCACCATTGTTATGGATATATAATACCTCATTTGACAAGTGTTTTTTGTTTTCATCCATATGCTCCCCATAACCATGCTAGAATTATTGAATAAAAGGAGGCTATTGTAATAACCTCATTGTATCAGAACTCCGATAAAACAGGTGGAAAACAAATGTATTTAAGCATTCCTTTCATACTGTGCATATAGAGTTAAATAAGACATAACATTATGAAATAGAACAGCATAGAAGGAGGCCATTTGGCCCATAGGACCTGCGCCAGCTGTGTCAAAGAACAGTCCAGTCAAGTTGGTACCATTTTCGCAGTCTTTTCCCACGTTCCTGCATTTTTCTCTCCTATTTATCCAATTTCCTTTTGAAAGCTGTTATTAAAGCTTTTCTGCCTGCAGCCATACTAGTCTGAAAATGCCCGATCTCGTCTTATCTCAGAAGCTAAGCAGACTCAGGCCTGGTTAGTACTTGGATGGAAGACTGCCTGGGAATACCAGGTGCATCTGTCACCTTACAGATGCACTTGTCGGCTGTAGCTTGTGATATGCCGCACATGTCCCCGCTCGAGACCTGGAATGATCCAGTGGCATAAACGTTCAGGGCTACGGTAACCTTTATGGCCACCGAGAGTGAATGTCCTCCTCTTCCATGGAGTGCCAAGTCCGCAAGGACATGGCACAGGTGCCACACCGTCTCCTCGTTGAGTCAGAGCCTCCTGCAGCACATACTGTCCGTCATCTCCTTGTACGACCAACGATGTCTCTACACCTTGGGTCGTCGCCAGAAGGACCTCTGGGTCCTTCCTTTTTGGCCTGATGGGTGTGCATCAGCCCCTTGCACATGGGTGCCACCTCTAAACTGCGTCAACGCTGTGCTACCGTCTCTGACGTCTGGCCACCTGGGCTTCCACCAACACCTCGAAGGCTGCCGCTGCGGGGTCGAAAACACCATCCATCGTGCTAGCTGAAAGGAATTGGAGGAGAGAGGCCGACAATCACTTGGGCTTCCACTCCGGGATCCTCATTTTCCCCAAGCCTCCCCCACCCATTCGTGTCCCGCCTTCTCTGACTGTCATCCACCAAGCCGGATGTGCTGGAGAAGCCCGCTCTTCATACTCACCCCCAGCCATAGCAGGAGCTCCTAGACCCCAGATCCCTGCCAGGAACAGTAGGGGGTCAAAGTTTAGATACCCTCCCCTGATCCACACACTCGCCCTCTGGGCCTGTGGATATCCCCAGTGCTGGAGCACAGCTCTTGGGTGTTTGATTGTTGGCTCCCAGAAATTCAATGTTGCAAGGCAACGTCACATTAATACCACTTGTAAGCACCCTGAAATGGATTCTTTACATGGACTGCAGTTGTTAATTTGCAGTAGGTTGATTGGCTAAGACCTTATGGAGTATCTCATTGATGACTGCATGATTCCTTTACAGAGTTCATTGCTGTAAGGACTTTTGGGATGTGGTATCATGACATAGTGTTCATGTTTTTACACATGACTTTAAAGGCATAATTACAAATTTCTTCACCACCCCCCAACTCCTCCATTATCAGGCAGAAATTTGGCTGGTATTCCCAGTTCAATCCCTATCCATTTTCCATGACTTTTTCGACAATCAACCTTTTGCCCTTACCATGTATTCCTGCAGAAAGAAAGAATCCGGTTGCCATGTCTACAGGATGAAAAATTACAATATTTCTGTTCCTGTCCCACACCTTTCCCATGGCAGCTACTTCATTAAATCTTGAGCCAAGGGCAGAATGGTGGCGCAATGGTTAGCATTGCTGCCTCACAGCGCCGAGGTCCCAGGTTCGATCCCGGCTCTGGGACACTGTCCGTGTGCAGTTTGCACATTCTCCCTGTATTTGCGTGGGTTTCACCCCCACAACCCAAAAATATGCATGGTAGATTGATTGACCACTCTAAATTGCTCCTTAATCGGAATAAAATGAATTGGGTACTCTAAATTTAAAAAAAAATATCTTGAGCTAATGGAATACTTACAATGGGACATGGCAGTGTCCTCCATTACTTTTTACAGATGTCGCATTTTTTACTAATCTCTTTGAGTCTTGTATCCTCTTCATCAGCAGCACCTGCATCTTTTAGAAATATTTTTAATCTGTGACAAGGAGGGTAAGCAAATTATATAACTTTAATACAATCTATGCTTCTCCCAAATTCTTATAACCTGATACCATTGACACTTTTTCACATTCTGATTAGATATGTCAGATTGTGTTAAGGGTATGTAATAATTCCCTGATTGGATGAACTGCAGATTGATTGACTTTCCAAAACCAATTACTTTATCATGTTCCATGTCTAGTTTCATTTGGGCCTTTTTCATGGAAAGCTTCCTCAGCAGCAAGGATATCTCACTGGACACTACATCTGTACCCTTAAAGTGACTTCCTTCAGCTATCTTATAAGGAGTCGCCACTTTTCAATGACCTCAATGTGTTGTTAACTCCGAGTCTGAAACAAGGAAAACTTTCATGCTCCCTCATTGTACTTTGATCCTTGCTACTAAGTGAATCTAAATAATATTTTAACCAATCTGTTTCATACACTGTTGAGGTGCAAGCACTTTCAATTATCATAGAATTCCTACAGTGCAGAAAGAGGCCATTTGGCCCTCAAGTCTACACCGACCCTCTGAAAGAGCACCATACCTGTGCTCACTCCCCCACCCTATCCCCATAACTGTATCTAACCTGCACATCCCTGGACACTAAGGGGCAATTTCATCATTGCCAATCCATCTACCTTGCGCATCTTTGGACTATAGTCACCCAGGACTTGAATTGAACCTGGGTCCCTGGTACTGAGGCAACAATGCTAACCACTGTGACACCGTGCCACCCCATATGAAACGATAACTTGCTTCGTTGAAACTGGAGGTCAGACCTTCATCTCCCCAACTGACCTTGAAGCTTTTGCGCATGTGCACAGTTTTGCAATTCTTATGTTATTTGGGCCCAGGGTGCAGTGCTGAGAACAAAAATGGTGCAAAAACATGGGTCATGTGACTGAGAGCAGCATGCCATTGCAGTTGGTGTCCCAGGTGGGGGCCAGGGAGAGGTTGGATAGGTAGAGGGGACAGGAAAAAGTCCTAATAAAGGATTCCCAGAGAAGAACATGAACATGAAAACGTCCCAGTTCAGTTAAAAAGAGTAGAGAAAGTGTCTCCCATATAAAAGGTTGCGGGTAGAAGACTTTAAGTGAACAGGGTTCAGGAGAAGCCATCGTAATTGAAGAGGGCTTGCTAAAGATCCAAGAAGGCAACCGAAGGTTGGTGACACCATGCCACGAGCTTTTTGGGCAAGATTACCCCTTTACAGCAGTACTGTTCTGCTCAGCACAGCTGAAGAGCAGAAGTTATGCATGTGATTAGTGCGAGTGCATACTCTGGGATCAAGGGGAAAGGAATCTCTGGAGACCAGATTGAAACCCTGAGAGGTGTGCTGTCATTGATGCTGTCCAAGTTGAGCAATTCGCGGTGAGAATTCGAAGGTGCCATCTGGAGTTCCTTGTGAGAGATACAGAGTTTTAGTGAGATTAGTTGACTCGTGTTTTTTTTAATGTATTTTATTACAAACATGTATCAAAACAGGTTACAGTGAATAAACACCCCAGAAACATACTTCGCACCATCAACTATACAGTCTGTACAACTTTTCTCCTCTTTTCCCGCCCACACCTCTCACACTTATCTGCTAGAACTCACTCATTTTCGCCCAAGTCAGCTGCACACTGTGCACCACCTTAAACTGTATGAGGCCTATCCTTGCACAAGAGGAGGTCCTGTTTACCCGAGGCAGTGCCTCACTCCATACTCTCCAATTGTTCTCCCCTCCCAACTCCCCTTCCCATTTCTTCTTGATCTTCACCACCCGTTTGCCTCCCTGCTCCCCCTGCCACTAGTATATATCCCCAATTCTTCCCTCCCCTTCCGCATCCGGAAGCAGCAGTTGCTCCAGTAGGGTGTATCCCGGCAACCTGGGGAACCTCCTCCAGTCCTTTTGTGCAAAGTCCCTAACCTGCAGATACCTGAACTCACTCCCCCTTGGCAGCTCTACCCTCTCCCTTAGCTCCTCCAGACTGGCAAACCCTTACTCCAGATACCCTGACCAGCCCCACTTCCCTCCACCTCCTGTATACACGAGGGCAGCACGGTAGCACAAGTGGTTAGCACTGTGGCTACACAGCGTCAGGGTCTCAGGTTTGATTCCCCGCTGGGTCACTGTTTGTGCGGAGTCTGCATGTTCTCCCCGTGTCTGTGTGGTTTCCTCCGGGTGCTCCGGTTTCCTCCCACAGTCCAAAGACGGGCTGAATGGCCTCCTTCTGTATGTTCTATGTTCTATCCATCCCCTGGCTTAAACCCACAATTCTTGCACAGTGGCATTAGCACCGACATCCCTTCTACCCTAAAATGCATCCCCAACCGATTCCATATCTTCACTGTGGACGGCACCACCGGGCTCCCTGAATACCAGACCATTGGCATTGGCAATGCTGCCGTCACCATAGCCCTGAAACTGGATCCCTCACAAGATTCTCCCTTCATCCAAGCCCACTCTACCCCTTCTCCTTCCCACCACTGCCGCACCTTATCCACATTTTCCGCCCAATAATAATGAAGCATGTTCGGCAACGCCACGCCCCCTTCTCCCCCCCCCCCATGCTGCCTCTGCCTCTATAGCAGGGATCTCCGACCCTTGGTCCCTTCCCCGCCCATACAACCCCCAAAATAATCGTGCCCAATTTCCAAAAATAGTCCTTTGGTATAAAGATCGCGAGAACCTGAAAAATAAACAAGAACCTTGGCAGAATATTCATTTTCACCACTTGGACCCACTCGCCAACTTCAGCTGTAGTGTATCCCCCATGGCCTCCTCCACCAGCTTTGTTAAGTTCCACTTATGGCGCCCTATTCAGTCCCTCGCGACCTGAATCTTCAAATACCTGAACCTGTCCCTCGCTACCGTAAATGGCATCCCCCCTATATTATCACAAAAACTCCCAACCGCCAACAACCCCATGTCAAACCTCCACCTCGGCCTCCGCTCTCGTCCCAATTTAAACCGAAACTCCAGCCAGTGGGGCACATGGTCTGAGATAACTATCCCTGTATACTCTGCCCTCTCCACACCAACCAAAATCTCGTGGCTCACTACAAAATAAACAGTCCCATAAAACAGGAGGGGGGGGTGGGTGGGACCTGTGCACGGTCTACTTCATGGGCCTTATCGAGCACCCCTTCTGCTACCAGCCCCGCCAGCATCTTCGAGATGTACCTTGTGGCACTCGCACCTTCCACTCCTTCAGGCAGTCCCACTATTCACAGGTTCTGCCTTCTCGAAGTATTCTCCTGCTCCTTCACCTTTGTCCTCAACGTTTTCCAAAGGACATCTCTGAGCCCCACCTCCACTTCCAGAGCCACCACACGATTGCTGTGGTCCGAGATCACTCCTTCAGTCTCCCGAATCTGCGACTGCTGCGACTGTGACTTCAAACACTTCACCCGTTCCATCGAACTCTTCATGGGTGCCGCAGTTCCTTGGATGGCCTTCGAGCGATCCTCCCGCATTTCCTTCCTCTGTTGCCGGAATTTCTCCTTGAAAGCCATCACCTGCTCCATCTGGGGCTTTCCACCTTGCAACAACCCTTCTCCCTCTGCACTCCTTACACTGGCTGCCGCGCCAAAGGTTTCCCCCAACTCTTTGGCCAGGTCTCTCGTTGTCTCCTGCCGCATTTGATAACCAGCGGACATGCCACTCCGAGAAACTACTTCTTCGATCTTCGACTACCCACCCAATATCGGGTAAAAAGAGCTCTTTCTTGTGTCTTTGGGTTTTGGGGGTGAAACCACGCAAGCACAGGCAGAATGTGTAAACGCCACACAGACAGTGATCCAGAGCCGGGTTCAAACCTGGGGCCTCGGCCCCGTGATTTAATTTGTCTATCATCTGCCAGATCTGCTAAAAATGCCTTCTGTCCTCACCCTGCTGTTTGTAATTCCTCTGGCACTGTCATCTGCTGAACTATCTAAAAATGCTGCAATCATCGAGTCTTCCATCCTTTGTAACACCAGAAAGGCTCCTGGAAATGATCACTTCCTGTCTATTTCTGAGAACCGAATACCAGTTAAGGCCAAGAGCTTGAAATGAAAATCGCTTATTGTCACAAGGAGGCTTCAAATGAAGTTACTGTGAAAAGTCCCTAGTCGCCACATTCCGGCGCCTGTTTGGGGGAGGCTGGTGCGGGAATTGAACCGTGCTGCTGGCCTGCCTTGGTCTGCTTTAAAAGCCAGCTATTTAGCCCTGTGCTTAACCAATTTATCCATGTGTGACATATTGGCACAAGGTGGGTTGGTGCAGACTTGTGGTAACCCAGCAATTTAAATTTGGGCAGCATGGTAGCATGGTGGTTAGCATAAATGCTTCACAGCTCCAGGGTCCCAGGTTCGGTTCCCGGCTGGGTCACTGTGCGGAGTTTGCACGTCCTCCCCGTGTGTGCGTGGGTTTCCTCCGGGTGCTCCGGTTTCCTCCCACAGTCCAAAGATGTGCGGGTTAGGTGGATTGGCCATGCTAAATTGCCCGTAGTGCCCTAAAAAGTAAGGTTAAGGGGGGGTTGTTGGGTTACGGGTATAGGGTGGATACGTGGGTTTGAGTAGGGTGATCATTGCTCGGCACAACATCGAGGGCCGAAGAGCCTGTTCTGTGCTGTACTGTTCTATTCTATAAATGCACGCACTGATTAAGGAATCTCCAATCTTTTATATTGTCTGTAAAAGTCCTCTGTATATTCTTCCATAGAAAGACCATCTTTGAAAATCTATCAAAGTGAGGGCAGCATGGTGACGCAGTGGTTAGCACTGCAGTGTCAAGGCGCTGAGGTCCCAGGTTCGATCCCAGCTCTGGGTCACTGTCCTTGTGGAGTTTGCACTTTCTCCCCATGTTTGCGTGGGTTTTGCCCCCACAACACAAAGATAGGCAAGGTAGGTGGATTGGGCACGCTAAATTGCCCCTTCATTGGAAAAAATTAATTGGGTACTCTAAATTTATTTTAAAAGGGGGGAAAAAAGAAAACCTATCAAAGTCCCATCTTATAGACCATCTTTCTTGTAAATTTTATGAAGTTTAATAAAAGATCCAAAGCTTTATCAGTATCCATCTGATGGGCATCCAGTTCACAAAATGCTTTGCATCTGAATTTATTTTTGTTAGGAAGCAATAATGCCAAGCCATATCTAGTTTTTCTCTTCAGTAAGGATTTAGCTCATGTCCACATATCCATTTTTCCATTGGTCCTCAGTTTCTGATTCAAGAGAACATCAGTGGGTAATCATACCCAGATAATTTACCCTTCTTTCAGCGAAGCCATTCTTCACAAAAGGTAACTCAGATTACAATCTTCTGTCTGGTTAAAAAAAAATCAAATCTTAGTTTCCAGCCTTCATCTTTAGGCAATCATTCTCCATGTACCAGTGGCACTACTATTCAACAGAGATGCTGGCCATTGATTGGCTGGCATTTCTCAGTTAGCAGAACTTCTGCAGCAGGCAGATTCCTGTAAAGGCCGCTGTCACCAAAATTAAAGAAAAGGGCTTACAGTAACTTATGTGTACAAATTTTCAGATTTTGCCCAGTAAATGTTTAGTTCATTTCTTCCCCCTTTTTTTGACCTGGATTTGATTATTTTTTGAACTAGCAAGTTTGTAGAAATTATAAAGTAAAATCGAAAGAAGCCTAATCCCTGTAAAATAGCATTCAGTTTTGGAGAAAGAAATTAAGCGGAATTTCTATTTTAGGGATGAATATTCCAATGGATTCCAATAGCCCACAGTTACTGTATAGAATCAGAGAAGCTGCAGGACACACACATCATTTTTTCCATCAGGCTAGTGCTAGATCTTCAAATTCACTGCAATCCAATTATCCTGTTTTTCTCCTCGTATCCTTTTTCTATTTTCCCTTTTCAAATCTACATCCAATTCTAGTCTAAAAGATGTTCGAGTTTCTACTTCAATAGTCATTTTTAAAAAAAATTAGAGTACCCAATTCCTTTTTTCCAATTAAGGGGCAATTTAGTATGGGCAATCCACCTAGCCTGCACATCTTTGGGTTGTGGGGGCGAAACCCACGCAAACACAGGGAGAATGTGCAAACTCCACACGGACAGTGACCCAGAGCCGGGATCGAACCTGGGACCTCGGTACCATGGGGCAGCAGTGCTACTCGCTGCGCTACCGTGCTGCCCTCAATAGTCATTCCTTATGCATTTCATGTTTGAATAAATCTGTGAAAATCTTGTTGAAATATTTCTACTAATTTTAGCCCTCGTGACTCTTCAGATAAAGTCTATATCCTGTTGTTTTTTTTTTGCTTTTTTTTTAATTTAGAGTACCCAATTGTTTTTCCAATTAAGGGGCAATTTAGCGTGGCCAATCCACCTACCCTGCACATCTTTGGGTTGTGGGGGTGAAACCCACGCAGACACGGGGAGAATGTGCAAACTCCACAAGGACAGTGACCCAGGGCCGGGATTCGAACCCGGGTCCTCAGCGCCGTAGGCAGCAGTGCTAACCACTGTGCCACCGTGCTGCCCTATATCCTTTTGTTACCAATTTATCAATCAGTGGAAGCAATCTATCATTATTTACACTCTAAACATTAGACAATCTCAAGAACATCTACCTGTTTCAGCTAAATGAGTCTGAATTTCCAAGAAGCCTTCGCCTTTCTCTGTAGCTACAGGATAGGATTATTCATCCTGTCACCCCCAAAATGGAGGTTTCACTTTTCTTTTCTCCAAAAATGAAAATTTATAATGTGTCTTCCAATTTTGCTTTTTTAATTTCCTGCTAACTTGATTTTTATTAGTTCCTTAAATAATTCTGATTTATCCACACTGTACCCTTCCCTATACTGTGATGTCCAGAAAATAATACAAAACTCCCACAGTGAAATGAAATGAAAATGAAAATCGCTTTATTGTCACGAGTAGGCTTCAATGAAGTTACTGTGAAAAGCCCCTAGTCGCCACATTCCGGCGCCTGTCCGGGGAGGCTGGTACTGTGGACTCCTAATCAGTGTCTTTGACAAATTCAGCAGCATCACTTTTGTAATCACTGCTCCTTGCATAAAACCAGGACTCTTAAGCGTAGAAAAGCAATAGTGGTAGGTGATTCAATAGTCAGGTGCACAGATAGGCGTTTCTGTGGCCGCGAAAAGGACTCCAGGATCGTAGTTTGCCTCCCTGATGCCAGGGTCCTGGATGTCTCTGAGCTGGTACAAAGCATACAAAGTGTAGAGACTGGAGATGCATAATACCAGGGTCAGGTCGGCTAAGAGGAAGGGTAGGCTGGGAGAGGGTGAACTCAGTGGGCCTGGAGGTCTGGAGTGTATCTGCTTCAATGGACGGAGTATAACAGGTAAGATAGATGAATTTAAAGCCTTGATTCACGAGCGGTATTTGGATCTGGTTGCTGTAACGGAGACTTGGTTAAAAAAGCGACTGGACTGGAAGCTAAATATTCCAAGATATAGGTGTTTTAGGCAAGACAGGGAGGAAGGTAAAAGAGGTGGGGGAGTTGCAATACTGGTTAGAGATCATATTACAGCTGCACTGTGGGTAGAACTCGGAAACAGGAAGGGGGTATTCACAATGATGGGGGTGTACTACAGGCCTCCCAACAGCCCATGGGAAGTTAAAGAACAGATATGTAAGCATATTCTGGATAGATGTAGAAATAATAGGGTTGTTGCAGTGGGAGACTTTAATTTTCCTCATATTGATTAGAAATCCTTGGGGCTAGGGATCTGGATGGTGAGGAATTTGTTAAGTGTGTCCAAGAAGGTTTTTTGGAACAATATGTGGATATTCCGACTAGAGAGGGGGCTATATTGGACCTAATACTAGGAAATGAACCCGGCCAGATCATCAAAGTTGCAGTGGGAGAACATGTGGCAAACAGTGACCACAATTCCGTAAGCTTTCGGATGCTCATAGAAAAGGACGAGTGTTGTCCCAGGGTTAAGGTGCCAAATTCGGAGAAGGCTGACTACAACCAGATTAGCAGGATTTGGAGGCTGTGTTTGGAGAGGCTGTTTGAGGGTAAATCCACATTTGGCATGTGGGAATCTTTTAAGGAGCAGTTGATGGGAGTAAGGACAGGCATGTGCCGGTAAAAAGGAAGGACAGGAAAGGCAGGATTCGGGAACCATGGATGACCAGGGAAATTGAGAACCTTGTTAAAAAGAAAAAAGATGCATACGTGAGGTATAGGCAGCTAAAAACTGATGAAGCAGTTGAGGAATACAAGGAAAATAGAAAAGAGCTCAAGCAGTGAGTTAGGAGGGCAAAAGGGGGTCACAAAATGTCCTTGGCAGACAGGATTAAGGAGAATCCCAAGGCATTTTATACGTATATTAGGAACAAGAGGGTAGCTAGAGAAAGAGTTGGTCCACTCGAGGACAAAGGGGGGAAATGATGTGTGGAACCAGAGGAAGTAGGTGAGGTCCTTAATGAGTATTTTGCATCGGTATTCACAAAGGAGAGGGACACATTGATTGGTGGTGTCTCAGAGGGATGTGTAAACACTTTAGAACAGGTTGTTATTACGAGGGAAGAAATGTTAGGTGTGTTAAAAAGCATTAAGATAGACAAAGCCCCAGGACCAGATGGCATCCCAGATTACTGAGGGAGACGAGATGAAATCGCTGGGCCTCTAAGAGAAATCTTTGTGTCCTCGTTGGCCACAGGTGAGATCCCAGAGGATTGGAGGATAGCCAATGTTGTACCGTTATTTAAGAAGGGTTGCAAGGATAATCTGGATGATTATAGGCCAGTGAGCTTGACGTCAGTGATAGTGAAATTGTTGGAAAAGATTCTCAGAGATAGGATCTATGCACATTTGGAAGTGAATGGACCTATGAGCGACAGACAGCATGGTTTTGTATCAGGGAGGTCATGTTTCACTAATTTAATTTAATTTTTTGAGGAGGGAAGGGATGTGGATGTTGTCTACATGGACTTTAGTAAAGCATTTTATAAGGATCCTCATGGCAGGCTGGTGCAAAAGATTAAATCATAAGGGTCAAGGGTGAACTAGCTGGATGGATTCAAAACTGGCTTGACCATAGAAGACAGAGGGCAGCAGTAGAAGGGTGTTTATCCGAATGGAGGTCTATAACTAGTGGTGTTCCGCAGGGATCAGTACTGGGGCCTCTGCTCTTTGTAATATATATAAATGACTTGCAAGAAAACATAACAGGTCTGATTAGCAGGTTTGCGGATGATACTAAGATTGCAGGAGTTGCGGATAGTGATGAAGATTGTCAGCGAATACAACAGGATATAGATAGGCTGCAAAATTGGGCGGAGAAATGGCAGATGGAATTTAACCCAGACAAATGCGAGGTGATGCAGTTTGGTAGATCCAATTCAGGTGGGAGTTTAACCATCAGGAGTACAGAGACACTGAAATCTAGGCTTGCAGGTCCCCAGATCCTTAAGTGGCAGCATAGGTGCAAATGGTGGTAAGAAAGCATATGCATGCTTGCCTTCATAGGATGGGGTATCGACTATAAAAACTCAAATTATGTTACAGTTATATAGAACGTTGGTTAGGCCACATTTGGAATACTGTGTCCAATTCTGGTCACTGCACTACCAGAAGGATGTGGAGGCTTTGGGAGAGTGCAGAAAAGGTTCACCAGGATGTTGCCTGGTATGGAGGGTATTAGCTATGAGGAGAGATTGAATGAACTGGGATTGTTCTCCCTGGAGAGCTGGTGGCTGAGGGGCGACCTGATAGAAGTTTATAAAATTATTAGGGGTATAGATAGGGTGAACAGTTGGAGGCTTTTTCCCAGGGCGGAAATGACAATTACAAGAGGGCACACTTTCAAGGTGAGGGGGGAAGGTTCAGTGGAGATGTGCGGGGAAAGTTTTTTTTACACAGGTGGTGGTGGCCTGGAATGCATTGCTAAGTGAGGTTGTTGAGGTTGATTTGATTTGATTTATTGTCACATGTACCGAAGTACAGTGAGAAGTATTATTCTGCGGCCGAGGGAACGCACACAGTGTGTACATCGTAGACAAAATGAATAATCAACAGTACATTGACAAATGGTATATCAACAAACAGTGATTGGTTACAGTGCGGAACAAGGGGCCAAACAAAGCAAATACATGAGTAAGAGCAGCATAGGGCGTTGTGAATAGTGTTCGTACAGGGAACAGATCACTCTGAGGGGGAATTGTTGTGGAGTCTTGTAGCTGTGGGGAAGAAGCTGTTCCGATGTCTGGGTGTGCGGGTCTCAGACTTCTGTACCTTCTGCCTGATGGAAGGGTCTGGAAGAAGGCAATGCCTGGGTGGGAGAGGTCTCTGATAATGCTGTCTGCCTTCCTGTGGCAGCAGGAGGTGTATACAGAATCAATGTGGGGGTGGCAAGCGTGTGTGAGGCGTTGGGCTGAGTTCACCACACTCTGCAGTTTCTTGCGATCTTGGGCAGTGCAGTTCCCATACCAAGCTGTGATGCAGCAAGATAGGCTGCAGTCTATGACACATCGGTAGAAGTTTGCGAGAGTCGATGCAGACATGCTGAATTTCTTTAGCTTCCGTAGGAAATAGAGACGTTGTTGGGCTTTCTTGACTGTTGCATCAATGTAAGTTGACCAGGACAGATTGTTGGTGACAGATATCTGTGAATACACTCGCCAGCTGGTCTGCACAGGCTCTGAGTGCTCACACAAGGACTCTGTCGGTGCCCGCCGCTTCCTGCAGATTCACTTTCAAGAAGGCAGCTCTTACCTCTGAGGCTGTGATAGTGGGTATTGGTGTGTCCGGGGCTGTTGGGGCGGGTGATATGTTAGCAGAGATGTTCGCGACCTTTAAGACTTATCTGGATAGGCATATGAACAGACAGGGTATAGAAGGATACAGGCGGTTGGTCTAGATAGGACACATTATCGGCGCAGGCTTGGAGGGGTGAAGGTCCTGTTCCTGTGCTGTCTTCTTTGTTCTATGTCTGCACGTCCAACTTTTAAATTCTATTTTTCTGCACCCTTCCCTGTCTTTTCCTCCACTTACTAGGAATCTTACCAGTTATGGTGTGCTTCCATTCATTAAAATGTGCGACCTTCCATTTCTTTGCATTGATTGTTTCTTTAGTGCTGTGTTATTGGTGCGATTAATTTGCCTTTGAGTTAACAACACTATTTAATTCATTTTTTGTTTAAATAGTTATGGGAATGTTGAAATCACTGCATCAACTTCAAGTTGAAAATCGGCAACTAGAGGAGCAAATTAAGAATTTGACAGCTAAAAAGGAGCGCCTCCAGCTACTAAATGCTCAGCTTTCAGTACCCTTTCCTGTCATGAGTTCTAATACCAGTCCAACAACTCAAATACATCCGTTCACAGTGCAAACTGGTAAGTGACATTCTGCTTCATATGCTTGTGCATGTGATGCTAAAATTAATCTGACAAGTGATATTGTTTGCAATTAAAAATATTATGTTGTGTTAAAAATTAAATTTTAATGTATTCTCTTATAGTCCACAGTGCATCTTCCTTGCACAGCAGTAAAGGTCCCCATCTGAGCAACAGTTTTCTGCCTGAAAGCACACTTGCAATTCCAATCCAGGTGTTTCTTATTTATTTTACCTTGTATTTGAGATAATTGTTTATGTCATTTTCATTATACTGGCCAGGCTAACTCCAAAGTCTCAATCTTTGCCTCGTCAATTTATCATAATTTTCTTGTCTTTGATACCTCACCCTCTCCTGCCCAACTTGAGCTCCATTGCCCTTGTCTTCAAACTCTACTGTGGGGAATCCTCTTCCACCCCAAATAAACACTCACAGCTAGGCACACTCTCCTATTTGTTTTACACCAACCCTTACCTGCCATGACTGCTGTCTCAAGTGACTTAATAATAATAATCACTTATTGTCACAAGTAGGCTTCAATGAAGTTACTGTGAAATGCCCCTAGTCACCACATTCTGGCGCCTGTTCGGTGAGGCCGGTACGGGAATTGAACCCGCGCTGCTCGCCTTGTCCTGCATTACAAGCCAGCTATGCTAAACCAGCCCCATCTTACTCAATAGCTCTTCCGCCTTAGACCATAAGACACAGGAGCAGAATTCGGCCCAACGAGTCTGCTCTGCTGTTCAATCATGGCTGATATATTTCTCATCCCCATTCTCCTGCCTTCTCCTTATAACCACTGATCCCCTTGTTAATCAAGAACCAATCTATCTCTGTCTTCACTCGGTGATTTGGCCTGCACAGTGTTCTGTGGCAAAGAGTTCCATAGATTCGCCCATCCTCTGGCGGATGAAATTCCTACTCATCTCAGTTTTAAACGATTGTCCCTTTAGTCTGAGATTGTGTCCTCTGGTTTAGTTATTTTTTTACCAGTGGAAACATCCACTCTATCTCGGCCTTGCAGTGTCCTGTAAGTTTCAATAAGATCCCCCACCTCATCCTTCTAAACTCAAATGAGTACAGACCCAGAGTCCTCGACCACTCCTCATATGGCAAGCTCTTCATTCCAGGGATCATTCTTGTGAACCTCCTCTGGATCCTTTCCAAGGCCAGCACAACCTTCCTTAGATACGGGGCCCAAAACTGCTCACAATACTCCAAATGGGGTCTGACCAGAGCCTTATACAGCCTCAGAAGTACATCTTACTCTTGTATTCTAGCCCCCCTGCCATGAATGCTAACATTGAATTTGCCTTCCTAACTGCCGACTGAACCTGTGCGTTAACCTTGAATCCTGAACTAGGACTCTCAAGTGCCTTTGTGCTTCTGATTTCCGAAGCCTTTTCCGATTTAGAAAATAGTCTATGCCTCCATTCTTTAGTGCATAACCTTACACTTTTCCACATTGTATTCCATCTGCTACTTCTTTGCTCACTCTCCTAGCCTGTTTGAGCCTTTCTGCAGCCCCCCTGCTTCCTCAATACTTCCTGTCCCTCTGCATATCTTTACATCATCTACAAACTTAGCTACTGTGCCCTCCGTTCCTTCTTCCAGATTGCAGATTGTTAATGTATATTGTGAAAAGTAGTGATCTCAACACCGACCCCTGAGCCACACTACTAGTCATCAGCTGCCATCCTGAAAAAGACCCTTTTATCTCCACTCTCTGTCTTCTGCCAGTCAACCAATCCTCTAACCATGCCAGGATCTTACCCTTAACACCATGGGCTCTTAACTTATTTAACAGTCTCCAATACGGCACTTTGTCAAAGGCCTTCTGGAAATCTAAATACATCACGACACTGGCTCTCTTTTGTCTAACTTCTTTGCTACCTCCTCAAAAAATTCTAACAGATTTGTAAGGCATGACTTCCCCTTGATGAAGCCATGGTTACTCAGTCCTATTTTATCCTCCACTTCCAAGTCCTCCACAATCTCATCTTTAATAATGGACTCTAAAATCTTACCAATGACCGAAGTCAGGCTAACCAGCCTATAATTTCCTGTCAGCAAATAATTTCCTGTCTTCTGCCTCCCCCCCTTCTTAAACAGGGGTTAGCCATTTTCCAGTACTCTGGACCCTCCCAACACCAGTGGTCAGATACACCGAAGACTGCCACTTTAGGACCCGGCTCCACCGTCACTCCCATTCAATTTGATTCGATTTAATTTATTGTCACGTGTACCGAAGTACAGTGAAAAGTATTTTTCTGCGGCCAAGGGATCGTACGCAGTACATACATTGTGGACAAAAAAGGAATAATCGACAGAGTACATTGACAAATGGTACATCGACAAACAATGATTGGTTACAGTGTGGAACAAGTGGTCAAACAAAGCAAATACTTGAGCAAGAGAGTTGATAGTGTTCTTATAGGGAGCAAATCAGTCCGAGGGAGAGTCGCTGAGGAGTCTAGTAGCTGTGGGGAAGAAGCTGCTCCTATGTCTGGATGTGCGGGTTTTCAGATTCTGTATCTTCTGCCTGATGGAAGGGTCTGGAAGAAGGCAAAACCTGAATGGGAGTGGTCTCTGATAATGCTGTCTGTCTTCCTGAGGCAGCAGGGGGTGTAGACCGAATCAATGGGAACGTGGCAAGCGTGTGCTGCATTGAGCTGAGTCCACCACACTCTATCGTTTCTTGCGATCCTGAGCAGGGCAGTTGCCATACCACGGTGATGCAGCCGGATAGGATGCCCCCTATGGCACATCTGTAGAGGTCTGCGAGAGTTGATGCAGACATGCCGAATTTTTTTCGCTTCCGTAGGAATTAGAGACGTTGGGTTTTCTTGACTGTTGCATCAACGTGAGTGGACCAGGACAGATTGTTGGTGATGGGGACCCTCCAGGAACTTAAAGCTATCGGCCATCTCCACTTTGGAGCCATTCATGCAGACAGGGGGGTGGCGTGCACACATTCTTACAGGGCCCCGGTATTGAGGACTATTGTGGAGGAGATGCTGTTGCCTATCCTGACAGATTGCGGTCTGTTGGTGAGGAAGTCCAGGATCCTGCTGCACAGGGAGGGGTCAAGTCCAAGATTGCAGAGTTTGGTTATAAGTCTTGTCGGGATAATGGTGTTGAAGGCGGAGCTATAGTCTATGAACAGCAGTCTCACGTAGGTGTCCTTGTTGTTGAGGTGTTCCAATGTTGATTGTAGAGCCAGAGAGGTAGCATCTGCTGTGGACCAGTTGTGGTGATAGGCAAACTGCAATGGATCGACGCCAGCCTCCCCGTCTCGCACATAGCCGCTCAAAGCATTTCATGATAATAGACGTCAGGGCCACCGGTTGAGGCAGGCTACCTTGTTCTTCTTTGGTACTGGTATTATGGTGGTCTTAACCTTAGGTATTTCTTTGAAGAAGCTTGTCCCGATCCCAACAGGCCTGGGACATGCCCAGCACATTTGGGTGCGGCTGTCCGGGCCTCCTGGACACCATTCACACTTGTTCTCCACCTCCGAGAAGAACATCCTCATTCGGGGTTTCTGGTTAGGTGTGCTCTGTGCACAATTTTCAGTTGCATGATGCTTAGCCTTACACAAATGGAGGTGGAGTTGGCTCTGTTCAGTGCTTCGCTCCAGGGTCCCTACCCTATTTCAATCACTAGTTCTTTCTACCATTTTTCCCGTGTCTTGTCCAGTGGAGAGCGTGCCCCTTCTAGGAATCGTCCGTACAGGTCCCCGAAGTCCGTCCGTCCACCCCCCTAAGATTGCCTGCGTCCGGTAGTTCTGCTAACATTGAGTGTCTGTGTGTATCTTATCATCTCCTTGCAGAGGAAGTTCTTTATCTGTAGGTGTTGCAGCTCGTGTCCATTGGGTAGACTTGTTTTTTCTGTCAGTTCCTCTAACGTCGCTAGTCTGTCCTCCGTATAGAAGTCCCTAACAGTCAGTGTTCCCCCACCCTGTCTCCACCTTTTAACGGTAGCGTCCATCTTGGATGGCTCGAACCTGTGGTTGCCGTAGATGGGAGCCATAATGGACATTTCAGTTAGGTTGAAGTGCTGTCTCATTTGATTCCAGGTTCGGAGTGTGGCCGCCACCACTGGGCTTGTTGAGTGCTTGGCTGGCGGGGATGGGAGTGCTGCTGTGGCAAAGCTTGGAGGATCCTCCCTGTGCAGGAGCTCTCCATCCTCACCAATTCCGCTCCGGTTCTTTCACCCATCCTCTCACTCTTTCTGCTGTGGCTGCCCAGTTGTAGTTCTGTAAGTTTGGAAGAGCGAGATTCCTCATGTTTCTTTTTCTCTGTAGGATCTTTTTGGAGTTCCTTCAGCTCTCTCTCTCTCTCTTCACCCCCCCCCCCCCCCCCCAACCCCCCTCAGAACAAATGCCATGCCAATTTTGGCGACTAAGTTAAAGAAGGCCTTGTGGATGTGCATCAGTATGAATCTAAATAGAAAGAGAAGCCTGAGCAGCACGTTCAGCTTTATCATCTGCACCCTCCAGATTGGTCGGGTTGCATTTGTGGATCTGTGTCCAGTCTCGGGCAATCTCGATCCGCAGAGAGCGGAATTTGCATTGGGCCCGCTTGAATGTTACTCCCTCCAGCTCTATTTCTCCCTCTTTCGGGTTCACAGGAAATACTTCACTCTTGCTCAGGTTGAGCTTGTAGCCCGAGCAGGCTCCAGACTCTCTCAAGAGCTCCCTTCCATGCTGCTTTGTGGGGCCAAGATGTAGAGGAGCAGATCATTTGCACAGAGTGAGACTATATACTCTCTGTCTCCTCTTCAGATTCCCTTCCAGTTTCCCGCCACTCTGAAGGTGATCGCCAACGGCTCAGTTGCCAGGACGAATAGGAGTGGGGCCAACGGGCATCCCTGCCGTGTGCCTCGGTGTAGCTGGAAGTATCCAGAGCTGTTGGTCCATCCGCTCAATTGGGGGCGTTGTACATGAGTTTCACCCATGTGCTGAACCCTGTCCCCAGCCCAAACCATTCTAGTACCTCAGTGAGGTACTTCTACTCGACTCTTGTCGAAGGTCTTTTCTGAGTCCAGGGAGATGATCACCTCAGGTGTTTTCTTCCCGGATGGGGTTATTGTCACGTTCAGCAGACGCCTGATGTTTGCTGTTAGTTGTCTACCTTTAACAGAGCCTGTCTGGTCTTCTGCGACCACCTCTGGTACGCAGTTCTCCAGTTGCCTGACCAGGGTTTTTGCAAGTATTTTCACATCCACATTTAGCACCAAAATGGGTCTGTAGGACCCACATTCGGTTTTTCTTGGGTAACAGTGATAAAAGGGCTTCTGCTAGCTTTGGAGGCAATGTGCCCCTCGCTAGTGAGTCTGCAAACATCTCCCACAGGTGCGAAGCAGTGCTGCTGCAGATGTTTTGTAGAAGTCCATCAGGAACCCACCTGATCCCGGCACCTTCCCCGTCTGCATGGAACTGAAGGTCTCCCAGTTCTAGCAATGCTTCAAGCCCCCCTCCTCCTATCTTCCCCCACAACTGCAGGAGAGTGAGAGGAAGAGATTGACCCTCTGATGTATGGAGCTGAGGGCCAGAACCAGTCGAAAAAGAGGGAATCAGTTGGTTGGAGCGGGTGTGGCGCCTGCAACGCATGTGGACATGGCGGAGGGGCAGCAAGCAGCACTGCCGGCTCAATGGACATGGCGAAGGGGCAGCAAGCGGCACTGCCGGCTCAATGGTCGACGGACCAGCTGGTGAGCTTCTTGAATGAGAAGTTCACCAAGCAACAGAAGGAACGTCTGGAGGACTTGGCCTGGGCGGTCGATTCGATCAGGGCGGTGGCCAACCGCCTGGAAACAAAGCTGGCGGCCCAGGGTCAGGGCGATCCAGAAGATGGAAGAGGTGGCAGGGGAACATGAGGAGCAGTTTTCCTCAATGGCAGCAGAGATGAGGCTGATGCGCAATCAGCAGAGGCGACTTCAGGAGAAGGCTGAAGACGTAGAGAAGAGGCCACGCAGGCAGAATATAAGGATCGTGGGCCTGCCGGAGGTGATTGAAGGAGCCGATGCTGGCATTTATGTGGGGAGGATGCTGGAGAAGCTGCTCGAAGAGGGTGCATTTGCATGGCCGTTGGAGGCGGATTGAGCGCGCAACCGCTAATGAGGAAGCCCCAGGGTAACGAGCCGCTGAGGGCGATGGTGGTGCGGCTGTACCGGTTCCTGGACAAGGAGCGAATTATAAGGTAGGCCAGGCAAACGAGGCTCTGCACCTGGCAGGGCAGTGAAATAGAGTGTACCAGGACCTGGGTGCAGAGTTGGCCAAGAGGAGAGCGAGCTTCAACAAGATCAAGGCAGCCCTCTACAAGACGGGGTGAAGTTTGGGCTACTGTACCAGGCACGTCTGTGGGTGACCTACGAAGGCCGGGAATTCTACTTTGGTTCAGCGGAGGAGGTGGTAAATTTTGTTAAAGACAATGAACTGGCAGGAGAAGGAGGACTTTGAACTTTGGTGGAGGTGCTGTGATGTTGCTGTTGACTTATGTTTGGGCCATTTCTTTCTTTTTCGGCTTCAGGTTTGTTCTTTGTCCTTTGTTAAGGGATGAGGGGTTGGTCTCTTTGTTTGGGCTTGGGAAGGGTTATTTTTTGGTTACTTTGCACTAATATTCGAGGGGAGGGGAATCGGCAGAGGGTAGGATGCTAGGAGCCATGGGCGGGGACTGCCAGCTAGGCGGGCTAGTTCACGGAACCGCAATGGGGGTGAGTGGAAGGTCAGTGGGAGATGGGGGCAGGGGCTGTTGTTGGGGGATCTGGGTGGGGTGGGGTTGATGTACTGCTGACAGGAGAAGGGTATTTAAAGTGTAAGGGGAGGAGGATCGATGATGGTGGGGGCCCGAGGACGGGCCTGGGGAGGTGTGGGACACGGGCCCGAAGCTGGCTCAAGAGTGACTATGGTTGATGGTGGGGGGCCCCCCAATCAGGCTGGTCACGTGGAATGTGCGAGTATTGAATGGGCAGGTCAAGAGGGCCCGTGTGCTCGCACACTTAAAGCAATTGAAGGTGGATGTGGCCATGCGACGCACCTGAAAGTGGGGAACCAGATTAGGCTGAAGAAGGGATGGGCAAATATTTCATTCGGGGCTGGATTTTAAAACTAAGGGGGTGGTGATTTTGGTCAATAAGCGGGTAGCGTTCGAGCTGGGAAATATAGTGGGGGATGGTACGTTATGGTAAGCAGGAAATTGGAGGGGATGTCGGTGGTGTTCGTCAACATGCATGCCCCGAACTGGAATGATGTGGAACTTAGGGTAGCATTTTGGATAGCACAATTGCTTCACAGCTCCAGGGTCCCAGGTTCGATTCCGGCTTGGGTCACTGTCTGTGCGGAGTCTGCACATCCTCCCCGTGTGTGCGTGGGTTTCCTCCGGGTGCTCTGGTTTCCTCCCACAGTCCAAAGATGTGCAGGTTAGGTGGATTGGCCATTATAAATTGCCCTTAGTGTCCAAAATTGCCCTTAGTGTTGGGTAGGGTTACTGGGTTATGGGGATAGGGTGGAGGTGTTGACCTCGGGTAGGGTGCTCTTTCCAAGAGACGGTGCAGACTCGATGGGCCGAGTGGCCTCCTTCTGCACTGTAAATTCTATGATTATGAGGCAGGTGCTGGGGAAGATTCCGGACCTGGACTCTCATCAGCTGATTATGGGGCAGGGGGGGTTCTGGATCCGAGACTGGACTGGTTGAGCTCGAGGTCAGAGAGGGTGTCGGCTACAGCTAAGGAGCTTCGGGGTTTCAAGATGCACATGTGGAGCGGGGGGGGGGGGGGGGGGGGGGTAGATCTGTGGAGACTTGGGTGGCCGAGGGCAAAAGAATTTTCATTTTACTCCCATGTGCACAAGGTGTACTCCCGAATAGATTTTTTTCGTGGTGGATAAGACATTGGTGGCAGGGGTTCAGTATTCGGCATAGTGGCACGGATTTACAAGTGAGCGGGGGGGTCCGCATTGGAGGCTGGATGCGGGACTGTTAGTGGAGGAAGAGGTGTGTGAGCGGGTGAGGAAGGCCACCTGGGGGTATGTTGAGATTAATGACACGGGGAAGGTTTTGGCATGTACGGTTTGGGAGGCATTGAGTTTATTTTGATTCGAGCACACGGAGGAAATCCTGCAGGTGGACAGGAGATATGCAGAGGCCCTGGAGGAAGGGCTGTTAAA
The DNA here is from genome assembly GCF_902713615.1 of Scyliorhinus canicula. Lineage (NCBI taxonomy): Eukaryota > Metazoa > Chordata > Chondrichthyes > Carcharhiniformes > Scyliorhinidae > Scyliorhinus > Scyliorhinus canicula. Next base: position 173,126,954 of record NC_052150.1, read on the forward strand.
GGAACGCCAGAGGCTGCAAATAGAATTTGGGTTTTTATCCACGGGTAAGGCGGTAGGGCAATTGGGAAGGGCGAGAGGGGCGGTATATGAGTATGGGGAGAAAATGAGCAGGATGTTAGCGCACCAGTTGAGGAATCAGGAGGCGACGAGAGAGATTGGGAAAGTGAAGTGTTGTGTTATGCTTCTTCATGGAGCATAAGCTGCCTCCTTGATGTATACTCTGACAAAGGAAGGTTCACCCGGCAGGGGTGAATTGGGTGTTTAGGGAGTTTTATAGCAAACTGTTTAAGTCAGAATCCCCGGAAGAGGTTTTGAGGCAGTTTCTGGGAGGGTTGGAGTCCCCAAGGGTGATGAGCTGGTGGAGGGCCTGGGGGCCCAAATTGGGGTTGTAGAATTAGCAGAGGGGTTGGAGGCGATGCAATCAGATAAGGCCCCGGAACTGGACGGGTACCCAGTGGCATTTTACAAGACGTTCTCGGGGGTGTTTGGACCACTGTTGGTAAGGGGTAACTATTGGTAAAGATCCCGGCCATAAGGATCGAAGATTGCATCCCAGGGATAACCAGACAGGGTTTGTTAAAGGGTGGTATTTGGCGACCAACATTAGGAGGTTGCTTAATGTAATTATGATGCCTCCAGTGGGGTGCGAGGTTGAGGTGGTGGTGGCCATGGACGCAGAGAAGGCCTTTGATCGGGTGGAATGGGAATACTTATGGGAGGTCCTGGGGCGGTTTGGACAGGTAATTGTGGATTGGGTCCGGTTGCTATACCAGGCACCATGGCGAGTGTGCAGACAAATCGGGTGAGATCAGAGTACTTCATGTTGCACCAGGGGACGAGGCAGGGTTGTCCACTTCCCCCACTGTTGTTTGCCTTGGCTATAGAGCCGTTGGCATTGGCATTGAGAGCGTCGAGGGATTGGCAGGGGATAGTATGGGGGTGGGGTTCTGAGTCCAGAGGTGGCGACCATCGGTATGGCGGAAGACCCGGGAGCGTGGGAGGGGGCGAGAGAGGCCGACGTCCTAGCCTTTGTCTCCCTGGTGGCCCGGAGACGGATCTGACTAGTGTGGAGGGAATCGGAGCCCCTGAAGTCGGGGGTGTGGTATGACGGGGTTTCTCAAACACAAAAAAAATTAAATTCGCCATGGCGGATTCGTTGCAGGGGTTTACTTGGAGGTGGCAGCCGTTCATCGACTTCTTAGAGAAAAATTAAGCTGTCAGCATCGGGGGGGGGGAGAGGCGTGGGAAAGATGAGTAAGGACAGGAAAACCAATGGAGGGGTGGTTGGGGAAGGTGACATTGTTTGTGTAAGCCATGTTGGCTGGGTTCTGTGCCCGGGGCGTTTGTTGGTTATATAGTTTTGTTTTTGGTGAAATTTGATATTTAAAATTATAAATGCCTCAATAAAATATTTTCTGGAAAAAAATCCCTGAAGTCTTTTGCCCTTGGCTGGCCAGTAATTATAGTCATCCGGTTTGTAAATGTAAGCCCAATTACTGTTTACTTATAACGAGAACTATAATGAAATACGCAGCAGATACAGTTGGTTAACGATGAACTAATACCTAACTCCCACTTTAACTTGCCCCCCCCCCCACCCAAATATATATATATGTGTGTATATACAGAGGGGTGGAAAGCGGTCAGAAAAACGCAAGTGGAAGGGAAAAGAGTCTTTGTTTCAGGTGATGGTTTTTAGCATACTTTCTTTACAGTGAGCCTGCAGAATAATGTCTTTGTTGCAGCCTGTACTGGTCTTCTCCGTAGTTTATAAATACAGTACACACAACTTTCCTGAAGAGGCACTTTATTTCTCTTCAAACCCTTGCTTTCAGTTTGTCTTCATGCGTCTGTAGTTTCAGGAGTCCAACACCCACTGGCTTTTTGGAGAGAGACAACCCTCACAGTAGACTTTCTGGAGAGAGTTAGCTGGATCTTTCTGAAGAGGTTTAGATAGACCTTTTACTTCTGTGCTGCTGGAATTGAAACTTGAAACCTTCACATCTCAGGACTATTCCAGTGGGATAAGACCCAATCACCACCTGTTACCAGGCAGAGCAAAGCTTTATGGGTCAATTCATTGGCCACCAGCCAAATCAATGAAACCAAGTCCCAGCCCATCTTTCTCATGGTGCGGGTCAGTCTGCAACTCCAGTTTAAACCAGCACAGACTTGCACAGTGATCTCTCCTGCTCCTGGATTTGTTTGCTTGAATTAAATACAAAAGGCTGCTTGCCTTAAAGACACATGCCCATTAATCGTCCATTGATCAAAAATGTAATGGTTAAAAAAATGGGGAAATAAAGGAATAAACAAGAAGGACCGTTACACTGTTCAGCTGTTATCTCGTACAAATGCTTGCTGATACTCCTGGCTCCTTTTTTTCTAGACACTGCTACTCCCCTTTTAAAACTGCCATCACTGCCTTATCAAAAAGTCCACCCTGTACTTATTCCATATCCCATAAATGACCTCTCCTTCCTGAGGACCTTGAATGTGTTGTTCCCACACAAATCTCCAAATTTTCTCAAAATTTCCGGTTCAAATCGCCTATGTCCACTTTTCACCTGGCTTCCAATATCAAGGATAGTATGGTGAGCTGCTAATGCTGCGACCAAGGCCATTTTATCTAGTTTGGCTGCTTAGTCAGACTAAATTAAATTCGGGGTCCTGTTTCAGCAAGCTCTGAGCTTCATTCTCCATATTCTAATAATTAACTTCCATATTGGTGTCATCATCCTAACCTCACTGGTGCTAAAATTATTGTACTTTGTTACTTCCAGACTCTAGTCCTGCACCACCCTTCTTCCAAGTTCCATGCAACAAAACATACACAACTTGTCCAAAAGATTATCACCTGAATTCTGCCTCATTCACTAATCACCACTATACACGGAACGTTTGGCCCCCAGTTCCACAATGGACTTAATTCAAAAATCTTCATTCCCCTTTACAAATCTTTCGCTGACCTCGCCGTGTTTCAGCTCTTTAACTCCTGCATCCCAGTCCTTGAACTCAACCGTTCTGTGCAACATTCTGCTGCCTCCAGTCCATAATTGATGGAAGGGCTATTTCCTGCTCTAGAACTTTCACCTTCACCCATTCATTGTTGGTTTTCTTTGTCATCCTTACTAATTTTCAATGTTTGTGTTTTTTGAGACACTTTGTTTACTAGTTTGTTTACTTTGTTTATAAATGCAAGTTATTATTGAATTACTTGTCTTAGGTTTCTTTTTAAAGATGCTGCTTATTAAAGTTGAATGTTTTAATTTTAGGAACGAACTTCCAGTGGACATAGTACTAGCAGTTCATCTCTTGCTAGTCCACCCTCAACTGGACAGAGTCCAGCTCTGCAAGGATCAGGAATTCATCAGGTTAACTGTATGTCAGGAGCACTAGCTAGTGGTATGCAAACAATGGCCTCCACCATTCCCACAATGTCTTCAGTAGGTGGGTTAATGGGAACCTTACCAGGAAACCAGCTGGCAATCAATGGATTTGTGGGTGCTTTGAATGGAGTTATACAGACACCTGTGTCAATATCACAAAACCCAAATCCGCTATCGCATGCAGTTGTGCCACCTAATGTAACTGTTCCACTGTCTACCAATCTCAACAATAGGTAAGATATTTAAAATATTTCTACCCACATTTGAAAACTTGCTTTTGGCCAGTAAAACCAGCACTGAGTTTGATCTGTCTAATCTTAATGTAAGAAACTAAAATAAGAATGGAACTAAGCAATTGTCAATGAAGACATCTTGGAGAATAAAAGAATTAAAGTATACTTGTTAGGTGTTTTTCAGTGCCAGTACACAAGATTAAGTGCAGTCTCTCAAGCAAATTGCTTGGCATACAGAAGGTAACTGTAGCCGATCTAAATGATAATGAGGTGATACACGCCATAACAGAATAAGAAGGAGAAAGCTTAGTGGGCATGGAGAGGAAGTAGAGAAAGGAGGATCAGAAGATCATTTTTTTTTTATAATTTTAGAGTACCCAATTAATTTTTCCAATTAAGGGGCAATTTAGCATGGCCAATCCACCTACCCTGCACATCTTTGGGTTGTGGGGGCGAAACCCACGCAAACACGGGGAGAATGTGCAAACTCCACACGGACAGTGACCCAGAGCCGGGATTGAACCTGGGACCTCGGCGCCGTGAGGCATCAGGGCTAACCCACTGTGCCACCATGCTGCCCTCAGAAGATCATTTTGACAACAGACAATTTTTTCTAATTACATGTTGCCGAATTTATCTTTCTCCCTACTTTCCTTGGTCACGTCTACCATCCCTTTTGCTCCATCTGTGTTGTTATGAGCATCTGATTGCAGCACTCTTGCAAGTTAGCAGACAACTTCAGTTTGTTGAGCTGGGAAGGCACACTGGACAGCAAGCAGGACGGTTACCTGCAACAATGGGGAGTATGCTGGTGCCTAACAAGAGCAGGGAGCAATGCCAGTTCTGAACAGGCTAGCTGTTGAGAGATTGCAGAATTGCCAACTATAAGTAGATGTATTCCTGCATGTTTGATCATTTGATATTTGCTGGCAGTTTGAAAATGTTCTTACATTTGCTTTATGAAATTTGGAACCCTGTAGTTTGGTGATTTTGTTTACACTTAGACCGTGAACCTCACCACATATTCAGATTTATTTTTGTAACCATCTTATTGACTGCAAAGGAAAAGGTCATAATGGCACACAAGGTGGCCATTCAGACTCGCATCCATGCTGGCTCTGTAGAGCAAACCAATTTGTCTCATAGCCCCGTAGTCATGAAAGTTTATTTCTCTTGAGTGCCCATCCAATTTCCTTTTGAAATGAATGATTGACTTAACTTCCAACATCCCTGTGTGTGGCAGGTTTTAGGTCATTCTAGATGCTTAAAAAAATTCTTCCCAAACCCCCTTCTCCCGACATCCTGCCCATATCATTAAATCTGTATTGCCCTAGTTCTTATACAACCCGCTATTGGAAACAGTTTTACTTTGATTGACTACCTGTCATAATTTTGTACACCGTTGTCAAATCTCCTGTTTCCATTACCTTTCCACTTGCATTCCTCCTCTTTCAACCAATCTCGCAACCCTCACCTTTCTCAGCCTCTTGCATTCTGCTGAGCAAAGTCTAATTCGCCCATTTCCCCCTTCCTTGCTGACCTACACAGATACTCAGTTCCCCAATTCATTCAATTCCAAATCCTCACCTTGATGCTTTTCTATCAAATTTCCTCACCACGTTCCTCTGCCTCTGTAGTTCTTTGTCCAACTCTTTTCTTAAATAAGCCTTCCTCCAGAAAAGTTTTCTCCCTTGGTGGTAAGATTCAAGAAACTTTGAGGATAAGGGTTTTTTCCAAACTCCATAATTGCAAGTTATTATGTATTAGATTCTCACACCTTTTACTGAAACCAGAGACTAGACTAGGATACGCTGACTGCACATTCCTCGAAGCTCCAGTATCTTGAAATGGTTTCCATTCTCCAGATATGCATGGTGCAGGTGTTGACTACAAGTAAGATCATGCAGATGACCTAATTTGAGTTGTTGTATCTTAAGCGGGCAAATTATGCTTTCTCTTTTTCCCTTTCTCTGAAATATTGACAGCTAGTGGGGTAGGTAGTGGGACCATTCGCTCCACTAGTGTATGTCAGGAGGTTTTTTTAATTCATTCTTGGGATGTGGACATTGTGGCTGGGCCCAGAATTTGTTCCCCATCCCTAATTGCCCTTGAATTGAGTGGCTTACTAGACCATTTCAGAAGGGGGCAGTCAACCACATTGCTGTGAGTCTGGAGTCGCATGTAGTCCAGACCGGGTAAGAACAACAGATTTCCTTCCCTGAAGGACGTTAGTGAACCAGATGGGTTTTTACGACAATCAGCAATGGTTTCATGGTAATCATTAGATTTTTAATTCAAGATATTTATTGAATTCAAATTTTACCATCTGTCATGGTGGGATTCGAACCCAGGACCCCAGAGCATTACTCTGGTTTTCTAGATTGCTAGTCCAGTGACAACACCACTACGCCACCGCTTGGCCAAGACTGACTACCAATAATTTACCCACTCAATTCCCAGTTGCAATCATGTTGCCATTTTGTCACAAATAGAGGTGTGACATTAAACTACATTGTTATTGTTTTGTGTGCACAGCGACAAAACAGTAGCAACCCATTCTGCCAGTTCTTAACTTTTCCAAATCTGGAGTTCAACAGGCATCCTTACTTCCTCTCTGAATATTGAGACCCTCCACAATATCAATTAACTTGATATAAACCTGGCATCAAACCAGAAATCTCTGCACGGTTCAAGCATGATGCATTCATTTATTGAGCCAACAAGAAAATTTAAGAAGTTATTATGCAGTATGTGGAGAGACATTGAGACTTGCCAGTGTTGCATTTTGTAGCAGCATGCCATTGTAATATAAAGGTGCAAGGCAGAACAAAGATTAATGTGGGATTAGCGAATGGTACCACCCATTGTATGATGTATATAGTCACATGATAGACTTTGGAGTAAAGTCTGGAAGGAGCCATCATGGAGGCAGCACCCATGCATGGCAGTGCCTGGGGTATGTACATGGTTATGGATTAACAATAAATCGTTTATGTTTAAGATACAAGTCTCAAGACCTCGCAGTGAGCGACCAAAAAAATCTTTAACAACTGTTAAGAGCACAGCTGAGGGCAGCGCAGTGGTTAGCATTGCTGCCTCACGGCGCCGAGGACCCGGGTTCGATCTCTGCCCGGGTCACTATCCGTGTGGAGTTTGCATATTCTCCCCGTGTCTGCGTGGGTGAACCCACGATGTGCAGGGTAGGCGGATTGGCCACGTTAAATTGCCCCTTAATTGGAAAGAAATTGAATTGGGTACTCGAAATTTTAACTTTTAAAAAGCATGCTGATGTTAAATGCCAGAATATTCCAAATCCCAGAAGGGAAACTTGCCTGTTCTCAACAGCATTTTGCAATTTGGTATAATTTGAGGAAACAATAACCTCCCAAGAAAATCGAAACTCGAGCCTGCTCCACCATTCATTATGATCATGACTGATCATCAACTTCAATACCCTGATCCCACCTTTCTCCCCATATCCCTTCAGCCCCAAGAGCTATATCTAATTCCTTCTTGAAATTACACAACGTTTTGACCTCAACTACTTTCTGTGGTAGTGAATTCCACAGATTCACCACTCTCTTGGTGAAGACATTTCTCATAGGTTTTAAAAGTATAAACAACATCCCAGCAATAGTTACCACACCGTACACCTATATCTTTTGAGGTTGCTTCTGGCTTGGGATAGAGACAAGTGGCTTCCCAATCAGGCTTCCTCCCGGCATAGCTCATTGGGAACGGAGACAGCTTGCTGCCTTGGGCTATGGTCTCAGAACAGCTCCCTTGCATAGGGTGAGCTTGCCTCTGTTTGTCTTTTTGGTCTTCCTTTATCTGAACTAACCTTCTCAAAGGTTATTAATTACCTTTGGCAGTGTGAAATTTAACCTCTTTTTTGAACTTTTACCATTTTTACTTTAACTTTTGACTCTCTATTCTCCATTGTTGCCAACCTGCCTCAGGTAAACAAACTTCTGTTTGGAATGTTGCTGACCTAATCAGCATATCAAAAACTATAGTTCCATCAACTCAGCCAACCTGTATTTCTACAATTTCCATTTTAAAATAGTTTGTTCTTTACATATGAAACCATCAGAACCCATTCCCAAATATTGAATTTTTAAAATGTTATTACCATTTCCTAACACAACAAGGCAGTATTATTCAACTAGTGCGGAAAGCAATGTTACAGAGCGGTTACATTGCCAAAAGAACCTGCGTATCTACCCTCCCTTTGCAAAAAGAAAAGCAGCTTTGAATCAAGAATGTTTTATTCTATCCAAGTATTGAAATTGATGAATCTAGTCCAATTAAAAATGTGGCTTATTTTAGTGTATTTTATATACTATGTTTTTACAAAATATTTTTTGTTTGTAGTGTGCCAGGATTGAGCTTGCTCTCTGAGCAGAGACAACTGTTATTTCATCAACAGCAACAACCACTTCAACAATTGGTGCCATCTCAACAGCTTACTCCAGTAAGAATATTCTTTTATGACATTCCAAAAGAATAAGGTGCTTTTGATAGCTTGTTAATTACCATACCAATATATTGTAACTATTTTCTATTTTAAGTATATTATATAGCTTGCAAGTATAATTTAAATATATAATAGTATGATTTAAATATATAATTATACTAAGTTGAAAATGTAATACAACCGTATAGAGTAATTATATAAAGACCGTCCTTGCTCAACTTTTTGTTGAGGCTTTCGATTTTGGGCTGCAGAGTAGCACAATGGTTAGCACTGTTGCATCACAGTGCCAGGGTCCCAGGTTCGATTCCCGGCTTGGGTCACTGCCTGTGTGGAGTCTGCACGTTCTTGCCTTGTCTGTGTGGGTTTCCTCCGGGTGCTCCCGTTTCCTCCCACGAGTCTCGGAAAGATGTGCTTGTTAGGTGAATTGGACATTCTGAATTCTCCCTCTCTGTACCGAACGGGTGCCAGAATGTGACGATTAGGGGATTTCAACAGTAACTTAATTGCAGTGTTAATGTAAGCCTACTTGTGACAAGATTATAAAAAAATAATCTGTGGCTCGACCAGACACTGTAGTTATCCATATTTGCAATGAAAATGCATCATATGTCTAATTTAAAGGTGATTGATACATACTACAATAATTTGCATCTATATAGTTTCTTAAATGTCGAAAACATCCTGATGGAAACTAGAGTGGTGTAATGGTCACTGAGACTTAGAAGAAATCACTATACATTTTCAAAAAGTAGATTTTGAGAAGGCCTTAAGAGATTCACTCCCTTCACCACTCATGCACAGTGGCAGCAGTGTGTACCATCTACAAGATGCACTGCAGCAACTCACCAAGGTATCTTAGACAGTACCTTCCAAATCCACTACCATCCAGAGGGGTGATACAGGGGAACACTGCCACCTGAAAGTTCCACTCTAAGCCGCACGCCATCCTGACTTGGAAATATATTATGATGTGGAGATGCCGGCGTTGGACTGGGGTGAGCACAGTAAGAAGTCTTACAACACCAGGTTAAAGTCCAACAGGTTTGTTTCAAACACGAGCTTTCGGAGCACGGCTCCTTCACCTGAAGAAGGAGCCGTGCTCCGAAAGCTCGTGTTTGAAACAAACCTGTTGGACTTTAACCTGGTGTTGTAAGACTTCTTACTGTGGAAATATATTGGCATTCCTTCACTGTCACTGGGTCAAAACCCTGGAACTCTCACCTTAACAGCACGATGGGTGTACCTACACCAGATTGTCTACTGCAATTGAAGAAGGCAGCTTACCACCACCTTGACCAGGGCAATAAATGTTGGCCTAGCCATCAAATCCTACATCCCTTGAATTAATAACAAAAAGACTGCAAGACAGCCCAAGGCTTGGCTACAACTAGTAAAGTTGAAGGATTGGGAGTTGCAGAGCAGGCCAGAGTTGGAGATTCGAAGACCACTAGATTGGAGCAGTTTACAACATTGTAGTAGGGGGTAATGATGGAGTGATTTTGAAATGCTGATGAAAATTTTGAGCTTGATGTAATGAGTCAGAGAGCCAATAAAGATCAGTAAGGACAGTATTGATTGTGCCAATACACTGGAAACAGCTTGAAAGATATTAGAATATTCCAAGATAAGGTAACAGATGTTTTAGTGACATGCAAGCTGAAGTATGGGAAGACAATATTGTATAGGTAGCCTTGGTGAATATGAAATTTAGTTAAGAGTTCAAAGCTTGGATAGTAGTTGGAGAGGGTAGAGAAGTTAAAGGATGTCCAACCTATAGCTCATGAATGACTTCTGGTGGGTTGCTGAGCATTTTCCCTGGTATTTTGCCTTTACTAACTCTACGCATATTATTTTCATCCCTCTTTCCTGATTACTCTTGATCTATGTACTTAAATCCATGATGCAGATTTTTGCTGTCAATTAATGTGAAATTTACATTTTGCATGTATTGTCACTAAAACTAGGAACAACATCAAGCTCTATTTTATCAGATAATGCAGCAACAGCACCAACATCACCATGAGCTACAGCAGCTGCAGATCACTGGAACAACACAGATCCCTATGAATAATCCACTGGCAAGTGTCCAAACTCAGCCACTTCACTCAGCTCCTTCCAATCCTTTCATATCCATTCATACTGAAACTTCCACACCAAAGGTTGCAGTAAGTGTCATAGTCTGAAACAGTATATTTTACATTAGTCTTTGTTATGGAGGATATTTTACTCTGTTGCTTTTGTGCATATAATTGAATTATATTTCAAAGCTGTTAAAATTAAACACCGATTTAGCTTTTTATTTAGATTTTATTTAACACATAGGCACATAATGAACTGTTTTTATTTTATTTTTTTTGTTAACATAGAGAATATTTTTGCAATGCAACAGCTACATTTTAAGCTAAGTATTTTGAAGTAACATTATTTGAAAAATATAATGGAATTTAGGAAGTCGAGATGAGCGGTTTTAAGTTAATTATAAAAATGTGGAAAATGTTAACGCTGCACCTTTTCCTTTCTCTCCAGAGGCTCAGTGACAAAGGTAGTAGTCCTGTTTCACAGGAAAAAAGTTGACACAGGATTTTTAAATTCCAGAGTGTGTCTGCCCTTTTGTCACAGCAGTTCAACCAGCTGAAGAAGAGTGGCAAATCCACTGATAGTCATCATATATCAACATATACCCCAAATATCTTTCACAAGATGTTCCTATATCATCACAGCATTTGGTTTATGAGGCTTGCAGCTTGATTGCACTAATATCTTGGCTCACTCGAGTGACATTGGGCATCGAGGAATCTGAAAAATGAACTTGTTTTCAACTTCTTTGGTAAAACTCGAATCATCCAGTTTTGTGATTGTCTTGAACTGTTTTGATGGCAGTAAAGTTATGATTTTGAAATAAAATTTCTCTTTTAAATAACATGCAAGTTAGGTTGCAAAAAAAGTGATAAAGGAATTGTTCCTGGTTCTGCTGATGTGACAGGCATGGCTTGGGATTTGCATCACCTGAGTTTTTACATTGCATGCATTTTGTGTTTTGCTGTGAATGTGGTATTCTGCCAGGACCACCCCTAGTATAGCTACTTAGTTGTGGTGCAATAGGCTTCTGAGATTTCTTTTGGCTGCTGGGGGACTAGATCAATCTATAAAGTGGAAGAAATGGATTAGCCTGCCGCCAGGGAAAGTTCTTTTGAGGGATATGTTGGCTGTCAGCCCAACCAAGTGCCTGTTGCTAGGTCCGTTGTAAATTAGCTCTGGGCAGCTGAGTACACACTCGATCACAGTTCCTGTCACAGCAGCAGGAATTTCCAATAGTACATCATCTTCCTTTTTGGAAGGAATTCCCAGCTCTCTACATGGCCAAACCAGTTTGAACAATCTGTAGACCAACGCCTTCTACATATCCAACTGCAAGAGTGTTTGAAGTTACCTTGATAAGTCTCGAGGTTGAATGTTGCACAGTTCGTACCTCTCATCTGTAAATATGCTTTGGTGAATTTCAGTAATTGTGGGGAAAAATTGAAATATAAAACCTCAATATTTTGGTTTGTGATATTTCTAACTAGCAGTTGTGCAGTTGACTGGAAGAGTATTGTTTTATTAATTTATTTTTATACATTCAGGGGAATTTTAGAAAACATTAAGACCAACTGGATTTTGTAGATATTTACAAAGGAAACGCAGTGTGGTTCATTTTAGATTCTTACTTTCAACCCACTGTTTTTTCTGTAACAAACTTTGTACAGATTTGAAGATATTTGCTGTAGTGTTTATTTTACTTAGTTGTAAAATATCAAATGTATTAAAGGATGATATATAAAACTGTCTCAGCAATTATTGTTCATGGGCTGGTCTGCTAATGATTGTGGGACTAAAACAGTGAGTATAAATTAGTAGTCATGGAAAATATATCTGATGTTAATGACTCCTTTACTGCCTTCTGTCGCCTCCAGCAAAATTAGCTGACATTTTATTTATTTATTCCTTAAATAATAGTGCTATTGTATAAATATTTTTCAAGTGGTTTTTGGATTCCAAAGGAATTCAACTTGTGTGTTAGCAGTTTTTGTATGTTCAGTTTTTCAGCTGCCCTATTGCACATGAAGAATAAGTTGTCAAAATTAATTCTCTGCGTATAAAAGAAAATACAAGACAGATTTACAATGATTTAAGAAAGCATGGAAAAAGAGATATGACCCATCACCTCTTTCTTCCACTTGCTATGTACTTCATTCTGTACAAGTAAATGTCATGATAAAGGGAGACATTGTATCTCTCCTCCCAGAGCTTAAGTTCCCGAAATGCAAAATAGCCTTGCTTTGACATCTTTCTTAGCAACTGGTTTATCTTGTATTTCAGATTAACTGGACCAAATTGATCTTTACAAGATTTTTTGAATGCGAGATGTCTTAAATTTCAAAACTTTTTAAATTAGTCCTTAGATTTGCTGACGGCTGTTTGTGATGTCAGGTGCCTCATCCAAGTACAATATTCATAGCTCACAAAATTAACTTAGTTTTCCGTTCAAACCCATTATGACAAACGTAAGGAAACGCTCAAAGCTGTCCATTATAAACAAAACTAGTAACTTATTGGCAATGAATGCAATGCATTAACTCAAACAGAAGCTGATAATGACCACAGAAAGGGACCTACCAGTTATTCATGAAGGCCCCGCCTTCTCAACCTTGCCCCTCTCATCTGAGGTGTGATTCTCAGGTTAAACCACCACCAGTCAGCTAGCCTCCTCAAAGGGGAAAGCAGCCTACGGTCACCTGGGACTGTGGCGACTTTACCTTTACCTGTTTTAAATGAAGCACGTGCTTGATTGCAGCCCTTACTAAGTTGACTCAGTACATCATCAAAACAAGCTGCTCTCCCACCAGCACCACCCCCCCGCTTCCTGATTGGCATTAATGCCGATCTTCGCACAACCGTCAAAATTAATTTGGAATGTTGTCTAGGCCTTTCACCATTTTGAAGTCCTAAATCACTACCAAACTTTTCTCAATCAAGTAACAAATAGTTTAGTAGTATGCATGTTTTAATTCACTGTTCAAGGTGTTAAGTTTGTGTTTTAGCTCTATTTCACTTTGAAGGACAGACTTTTTTTGTCATTCATGGATTGTGAGCATCGCTAGCAATGCCAGAATTTCTTGCCGATCCTTAATTGCCCTCAAGAAGGTGGTGGTGAGCTGGCCTTTAGAACAACTGCAGTCTTTGTGGTGTAGACCAGTGTGTTTTAAACTTTTCTTCCTGGGACCTGTTTTTGCCAACTAGGCAACCTTGGGGACACACACCGACCTTTCGCCATGTTCACTACCTGTAATGCAAAAGCGGAGCCTGCTTGGTCCTCTATCTCATTTGAATCAGGAGGGGAGCGCAGCGTACATGTCAGTTGCAGACTTCAGCCATTCATTTATGAAAATGGAAAATCCAATCTCACACACTTAGGTCGTTGTGAAGGGCAATAGCAACAAAATGTGTGATTTACTCTGCACTGAATAGTCCTGGGAGATGTTACACCAGAATTCTTGGGCTTTTGGTGTTTTTTTAATGTGGAATTACAGGTCAGTTACAGCAGTGTATTTGGAGTCAGCTCTGTTTAATAACTGACTCGGGGGTTGGGGGAGGGTCTCAACCTCAAAAGGAATTTTTCACCCACCACTCTTTCAAAATCTGAAAATTCTCTCATTTGCCAGTACATCCCTGCATATGGGCAGCACTGTGGCACAGTGGGTTAGCCTTGCTGCCTCACGGCGCCGAGGTCCCAGGTTCAATCCGGCTCTGGGTCACTCCATTTGGAGTTTGCACATTCTCCCTGTGTTTGCGTGGGTTAGGGCAGCACGGTGGCGCAATGGGTTAGCCCTGCTGCCTCATGGCGCCGAGGTCCCAGGTTCGATCCCGGCTCTCTGTCCATGTGAAGTTTGCACGTTCTCCCAGTGTTTGAGTGGGTTTTGCCCCCACAACCTAAAAATGTGCAGGGTAGGTGGATTGACAATGCTAAATTGCCCCTTAATTGGAAAAAATGAATTGGGTACTCTAAATTTATTTTTAAAAAGTACTTCCCTGCATATAACACACACATGGGCTTTGCATCCTTATTTGCATTGGCACAATTGATAAAACCTTACCTCAAGAAATCATTTTTATACAGCTTTGTTCCCGAGTAAATTTATTCCTCGTAGGCTGCAGACCAGAGCCCCTGGAACTCTGTACAGGACATGCGGAGGGGTCTTGTGGAAGTCCACTCGTCATAGTTGACGTTCAAGGCGCTCTTTCTCCAAGTGCTCATATTAGCACTACTCTGTCCTGCCCTTAATTCTCCTGAGCAGCTCTCTCCAGCAGATTCCGTTGAGAGATTCTGGCCCTGCCTATTTGAGTCACTGGCCATCTCTTAAGAAAACCATTGGGGAGGAGGGGGAGGAGGTGAGCGGCGGGGAGAGGCGCGGAGGGGGGGGAGGAGGCGGGGGGAGGCGGCGGTGGGGAGGAGGCGGCGGTGGGGAGGAGGAGGAGGCAGCGGCGGGGAGGAGGAGGAGGCAGCGGCGGCGGGGGGGAAGCGGTGGGGAGGAAGGAGGAGGCGGCGGTGGGGAGGAAGGAGGAGGCGGCGGTGGGGAGGAGGAGGCGGTGACGGGAAGGGGAGCGGCGGGGGGGGAGGGGCGGGGGTGACTTGGGGAGGAGGAGGGGAGGCGGGGGAGGAGGATCGGGGGGGAGGAGGAGGAGGGCGGGGGGGGGGGGGGGGGTAGGAGGAGGAGGAGGGGGGGGAGTGGGATGGAGCGGCGCGGGGAGGAGGAGGAGGCGGGAGGGAGGCGGCACGGGGAGGAGGAGGCGGCGCGGGGAGGAGGAGACGGGGGAGGAGGCTGGCGACGGGGGGAGGCGGCGGCGACGGGGGAGGAGGCTGGCGACGAAGGGAGGAGGAGCGGCGGGTGGGGGTGCGGAGGCGGCGGGGGGGGGGGGAGGCGGAGGCGGGGGGGAGGAGGACCTGGCAGCGGCGGCGGGGGGAAGCATGCGGGGGAGAAGGGGAAGCTGCGGGTGGGGGGGAGGAGTCGGCGGTGGGAGAGGAGGTCGTGACGGGAAGAGAAGGCGGCGGAGGTGGGGAGGAGGAGGCGGTGACGGGGAGGAGGAGGAGCAGGCGGGGGAGGAGGACGGGGGGTAGGAGAGGCGGGGGGGAGGAGGAGGCCGGCGAAGGGGAGGAGGAGGATGCGGCGCCGGGGAGCGGCTGACGGGCGGAGGAGGCGGCGACGGGAGGAGGAGCCGGGAGAAGGGAGGGGAGGAGGCTGCGCGAGGGGAGGAGGTCGCGGGCGCCGGGGAGGAGGAGGCGGCGACGGGGAGGAGGATGGCGCGACGAGAGGATGGCGGCGACGGGGAGCGGGGCGGCGGGGGGGGAGGAGGCTGCGGGGGGGGAGAGGAGTGGCGGGTGGGGCAGGGGGGGGCGGCGGGGAGCGGGCGGCTGAGGGGGAGGGGGCGGGGGGGGCGGGGGGGGGGGGGGTAGGTGGCGGCGGGGGCGGCGGCTGGGAGGAGGCGGCGGCGGCGGCGGATGAGGCTGGCGGCGCCGGGGAGGAGGCGGCTGGGGAGGGGAGGCGGCGGGAGGAGGAGGAGGCGGCGGTGGAGGTGGAGGGGCGGGGAGGAAGGGGGGCGCGGGGAAAGCGGAGGCTGGGACTGGGAGCGGAGGCGGCGACGGGAGAGGAGGGGTGGCGGCGACGGTGAAGAAGAGGCGCGAGGGACGGAGGAGGGTGCGGCGGGCGGAGGTGCGGCGACGGGAGGGGAGCGGGGGGGGGGGGCGGTGGGGGAGGAGGCGGGAGGCGTTAGAAAAGGCGGCGGGAGAGACAGAAGAGGCTGGGGGACGGAGGAGGCCGGGGAGGCGGTAGGGCCGGGACGGGGGGAGGAGGCGGCGGAGGGAGGAGGAGGCGGCGACGGGGAGAGGAGGCGGGCGCGGGTGGAGAGGCGGGACGGGAGGACGGAAGCGGCGGCGGGGGGAGGAGGTGGCGGCGGGAGGAGGAGGCTGGCGCGGAGGAGTGGCGCGGGGAGGAGGAGGGGCGAGGCGGAGGCGGAGGCGGCGACGGGGGGAGGAGGCAGGGCGGCGACGGGGAGAGAGCGGGACTGGGCAGGAGGACGCGGCGACGGGAAAGGAGGAGGCGGCGGGGGAGGAGAGGCCGCGGGAAGGAGGAGGCGGAGCCGGGAGGGGCCAGGCGCGGGGAGGAGGAGGGCGGCGGGGAGGAGGCGGAGAGTGCGAGGAGGCGGGCGGCGAGGGAAGGAGGAGGCGGCGACGGGGAGGAGGATGGCGGCGACGGGGAGGAGGAGGCTGCGGCGGGGAGGAGGAGGCGGCGACGGGGAGGAGGAGGCCTTGGGCGGGGGTGAGGAGGAGGCGGCCGGGAGGAGGACGCGGCGCGCGGGGCGGAGGCGCGAGCGGAGGGGCGGCCGGGAGGGAGGAGGCGGGGGGACGGGGAGGAGGAGGCGGCGGGGGAGGAGAGGCGGCGCGGGGAGGAGAGGATGGCGGCGACGGGGGAGGAGGGTGCGGCGGCGACGGTGAGGCGGCGCGGGGGGAGGAGGTGGACCGGCGGGGAGGAGGAGGAGCAGGGCGGCGGAGGGGAAAGTGGGGAGGAAGGAGGATGTGGGCGAGGGTGGGAGAGGAGGCGGACGGTGGGGAGGAGGAGGAGGAGGTGGGGTGGAGGGGGAGGAGGACGCACGACCGGTTGGGGGCGTGGGGTGGGGGGGGGGGCAGCGAGCTGGTGGGGAGGACGGCGGCGGTGGAAGGTGGGGAGGAAGGAGCAGCGGTGGGGAGGAGGAGATGGGCGCGGGGGCGGGGGGAGGAAGCGTGGGGAGGAAGGAGAGGCTGGGGGGTGGGGAGGTGAGGAGAGAGGCGGGGAGGCGGAGGAGGATGAGAGAGGGTGAGGAGGAGGCAGGGCGAGGGAGGAGGGTGAAGGCGGGATGCGGTGGGGCGGACAGGAGGAGGCGGAGGAGGGAGGAGGAGGCGAGCGTGGGGATGGGGGAGGCGGAGGGCGGGGGGGGGGAGGAGGAGTGAGGAGAGCGGGGGGGGGAGGAGGAGGGGGGGGGGGGAGGAGGAGGAGGGGAGGCGTGGGGGAGGGAGAGGAGGCGGGGGGGGAGGAGGAGGCGGCGCGGGGAGGGGAGGAGAGCGGGGAGGGGATGGAGGCAGACGGGGAGGAGGAGGGCGGCGACGGGGAGGAGAGGACGGCGACGGGAGGAGAGGCGCGACGGGGAGGAGGAGGCGGCGACGGGGAGGAGATGGCGCGGGGGGGGGGAGGCAGGATGGCGGTCGGGGGGGGGGAGGCGGAGGAGGCAGGGCGGCGGGGGGACGAGGGGGGGAGGAGGAGGAGGCGGCGGTGGGGAGGAGGAGAGGCGGGCGGTGGGTTGAGGAGGAGGCGGGTGACGGGAGGAGGAGGCGGCGCGTGGGGAGGAGTGAGGCGGTGACGGGGGAGGAGGAGGAGGAGGCGGGGGGAGGAGAGCGGTGGGGGAGGAGGAGTGGCGGCGACGGGGAGGAGGAGAGGCGGCGGGGGAGGAGGAGGCGGCGTGGGGAGGAGGGGCGGGACGGGGGAGGAGGAGGAGGAGGCGGCGACGGGGAGGGAGGAGGAGGCGGCGACGGGGAGGAGGAGGCGACGACGGGGAGGAGGAGGCGGCGGGGGGGGAGGAGGCGGCGACGGGGAGGAGGAGGCGGCGGGGGGGGTGGGAGGAGGCGGCGGGGGAGGAGGGGAGCGGCGGTGGGGAGGAGGAGGCGGTGACGGGAAGGAGGAGGCGGCGGTGGGGAGGAGGAGGCGGTGGGGAGGAGGAGGAGGAGGCGGGGGGGGAGGAGGAGGCGGGGGGGGAGGAGGAGGGCGCGAGGGGAGGAGGAGGAGGCGGCGACGGGGAGGCGGCGCGGGGAGGGAGAGGGGGACGGGGAGGAGGAGGCGGCGACGGGGAGGAGGAGGCGGCGAGGGGGAGGAGGAGGCGGCGACGGGGAGGAGGAGGCGGCGAGGGGAGGAGGAGGCGGCGGGGGAGGAGGAGGCGGAGGGGGGGGAGGAGGCGGCGGGGGGGAGGAGGGGCGGGGGGGAGGGGGGCGGGGGGGGAGGAGGTGGCGGAGGGGGAGGCGGCGGCGGGGAGGAGGCGGCGGCGGCGGGGAGGAGGCGGCGGCGACGGGGAGGCGGCGGCACGGGGAGTAGGGGGGCGGCGGTGGAGGAGGGGCGGGAGGAGGAGGCGGCGACGGGAAGGAGGAGGCGGCGACGGGAGGAGGAGGCGGCGACGGGGAGGAGGAGTGGCGTGCAGGGGAGGAAGGAGGAGGCGGGGGAGAGGTGCGGCGGCGGGGGGGAGGAGGCGGCGGCGGGGGGGAGGAGGCGGCGGGGGGGAGGAGGCGGTTGGGGGAGGAGGAGGGGGGGGAGGAGGCGGCGGCGACGGGGAGGAGGAGGCGGCGACGGGGAGGAGGAGGCGGCGACGGGGAGGAGGAGGCGGCGACGGGGAGGAGGACGGGGGGGGGGGAGGAGGCGGCGGCGGGGGAGGAGGAGGCGGCGGGGGGGGGGGGGAGGAGGAGGCGGGGGGAGGAGGAGGCGGGGGGAGGAGGCGGCGGGGGGGAGGAGGCGGCGGGACGGGGAGGAGGAGGCGACGGGGAGGAGGAGGCGGCGACGGGGAGGAGGAGGCGGCGACGGGAAGGAGGAGGCGGCGACGGGGAGGAGGAGGCGGCGACGGGAGGAGGAGGCGGCGACGGGGAGGAGGAGGCGGCGGGGGGGAGGAGGAGGCGGCGGCGGGGAGGAGGAGGCGGCGGGGGGGAGGAGGAGGCGGAGGCGGGGAGCGGAGGCGGCGCGGGGAGAGGAGGGCGGCGGGGGGGGAGGAGGAGGCGGCGACGGGGAGGAGGAGGCGGGAGGAGGCGGCGACGGGGAGGAGGCGGCGGCGGCGGGGGGGGGAGGGCGGCGCGGCGGAGGGGGAGGAGGCGGCGGCGGGGGGGAGGAGGCGGCGGGAGGGGAGGAGGCGGCGACGGGGAGGAGGAGGCGGCGACGGGGAGGAGGAGCGGCGACGGGGAGGACAGAGCGGCGACGGGGAGGAGGAGGCGGCGGCGGGGAGGGGAGGCGGCGACGGGGAGGAGGAGGCGCGGGGGGGGAGGAGGCGGCGGGGGGGAGGAGGCGGTTGGGCGGAGGGGGGGGAGGGGGAGCGCGGAGGGGGGGCGCGAGGGAGGAGACGGCGGGGGAGGAGGAGGACGGCGGCGACGGGGAGGAGGGCGGCGGGCGACGGGGAGGAGGAGGGCGGCGGCGGGGAGGGGAGGTGGCGGCGGGGGGGAGGAGGCGCGGCGGGGGGGGAGGCGGCGGGGGGGAGGAGGAGGCGGCGGGGAGGAGGAGGCGGGGGGGAGGAGGCGGCGGCGAGGGGGGAGGAGGCGGCGACGGGGGAGGAGGAGGGCGGGGAGGACGGAGGCGGCGGGAAGGAGGAGGCGGCGACGGGGGGAGGAGGCGGCGACGGGGAGGAGGAGGCGGCGACGGGGAGGAGGAGGCGGCGACGGGGAGGAGGAGGCGGCGGCGGGGAGGAGGAGGCGGCGGCGGGGGGAGGAGGCGGCGGCGGCGGGGAGGAGGAGGAGGAGGCGGCGGGGAGGAAGCGGCGGCGGGGGGGAGGGCGGCGAGCGGGGAGGAGGAGGAGCGGCGAGGGGAGAGGAGGCGGGGAGGAGGAGGCGGCGACGGGGAGGAAGCGGCGGCGGCGGGGGGAGGAGGCGGCGGCGGGGGGAGGAGGAGGCGGCGGGGGGGGGAGGAGGCGGCGGGAGGGGGGAGGAGGAGGCGGCGACGGGGAGGAGGAGGCGGCGACGGGGAGGAGGAGGCGGCGACGGGGAGGAGGCGGCGGGGGGGGGGGGAGGAGGCGGCGACGGGGGGGAGGAGGAGGCGGCGGACGGGGAGGAGGAGGCGGCGACGGGGAGGAGGAGGCGGCAGGCGAGGGAGGGAGGACGGCAGGCGCGCGGGGGGAGAGGAGGCGGCGGGGGGGAGGAGGCGGCGGGGAGGGGGAGGAGGCGGCGGCGGGAAGAGAAGGCGGCGACGGGAAGGAGGAAGCGGCGACAGGAGGGGAGAGGAGGCGGCGGGGGGGGGAGGAGGCGGCGGGGGGGGAGGAGGGCGGGGAGGAGGAGGAGGAGGCGGTAGTAGGGAGGAGGAGGCGGCGGGGAGGGGGAGGAGGCGGCGACGGGAAGGAGGAAGCGGCGACAGGGAGGGCGAGGAGGCGGCGGCAGCAGGGAGTAGGTGGGGCGAGGAGGGGGCGGCGTCAGGGAGGAGGAGGCGGCGGGGAGAGGGTGGCGGTGAGGATTCGTGTACAGCAGCAGCAGCCGGACGAAGACCTGCCGGACGCTCCTAATGGCCATCAAGGTGACGGTTGTCCTGAACATTTATGTCATGGAGGCGTTTCAGGGGCCAAACGGAGACCTGTCTGGGATCTCCCAGACCTCTGTGCATCGGTGCATCTGTGCCATAAGACCATAAGACATAGGAGTAGAATTAGGCCACTCGGTCCATCGAGTCTGCTCCGCCATTCAATCATGGCTTATATTTTCTCATCCCCATTCTTCTGCCTTCTCCGATCCTCTTACTAATAGGTTCTTACTAAGAACCTATCTATCTCTGTCTTAAAGACACTCAATGATTTGGCTTCCACAGCCTTCTGTGGAAAGAATTCCATGGATTCACCTTCACCACCCTCTGGCTGTAAAAATTCCTCCTCAACTCTGTTTTAAAAGATCGTCCCTTTAGTCTGAGATGGTGTCCTCTGGTTCTAGTTTTTCGTACAAGTGGAAACATCCTCTCCACATCCACTCTATCCAGACCTCGCAGTATCCTGTAAGTTTCAATAAGATCCCCTCATCCTTCTAAACTCCAACGCGTACAGACCCAGAGTCCTCAACCGCTCCTCAATGAAGACAGGTTCTTCATTCCAGGGATCATTCTTGTGAACCTCCTCTGGGCCCTTTCCAAGGCCAGCACATCCTTCCTTAGATACGGGGCCAAAAACTGCTCACAATACTCCAAATGGGGTCTGATCAGAGCCTTATACGGCCTCAGAAGTACATGCCTGGTCTTGTATTCTAGCCCTCTTGACATGAATGCTAATGTTGCATTTGCCTTCCTAACTGCCGACTGAACCTGCATGTTAACCTTAAGAGAATCGTGAAAAAGGACTCCGAATTCCCTTTGTACTTCTGATTTTCTAAGCATTTCCTCATTTAGAAAATAGTATAAGCCCAAATTCCTCCTTCCAAAGTGCATAACCTCACACCTTTCTAAATTGTATTTCAACTACTTTGCCCTCTCTCCTAGTCTGTCCAAGTCCTTCTGCAGCACCCCTGCTTTCTCAATACTACCTGTCCCTCTACAGATCTTTGTATCTGCAAACTTAGCAACAGTGCCTCCAGTACCTTTTTCCAGATCATTAATGTATATATGATATACCATGATTTATGCCCTTTATGCCTGGGCAGCACAATATGCTCATGTTGTCCAGGCAGCGGGAGTCACTGCAATCACTGGAATGCCTCAGGTCCAGGCCTTGGGGCTGGGGGGGGGGGGGATTGATGGGACATGTTCCCACTGCAGGCACCAGCGCATGTGGGGGTGCCCTTCATCAATTGGAAGGGATTCCATTCCCTCACCGTGCAGGTGGTGTGTGACCACCGGCGGCACATCGTACACGTCGACACCTGGGCAACGTGCACAACGCTTTCTTCTTGTTGGCTCATGGGGTGATGGCTGATGGTGCCTATCTGAAAGCCTCAGACTGATGCAGAAAACCGTTACAACCTTACCCGTGCAGCAACCAGGGGCGACGAGAGGTGCATTGGCATCAAGATCAGCTTCAGGCGAAGCCCTCCAATACACCTGATGTACACATCAGGATGGTCTGTTGCGTGCTTGACAACATCGCACTGCAGAGTGGCAACATGCTGGTGGAGGAGGATCAGTGTGCCTCATCCGACAAGGAGGCTGTGGAGGATGGCCAGGTCAGGACATGGGGCCTTGCCATGCACAGGAGGCCGCACAATGTGTGCTCCGCGGCTGCCTCATACGGGACAACTTGATTGCCTCCAGGTTCACCACCTAGGGGACCTGGCCACCAGCAGCTGTTCCACCCTCGCAACCCCCCCTCCCCCCCCTGCTCCTCCCAACAGCTGCACCACAGCACGGTGGCCCTCGGTCTTCAGCATCAGCAGGTCTGGGCCATGGGATGGAGAATAACGACAACCCATTCTGTGAAGAGTCGTGGTGCTCCGCAATGTCTGATGTCTGACTCCCACTCTGGTGTCACATACCAATGTCCACCCAGGTGATCCCTCTATACGTGCTAGCCATTGTTTCACATGGGCCCACAGTTACTTTCGGTATTGGGGCTGGAGTCTGGGGTGGGTGAGGGGCCGATGATGGGCAATGGATAATGCATCGGGTAGGTCCACCTCAGTCATTTCTCCCCCCCCCCCCCCAATCCCCAACCACACACACACACACACACCCTATGGCAGCACAGTGGTTAGCATAGTTGCTTCACAGCTCCAGGGTCCCTGGTTCGATTCCCGGCTTGGGTCACTGTGTGTGGAGTCTGCACATTCTCCCCATGTGTGCGTGGGTTTCCTCCGGGTGCTCCAGTTTCCTCCCACAGTCCAAAGATGTGCAGGTTAGATGAATTGGCCAGGCTAAATTGCCCGTAGTGTCCATAAAAGGTTTAGGTGGGGAGATGTGGGCTTGGGTGGGGTGCTTTTTCCAAGGGCCAGTGCAGACTCGATGGGCAGAATGGCCTCCTTCTGCACTGTAAATTCTATGAACTAAGGGCATAGGCAGTTTGGAAAGTCAGCGTACAGGTGTTTATTGGTGATAGTGCTATGAAGAATACCTGTTCCCTTGCCCCTAACACTATCCTATGTGCTTCATCCATGCCAACTTAACTGGTGTCTATCTTTTTAGCCTTAGGTGCCCAAACACTCTGTCTATGTGGGTGTCCAGGCAGCACATCAGGAGTGGAGGTGGCCTGCTGTGATTCCCTCCCTGTGACCTGGGTCCCTTTTAGCGGCCGTCCTCGGAAGCGACCGTTTCCACTTCCGGGTGTCACAGCTGGCATGGTGCCACCATGTTCTGCCCGCTGTTCATCGGATGGGCCAGGGACAGGTTAGGCGGGGGGGGGGGGGGGGGGGGGTAGATTCAAAGGGGCTGAAGTGTTACAGCATCTCTCCTGCAGGAGTCACCGGCGTGGTCCCCATCACCACCTCCTCCCTCGGTGTGCCCTTTGGCCCATGTGCCATTCCTTGGGAAGGGGGTGTGACTAGAGCGAGTTCCAGGGGCTCCACCGTCACCTGATGCTGCCAGTTCTGAAGACCTGCTCTCGCTTTGACCAGCGTCCATTCTCACGGCCATGGAGCACATGGACTGTGCCAAGTCCCTCTGGGCCTGTGCCACGTCATTCACTGACCGCCAGGTCTGTTTTTGGGCATTGTGGGCACCTCCTCATGCTCCTGCAGACTGCTGCACTCTTCCAACTGCACCTTCAGGTGCTGGATGGTTGCTGACACCCCCTCATGTAGTCTCCGGCTCGGTGTCCACATCTCCAGGCTTGATGAAAGCGTCCCTTCCAGAAGCACGAGACCCGTCTGGACGTCACTAGTTCCTGGGATAGGGCTGCCATCCACCCGTCCGCCCCCCCCTGATGTACCGCTGCATGTGTATTTTACACACCAGGAAGTCGGCGGTGTCCCTGGGTGGTGTGCTCTGAGGTGTTGCAGGGTTGCGCCAAGGGAGGTGGGACCCTGGACGGTCCTGACAGGAAGGCGGCTGGGGGCAGGGAATAGCAGCCTTGTCGGGAGGTGACCTTGCAAGTCAAAAGACCTGACGCATGGTTAGACCTCAGGTGGGCATGCTATGTGGGGTGGGGTCATGGTTGACTCACGTGCCATAGACTTATTTCAATGCCTCACTTTGTTGTGCCATACCGACCTCCACCTTGGTGACTGCCCACTCTCCCACTCCGCCATCTAGGTCCAACACCCTCTGCTCCATGACAGTAAGGGACCGCAAGTCCGGCGGACCCCCTCCGCTCTTTACCAGCTCCCTGCGGCCGTGGGCTACCTTCTCCTATAGGGACAGATATTACACATTGTGACTTAGACACGGGCAATGCAGGGGCCCGCGGCTGGTGGCCTGTGTGTCTAGGGCAGCCAGCCATGGCCGTCGGTATGGGTGTTGGCATGTGGTGCATGTTAGGATGTGAGGGGGCTGCTGTTGTACTCTTGGGGAAGCATGTGGGGCAGGGGTGGTGCCAGGGGCACTGAGGTGGTGGCTCAGCCCGTCTGGCCAGGGGGTTGCCCATTGTGGGCCAGCACTGCCTACTGGTCCATCTGCTGAGAGCGGCATGGGAGGGGGGAGGTGCAGCAACAGGGGTGTGCCACGGCCATGGTAGTGGTGGTGATTCAGCCTGGCCGCCCCAAGGTGGTTGTGCAGCCTCTTCCGGCACTGCTTCCCAGTCCTAGCAGTGGGGCCCATAGCCTCTGCCACCTGTGCCCTGGCCTGGTTAATGTTGGCAGGTGACAGCCTCCATCCCACCCTGGGGAACAGGGTGTCCCCTTTCTCCTCCACAGCATCCAGCAATGTCTCCGGCTCTGCATCTGCGAATCTTAGGGCCGCTCTCCGGAGTGGCATCTTCTTGGCTGGAATGAGAGTGTGTGGGGAGTGGTGTGCTTGTACACAGCTCCAGCTTGTCAGCATCTTCAGTGTCAATCCCAACTGCAGCAAATCCGATGCCAGTGCCTATTGCAATTTCAGTAGTTCCATGTGGCTAATGGGCCTGCCCATTAGCAGGCCCTGAATTGCTCCAGTAGCCACACCCCATTGTCATCGTAGAAGTCCCATGATTCAGTCCCGGCGCTGCACTTGTCTCTCAACCGGGGAATCCATCCCTAAATGTGCGGGCTCCACCATGAAACCTGGGAAATGTGAGATGAGTAACTCTCTTCCTGATTACCCAAAGCCTGTCCATCATCTTCAAAGATACAAGTCAGGAATGTGATCAAATACTCTCCACTTGTCTGGATGAGTAGAGCTCCAACAACACTTGAAGTTCAATTCAGGACAAAGCTTGGTTGGTACCCCATCCACTGTTTCATATACCACCAAGCCACCTTCTAGAGCATTTGCCAAACCCACAACCTCTACCACCTATGACAAGGGCAGCAGATGCAAGTTCCCCCTGCAAGTGAAAAACCGCCCTGGCTTGGAACAATTATCACTCTTCCTTTTCAGTCGTTGGGATGAAATAGTGAACCTCCCTTCCTAACGACACTGCAGCTGTTCCCGCACCACATCGACTGCAGCAATTCAGGACAGCTCACCCACACCTTCTCAAGGGCCAGCAATACCCAGAACCTACAGAAGAATTACAAAAAATACGAGTTACAACACAGGTGAGAAGGGTTGAAATGGCTCTTCTCTATTCAACCTCCTCGGTTGGTCACAACGACGGTTTAAGTTTCTTTTCTTTTCTTTTCCCAAATCGAAATGTGTTCAACCACGTAACCGAAACTAGGCTTTCTGGAGTCAGAAAGAGCAAATTTATTCAGCACTAAATTAAAGGGAATTTTTTGTTGAAAAAGGGCATTGGACGGGATTCTCCATTAGCAAAAATCGGGAAATGCGATTGGGCAGAGAACAGCTTCCGACACTAAACTCACAGCAGGCTCCGATTTGATGCCAAATCGCGATTCTCCGTCACCTCAAAAATGGAGTCGATGCATTTCACTCCATACGTACAGTAGGCACCGTTTGCATATCATTAGCGGGCCTGACCCGGTACTCTGCGATTCTCAAGCAGAACCACTGCCATCTGTTAGGCTGGGATAAGTGTGTGTAAGGATTGTAATGTGTCAGTGCAGCTGTAGCTCGTCAGCCTCCTGAAAGTCAATCATGGACCCGGCGAATCCTACACCATTTTTCATTGGAATCGTTGTGTTCCATGCGGTGCTAGCTCCTCCATAGTTGCTGAATCAACCCAGGTGCAGCACCGATTTTTCTGTCGTAAAAGTCCACGGATTCTCCATTGGCGCCAACGTTTAAGTCTCAGAAACGGAGAATCCTGCCCATTATCTTTCATTCAGTCACACATATATCAGAAATAAGGGAAGTTAGAGTCCAATAAAATAAAAGGTTAAAAGAATATATAGTTAAATGAACTGAGTACTCTAAATTTATTAAAAAGAAAAAGAATATATAGTTAAGTATCCTTTGATTATCCTGGAGGCATAGATTTTTTAACATTGTGGTAGATCTGGTTTTGTGGATGCGGTCAAATGTAGAACATCTTGCAATTATTACAAGAACTCAGTTCGCTAGTAGATTTCTGGTAAAGTTGGCTTCAGCACTGGGAAATACACTTCCAAAAGAGTGAGAGAACCCAGCTTTCAGACTACTTCCTCTGCTGAAGTTTTTCTTGCAATTTCTCTGCAGTGGCTGCAGCTTGGCGTTGAAATAGTTCATCCATTGTGTTTCCAAGAGGATGTAGGTGCTTCTGTCTTTGGCAGCCATTGTTTTAATAACAGTAATTTGCACTTTAATCTCTCTTCCTGGGACAGTTACAAGTTTCGATGGGTCTCCATCTGATGTGAAATGTCTCTCTCTTCACAATCCCAAGTGTGGTTTATTTGTTTTTCACCTTAGAAGACTGTCTCATTTCAAATGGCAAAATATCCGACCAGTTGAAAGTAAAAAATAAATCATTTTCAAAAATAAAGGAGCATAGCTTTGTGATAACAGCCATGACCAACTTAGTTTATCCAAACAGCCAATTATCATCTTGTAATGATGCATTATAAAGTCCAGTGTGTTCTCTTAATTAATTTAAGGAAGTTGACTTGGAACTCGGGCACAATAAATTATTTCACAATGAAAGGGGATTGGACACCTTTTATCTTTGTTCATGGGATGTGGGTGTTGATGGCTGAGCCAGCTGCCATTCCTAAGCGCAATTAAGAGTCAACCATATTGCTGTGGACCTGGAATACATGGAGGCCAGGGAAGGACGACTAATGTACTTCAGGGAAACAGATCTGTGAGACAGATGGATTTTTACGACAATGGTTTCAGGGTCATCGTTAGACTTTTAAATTCCGGATTTTTATTTAATAATTATTTCACCATCTACCCCTGGAATGATTCGAACTCACACAGCATTACCCTGGGTCTCTGGTGTACTAGTCCAGCAATCCACTACACCACTGCTTTGAAGTAAATAAACTTGCAGGGCTATGGGGGTAGGCCAGAGTGGACTCACTCCACGGAATGGCTTCCTACTGTGATGGGCATAATCGTCTCCTTCTGTAATCTAACGATTTTATGACTCTTAACTACTCTTCCAGCATTTATAGGGAGGCAGTGGCCTAGTGGTATTGTCACTGGATTAGTAGTCCAGAGACTGAAGGTAATGCTCCGGGGACATGCGTTCAAATCCCAACAGGGCAGAAGGTAGAATTTGAATTCAGTAAAAATCTGGAATTAAAAGCCTAATGACGACCATGAAACCATCTGGTTCACTAATGTTCTTCAGGGAAGGAAATTTGTCTTGGTTTGGCCTACGTGTGACTCCAGGCCCACAGCAATGTGGTTGACTCTTTAGTGCCCTCAGTGATGGGCAATAAATGCTGGCCAGGCCAGCGCTCCCACATCCCATGAACCAATTTTTAAAAATTATCATCTGTCTCTTGCAACTTTAAAAAAAATAACTGACTTAGCAGCAAAACTTTCATAATTTTCCCTCTGTTAAGTGTCACAAATGAAATTAATGATTTTGCAATACATGGGTAAAGAAAGAAAATGCTATATTTTTTTGTTATAAATCTATAAGATTTATTTTAACTTGAATGAATAATAAAACAGTATTTGAATAATTAATTTCAAGTGAAGGAACAATGCAAAGGAATGTATTTTTTTCAGTTATTTGATAGGTGATTATTCGTTGACTACTTTAATAACAGTGCGAAAATAGTTTCAGGTGATTTTACTGAAATATAAATGTTTAATGATCCCGAGGCATCGTGCCCTATAGCCACTAAATAGTACAGATTTACTAATTATTTATAGAATCCCTACAATGCAGAAGGCCATTTGGCCCAGTGAGTCTGCACCAACCCTCCAAAGAGCACCCTACCTTGGTCCACTGCTCTGACCTTCCCGCCCTATCCGCATGACCCTGCAACCTAATCTGCACATCCATGGGCAGTAAAGGGTAATTTTACCATGGTCAATGCACTAACCTGCATATTTTTGGACTGTGGGAGGAAACCAGATCACCCGGAGGAAACCCACACGGGGAAAATATGCAAACTCCACACTGACAGTCATCAAGGCCAGAATTGAACCCAGGTCCCTGGTGCTGTGAGGCAGCAGTGCTAACCACTGAGCCACCATGGTGCCTGTACATTACATATCTTGAAATGAAACTAAGATTCGCCGCCACTACTCTGAATGCCATCTCTACTTGGAGAACGAACTGAGTATGTATATAACAGTCGCTCTACGTATTTTCACATATGTGGGCACGATCTAATGGAAAGGTTTGTGTGTCATATGTGGCGGGTTTTGCTGGGAGTTTCCCGCCAGCTCTTTCAGCGAGTTCCCCACCACTGTATAACGACATTTAGTCACTTTTTGGGCCCTGGGGAGTTGCTCATTGGTTCAACCCACACTTAGATTTTTTTTCATGCATTTTCATCATCACTGGGGAGCTGAACTTCGATCAGGCCGCCATTTTGAAAGGGTGCCCCGATCTTTAAGTGAGCTTGTGGGTGCCTCACACCCCTCACCCATGGGCAATGTCGCCCCCCCCACACACACATGGGCATTATCCCACATCCACCCAAGTGAGGACACCACAATGGGGCCCTTAGGGGGGGTCCCCCTCTTCAGGCCTTCCCTACCCACTCTTACAGGCCCAACCTCTCAGAGGACCCCTCCTATCTCATCTTCCCCCCTCCACCCTCCTTTCATGGGCATGGCCTCCCTCAGGCTCTGACCCTTGGCAGTGCCATCCTGGCACCCAGGCACTAGCACCCTAGCATTGCCAACCAGGCACAAAGGCAGTGCCAAAGTGGCGGTGCCAAAGTGGCAGTGCCAAGGTGCCCATGTTCAAGGGAGAGGGCCAGGGGGCCACTCTGCCTTATCCCTGGCCACCTCGGGGCCTATGATGGTCTGGGAGAACCCCTGGGTGCCGTTCCGCCTGGTCCACATTTGCGTGGTCCTGTACTGAACAGCATCTGACTGCAACCTCCCTGGCGGGAGGCCAGTAGATACCAGGTAAACGCACCCAAGTATGTTTATACCCTACTTGGGCGCGTGCCGTTTGCTCACTCCCACTTTGGGCAAGATTCTGATTCAGATGCCTTGCGAGATCTAAAGGCGTAATGGCTGCTGGGGAGCCCACAGGAGGCTTCTGCCGGCATCTTCCTTTCCAGAACTGCAGAACCTTGATGTAACAAATTCCACATCCTACGGGGAACTTGCCAAGCAACACACACTACGATTTGTTTTTCCTTGCCCGCACTGGCACACTCTTCATCTTTCATGTAACACCGTCATATCAATGAGATAGCCTCCTAACATTGAGAGAAAAATAATGTTATGTAAAACTATTACTAAAGTCAGCAATTGCAAACTTAATTCTAATACTTCAGCAGCAAGGACAATTTAATAACTACTGACAGAAATACAGTTATTGCTTCCATGTGTTTGTTTTTGCTTAGATTATAGTTATGAAGAAAATGGAACTTTTCCCCATAAATAGGTGTGGTTCATTTAGGTTTTCAAAATCGTGTAATATTTTACGGTGGTAAAATAGTTTTCACTGGGTAATGAATTAAGGGAGGCACTAAACATAGGATAGACACTAAAAGAATGAAGGGGTAGGAAAACAAGAATAGCTCTTTCAAGGAACTGAAACCAAAACCATGAGCCAAATTACCTTTTTTGTTTATAAATTTAGAGTACCCAATTTTTTTTTCCCAATTAAGGGGCAATTTAGCGTGTTCAATCCACCTAGCCTGCACATCTTTGGGTTGCGTGGCGAAACCCATGCAAACACGGGGAGAATGTGCAAACTCCACACGGACAGTGACCCAGAGCTGGGATTGAACCTGGGACCTCGGCGCCGTGAGGCAACAGGGCTAACCCACTGCACCACTGTGCTGCCCTCAAATGACCTTTTTCTGTACTAAATGATTTTCTATGATGACAACATGGAGCCTTCATCACAAGTGACTTTCAGGGCTTTATCGTCACTGAAAAGGGAATTGAAAATGAAATGAAAATCGCTTATTGTCACAAGTAGCTTCAATGAAGTTACTGTGAAAAGCCCCTAGTAGCCACATTCCGGCGCCTGTTCGGGCTGGCTGGTACGGGAATTGAACCTGCGCTGCTGGCAAAAGGAAGAATATTAACAGAAATCCAAAAAGAGGCAAATGGGATTAGAGTGGACAGCTCCAGAAGAAGAACCAGCACCACCAAAAGAATGAACAGCAAAACAGTTGTCTTCAAGTGCTGTAACTACAAAACAATTTTATCACTGGACAACTCTAAACTTCAAATGTTCTTGAATCATTTCAAGATTCTTTACCTTGAGGAAAATTTGTGAAGTGATGGAACATTGTCAACCTCAGCTAAATGAGTCAAACATAACCTTTTGAATAAGACACCAACAATCTGATCCTAAGTTCTATCCATTCTACCAAGTTCTATCTTACAAGTTCCCAAATCTTTTCCCCATTGGAGTTTCCTTGCCTCATTTCTCCATTTGTTCTAGACGCAATTGATTAATAAAAGAATTGCTGTGATTAATCATGGAACTACCAGAATGGCATAAGTGAACTAGATGGACCCTGGAACTTTTCTTATCTACCACAAACCCAACTTGTACCTCAGGAAAAACAAACATTATGCCACAGGTCTCAGGATTTTAAAAGGGCATGGGAATTGAAGACTACACTGCATACCTGCAAATGTTTTTTATGCATGTATATCATATAATTTCTCCAGAACCAATCACACTGTTTTAAAAGTTCATAATTACACTTGGAACCACCCTGGAGTACAGTTTCATGTAATTAGTTCAGAATCTAGCACAAGATCTTAATATGATTAAGACATTGAAAATCAATATGGAAAGAGTCTAATTGGATGAGGTTTTGTATCAGCATTGTTTAATCCAGAGGGTTTACACCAGACACTTGAAAATTATACCATGTTCATACCAATACATATCTGGTGATAAAAGCATATCAAGCATCAACAGTTTTGAAAACCATTTTCACTGTGTACCTGGAGATGGAAATTTTAAAACTTAACTGTGAACTAGATGCACTGAACGTTGCAGTACATAGGAGAAATCTGTTATTCAAAAAGGAAACTACTGACTGAAGCATTTCTCTCTTAAGCTGTAATAAACAAATGTTTTGGAATCTTATATCATCATAACTCACTTAAGATTGCATGTAGATTTCACGATACAAATGTGTAACTACATGAAGCTATGATTATTTTAAATCAATATAAATATCAGTAAAATACATCTGCATAAACCAAAATTCAAACATACTTAATTCTAACCACAAATGCATCACATTTGTCAATTCAATAAATGTTTGACTTTAGAAAAAATACCAGTGAAAGTTTCTGCACTGTGCTGTCCCAGCAACACATGCAACTTTAGGAAACAAAGCTTCACTTTGCTTACAGTAAATGCTAACTTTGCTATATATTAACTTACTGATGGACAAGATTGCAGAAAACAAGCAAAGACAATGCATTTTACAGAACTCCTTGGCACATCTCTTCAACGTTACAAACTCAA
Organism: Scyliorhinus canicula; assembly: GCF_902713615.1. Lineage (NCBI taxonomy): Eukaryota > Metazoa > Chordata > Chondrichthyes > Carcharhiniformes > Scyliorhinidae > Scyliorhinus > Scyliorhinus canicula. Next base: position 173,158,864 of record NC_052150.1, read on the forward strand.
GAATTTAAATCTGATTGACTTATGTAGTCTTTAAGAAATCAATCTGTGAGTTTAGTACCTAGGGACAACATATGATGTGGTACTTAACTATCCTAAATGAGAAGGTTACTAGTCAGATCACCTACCTGCACTGTATAAGCTGATCCTAGCCAGGGCTGATATTCATCTCAGTATTTTTCAGCGAAGGACAGGAATCAGCGCTATGACTCCAGTCCCGCTCACTATGCAGAAAGTCACACTGGAAGTACGCATGTGCATAGTGACCAAGGACAGGTACAGATGTGACCCAGCTACAATTAACACCAATACTCGGGTTAAGTTCATGTATGAAGAATGGTCATTTAGGCAAGGTACTGAAGAACTGCTATCACCCTTTGAGCAGAATAGGATGACACAACATGGTTCAATAGAGATGGGGATGAAAACAAAGCAAGAAGAGAAAAAAGCTGATTCAAATTGATCTCCGTAATTAAGATCTTAATTTGCACTCAAATTTTACATAGTCTCAAAATATCCTGTTGTATCTTAGTATATTATAAATAATTAATCAATTAAAATTGCTAGAATCAAAACTCTTATCAACAATATGCAAAGAAAATGAATACAAATTTAAAACCAATACAGAGATGTGTGGGGAACTGGGATACAGAATATCAGCTTCTTACAAATAAATTTAAAACTATCCAGATGTGCAAGGCATTGACAAATTGAATTCTAAAATATGAATTATCTGATTATTCTGTAGGAGATGGTGGCACATAGATTTTTTTTTTAATTAAGGCACATGACATTGGCAAAAACAGAAAGCTGAGGTAAGTTATAAGCAACTAGGCTCCAAGTTTACACAATGTATTTGTCCATGGCACATTACTGCTTCTGGAGGGAGACCAGTGCTTTATAAGTACCATTTTCAGTCAGCTTTTGGCTTGTTTCCGCTTCATAACCAGTTCCGCCAATAGTTTGTATCTGATTATGCATTCTTCCTGCAGAACAATAAAAACATTGACAATAAGACTAATGGTATTTTATGACAAGTTGCAGCTACAAGTTACCTTTCAACACATAAAAATAATGGCAGGAAGTTTGCAAAGAAGAAAAAATAGTTACTGAGAACTAAAGGATGAAATGTGAAAACGTGCAAAAAGCTAAAAAGCGGGAGGCTAAAAAGTAATTCCAGGTATGGGGCCGAAAAGGCAAGTAGGTAACTTTGCTCTTCTGCTGCTGAAGCCCTCAGCCATACCTTTGCTACCTCTGGACTATTGCTACACACTCCTGGCTCCACGGCCTTGCACTTTCCCTATTTACATAATCTGCTCCAGTCATACAACCGTTCAAGATTTCTGCTCTTCTAATTCTGGCCATTTGCTCATCGTAGACTTCAATCCCTCCATCACTGGCAGTCATGCATTCAGCTGCCAAGGTAATAAGTTCTGGAGTTACCTTCTACCTTCATTCTCACCTTTAAAGACATTCCTTAAAACCTACATCTTTGACGATGCATCTGCCCTAATATTTAATGTGACCCAGTCTCAAATTTTGTTTGATAATTCTCCTGTGAAGCACCTTTAGCACACTAACGGCACTATAATGTTTTAATTACAAATGATTTGCTTAGTTCAGGTACATCATCATTTTGGTCCTTTAGCTTACCTTTGGAATTAGAACATAGGGAAGTAGCACCAGAGAACAGATTTAAATTAGTGAAAAGTATGAAATAAAAAGTATACAAATTAAGTATCATGAAAAGTCTGTCTATAATAATCTACTAGGTAAATAAAGTCAAAGACACAAAGGCTATTCAAAATGCAGCTGGATGCAAGTCAAGGTGCGAAACAAGGTGAAGCCCCAAAGCAATGGAATTCAATAGGCAAATAGCTGTTACTATCTTTCACCTTAACATACGAGAATTAAATCAATTTGAGCCTACAAATTGGGCCAGGCCACCGTGTGGGCACCCCCACCCGAGGAGCCCGCCAGACAGCCAACAAGCCAGGTCCCGCCAGGATGGACCATGTCCATTTCACAGTGGTGGGACTGGCCGAAAACGGGCGGCCGCTCGGCCCATCGGGGCTTTGAGAATTACCGGGGGCACCGCTGCCAATGGCCCCTGACCGGCACGCGTGATCTCCGCCCCCGCCCTAAAACCGCCCCCCGGAGAATTCGGCAGCTGGTGTCGGAGCAGCGGGGCGGGATTCACACTGCCCCCCCCCCCCCCCCGCCGATTCTCCTACCCCGGCGGAGGGTTGGAGAATCCCACCCCCCCCCCCCCCCCCCCCCCCCCGGTGTCTACGTGAGTTTCCTCCGAGTGCGCTGGTTTCCTCCCACAGTCAAAAGATATGCATGTCAGGTGAATTGGCCATGCTAAATTACCCCTTAGTGTCCTGGGACGTGCAAGCTAGGTTACAGGTATAGGGTGGAATGGTTTGGTGCAGACTCGATGGGCCGAATGGCCTCCTTCTGCACTGTAGGGATTCTATGAATATCTGGCAACAATCTTAGAAGCTTTTGAGTAAATGCAATTGCAGGAAACCAGTATATCAGGCTGTGTAAATTGGGTGCAGACCAGCAGCAATCTTGCCTGCAATTGCTGCAGGAAATTTCCAGCAAAGTGAAGTGTGAAGCAGCATTTGTTGGACTCGTCTCCTCCACCCAGGATGTTCAATGCAGAGAAATCCTTTAACAGTGACTTGGTTTTCTTGACGATAAATGTGAAAATCCAGCTATTCGAATTCAGCACAAGTCTCAAGTTATTTCTGGTAGGTTTAGATTGCAGTCTAATAAAACAGGATTTTAGGCAGGCCCCTCAGTCCTGTCAAATGCACAGTCTGTGCCATGTGCAAAATCCAGGATGCCTCTCATGTCCTGGATGACCAAATGCTCAGAAGAGTATAGCAGCTGAAGAGTTCCAAGTTCCAGGTTTCCGAGCTTGGACAGCAGTGCATCGACACAGCTGAGAGCAACACAGTGGGTGCATTTCAAGGGGTGGTCACCCCATAGCTTAAGAGTGCGCAGGCAGACAGGGAATAGGTGACTGCCCGGAAGATAGCTCAGGAGAACCAAGCGTACACCTTGCTCTCTAATTTGGATTCAATTCTGAATACTAATGAGGGGCAATGGTTCATATCCAAGCCCATGATATAATGGGCGGCTCAGCTGTACAGGGGAGAGGAGGCATTTCAGAATAACAATAGTAATAATGGACACAGTAGTTAGGGAAACATACAGGTATTTCCATGGTCACAGACAAAGATTCCAGAATGGTATGTTGCCTCCCTCCTCTCATGGTCAATGAAACATACCAACCTGCAAATTAGGTGCAAGAGTAGGTCATTCAACCTCTCGGGCCTGCTCCGCCATTCAGTATGATCATGATTGATTGGTTTGTGGCCTCAATGCCACTCACTGTACTACCTGTCCCCAATACCCATGTTAGTCAAGTATATATCTACTTATGCCTTAAACATATGCAAAGACCCTATCTACCCCTCGCTTAGGATTCAAATTTCACAGACTCATGATCAGAAAAAAATTCTTCTCATCTCGGTCTTCAATGCGAGACTCCTTATTTTTAAACTGTGTCCTCTATTCTAGTTCTCCCACAACGTCCTCGCAATGTCCACCCCGTCAAGTCTCCCTCAGGATCTTGTATGCTTCAATAAGGCCACCTCTCATTACTCTAAACTCCATTGGATATATGCCCAACCTTTCCTCATAAGGTAACCCTTCATCCCAAGAATCAGTCACGTGAACCTTCTGAAGTGTTTCTAATACCAATATATCTCCTCTTAAACAACACGATCAAAACTATAGACAGTACTCCAGGTGTGGTCTTACTAATGCCCTGTACAACTGTAGAAATCCCTATTTTTATATTCCATGCCCCTTGCAATAAATGAAAAATCCCATTTGCCTTCCTCATCACTTGCTGTACCTGCAGACTAGCTTTTTGTGACTCATTTACTAAGACATCCAGATTCCTCTGTACCTCAGAGTTCTGCAATCTTTCTCGATTTAAATAATATACTGCTTTTCTATTCTTCCCACCAAACTTTTCCACTTGTCACTGAGTGGCAAGACATTGAACAGCCAGCGGTTGTGACATTGGTATCAATGACATAGGTCAAAAAAAGCAATGAGGTAATGCAGGAAGATTCTAAGGAACTAGAAAAATACCGAATGAAGTAGCAATCTCTGGATTACTTTTGGTGCCAGTTGCTAGTGTGAATGCAGATCAAGGAGGATAGAGCAGATGAATGCGTAACTGGTGGGATGGTGCAGGAGGAAGAGATTTGTTGGGACCTATTTTAAGGGAGGCGGAACTAGTACCAGCCTGATAGGTTGCAATACAAGAAGGTCAGGACCAACCTTGTTGTGCAGAGATTTGTTAGTGCCGTAGGAAAGGGTTTAAACCAGTTTGGCAGGGAGATGAGAATCTGAGCACAGCTTCAGAAGAGAGTGAAGCAAAACTGAAGGCAGAAAATTTGTAAATGAGCACTGACGCCAGAGGAAAAAAATGCTGGAAAACAGACGACAAAGGAGTCTGGCATTGCTCAATAATGTATATATACACAAGAAGTCTTGAACAAGAGAGGTGAGCTGAGGGCACAGATTTACACAAGTATAATATAAGCCATATTTCAGTAATATCTAAAGAAGGAAAGGAATGATAGATCACCAGCCATGCTTACAGGGTTTACAGACAAGATAGAGGGGGAAATAAAGAAGGGGGAGGAAACTGAAATATTATTTAAAAAGAAACAATTACAGTGGAGGAGGATGATATGTCAGGATGATCCTCAAATGAGGCCATGTGGGCTGAACTGAAGAATGAAGAAGTGGTACTCAGACTGTTAGGAACATACCATAGATCCCCCAACAGTCAGGAGGGGATAGAAAAGCAAATATGCAGACAAAGGTGTACAAGATCCTGGCTACAAAAGCAGGGACTTTATGGTGAACTTTGACAACACACTGGTTCAACATCAACAGAATTGTGTCTAACTCTGAGCACCACACATTACGAAGGAAGTGAAAGTGATGCAGGAAAGATTTATAAGAATGGTCCCAGAGATTTTTTTTTTTTTTAAATTTAGATTAAATTTAGAAAGTAAGTTGAGGCTGGATAGCTCTTTCTCAGACGGCACAACTGAATGGCTTCTTCCTGTGCCGTAAGTATATATGACTTTATGCGAAACCCCCAAACACCTAAAGACCAGGAAGTAAGGAGTACCAAAACAGTGCACTATGATCCATATTAATGTAGGGACAGGATTCCAGATTCTCATCAGCATTCTGGGAAGAACCCTTGAAACGGGATATTTAAATACTCGGTCATAACTTTGCTGATAGGCGGCACGGTGGCGCAGTGGTTAGCACTGCTGGCCCACAGCACCGAGAACCCGGGTCCAATCCCACCCCCGGGTTACTGTCTGTGTGGAGTTTGGACATTCTCCTATTGTCTGCGTGGGTCTCACTCCCACAACACAAAGATGCGCAGGGTAGGTCGATGGGCCATGCTAAAATTGACCCTTAATTAAAAAAATAACTTTGTTGACCTCCACTTAGCAAATGAAAAACACGGGACTAAATTGTGCGGCGCTTCCTGCCGGCGGGATGTTCTGGTCCCGGCGATGGCCACCGATGGCGATGGGTTCCCCAGCAGCAGAGGTTACGAGCACACAAAACGCCATAGACCACTGCTGGAAAACATTGGGGGGGGGGGGGGGGGGGGGGGGGAGAGATGGTGAAGGGAAAATCCCATCCATGACAAATGAGAACATTCCAGAAATTGTGATGCAGTTTATTTGCGCAATTTCCACCCATTTCTAAGTGCATAGAACAACACTGTAAACTCAGAATTAGTCAGGCGATAACAATAATAGGTGATGGTGATAAATCATAATGACAGATTAGGATGCTCTCGGACAAGTTTTTAAATCACGTAGTTTTTAATTAAGAATCTTTATTGTCAGAAGTAGGCTTACATTAACACTGCAATTAAGTTACTGTGAGAAGTCCCTTATCGCACATCCCGGCACCTGTTTGGGTACACTGAGGGAGAATTCAGAATGTCCAAATTACCTAACAGCACGTCTTTCAGGACTTGTGGGAGGAAACCGGAGTACCAGGAGGAAACCCACACAGACACAGGGAGAACGTGCAGACTCCGCACAGTGACCCAAGCCGGGAATCAAACCCGGGACCCTGGCGCTGTGAAGTGCTAACCACTGGGCTACCGTGCCGCCGCTTACCGTTGTAAGTGAAGTAGTACAGAAACTACAACCTGCAGTTGATAACATGGCCAAACTTGATATGGGCATTGGATGTCCAGGGTATTTTTTCCCACAGCACTAATAGTTTTTTAAAAAACTGAATTTAGAATAACCAATTCTTTTTTTTTCCCCAATTAGGGGCAATTTAGCGTGGCCAATCCACCTACCCTGCAAATCTTTGGGTTGCGGGGGTGAGACCCACGCAGACACGGGGAGAATGTGCAAACTTCACTCGGACATTGACCCAGGGCTGGGATCGAACCCGGGTCCTCAGCGCCTTGAGGCAGCAGCTAACCACGGCACCAACGTTCCACCCAATAGTTTATTTATATCCAAAATGAATTAGATGCATGCCTTCCGCTACCCCCACTCCAACTTTTGTTTCTTGCCGATTTCACCATGTGCCCCGTTCAACCCAGGCACCTGTCACTGTTTTCATCAGCTAGTCCCCATAAGGCATGCAAAAGCATGCTGGTAAAAATCTTCAAGTGTTTTTCCTCCTCCACTTACAATGCCTTCCTTTTGTTAGCACAATGGAAGTAACTACTTCAACACAAATGCCTGTCAAACCTTTGAACCTCCATTCCATGGCATCATACTTTAATCCACATACACATTCTTGTAAAATCTTATGATGGGTCCATCATTTTCCAATTTGGATGACAATCTATGCTACTGCACATGGCGGTGATGGTGTGGGGAGGGAAGGAGTCAGATTAAATTACTATCCTTGCAGTTTGAACTGTTATATTTGAATGAACATTTTACAAGTTGGTAAGATCCTTGTCTTGAAAACTGCCCCATCTCCGCAGTCCTTGAACAAGTTGCCGACTTCCAAATCTTTGCCCATCTGTCCTGCAACGCCATATTTAAATCAATTCAATCAGATCAGGCGTATTAAATTATCAAAATATGTGATATCTTTCAAATTATTAGACAATAAAAAGAACCAATATTAGCCATAACTGTAGTGACAGATTGTGAGCCAGCTTTATTAGTACAATGGATCTAGGTTTTCTATTAATAGAGAAACATTACCTTTGTTTTTCCTGGTACACATTTTGCTATTTTGTCCCAGCGTTCAGAAGTCCCCTTCGGATACTGTTGTAAGGCTAATTCAAGTAGTTTTTGTTGATTTTGGTTCCACAGTTCAGCACTTTCTTCTGAAGATCGAATCTTCCCTTTCCTTTTCTTCTCCTCATCACTATCATCATCCAGTTCCGTGTTATCAAAGTCCCTCTGACGTCTTCCTTTTAGTTTTTGTTCAATTTCTTCGTGGATCATAAGAGTTGGCTCTGACGTTTTTGCAGTTTTCCGTTTCCGTGGCCTGGTTTCTGTGGACAGTGCCTCTGTGTAATTATCTTGATCATCCCCATTTTCAAACTCGTGTTCTCCTTCAACCTCCTCATCTCTTTTAGTGATTATGTCGTCAGGAAGAACTGCTTCACGTTTAGCACTCTTTGCAGTCTGGGACACAGATTTCAGATCCAATATTTTTACCGTTCCTGTTTAAAAAAGAACATTTGGGTTGATGTTGCGCATGTTGTTCAATGTTTACCACAGTTTGGATTTACAGCAGAACATATTTGTGAACAAATCTATCCATTTATATATGTTTACGTAGGTAAATACAAGATTAACCATGTCCTTCCGACTTTGAAGGAACGGAAGCACTTGCATAGAAACAATCATTGCCATCATGCCATGAAACCTATGGGTGAGGGGCCAACCAGGAGAGCTTTGAAGGAGTCAAGTCAGGAGGTTACATAGCCTGTAAGGATTTCGGTTGTAGATGTGGCTGAGGCCAGGAAAGTTACAGAAGTTGCAGACAGAGAAGTGATAGTGCTGGAACGGATGGGAGATCAGAAGCTCAGGTCAGGGTCATACTGTATGCCGAGATTGCAACCAATCTAGTTCAACCAGACACATCAGCCAAATCAACTGAATTGTGTGGCAAGGCTCCAGAGTTGATGGCAGTGGTTTAAAAAAATGCTTTTTACCTTCCCAAACTTTAACTGGAGAAAAGAGAGGTGCATCCGAGTCTGATAACAGGGATTCGGTGGAAGCATCAACAGAGCTGGGTGTTGTCAGCTTACCAGTGGTGGTTGACCATTATCGTTCAATTATTTCACAAAAGAGCAACACGGTAGCATGGTGGTTAGCATAAATGCTTCACAGCTCCAGGGTCCCAGGTTCGATTCCCGGCTGGGTCACTGTCTGTGTGGAGTCTGCACGTCCTCCCCGTGTGTGCGTGGGTTTCCTCCGGGTGCTCCAGTTTCCTCCCACAGTCCAAAGATGTGCTGGTTAGGTGGATTGGCCATGCTAAATTGCCCGTAGTGTCCTAAAAAGTAAGGTTAAGGGGGGGGTTGTTGGGTTACGGGTAGATACGTGGGTTTGAGTAGGGTAATCATTGCTCGGCACAACATCGAGGGCCGAAGGGCCTGTTCTGTGCTGTACTGTTCTATGTTCTATAGAGCAGCATGATGATAACTAAGAGGATGGGGGCCAAGGTTAAATCATTGGGGTTTCCGGAGGTAACAGTAGCTGTGGGGAGAGAAGCATGCTGAAGATTCTCTGTCTATAGTGGCATAACAAAACACTGGAATATAACAAGGGCAATACCATTGAGCAAGACAATGGGGAAGAGCAGTTGCAGGAGTATAGTGTGTTCAACCATGTTAATGCCTCTTGGCCTGTCTGCGGCCAAAGTGCACAAAGGAGTCAAAGAAGATGCAATTTGTGATTTTAAGCAGATCCATTTCAGTACTGCGGCAAAGGCAAAAATCTGATTGGATAGATTTAAATATGCCATTGCAGGACAGATGGGCAAAAATTTGGAAGTCGACAACTTGAACAAGGACTGCGGATGTAGGGCAGTTTTCAAGTCAAAGAGACAAGGCTGGGTTTGTTTAAAGAGAAGGGATGGTGAAGGAAATTTCAAATTGTAATCTCCAGGTGTGGCCTCACCAACACCCTATACATTTAGAGTAAAACATCCCTATTCTTATGCTCAAATCCTCCTGCTAGGAAGGCCAGCATACAATTTGCCTTCTTTATTGCCTGCTTAACCTGCGTGCTTACTTTCAGCGACTGATGCACGAGGACACCAAGGTCTCGCTGAGTATCCACCTCTCTCAATTTACCTCATTTAAATAATAATCTGCCTTCCTATTTTTGCTACCGAAGCGAATAGCCTCATATGTATCCATCTGTGGAGAGGAACATCGACACAGCCGCAACCTAGAAGAACCTAGAGACGATAGGGCCTCCATGGTCCTTGGGTGTCGGACCCTCGCCGCAGCCTGCCTTCCATCCTCTGGTTCCTCCTTGGGCTTGTCCTCCAGCACCTCCTAGACCACCTCCTCCTCCCCCTCAGATGAGCCCACATGTCCCTCTGCTGCCTCCTCCAGCAGGTCACCCCAATGCTGTGCCAGATTGTGGAGGGAACAACAGACCATCACAAAGCGGGAGGCAATCAGACGGTCAAGGCATCGGAACCACATTTTCCACAGCCCGGTGCACTGCGGAATGACAACACGGGTGGCAACGATGGCCTTATTTTATCCGGTCTCCACCCTGGGCTCAGGCCTCCGCACCAGCGTCATCAGCCATGTCCTCAGCAGGTATCCCTTATCCCCCATGAGTCAACCCGTCATCCTGGGGTGGTCCTCAAAGACACTAGGGATCTCAAGAGTTCCCCAGGATGTAGCTGTCATGCACGCTCCCTGGGTAGCAGGCACACACGTGCATGATTCTAAGGCAGTGTTCGCATAGGATCTGAACATCCCCAGAGTGGAGCCCCTTCCTGTTAATATATTGGAATGACCAATAATGCTTGTGCACTTTGGGCCATTGCTGGCCTCCCCTTCCGGCACCCTCCTCAGCCTGATGGGTGATCGGTAGCCTCCTGCACATGGGATGCCACCTCCAGCCTGCGTTGTTGTTCCTGTTTCTATAGTGTCTGCCCGCCTCGGGTGCCACAAGCACATTGAGGGCAGGCTTTGCGCGGTCAGGACCAGCAAACATTGTTTTATCTGAAAGGAATCAGAGAAGGAGATAGACCAACAATCAGTTGGGGCATCCATCCTGGGACTCTCAAATACTCCAAGCCACCCTTACAATGACTGTCCTGTCTTCTTTCAGAATGCCAACCACCAAGCCAGTTGTGCTGACACTCATCCTGCGGTCAGATCAGGAGTCCATAGACCTCAAACCACTGCCGGGAACATTAGGGAGAACGTGATCAGCTGCCCGCCACTCATCCACACACTTACCCCTTGGCTACGAGATGATCCTCCATGTTGAAGCCCTGCTCTTTAGTTTTTGATTGTTGGCAGCTGCCTCTATGGTGCTGATGCTCCTGGAGTTCAGGCACACTTTTCATTCATCAAGTTTGCTGGACATGCAGTGCGCTAATCAGCCTCCAAGACATGGCACCTGTGCCTTTGAGGAGGCACTTGAGAGTTGAGGAGAGTGAAGTCCTCATTTGAAATAGCCTTCAGCTGTGAAGCTAGAGGCTGCTCACAGTCAAAGAAGGTGAAACTGATTTTAGGAAAGAAGCTGCAGCAGGGCTCTGTCCTGGAAGATTTGGTAGGACAGACAGGCTGAAGCTGTGGTTTCCCCTGTTATGGGTATCCACAATATTTAAAGATGGATGGAAGGCCTCACAGACACAAAGCTCCTCACCAACCGCATCCCCCCTCCCCCCAGAGGTGAGACTCGACTTGAAATGTCTTAGCACCACCCCCTCACCCAAGCCACGCTGACCAATGGGGCAGCAGCTCCAATGCCCATGAGCTGCATGCCGGAAAATGGAAATGGCTACCCACTTCCCCTCAGTAGCTATTGCACCAGCTTCTCTTTAATGAGATTGAAATGAATGCAAATTAGGGTTAATGATATTCTTGCCATTTTTGGGCAAGACCCGAAACTCGGCATCGGGAGCGGACCGGGTGAACCACAAAATGGTTTCCGTCTGGCGCGAATCTCAATTGCAATTTCCCGCTATTCACCCGGCACACCCTGATCCGTGCCAGCCGCAACACGGTCCCTGAATCGCACCCAAGATGGTTGTGTTTGTCTGTCCTGTATTTTAAAAAAAATAAAAATTTGGAGTATCCAATTCCTTTTTTCTAATTAAGGCACAATTTAGCATGGCCAATCCACCTACCCTGCACATAGAACACAGAACATACAGTGCAGGAGGAGGCCATTCAGCCCATCGAGTCTGCACCAACCCACTCAAGCCCTCACTTCCACCCTATCCCCATAACCCAATAACGCATCCTAACCTTTTGGGTCACTAAGGGCAATTTATCATGGCCAATCCACCTAACCTGCACGTCTTTGGACTGTGGGAGGAAACTGGAGCACCCCGAGGAAACACACGCAGATACGGGGAGAACATGAACACTCCGCACAGACAGTGACCTCCTGGATAACGAAGATAACCCACAGAACCCCTAAAGTGCACAAGGAGGCCATTTGGCCCATCACATCTGCACCAACCCTCTGAAAGAACACTATCTATGCTCACTCTCCCACCTTATCTCCATAAACCCCCCTAATCTGCACATCTGCGGAGAGGTTGTCATGCTAAGGGGCAGCATGGTGGCACAATGATTAGCACTGCTGCCTCACAGCGCCAGAGATCTGGAGTTTGCACATTCTTCCTGTGTCTGCATGGGTTTGATCCAGATGCTCCGGTTCTCTCCCACAGTTCAAAGATGTGCGGCTTAGATGGATTGGTCATGTTAAATTGCCCCTTCTTATCCAGGGATGTGCAGGTTATGAAGATAAAGCGGGGTGGCCAAGGGAGTGAACGTGGGCAGAGTGCTCTTTTGAAGGGTCGTGCAGCTTCAGTGGGTTGAATGGCTTCTTTCTGCACTGTAGGGATTCTATGAAACAGGTCATTTTATGCAAATTTATGCATGCGAGACTCGAGAGGGATTTCCTAGGGAATTCTGCGATCGGACTATCTGACAGTGAGGTCTGGCGGCTAGGCCCCCGCATTGTTTATAAACATCAGGCTATGATTGACAGCTCCTGGACCATATCAACGAGAGCTAAGTGTTTTCTATTAGTTTCATTGGTGTCTACTTCCTTCAAGGCACTCATGGTGAAGGAACTTCCTTCAAGGCACTCATGGTGAAGGAACTTCCTTCAAGGCACTCATGGTGAAGGAACTTCCTTCAAGGCACTCATGGTGAAGGAACTTCCTTCAAGGCACTCATGGTGAAGGAACCTCCTTCAAGGCACTCATGGTGAAGGAACTTCCTTCAAGGCACTCATGGTGAAGGAACTTCCTTCAAGGCACTCATGGTGAAGGAACTTCCTTCAAGGCACTCATGGTGAAGGAACTTCCTTCAAGGCACTCATGGTGAAGGAACTTCCTTCAAGGCACTCATGGTGAAGGAACTTCCTTCAAGGCACTCATGGTGAAGGAACTTCCTTCAAGGCACTCATGGTGAAGGAACTTCCTTCAAGGCACTCATGGTGAAGGAACTTCCTTCAAGGCACTCATGGTGAAGGAACTTCCTTCAAGGCACTCATGGTGAAGGAACTTCCTTCAAGGCACTCATGGTGAAGGAACTTCCTTCAAGGCACTCATGGTGAAGGAACTTCCTTCAAGGCACTCATGGTGAAGGAACTTCCTTCAAGTCACTCATGGTGAAGGAACATGAAACAATTGCAGAAAGCTGGGTGTGTGTCGAAGCTGTCAATCACAGCCTAGTTAAATCAATATCACAGAGAAATTAATGAATGGCTTGCAGATCAAAGATCTGAGGGGGTTTAAACCCAGCTGACTGGGTTTCTCTTTCTAGGAATTTACAGGTGCTGCTCCCTGTGCTGAGCCAGCAAGTGCATTGCAAAGATGAGTTTTAAAGCAGTGATCTTTTTTCACTGCCTCGGTCTGGACTGCTCTCTAACTTCCAAACAGGGGTCTCTTCTGGGGAGCTTCCAGGCAGAGTCTCTCTTCTGGGGTGCTTCCAAGTAGGAGTCTCTGGTAGTGATCTTTTTAATTAGGGGGTTACTGGTGGGGTCTCTGATGGGGGGAGCGGTGGAGGGGGGTCTGGTGGGGGTGGGCAGGTCTTGCATTGTGGGGGGGGAAAAAGAGGATGGCCTCTGATGGACCTACTGGGCAACTCCGTTAAAGAGCTAACCCCTTAGCCCACCACGAGGTCCACTTTGTCAGGGCCGCACGTCAAGACCTGCACCAATTCTAGCCCACATAATTCCCAGCCCAGGACCAGAGAATCACGAGGGCCTGGAGAATATGGCTCATTAATAGGATGCAAATGAGTCATAACGATTATTTGGTGTGGGGCACGGACCTCGGGACATTAAAGCAGGTTGATGTGCAAGGCAGACATTTGAAATGAGTAGGGGCAAGTTGGATGTTTTAGATTTAAAAAAAGACAGGTAGAAATCTGCATTAGGAGATAAAGAGGCTTTGTTGTGTTCCGTTGTTAAATTTCAAAGGGAAGTGAATAGGAGTTTACGAATTGAAAAAGGTCATAAATAAATACGGCCAAGTTATTTAAATTAAGGGACAATTTAGTGTGGCCAATCCACCTACCCTGCACATCGTTTTGGGTTGTGGGGGTGAAATTCATGCAGACAGATGGAGAATGTGCAAACTCCACACAGACAGTGACCCGGGGCCGGGATCGAACCTGGGTCCTCGCACCCTGAGGCAGCAGGGCTAACCACTATGCCACCCTCTGTACGATTAATTTTTAACTGTGTAAATGTAATTTTGTATGTTTAATTTTTCTTTTCTTTTTGTTAATAAATGTTTTAATTTAATATTTAAAATCCCCAAAAGTGTTACTGGAATTTGTGGCTTCTGTCCAGGCATTTTCTCGTGGTAAAATAAAAGTATAAAATAATTAAGTTTGCCTTTTCGTGATTTAGTTTACGTGGCACTTACTACCTTCCAGATCATAATAATAGTCACCAAGAAATCAATTAGGATATTCAGAAGAAACTTCTTCACCAGAGAGTGGAAGTCACTAACCCAGGGAGTAGTTGTGGGGAATAATATGAATGCATTCAAGGTGAATGCAGAGAAGCATAGTGGGAGAAGGTAATAGAGGGATATCCTAATAGAAGAGGAAGGATGAGAGGAGGATCAAGTGGAGCAGAAACATCAGCATGGACTAGTTGGGCGGAATGTTCTAAGAACGTAAGAAATAGGAGTAGACCATACTATGCCTTATACTCTATGCAATTTCCAAAGAAGAGTTGGTGGAAATCTGGAAACCAAACTGTTGAAATTGAAATTTGTATGACTGAGAATGACAGACCATTATTGGGTAAGGGTATTGACGGCTATGGATCAAAAGTCAGGTAAATGGAGTTGAGGTGTAGATCAGCCATAGCCTAATTAAATGACACCGGTTCAAGGACCAGAATGCACTCCTCCTTTACCCATATTCACAATTATTTGTAATTCTTCAGGTGCTATTCCTGTAACAGGACTGGTTTTATGCCACAGGCCCAGGGGCTTTATCCAATGTGGAAGCAAGAAACCATAGGTGGCACTGCCTGTCTGCAACACAATGCAACATCTTTATGGATATTAATGTCGCATAATCCTCAGAACCAGATCAAACTGGGCGCTATTCCCATTATGTTAAGGAAACGTAAATGAAGACTGCTCATACCTGGTGTGCTTGAAACAAAATCCTTGACTTGTTTAGCTTTTGTTGTAACCTATATTAGAAAAAAAAGTTGTTTATTTCTTAAAAGTATTCATCACACTAAAAAAAATGTAATCCATACAAACAAAAAACATGCACATAACATTTTAAAAATAAATTTAGAGTGCCCAATTAATTTTGCCCAATTAAGGGGCAATTTAGCGTGTTCAATCCATCTAGCCTGCACATCTTTGGGTTGTGGGGGCGAAACCCACGCAAGCACAGGGAGAACGTGCAAACTCCACACTGACAGTGACCCAGAGCCTGGATCAACCCTGGGACCTCAGCGCCGTGAGGCAGCAGTGCTACTCATTGCGCCACCTTGCTGCCCACGCACATATAACTTAACTATACTACCAATAGCTTTACTTTCCCTACCCCTTATTTTCTGAAGGGAAGAAACTGACATGTGCTTGGTGTTCTCCAGTACATTGTCTAATTGGGAACACTTTTCAAAGCTGCAACAGCATGCACTGGCGAAGCTCAATGACAAGGAGCTAAACAGCTGAGCTGGACTAACGCACACATGCAAACACTTTCTAACCTTGCATCATGCAAACACTTTCTAACCTTGCATCATGCAAACACTTTCTAACCTTGCATCATGCAAACACTTTCTAGAACGAATGACATGATAGCACTTACAAGGGGAAACCATATATTAAGTCCCCCCTTCATTTGTCAGAGGCAGAGATGGATTCAGGAGATGTTAAGGGGGCAGAAATAAGCAGTCTAGTGATAAGAACTAGGAGCAGGAGTAGGCCATCTGGCCCCTCGAGCCTGCTCCGCCATTCAATGAGATCATGGCTGATCTTTTGTGGACTCAGCTCCACTTTCCGGCCCGAACACCATAACCTTTAATCCCTTTTTTCTTCAAAAAACTATCTATCTTTACCTTAAAAACATTTAATGAAGGAGCCTCAACTGCTTCACTGGGCAAGGAATTCCATAGATTCACAACCCTTTGGGTGTAGAAGTTCCTCCTAAACTCAGTCCTAAATCTACTTCCTCTTATTTTGAGGCTATGCCCCCTAGTTCTGCTTTCACCCGCCAGTGGAAACAACCTGCCCGCATCTATCCTATCTATTCCCTTCATAATTTTAAATGTTTCGATAAGATCCCCCCTCATCCTTCTAAATTCCAACGAGTACAGTCCCAGTCTACTCAACCTCTCCTCATAATCCAACTCCTTCAGCTCTGGGATTAACCTCGTGAATCTCCTCTGCACACCCTCCAGTGCCAGTATGTCCTTTCTCAAGTAAGGAGACCAAAACTGAACACAATATTCCAGGTGTGGCCTCACTAACACCTTATACAATTGCAGCATAACCTCCCTAGTCTTAAACTCCATCCCTCTAGCAATGAAGGACAAAATTCCATTTGCCTTCTTAATCACCTGTTGCACCTGTAAACCAACTTTCTGTGACTCATGCACTAGCACACCCAGGTCTCTCTGCACAGCAGCATGCTTTAATATTTTATTGTTTAAATAATAATCCCGTTTGCTGTTATTCCTACAAAAATGGATAACCTCACATTTGTCAACATTGTATTCCATTTGCCAGACCCTAGCCCATTCACTTAACCTATCCAAATCCCTCTGCAGACTTCCAGTATTCTCGGCACTTTTCGCTTTACCACTCATCTTAGTGTCATCTGCAAACTTGGACACATTGCCCTTGGTCCCCAACTCCAAATCATCTATGTAGATTGTGAACAATTGTGGGCCCAACACGGATCCCTGAGGGACACCACTATCTACTGATCGCCAACCAGAGAAGCACCCATTAATCCCCACTCTTTGCTTTCTATTAATTAACCAATCCTCTATCCATGCTACTACTTTACCCTTAATGCCATGCATCTTTATCTTATGCAGCAGCCTTTTGTGTGGCACCTTGTCAAAAGCTTTCTGGAAATCCAGATATACCACATCCATTGGCTCCCCGTTATCTACTGCACTGGTAATGTCCTCGAAAAATTCCACTAAATTAGTTCGGCACGACCTGCCCTTTATGAACCCATGCTGCGTCTGCCCAATGGGACAATTTCTATCCAGATGACACATATATGGTCAGAAGCTCATCTTGGGGTAGAATATTATGCCAAGGTTGCAAACTGTGTAGTTCAGCTTCCACCAGCTGCGAGAAACAGGGATGGAGTCAATGGTTAAAAGTTTCAGGAATCAGGCGGCACAGTGGTGAGCTCTTCTGCCTCGAGGCTCCGAGGACCCGGGTTCAATCCTGGCCCCGAGTCACTGTCCATGTAGAGTTTGCATTCTCCCGTGTCTGTGTGGGTCTCACCCCCACAACCCAAAGAAGTGCAGGGTAGGTGGATTGGCAACACTAAATGGCCCCTTAATGGGGAAAAAAATGTTTTTTTAAAGTTTCAGGAACAGTCGAAGCAGGTAGTGGGAGTCAGGAAATACCTGGTTTGACCTGCCCACCTCAGGAGGGAAATGCCAGGAAGGGCAGGATTTTCATTCCAGTGAGGTTGAGGGGAGAAAGGGCAGGTGACGGCCAGCTAATTTGGAAAAGAATTTGGACACAGCCACAGGGACTGCCGGGTGTAGAGGCGAGCTGTTTAAAAGGGCTCTCAGCCAAGAATGTGTATCAAGTCTTAGCTGAAAGCTCAGAAATCCATTAGACTGCTGAAACACCACAGCCCCAAGGGAAACCTTTTTAAAATATTTTTTTACACATCCTATTGTCCCATAGGAGCTGCACAGGGGCACACCATGACATAGGGGAGGCATATCTTGGCATGAGGCGGGGCAGGAGGAGAACCTTTTGAACGCACCTTTCAAGAGGTTCCCTCATGCAGACTATGGTTCAAGAGACCTGTGAACTGCCATGAGCAACAGCTTCTTGAGAAACTGGACACATTCCATGAAAAGCTTGGAGCAGTATGACTTGCCTATCCCAGAAATGTATCTAGCTAGGTCAGGAATGCAGGTTGTGGGCTTGTGACCTGAACCAGCCGACACTCTTAAAAGGCCTTGTTGAAAATTAGAAATTCCAGGAATGGGATGGGGAATCCTTGAAACTGCTCTCCCCCATTTTCAACTCTATGCAGAGTCTCCCCTGGCTCCATTAAAGTTCAGCCCAAAGCTTCCAATAGTGCATGCAGCACTCCTGGAGTGCTGTCCTGGAGTCTACATTTTGTGTTGAAGTCTCTGCGGTGGGCCTTGAACCAACAACCTCAGTACTCAAGAGGCGAGCGAGTGTTATCACTGAACCACAACTAAACACAATATTTATGACGAACCTTTCACTGAGATGATACAGGTCTTATTTTTTAAAGTAGTTTTACGGAGCTTAAAATTCGCAAATTCCAGTGATTATAAATCACTTATCAATAATTGGTAGAAATTGTACATTCATTACACTGAATAACTTTATACCTACACTACTTTTATCAAATTATCCTAAAAGACAAGTTTGCTTGACGTGCTACAGCAGGTTTCAAACACTAAAACTCTTTATGAAGTTTTCAAGCCTGAATAGCTTTAACGGCATTTTATGCAGGACTATTTAAGTTCTAAAAAAACTTCAGACTACAATCCATTAAAAAAACAAATCCCTCCAATGTATAACATACATTCAAAAAATTACAAAAAAATCTATTCAACTGTCAAACAGCATTTTTTAAATCTCAAAGGACACTGTACTCGAGAATAATTTTGAATGAGACCCCTTTCTGTAAAACTGCAACATGACATTGATGAATGCACTCTCTTTCTGCATTCCGACACTGCACTAGCCTTTTTAGTCATCTTATCTTTAAAAAGAAATGTGACATATTATGGTCCAAATTTCATTATAGAGTGACTAACATAAAAGTGCTTGAAAAACATTTACTGGTCAATTTTGCTTGTGACAGCGATTTCTTCTATGAATATGTGGAATTCCCATTAAATACTGCTCCTTAGTTTGTCTGCAATTTTTATGTCTTGTCAATCACCCAAGATTCATCGACTATGGTGCAGCTATTACATGATAAAATCCTAGATAGTAAATTTTCCTTTGATTTCTTTTTGCATGCATGTAAAAGTGACATGAATCAGTGTTTTCCAACCTGTTTGGTACAAAGCCCGTTAATCGTTTCCTCATCATTTTAAAGACACATGGGGCTGCTTATCTAACTTCAGTCCTTTTGCCACATGCTGTCAGGCTCCACACTAATTAGAAAGGTCTGCTAGCATCAACCCACCTGTCTGTTGTTTTGTTTCCTACCTGAGTCTCTTTTACATATAGACAGTAAATCCCCTATCAGCTTGCTATCAAAGTCTGAATACAAGTGATTAGTGACCGCAGAGGGAAACGGAATCAGTTTACATGCCCAGAGTTGAATGAATATGACTTTAGAAATACGTAATTCAAGCTTTTCCTGCCTTTAATTTAGCACTCCGGTAGTTAATAATCACATTACAGTCTGGTCAGCCCGGCAGACAGTTAAATTCATGTATTTTTCCCAAAGAATAACAGGTCAGATGTTTGTCACGCACCAGAGTACAAGCAAGAGTGGGACAGAACGAGAGTCAAGCCTGGAGCTACAAACACAGCTTGGAAAATGAGTCAAAGAACAAATGTGAAAGCACAGAGAGAACACTGGTACAGGTAATCAGGTAAGCAACGAGGAGTTCTGATTGCAATAAACAATGCGGGTTAAGTGAAAAGCTGATGAAAACATCAAATGAATACTACACGTCAACACTAAATGATTCATTATATTTCTGACAGCTTTTACTTCATTTCTGAAACTAATTCTTTGTCACCAGCTTGAAATAGCAAGTCAACACTTGGTTTATTCATCTCATCACAATCATAGTCTGGATTAGACAAAGAATAACCATTTGCAAAGGTATATATTACAAATCAAAAACATTGCTGGTATTTAAACAACCATACAAATAAAGCTCGTACAAGAACTGGGCAAGTTGTGTGTTTTGATCTTTGCAGCCTGCTTGACCCTTAGCTGAGCTTTAAACCCCACATCCCAACCATCAAGAGTATTGCAACACTACCTCCTCCACCCCAATTCCACCATTAAAATCCTTAAATACACCGTTGTCATTTCCAGATCTGACTACCCAACATAATCCTTGATGTCTTGCAATCTTTCACCCACAGAACTCTACTGCCACATCCTGTTAAATACTAGGTCGCCCTCATCTATCACCCCCATCTTACTGAGCTTGTATTACAAACCATCTTCCAAATACTTAATTTGAAGTCTTGTCCTCATTCGTAAATCCCTTTGCTCCAACCTATCTCTGCAATCTGCTCCAGTCCTGTGTCTCATCTCAAATCTGTTCACGGTTTTCACTGGGTCACTGTTTAAAAATAAGGGGTCGCCAATTTAAAACAGTGAAGTGAAATGTTTTCACTCAGAGGGTCAAGAGTCTTTGGAACTCTTCCTGGAAAGGTTGTGGAAGCAGTGTCTTTATATGTTTATAAGGCAGAGGTGGATGGATTCTTGGTAAGCAAGGGGTGATAGGTTAGCGGGGGTGGGTAGAGTGCAGATTAGAGGTTACTATCAGATCAGCCATGATCTAATTAAATAGGTGCAGATTAGAGGGGCTGAATTGCCTATTCTTGTTCGTGTTACAGTTACACTGTTATGAGCATCGCAATAAGCTTCGTTTTATCCTCATCCTGTGGCTGTGATTGTGTGGTTACATGGAGCTCAATGCCTTCCTTATTGTGGGGGAGGAGGAAGTGGAGCTCAGAGTTCAGTTCTCCCTCTTATTGTTGGAGGGCTGTCACATAGCACTTCAGTCCTGGCCTAGCCCAAACAGTGGTCATCAGTGGATAACTAAGGGCCACTAATACCTGGACTGGGCAGGTTGTTTATTGTGAAAAGGTTGGGTAGGTTAGCCTTGTATCCATTTGAGGTTAGAAATAGGTGACTTGATTGGCACCTTAGATTGTATAGGGTCTTTGACGGGGTGGATGCAGAGACGATGGGCACAATCTACCGGCCGTGTCACACTCGAACAGGACCGTGGCGCGGCTGATAGATGCTGGGTGAAGTGTGGGCTAAACTGGTGAGAAACTCCCCAGGGCTTAAAAAAGTGACAAGTGTTGTTAGATAGCAGTGGGGAACTTGCCGACAGAGATGGCGGGAAACTCCCAGCAAACCCGCCACAAATGGCACGTACAAACTTTTCCGTTCGATCACACCTGATGTTTCCACTTGTGGGAGAAAATCTAGGACTAGGGGATCAGTGTATAAAATTAAGGGTTTGTCCTTTTAAGACAGAGATAGAACATAGAACATACAGTGCAGAATGAGGCCATTCGGCCCATCGAGTCTGCACCAACCCACTTAAGCCCTCACTTCCACCCTATCCCCGTAATCCAATCCTAAACTTTTTGGTGACTAAGGGCAATTTAGCATGGCCAATCCACCTAGCCTGCATGTCTTTGGATTGTGGAGGAAACCAGAGCACCCG
The DNA here is from genome assembly GCF_902713615.1 of Scyliorhinus canicula. NCBI lineage: Eukaryota > Metazoa > Chordata > Chondrichthyes > Carcharhiniformes > Scyliorhinidae > Scyliorhinus > Scyliorhinus canicula. The sequence goes on from NC_052150.1 coordinate 173,180,298, forward strand.
GGGGAAACCCACGAAGACACGGGGAGAACTCCGCACAGACAGTGACCCAGCGGGGAATCGAACTTGGGACCCTGGCGCTGTGAAGCCACGGTGCCAGCCACTTGTGCTACCGCGTGCCACAGTGAGAGCAAAGTCTTTGAATATTTTTAAGACAAAGGTGGACAGATTTTTGATAAACAAGGGGGTGAAAGGATTCGGGGGGGTAGGCAAGAGGTTAATATCAGATTAGTGATGATCTTATTGAATGGTGGAGCAGGCTCAAAGAAGCCCAGTAGCTTACTCCTAATTTGTATGTATGCTAGTATGTTCACTGACACTTCCTCCCATTAATGATGGTAGAGCCTTTAGCTATCTCAAATCAATTGGCAGTTCCTCCTTAAACCCTTCTTTGAAAGTCTCCCCCTCAACTTGGAAAAACCTCCCTTAAACGTCTTATCTCTTCTTTTCTAGCTCTGCACCTACTTGCATTACTTATAATAAAGTGTAGGACATTTTTACTATGTTATATGTGCCACATAAATGCAATGTGTTGTTAAGGGAACAGACTCAATTTAAATGGGCATTTTTCTTTCGAGAAAGTACTTCTACATGTCTAAAGAGGAAAACGTTCCATCCTTTCAACCGTCGAACATATAGACAATTTCAGGCTTGGGCTGATAAGTGGCAAGTAACATTCCACCACTCAGTGAGAGGCAATGGCCATCTCCAACAACAGAGAGAATCTAACCATTATTCAATGACACTGATGGCATTACCATCGCTGAATCCTTCACAGTCAACATCCACGAGGTTACCTATGACCAGAAACTGAACTAACTATATAAATACTATGAGCGCGATCTTCCCAAAAGGTCCCCGAGCAAGAGCATTTAGCCGTGCATTTCCTGGCACTCGCAGTGCCGAGAAACCCATGGCTATTCAATCCGACTCGCTTTGAATAAAGGGCCTAAGCGGGGAACGCACGGCCGAGGCCGCACATAGCCACGTTTTTTACAATAGGGACCTTCACTTGCTGGAACTCCCTGTTGTAGCAAGAGATCAGGAACCTATTTTAAAATGACGTCCTGATCGCCGAGGCCCACAAAAAAATCGCCGACCTCCACCCCAGACCGAACACAGCATGGGAGGGTCCCTCTGCTTCCCTCGCACTTCCCAACACCCACGGCGGGCAACCACGGCCTGATCTCGCATGCGCAAAAACTGTCAGCTGCCAGGGCATCCAGGTGTCACCAGCAGTGCCAGGGCAACACCCTGCCCAAACGGCATGCAGCTGTGGGCCTCCAATCCCCTTGGAGATTCCCACGAGTGTCATGGCATCTGGTCCCCATTTGTCCGGGCCAGTCCCAAACGACACTAGGCCGAGTTCCCAGAGGCAAAGGGGCTGAATCCCAAAGCTTCAGGTACCTTGGGAATCGGCATATCACGGTGAGGCTTACTGCCTCGCTCCAATATGCAAATTTGCCAAAAACTGATCCTACCCATTGTGGGCGGGATTCCTCTTGCAACATCTTGTGACATTGCGTTGAATCTTGCGAGGCGTTATGAGCCAGGTAGATCCCAGGAAGGTGGTGCCCCGGATTTCACTGGCCACGCTGCGCTGCGGCAAGCTGCTTTTCCAGCGAAGTGTGGCCGGAAGATCGTGCCTACTATGGCTAAACAAGCAGGTCAGTGGCTGGGAATTCTGCGATGAGTAACTCACCTCCTGCCTCCCCAAAGACTACTCCCCGAACAGGCGCCTGAATGTGACGACTAGGGGCTTTTCACAGTAACTTCAGTTGAAGCCTACTTGTGACAATAAGCAATTTTCATTTAATTTCATCTAGAAGGCACAAGGCAGGAGTGTGATGCAATACTCTCCTCTTGCCTGCATGAGTGCAGTTCAACAACACTTACGAAACTTGACACCACCCAGGATAATGCAGCCCATTTGATTGGAACCCCATCTGCCATAAAGATTCATTCCCTCCAGCACCAACACACAGTGGCAGCAGTGTGTATCATCTACAAGATGCACTGCAGCAACTGTCCCAAGGCTCTTTCACTTGCACAGTCCAAACTCGCAACCTCTAGTTAAATTATCTGAGAAAGGTAACAATTACTATGCTTCATCAGTCTCAGAGTCCTTGGCTTCAGAATGGAGGGGGAAAAAAATCACCTCCAATCAAATACCAGGAAGACTCCTGTTATATCCCTTGTCTTGTTCTTCGAGAGAGGCAGATATGTAGTGTTGACAAAGAATATAAAACTAAAAAGTTTAAATCAAAACTAATTTATGTTACACTACTTAACTTGATTAGGTTCGCACACTTTACTGAGTAACATAATAAAATAATAGCACTGAATCTGTGATTCAGTAATCAGCAATCTCTCTAATTTCTAAACTACACTATAACTCAACCTCACACTATCCTTCTACATTGAAATCGCCATCAGCTTCCCCCGCATGCCTAGATACGCAGCCTTTTATATGATCATTCAGTGACACCACCTAGTGTTGAGTTACATGTAGTCTTACTACACTTGTACTATACATATCATTACAACTATCTCCATCCCTCTCCCTGGCAACAGTCTGGCACTCAGCCCAATTATTGGCAGCCTTGGTGTTATACTGAGCTCAATATGAGCTTTTGAGCACATATCCACACGTAAATCTAGAGTATTTTCACTTCCATAACATTGTGCAACTTTGTCCCTGACTCAGTTTATCAGCATTCGCTATTACTATTCCAATGCACGCCTGGGTGGTCCCCCCATTCTACCCTATGTAAACATGACATCATCCAAAACATCCATGGTACAAATATAGGTCGGAAAGCAAATTGTGATGAGGATATGACCAGTCCGGATATTGACAAGCTAAATGAATGGGTAAAAATTTGGCAGATGGAATTTAGGACAAAGATGAGGAACATTTCTTCTATCAGAGAGATTTAGTTTGTGGAATTTCTGTCACTTGAGAGCAGTGGATCATTGTATATATTCAAGGCTGAGTTAGACAGATTTTTGATCTACAAGGGAGTCAAAGCTAGAGGCTAGCAAGAGAGTGAAGTTAAGGTCACAATCAGATCAGCCACAATCTTATTGAATGGTGGAGGAGGTTCGAAGGGCCAAATGGCCTCCTCCTGCTCCTATTTCTTCTGATTATTCACCTACTACTTGAGGTCACTGGCCTACATTGGCTCCTGGTGAAGTAAAACCTCAATTTAAAAATTTGCAATCGCTATAGTCTTCACCTGCATAACAACCCTCCAAGAACCTTTAATTCTAGCCTCTTAAGCACCGCCAAGTTAATTGGTGCATCATGCCTTCAGCTGATCAAGATACTTTGGGTGACCAGTGCCTGGGGAACCATAACCCAGCAAAACTTCAATGCTTTCAGTAGAGGAGAAAATAGTTTTTTGTTCTAGAACAATCAAAAGCATTGTTTAGTACTCTTGCAATCTTTACTTTTGAAGTCAAAACCAAGAATGGAGATAATTCATCCATCCATACTGCCGTGTGTTTAGCAATTCAGTCACACAAAAGTCTGCTTAATTGTTACAGCTAATTGGTTTAAATTTCATTATTTGAACACAAAGAAATACAAAGAAGGAACTCAGCAAAGGGCACACAGCATCTTTCAAAAAGTGAACTATTAAAAGAGCAAGAGCACCAAGTGCTACAGGGTACAACGTTCCCTTCCATCGAATAGAATATTCTCCAACTGAGACTAATATATTCACGTTTACCATTTTTACATTTTATAATTAGAACAAAGTTACGTAGAAATGAATGAGTATTAATTATGTACTAAATTAAACAAAAATAAATGTTTCTGTAGCAGCCGCTTAACACATGACTAAAATAACCCACTTTTCTCAATCCAAATGCTTAATTCCCAATTAGATTGCAAGTTTCAAACATTATGCAAAGGCTATTGTCTCACCAAAAACTGCAAAGTAGCATATATGGAAAATTTGAAGAGATAGCAATTTTTCCTTCTGCATGAGATGTGCTATAATCTTTAACGTTTATGTTCTATATTCAGGAATAGGGAAGTACTGATTCAACAATTAAATACAAGTTTTATTTAAAAAGCCAAGGGGGTCCAAAGAGAAGATCCTCACATTCAGAGACAGTAACCAAATTTTCAGTACTGCACGTGTGAAACATTCAAGAATACAGAAGTCTGTAATTCTTGATCTGCCAGCTTTCAAAGATACTTGTTTAATTTAACTCAATGGACTGGAGGGGCCAGCTTTTGTCACAACAAACACAATCAATTTGAACCTTTAGCTTCCAGAACATTTACTTTTCGTTCAAAAAGTAGCAACATACAAAGAAGTAACTCTATCATTAGATTTTCATGTTGTCTCTGCTTCACAATTGGAATTTATAAATTATCGTTTCACCAGTAAGCAACAGTGCTTTGGTTTTCACAAAATAATTTAAAATATTCACAATCAAAAACATCTGTTGAATCTTGCAGATCGACCTGTTGTCATAGTATTCTGTTTGAATGCTTTAAAAATATAAACTGCCTTCCTAACCCGATGTAAAAAATATCCTGTCACAGCTCAAAAGGGGCTCACTGTTTAGTTTTGCACCGTGGCATTGTCTTCCTGTGATCACATTACGGTAGCCCAAACCGCCAAGTACTCGAATCCTTGTACAACTGATCAATTACAGCTGTTGATTCAGTGATTGGAACTCCTTCACATCTGCTTCTTACTTAGTTTGTTAATGGTTCACTTCCAGGTCCTAAAAGAACTGCAGTTTTTTTTCAGACAGTGTCTAACCCTATGTATGCTGCCCTTACACTGCCTGTCTTGTTCAGTTTTGTCACTCAATATACAATGCAAATCCAAGTGACTCACATCTGCCACTGATCGACCCAATTCGTGAGCAATCTTTTCCCATCGACCAGGAGTGCCCCCAGGGAACTTAACCATACTTCTTGTCAGCTGGCGGAGGTCCTCTTCTGTCCACTCAGGTGCCTGTAATAATGTCCAAAATAACAGGCGGAAATGTCACACAAAATGAATTGAATCCATCAATAAAATGGCAGAAACAGGAGCAGTGTCTAAACAATGCCTTTATTTACAAAAAATGCCCAATACAAGCATAGTATCTTCATAATGAATATAATACTTAAGCTTGGTAAATCATGTGCAGAGTTTTAAAAAAAGAATCCATCATGAAACATCAATAGAATGTTAAAAAATTAATCCCTGAAGATATAAATACTTTATATATAATAATCTCTGACCCTAGTAATGAACAACCATGCATCATGGGGTTTGTATTACTAAGCCGTCAGTGCAGAGTGCAGTCATAGAGGTGAGTGACCCTAGGGACCATCTCCACAGCTACCGCAAAGCCTCTTGCTGACACTAATCCTCCCTGTCATTCTCCCACTGTGCTCAAACTACACTGACATCCGCCTGCTGCACTGCAAGCTTAACGGGGCCTTCCTGACTTTTTCACTGCTGCCCCTAATCAATGGTTCAAACATGCTCCTTTCACCATGTCCAAATGGCAACTTCAGTCATAATCAAAGCACACTGCCCTGTAAAGGGTTTCTCGACAGGTCTGGCCATTTGCATTAATTTGCAAAGCAAACTATGTTATTCAGTGGATTCTGCACTGCTGCTATCAAGAATGTTCCCTGAAGCAGATAAGTGGGCATAAATATGACCTGCCACTTAAATCCAGTAAACAATTGCCAAAATGTGATCAATGTTTTGGATTTTTCCACTTCTTCCTAAAGTCTTTTTCCTCATAAAACAAATTGTAATAATCTAGTATTTTCAGAATGTCTATGACTGCACCCTAAATTGCATTAAGAATTGAAGCATTTTAAAAAACATATAAACGGAAATAAATTCCCGGTTTGAGGGCATGTAACAAAATGTCAATATAATTGAGGAGCTTAACCACTTAAAAATATTACCTTAAAATTGGGGAACACAGTAAAGGTGAATTGGGGACAAGATTCTGAAAAACCTTCTATAATTATGCTTGAATCATGGACCCCGCATTACAAAACCACCCACAATTCATTACTTTTAAATTGAAGAGACCAGCCTACAAGAGAGAGCATATAAGAAGCAAAGAGCTGAGGAACCACAATTTTACAGAACAAGACCAAGTTTAATTATAGCTTTTAAACAGTTCACAAATTAGGTCCAAAATGAAAAGTAAACACATTACCAAATCTTCAAACTTAAGGAAGATCATCAAAGAATTGAAGTATTGCTACATAAATTGTGCAGCTCTTAAAGCCATTAGAAGAATGCCACGATCACAATTAAACAAAATTTTGACCTGAGGGTTTTTCTCCAAGGTTCAAGTCATTCTACAGCTGTTAATTGATCATTTAAATAAGAGCTACAATTCCTTAAAAACTCTTGTATTCATTCCATTACATTAAATGCTGTAGTTTTGCTTTTCTCAGGTTAACCCTTACTGGTTTGTGCTGCTGCTCATATTATATTTGGAGTGCATTGATATGAACTGAATTCTATCTCTCTAATGTTTTGCACTGCACCTTTGCCCCAAACTCAGGTCATATCACACAGTATCAAATTACACCCCAGCATATGTGCTCAATGCAAAATGGGGCCAGAGAGGTGCAGGATTTCAAAGCAGGCATGTTTATAACAGCTGAATTTTAAGTTACTCATTATTAATGGTTTTAAACAAGCATTAAATTTAAGAGTTTCTGTTGCCATGAAAGATTGCAGTACATTAATTCTCGGTTGAAGCACTTTCAAAGTATGTTAATTAAAATCTAACATAAATTGATCAGTTAGGTTTTTTTTTACAGGCTGTTCCAGGGTTCTTTAACTGCTACTAAAATAGAAGCAGGTTTTGCAATCTTCAACAATTCTAAATTAATAGATATAGCCATTCCTACAAGTCCATACTAGCATTCTTGTACGCTGTGTCCTACCATAATATTTCAACCATGCTTCATGCTTTATATCCAAAGCAATTTATACTACCACAAAAAACAATGTTAATTAGCCATTTATAAAAATTCTCATTTTAAACAGATGTACATTTCACTGAATGTTACAATTGCTATAGTGTCAACAACATTAATAAATGGAGAGAAATGCCTATTGGCAAGCAGGCCGTTACTTTTACAATATTGCAGCTAATTAAAATATTCCAATTTGAGTGGCATTTCAGAATTATTAGTTAATATATCAAACAGAATAAAACAATAGGGTCAAGTTACACAGGCCTTTCACCAGTGCAAACTATGTTTGACTTAATCAAAAATGTCTCAAATTAAATTAAAACTTAAATTAGTGTGAGCACCATCATTTAATTAGCTTTCTAAAAGAAACACTTCATGCTTGCATAACATTCTGAGAACTCGTCACAAAAAAACACAAGGCAATTTAACTGGAATTTTAGCAATTCTTTTTCAAGAAACTGCAGCATTTCCTTTTTTCATTCGTCCTAGAAGAAAAAGATTCACTGTCACCTCTCTCTTCCCCCCCCCCCCAAAAAAATCAATATTTAAGCTAGCTAAAATACAACCAGATTGTTGCGACATACTGAGAAGGTTCTTTAAAATCACAACTACCAAGTAACAAGTTAACCAAGGACAGGCACAATGTGCCGCTGAGCCATAATGGCTGCAATCCATCCTAAGTGATTAATTAAAATTCCACAGAAACAGCCAACTGTGTCTCCAGACAGAATGAATGAATACTGCAGCGCAAACTCCTTAAAATCAGGAGTTAAATAAGTTTTCAAGGTGTTAATTGCATGAGCAGATTCTCCCTGGTTTAACACAGAACCAAGCTTTTCTTTTACAGTCAAATTGAAGCATAAGCATGGTGTTTTGTTGTTGAATACCATGCTTCTCCCAATTTTTTTGGAAACAAGACCCAAAAATCCATCCCTGCAGTACATCAAAGTAATGGCAGATGCCACATGGCGAGGAGACAGCTGTCATTACTACGTTTGCATTCTAATACGACAGTAGCCTGCTCAGATATGTGACCCAAACCCAATTAAATGTTTCCAGGATACATCAGATTTCCACTGATGGAGACTAGAGATTTACATTCACGACAAATGCCTCGCCATATTAAAAGGCATTACTTATTACATTTAGGAAACTTAAAATCAAACACCAATTCATAAAAGCAGCATGGTTTTGCTTTATGTACTGCAGAGGTCCGTTATCCCAGCTCAGTTGAACATTTTGTACCAGACATTCAGATACGGCTTACCCTATTTGAAAACTAACATTTACTAATTTACACTATCTTTAATAAATCACTTCTCTTGTTAATGTCATGAATTTTAGAGAATAATTACAAACTATCTGAAACTAGATCTTGAATTCAGTGCACCGGTTTCTCAGGCAAGAAAAGGGGTGGGGGTGGGGGGGATTTCCAGCCATTCTCGCCAGTGGGATCTTCCAGTCTGCCAACGGTGAATCTCCGCTGCGGGCTTCCCAGCAACAGGGGGCAGCATCAATAGGAAATACGGCGGGACAGTGGCGGGAACCAGAAGATCCTGCCTCCCACTGGCAAAAACGGCCATAGGGGTGCGCAGAAAAATCCCACCAAAATATTCTCTGTTCTATCCATTAAAAAAAAGTATTTAGCCTTTAAATCTCAGGCAAGTGAAAGTTTATATATTACAAGTTTTAAATGAAATGTGGTACTCAAAGAATTCATTTTACGTAATAAAATCAAGAACTTAAATCTATAAAGTCTCTGCTGTTGGAGGGTCCCAATGGACCTTAACAAAACTGATTTGACACAACAAAAAAGCAAATTAATAAAGAACAGAAAATTTGATTATAAAAACCATTGTGGCAGTTGCAAACCTGGCACTCACTACTGTACATATTCAACTAGATAAGCACAAATTACTAGGAGGTGCTTAAAATAGAGTGCCCACCCCTTTCTTTTTGCAGGAGGTTGCTAGTATTTTTAACAATAGGATTATTCGAAAAAGTGTATCATTTTGCAGGATGATTACTGATCTCAATTGCTCCCTACGCAAGTTGGAACCATACCAGTTGGATCCGGTATCAAACTGACATCTGTCTCTATTTTCACTACATTCAAGCTGAAGTGAATGAGTGAATGTACTGGTTCAACAATTACATTTGTTCTGAAAGTTAAAAAGAAAATCAGTTGCTGCTCCCGCTCCCGATCACAAGCCAGCAGTCTCAGCAGTACACACGATGGGATTTAATTCTGCTGTAATCCTCCCTTCACCTCTGCTCACCGTAAAGTCTCTCATAGTCACTTCAGCAGGTGCTGGTGGGCTACAGATGCTATGGAACACTGGCAAGAATTGAAGTTTACAGGAGAGCAAGAGTGACTGAAAAATGAGTAAATAATGAATAAAGAACTACTTTAATTTTGCATAGCACCTTTTAGGTTTTCAGGATATTTCAAAATGCTTTTCAGACAATAGATTACATTTAAAATATAATCTATAATCTGTGGTTTGATATGCATATAAAGCAACCAAATTGATGATTTATTTGTGTGCAATTAATTTGTTTTTGGTGCTGTTAATCGAGGCAGAAATATTGGCCACAACACTCGGCTGCTCTTCTTTCAATAATCTAGATTTTAACTTTTCCATCCACTTGAAAGGGAAGATGGAATTTCACATGCCATCCATAGAATCCCTACAGTGCAGAAAGAAGCCATTTGGCCCATTGAGTCTGCATTGACCCTCCGAAAGAGAACTCTACCTAGGCTCACTCCCCACCCTATCCACGTGCATTGATCATGGCCGGCCCACCTAACCTGCACGTCTTCAGACTGTGGGAGGAAACCGGAGCACCTGGAAAAAAAATGACGCAGACATGGGGAGAACATGCAAACTCCACAGTGTTACCCAAGGCCAGAATCAGACCCCGGTCCCTGGTGCTGAGAGGCAGCAGCGCTAACCACTGTGCAACCGTGCTGCCAATCCAAAACTTGGCACCTCCGACAATGCAGTGCACTCTCAGAACTTCATTGTAGTGTAAGGCCAGATTACCTGAAGACCTGAAGTGCAACTTGAGTTCATGGCCTTCTGACTCACAAGATTGTGACAACTGTGCCAAGTCTACCGCTAAAAATAGATTAGAGATGAGGGTTTTAAGGAAAATTTACAGCAGTAAAAGGATACAAGTGATTGATAATAACTGAAGGTACAAATCAAATTAATGAAAAATACTGCAGATGTTTGAAATTAAAGCAGAAAATTTTGTAAATATGCAACAATATGTTGTAAATATGCAGCATCTATGGGGAGAGAAAGAGGGTTAACATGTCAACAACCTGGAATGAACCCTGTTTTTCTCTCTCCACATATGCTGCTTGACCAGGTGAGTATTGCAACATTTTCTGTTTTTACCATTATAGAAATCCTATTTATGACTTTTGTTTAATGGTATATTTTACAAAATCAATTTTTACTGCAGCTTGTGTTGGATTACCAATAATCAGGAGATATATTCAAAAGTCAAAATGCTAGTTGGTCATTTAAATATAAATACTTCAATTATAGGCATATTGTTACAGCAATTGCAAATCCATGATCCAAAATAACAAGCAGTGCAAACATTTTATCAAGGATTTTTTGATTACATTTATATTGCAAGGTTCATATGACTGTGCAACAGGCTGAAAAATATTGCTGACTAACGGAAGGTATACACCGGTGTGGAAAAGGATTCATCCAAGCTTTGCAAACAATAGTTTAGAAAATAGAGTATCTTTCTTCCTACTGTGTTTTAACACATTCCCTTCTCCTTCCCCATCAGCAGATAGTTTAACACTGCTTGAATCACTATGGGTTATTCTCTCTTCCAACATCGGGCAGAAGATACAAACGTTTGAGAACATGCACCAACAGATTCAAAAACAGCGTCTTCCCCGCTGTTACCAGTTTCCTGAATGGCCCTCATATGGACTGAACTGATTCTTCTATGCATTTTCTCTATACGCATCCTCTTTACTGTTGTAGCACTATACTCCGTATGCTTCATTGGATGTCCATGTTTATATATTTATAGCGTGTATTTATCGTATGCTCTATGTTTTCATGTATGAAGCAATCTGCCTGGACTGTACGCAGAACAATACTTTTCACTCTACCTCAGTGCATATGACAATAAATTTAAATCTAAAAGTAAACATCACTCTACAATTTACTCCAACAACAGTAGTGGGGCTGATACTGGAATCTATTATATCCAGCGTGAGTGAGCGTTTGATAATAAGAGATCAGAGAGGGTCAGCATGAATTTGCAAAAGGTAAGTCATTGTCTAATGAACTTCACTGAGGTTTCTAACATGGTTGATAAGCAAGATCAATGTATATTATTTTTGAAGACATCCAGAACACATCTGACAACGTTCCACAAAACAGACATAAAAATGAGCACACATGGAATTGGTGGCAATCTATTGATTTGGAAGGAACAATACCTAGGCGGTAGGAGACAGAATAGGCAGGACTGAGACCCCCCCCCCCCCCCCCCCCCCCCCCGGCTGGGGCCAGAAATTTTCCTTGCATTTCGAAATGGCATGGATGAAGAAAGAGGGAGTTGTATATCAAAGTTTAATGACAGCAGAGTAAATAGTGTTGATGGGAGCAGGAAGTTGCAGAGGGACATGGTTAGATTAAACAAATGGTCAAAACCATGTTGGATGGAACTCAATGCAATAAGGTGCCAAGTTGTTCAACTGGACCCATCATGGCACAAAGTATTTCTAAATGAGAAGTGAACAACTGTATGTAAGCTGAGGGACTTAGGGGTCCAAGTTAAAATCAGGAAAAACTGGGACAAAAAGTACAGAAGATTAACAAGGTTATATAAGTGAGGTATTATGATGATTAAAAGATTTGAGAGAACTAGAAAGCATTTCCCCTGTTCGAAGAGTCCTGAAAAAGGGGATATAATCTTAAAATTAGACCTACACTGTTCAGGGGTGATAGAATCATAGAACAAATACAGCACAGAAAGAGACTATTCAGCCCATCGTGTGCGCGCCGGCCGAAAAGAAAAAAAAATTAAAGGGTAAGGACATTAGGAATTCTTCAGCCCCAAAACGTTCTTGACGTTAGATCAATCAAACAACTTCTTAACTGAAATAGTAGTTTTGTTAAGCAAGGGTACTTAAGGGGAATGAAGGTGGGTAGGTGGAGTCATGGTGCAGACCAGCCATGATCTAACTGAATGGCCTACTCGTGTTTTCATGTTACCATCACAATTTTTATTTCCTTTAAAAAGGTCAAAATGTTGCAATGTTCCATAATAGTACTTCCTCTTATTTTAGAAACCTTGCTACAAAACCATTCCTCAACTCGCAGACTGTTTTAAAGGCTTATTTCTTGGCACATCAGTCTCAATAGTGCATCGCTTCCATAATCATGGTGTTCATTCCATTATCTCAAGTTCTGCCACTCAAACCCAAATAGTGTAATGAATATAGGCAGTAATGTAAATATATTAATAATGCACGTAAAGTAACAAAGAATAAAAATAATTTTTAAATGATGCAGGTATCTTTATAGCCATGTATATAGTTTGCAAGTTTTACATTTACACCCCCCCCCCCCCCAAATCGTTACTGATTGCTTTTTGAATTTATTCTTTCGTGGGATGTAGGCATTGCTGACAACATCAGCATTTGTTGCCCATCCCTAATTGCCCTTGAACGGAGTTGCTCGCTAGGCCATATCAGGGGACAGTTAAGAGTCAAACACATTGCTGTGGATCTGGAGTCACATCGAGGCCAGACCAGGTAAGAATGTCAGATTTACTTCCCGAAAGGACATTCGCAAACCAGCCTTGTCAGGGTTCAATTTAAATCCCCTTGGGCTTCCCTCTACCTTCCATTGTTCTTCATGTTCATCCACCACTTTGCCCTTCTAATTGCCATTGAGTCCTTCCCCTTGCACCCCCCGATCCTTTATACAGCCCTCCTTCCACATTGCCTCCCCAGTCTTCGTCAGGCCACACACCTCATCCCTCGGCATCTCATCATACCCTACCCCCCGTCAAACTTCCAACTTCTGTTGCAGTGGCCACATTAGTCTGCAGCACAGTGCTGTCCAAATATACACTGGTGTGTGGGACCGGAAAGGAAGGAGACCCCTGTACTCCTCAACCCCAGGCATGTTACAGATCTGACATGGTGATACAACAGGGTCTATGGGTCCAAAAGTACGGTGCTATCTATGAAGACCAACTTGGCATGGAAATGGAGGCAGGAATAATTCTGCTGAGTGATATACAATGCCATGGTAGGAGATTGTCCAACACAGAGAGATATCAATACCTGCGGGGTAATTTATTAGTTACATATTTATTTTGAGAACTTCAATAGAAAAGTAAATTATATTTAATTAGTTTTCAATTTAGGAATAAGTTTGTCGGCAAATAACTATATTTTGATTGGGGCTCTGAAGTGAAACAAAGACAAAGCAATTTACAACAGTATCTGGTAGATCTTTTGTGGCACAAAACACAGCCATGGAAATTACATTTTCAAAATCTATTTGGATAACTTAAAAGCTAAATAGCATACAATGTTGGCATAAAAAGAAAATCCAGTTCAGTAAGTAGCTGAGTCATATTTAAATCACATTTTAAAATCAAATTTAATCACAATTCTACGTTAAACTAGCTGGTGTCATTTGATGGCAGTAAGAATGCTGTCAATCCTGGATTAGGGAGGAAAGGGAGAAAAACAATCAAGCGCATAGTTCCGGTTTGCTATCTAACCTTCATACTAGAAGTGCATGGTGTGGAGAGTCAATTGATAGAATTGGCTGCAATCTCCCCCATTGCAAAACAGCATAATGAGCTATAGTCATGAAGCTCATCATATGAATAATGGTCAAGATAATAATAAGAGCTTGGTAGCTACAGAATCAGGACATGGCAGCGAGTTAATATCTTCATCAGAAAAGTGGATAAATGACAAACTATCTTCACATCATTAAAAATGTCAATAAATACTTTAGAATTCCAAAGAGAAAGACATTTTTAATACGGATTACGGTAAGTACTTAGCCTCTCCGAGACGATAAATATCTCTAAAAGATGTTCAAACAGATGTGAGGAAATACTGATTTTTTTTAAAAAGAAAATCAATTTTAAAATCAACAAATCTTCCAGAGGAACATAATTTTTGCATAGCAATGGTTATTTTACTTAATGTTTGTGAATCTAATTAAATGGGCAGTCAGCCTTTTTAATTATTGAGAATATTTCCAACAGTTTCTTCCACTGGGCTTGCAAGAACCAAATATAGTTCTGAACAAGTTTGCAGTTTTGAGGGTGGTATGGTGGAGCAGCGGATTAGCACTGCTGCCTCGCGGCGCCAAGGTCCCAGGTTTGATCCCGGCTCTGGGTCACTGTCCGTGTGGAGTTTGCACATTCTCCCCGTGTTTGCGTGGGTTTCGCCCCCATAACCCAAGGATGTGCAGGCTAGGAGGATTGGGCACGCTAAATTGCCCCTTAATTGGAAATAACGAAGTGGGTATTCTAAATTTGTTTTAAAAAATAATGCAGTTTAATTGAATTACAGTGTTTTTACATTGGTTTAAATGGCTTACATTTATATTAATACAGCTTAATTCTATGAAACAGCAGACTTGCTGAGCGATGCTTGTATGAGTGAGTTAATTACACAACATGACCGGAATTCACCTGCCGCAATTCTCCGGCCGTTGGGATTCTCTGCTCCCGCTGGCAGTGCATCCCTGCCCGCGGGGGTTTCCTGGCGGCTTGGGAAATCTCATTGACAAGCAGCGGGAGTACAGAATCCCGTCTCCAGCAAACGCCGCTCCTCCAACAAACACGCGGCTGGGGGACTGGACAATCTAATCCCATTTATCATGACAGTTAAAGAGAAGACATATCTGAAATTTTAGCACATTTTTGATAATTTTGGAACAAGGCACGGCTCAACAATGAAAATCTAGATGCATGGTTAAAAGAAGTACTCCATTATACGTATATTAATGGACATATGCTACTCCATTTTCCTGCCATTTCCTTTTTAAGAAGGCACTCCTAAAACACGCACAGCAATTGAAGGTATACATTTAAAAACAAAAGCAGTTCACAATAAATAAGAAAATCATTCATTTTAGGTTTATTTGCTTTGTGGCACATTATATCTACTGTCTCTCCAGAATACAGACTTATCTTTAGAACATCAACATTTAAAGTGAAAGAAACGGCTTTACACTGTTTGCCAACTCCTGTCAAGTTTGATGGCTTTGATCTATTATTCATTGGAGGATCAGTTTTGTACCCAGAAGGTAAATTCATGTATGACAGCGTTTGCATTTTTTTTAGTTTGTTTTATCTATCATACTCTCTTTGTAATAGGCCACCTTTGGTGACAGCATTCCATCAAACTAGGATATCCAAATCTTGAATTAAGATTTCATGATGTGATGTGCTTCAACACTTTGGTCTAAACAAGCATTTTCCATTTTACATATATATATGTCTTTAATGAGGAAATATACCACAAGCAAATTTCCCTCTCCTGAATCTTGAATGTTTCCATTATAATGCATTCTAGAAATATTAATAAAATTGAGAACTTTCTCACTGTTTGGAGCATATTCCACAAATATCACATTTTTCTTTTTTAGATGCAACTTTTCACAAGGCACGCTAAAAGGAACAACTCGTCCTCTTTGGAACTTCAGCTCAGAGGTTCAAGTAAGCTGTGACTCAGTCGGTTGTCACAGTAAGTAGTGCAGATGGGAGCAGGGAGGTGCAAGGCAATATTGATGTATTAAATGAATGAGCAAAACTAGTGCAGGTGGAGTTCAGTGTGGGGATATGCAAGGACATTTGCCATTGACTCAAAAAAGATAGATTAGAGTAGGAACTGTGTAGGAGTAGAGAGATTTATGGGTTTATATACAGAAATTACTAAAAACGAGTGATCAGGTCCAAAAAGTAATTTCAGAAGTCTCGTTGAACGTTAGCCTTCACCTCAAGGTAACTGGAATACCAAGGGGTGGAAGTTAGTAGGTAGTAGGGAAGATGCTGGAAACTATCATCAAGGAAGAAATAGCGAGGCATCTGGATAGAAATTGTCCCATTGGGCAGACGCAGCATGGGTTCATAAAGGGCAGGTCGTGCCGAACTAATTTAGTGGAATTTTTCGAGGACATTACCAGTGCAGTGGATAACGGGGAGCCAATGGATGTGGTATATCTGGATTTCCAGAAAGCTTTTGACAAGGTGCCACACAAAAGGCTGCTGCATAAGATAAAGATGCATGGCATTAAGGGTAAAGTAGTAGCATGGATAGAGGATTGGTTAATTAATAGAAAGCAAAGAGTGGGGATTAATGGGTGCTTCTCTGGTTGGCGATCAGTAGATAGTGGTGTCCCTCAGGGATCCGTGTTGGGCCCACAATTGTTCACAATCTACATAGATGATTTGGAGTTGGGGACCAAGGGCAATGTGTCCAAGTTTGCAGATGACACTAAGATGAGTGGTAAAGCAAAAAGTGCCGAGGATACTGGAAGTCTGCAGAGGGATTTGGATAGGTTAAGTGAATGGGCTAGGGTCTGGCAAATGGAATACAATGTTGACAAATGTGAGGTTATCCATTTTGGTAGGAATAACAGCAAACGGGATTATTATTTAAACAATAAAATATTAAAGCATGCTGCTGTGCAGAGAGACCTGGGTGTGCTAGTGCATGAGTCACAGAACTTTGGTTTACAGGTGCAACAGGTGATTAAGAAGGCAAATGGAATTTTGTCCTTCATTGCTAGAGGGATGGAGTTTAAGACTAGGGAGGTTATGCTGCAATTGTATAAGGTGTTAGTGAGGCCACACCTGGAATATTGTGTTTAGTTTTGGTCTCCTTACTTGAGAAAGGACGTACTGGGACTGGAGGGTGTGCAGAGGAGATTCACGAGGTTAATCCCAGAGCTGAAGGAGTTGGATTATGAGGAGAGGTTGAGTAGACTGGGACTGTACTCGTTGGAATTTAGAAGGATTAGGGGGGATCTTATCGAAACATTTAAAATTATGAAGGGAATAGATAGGATAGATGCGGGCAGGTTGTTTCCACTGGCGGGTGAAAGCAGAACTAGGGTGCATAGCCTCAAAATAAGGGGAAGTAGATTTAGGACGGAGTTTAGGAGGAACTTCTTCACCCAAAGGGTTGTGAATCTATGGAATTCCTTGCCCAGTGAAGCAGTTGAGGCTCCTTCATTAAATGTTTTTAAGATAAAGATAGATAGTTTTTTGAAGAAAAAAGGGATTAAGGGTTATGGTGTTCGGGGCGGGAAAGTGGAGCCGAGTCCACAAAAGATCAGCCATGATCTCATTGAATGGCGGAGCGCGCTCGAGGGGCCAGATGGCCTACTCCTGCTCCTAGTTCTTATGTTGTGTTAGTTATATTGAATTCTGCTAGACACCTTCTGAAGTACTGCACTTAGATCAGGTCACCACATCTAAGGAAGGATTTACAGATTTTGGAGTAGGAGTAGCACAGGTTCATCAGAATGATTCTGGGGCTATATCTGTCAGATAATAATAATAATAATAATAATAGCTGATTGTCACAAGTAGGCTTCATTGAAGAAACTGTGAAATGCGCCTAGTCGCCACATTCCGGTGCCTGTTTGGGGAGGCCGTTACGGAATTGAACCCGCGCTGCTGGACTTGTTCTGCATTACAAGCCATCTATTTAGCCCACTGTGCTAGATTATAACTGTATACAGTTGCATAGATTAGGTTAATAGTCTCTTCAGTGTGAAAGATTATAGTGATACAATAGGGGTGTTTAAGATGGTTGAAGGATTGACAGATACAAAAAATACTAATTTCAAATGTGGGAGAGTCCAGAACAAGAGGCGTAACCTTGAAATTATTGTTAGGTTGTTCAGGGGTGGTGTCAGGAAATATTTCTTCACATGAAGGACAGTGGAAATCTGGAATTTTCATCCCTAAAAAGTGCTATTAAGGATAGGTCAATTGAAAATTTTAAAACAGGAGTGATAGGCAAGTGTATCAAGCGATATGGAACCAAGATAAGATGCACATCATTCATTATATAATTGAATAGCTAAAGAGCTAACTTCTCTGTTCCCAAGTCCTTAAATTTTATTCATTGAATTGTGTAGTAAACAAATAAAAATATTAAGGGTTTTTTATTTAAAACATTTGGCAGTGAGAACTGCACATTTAGGACAGGATTCTCCATTCGGGAGATCCGGCCAGAGTAGAATCGCTCTGGATTCTGCTGCCGCCAGGAGCGGGGCCTGATAGGTGATTCCCTCTCCTTTGCCATGCAAATTTATGCATGGAGGGGAATTCAGTCAAATCCCGGTATTGAACCACCATTTGAGGGAGCGGCCCTGATACTGAGGTCTGGCAGCAGCATCCCCCTTCCACTGACAAATAGGAGCATCCTCTCTCTTTCCCCCCCCCCCCAACTACCACCCACCCACAGCATGAGGGTGACCTGAACCGTTCCCCCAACAGAGGAGATCCCCCAACAGAGGAGATCCCCCAACAGAGGAGATCCCCCAACAGAGGAGATCCCCCAACAGAGGAGATCCCCAACACAGGAGATCCCCCAACACAGCGATCCCCCAACACAGCGATCCCCCAACACAGCGATCCCCCAACACAGCGATCCCCCAACACAGCGATCCCCCAACAGACACCCCTGAAGGTTGAAGAACAATCCAAGCAGTAGGTTGAAAATCGCTGCATTTTCACTTACCCTTTGCTAACTTTGTTGCCTCAGACAGAAATCTTAAAGCTGTGCAAGTGTCAGAGACTTCCTCGAAAGCCCAGTACACTTCAAAGGGTTTGCAATGCTTGACAGCCTTTGAAATGCCGATCTTCCATTCAATTTCACACAAGTTGATACATTGCATTAGCCAGTGATTGACAGTTATAATACTCCAGAGAACAGTTGTTTGGTGGATTCTTCATTAATCTTTTCCTTCATACTTGATGTATCTCCATTACCCTGCTTTGATGCTAACACAATGTTTATAAATGCTTTTCCTGTGATTGACACGACATAAAAGGCAGCTAAGTGGTTCCTTCTGTGAAAAATATGAAGTGAAACACTGGCTTTGAGTGGGGCGTCTGATGGATGGGCAGGATTTGCATTGTGGGCGAAGGAGTGAGCCTCTGATGGATGTTGGAAGGCACCTACATTACATACTTACCCACTGGATACATCGCGGGGGTCCACCACATTAGGGCCACTAATGGATCTCTGTGTCTATTCAGAACCCTGGATATCTGTTATCCTTCTCAGTTCCCAATAACAGAGGTCAATTCTCTGCTTTTGGTAAAGTTTGTACTTTATTAGTCAGCTGTGCCACTGGAAAACTTCTTTTCAATTTTCAATACAAAATTTAGGAAGTTCCGACTAGCCCTTTAGCAAGCTAGTCAGATGATTGTCTTTAGCGAATACAATAGTTGAGTTTTAATTCAATTACAGATAATGGTAATTCTTCAATCATAATACACTGGATAACATAACTAAATGATCTTAAACAAAAGAAGATGGCGATTAGCAAAATCAAGCAGCAAAGACATAGGTTTCAGGAAATTTAGATAGGGTGATTCCAGAATGAGTTTTCCATCCCGGTAAGTGACTCTTAAGGAGTTTATTATCTTAAGGTCTCGCCTTCTTTTTTACTTCTGATTTGGCTTTAACTAATTTATAATTCACTCAATTCGGCCAAACTGTCTGTCAATCAATTTAAGAGATATATGTATTTAAATATATTGGTGCCAATTTCCCATTCCATTGCTTGCCAATTTAATTAGAAAAACAGTTTTCGTTAAGAAATTATCAGCCCAAGACTGGCTGTTACTATAGAAATGGGACTATTTGTACTGGACAGCTGCCTAGTTTTACCATACAACTGTTACTATAGAAACGGGACTACATGTACTGGACAGCCGCCTAGTTTTACCATACAATGGGGCCTTTTAGCTTGTTGATTGTCACTGGCTTGCAGTCTCAAGCAACTTGCAAAATGTGAAAGCTAAAAATTAAAGAGTATTATCTGGATTAACCCTCAGTGGATTCCCAGCTATTGTTGTACTGATGTAATGCTTAATATGATTATAGTTAATTATTCTTAATGAGTTCTCAATTAAACCTCTATCATCTTCCCTTACTCTCATAGTTATAGCTGATTAGAAAAAATCAATTTCTATCAGCCACGCTTGAAAATACCTGCCACAATCCATGCCCACGTGAATTCTGAGGTCTGGAGCACCAGAGGATCCGGCTTCCAGTCCACTGATCAGATGCAAATGGGCACAAATGACCCGTTTGCATCCTCCTGCCGGCGTGGGGAGTGTAAAAATCCAGATAAAAATAAAAGAGAAGCCAATAAAAGAGAAGGGCAGCACGGTAGCATGGTGGTTAGCATAAATGCTTCACAGCTCCAGGGTCCCAGATTCGATTCTCGGCTGGGTCACTGTCTGTGTGGAGTCTGCACGTCCTCCCCGTGTGTGCGTGGGTTTCCTCCAGGTGCTCCGGTTTCCTCCCACAGTCCAAAGATGTGCGGGTTAGGTGGATTGGCCATGATAAATTGCCCGTAGTGTCCTAAAAAGTAAGGTTAAGGGGGAGGTTGTTGGGTTACGGGTATACATTGCTCGGCACAACATCGAGGGCCGAAGGGCCTGTTCTGTGCTGTACTGTTCTATGTTCTAATGATTCAGTGTTCGAATTTTTGTGTAAATTAATCTGCAATCACAAGTGCAATAAAATTGACTCGCAGCATACTTTTGATATGAATGGTGCATTCACGAAAATTGGACAGTGTTATATAATTTCAGACCCAATCTAATATTTGACCTAGACATACTACTCAATTACGATGACTGTGGCACAAAACCCTTTGATAATTAATGCAGAATGTGGTTACAATATGCAGATTTTTAGAAACAACAAATGTTTGATATTTGTAGCAAATCCGCCTGTCACCACATTGTGAGGACAGCACACGATGGTGGATTTGGTTTTTAAACTTCAAATTTAAAATTAAGTCTGGCTGTCTTTGAGGAACTAGATATAGTTTTAATTAAAGTATATTTATGAGTGTCAGGAAGATATAGATTGAAGTATAATTTATATTTTTTTATTTGCATGTTAAGAAAGGTGAAATTTGGGTTGGTTTCATTTTTGAGTGCTTTTTGAGATGCAATCAGGAGGTCTCCAGGTCCTGTTTGTATGTATGCATTTCAATTGAGGTTTTAAAACTCTTGACGTGAAGAGATAGGTTAGTAGGTTAGGGATGTTAAAACAAACACAAAAAGTGGGAAAAACTGTGCTGTTGCCGAGCAAATGGGGATCAAAGAAAAGACCCACACAGAGACATGGAGAGACAAAATACTTTAGTTTCAGTTGGCATGGATATACCAATAGAGTGAAGCCAAAAAGGTTTAAGATTCTCTCTAGCTCTAGCTGAAGATGATGGCAGATGGCTGAATAGGAAACTTATGTGTATTGCTCTGAAGTTAAAATAATAGCAAAGTTAGAGTGAGTTTTCTGGATCTCAAGGGAGATACCAATTATGGAAGGAATGCTTGTGAATGTTCAGAAATCTACGGGACAAGAGACCTCTTTGCAACAGAATCAGCTCTACCCTTGATGTTGCAATATTGGTACCTCTTCACTGGAGTGTTGGGTCTATAAGGGTATTGCTGAGATAAAAAAAGATAGCATGAATTTGAACCAATTATTTACTTAGTTTCTCTGTTGAAATCGTTACAACTTTATTTCTTGTCCAGTGTGATATATTTAATGCTTATTGTTTAATAAATGTTGTATTCTTGTTAAAACATCATCAGCAGACCCCTTATGAATCTGTTCAGTAAATACCCTCCACTTGTTTAAAAAAGAGCTATCAAGCCTGGTTCCATTCTGGGATCTGACCTGCCCGGTAATTTATTTAATTTTTAAAAATTCATGGCACGAATCAACTCCAGCCTCCCAGATTGCCCTGATCCACTACAGTAAGCCTACCGCTGCAACAGGTCCACAGCTGACACCATCTCCCCGGCCCTGCACTCTACCCTGGAACACCTAGATAACAAAGACACTTATGTCAGACTCCTATTTATTGACTACAGCTCAGCCTTCAACACTATTATTCCACGAAACTCATCTCCAAACTGCATGCCTTAGGACTCGGCTCCTCCCTCTGGATCCTGAACTTCCTAATCCACAGGCCTCAATCAGTAAGGATAAGCAACAACACTTCCTCCACGGTCATCCTCAACATCGGTGCCCCACAAGGCTGTGTCCTCAACCCCCTACTATACTCCTTGTACACCTATGACTGTGTGGCCAAATTCCCCTTCAACATGATTTTCAAATTTGCTGATGACACCACCATAGTGTGTCGGATCTCAAACAATGACGAGACAGAGTACAGGAATGAGATAGAGAATCTGGTGAACGAGTGAGACGACAATAATCTCTCCCTCAATGTCAACAAAACAAAGAAGACTGTCACCGACTTCAGGAAGCGTAGTGGAGAACATCCCCCTGTCTACATCAATGGGAACGAAGTAGAAAGGGTCGAGAGCTTCAAGTTTTTAGGTGTCCAGATCACCAACAATCTAAATAAATAATAAATGATAATTTTGTTGTCAGAAGTAGGCTTACATTAATGCTGCAATGAAGTTACCGTGAAAAGCCCCGAGTCGCTACATTTCGGCGCCTGTTCGGGTACACGGAGGGAGAATTCAGAATTCTCAGCTGGTACAGGAATTGAACCCCCGCTGTTGGCCTTGTTCTGCATCACAAAACAGCTGTCTAGCCCACTGAGCATAACCAGCGCTACCTGTCCTGCCCTAGTCCCCTCTTACTGACACTATAGGTAAGAAAGCCCACCAGCGGGTGGAGGCAGCTTCATGCAGGGGCACCAGTTTGGCAGCCCTGGTCACGGATCCCCTACCACTGTCGCCGGCCAGGTACTCCACCAGCCCGGTAGTGGGGGGGCCCTGCGGATATGGGGCCAGTGGAGGAGGCACGTAGGGGAGATGGGTGCGTCTCTCTGGGCTCCAATATGTGATAATCATCGATTTGCCCCCACCGGGAACATGGAGGGATTTCGAACATGGCGGCGGGCGGGGGTGAGGAGAGTGGGCGATATGTTCCTGGAGGGGAGCTTTGCGAGTTTGGAGGAGAAATTTGGGATGGTAAGGGGTAATGACTTTAGATACTTACAGATGCGGGACTTTGTCCGCAGACAGGTCCCATCCTTCCCACCCCTCCCTCCAATAGGGATCCAGGACAGAATAGTCTCTAGAGGAGAAGGAGGAGAGGGTAGAGTCTCGGATATTTCCAAGGTGCTCATGAAGGGGGAAGAGTCCCAGACGGAGGAACTGAAACTCAAATGGGAGGAGGAGCTTGGCGGGGAGATGGAGGACGGGCTGTGGGCAGAAGCCCTGAGTAGGGTAAACTCAACCGCAACATGTGCCAGGCACGGCATGATTCAATTTGAGGTTGTTCACCGGGCCCACATAACGGTAGCTCAGCTGAGCAAATTCTTTGGGGCAGAGGATAAGTGCGCTAGATGCGCGGGAGGACCAGCGAACCACGTTCACATGTTTTGGGCATGTCCTAAGCTTAGGGGGTACTAGGAGGGATTTGCAGGGATCATGTCCCGGGTGCTAAAAACAAGGGTGGTGATGAGTCCAAGGGTGGCAATTTTGGGGGTTTCAGAAGACCTGGGAGTCCAGGGCGAGAAAGAGGCTGATGTTTTGGCCTTTGCTTCCCTAATAGCCCGGCGGCGAATACTGCTGGCATGGAGGGACTCAAAACCCCCGAAGACCGAACTATGGCTTTCGGACATGTCAAGTTTTCTGGGTATGGAAAAAATTAAGTTCGCCTTGAGGGGATCTGTACTGGGGTTCGCCCGAAGGTGGCAACCATTCATCGACTTCTTCGCGGGAGAGTGAACGTCAGCAGGGGGGAGGATTAGAGTAGAGTTGGGGGGATAAATAGGCGGGTAGTGTCTATGGGAGAGGAGCGGGCTTGTGTAGTATGGTTTGATTGAAGTATTGATTTTACTTTGATGTTTGCACATTTTTGCTTTTTTTTTGTTATCTGTAACTGTTTACAGATACCTCAATAAAATTGTTTGTTTAAAAAAAAAGAAACCCACCAACGACTCTACTTTCTCAGAAGACTAAGGAAATTTGGCATGTTAGCTACGACCCTCACCAATTTTTATAGATGCACCATAGAAAGCATTCTTTCTGGTTGTATTACAGCTTGGTATGGATTCTGCTCTGCCTAAGACCGCAGGAAACTACAAAAGGTCATGAATGTAGCCCAGTCCATCACACAATCCAGCCTCCCCTCCATTGACTCTATCTATAATTCCCGCTGCCTCGGAAAGGTAGCCAGCATAATTAAGAACCCAACGCACCCCAGACATATTCTCTTCCACCTTCTTCCATCAGGAAAAAGATACCAAAGTTTGAGGTTACGTACCAACCGACTCAAGAACAGCTTCTTCCCTGCTGCCATCAGACTTTTGAATAGACCTACCTCGTATTAAATTGATCTTTTCTCTACACCTTGCTATAACTGTAACATTATATTCTGCAGTCTCTCCTTCCTTCCCTATGTACGGTATGCATTGTTTGTACAGCATGCAAGAAACAATACTTTTCACTGTGTACTAATATATGTGACAATAATAAATCAAATCATTGCTGGGCCAGCATTTATTGCCCATCCCGAGGGCAGTTTTATAAAACTAAATTTGGAGTACCCAATTCTTTTTTTTTCTAATTGAAGGACAATTTAGCATAGCCAATTCACCTTACCTGCAAATCTTTGAGTTGTGGGCGTGAGACCCACGCAATGAGCAAATTCCACATGAACAGTGACCCAGGGCCAGGATTAAACCCGGGTCCTCAGTGCTGGGAGGCAGCAGCGCTAACCACTGCACCATCATGCTGCCCTAATCCTGAGGACAGTTAAGAGCCAACCACATTGTTATGGGTCTGGAGTCATATGTAGGCCAGGTCAGGTAAGGATGGAAATTTCCTTCCCTGAAAGACATTAGCGAACCAGATGGGATTTTACG
This sequence comes from Scyliorhinus canicula, assembly GCF_902713615.1. Taxonomy (NCBI): domain Eukaryota; kingdom Metazoa; phylum Chordata; class Chondrichthyes; order Carcharhiniformes; family Scyliorhinidae; genus Scyliorhinus; species Scyliorhinus canicula. The sequence continues at coordinate 173,205,411 of NC_052150.1, forward strand.
ATAATCGACAATGGTTTCATAGTCATCATTAGATTTTTAATTCCAGATTTTTATTGAATTCAAATTCCACCAACTGCCCTGGTGGGATTCGAACCCAGATCCCCAGAGCATTACCCTGGGTCTCTGGATTATTATTCCAGTGACAATACCACTACGCCACTGCCTCCCCATCAGCTAGGATCATAAAACAGTCTGTTACACTATCCTTCAAATCTCTAATGATTGATTGGTCAGTCTTTTCATTAAACATACATGGAAAATAAAATAGTCGTAGTAAGATGCCATTTGGCCCTTCAAGCCTCCTCCGCCATCACGTTGTTCTGAAAGCCATTCAATATCCTGATCCCGCCTTCCCCCCCAATATCCCTAGATCCCTTTAGCCCCAGAGCTGCGTCTAATATCTTCTTGAAATTACACATTTTGGCCGTGACCATTTTCTGTGGCAGCGAATTCCATAGATTCACCACTCTCTAGGTGAAGAAATGTCTCCTCACCTCAATCCTAAAAGGTTTATCCCTTATCCTCGACTATGGCCCCGAGGTTCTGGACTCCGCCACCATGGGGAACATTCTTTCTGAATCTATCCTGTCTAATCCTGTTAGAATTTTATAAGTTTCTTTGAGATCCCCTCTTTGAGATCCTATTTACTCCAATAAATATAAGCCTAACTGGTTTAGTCTCTCCTCATATGATAATCCGTCATCCCAGGAATCAGCTTGTAAACCTCCACTGCACTTCCTCCACACCAATACTCACATAATACTCCAGGTGCAGCCTCACCAATGCCCCATACAATTGTAGTAAAACATCCCTATCCTGTACTCAAATCCTCTTGCTATGAAAGCCAACATACATACCATTTGCCTTCTTTACTGCCTGTTGTACCTTCCCAGCTTACTTTCAGCGACTGATGCAAGAGGACACCAAGATCTCGCTGAGTATCCACCTCTCTCAATTTACACCCATTGAAATAATCTGCCTTTCTAATTTTGCCACCGAAGTGGATAACCTCACATTTATCCACATTATACTGCATCTGCCCATTCACTCAAGCCTGTCCAAATCCCACTGAACCACCTCTACATTCTCCTCACAGTTCATCCCCGTCCCCCCCACCACCACCACCAAATTTGTACCATCTGCAAATCAATACTACATTTAGTTCCCATTAAATTTCCCATTGCTCATTAGCACATTTCAGCTGAAGATGCTACTACTGGCTCGAGTATCCAAAAACGCACAGGGCACGGAAAGAAAATATTTAAGGTTTACATTCCAGATCACTTTCAGTAATTTTCTGTTGGAAAGTGCCGTTTTGCAGATGTTGTGGTCAGAGGATAGAAATAGTCTTCAGAGCAAAGTTCTCCCTGTGTTACGACACCCTGGGCTAGGACGCGATCAATTCCAGACCCACTTGACTCAGAGTCGCAACTCAAGTGAATTAACCAATAATTCTTCGAAAAATAGCCAATGATGAGTCAGAGTACAGGAGGGAGATAGAGAACCTAGTGGAGTGGTGTAACAACAGCAATCTCTCCCTCTGGTTTAGCTCACTGGGCTAAATCGTTGGCTTTTAAAGCAGACCAAGCAGGTCAGCAACACGGTTCGATTCCCGTACCAGCCTCCCTGGACAGGCGCCGGAATGTGGCGACTAGGGGCTTTTCACAGTAACTTCATTGAAGCCTACTCGTGACAATAAGCGATTTTCATTCATTTCTCCCTCAACTTCAGCAAAACTAAAGAGCTGGTCACTGACTTCAGGAAGCAAAGTATCGTACATAACCGTCTGCATCAATGGTGCAGAGGTGGAGATGGTTGACACGTTTCAAATTCCTAGGTGTGCACATCACCAACAATCTGTCCTGGTCCATTCAAATTGAAGGTATGACCAAGAAAGCACAAGTGCCAAAGCTTCCTCAGGAAACTAAGGAAATTTGGTATGTCCCTATTGACTCTTACCAATTTTTACAGATGCACCATAGAAAGCATCCTATCTGGTTGCATCACAGCCTGGCATGACAACTGCTTGGCCCAAGACCATAAGAAAACTACAGAGTCGAGAACACAGCCCAGTTCATCACACAAACCTGCCTCCCATCCACTGGCTCTGTCTACACCTCTCAGGAAAGCAGGCAGCATAATCAGAGACCCCTCCCACCCAGGTTATTCTCTCTTCCAACTTCTTCCATCGGGCAGGTGATACAAAAGTCTGAGAACAAGCACAAACAGGTTCAAAAACAGCTGGCGCCGGTTTGACACCTGTTTTCGAGTCTCCGCCCCCTCTAAATGGTGTCATGGCGCATTCGAGTCCGCACCGACCCTCTGAAAGAGCATTCCACCCAAGTCCACTTCCCGTCCTATCCCAATAACCGCCACATCTGCACATTCCTGGATACTGAGGGGCAATTTAGCATGGTAAACCGACCTAATCCACACAACTTTGAACTGTGGGAGGAAACCGGAGTGCGTGGAGAAAACCCACGCAGGCATGGGGGGGAATGTGCAAACTCCACACAGTCAGTTACCCAAGGCTGGAAAAGAACCCGGGACCAAAATTAAAACACAGAACTTCAAATATTCTCTGCACTGCTACCCGAGTCACACCAAAATGGCATAGAAGGAGCAAACAGTGGTGTGGAAGGAAGGGGCTTTGATTAATGGGCACTGGCACAGTGTGAGAAAAGAGGGAGCTGTTTCATTGGAGTGATGAATTGTATACCCAAGGTTTTCGAAAGAGCTGTAACCAAAGGTGTTGTGGGTGGTGGTGGGGGGGGGGGGGGGGAGGGGGGGGGGGTTAGGGAGGCAAGAGAACAGTGTAGTAATTTTTGTCATTGTGCATTCGCAAATAAGGTCCATGAAAAGAACAGCAGTAAAAAGAAAACGGGGTTCTTAGCTGAACCAACAGTACAAATAAAGATAAATTATTTACATCAAATTGCTGTTACAGAATATGCCATTACAGAAATAACCAATATTTTGACAATAAATATTCCAGGGTCCCAAAATCTGAAAAAAAAGAGGCAGAATGGAAAAGGAGTAGCCACCCTAATAATATAGGATGGTTTGTTTTATAAATTTAGAGTACCCAATTATTTTTTTCCAATTAAGGGGCAATTTAGCATGGCGACTCCACCGAACCTGTACATCTTTGGGTTGGGGGAGTGAGACCCACACAGACAGGGGAGGATGTGCAAACTCCACACAGACAGTGACCCGGGGCCGGGACTGAACAGAGGTCCTCAGTGCCGTAGACAGCAGTGCTAACCACTACGCCACCGCGCCGTTCTAACATAGGATGATATAAGAATATTAGTGAGAACGGATCTTGGCTCAGAAAACAGGAAGCAGACTCTTGTGTTGGTGGGGTAAGGATTAACTGGAATCAGAAAACACTGTGACTAAGTGATCGGCCTCCCAACAGTACACAGTCATAGAGGTCGACAGCACAGAAAAGGCTATTCCGCCTATCGGGTCTGCACCGGTCAAAAACAACCACCTAAATATTCCAATCCCATTTTCCTGCACTTGGCCCAGAGCCTTATATGCCTGAGGAACACAAGTGCACATCAAAATGCTGCCTAAATGTTATGAGGATCTCTGCCTGCACCACCCTTTTAGGCAGTGATTTCCAGACTCCAACCACCCTCTGGGTGAAGAAAGTTTTTCCTCACATCCCTCTGAACCTCCTGCCTCTTACCTTAAATCTTTGCCCCTTGGTCATTGATCCCTCCACCAAGGGGGAACGCTTCTTCCTCTCTCATCTATTCCCCTCATAATTTCAGACATTTCAATCATGTCCCTCCTCAATGTCCTCTATTCCAAGGAAAACAACACCAGTCTATCAATCTCTCTTCGTAACTAGAGCTCTCCAGCCCAGGCAACATCCTGCTAAATCTCTTCTGCACTCATTCCAGTGCTGTCACATCCCTCCTATAATGTGGATTTCAAAACTGCAGACAATAGCTACATCTTTAGACAGAACTTGAGCAAGAACCAACTGGGGCTTTTAGTAAATGTAATAATCATGGGGGTTTTAATCTTCATATAAACTTAAACAATCAAGATAGTCTGGAATAAAGCAAAATATTGCGGATGCTGGAAATCTGACAAAAACAGAAAATGCTAGAAAAACTCAGGAGGTCTGGCAGCATCGGTGGAGAGAAAAATAGAGTTGTTTGAAGTTCATATCACTTCTTCAGAGCTCTGACGAAGAGTCATATGTGTAATGTTCTTGTCGGATGGCCCGATTTATATTACAAGAACATTTGTAGCTAAATCATAGAACAGAATCATAGAATTTACAGAGCAGAAGGAGGCCATTCAGCCCATTGAGTCTGCACTGGCCTTTGGAAAGAGCATCCTACCCAAGACCACACCTCCACCCTATCACCGTAACCCCACCCCACCCCAGCTTTTTGGACACTAAGGGCAATTTAGCATGGCCAATCCACCTAACCTTCACATCTTTGGACTGCGGGAGGAAAGCTATAAACAATTTATTAACATTAATTATGGGTCAAATATACACAAACAAAGATCAATATGGTAATGAGTATAACACAAACAAAGATCATATGGTATGAATATGCACCAGCACCTCTCTCCCAGCTCCTTGGTCAGTCTGAGGTCACATGCCTCTAACATTCGCTTGTATACTAATGAGACTCCTAGTGGTCAGTCAGTCAATTCTAACACAACCATGATATCACTACGTCCCCTTTCCTGTGAAGGAATAAATGAATACATTATAATCAGTATATTTACATGTGATATCATTAGCCTTTGAGTCTAACAGTATTATTTATTTCTTTAAATTTTTTAGAACTGGCTTAACAAATATATATATACATATATATATATATATATATATATATATATATATTTTATACGCACACACAAGAACAGCAATCATAGTATGTACAAATAGTTCAAATCTACAATTTGAGTCGATCAGGTTTTCTTCGAACTCTGGTTGATCTTCTCAAAGTTTGACCTTGCTGCTCAGATCTTGGAGGTTCAATGTTCTTCATGACATTCTCATGCTTAGGAACTGCTGAACTATCTGACACTGCAGCTGATGTTGATTCTGACAGAGGTTTGTAATCCATCACATATTCACATTGTTGTGAAAGTCTTCTCTGGTTTTCAAGAGCACGTGACGATTTCTTCTTAAAACCAACCCTTCCTCTATCTCTACAATATAGGAACGAGGTGCTACTTCCTCAAGTACATTGGTTTTCTTGACCAGTTGCCCAAATCTTCTATTCCAGGGGTGGGCAAACTACGGCCCGCGGGCCGCATGCGGCCCGCCAAAGGTCTTTATGCGGCCCACCAAGTCATTAAAAAAAAAAAAAAAAATTTTTTTTTTTTAATTTTAAATTTTTTTTTTAAGGTTAATGGAGGGGGGGGGGGCTGTTGGGTTACTTACTGGTATAGGGTGGATACGTTGACTTGAGTAGGGTGATCATTGTTCGGCACAACGTCGAGGGCCGAAGGGCCTGTTCTGTGCTGTACTGTTTTATGTTCTATATGAGGCGCCCAGAATCATAACCGGGTGAAGTAATTATTTTACTTAATATACTATGTGGCCCTTTAAAATTGTGAATTTTTGAATGTGGCCCTTGCACGGAAAAGTTTGCCCACCCCTGTTCTATTCTCACAATGTCATCACTACTCATAGAATTTACAGTGCAGAAGGAGGCCATTCGACCTATCGGTTTCTGCATCGGCTCTTGGAAAGAGCACCTTACCCAAGGTCAACACCTCCCCCTATCCCAATAACCCAGTAACCCCACCCGACACTAAGGGCAATTTTGGACATCAAGGGCAATTTATCATGGCCAATCCACCTAACCTGCACATCTTTGGACTGTGGGAGGAAACCGGAGCACCCGGAGGAAACCCACGCACACACGGGGAGGATGTGCGGACTCCGCACAGACAGTGACCCAAGCCGGAATCGAACCGGGGATCCTGGAGCTGTGAAGCCATTGTGAGCTATCCACTTCAGAGGTGGTAAAGTTCTAGAACATCATCATAGAAATGCTTTGTTTTGCTTTAAAGTTCTGCATTTCCCCGCCAAACCACTGCATTTCTCCTCCTTCTTTTCCAAGTACATAAGTGCGGTCGTAACCTTCTATTCATGAGTAACTCTGCTGGCAGCTACCATGTGACAATAGTAACACTTTATAATGTGATTTCACGAGATATGGATCAGATTGGCTGTCCATTGTATTCTGGAATGATTGTGAGACAATATGTACACTTTTTTTCGTTAAGAGCTTGGAATCCATGCCTGTACGAGCATAACCATTTTTCGTTTCACACACAAACCATGGGAATTTATCCAGTGGTAGGCTCTTCCTTGATGATTTGTGGTTTTGTATCTGATATGGGTGGTAGGGTAAAATGAGATCGACATGCAGATCTACATCTTCAGTAATTTCATTACGAATAGTTTGTATCGTTTTTTAGATAATGCATCTTATTTAAATTGTATCTTGTTGGCGATGGTAGTGCACTAAAATCAGTGAACACATCGCTGAAATGTGCTGATAATATTCTCTGAATTGTGGAGTGTTGATCCAATCCTTTGTGAATGCTATACACCAACTTCACTGGACCCAATTCTTCACAGGACATTCACCTGATCAAGGAGCTGAGCTCCAAAAGCTAGTGACTCCACCTGTTGGACTTTACAGGTGTTGTAAGACTTCTTACTGCACCCACCCCAGTCCAACACCGGCATCTCCCAGGACTGATCACATAATATGGATCCAAGCCCCAAGAAACAATACAAATGTGACTGAATAACTGTATTCATCACCACTACACCATAACATTTAATGGCTTGAACCAGTATAACCGCTCAGAGATATTTGTGATTTCTTTCTTCTAATATCAGCCTGCAATTTTTTAGATCAGTCATGTGATTGAATTGACTTTGGCACCAGTGTCCACTCATTGGACCACTGTATCTTTCACTTCAAGTGGGTAGCAGCAATTTGTCCTCATCACCTCATTTATTTTAAATGGAGTATCAGTTTGCCGGAGAATTTTTATGTCTCCAAAAATTATTCTTTTCGGTTATTACTCCAACAAAACAGTGAAGTTTCATCACTGGAGACAGTCTTCCACTGTGCTGACTGGTCTTGGGTTGAGCTTAGAGTAACAATTCTGAACAACGTGATTTTTTACTTTGTATCGAAAACAAAACTTACCAAACACTGGATGCTTCCTTAATTTGTGCCTTTGACCACATCTTTTACACAGAAATACTTTATCCTGACCCGAGCCACATTCCCGCCTTTTTTTGGATGTTTCTTGCCTTTTTGGAAAAATGGCGACATGAAAAATGGTGCTTTCCTCCAAGATGACACGGCCATTAGTGAGAAACAAGTAAGAATGCTGTGCTGCTAGCTTGTGAGCCTGACAAATCTTAACTGTTTGTTCCAAGGACAATTCCGATTCCCTCAGCTTATTAAGTCCCGAAAGACATGCTGTTAGGTAATTTAGACATTCTGCATTTTCATTCAGTGTACCCAACAGGCGCCAGAGTGTGGCGACTAGGACTTTTCACAGCAACTGCATTGCAGTGTTAATGTAAGCCTATTTGTGACAATAATAAAGATTATTATTACTGGTTTCATTCACACCAAACACAATTTGGTTCTGAATCATGGAAGATTCCATCACAAAAAAATTATAGGTTTTAGCTTTAAATCAGTGATAAAATTATATATGGACTCTTCTGTCACTGTCTTCACAGTGTTCATGAATTTCATTCTTTCTGGGGGTGCAATGTTCACCAAATCTTCAAATTGCTTTTTAAAATTTTTTACCATCTTCACCGTTTGCAAATTTTAAAAAAAAACATTTTATTGAGGTATTTTTGGTATAACAACAACAAAATAAACAACATACACGAAACCATAAACATAGTGCAATGTAAATATACAGGGGTACATTTACCCCTGATTGACCCCCCTAGTCTAATCTAAACTACTCCCCCCCCCCCCCCCCGGTCTGCTGACGATTAATTTCCCGCAAAGAAGTCGACGAACAGTTGCCACCTCCGGGTGAACCCTAACAGTGACCCTCTCAAGGCGAACTTTATTTTCTCCAAACGAGAATGCTAGCCGTGGTCAGATAGCCAGCTCTCCGACTTCAGGGGCTTTGAGTCCCTCCAAGCTAATAGTATCTGTCTTCGTGCTACCAGGGACGCACAGGCCAAAACGTCTGCCTCTTTCTCCTACTGGATTCCCGGGTCTTCTAACACCCTGAAAATCGCCACCCCACCTTTGTTTTTAACACCATGGACATGACGTCCACAAACCTCTGCCAAAATTTCCTAATCTTTGGACATGTCCCAAAACATGTGGACATGGCTCGCCGGTCCTCCCGCATATTTTGCGCACACTGTCCTCCACCCCAAAGAATCTGCTCATCCGGCCACTGTCATGTGAGCCCGTGAACAAACTTAAATTGTATCAGGCTGAGCCTGGTACCTGTTGCGGACATGTTGAGTCTACTCAACGCGTCCACCCATAGACCATCCTCTATCTCACCTCCCAGCTCCTCCTCTCACTTGCACTTCAGCTCCTCGGTCCTGCGTCTCCTCCGACCCCATAAGCTCCTTATAAATGTTCGAGACGCTCCTTTCTCCTACCCACAGTTTGGAAACTACCCTGTCCTGAATCCCCCCCTTAGCGGGAGTAGCGGGAATGTGACACCTGTTTACGAAGGAAGTCCCGCACCTGCAGATACCAGATTTGCTTCCCCGCATCGTTTGCAAATTTAAATGTATTAAACACAGCAATTGCTTTGGCCCTGCAGCTGTTAGGAGCATTGCTATTGTAGGGAATAGTTAAAATCCAAGATTTAAATAATTGTAGCAGCAGTTGAAATACAGCGCATTGTTCTAAGTAAGGTCAGCTTGGCGGTGAAAACTTTCGGCTAGAATACAAAGGGGGAAAGTCAGATATCAATGTGAGTGAGGGTAGAGACCACCATTCAGAAGGCACAATTTAAAACTTGAAACCAATAGGGGCAAAGGGGGACGGGGTGGTATTAAACATAAGTATAAGGTTACTGGCACAAGTATTGCTTTTTTCTCTTCTCCCTCTCTTCACCTTTTGTTCTCTTCCAGTTGTTTTTCTTCTTATGCCCTGCTGGGCTTTGCTTCTTTATTTTGTATTTTTGTAGTTTTTGAAGAGGTACTAACTTGTTATTTGCAATAAAACTCAATCTCGTATTACCACCGGACCCTCATCTCTTATTTGAAAATAAAAGATCCTACAGATACCTTATGTGAATCTGATTGATCTCCTAAATTTACTGCAGTAACAACAGTTTAAATTGTTGTATAAACACACAACAGTTGCTGTCCACATTCCATGAAATCGGAGACTCATTGGTGCTTCAACGACCCATTATCGTTCATTCTTGCAGTTTGCAAAATCTTAAAATCTCTGTGGACCTCATTCTATGATGTGATAGTTTTTTTCTCAGTGGTTTAATACCATGAGTGCTGGTACCATGTAATGTCCTTGTCGCATGGCCTGATTTATATTACAAGAGCACTTGTAGCTAAAGCCATGAACAATTTATTAACATTCACTGTGGGTCAAATATATACAACAACCGGGGTGGTACTCTCCCGACTCCGACCCCCCCCCCCCTTACCACCGGGCCGAAGAATTCCGGGTGGGCGGCGTGAATCCCACCCCGCTGATCCGACGCCGCTGCCATATTCTCCGCGCCGGCTTTCGGCGGGGACGGGATACCCGTGCCGTCGGGAGCCGTGGCAGCGGCGCCCTCATCAATTCTCCAGGCCCTGATGGTCCAAGTACTGTCGGTTTCTGGCCAGTCCCGCCGCGTGGATTGGACATGGTCCCACAGCAGCGGGACCTGGCAGTAAATTGGCTGGTGAGTGTCCTCGGGGGGGGGGGGGGGGGGGGGGGGGGGGGGGGGGGATGCAGGGGGAACTGACCCCGGGGGTACCCACGGTGGCCTGGCTTGTGATCAGGGCCTATAGATCTGCGGGTGGGCCTGTGCCCTGGGGGCACTACTTCCTTCCGAGCCGGCCCCTGTAGGGCTCCGCCATGCCCGGCATGGAGAATACACACCCCTGCGCATGCACCAGAATACGCCGGCGGTCTGCACATGCGCAGTCCCTTCGGCGCCAACCCCTCCAGCGCCAGCCTAGCCCCCACAGGTGCAGATAATTCCGCAACTTCCAGTCGGCCCGACGCCAGAGTGGTTCGATCGTTTTTTACGCCTACGGCGGGCCATCACACGGATTCGGGAGAATCCCACCTCAGATGACTAATAGTGTGAACCAACCTCTCTCCCAGCTCCCTAGTCAGTCTGAAGTCACCTGACTCTAACATTTATTACATAAATGAGACTCTAGTGGTCAGTCGGTGAATTACAACACAATATTGACTCAAATTGAGTAAACAGACAAAAATATATGGCAATAAATAAACATTTCAAGAAACAATTTGTAGTGTTCAACAAACATATTGCAAGAAAGATCCATCCATACTTTACCAGGGACATTAGGTTTAGCATTGGATTAAAAGAAGTGGCTTAAAATGTAGCAGGTCTGTGGACTGTTAATGTTATAGAAACAAGCATAGGAAGACTAAAATGTTGGTGAAAAGGAAAACAATAGAACTTGACTAAACCAGTCAGGAACATAAAACATACTGAGATTTGCAATATATATTCAGGAGAATAACTAAAGTATAGGTCGGTCTCTTAGAAGCAGAAACTGGAGACATTACCATATGGAATGAAGGAATGTCATGAGCAAACCTAAAGTCTGCCTTCACAGCAGAAGGCACAAACTACAAAGCAGAAATAGAGGTTGCTCAAAGGGCTAATAAGAATGAAAACTAATAATAATTATCAGCAAAAAGCGACAAAAAGTTGACAAATCCCCAATCCTGCTGGATTACTTGCAAAGGTTCCAAGAGACACCAGCAGAGATAGTGGATGCATTTGTTATGATTTACAAAATTCCCAAATTCCACAACAGCCCTAGTGGATTTGAAGTCAGCAAATGTAACTCCGCTATTCAAGAAAGGAGGGCTAGAGATATCAGTCATCGAGAAAATGCTGGAATCTATTAAGGAAGCCTTAACAAAGCACTTATTTATTTATTTAGCTTATGCAAACTATCTAAGCTAATCAGTTTCTTCCGGTCCTGCTGTGTTGTGTGCAGATAGGCCTCCACTGAGTCTGTAGATTGGACATTCTTCTATAACATGATGCATTGTTTGCTCTCTTCCACCCACAGGCACATGGAGGCCTAGCACTAATGCCCCATCTGTGAAGGCTGGCCAAGCAGAGAATGTGGCCATTCCGGAACCTTAAGGGTAGACCATTCTTTAATTGGACGCTTAAAAGCAGGCAAAGTTTTGGGTTGGAGTGCAACCCGGTACTTGTTGTCATGTCCAATGATTCCCATTCATTCCCCCAGGTGAAATTTGTGTTGAAGTCCTTCGTGGGAGGGTTTTTCCAGATTGGCCTTCTTGGGTGGGCTGAATAGATCAACATGGAGTTGCAAGTAGGAGGCATTGCAAACTTTTCCTACCATTTTATGGGTTATTGCCAGTCGGCGGCTATGTGGAGGAGTGATTTGTGCATGTTCGTATACGTGCACGTGTGAGGTGATCTTGACCAAAAGGAGCACAGTATTCTGCTACTGAGTATCAGAGTGCGAGTGCGGAGGATCGGAAGGCGGTGGTAGCAGCACCCCACTTTGAGCAAGCTAGTTTGGCAATCAGGTTATTTCTGTATTTGATCTTGTCTGCAGTTGCTTTCAGGTGTTTCCGGAAGGTCAATATTCTATCAAAAGTTACTGCGAGGTATGATATCGTCGGGTGATGCCTTAACTTGTAGCCATTTATTTGGATGTTAAGCTCTTTAACGGCTTTTGCATTGTAAAGATCAGTGATTCAGGAGGAGGCGGCCAGTGTGCCAAATGGGGTGGCAGGCAGCTGTGAGGTCAAAAAACACGGTACCTGTCTTCAGGTTTTTCGGACAGCCGTTTTCAATGTATGTAGTACGGCCACTACCTGATCCCTTTGCTGCGGTCCTTGCGGAAACCAGCTTGGTCAACACTCACGACTTCTATGATTGGGAATATGCGCTGAAGGATGAGGTGTTTGAGAATTTTATATGGGACTGACAGGAGATGGATCGGATAGGTTGCTGCAAGTATCGGGTCTTTTCCGGCTTTTGGTATGTCGATGACATTTGCTGTCTGCCATTTCTTTGGAATGCTGGGGCGGGGCCCCAGGTATTTCTTAAATCTAGTGCGATACTGTCATATCTTGCTGCTTTGCCACACTTCAAGCTCTGAAGGACCTTCTTTAGTTCTGCAACTTCAAAAGGCACAGAGCTGCTGTATTCTCTACGTTGCCGGTGGTGTTGCCTTAGTTCACCCTGGATATTTCTTTTGGTGTTTTGTCCAGGTGTGCCTTAACTAAGGCAGCAGGTGGTTGGAAACATGGTTGGGACCAACTATGAGTTGGTTTTGAGTGGGTGCCATTTGGGCTGCTCCGAGGAGACAGATTAGGGTCCAGTCCTTCCTGTTGGGAGTGTGTGAAATTTAGCTTGCTACAGTTTCCTCCCACTTGGTGCAGAGCACAGCATTCAGGGATGCAATCAGGTGGTCTCGACCTCTGGGTCCCCTGAGAATGCACTTACAAAATATTAGTATGATCAGACAAAGACAACATGATTTTATGAAAGGGAAATCGTGAGACAAATTGTAGAAACTTTGAGAATGTAAATAGTACGGTGGGCAAAAGGGGACCCATAGATATAGTTTACTTCAATTTCCAAAAGGGAATTCGATAAGTCACCACACAAAGAGTTAAAATACAAGATAAGCGCTCACAAAGTTGGAGGTAATATATAAACATGGATAGAGGACTTGTTAATGGACAGGAAGAGAGTCGGGCTAAACAGGACGTTTCACTAGTTACAGCCAGAGTGCTGCAAGGATCAGTGCTTCAGCTATTTAGAATCTATATTAGTGACTTAGATAAAGAGACGTAGAGTGAGTGGCTGACAATAAAAATTTAGGTGGGAATAAAAGCTGCAAGGGGATATAGATAGGTTAACAGAGTAGGTAACAAGATGGCAGATGAAGTAACTTGTGGATGTGCAGGTTCATTCACTTAAGTAGCCGTAAGAATGTTTCATTTTGTCATAAAAGGTACTAACCAACCTACCCAAAAGCCCATGGTTTTCTCCACTTAGAACTGTTTCAAACCATTTAGATCAGTAATCAAATTGGATGCAACTAGCTGACTGTGAAATTTAATCCTAATTTTTAAATCAAATGCTAATAAAAATTGAACAGGCTAAATATATCTATTTAACATGATTGCTACAATCTAACATGAACAACTCTCTAAACATTGGAATGTTTCCTGTGTCCTTCATTTAGGACCAAATAATGGGAGAAGCTATTATAAAAGAAATTAAGCAAAACAAGTTAGTTTTTGATTATGCATCTGTAATTTGCTTTAGGGGCATTTTTCTGTATTAAAGGATTATATAAAAGTCAAGTTGTTACTTCATGAAGTTATTTCAAGAGGCCAAAACAGGATGGATAAATCCTGCAATGGTACTGTTTTTTTAAAAATACTTTATATAGCATCTTTCAGAACCAGGGTCATCACAAAGCACTTGTAGTGCACTCACAGTAGTAAGAATAGAAGAATAGCAAAATATTTTTCTTAAAGAGATGAAACTCTTTACAGAGGGGGACTGGGATGTACTTGAACAAGAAACATTAAAAGTGCAGGTACAGTAAGCAATTCAAAAGGGAAATTGCATGAGGACTTTTATTGTAAGAGGATTTTCACCTTTTTACAATTTATACATCAAAGACCTGGATGAGGGAGGGAAGGCATGGTAGCTAAATTTTCAGATATGTAAGAGCCCTTCCTTTGATTCCCCTTGTTCCCATTCTTTTCTTTGGTTTATTATTTTTGGTCCGTGGACTCATAATCGGAATGGCCTTTAAGCAGTGGACGTAAGCTTTGTTTCTTGGAACGAGAGGAAAACAGATTTGTTGCCACCATGGGAATCTTAAGAACCAGCTTTGCAGGAAGTTGGTTCAATTGGCTGGTTCATGACTTGCGGGTTGGCCAGGGACAGTGTTCTAGCCGACAACAGTCAGAGATCGGTTCTGCAGGATGCTTCTGAGAGAGTGGGGCAGAAGTGATTAGAACTTGAACGAAGGAGTTCTCTCTCTCTGCTAAGGACTGCTTTTTTGATCTAAACCAATGAGTGCCTAGCACTTTTTTATATATAGCTGAAATATTCTTGAATCTACGAAGAAAGTAGACAGCCTTGCCTGAGAAACCCTCTCAAGCTTAGAAGGAAAAAGCATGAAGCGAAAGCTTGAACTTCTGAAAGACATTAACTGAAAAACCATGATAGTGCATCAGAGATCTTCTATTCCTTTTATTTATCATCATTTTTTTCCCTCTCATCACCATTCCCTCTATGTTGCCTGCAGTTCACTGGGCTCAGCCAAGGTCCACAGGTACTTTAAAATAACATCTAATTTCACTTGTGTTGCGACTCCGGTTCAAGTGGGGCTGGAATTGACTGAGCATTATCCCAAGGGGTTGTGACAATGACACAAAGATAGATAGGAAAGCATGTTGTGAATAGGACATGAGGAGGTTGAAGACAGATGTAAGTCGTTGGGTGAGGGGCAAAGATCTGGAAGATGGGAGCATATGCAGGAAAATGTGAAATTGTTCATTCATCATAGAATCCTACAGTACAGAAGGAGGCCATTCGGCACATAGAGTCTGCACCGACCCTCTGAAAGAGCACCCATCTAGACCCAGACCCCACCTCACCCTGAACCCAATAACCCCATCTAACCTTTTGAACACCAAGGGACAATTTAGTATGGCCAATCCACCCAACTTGTACATCTTTGGACTGGGGAGGAAACCAGAGCACCTAGAGGAAACCTACACAGACACAGGGAGAACATACAAAACTCCACACAGATAGTCACCCACTGCCGGAATTTAATCCAGGTCCCTGCTGCTGTGAGGCAGCAGTGCTAACCACTGTGCCACCATGTCGCCTCACTTTAAAAAAAAAATCTTTTTATTGGCATTTCTCATTTTAAAACAGTTGTATAGATACACATCACATTTTCTCGCCCACGCTAATTTATTTTATCCGTGCTGCCTTACTTTGACAGGAAGAATAAAAAAGCAGTGTATCATTTAATAGAGAATGGTTGCAAACTTCCTACGTGCTGAGTGGTCTGTGTGTTCTGATGCGCGAGTCACAAAAGGTTAGTATGCAGGTACAGAAAGTAATTAGAAGACTAATCGAATGCTATCCTTCAGTTTTGCTTCAGTATACAGGGCATTGTTGAGGACCACATCTCAAATACTGTGTGCAGTTTTTGGCTCCTTTTAAGGAAGGATGTAAATACTGGGAGGCAGTTCAGGAGATTTACTAGATTAGTCAGTTGTCTTATGAGGAAAGGTTAGACAGCATGGATTTGTTTCCACTAGAGTTTCGAGAGTGAGGGGTGACTGAATGAAGTATAGGGGCTATTTAGCTCACTGGGCTAAATCGCTGGATTTGAAAAGCAGACCAAGGCAAGCCAGCAGCACGGTTCGATTTCCCGTAACAGCCTCCCCGAACAGGTGCCGGAATGTGGCGACTAGGGGATTTTCACAGTAACTTCATTCGAAGCTATTGTGACAATAAACGATTCATTTCATTAGAGATTCTGAATGATCTTGACAAGGTGGGCGTGGAATGGAAGTTCTTATTGTGGATGAATCAAGAACTAGGAGAGACTGTTTAAAATTAGGGGTCACCGCTTTAGGACAGAGATTTGGAAAAATCTGTTCCCTCAGAGGGTTGTGAGACTTTGGAACTCTCTACCTCAGAAGGTGGTAGAGGTAAGGGTCATTGAATTTTTTTAAGGCAGAGGTTGATTGATTCTGTTAGGCAGAGGTGATAGATTCTTGTAGGCAGAGGTTGATAGATTCTTGTTAGGCAAGAGACCAAGGTTATCAGGGATAGATGGGAATGTTTAACACGAAACACAAACAGATCAGCCATGATCTCATAGAATGGCGGAGCTGGCTCGAAGGGCCAAATGGCCTGCATCTGCTTCCGTATAGTTCGATGGAGTGCAAGAATAAGGAAGCATTGCCACAATTGTAAACGGATTTGGTGAGACTGCACGTGGTCTGCAGTTTTGATCTCCATATTTAAGGAGGGTTGTACCTGCTTTGGTGGCGGCATAGTGAAAGTTCACTGGGATGAAAGGCCTGTCGTCATCAGATTTTAGAAGAATGAGGGCTGATTTCATTGAAACATTCAAGGTTCTGAAGGGTGTTGACAAGATCAGTCATTTCCCCTGGCTGAAAAATCTAGAATATAGGGCACCGTCTCAGCACAGAGGGGTTGGCTATTTAGGACTGAAAGAGAAGTTTCTTCTCCCAGAAGGTTATAAATCATTGGAATGTCTATCCCAGAGGATTGGTGAAACTCTTTCATTGAGCATATTCAAGACAGAGATTGATAGATTGTTGATATCAGGGAATTATGGAATATGGGCATAAGACAGGAAAGTGGAGCTGATGTAGAGATGAGCAATATTGTTTGAAATGATGAGGTGAACTAGAGGAGTCAAACCGTCTACTGCTGATTCTATTTCTTATGTTCTCAACAAAACTTTGCTAAAAATAACACCACAATCGTTTTTAATGCCTGTATGATTTGTTTCACGAGTTGCTCACTGCATTGTCACAAGATTCCTGGAATTTAAAGGCCAAACCTGGAGGGATAGAAATCCAAAATGAAAATCTTAGAGAGGAATTCTCCCGTGCTCTTGTCAGCGGGTTCAATGGGAGGTAGGGAAAAGAATTTGACAGGAGTCCAAAAACCAGTTTCACATCAGTCTTAATTTCTTGTGGGATCTTCAACTGGTGCCTGCCATGGCAGTTCCGGAAACTTGTTGGACACAGGAGTGAAACTAATTTGCATCCCACTTATGGGATACAGATGAAGGCTCAATCTTCTTCCACCCATGACATTTCTCTGCGACACCATCAGCAAAACACACCGGTCCGGACACATCTGGGCCAACATGGAGTGCAGGTCAAGGCTCACTTCAACAGTGCCTGGGGCTGATTTCGGAGTTCAGGATGGAGGTTGCAAGTGACCCTGGACTACTACAGCAGTGGGTGGGGGGAGCATCTACAGGTGGATCTTCCAGATTTAGTGTTATCGAAAAGGTCCGTCTTGCAGAGTGTGTTTCTGGAGATCCATCTACTTTTTCAGGAGGTCTATCTTCTTCTTCAATGGTTGGTCAGAGATGTTGGTGCGCCTTTTCAATATAGCACCCAGATACAATAGTGGAACACACACCATCATGCTAGGAAAACAGCGCTAAACCTCCAAATTCATAATCAATTAGATCAAGGCTGGAAGATATGGCGTGGTTTCCCGTTGGCCTCCCCAGCAGGAAACAGCCCAGTCCAGCCACAGGACTTAGTCCATGATGGGAGAATTTTGTCCTTAGCTCCAATTTTAGGAAACCACTGTCTGTGAGCTACAATTACTCTGTAGGCTCAGGCTGCCCCAGACATAAGCCAGCATAAGGAAATCGGAGTGCACTCTGCTCAAATCCAAACTAAATATATACCAGTGCAAATGCGGCTGGCTCTGTTTAAATATTTACTTCCTTCATTCAAAAATGACACCTTATTTGATAGTACTTTTGTATCAGTGTCAGAAGGCTGCGGGTTTAATTCCCACTTGAGTATCTGCGTGCAAAATTCAAGGCTGACATTGCAATGCAATATGGAGGAAGTGTGCCATCTTTTGGATGAAATGCTAGAGAAATGTTCTCTCAGGTGGATGTAAAAATTAACATGGCATTATTTTGAATATAATCAGGGGAGTTCTCTTTGGCCAATAATGATCTCTCAATGAACATCACAAATTAGGTGGGAATGTTCAGCTGTGACATCAATGAACATCTGGTCATTGTCACACTGATGTTTGTGGTAGATAGTAGTGTGTCGGTTGGCTGCATTTCCTGCATTATAACCATGAATACACTTCAAAAAGTACATTGTTGGCTACAAAGTGCTTTGTGATGACCCTGGCTATGAAAGATGCTATATAATGCAAGTCTTTCATTAAAAAACAGTACAATTGCAGGATTTATCCAACCTGCTTTGGCCTCTTGAAATTACTTCATGAAGTAACAACTTGACTTTTGTATAATCCTTTAATCCAGAAAAATGCCCCAAAAAGCAATTTACAGATGCATAATCAAAAAACTAACTTGTTTTGTTGATTTTATTTTTTACAATAGCTTCTCTCAATTATTTGATCCTGAATGAAGGATACAGGAAACATTCCAGTGTTTAAATAGTTATTCATGTTAGATTGTAGCAATCATGTTAAATAGATACATTTGGCCTGTTCAATTTTTATTAGCATTGGATTTTAAAATTAGGAATTAAATTTCACAATCAGCTAGTTGCAGTCGATTTGATTATTGATCTAAATGGTTTTTAAACGGTTCTACGTAGAGAAAACCATGCTTTTGGGTAGATTGGTTGGTATCTTCCATGACAAAAATACAACATTTTTTTAAAATCCCACAATACATCCTCCAATTTGTCGTCTTATAATAGAGCATTTTTCTTCATTTACTCTGACCGTTTGAATTTTTATTCCAAGTTTGAAATGTTGCCCAAAATGTCATGACATCTGTTCTAACTACCCTTTAAACACCTAAAATAAAATGGATACATTCTAAACCAACAGTTATACTTACTTAATGCTAAACATGCATAATGTGCGAGATGACTTCTACAGGGTAAGCAACTTGATTCAAAAATTTACAATGAAAATAATTATTGACTGTTAAGTGAACAAAAGGCACAAAACATTCAAGTGTTTTTTGTAATGCAATACCAAACTGGTCAAACTAGCTCTGATTGTGTTTCATTGTAAGACATGCCTCTTGCGGAGACAAAAACCAGGACAGTAACACACAAATGGATCAACCATAGAAATGTAGAACAGCAAAAGATGCCTTCAAGATACAAGTGACATATTTAATTGTGTTACTTCGAGTTGTGTTCCCCCACCACCCCCAATATCGATCATGTTTCTGAAACCTTCCATTGCTGAGGAACAGCAAAGCTAACTGCATTACTTCCACAGTTTATTACCCAAAATTGAAAAGCTTTTGATGCCATAAAACTAATTGCAAGACCAATAAATTAGGGATAAATTCAAGGTTGTTGTTGCAGTAGCACAATCCTTTTCAAACAGACAAGGCATACTCCTGTAGCCTGAGCAATAATAAGTTTAAAACCTAGGACAGCTAGGTAATCCACAGTAGGGCTATTAAGTGAAAGAAACAACATGTTATCTGCCATTTAGAAAAAAGTTTCTCATTTTTCACAGTGCCACAGATGAAGGCCCAAGGGGGAATAAGGTGGGGGGGGGGAGGGGGGAGCAAAATCTCAGTACCAGTACACAAAACAAGGACTCACATCAAAACGCAGGCTAGAAGCAGGCACGGCCGCTATCTGCAGTATATAGAAATAGTATACACAAACAGTATATATAAATAGTATAGTCAATTAATTTAAACATGTACCTCATAGTTAAAATGAAAAATAAAGCACTGCACATCAGAAAAATCTTTAATTAAGTTTGTCACAGATGAAAATATCAACCTACCATGAGGCTTGCCAATTTCGGAGCATAGGGAAAATTCAAGATCATGAACTATTCAAGTAATTATTCCTGAAAACTGCAGTGAAAATGTTAGGGATTACACTCCAATGGTTGTGCTATGCACAGAGGACTACATTTAAAGTGGAAGAGTCTTTGAATATTGAAAGAAATTCTAAACTGCAGAATAAACAGGTCCATTCTCAGTTGTTGGAAAGTGCCATAAGAATGGTGATAGGGAAAACACAACAGGAAGGAGAGAATTGGTCCTTCTCCTGGAGTGACAAATTAGTTGGAAAACAGCTGAATGGGAATCAAAAGCAAGCAAATGCTTATTTAAATAGTGCAGCAGACGGATGACATAGAGACACAGAAAGGGGCAAATATGGCAAAAATCACGAATAGGTACGAGAATTAGTTTTAATAATAAATAAAGCTAATTCCGGAAATAAAAACTGGAAAAAAAAAGGAAATCTACAGCAGGTCTGGCAGCATCTATGTCAAGAGAAACAGAATTAACGTTTCAGGTAGTGAGTGACCTTTCATCAGAGCTGGGGAAAGCTATGAAACGGTGATGACATCACACTCCACATGCCCTTTGAACCAGATGCATCAATTCTGATTTCATCAGTTCAGAAAGGTCACAAACGCAAAATATTAACTTTTCTCTCTCAACTGATGCTGTCAGACCCGCTGAGCATTTCCAGGTTTTCAGTTCAGATTCCCAGCCTCCACCACAGTGGTTTGATTAGTGACAGAAATTAGCTTTTTCTATTCAAGGCAGTTCATTATATATACAGAATTTTCAAGAATCTAAATACAAATTCAATCACCATCTTACGGTTGGGTTCACAGGTCAGGTAGCCAGTTGGAAGTGGATTGGGCTCTCTGCTGAAGAGAGCTTGGTGGAGCGCAGTCAGAGGGTTGGGGAGGTTGCTGTTGCAACAGTTATGAGGGCAGCTGGAGGGCAGGGGTGTGGTTGGGGGGGTCCTATGGAATTTCAGGTCTGGGGATGTACTCTGAGAGCGAGGGAGTGGATGAGGGGGCTAGGGGAAAGGTGAGAGGAGTCCCATGGCCAGTGGGGGGGACGAAGAAGAGAGAGAGACGAGGTGGGAAAGTAGAAGTGCTTTTCATTCTTCAAACCTTTTCTAGGTAACTATCACTGTAGCAAGGTCAGGACCATCTGGAGTATGCAAACCCATGACAGATCACATTTAATGCAGGACTAGTAATTTTTCCTGTGGGAAAGAATGGGAAAAGTTGCCCCCTGGCATGGAAGGCAAAGAAAATGAGAGAGAAGCACACACGAGTCTTTGGGACTCTTGCTCTCATTGATGCTATTGATATGGCGTTCTATTTGTCCAAATTCTGGGGGGAAATGCCATATTAAAAAAAAAGACAAAGAACAATACCAAGAATATCACATAGATAACTGATTTTTGGGATAATGTACGTTCTACAAAAAGTGTAAATTAAGAAAGGCTTAGGATAAACAAAGCAAGTTTAAAGCAGATGTTTGAGAGAAAATAAATCTCTAAGCTAAGATGGGTAGATACTAGCCATTGACAATTGGATCGTTTCACTAAGAAAAATGCCTCTACCTAAAAATTGTTGGATGTTCTCAAAGGATGTCTTCCTATGTAACACTGGGGAATTATTTTTTTCTTCTGTATTTAACCTGTGTACCTTTATTTAAATAGAATTGTCAGATTCTCTTATAAGAATGTTGGCAATACTGGTGCCTCTAAGAGTAAACGAGGTCTTGCTTCAGAGGGAATTGAGGGCAGGTGATGCTCATTGAAGCCTGTTCTTAAGAGCTTGGTGAGGCTTCTGGAGAGGATCCAGAGGGAAGAGTGGAAATGGTTTTTGTAACAAACTATAGTATCACAATAAAACAGTTGCAAATCATCAGAATGGCTTCTGCTGTCAATTTTGTAAATGGATAGTCACCTGTAAAACATGCACTGTCTGAGTGTGATGGAAGAAGGTACTATCAGTGTTGTCAACTACAGGGTAACAGCAAATAAATTGATCCTTCAGGGAGTTGGCAGAGACACAATAGATCAAAAGGCCTCTGTCTACTGTGCTGTAACCATTATATGATTCTGTCCCATGCCTCAAAAACTCCTTCCAAGTACAAAAGCAACTTATACTTCTTTCAATTTGGGGCGACACGGTCGCGCAGTGGTTAGCACCATGGTTCGATCCCGGCCCGAGTCGCTGTCCGTGTGGAGTTTGCATGTCCTCCCCATGTCCGTGGTCTCACCTCCACAACCCAAAGATGTGCAGCCAGGTGGATTGACCGTAGCTTTTTATTAAAACAGTAAAACGTATATAGGCCAAATGGTACAAACACTAATCTTGTGTTGGAGAAACAGGATTGGCCTTGCTAAATTGCCCTTTAATTAGAATAAAAAAGAATTGGGTACTCTAAATTTATAGGGGAAAAAAAGGACTTATTTCAATTTGGGATATGTATTCATTGCTCATGAGATGGTTTCCTCTACACTGAAACCAAATACAAATTGAGCAAGTGCATTGTTGAACACCTCTGTTCAGTCTGCAAGCTTCACCCTGAACCTCTGATCAATTACCATCTTAAATTTCTGCTCCACTCTGACCCATCACATATACTTTTCTAATGAAATTCAATGGAAGCTTGGAACAGCATCTTATCATCCAAGTAGCCACCTTACAGCCTTCCACAAGTTCAACAATTTCACATCATTGCCTTTTGGATGGCAGCTGTTGATAATTATGCTGCTGTTCCCATTTTCACCTCCACTAAACCCCTTTTCCCCCCCAAGCATAGAATCCCTACATGCAGAAGGAGGCCTTCAGCCCATCGAGTCTGCATCGATCCTCTGAAAGAGCACCTTACCTAGGCCCACTCCCCCACCCTATCCTCGTAACACCTGACCTGCACACCTTTGCACACTAAGGGGCAATTTAGCACAGCCACTCCACATAACGCACACGTTTGGGCTGTGGGAGGAAATCGGAGCACCCAGAGGCGTGTCTTGTTACTTTACTTGTGCCATTACCTCCTCCTTTTGCCTAGCACCATCATCCCTTTTCTCATTTAATCTTTCCTGCCTTCTATGAGAACACAGGCATTTCATAGTGTTCTTACTGATTTCATGTCTGACAAATTTATTAGAGTTCTTTGAGGAGGTATCAGCCAGAGTAGATAGAGGAGAACCTGTCAATTTGGATTTTCAGAAAGCATTTGATAAAGTTCCACACAATGGGGTATTGTGCAAGATTGGAACTCATGGTATTGGAGGTAATATTCTGACATGGATAGAAGATTGGCTAACTAACTGGAGGCAGCAAGTAGCTATGAAGCGGGTCTTTCTCAAGTTGGAGGGCAGTAACCAGTGGAGTGCCACAGGGATCAGTGCTGGGACCACAGCTCTTCACAATATATATTAATGATTTGGACCAAATTTGCAGAAGATACAAAGGTGGGAGGGAAGGCAGGTTATAAAGAGGATATAAATAGTTTGCAGAGTTATTGACATAGGGGATGAGAGAAGAACTAGCTAAGGTAGACTAGGAGCTAAGACTTTATGGTGGAACAGTTGAGGAACAGTGGAGAACCTTCCAAGCGATTTTTCACAGTGCTCAGCAAAGGTTTATACCAACAAAAAGGAAGGATGGAAGAAAGAGGGAAAATCGACCGTGGATATCTAAGGAAATAAGGGAGAGTATCAAACTGAAGGAAAAAGCATATAAAGTGGCAAAATTGCTGGGAGATTAGAGGACTGGGAAATCTTTAGGGGGCAACAGAAAGCTACTAAAAAAGCTATAAAGAAGAGTAAGATAGAGTATGAGAGTAAACTTGCTCAGAATATAAAAACAGACAGTAAAAGTTTTTACAAATATAAGACAAAAAAGAGTGGCTAAGGTAAATATTGGTCCTTTAGAGGATGAGAAGGGAGTTTTAATAATGGGAGATGAGGAAATGGCTGAGGAACTGAACAGGTTTTTTGGGTCGGTCTTCACAGTGGAAGACACAAATAACATGCCAGCGACTGATAGAAATGAGGCTATGACAGGTGAGGACCTTGAGAGGATTGTTATCACTAAGGAGGGAGTGATGGGCAAGCTAATGGGGCTAAAGGTAGACAAGTCTCCTGGCCCTGATGGAATGCATCCCAGAGTGCTAAAAGAGATGGCTAGGGAAATTGCAGATGCACTAGTGATAATTTACCGAAATTCACTAGACTCTGGGGTGGTCCCGGTGGATTGGAAATTAGCAAAGGTGACGCCACTGTTTAAAAAAGGAGGTAGGCAGAAAGCAGGAAATTATAGGCCAGTGAGCTTAACTTCGGTAGTAGGGAAGATGCTGGAATCTATCATCAAGGAAGAAATTGCGAGGCATCTGGATAGAAATTGTCCCATTGGGCAGACGCAGCATGGGTTCGTAAAAGGCAGGTCATGCCTAACTAATTTAGTGGAATTTTTTGAGGACATTACCAGTGCAGTAGATAACGGAGAGCCAATGGATGTGGTATATCTGGATTTCCAGAAAGCCTTTGACAAGGTGCCACACAAAAAGGTTGCTGCATAAGATAAAGATGCATGGCATTAAGGGTAAAGTAGTAGCATGGATAGAGGATTGGTTAATTAATAGAAAGCAAAGTGTTGGGATAAATGGGTGTTTCTCTGGTTGGCAATCAGTAGCTAGTGGTGTCCCTCAGGGATCCGTGTTGGGCCCACAATTGTTCACAATTTACATAGATGATTTGGAGTTGGGGACCAAGGGCAATGTGGCCAAGTTTGCAGATGACACTAAGATGAGTGATAAAGCGAAAAGTGCAGAGGATACTGGAAGTCTGCAGAGGGATTTGGATAGGTTAAGTGAATGGGCTACGGTCTGGCAGATGGAATACAATGTTGACAAATGTGAGGTTATCCATTTTGGTAGGAATAACAGCAAACGGGATTATTATTTAAACGATAAAATTAAAGCATGCCGCTGTTCAGAGAGACTTGGGTGTGCTAGTGCATGAGTCACAGAAGGTTGGTTTACAAGTGCAACAGGTGATTAAGAAGGCAAATGGAATTTTGTCCTTCATTGCTAGAGGGATGGAGTTTAAGACTAGGGAGGTTATGTTGCAATTGTATAAGGTGTTAGTGCGGCCACACCTGGAGTATTGTGTTCAGTTTTGGTCTCCTTACTTGAGAAAGGACGTACTGGCGCTGGAGGGTGTGCAGAGGAGATTCACTAGGTTAATCCCAGAGCTGAAGGGGTTGGATTATGAGGAGAGGTTGAGTAGACTGGGACTGTACTCGTTGGAATTTAGAAGGATGAGGGGGGATCTTATAGAAACATTTAAAATTATGAAGGGAATAGATAGGATATGCGGGCAGGTTGTTTCCACTGGCGGGTGACAGCAGAACTAGGGGACATAGCCTCAAAATAAGGGGAAGTAGATTTAGGACTGAGTTTAGTGAAGCCCAGTGAAGCAGTTGAGGCTCCTTCATTGCATGTTTTTAAGGTAAAGATAGATAGTTTTTTGAAGAATAAAGGGATTGAGGGTTATGGTGCTCGGGCCGGAAAGTGGAGCTGAGTCCACAAAAGATCAGCCATGATCTAATTGAATGGCGGAGCAGGCTCGAGGGGCCAGATGGCCTACTCCTGCTCCTAGTTCTTATGTTCTTATGACAGCTTAAGTGATTGGGCAGAAAATTGGCAAATGGAATTCAATGTGGGAAAATATGAGATTGTTCATTTTGAAAGAAAAACTAAGAGAGACTTAATTAAATGAAGAGAAACTACAGAAAGCTGCCTACAAGGGGGCTTGGGCTCCTTGTTCATGAAACCCAGAAAGCTAGCATACAGGTACAGAAGATAATAAGGAAAGCAACTGAAATGCTGGCTTTTATTTCAAGGGGGCTGGTGTATAAAAGTTAAGAGGCGTTGCTGCAGCCGTACAAGGTACCGGTGAGGCCACATTTAGAATATTGAGTGCAATTTTGGTCCCCTTATTTAAGGAAATATATATTTTCATTGGAGGCAGCCCAGAGGAGGTTTACCAGTATGATCCCTCACATGGAGGGACTGCCATATGAGGAAAGAATGGACAGGTTGGGTCCTTCTCGTTCAGAAGAATGAGAGGTGATATAATTGAAACATGTATGATTCTTAAGAGATTAGACAATGTTGGGAGGATGTTTCCACTCATAGGAGAGTGTAGGAGCAAAGGACATAATCATGGAATAACAGGGATACTCGTGCAAAACGGATTTGAGGAAGAATTTCTTCTCTCAAAGAGTGGTGAATCTTTGGAATTCTTTACCCCAGGAAGCTCTGGAGGCCGAGATCTTGACATTTTTAAGGCAGAGATTGATAGGTTTTGTCGCCATCTGGGGTGACAACATCACAATTACAAAATGGACATTTGCAAAGAATGCAGAGAAAATGGACAATGCTGAGAAAGCAAGCAGGTGCAAGGTTTGACTGTTGATTGGAGCTGTAGCTCCCAGACAAGACCGATACTGCAAAGCCATTACCATATTAATGAGCCATCGCCAGGGACAAAAGAGTAACATTTAGGTAAACGATACTAAAGCAGACACCCCCGGCGCCAGAGGAGACTAAAACAAAGCAGGCCAACGGCCACCTAGGACATGCCCAGCAATCAGGGCACCCACCCCTTTATTGGTCGAGATCGATACCGATGATAAAGATAGCGGTCCAATTAATTGGGGCCAAGTTCAAGGCCCGCCCAAAAGCGCGCCGAAGCCCCCCTTTGGGTACAAGAAGAAGCCCCCAAGAGAGAATTGCTCTGTTGGCCTTGGCTCTCAGCGAGGAGAGACCTGCCTATCACTGCACCAGAACAAGTAAGCCCAAAGTCAACGCACGCTACAGACAGACCTCCTCGCTACTATGTGCGGACCAGCTCGACCCCATCAGCCTCATAACCGGACAACAGCCATTGGTTCCTCTGACTGAGTGGGCACCCTAAGCTAAGTATGAGGCTTTAGTAGTAGTGATAGTTTAGTTGTAGAGTTTTTGTTGCATGAGTATATTTGACTGTGTGTGTAATAAATGAGCATTGAATTTCGAACTTACTAACTGGTGTATCGAGTCTTTGATCAGTAGTCGGTTTTGAACCTTGTGGCTGTATCGAAAGCATACCTGGCGACTCTTGAGCAAACATTAAGATTAGGAAGGCGATCATATTAACCGCTATAAACATAGAGCCAATTAAAGAGAGAACACAACGAGCAACAGTTTTCATCAGATAGGGAATTAAGGTTTATGGAGAGAAGCAGGAAAGTGGATTTAGTGAGTATTAGATCAGCCATGATGTTATTAAATGGCAGAGCAAGGTCAATAGAGCTGGTCCTATTTCTATGGCCTCCCTCCCCCCTTTGCACTTGCTTAAAACCTGTTGGGTCATAACTTCCAACAGAATGGCAATGGAGTTGGGTTGCCACTCCTGGGAAAGGTCTTCCTTAAAATCTAGCTGATCCTATATCACCCAATCCTCCAACTCAAGTTTGGGTGAGATCTGGCAGCACAGCGCATTCCCAGGGCCTAGTGCAAGGGGCTGTAGAGTCAAAGGTAAGTAAGCCGCATCACCTTTTTAGGGCACTAGGTAGTTTTAGGGCACTAGGTAGTTTTAAAGGTATTTGGCAAGAAAATGCATAGGTAAGTGGGTAGGGATTTGGTGCAGGGGATATGGAAACGGACCAGGTCAGACCAGCTTGGGGTGTAAACAGAGGTCAGGGAAAGTTCCGTGCGACAGGTTGGGTGGGGGTGGTGAGGGGAGACAGTAGACAGGAGGTCAGTGTACCTCTGAACAATAATTACACAGAAGCTTTGAACTATTGTGTAACACAGTCGGAACCACAAAATTTGCAATTTAAATCTCAATTTTGCTTGGTTTCCAGTGCAGAGCTATTGTCTATGGGATATAGCCACCTGGGTTGGCCACTTCCCGATTCCAAAATGGATATCCGCTAAGAATGCAGGGGAAAATGATCAGATACAGGGAACAAGCAGGTACAAGGTTTCCTGTGTATTAGGACTTGCAGAAACCCAGACAGAACTGAAACCAACAACAATCTGCATATTCATGAGCGATCCCCGGGAACAATTGGAAACATTAAGAGTAATTGAGACCAAACCAGACTTCCCGGCGCCAGTGGGACCCAGGACAAAGGAAGGCCAACGGACACCTAGGAAACCGCCCAGCGATCAGGGAACAGCTCCAGTATTGGAGAAATCGATTCAAATGATCGGAACTTAGTCCAATCAATTAGAACCAAGTCCGGGTCCGCCCAAAAGGGCGCGAAGCCCTGGGGGCTATAAAATAGAGCCCCCAAGTTCAATTCGTCCTTCTTGGCAGGGTCTCTCAGCAGCTCGAAACAACTCTTGACCGTGACTCTCACTCGAGAGACCTGCCTAGCAGCTGCACCAACCAAGTAAGTCTCCAGTCAATGCACGCTACGAGATAGGCGCTCCTAGCTACTAGCCCATACCAGCTTGAAGCCTGCAGACTCAGAATCGAACGAAAGGCCATTGTTCCCTGACCTGGTGGCCATTTCCAAAGCTAAGTATTGGCCTTTTAGTGTTAGAGAGAGTCTAGTAAGTAGAGTTTTATGCATGAGTAGTGATTGACTATGTATATAATAAACATGTTATAATTTGAACCTTACTAACTGGTGTATTGAGTTATTGATCAGCACTTGGCTTTTGAACCTCGTGGTGGTATCATAAAGATACCTGGTGACTCTAGAGCAAGGTGATTAAACAGAGCAAATTAAGTAAAAGCACAACGAGCAACAGGGAGATTTGCACTTCCAGGCAATTGCCGTGCAATCCTATTCTGGGAATGTCTGGTGTTGGGGGGCAGGGCGGGGGGGTGGGGGTCACCAGTTCATTTTTTGAGTCTCCGATAAGGCATCATGGAGATCGGAAGTTACGTCTCGTTACATCTCAAACCTTTGCCAGCTCTGATGAAAGGTCACTAGTGTACAATTTTGTCTTTTAAAAAGCATTTAGACAGTTATGTGGGTAAAATGGGTATAGAGGGAGGGATATGAGCTAAATGCGGGTAATTGGGACTAGGTTAGTGGTAAAAACTGGGCAGCATTGACAAGTTGGGCCGAAGGGCCTGTTTCCGTGCTGTAAACCTCTATGACTCTGTACCAAAAATGTTAATCATGTTCCTCTTTCCACAGATGCTGCCTTGTCCGCTGAGTGGCATTGTGCGTTTTGAATTTTCAGCATCGGCGGTGTTTTGTTTTTGTACAGACTATTGGTCAGCATGGTGTTTCTACAAAGTCTGCCATCCCAAGCATCAACCACTCCATTCTCCAATCCCTACAAATACTGCTGTATCCTTTCACATCACCAGTACTTTCTACCAGAGGAAAAATAGGAGCTTCAGTCAAGGTCTGAAGGTGTTAATTCAGTATTATGGTCAAGCAGCTGCAAAAGAGAGATGTTATATCTACATTCCTCGTAAGTACATCAGATAGTACCACTCATAGCAGGTTGTCAGTTAGTACTGAGCCACTGACACCAGCTATCCCTGAGCCCAACAGAATTTACTGGTGGAGTTATAGGATAGTGGCACAGCTTTTCCTGTGCCTACAGAAGACCATCCAGCAAAACCAGTCAGGTTTGCCTGAAGCCACCCAGGATGGGTCCCTCTTTTAAAGGCATTCTGCCCAATCAAGGACCTAGCATCAGCAGAGGGAGCGGCTGTTGAAAGCCAACCCCCTGAATTCCCCGCCTGAGATTCCCATCCGCGCCGGTGGTCTGGGTCCTCAGCAGATCCTCGTCTCCTTTCCCTTGTTGCATTACTGGCAGCAGCCACCATTCCCAATGACACTACCTGTAATGGACAGCTAGCAGATTGGTTGGCAGCTCTCAGCTGTTGGTATACACAGCAGTGGGGTCCTGAATCCTGCGAAAGGCCCGCGGTGGCAGTTAAATGCCACGCAATTCTCCAATCTGTGGGCTGAACCCACATCAATTATATTAAATTCCACCCACTGTAAGACACATTTGCATCCAACCGTCACCCATATTACAAAGCATTCTCCTTTTCCTTCTGTGTTCACATCTTTCACCCTTCCCTTTTCTCTCTTCCTTTTTAAATGCTCCTCTTCTGTAGTATCTTCTAATTATGACAAAGGGTCCATAACTTAAACATTAACTTTTCTGATCTATCCACAGATGTTGCCTGACCTGCTGAGTGTTTCCAGCACTTTCTGCTCCCCCGCTCGCTGAAATAGACAGATGTCCAGGATGCAAAGGGAACAAAGTTTTGCTTCACGTCAAGTGCAGATTTGTTCATTCATATATTTGGATGGAACTGCAAGGCAAGCTGCGAGTCCACATCTGATGAGAATTTCCTGTTGTGGTATCAACGGGAATATTACTGCTACCACGTAATCCTATCGTCGAGGGGAAGCAACCAAGACTTTTTTTTCTGGAATCTTAGCGCTGCCCAAAAAGCTACCTCGACTTTACCCAAGAGTGTTAATGATTTGCTTCACTGGCATTTGTGGGGGGGAAAAAACTTGCACTTAAAACATTAAAGTAGCAAATTTTGCAGCTGGGTTGTGTTTGTCAGATGCTTGTAAGTGTCAGGATAGGTTAGATTTTTTAACATTAGTCTGACAGTTTAAGGGTGCCCTTCCTCTCAAGATTCCAAATACCTGTGAACAATGAACAAAGCAGCAGCATTTTAGGTGCCATAGGTAATTTACAGTAACAACATGAAGGAGCAAAATGCAAGCATTTGGCTACCCAAAAGGAGCCACAAGATCAAAGAACTTCCCTAACGGGAACCATGCAATCTTCTTTATTATGTTTTTAAAAGTCAGTTATTCTTGAGTGCAATCATGCTCAAATACCTGTAGATGCAGTAACATGTATTGGAACGAACTGTGATTTGAAAATATAGACCTTCAGACACAAAACATCTGACAAAAAAAAACATAATCTACAATTGTTTAATGCCCCCCGATTCTAGTAATTTCCAGGTCAGACTGTTGCGTACTTGGAAATAAATTTAGAAATAAAACTGGCCATAGCTTATTGACTCAGACTTTTATGACACAGGAACCATATCCTCTACAACATTGTAAATATTATTTCTTAGTGTGAGGATAAAAGGGGTGGTAACAAGACTAAAAGCACCTTCTGATCTGAACTCTAGTCCCTTACAGATAAGCACAATTTGGAAGTGCCTCCAAGGTTTTATTGTACAGCTCCAGGCATTCATCTTGTGTTCAGCAGGATTTACATGAAAAATGAATAGGTAAAGTGTGGTGCGATTGATGAGTGCACTGTCTGCAACATAAAGAATGGGCACTGGAGAGCAAAAGCAGGTAATATTTGTAAGTCTGCTGTCATCTCCTACTAAACACAAACACAGCTGTACAACTGAAGCTGAAGGATTCCATGTGTTTAGGAGTATGTGATGCTGTACAATGTGGAAGAAGCACAAAATATTACAGTTAACAAAATAGGAAAGTCTGAGGAAACAGTCTCTAGTTACCCACTTTCTGCAGTTTAGTGGTTCATTTATTACATTATCTAAAAAAGCCTGGTGCTGAGATTATTTAAAAATACCAAAATAACCAACACCACACCACTGTTTCTGCCACTCCCACTTTCAAAACAGATAACTTTTTGGGGGAAAAAAAATAGTTGCAGCTTTTTCCTTTTCCAATCAATTTTCTCTCATTTCCAAAGAGTGATGTTCTGCTAAGGTACTGTCCCACATCTGGTCACCTCGAAGATACATCACTTAAGTGGTACTTATTCATCTTTGAGCCTCGGTAAAGTATTACACTGACTAGTGTTGGGGGGAAGGGGGGGGGGGGGGGGAAGCGAGAGAGAGAGAGAGAGAGAACAAAAGAAAAGTTCCAGGTGCAATCCACTGATAAGCTAGCTGATTTCAAGCAGGAGATGTGCTAAAATTAGTTTTAGCTTTCCTGGGTTTAAAGGGGAAGGCATGGCTTCCCCTCTTAATTATTATCCATCAATCAGTTTGGAAATGTTCATATGGGTACATCAAGTGCAGAGGACAAGTTAGCTCTAATACCCACTTGGTTGAATAGCCTGCCAACAGCATTGAGGCTCATATATGAATAATGTGCATTTGGAAAAGATCCTATTGGGTGACTGCTTAATCTTTCCTCGACCAACAGACATTTTTTTCAAGAGAGAGCGAGAAAATGGAGAGGATAAAAACACTTTGCAACAATTTAAAAGGTTACATTTGTTTGTTACAGTTAAACTGCAGATGTTCACATATTTCTATTTCACTTCTCAGCAAAATTATGAAAGGAACACAGAAACATGACAGTTTGTAAGCAAAACAATTACTGAACAAATGGAAGTATGAACAATTCTTTGTCTTGCATACAAGAAAAATGTAGACATTCTTTAAAAAGTTCACAAACTACCCTCTCAATAAGGCAAGGGAAGCCACCCTCAGATTCTGCTTATATCACTTAGAGTAAATGAAATTCCTCTGTCAGAATGAATAGGCATTTTGATTCTCAGCACTAGACACCACTCTACACAAAACAAACATAGACTGCTGGTTCCCATCACTAAATCCTAACAGTGCATAAACTTGGAAGTACCCAACTCATTTAACCAAAAAGAGAGTTGCATTTAAACACAAGACTGAAGACAGACAGGAAGTCAAACCTTTTAAACTAAAACTGAAGATAAATTTAATACATTTATTGTGTTACCTGTATGTACGATTTCGTTGCCTTTTCTTGTTGTTTTGCTGAACACTGATTTAAAAAATGATCAAAATTACAGAATGATATTAAACGCTGTTACTCATTTTTTGATGTACTGGGGAATGCTTTTTTAAAATCTGCACAGGACACAGCAGCTCAATAGGATGCAGTCACAGAGTAAAGGAATGCATTTTCACCCTCGAAATTCCAATCTCAGCCATTTCACTGCAGGGAGGTGCTGAACATAAGCAAGTCAACTCCCAACTAGAGGAGGGAAACTCTAAATGGAGTTTTATCAACGTGCCTAGTGGATTAATCAAATGTAGGCGTAGGCCCAGCCTGTGTTGTATGGCCCAGCTCAACATCAAAAGACCGTCTCTGACAAATAAAAATGGAACTTTCATTTAAAGTATATAGATCAAATTTATGCTTATTTTCGAATTTGTGATGGAAAAGGGAGAACAAAAGCTTTATTTTGTTTACCGCATCATGTATTGTAAATATCTTACAGCACTTTACCTTTAATGCAGCCACTACTGACTTGTAGTTAAACATGAAAGCCATTGTTGCACAGCTTTATTCCACAATCAGCAGGCGGATGAATGACAAGACTTTTTAGTAATGTTGGTCAGAAAGGAAATGTTGGACCGAACACTAGGGGGAACCACCTTGGTTCAAACAACAGAGATATTGTCTTAACTGTCTGTGCGGAGTCTGCACATTCTCCCCGTGTGTGCATGGGTTTCCTCCCACAGTTCAAAGATGTACAGGTTAGGTGGATTGGCAATGCTAAATTGCCCGTAGTGTCCAAAATTGCCCTTAGTGTTGGGTGGGGTTACTGGGTTATGGGGATAGGGTGAAGGTGGGGACCTTGGGTCGGGTAGTCTTTCCAAGAGCCGGTGCAGACTTGATGGGCCGAATGGCCTCCTTCTGCACTGTAAATTCTATGATTAACACCTTACTTCTAAAAGCATAAGTCACTCTTACCACTGCACTGACATGCGCCTCCATTATGAGAAAAAAATAAAGCACCTTTATGGCAGTAAAATGTCCCATGGAGCTCCACAGAAGCATAATCAGACAAAAACTCCTCCAGACATAGCCTGGAAATCAGAGAATTTAATAAAGGTGTCTTTAATACTTCTTTCGCACTGATGTGAAACACCAGGGCCTGGATTCTCCCTTCTGGAGACGAAGTGCTACTGCCAGTGGAGGATCGGGGCAACTGCGTGCTGCCGGTAGGAGCGTGGGCAAGGAGCAATTTATGTCTTGAAAATGAACCAGCACGCAGGCCGCATGCAGCCCGCCCGAAACCAGGCTCATCGATGGTTATTGACCCGAGCTGATCGAAGGAGGTTGTTCATCATCTTATGGCATTGCATTCCGTAAGTCCTCTTGGTGAGGCTGCTAGCACTCATAGCCTCTGCCAACTCATCTTAGGCCTCATTCAGGATCAGGGGCTTGAGTCTCTACCCCACCCTGGGAAAGAGTGTGTCCCTCCTTCTCAACAGCATCCAGCATGTGTTCAATGTCAGCACCCAGGAACCTTGGTGCAGGCCTTTGTGCAGCCATCTTCTTGCCTGTAATGACAGTTTGTGCTATATGAAGCGCTTAAAGCTGCTCCAGCTTGCCAGGCTCGGAAAGCCAATCCCGGTATATTTACAGATGTTGGTTTATCGCAGGCACCTCTAATTTCCTGTTTAAAGCCATTGCCAGCATCAACATTACAGTTTGGGGGTCTATACAATGCCCACTAATGTTTTTTGCCCTTAGTGTTTCTCAGCACCACCCATGCAGATTACACATTATCGAAGCTAATATCCTTCCTCACTATAGCATTAATTTCCTCTGTAAACAGCAATGCAACTCTACTGCCTTTTCCTTTGTGTCTTTCTTTCCGAAATACAGAATACCCTTGGGTGTTCAGTTCCCATCCTTGGTCATCCTGCAGACATGTCTCAGTAATCCTGATTATATCATATCCATTTACATCTCAATCCGCGATTTGTTCATCTGCTTTATTGCGAATGCTCCGTGCATTAAGACCTTTAGGCTTATCTCTTTAACATTATTTGTCCCGTTCCCAATATTTTCCACTGTGGTCCTGCTTGAACCTGGCCCTTAGTTACTCTGCCTATTTCTTTTCTTATTCCCCTTTCTGCCTTTTGTTTATGTCCTTGTTTCCTCCTCCTCTGACTCCCTGCATAGGTTCCCAGCCCCTATCTTTTTGTTTAAACCCTCCCCGCCACTTTAGCAAATACTACCTCTCGGACATCAGTCCCAGTCCAGCAGTGGTGCACGAGGTGGGGATATTTCAATGCTGAGACAGCATTCTACAGTTAGAAAGCTATTTTGGTGTGTTCAATATTGGTCTAAATATTTATCACCTTAGTACCCAGCATCAGAAATTAGAATCCCTAACTTGGCACTCAGTTTTGTTTGGATCCAGAAAATAAAAACAAAACTATAAGAGATATAAAGCACAATTTTAAAAATAGACAAATAAAGTGTTAATACAGGGCACACAGGTGACTATAGAACAGGTTATTGCCCAATGACAAATAATCTCAAGATTAGGTGGCTAGGTGAGGGGACTGAACGTAATGTATTCAAGTCTGCTGATGATACAGAGTTATGTAGGAAAATAAGCAGCGAACAGGACACAGAGGTTGTAGAGGGATATAGACAGCTTAGACAAGTGCAAAAGAACATGGCAGATAGAATATAATGTTGAAAAGTATGAATTTATCCACTTGGATTTCATAGAGTGTATGAGAGATTGTTTCTTGGAGCAATATGTTATGGAGCCAACCTGGGAGCATGATATTTTAGATTAAGTATTATGTAACGAAGAAGGGTTGATAAATAGTCTTGTCGCAAAGGATCTTCTTGGAAGGAGTGATCACAGCATGCTAGAATTTCAAATTCACATTGAACGAGAGAAGACAGAGTGCCATACTAGAGTTTTAGCGTTGGGCAGAGGCCTGAGGAAAAAGTTGGCCGATGTAGACTGGGCACAAATAATTGAGGGTAGGACAGTTGAGGAATAATGTTGGTCAGGGTGATATTCAATACCTCACAATTAAACTGTGGCACGAAAGTACAGTGGTTAGCACTGCTGCTTCACAGCACCAGTGTCCCAGGTTCGATTCCCAACTTGGGTCACTATCTGTGCGGAGTCTGCACGTTCTCCGTGTGTCTGTGTTGGTTTTCTCCTGGTTTCCTCCCACAAGTCCTGAAACATGTGCTGTTACGTAATTTGGACATTCTGAATTCTCCCTCCGTGTGCTCGAACAGGGGCGCCGGAGTGGCGCCTAGGACCTTTTCACAGTTACATCATAGCAGTGTTAATATAAGCCTACTGGTGACAATAAAGATCATGATTATTATTATATTCCCGCGAGGAACAGGAATTGTAAAAGGGAGAAAAATGTTCCATGGCTAAACAAGAAAGTCAAGGAAGATATAAAGGCAAAGCCCAGAGCATACCATGCTACAAAAGCTAATGGTCAGCTGGAGGATTGGGAGACCTTAAGGTTCAGCAGAAAGCTACTAAAAACAAAGTCAAAAGAGCGAAGATGAATTACGAAAGGAAACTAGCAGAAAACATACACACTGATACCAAAAGCTTTGATAAGTCTGTAAAGGTGAAGAGATTAGCTAAAGTAAACGTTGGCCCTTTAGAGGACAATACTAATGAGGTATTAATGGGGAACACAGATGGCGGAGACACTGAACCAATATTTTGCCTTTGTCTTCACGGTAGAGGATAATTTTTTTTCCAAAAACTACAGTTAATGCAGAAGAACTTGGCGCAATAACCTTCACCAGGGAAACAGTACTGAATAAACCAATGGGATTAGAGAGAGACAAGTCTCTGGGACCTGATGGCCTGCACCCTAGGGTATTAAGGGAGGCAGCAGCAGGGATAGCGGATGCATTGGTTATGATATATCAGAATTCCCTGGATTCTGAAAGGGTCCCAATGGATTGCAACATGCTAATGTGACACCCCTATTCAAAAAGGGAGAGGGGGCAAAACGTAGGAAACTATAGGTCGGTTACCTTGATCTCTGTGGCGGGAAAGTTGCTAGAATCAATCATTCAAGGAGAAGATGACTGAACATTCGGAAGGATAAAGCTCCATCTGCCATTGTCAGCATGGTTTTCTGAATGGTAAGTCATGCTTGACAAACTTGTATGAGTTCTTTGAGGACATAACCAGCAAGGTGGATAATGGGGAACCTGTGGATGTGGTATATCTAGACTTCCAGAAGGCGTTTGACAAGATGCTGCATAAAAGACTGATACAGAAGTGATTGGGGGTAGAGTACTAGATTGGACTGAGGACTGTCTGACTGATAGAAAGCTGAGAGTTGGGATAAATGGGTCCTTCTCTGGCTGACGAACTATAACCTGTGGGTGCCGCAGGGATCAGTCCTCGGACCTCAACTGTTTACAATCTATATAAATGATCTGCAAGGGACATAGTGTAACATAGAAAAATTTGCACATGACATTAAAATAGGTGGGAAAGCAGGCCACAATGGGACATAAAGAGCTGAGTTGGCACGAACTCTGGGAGGAGCAGCTTCGGAACAGGAAGTATAAATAGGGGAGCACGGTAGCATTGTGGATAGCACAATTGCTTCACAGCTCCAGGGTCCCAGGCTCGATTCCGGCTTGGATCACTGTCTGTGCGGAGTCTGCATATCCTCCCCATGTGTGCGTGGGTTTCCTCCGGGTGCTCCGGTTTCCTCCCACAGTCCAAAGATGTGCAGGTTAGGTGGATTGGCCGTGATAAATTGCCCTTAGTGTTGGGTGGGGTTTCTGGGTTCTGGGGATAGGGTGGAGGTGTTGACCTTGAGTAGGGTGCTCTTTCCAAGAGCTGGTGCAGACTCGATGGGCCGAATGGCCTCCTTCTGCACTGTAAATTCTATGATCTATGATAAATAACTTACCTAGCAGATTTGCAGCCTAGTGGGCAGGGACCGGAGTTGCCGCGTGAACTTGGGGAGGAGCAGCTTCGGAACAGGAAGTATAAATAATGTACCTCGGGGATTCACGGCCTAGTGGGCAGGGAGCGGAGTTGCCGCACGAACTTGGGTAGGGGAAGCTACAGAACAGGAAGTATAAATAATGTACCCCCTGTTGCATATTGGGGACTGGGAACAAAACTGAAAAGTGACGTCACAGTAAAACAGTGACCCGAATAGCTGGTTGGGAATCTGTTCTAAATTTGAAAAACTAGAGTAATTAACTGAATAGAGGAGTAACTTGTTAGTGTGTTCAGCATTTAATATTTATCGGAGAAATCTAGCTCAAGGCACCATATAGTTAATTTTTTTAAAATAAATTTAGAGTACCCAATTCTTTTTTTTTTCCAATCAAGAGACAATTCAGCGTGGCCAATCCACCTCCCCTGCACGTGTTTTTGCGTTGTGGGAGGGAGACCCACATAGACACGGGGAGAATGTGGAAACTCAACACGGACAGTGACATGGGGCCGGGATTGAACCAAAGTCCTCGGCACCGTGAGGGAGCAATGTTAACCACTCCACTACCATGCTGCCCTACAGTTAATTTTAACTTAAATAAATATTCATTTTAACATAATTAATTACTTTGTACTAAATTTAATAACTATTTATTTGGACATAATTAATTAATTAGTGCTAGAAATGGCAGTAAGTAGGCTGTAGAACTCTAACTGTGAGATGTGGGAGGTCCGTGATGCTTCCAGCGTTCCGGATGGCTACATCTGCGTGGTGAGGTGGGAGCAACAGTTGGATGCACTTCAGAGCATGCAGATGGCTCAAAACATCATAGACAGGAGTGATAGAGACACTGTAGTATTTGGTGATACTGTGATATGTCTGGAATAAAGCTACACAAATAGCAAAGTGGGAAGATTTTAAAAGAGACACCATCCCTTTGAAAGTTTGCTTTATAAAGGAGCAACATTGAGGTGGGCGAAGATAGAGGAAGAGACTGTCTCAATTCAGAGTACGATTAACAAATGCTCCAACCGAACCACGCTGTCTGTGAGGAGTTGCTATTGGGTACACTTCCTGCAGATGTAGTCATCCAGAAAACTGGAAGCATCCCGAATAGATTAAGTAGTTATCCACTACCACAATAATTTTTCTGTTGTATTACGGATGTATGAAAGCGATTAAAACTAGAAATGCTACTTTACAGAGCCAGACAAACCTACATGTACTTAAAATTTCAACTAAGTATGCCATACTGTTGTTTCTAAACATCTCAAATTCTCAGTTTTTAAATTTGTCTGGGGGAAACAGAGCAAAATAAACCATAACACATCCCAACAGAAAGGCACACAAAGTGTATACTTGTATAAGATCATTATACACGTGCATAAAGCCAGAATGTCTGCTGTGATTCTGTGCATCCAAACACACTGTTTTGGAAATAATTCATTGTGCGTGGTGTTTTGAGAGGTTTCAGCAACAACATGACGAATGTAAAAATGGTTTTTTAGCTCCAATTAATTAATTGTGGCAGGTGAACTTCTAAGTTGCCTTTTGCCCTAAGCTCAGTTCTCTGTAGATGGGCGCTCTAGTTTTTCAGGTACCTATTGCAAATTCAATCTGAATAGGCCATTTCAAATCTCTGCTAGAGCGACGTAGGGAGGAAAATTCTCATGAAAATCACCAAGAAATTGGGGCTCTGGCAAGTTCATATTAATCACCGTCCAATCTGCAGAATTATAAAAGTCATATTAAAAATGAAGCCATTTGGCCATAATGGCGATCTCTTTGTTAAAATAATACAAAATAAATCCAGTTCTCTTCTTTCTAACTTAGCACTATTTTCTTACTTCAAATATTTATTTACTCTTCGCAAAAAACTTAACTTTATATAGAATCTTTAACAAAATAAAACCTTTAACAAAATAAAACCATCATGGCATTTCACAGGAGTAAAATAAAATAAAATGTAACACTGAGCCATGTAAGGAGATAATAGGTTTGATGGTCATCAACTTGGTCAAAGTGGTAGGCTTTAAGGAGTGTCTTAAAGGAGGAAAGTGAAATAGATGGATGGACAAGTTTAGGGAGGGAATTCCAGAGCTTGGAGCCCAGGCAACCGAAGAAGCAATTGAAATTGTGGGTGCTTATGAGACCAGAATTAGATTTCGATACTTGGGTATTCAGATGGCGCGGAGGTGGGAGCAGCTGCACGAGTTAAATTTGGCTCGCTTGGTACAGCAGATGAAGGGAGACTTTAGGAGGTGGGAGGCGCTCCCATTGTCATGGAGGGGAGGGGTCATACGGTAAAGATGACAGCCCTCCCGAGGTTCCTGTTCGTGTTTTAGAGCCCCCCAATTTTTATTCCCAAGGCATTTTTCAGTAAGGTGGACACGGTGATGTCAGGGTTTGCGTGGGCGTATAAGGCCCTGCGGGGGTGAAGAAGGTGCTGTGGGGTCGGGAGAGGGGGGAACGGGACGACTTTATAAACTACTACTGGACAGCGAATATTGCAATGGTCAGGAAATGGGTAGCGGGGGGGTTGGTGGGGGTCGGTGTGGGAGCGGATGGAGGTGGCCTCCTGCAAGGACACGGGTTTGGGGGGGGGAATGGACTGTTTAAAAAAAAAAATTTAGAGTACCCAATTCATTTTTTCCAAATAAGGGGCAATTTAGCATGGCAAATCCAACTACCCCGCACATCTTTAAGCTATGGGGGCAAAACTCACGCAAACACGGGGTGAATGTGTGAACGCCACAGTGACCCAGATCCGGGATCGAATCTGGGACCTTAGCGCCTTGAGGCAGCAGTGATAACCACTGCGCCACCGTGCTGCCCTTGGGGGTACTGTGAATGGCGCCTCTCCTATTCTCGCCAGCCAGGTACTCCACAAGCCTGGTAGGTGATGGCCCAGAGGGTGTGGGAACAGTGGCCACACCACATGAGGCTGGAGGGAGTTTCGGTATGGGCACCGATATGTGGCAATGGCTGGCTTGATCCGGGGTGGCAAGGTGCGGGGACGAGGGATTTGGGGATTTGTTTATAGACAGAGGCTTTCCATGCTTGGAAGAGTGGAAGAGGAATTTGAGCTGCTCAGTGGAACGGGTTCCATTACTTGCAGGTGAGGGACTTTGTGTGGAGGCAGGTAACAGCCTTTCTGCACCTGCCACCCCAGGGGCTTCAAGATAAGGTGGTGTCGATGGGGAAGGCATCGAAATTTATAAGGAGTTGATGGACTGGAAGGGAGCCCCGATAGGGGAGGTGAAGATTAAATTGGAGGAAGAGTTGGGTAGGGAGCTGGAGGCTGGGTTATGGGAGGATACCCTGAGGAGAGTTGATGCATCTTCATCGTGCGCCAGACCTTATACAATTTAAGATGGTCGACAGGGCACATAGCACTATGGCCCAAATAAGCAGATTTTTTGAAAGGGTGGACGATAGGTGTGAGAGATGGCCAGGTGGGCCAGGGGTTTTCCGATGTTATATCAGAGATTCTGAAGGTAAGGGTGGTCCAGAGTACAGAGGTGGCGATGTCTGTTATGTCAAAAGACCCGGGAGTCCAAGGGGCGAGAGAGAACGATGTCTTGGCCTTTGCCTCCCTGGTAGCCTGGAGACAATCTTGCTAGCATGGAGGAACTCGGATCCCACGAAGTCAGGGTGGGGTGAGTGACATGGCTGACTTTCTCAGGCTTGAGAAAATTAAGTTTGCCCTGAGGGGCTCGATGGTAGGGTTTGCCCGGAGGTGGCAGCCGTTTATCAACTTCTTTGGAAAGAAAGAATATAAATGCCGCAAAACAATTTTTTAAAAAAAGAGACCAGAAATAGAAGAGGGCAAATATCTTGGGAAGATTGTGGGACAGGAGTCGATTACAGAGATGGGGAGAGATGGTGCCAATGGAGGGATTTTTAAAAATGGTGGAGAATTTTTAAATAAAGATGTTGCTTAACCAGCAACCAATATACGTCAGCAGGTACAGGATTGACAGGTGAAATGAACATGGGTCTGAGTTAAAAGTTGGGCAGGGAAGTTTTAGATGGCCTCCGGTTAACAGAGGGTGGGACCTCCGGTGGTGGGCATGAGCTGATAGGTCTCATAGGTGGCTCCTGCTTGTGGGCTTTATCTTTGGCCCTTTCTGCCCAGTTAATGGGCACCTTTGTTGGACATTGTGCAAAATAAGTGGTGGGAGTTGAATTCTCCTCCGAAGTGGAATGTCGACGGTTGCCACACTTTTTTTTTGTGGTTGCCACACCTGGCAGAAATCAAATAAGGCGGCAGCTCCAGAGGTGGAGGATCTGCGTGGCGTAGTTACAGAAAGCTTGGCGGAGTCGGGGCCGTCGGCGTCGTCCACCCCATTGCCTGTGGAGCAGTTCATGATGTTGATCAAGAGGACGCTCCGTCAGCATCGGCTGGAGATGCAGGAGGACTGATCCAAGGCGATTGATGGAGCAGGAGCCCCCCTTTGCCGGGCTTTGGTCTCATAGATGCACAGGATGGAGATGCACCTGGGATCCACTAGATGGAAAGGGCGGTAATGGATCACAGCGATCGGATTGTGGAGTTGGAGGCAGAGGCAGCGATGCTGGGAGCGGCCTGTAAGGAGTTGAAGGTAAAGGTGGAAGGCGGGTGTGGTTGGTGGACACGGAGAAGGCTCCATTTGAGGAGATAAAGGGGAAGTACGAGGAAGAGCTCGGAATGGAATTGGGGTGATTGGAGTGAAATTATGCACCGAGTGAATGTGACGTCATCCTGTGTTAGGATGAGTCTGATACAGTTTAAAATGATGCATAGGGCTCATATGACACGGGGCCCATATGAGTGGGTCCTTTTCAGAGATACAGGACAAGTGCAAGAGATGTGCAGTGGGGCCGGCGAATCAAATCCACATGTTTTGGACATGTCGCAAATTAGTGCTTTTTGGAGCCCTGTTGGAGATCATGAAATGAAATGAAAATTGCTTATTGTCACAAGTAGGCTTCAAATGACGTTACTGTGAAAAGACTCTAGTCGCCACATTCCGGCGCCTGTTCGGGGAGGCTGGTACGGGAATTGAACCGTGCTGCTGGCCTGTCTTGGTCTGCTTTCAAAGCCAGCGATTTAGCCCTGTGCTAGATGACATTGTGTCCACTGATGGCGATTTTCGGAGTGTCGGATCTACTGGAGGGGGGGGCGGAGACAATGTTGTGATTTTTGCCACTCTCATTTCCTAGCGGCGAATTCCACTGGGGTGGAGGTCAGTGGAGACACCAAGCATTTGGCGTGGCTGGGGATGTGGCGGAGTTCCTCAAATTGGAAAAATTTAAGTTCGGTCTCAGAGGGCTAGGGGAGGTGCTCTTTGTAAGATGGAGGATTTGCGGCACGGTAGCACAGTGGTTAGCACTGTTGCTTCACAGCGCAGGGGTCCCAGGTTCGATTCGCGACTTGAGTCTCTGTCTCTGCGGAGTCTGCACGTTCTCCCCGTGTCTATGTGGGTTTCCTCCGGGTGCTTCGGTTTCCTCCCACAAGTCCCGAAACACATGCTGGTTAGGTGAACTGGACATTTTGAATTCTCCCTCTGTGTACCTGAACATGCGTCGGAATGTGGCGTCTCGTGGATTTTCACAGTAACTTCATTGCAGAGTTAATGTAAGCCTACTTGTGACAGTAATAAAGATTATTATGTTACTGTCACTATTTGAGGACTTGTTTGTCGCCAGTGTGTAGATGGTTGGGTAAGTCTGTTGGAGGGAGGTGTTAAGGGAAGAAAAAGGGGAAAATATGTCAAATTGTGGATTATGACATTTTTTGGAGAGTTTGTGTGTATTTTGTATACTTAGGGATAAAAATATTTTTTTTAAAGTTTAGAGGGTGGAATAGGGGAGACCACTCAGGAGTTGAATAGTTACCCAGAGGTAACAAAGTCATCTGAAAAGATGTGATATTCTCTTCCGCAATGACTCTCTGTGGTAATGCATTTAATACTCTCAACAACTCTTTGTGAAGTAATTTATCCTATATTTCTAATCACTCACATTACCAACTTCAAATGGATGAATCCTTATCACTGACTTATATACATCCCTTTAAAACCACAATGAAACCTATATTGGCAATAGTCAAGATGCGTTCATGCAGGGATAGGTTTGACAATATGCAACGGTGAATTGATTTGACACGGTGTTCCTAGATATTAGTATGGCCTGTATAGAGGATGATACTAAAACCAAAGAAAGCAGAAATAAATGGAAATATTTTATACCAGATACATATTGGTTTCAAAGTCTATGGTTTTCTTTTTTAAAAACAGTCCCAAACTGAAAGAGAACCAAGGATTCGGGTCATGGGAATAGCTGTGACTTCAGGGTTCTGACCTCAGGTTGCTCGGAAAACAGATAAAGGACAGAGCCATGAACTGGGCAATGACTTCAGATTGCTGGGAAAACAGAAGCGGAATCTCCAGAACAGGTAGGGCTCTTAAAAGGTTCAGTTTTTAGCAGAGGCCAGAGTCTCTAAGGAACTGCAAGAACAGTCCAGATACTCGGAGA
This sequence comes from Scyliorhinus canicula, assembly GCF_902713615.1. Taxonomy (NCBI): domain Eukaryota; kingdom Metazoa; phylum Chordata; class Chondrichthyes; order Carcharhiniformes; family Scyliorhinidae; genus Scyliorhinus; species Scyliorhinus canicula. The sequence goes on from NC_052150.1 coordinate 173,249,450, forward strand.
AGCTGATGTACCAGGGTATTAATTCTATGGAACACAATTTGCCTTTCGTTTACATTTTTAATGAATCCTGATTTTGGTTAGATTGCTCAAATAAAAGGTTTATACAAGTGAAATCTTGTCCTTTTTTCCGTTGGGGCTCTTTGAGAGCCAGTTCATATGATCTCCATGCTACTCAAAGCAACATTGGGGGCTTGTCTGGGACTTCATTCCCATTAGGCTGCAAAACAGGTTCACTGGAATTTTCCAGAATTTAAACAAACACAATTTCACATCTTTTCTTTGTATTCATTGGGAAAGCAATACAAGTAACCTACACTCAGGCCCTTTTGGAGAGAACAGATTTATCTCTTAGTGCCTTAGAACAGTTAAGCAAAGATCATTTGAAAGCTGCAGCAGATTAATTGAAATCTGGAGCTCGGAAGGCAGAAACGATTGAAGAGTTGTCTTCCACAGGGATCCTAATAGCTAGACAGATAGAAGACAAAGTGGAGTGGTAAAGGGACTGTAATCAACCTGGGAGAATGCTACCATTAGGATATGTTCAGGGACATCATTTGATACCTTCTTAAACGATCTGCAACAAAGAGTCACAAACACAATAGCTAACTTCCTATCATCTACAAATTGAATGAGGAATGGTAGACTTCAAACTAAACAAGATAAGCTGCAGGGGTATTTGAATATACTAGGGGAACTGAAATTTAAATTTAAAAATTACTTGCAGAGAAATACATGGGAACAAAAATAATCAGAAATAAATTATTTTCTTTCTATCATAATGTTACAGAAATCAGAGATCCAAGGAACCAGAATGACAAACTGATGTTATTGCAACAGTGCTCGGTGGAAGTGAGCAGAACAAACCAGATGGTGGGATGTATGAAAAATGTCAGCATTAAGTCAAAATACTGAGAAAATCTGACCATTTTATAAATTACTGCTGCGACTACACCAAGAATACAGTGAACAGTGCTGGTCACTCCAGTACAAAGAGGGATATTACTGCTATTGAAAAGATACAAATGAGAGCAACCAGAATGATTGAGGAACTGGAAGCATCAGATTATTATGAGTAATTGGATTAGAATGAGTGATGTGTAAATTAGGCATTGGAAAAAGGTTCGGGAGGTGGTATGAATGGTGTTTTCAGGATTCTAAAAGGAACTACATTATGTAGTCCATCTTTCAGTGGAGCCTGGCAACACATTTTGCAATTGAAAAGAGATAGAAATAGAAATAGAGAAATACAGCACAGAACAGGCCCTTCGGCCCACAATGTTGTGCCGAACTTTTGTCCTTGGTTAATCATAGAATTTTGGACACGAAGGGCAATTTATCATGGCCAATCCACCCAACCTGCACATCTTTGGACTGTGGGAGGAAACTGGAGTAAACCCACGCACACACGGGGAGGATGTGCAGATTCCACACAGACAGTGACCCAAGTCGAAATCGAACTTGGGACCCTGGAGCTGTGAAGCAATTGTGCTATCCACAATGCTACCGTGTTGCCCTTAAGAAGAAATTAATTTACACTCCATTATTCTATCCTAATCCATGTACCTATCCAATAGCCGCTTGAAGGTCCCTAACGTTTCCGACTCAACTACTTCCACAGGCAGTGAATTCCATGCCCCCACTACTCTCTGGGTAAAGAACCTACCTCTGACATCCCCCTATATCTTCCACCATTTACCTTAAATTTATGTCCCCTTGTAATGGTTTGTTCCACCCGGGGAAAAAGTATTTGACTGTCTACTCTATCTATTCCCCTGATCATCTTATAAACCTCTATCAAGTCGCCCCTCATCCTTCTCCGTTCTAATGAGAGAAGGCCTAGCACCCTCAACCTTTCCTCATAAGACCTACTCCAGGCAACATCCTGGTAAATCTCCTTTGCACCTTTTCCAAAGCTTCCACATCCTTCCCAAAATGAGGTGACCAGAACTGTACACAGTACTCCAAATGTGGCCTGACCAAGGTTTTGTACAGCTGCATCATCACCTCACGGCTCTTAAATTCAATCCCTCTGCTAATGAACGCTAGCACACCATTGGCCTTCTTCACAGCTCTATCCACTTGAGTGGCAACTTTCAAAGATTTATGAACATAGACCCCACGATCTCTCTGCTCCTCTACATTACCAAGAACCCTACCGTTAACCCTGTATCCCGCATTCATATTTGTCCTTCCAAAATGGACAACCTCACACTTGTCAGGGTTAAACTCCATCTGCCACTTCTCAGCCCAGCTCTGCATCCTATCTATGTCTCTTTGAAGCCGACAACAGCCCTCCTCACTATCCACAACTCCACCAATCTTCGTATCATCTGCAAATTTACTGACCCACCCTTCAACTCCCTCATCCAAGTCGTTAATGAAAATCACAAACAGCAGGGGACCCAGAACTGATCCCTGCGGTACGCCACTGGTAACTGGACTCCAGGCTGAATATTTGCCATCCACCACCACTCTCTGACTTCTATCGGTTAGCCAGTTCATTATCCAACTGGCCAAATTTCCCACTATCCCATGCCTCCTTACTTTCTGCATAAGCCTTCAATGGGGAACCTTATCAAATGCCTTACTAAAATCCATGTACACTACATCCACTGCTTTACCTTCATCCACGTGCTTGGTCACCTCCTCAAAGAATTCAATAAGTCTTGTGAGGCAAGACCTACCCCTCACAAATCCGTGCTGACTATCCCTAATCAAGCAGCGTCTTTCCAGATGCTCAGAAATCCTATCCCTCAGTACCCTTTCCATTACTTTGCCTACCACCGACGTAAGACTAACTGGCCTGTAATTCCAGGGTTATCCCTATTCCCTTTTTTGAACAGGGGCACGACATTCGCCATTCTCCAATCCTCTGGTACCACCCCTGTTGACAGCGAGGTCGAAAAGATCATTGCCAACAGCTCTGCAATTTCATTTCTTGCTTCCCATAGAATCCTTGGATATATCCCGTCAGGCCCGGGGGACTTGTCTATCCTCAAGTTTTTCAAAATGCCCAACATATCTTCCTTCCTAACAAGTATCTCCTCGAGCTTACCAGTCTGTTTCACACTGTCCTCTCCAACGATATGGCCCCACTCATTTGTAAATACTGAAGAAAAATACTTGTTCAAGACCTCTCCTATCTCTTCAGATTCAATACACAATCTCCCACTACTGTCCTTGATCTACTCTCGCTCTAGTCATTCTCATATTTCTCACATATGTGTAAAAGGCCTTGGGGTTTTCCTTGATCCAGCGCCCTGTCTGAACCTTGTTTCCTCAGCCTTACATAAGTCTCCTTCTTCCTCTTAACAAGACATTCAACCTCTCTTGTCAACCATGGTTCCCTCACTCGATCATCTCTTCCCTGTCTGACAGGGACATACATATCAAAAACACGCAGTACCTGTCCTTGAACAAGTTCCACATTTCACTTGTGTCCTTCCCTGACAGCCTATGTTCCCAACTTATGCACTTCAATTCTTGTCTGACAGCATTGTATTTACCCTTCCCCCAATTGTAAACCTTGCCCTGTTGCACGCACCTATCCCTCTCCATTACTAAAGTGAAAGTCACAGAATTGTGGTCACTACCTCCAAAATGCTCCCCCACTAACAAATCTATCACCTGCCCTGGTTCATTACCAAGTACCAAATCCAATATGGCCTCCCCTCTGGTCGGACAATCTACATACTGTGTTAGAAAAGCTTCCTGGACACACTGCACAAACACTACCCCATCCAAACTATTTGATCTAAAGAGTTTCCACTCAATGTTTGGGAAGTTGAAGTCACCCATGACTACTACCCTGTGACTTCTGCACCTTTCCAAAATCTGTTTTTGGAGGAAATCTGTTCCTCCACATCTCTGCTGCTATTGGGGGGCCTATAGAAAACTCCCAACAAGGTTACTGCTCCTTTCCTATTTCTGACTTCAACCCATATTACCTCAGTAGGCAGATCCCCCTCGAACTGCCTTTCTGCAGCTGTTATACTATCTCTAATTAACAATGCCACCCCCCCCCCCCCCCCCACACCCACCTCTTTTACCATCCTCCCTAACCTTGTTGAAACATCTATAACCAGGGACCTCCAACAACCATTTCTGCCCATCTTCTATCCAAGTTTCCGTGATGGCCACCACATCGTAGTCCCAAGTACCGATCCATGCCTTAAGTTCACCCACCTTATTCCTGATGCTTCTTGCATTGAAGTATACACACTTCAACCCATTTCCTTGCCTGCAAGTACTCTCCTTTGTCAGTGTTACCTTCCCCACTGTATCACTATGTGCTTTGGCGTCCTGAATATCGGCTTCCTTAGTTGCTGGACTACAAATCGGGTTCCCATTCCCCTGCCAAATTAGTTTAAACCCTCCCGAAGACTACTAGAAAACCTCCCCCCCCCCCCAGGATATTGGTGCCCCTCTGGTTCAGATGCAACCCGTCCTGCTTGTACAGGTCCCACCTTCCCCAGAATGCGCTCCAATTATCCAAATACCTGAAGCCCTCCATCCTACACCATTCCTGCAGCCACATGTTCAACTGCACTCTCTCCCTATTCCTAGCCTCGCTATCACGTGGCACCGGCAACAAACCAGAGATGACAACTCTGTCTGTCCTGGCCTTTAACTTCCAGCCTAACTCCCTAAACTTGTTTATTACCTCCACACCCCTTGCCCTACCTACGTCGTTGTTACCAATGTGCACCACGACTTCTGGTTGCTCACCCTCCCCCTTCAGGATCCTGAAGACACGATCCGAGATATTCCTGGCCCTGGCACCCGGGAGGCAACATACCTTCTGGGAGTCTCGCTCGCAACCACAAAATCTCCTATCTATTGCCCTAACCATTGAATCTCCTATTACTATTGCTTTTCTATGCTCCCCCCTTCCCTTCTGAGCCCCAGAGCCAGACTCAGTGCCAGAGACCTGGCCGCTAGGGCCTTCCCCCGGTAGGTCATCCCCCCCAACAGCATCCAAAACGGTATACTTATAGAACATAGAACAGTACAGCACAGAACAGGCCCTTCGGCCCTCAATGTTGTGCCGAGCCATGATCACCCCACTCAAACCCACGTATCCACCCTATACCCGTAACCCAACAACCCCTTAACCTTACTTTTATTAGGACACTACGGGCAATTTAGCATGGCCAATCCACCTAACCCGCACATCTTTGGACTGTGGGAGAAAACCGGAGCACCCGGAGGAAACCCACGCACACAGGGGGAGGACGTGCAGACTCCACACAGACAGTGACCCAGCCGGGAATCGAACCTAGGACCCTGGAGCTGTGAAGCATTTATGCTAACCACCATGCTACCCTGCTGCCATTTGTTTTGAAGGGGAACGGCCACGAGGGATCCCTGCACTGTCTGCCTGTTAGTTTTCCTTTCCCTGACTGTAACCCAGCTACTCTTGTTCAGTACCTTGGGTGTGGCTACCTTCCTGTAACTCTTCTCGATAACCCCCTCTGCCTCCCGGATGATCCGAAGTTCATCCAGCTCCAGTTCCCTAATTGGATGTATTCAAAAGTATGCTGTGGAAAAATACTTCAAAGTGTGAGTGTTAAATCTATAAAACGGCTATATTATTTGAGAAACAGAATGAATAATTTGAAATAGAACATGATAATTTTTCTATCATTTATTGGAAGCATAAAAATGACCATATGCTACTTGTCAAATTATTCATGCTGCATTCCAAAATTGGTAGCATAGGGGCAATGTTACTGGACTGGTATTCCAGAGATATGGACTAATACTCTGCAGACAGGAGTTTAAATTCCAGCAGCTGGGACATTTAAATTCAACTAGAATCACAAAATGGTTACAGCGCAGAATTAAATAAATCTGGAATAAATCTCAGTAACAGCAATCATATCAGTTTGTCGTAAAAATTAATCTGCTTCACTAATGTCCATAGGGAAGGAAATCTGCCAACCTAACTTAGTCGGACCTACAGGTTTTTTAATTAATTATTGAAACGTGGGCATCACTGGCTAGGCCAGCATTCATTTCCCGTCACTAATTGCGCTCAACTCCTGCAGCCCATGCTGTGTAGATACACCCACGGTGCTATTAGGGAGGCAGATCAAGGCTTTTGACCCAGCGACAGTGAAGGAATGCCGAAATATTTCCAAGTCAGGATGGTGAGTGGCTTGGTGGGGCAATTCTCAGTGATGGTGTTCTCATGTGTCTGCTGCTCTTGTCCTTCTAGAAGGTGGTGGTAGTGCATTGGAAGGTGCTGACTAACAAGCCTAGGTGAGTTCCTGCAGTGCATCTTGTGGATTTTACTGTTGCCACAGCGCACCAGTGGTGGAGGGTGTGAATTTTGTGGGTCAGGTGCCAATTAATCGGGCTGCTTTCTCCTGGATGGTGCCAAATTTCTTGAGTGTTGTTGGAGCTGCACTCATCCAGGCAAGTGGAGAATATTCTGTCACGAATGTCACCACAGTCCTCGAGGACTACAGCTGCTCTCCCCTTTTGAGAGAGAGCTGACTGGTGGTGATTTAACCCGAGGGCCACCACACCTCAGGCAAGGGGCAGGGTGGAGAAGGTGGGTCCTCCATAGATAACCTTAGCCAGTACAGGAGTTTAATCCATACTGCTGGCATTGCTCTACTTCTGCTCTGGCTGAGGTTACCATGAAAGTCCTGCCTTCCCAACCTTGTACCTCACTTGAGGTGTGGTAATCCTCAGGTTAAATCATAGTACGGTAGCACAGTGGGTAGCAGTGTTGCTTCACAGCATGAGGGTCCCAGGTTTGATTCCCGGCTTCGGTCACTGGCTGTGCAGAGAACATAAGAACATAAGAACTAGGAGCAGGAGTAGGCCATCTGGCCCCTCGCGCCTGCTCCGCCATTCAATGAGATCATGGCTGATCTTTTGTGAACTCAGCTCCACTTTCCGGCCCGAACACCATAACCCTTAATCCCTTTATTCTTCAAAAAACTATCTATCTCTATCTTAAAAACATTTAATGAAGAAGCATCAACTGCTTCACTGGGCAAGGAATTACATAGATTCACAACCCGTTGGGTGAAGAAGTTCTTCCTAAACTCAGCACTAAACCTACTTCTCCTTCTTTTGAGGCTATGTCCCCTAGTTCTGCTTTCACCCGCCAGTGGAAACAACCTGCCCGCATCGATCCTATCTATTCCCTTCATAATTTTATATGTTTCCATAAGATGCCCCCTCATCCTTCTAAATTCCAACAAGTCCCAGTCTACTCAACCTCTCCTCGTAATCCAACCCCTTCAACTCTGGGATTAACCTAGTGAATCTCCTCTGCACACCCTCCAGTGCTAGTACGTCCTTTCTCAGGTAAGGAGACCAAAACTGAACACAATACTCCAGGTGTGGCCTCACGAACACTTTATACAATTGCAGCAGAACCTCCCTAGTCTTAAACTCCATCCCTCTAGCAATGAAGGACAAAATTCCATTTGCCTTCTTAATCACCTGTTACACCTGTAAACCAACTTTTTGCGACTCATGCACCAGCACACCCAGGTCTCTCTGCACAGCAGCATGTTTTAATATTTTATCATTTAAATAATAATCCCTTTTGCTGTTATTCCTACCAAAATGGATAACCTCACATTTGTCAACATTGTATTCCATCTGCCAGACCCTAGCCCATTCACTTAACCTACCAAAATCTCTCTGCAGACTTCCAGTATCCTCTGCACTTTTCGCTTTACCACTCATCTTAGTGTCATCTGCAAACTTGGACACATTGCCCTTGGACCCCAACTCCAAATCATCTATGTAAATTGTGAACAATTGTGGGCCCATCAGTGATCCCTGAGGGACACCACTAGCTACTGATATTGCCAACCAGAGAAACACCCATTAATCCCCACTCTTTGCTTTCTATTAATTAACCAATCCTCTATCCATCCTACTATTTTACCCCGAATGCCATGCATCTTTATCTTATGCAGCAACCTTTTGTGTGGCACCTTGTCAAAGGCTTTCTGGAAATCCAGATATACCACATCCATTGGCTCCCCATTATCTACCGCACTGGTAATATCCTCAAAAAATTCCACTAAATTTGTTAGGCACGACCTGCCCTTTATGAACCCATGCTGCGCCTGCCCAATGGGACAATTTCCATCCAGATGCCTCGCTATTTCTTGCTTGATGATAGATTCCAGCATCTTCCCTACTCCCAAAGTTAAGCTCACTGGCCTATAATTACTCGCTTTCTGCTTACCTCCTTTTTTAAAAAACAGTGGTGTCACGTTTGCGACTTTCCAATCCGTCGGACCACCCCAGAGTCTAGTGAATTTTGGTAAATCATCACTAGTGCATTTGCAATTTCCCTAGCCATCTCTTTTAGCACCCTGGAATGCATTCCATCAGGGCCAGGAGACTTGTCTACCTTTAGCCCCATTAGCTTTCCGATCACTACCTCCTTAGAGTCTGCATATTTTCCCTGTGTCTGCGTGAGTTTCCTCCGGGTGCTCTGGTTTCCTCCCAAAAAGTCACAAAAGAATGGACCACAGTCTTGAGGACCACAGGCTGCTCTCCCCTTTTGAGAGAACTCTTCTGAACTCTTACCCGAATAGGCACCGGAACGTGGTGACTAGGGGCTTTTCACAGTGACTTCATTGCAGTGCTAATGCAAGTCTACTTGTGACAATAATAAAGATTAGATTATTATTAAATCACCACCAGTCAGTTCTCTCTCTCAAAAGGGAGAGCAACCTGTGGTCCTCTGCAACTATGATGACTTCCATTCCATTACACTCCTGGCCTGTGCCTTGTAGATGGTGGACAGGCTTTGGGGTCAGGAGGTGAGTTACTCACCACAGGATTCCTAGCCTCTTACCTGCCCTTGCAGCTACAGTATTTGTGTGGCGAATCTATTTCAGATTCTAGTCAATGGCAACACCCAGGATGTTGATATTGGCAGATTCAGTGATAATAATTACACTGATTGTCAAGATGATGGTTAGATTCTCTCTTATTGGAGATGGTCATTGCCTGGCACTTGGATTTGTCCAGGTCATGCTACATTTGAAATCATGCAGCTACGAGTAAGCAATGTCTGTCTCGGAGCAGTCCTGTCACTGGCGAATCCGAGCGCTTATGTCCAGACTGACGAGGCTGAGGCAGATCCTGAGCCGAGGTCCCATCAGCAACTCTGCTGGTGCCACACCTGTATAGTATGAGGGGTCGTCCGGTAACTGAAGAGAAAACGGGCCAGTCACATCACCCAAGACCTGTGGTCAGATTCTTCATTGCCCCTTTGAAGGTTTGGACCACCCGCTCAGCTAAACCTTTCGAGGCTGGGTGATACTGGGTAGTTTGTATATGGCGAATTCCATTCGAGGCCATGAACGGCTCTAACTCTTTGCTGGTGAATGTGGTGCCGTTATCCAATGCACTTCAGGTATTCCATGGGTGCGGAATGTGTACTGCAGCCTATCCACGATTTTCTTTGTGGTCACAGTTTGCACTTTGTGAATCTTGAGCCACTTTGAGTGGGCGTCTGCCATAATGGGAAATGTTGCCCACTGAAATGGGCCAGCAAAGCCTAGGTGGACGTGGGACCAAAGTTTTCCTAGCCATTCCCAAGGGCATTGGCCCAGCCGTTGGGGCCCTCTGGTTCTGCTGGCAAGGACCACAATGCTGGCTCAGCTTCTCAATTTCCGAATCTATCCCAGGCCACCAAACATAGCTGCGAGTAAACATTTTCATTTTGTATATCCCCAAGTGTCCATTGTGGGGGTCTTGTAGTAAGAGCGCATGACCGTATTCGGAGACAGCCACCCCTGTCCGCCACAATAAGACATGGTCCTCCACACTCAGTACCTGGAGCTTTGTCGTACAAGTCCGCAAATTGTCGTGCAAAGCTCTGTGTTGGTACCCGTACTGGACCATGTGTCGGACCAGAAAAAGCTGCGGGTCCGCCTGGGTCCACTCTTGTATACGAGCCACCATGACCAGCACGAATCCATGAAGTGGAGGGCTGCTACTACTCCTACGGCCAAGGCGGGTGCGGTCGTCTTGTAGAGAGGGGCAGGTGGTTCAATGTGTCAGCATGGTTAGAGGCTGGTTTAGCACACTGGGCTAAATCGCTGGCTTTTAAAGCAGACTACGGCAGGCCAGCAACACGGTTCAATTCCCAGCCTCCCCAAACAGGCACCGGAATGTGGCGACTAGGGGCTTTTCACAGTAACTTAACTGAAGCCTACTCGCAACAATAAGCGATTTTCATTTTTTCAATGTGGAATCCACATGCCTGGGCAGTGCTCCAGTGCGTACTCCTATGCTGCGAGGAGTAATGTGCATCACTGGACCCTGGTGGACGCGATCACGGGAATCACTTGATCCTATTTGAATAGCCCAAGTAAACGTTTGTGGTCGGTATAGGCTGTGAAAGTATGACCTGTGACCTACTGGTGGAACTTCCTCACACCAAATACAACAGCCAGGCCCCCCCTCCTATTTGGGCATAGTTCCACTTGGCGTCAGCTAGCGTGCATGACGCGAATGGTATCGGCCGCTCAGACCCGTCGGGCTTCCAGTGTACAAGAACAACTGCTACGCCATAAGGGCGAGCGTCACACATCAGGAGAACTGTTTTTTGTGGGTCTAAGTGTCAGCAGCTTCTCAGATGGCAACTGCCACTTGACTTCCTAGGACACCTTCTGGTGTGGGGGGTTGCATTCCCACTCGTGTCCTTTTTTTAAACAATTGTTTGGCGAGCGTTCTTAAGCAAGCCAAACATTCGCGAAGCCGTGTGAAAACAGAACTGGCGGACAATTATCGGGGGCTACGGATTAAGATGTGCCTCGACAAGGGCGGTGAAAGACTCGAGAGTCTGGCCTGTCCAGGTGTGTAAAGCTTTTGATGAGTGCATATGTCGGTCCCCCAACTGCAGTCAGCAGGATAACAGTCTGTTGTTCATCTCCAGCGACTGAAAGAAACACTGTACCCGTTCTACGTACTGGGTCGAGTCATTGGTACCAGCGTCGAACTGTTCACGTTTCCCAATGTGCGGCATCTCACTGTTCGGAATGGAGGCCTCTGTTGGCCTGGATGAAGTGGGTCGCACAGCTGCTGCAGCAGCTCCACTTCATCCGCATCGCCAGTGTAGAATCCGACGGTAGAGACAACAGAAACGCACAGTTGGATAGGAATGAACAAAAGGATTATTATGGTATACAACCGCTCTCCCAAAAGGGTCAGGGTTTTTATTCTGAGTGGTTCCCCCCTGTTAAGGGGAAACCCCGCCTCCAATTACCGGAGGAGTTTATACTCAGCTAAGGCAGGTGAATTAAACAGATATTTTTCATCTGTGTTCACTGTGGACGGTACAAATAACATGCCAGAAGTTAAACAAGTGAAAGGGAGGGAGGAACTTAAAACAATTATAAATCACCGGGAAAAGATTACGAAGAAAATTATTAGAACTAAAAGCTGTCAAGTCGCCAAGTTCTGATGGACTTCATCCTAGGGTCTTAGAAGAAGTGACTGCTGAGATAGTGGAAACATTGGTTTTGATTTTCCACAATTCCCTAAATTCTGGAAAGGCCCCATTAGATGAGAAAGTAGCAAATGTTACTCCTTTATTTAAGATGGTTGGGGAAGGGAAGGGAGTGGAAATGAGAATGAGAGGAGAAAAGCCAGTTAGATGAACAAATATGACAGGAAAATGCTGCTGTCTCTTGAGATGGTTATTTCAAGGCACTTGGAAAATCTCAAAGCAATCCGTCAACATTGTTTTGTGAAAGGGATATCATATTTAACTAATTACTACTTCAAGGAAGTAACACTTGTGGTTTCCAAAAGGAATTTGACACGGTTATTACACAAAATAAGAGTTCATGGTATAGGTGCAACATCTTAGTATAGATTGAGAATTAGGTAGCTAAAAGGAAAGAGAGTAGCCGTAAGTGGGTCATTTTTAGGATTCCAAAATGTAACGAGTGGAGTGCCACAGGGATGAGTGCTGGGGCCTCAACTAGTTATAATCTATATTAATGACTTGGATAATGGGGTCAAAATTTTCTGATGACACAAAATAGGTAGGAAAGAAAGAAAGTAAGTTGTGAAGAAGACATAAGGGGTGGAATCTTTTTTAAAATAAATTTAGGTTAGCCAATTATTTTTTCTAATTAAGGGACAATTTTAGCGTGGCCAATCCACCTACTCTGCACATTTTTGGGTTGTGGGGGCGAAACCCACGCAGACACGGGGAGAATGTGCAAACTCCACACGGACAGTGACCCAGAGCCGGGTTCGAACCTGGGACCTCAGCGCCGTGAGGCGGTTGTGCTAACCACTAGGCCACCGTGCTGCCCTGGGGGGGGGGGGGGTTGGAATCTTAACAGAATTTGGCAATGTTTAAGGCTCACACAGAAAAGTGGTGTGGAACTCTCAGTTTCTGCCAAAAGAAAAAATGGAGTGGCTGGAGTTTACACCATCACTATGGCGGGGAGAGCTGCATAAAGATGGGAACCGGCTCCATACAGATCGGGACTCCATCTTTGAAGGGTGCCCTGACCAGCACTGCAGCCGAACAGCGCCCAATTCTCAGGGATTCCCCATTCGTTATCCTCACGCAGTTTACATCCCACCCCATGCGGTTATGAAAATCATGCTGGACGAAATACACACCACCACAAAAAGCCTTGAAACAAATCATCCCGAGGCCTTGTTCATCATGGCCGGGGATTTCAATCAGGCCAAGCTCAAGAGCGCACTACCAGGTTACCACTAACACATCACCTGTTCCACTAGAGGCCCAAACATCCTGGACTACTGCTACACAAATATCAAACATGCCTACTGCTCTATCACCCACCCACACTTTGGCAAATCTGACCACAAAGCCGTGCTCCCGGCTTATAAGCAAAAACTGAAGTGGGAGAATCCGTCAAAGAAAGTCGTGAATTGTTGGTCTGAGGAATTGGATGATCTCCTACGGGACTGCTTAGAATCAGTGGACTGGTCAGCATTTAAAAACTCTGCGACCAGCCTGAACGAGTACGCCTCTACAGTGACTGACTTCATTAGCATGTGTGTAGAAGTCTGTGTGCCAAAGAAGCAAATCCGCGTGTTTCCCAACCGGAAACCCTGGATGAACAGGGATATTCGCTGCTTGCTGACGTCTAGGTCTGAGGCATTCAAGTCAGCAATCCTGACCTATACAAGAAAGCCAGATATGATCTAAGGAGATCCATCCAAGATGCCAAAAGACAGTACCGGACCAAGCTGGAGTCCCAGGCTAGCCACATGGACCCCCCCGCCAACTATAGCAAGGTCTGCAAGACAAAACGGGCTACAAGCTTCGTCCCTGCTGCCATCAGACTTTTGAATGGACCTACCTCGTATTGTTTTCCCTACACCTTGCTATGACTCTAACATTACATTCTGTAGTCTCTCCTTCCTTCCCTCTGTACGGTATGCGTTGTCTGTATAGCATTTAAGAAACAATACTTTTCACTGTATACTAATACATGTGACAATAATAAATCAAATCGTCGACATTGACCACTGGTATACCCCTTCCCACCTCGTCACCCGGGACATTCATCACCCTCAATCTTGACTCTCTCACCCCACCGCGCCCATCACACATCGAAGCACCCCACCACAGGGCTCCTGTTAGGGTCCTATCCTTCCACTGCTCCTAGCACAAGTGAACATTCCGACTTGTGCCATGACACTGCCTGGGCATATCCCTCTATGCCCTCCCCTCACGCTTGGCCAAACTTGTTGTAAACTTTATCAACGTCACATCCGCAAGGTATGAATATTTAGTGAGGTGAGGGGGAGGGGGGGGTCATTTGGCAGGGGTCTGCTATTGATATTAAAATTCATTCAAATCTATTCGCTTGGCGCATTGTTTTTGTGACATCACCATCGAGGGACAGCGAAAATCGAGAAACGCAATCTTTCTGGCAAGATTCACATTTCCCAATTCTCATGAGGTTTTCTGCCCTCACCGTCAATCCCACAGGCAGTCAAGTGCGGCCTCAAGATTTTGAAAAGGGATATAGATAGGTTAAGTGTTGGATCAAAAATTTGGCAGCTAGAAAATAGACCACGATTCTCCAGGGCCAGTAGCCCCAGCGGGATGCCTGTTGAATCAGGCGTGAATGCCAAAACGGGATTCCCGCCAGCTGTCAAACCCGTTGAGAGTTTCCCGGCCTGTTGCGCCTGGTCGCCAAGAGCAGGTGAGAACCTGATTAAAACAGAGTTACTTGAATTTAAATATAATTACTGGGTTTGAGCCTCTGGCCTCAAGAGGAGGTGGGGGTCAGGAGTCTTTCCTGGGTTGGGGGCCGTAGAGCAGATCTTTCCCCTGCAAATAAAAAGCACTTCAAAAGTTTCCAGCATATCAAAGCGAATATTTTCATCTTCATCTGTCAAATCTTTGATATTGGCATGCTGGGAGAGGCATCAAAGGTTTCAAACAGATCAGAGGGAAGACTTTCAAATACAACTTGATCTGTTGGCAGACAGTTTAATGATTTTCAAAGCTAGAGAAGGAAGACCAGCAACACGACCCCCATCCCGGAAAAGACCCCCAACCTGAGCCCCTTCAGCTCAGTCCAAGGTTTTCGGCTCCTAACCCCCATCTCCCCTGAAGGGCACCTCTCGACAACCTGGAGGTAAATGAAGAGGGGGTACTCGCCCCTTGCGTTGCCATTTTATGTATTTTCTTTTTATTTTATTTTCATGTATTAAATTATGTGTTTGGAGCTGCTCGCAGAAAAATACTTTTCACTGTACCTCAGTACACATGACTATAATCAAATCCAATCCAATCCCTTGCCCCTGCCTGCCCCCCCCCCCCCCCCTGGATTTCATAGCTCCAGGTTGGCACTGCCAAGGGGCACGGCCTGAAGGGAGGTGGGGCATGCCGGAGATTTGGGGGGGGGGGGGGGGGGGGGGCATGCCAACGATTCGGGAAGGGGGTGGCATGCCATAAATTTGGCCGGTGGGTGCTTATTTCATTAATTTGGGGTGGGGGTGCGGGGTTATTCCAGCAATTTGGGGAGGGTTTCATATTATTCAGAGATCCTTTAAAAACGGCACCCAATCTCAGAGTCGGACCTGTCAGCAAGTTTAGGCCCATACTGCACAAGGCCAGCACTAAACCCACCCCTCTCCAATAAAGTTGCAAAGTGCCTTTGAATCGAACCTCAGAAGCGTTGCCCACACCAGCAGGCAACACACCAGTTTTCCCGCCGGCAGCAGTACTTAGAATTGTTTCAGGAGAATCACAGCCATAATGTGGGAAACTGTGAACTTGTCCAATTTGGCAGGAAGAATTAAAAAGCAGCATATTGGTACAGAGGAATCTGGGTGCCCTGGTACATGAATCACAAAAATTAGTAAGGAGATGTAGCAATCGAAATGTTGAAAGACAAATGGAATGTTGTCATTTATTGCAATGGAAATGGAATATAAAAGTTGGGAAGTTTTGCTACAGTTGTACAAGATTAATGGTGAAACCATACCTGGAGTACTGTGCATAGTTTTGACAGAATTGCATTCAAAACTGATTGCTGGAATTAGGCAGCTGTCCTATGAGGGAAGTTTAGACAGCCTGGGCCTACAGCCACTAGAGGTTAGAAGAATGAGTGACAATCTTATCGCAACATTTGACAACCATATCAACCATGACCTTACTGAATGGCAGAGCAGGTTTGAGCGGCTGCATGGCCTACTCCTGATCCTAATTTGTATGTACATTTATTCATATATCCCTACCTGTAACACTCTGGCCATCAATATTCATATCATTACCCTACATTATTGCCTTGTTAGAACATAGAACATAGAACAGTACAGCACAGAACAGGCCCTTCGGCCCTCGATGTTGTGCCGAGCAATGATCACCCCACTTAAACCCACATACCCCTAACCCAACAATCCCCCCCATTAACCTTTTACACTACGGGCAATTTAGCACGGCCAATCCACCTAACCCACACATCTTTGGACTGTGGGAGGAAACCGGAGCACCCGGAGGAAACCCACGCACACACGGGGAGGACGTGCAGACTCCACACAGACAGTGACCCAGCCGGGAATCGAACCTGGGACCCTGGAGCTGTGAAGCATTGATGCTAACCACCATGCTACCGTGAGGCCATGAGGTTCTTTCTCTTTAACTTTCCAAATCTCCCCCAATATTTAGTTTAAAGCCTCCTCTACACCCCAACACTGGTTCCAGCATGGTATCACTGAATCCCCAAATATCAACATTTTGATGGGTTACCACTAACTAGACACTTTACTAGACCAGCCATATAAATACTGTTGCTTCAAGAGCAGGCAGGTGAAAGGCTTAAAGTTCTGCAGTAGTAATTCACCTCATGTCCACCATCTAAAATGTTGAAGTCAAGAGGGTAATACTTGATTGAATGAGTACAGCCCCAATAACATTCAACCATTCAGGGTAAACTGGCACCTTATCCAGCATCTTAAACATTAACTTCCTTCAGCAATGGCACTTAGTCGCAGCAGAGTGTACCATCTACAGTATATACTGCAGCAATTTGCCATGGCTTCTTTGCCAACTCCCTAGTCAAAGTTTTACAGCACAGAGAGGCCCTGCGGCTCACCTTGTCTGCCCCAGCCATCAGGCAGCTATCTACTACAATCCCATTTTCCAGCATTTCGTCTGTAGCTTTGCATGGCATGGCGTTTCAAGTGCTCATCTAAAAATCTCTTAAGTGTTGTGAGGGTTTCTGCCTTTCCCATCCTTTCAGTCAGTGAGTTCCAAATTCCCACCACCTTCTGGGTGAAATGTCTTTTCCTCAAATCCCCTCTAAATCTCCTGTCCCTTGGTTATTGACCCCTCTACTAAATTTTTGCCTATTTACCCTAACTATATCCCTCATAATTTTGTACACTGTAACAATGTCCCACCTCAGCCTTCTCTGCTCAAAGAAAAACATCAGCAGCCCAGCCAGTCTCCATAGCCACAATGCTCCAGCCCAGGCAACATCCTGGTGAATCGGCTCTATACTCTCTCTCTCGAGTGCTATCATATCCTTCCTATAGTGTGGTGGACAGAACTGCACACCATTCCAGCTGCCCTCTAACAACCATTTTAATTGTAAATTTATTTTAGAGTACCCAATTCTTTTTTTTACTAATTAAGGGCCAATATAGCATGTCCAAATCTTCCTATCCTGCACATCTTATGGGTTGTGGGGGTGACAGACACTGGGAGAATGTGCAAACTCCACACGGACAGTGACCCAAGGCAGGAATTGAACCCAGGGCCTCGGCACTGTAAAGCAGCAATGCTAACCAGTGCGCCGCCCATAACAAGCGTTTTATATAGCTCCATCATAACCTCCCTCTTCTTATTAGCATCAGCTAATAAAGACAAATATCCCATAGCCTTCTTTTTTGTTTGTAAATGTTTTTTATTCAGTTTTCATATTTTATATTGAACAAATCACAAATTGTTAGAGAGAGAGAGAGAGAAGCGAAAAAAAAAATAAATAAAAAATAAACAAACAAATAAAAAATAAATAAAAAAAGAACATGCAAAAATTACAATATATATTTACAGGTAAGCATCTTCGTAATACTAACTGTGGCCTCCCCCCTTTAGCCGGCATACATTCCCCAATATGGCCGAGGCACATGTTTATTGGCATTTATTTACAGTTTGGTTTTGGGCCTTAGCTAGCCATCAAACCACCATAACGAACCCGTAGCCCCCCCCCCCCCCCGCTACCTTCCCCCGATTCCCATCCATTTTCCCCTGACTCTTGGCCACCTGACTATTCTTCCTCTTGTACGTTGGCCACAAACAGGTCCCGGAACAATTGCACGAATGGCTCCCACGTTCTGTGGAAGCCGTCGTCCGACCCTCGGATGGCGAATTTGATTTTCTCCATTTGGGGAGATTCCGAGAGGTCGGACAGCCAGTCTGCAGCTCTGGGCGGTGCTGCTGACCGCCAGCCAAACAGGATTCTACGGCGGGCGATCAGGGAGGCAAAGGCAAGGGCATCCGCCCTCCTCCCCAGGAATAGATCTGGCTGGTCTGAAACCCCGAAGACCGCCACTATCGGGCATGGCTCCACCCTCACCCCCACCACTTTGGACATAGCCTCGAAGAAGGCTGTCCAGTACTCCACCAGTCTGGGGCAAGACCAGAACATGTGGGCGTGGTTGGCCGGGCCTCTTTGGCACCGTTCGCATCTGTCCTCCACCTCCGGGAAGAACCTGCTCATACGGTTTCTTGTTAAGTGGGCTCTATGTACCACTTTTAGTTGCGTCAGGCTGAGCCTTGCGCACGTGGAGGTGGAGTTGACCCTATGTAGTGCTTCGCTCCAGAGTCCCCACCCTATCTCCATCCCCAGGTCGTCCTCCCATTTCCTTCTTGTTGCGTCCAGTACGGTGTCGTCCCTTTCTACCAGTCGGTCATACAAGTCGCTACAGTTCCCTTTCTCTAGGATACTTGCGTCCAGTAGGTTTTCCAGTAGTGTCTGTCGTGGCGGTTGTGGGTACGTCCTTGTCTCCTTTCGTAGGAAGTTTTTGAGCTGGAAGTACCGCAGCTCGTTCCCCCCAGCTAGCCGAAATTTCTCTGTCAGTTCGTCCAGTGTTGCGATCCTGTCGTCCGTGTATAGGTCCCTGATTGTCAGTGTCCCCCCGTCCTGTCTCCACCTTTTGAAGGTGGCGTCAGTCAGTGCTGGTGTGAACCTATGGTTGTTGCAGATGGGAGCCTTGTCCGACATTTTGGTCAGGCCAAATTGCTGCCGCAGTTGGTTCCAGGATTGGAGGGTGGCTGTCACCACTGGGCTGCTGGAGTGTTTTTTGGGTGGGGATGGGAGTGCTGCCGTGGCGAGGGCCCGGAGGGAGGTCCCCATGCAGGAGGCCTCCTCCGCACGCACCCACTCGGCTTCTGGCTCCTGGATCCATCCCCTTACTCGCTCGGCTGTTGCCGCCCAGTGGTAGAATTGTAGATTCAGGAGAGCTAGCCCCCCCCCGGCTTTTGTTTTTTGTAGGACCTTCTTTGGGATCCTAGCATTTTTACCCCCCCATACGAACACCATGATAAGTTTGTCCAGCACTTTGAAGAAGGCCTTGGGAATGTAGATCGGAATGGATCTAAACAGGAAGAGGAACCTGGGCAGTACGTTCATTTTGGTCGTCTGGACTCTCCCCGCGAGGGAGAGTGGGAGTGTGTTCCATCTTTGCAGGTCCTTTTTTACTTCCTCCGCCAGGCTGGTGAGGTTCCATTTGTGGATCCCTTTCCAGTCATGGGCTATTTGGATCCCCAGGTAGCGGAATTTATGTTGGGCTTGTTTGAACGGCAGCCCCTCTCTCTCTTCTCCCCCCCCCTCTCTCTCTTCTCCCCCCCCCTCTCTCTCTTCTCCCCCCCCTCTCTCTCTTCTCCCCCCTCTCTCTTCTCCCCCTCTCTCTTCTCCCCCCTCTCTCTCTTCTCCCCCCCTCTCTCTCTTCTCCCCCCCCTCTCTCTCTCTTCTCCCCCCCCCTCTCTCTCTCTTCTCCCCCCCTCTCTCTCTCTTCTCCCCCCCTCTCTCTCTTCTCCCCCCCTCTCTCTCTCTCTTCTCCCCCCCCTCTCTCTCTCTTCTCCCCCCTCTCTCTCTCTTCTCCCCCCCTCTCTCTCTCTTCTCCCCCCCCTCTCTCTCTCTTCTCCCCCCCCTCTCTCTCTCTTCTCCCCCCCCTCTCTCTCTTCTCCCCCCCCTCTCTCTCTTCTCCCCCCCCCTCTCTCTCTTCTCCCCCCTCTCTCTCTCTTCTCCCCCCTTCTCTCTTCTCCCCCCCCCTCTCTCTTCTCCCCCCCTCTCCTCCCCCCCCTCTCTCTCTTTCTCACCCCCCCCTCTCTCTCTCCCCCCCCCTCTATCTCCCCCCGCCTCTCTATCTCCCCCCCCCCTCTCTCTCTCTTCCTACTCCCCCCTCTCTCTCTCTCACCCCCCCTCTCTCTCTCTCTCACCCCCTCTATCTCTGCTCCCCCTCTCTCTCTTCTCCACCCCAATCTCTCTCTGCCCCCCCCCTCCATCCTCTCTTTCCCCCCCCTCTCTCTCCTTATCCCCCCTCTCTCTCTCCCCCTCTCTCTCTCCCCCCCCCTCCCCTCTCTCTCTCCTCTCCCCCCCTCTTCTCTCTCTCTCCCCCCCCTCTCTCTCTCTCCCCCCTCCTCTCTCTCTCCCCCCCCCCTCTCTCTCCCCCCCCCCACCCCCCCCCCCCACCCATCCCCCCCCCCCCCCCCCCCCCCCCCCCCCCCCCCCCCTCTCTCCCCCTCCCCTCCCCCTTGCTGGTGTACTGGGAAGATCTCGCTTTTGCTCATGTTGAGTTTGTAGCCCGAGAAGGCTCCAAACTCTTTCAGGAGCGCGATGATTCCGTCCATGCTGCTTTGTGGGTCCGAGATGTAGAGGAGCAGATCATCTGCATAGAGTGAGACTTTGTCCTCTCTGCCTCCCCTTCGGATCCCCCTCCAATTTTTTGCTGCCCTGAGCGCGATTGCTAGCGGTTCGATTGCTAGCACGAACAGCAGTGGGGACAGTGGGCATCCTTGTCTGGTGCCCCTGTGCAGCTGGAAGTATTGGGAGTTGGTATTGTTGGTCCGTACACTCGCCATGGGAGCGTTGTATAGGAGCTTTACCCAAGCGGTGAACCCTGTTCCAAGCCCGAACCACTCCAGTACCTCTATGAGGTATTTCCATTCGACTCTGTCGAAGGCCTTTTCTGCGTCCAGGGAGACGATCACCTCTTGTGTTCTCTCCTCGGAGGGGGTCATTATTCCCATAGCCTTCTTAACCACCTTATCGACCTGTGCTGCTGCTTTCAGAGATCTATGGACATGCACCCCAACGTTCCTCAGGTCCTTCGTACTTCCTAGTGTCCTACGAATTGTATATTCCCTGACCTACCAAACCATCATCTGTGGAAATACAACCATCTGCAGGCTTCTGCCCAAGTCACCCACACCCTGACTTTGAAACATGTTCGCTGTTCTTGGTTAATGGGTTAAAATCCTATAACTAATAATAATAATAATCTTTATTATTGTCATAAGTAGGCTTGCATTAACACTGCAAAGAAGTTACTGTGAAAATCCCCCAGTCACCACACTCCGGCGCCTGTTCGGGTACATAGAGGGATTCAGAATGTCCAAATCGCCTAACAGCATGTCTTTCGGTGCTTGTGGGAGGAAACCGGAGCACCTGGAGGAAACCCATGCAGACATGCAGAGACCGTGCAGACTCTGCACAGACAGTGACCCAAGTGGGAAGGGAACCTAGGACCCTGGCGCTGTGAAGCAACAGTGCTAACCACTGTGTTACCGTGCCGCCCAGGACATACCTAGCGATTGACGACAGCAGTTCAAAATGTTAACTCACTACCACTTCAAGGGCAATTAGGGATAGACAATAGGCGATGCTCACATCCCATGAAGGACGATTTAAAAAACTAAAATTGTGCATACTGGGGTCAAACAGGTAAATTTGGACCTGCGGCATTCAAGGCTTTCCACGAGTGAAGATTTTATTTACCTCATGATTGGGGCTACTGTGGATTAAATGAAAGAGACTAATTTTCATGATTAGCCACCATTTTCATGCTTGTGTATCATGTGACAAACAGCATGGTAATTTAAGCTAAAATAACTTTGGAACCTGCGAGACAAAAAAATCTATGCTCCTACACAATCACTACATATGGAAGATCATATTGATTCAAAGTCACTGATAATTCAAGAAATATAGATTCGTGGTGCGGTGTGTTTTCTCCCTTGCATATTTTCCACACTGCATTCTGCCGTGTTCTTGCTCACTCACCCAACATCAATATTTCTCTGCATTCTATCGGCTCTTCCTCACTTACTTTCCACCTAATACATAATTGCATTTGTGCAAAGTTGGGTTAAAAATTTTTAATATAGCTTGGAAGGTCCCCACTAATCTCACTTTAGGGAGCATTTACCTTTTGATTTGACAATTCATGCAGTTATTCAGAGGTACTGTCCTGGGTAATGTCAGATCCTCTGATCTAAAGGTCATTTGTCTGAAGGGAGCTCATTGTTACTAAGCAGGTAGTACCTCCCAAGAAGGATCAAATGTCATCAGCCCTTAATTTACACAGAATGCCGTGCTGGTTCTTCCCATTGCTGTTCATGAGTACTGCATGCTCCCAGTGTTGACAATTTTAATTTTTGCAAATAGTTTGCACAAATTTGACTCCATGCTTTTGAGCTTATGGCATAAACGAAAATTAAGCTTGCCACAGGACTGACTAAGTTGTAAAATCCTCAGTAAGATCAATGGCAATGTTTTTTCCATACCAATACTGCCTCTTGCATGTCATACTTCTGGTTGCTGGATATTTTAGCGTTATCACTTAGTCCTATCTTAATCTGAATGGTATAAAAACCAAAGGTTAATTTTGTGAAACAGGTTTAGCATACTACTGTAAAATATTTTTATAACAAGCTTTTTGTATCACTATCTCACAATTGTGAGCGTCAAATATCACACAGTTTCTACTGAACTACTAAACCATAGAGGCAACTAATTTGTTTTGATACTGATGATGTTTTGCATGGGTCAATACCAAAAGGCATAAAGTACAGCCAGCCGAGGTGCATTTACTGTGCTTTCACTTCTGTGTTTTACCTCCTCATAGGCTAATGGTTTTGTTTGTTTTTGCCCATTTTATTTATTCTCTATATGACCATCAAGGGAGATTAGACTGGCAGATGATGTTACTAGATACATTTATTACTTGCAGCTGTTTCTAGTTTTTTTTTAAAGAAAGATAGTTTCTCTTTCTTTTGTACATTTGCCTTGAAAGAGAAAGTGTGTTATTTCTTGCAGGTTCATCACGGAGTGCTAAACAGTTTAGGCCTCTTAAAACCCAATAGAAAGTTAAAAATGAATGGGAACTCCAGACAGGCCAGATTAATACTCAAATGCCTGAAATCCCTATCTGATCTACCCAAGAGGATGAGACTTGTTCTGAACTTTTGGCAATTACATTTTTGACAACGGGAGTGCAGATTCTGGACTTTATAGCAGCAAGATACCATGTACAGCACCTGTTTATCTGTATCATGATAACAATTTCATGTGCATGCTTAGTAAGTGATTTCCGCAGAAGCCATTATGCTCGGCTATTAACCAGCATTGTGTGAATGATGTACAATGCACTTCACATGAATTAAATGAAACTAGAAATTTATTAACACTGAAATTAAATCGTATTCGGTAGTGAAGAATTCAGATTTAAAATACCATTGTAATAGCCTCCTTCTATATAAAGGAGAGCAAGTAATATTTGCATTTTAAAAATGCATGTGTCAGTTTTCTAAAAGAAAACTAGAAACAATTGTAATAAATTCTGAATGTCCCTTAATCGTTTACATGCAGACCAATAAATGCTAAACATCAAACAGCAATTATTACTTGAGTAACAATTACTGTTTCACGTAGAGCATATATTGGTAAGTAATTCAAAATCATGTGGTTTCTACAGAACCGATTAATCATGACAAGTGCTCCTGGCATGAAATACATCTCTACTGTATTTTTAAATAAAATGTTGTACATAAATGCAAAACTTGTGGGCAGCAGGACCTGGTCCGGGTCACTGTCCGTGCATGTCCGGAGCATGCACATTCTCCCTGTGTCTGCGTGGGTCTCACCCCCACAACCCAAAGATGTGCAGGGTAGGTGGATTGGTCACTTAAATTGGCCCTTAATTTGATTTTTTTTTTTAAATGTCAAACTTAAGCAAATACACTTTATCGAAAAAGTAATGTTGACAAAACCTAACAAGGTTCAGTTCAAAACAATAGATTTCAAAATGCTTCCAGGGAAACACTACAAAGGAATGGTCAAAAGGAATTCAATGCAATTGTGGCACTAAAGTAGCAGTTTCAAAGTGGAACTTCCAAAGTGCAAAACATGAAATTCTTTATCACCCCTCCCTTACACTGTCCTTTATGACATTCAGATTTTTCATTATACTTCCCCCATTTACAGTGTTTTGATTCCCAATCACGTTTTCAAGCTATGCAATGCACATGAACATTTGCCACACTCAGGATTAATGTATTTTATATAAATTGGGTCCAAATCTGATCCAAAATATTTACTAAAATTTTGCAAAGCACCTTTAATGTTCTCTAGATATTTCAGATGCATGGCACAAATCAGAATCTGATTTATTTTTACTGCCTTTGGCTGTGATTCAAATTCTGTTTTCTTTAAACTCAGGGGTGTTGTCTTGAAAAGGATGTGTGCTAGTAGCTTAATCCAAATCCTACTGTCAAACAAAACAAAAGGTATCTCAGGTGGGATGGGTATAGTGTTCAGGTCCACACATTTATTTATACTCTTATCAAACCAAGACACACCAACAAATGCAGCAACCCTTTTCTTCCAGCTCTTTGAAACACTGAAAGAACCAAAGGAAGAAGTACAACATCATATTTTATGTACCATTTTGCTTTAGTCAGGATCACAAATGGTGGCAAGTTATGTAACACTGCCCAAACATATATTTCTTCAAAATCTAGCTGATGAAAATGCTGCAAATTTTAGAAAATGACAGTGTGTTAAACTAGCATTTATCTGACTAGCCAATGAAAATAGTTGCCAAATAGATTAAGTATTTTCCACTTTGAAGCCTTCCATTAAATAACACATTCAAACCCACAAAGTAATGTAAAATTCGCCAGAATAACAAAGTTTGATTAAAATACATCAAGGAACACTTGAAAATGCCACTAATAAAAATATTATTCAAAAGAAATACATCAATGAAATGATTAACTGCATCCAATCAGGAATTGAATTTGCAGTGAAGTACTCTGGAGTTTGTTTCAGGTATGAAAGGACAATTCATACAATCATACTGGTATACATGATGTCAGAATATTATAAGATGCATAGTTAAGTTAAAATGTCTAACAGTATCACCAGGTGCCACAACTAATTCCGAATTCATTTTGAAGTAAAATGAAAATTTTCTATTCCCTACCGCTTTTTAACATAAAACTTTTTTGAGATTTAAATTGGGTTCAACTTTTAGGTTTGCATCGGGATTCAGTCTTAATATTGGCTACATTTGTACACTATCTTTAGCATACAACTCCTACAAAATTAAAATGGTGCGCGAGTACTTATCTACACTACATTCCATGTTCACTATGCCTTGGTATGCAATTAAAGTAGCCTCATTAAAACGTATTACATTTTTAATACATTTATTTTTGTTACTTACCTTTCTTGGCCCTCTTGACCTGCCTTCTAGCCAATCAGCTACCTGCTCCTCAATCTCCTCAATAGTTGAAGCTTCTTCATGTAATGGTACATAAGCAATACTTCCCGAGGTAGGGGCTGTGTAGACTGGAAACTCAGATTTTGGCTTCTTTATTTTAGGCCTTTTTTCTTCTGTAAGGTACAAAATGTCTTTTCAGCTTAAACTGTTGAAAGATCAATAAAAAAGCTTTTTGCTTTTTTTTTTAAATTGACACATCTGTTAACACCTGCAATGCACATCTAAACGGGGGTGAAATAATACTATCAGGTAATTACGTTACCTTCAGCGATTCGTAAATGTAAATTAGAAATAAAAGACAACATCAATTATTTCAAATGCTATAATGATATTGAGCAAGCTGTGAACTGCAGTAAAGGAAAGCGGCTTTTCTTGTTTTTAAATTTGCTCACAACAAAGAAATGGAAAACTGCCAACAAATCTGAGAAAGGTGCAGACATAACATCATAGCTCACTATGTCTGTGCAAAGATGCACCCAGTAGGGTAATATTTAGCTTCAGCAGATTATCTATTCACACCTCTTGTCTTCTGCTGCAACACATTGCTTTAATGAGACCCCATGTTGCATTCTCTCAATTTGCAAATTGCATCGAATTCCCCACTACCATACCACTTCTGTCCCTGGAGGACACTGCACAATCTCCGTTGTAAAGCAGATAGACATGCAGGCAGATCAGCAATTAGGTCATGAAAAACAGCCAGAATAAAACAGCTCCATGCCAATCTGCATGATTTGCATTTACCCTCTCAAAAAGATGCTAATGTTATCATTAACTGTGCTTCCAAACTATGATTTACCATATTAAGAACACAACCAACTGCTATGAGATACACAGCAACATTCTCCTCTGTAGTTTAGGACATCATGGATATACTCGCAAATTTATTTTGCCACAATATTATTTTGTTGGGACAATCAGCATTAAAGCAATCATATTTTTTATTCTCAAGACACAACCACTTAGTTACTGTTTACTGTGGAAATGCTGGTAATCCAAACAGTTCATGAAATTCTACTGTTCAGATGAATACATTCAGAAGGCTGATCCCATTTCCAATGCTGTACAGTACATTAACTAATCGCAATTCAGCACAGGAACTGATGTACACTGAAGTTATTTGAAAAACAAAGCACATTGGCAAGTACACCCATTCCAGATAAATGGTTGCTGACTGTATTTCTTCTCACAATACCATTTAAAAAGTGATGCTACTTAAAATGACTTTTAACATATTGGTTAACCTGGAAAATAGAAATACTCTGGTCCTATTTTACAGACTCAGAAAAACATTTTAACCTTTTCTTATATTCACAGGTTGACATTATTGAGATTCCAATATGCTCAAACCTTTAAGGCTAAGATTTCCAAACATATGAATGAGAAGGTATAATTCTTGAAACCCAACACTGGATCATTCAAAAGGCTGTGGAGTTTCGCACAATTTTAATTTCTTAATTTGTTTCAGTATGAATTCTGAAGGAAGGAATGTTGAAAATGCTAAGCAGTCATTGTTCTATTCAGCAAACCATATCAAGTTAGAGACAATTTTATACAAGTCGAAAGCGGAGGCTGCTATAATATATGGCTTTATACAGAAAGCTAGATTCTCTCAGACACTATAATGAGCCGAGTGAAATATTTTGCTAGTAATTCTTGATGACAATGAGTAATAGATGAATGTCATCACTCAGCCTATGGACTATGGTAAAATATGATTCCATCGAGAAGAAAGGTGAAGTATTTTATGATAGCTGTTCATTATCTGTTAACTAGTCTCACTCCAGTGACAAAAACAGCACACTATTCACACATCACAGATGTTTCTTACTCTGCACAGTTTCAAGCTGGGTCTGAGTCTCTGCTTCTTCTTTTTCTTTCACTTTCATTTCTTTCCATTCCAGATAAAAATCCTTAACACCCTACAATAAAACATACACATTGTTAGAAACATGGAAATTAATTTAAAAAACAATTTGAATCAATGCACAATTATGAGCTGTCATATTTTTAAAGATATAAATGTTCCAAACATAATCAATTATAGTATTTACATGCATGAAAACAAAACGAATGGCAGTCTATGGTAGCTGATTGGGACCTCAAATTTTGTAATGACTTAATTATTAGCAAACACTGAAGCTCTTGGCAGGTTTAGTTTTAAGAACAAAATGCACACCCTTCAGCTCCATAAACAATTTATTGTATTTACATAAAAATGTATGCACAATTCCCACAAGATTTTTTTCCATTCAATGTTATGATTACAAATTGAGGAATAGCTCTCAATTTTATTACTCTGAATAAAAATTGGCATAAATAAAACATAACGGAAAAGTCAACATAAGAGATGTAATTTTAGTGAATCAAGTAGTTCTGAAACTGCACATGTGCAATGCCACTATCACCATGCTCCAATGGTGACTGCCCATTGCAAAATTAGTTGATTTTCAACTATGTGGTTTCCGCAAGCAGCAAACACGAGGCAAATTATTACTGTACTGGAGAATAAAAATTGGAAAGTTATATAGCTGATTGATCAACTATAATCTTAGTAGCAGTAGTAGGTAAGAGGTAGATTTGCACAAAAGTCTTATAAAATCAAATTTAAAATTAAGTGACAAACAGATTATTGAAAAGGTTTAGAACAGCCAGCCAGAAACAGTACAAGTACCTAAAGGAACAAAAACAAATGATCAAGTAACATCTTGGCTAAAGAGCATATTTTTCTCTAGGTTGCATGCAAGATGAAAAATATGCAGCATCACTGTTTGGGGATTAAAAGATACATTGATAAGGAATTTCATGTGCAAGTCATTACCGTCGGTGTTGAGCATAATAACGTGATTAAAACATATTTAACCAGTACGCCTAACCTGATTCTGCTATTGGGCTGAGCCAAAACAGATTCAACTCCACACTCTTATCTCTAAGAAATACCAGCACTTCAACTACAAGATTGGTTACTAAGAGTGCGCAGACAGTAATCATTTTTTTTATATAGAGCAAGTTCCTACCAACACAATCAGCTAATGTTAGAACAGCTGATCTTTCTGGTCGGAACAATGTATCTGCTAAAGCAGCTTGGTCATGCAAAACAAATGACAGAAACTGCTCATTGAAGAAAACAGGCAAGCACAAGAGAAATTTTAAAGCAAAGGTTGGTTAATAGTCAGATAGTGTTCCCTTAACTTATTCCAGACTGCAAAGTCAAGTACTACTCCTTATTATGAAAAGAATTACAAATAACTCATTAAAAGCAAATCAGGTGTAAATGTGAAGAATCAATGATATCTGGACTATATTAGACGCTATATCAAGTATGGGGTTTGAGAGATTGCAATTACCCATACACAGTCCGCTTCTGACAAGGACTGCATGCTTATTCAAATGACATCAGCATGCAGAAAAGTGTGAAATGTGCAGTGACTGAATATATGGTCAGCAGGGGGATGCATGAACCTCCTAAAGGGAGCGTGCGTACCCATCTTAAAGGAGAGCTGCACTCAAGCAACAGAAGCTGCTACAACTGTTGCTGGAAGGACAAGAAAGGCAAATTAAGCATAAGGCAAGGGAGAGTGCTCCCAGGTTTTGGATGTGGCGCTGGATGGAGGCTTATGTGATGGCGGGGGGGAAAGGAGATATGTCTGGTGTGATTTACCAGCCTTGTCGCGCCCGAATTGGTGCTGCAACAAGGCTGTTGAATCTCGCAAGAGATCTCTCGCAAGATTTGCAATACTTTGAGACGTCTCGCGAGATGCATCCGAACCTCGAGACGTCATGATCTCGATCTTGCCCTCGCTAGGAGAGTTCCAGATATGCATATTTAAATGAGCCATTGGTCTCAATTAAATTCTCCCGCTGCCCAGGAACTAATGGCCTCCTTAGCAAGGCTGGACCAAGCCCCGTTTGGTACTGGTCCACACATACGTGGTCCACACTACTGGTGGCGACATGCAGGTGAAGGTTGCACATTTGGTGGCTCCTGCTAGTCTTTGGGCTGGATGCTCCGATTCTGGGGCTATGTCCCCAAGCCGGAGAGGGAACGGTTGCATTTTACGACAGAAACACTGGCGCAAAACGGGCGATTCTCCGTTTTGCTGGGGGCTAGCAGGACAACAGCGGACAGCACCCAGCTCTAGCTGCCGATACGCCCCGGAGAATTGGTGGGTCCGTGGCCGCGCATGCACACGACGGCGACTTGCAGCAGCCACACTGTGCTACATGGCGGACGCAGCCCACGGACCCAGCCCGCAAAATAGTGCTCCCTTTGGCCAGCTCACGTGCCCTGGACCACCACCCCCCCCCCCACCCCACAGTGCCCCCAATAATGTCCCCCTGCCCGCGAATCTGCCCTCCCCTGACTGTGGCAGCGCTGGACTGAGTCTACAACCGCCTCGCTGAGTTCCAGATGGATGGGACCATGAGAGACCCACGCCGTCGGGAACTCGGCTGGTCAGAGGCGGAGCATTGGGGGCGGGCCTCAGGCAATGTCCTTCGGCCATCGATATGCGGTACGGCGTACTTGGAGCAGAGCATCGCCAGCCCCGATTTGATTAGAAACTTGTATTCTCCCGCCGTTCATCAAACACGATTTCGGCATCGGCGACCGGAGAATCCAGCGCTTTGTTTTTTGGATCATTTTGCCTGGTGTCAGGGGTACAAAGAACAAAGAACAATACAGCACAGGAACAGGCCCTACAGTCCTTCAAGCTTATACCGGTCATGATACTAACCTTGGCCAAAACTCTCAGCTCTTCCTTGTGCTGTATACCTCTATACCAATCCTATCCATGTATTTGTCGAGATGCCTTTTGAACGCCGTTAAAGTATCTGCTTCCACCACCTCCCCTGCCAACGCATTCCAGGCACTCACCACCCTTTGTATTAAAAACCCTGTCTCGCACATCTCCTCTAAACTTTGCACCAGGCGCTTAAACCTTTGGCTCTGGTGACTGACCCCTCCACCCTGGAAAATAGTGTCTGCCCATCAACTCTATACAAGCACCACATAATCTTGTAGACCTCTACCAGGTCACCCCTCAACCTCCATCGTTCTAATAAAAACAGTCCAAAACTATTCAGCCTCTCTGTGTAGCTAACACCCTCCAGACCAGGCAAAATCCTGGTGAACTCAGCCCAACCCATCACACAAGCTTGCCACCCCCACATTGATTCTGTATACACCTCTCGCTGCCAAATGAAGGCAGACAGAATTATCAGAGACCCCTCCTACCCAGGCATTGCCTTCTTCGAGATCCTTCCATCAGGCAGAAGGTACAGAAGTCGGAAGACTCGCACATCCAGACATAGGAACAGCTTCTTCCCCACAGCTACAAGACTCCTCAACGACTCCCCCTTGGACTGATCTGTTCCCTGTAAGAACACTATTTGCGACGCCCTATGCTGCTCTTGCTCATGTATTTGCTTTGTTTGGTCCCTTGTTCCACACTGTAACCAATCACTGTTTGTCGATGTACCATTTGTCAATGTTCTCTGCTGATTATTCTTTTGTCTACTATGTATGTACTGTGTACGTTCCCTCAGCCGCAGAAAAATACTTTTCACTAACACACACAGTCCCCCTCCCCCCCAACCCTTGAGGGTGAAGAGGTTGCTCTCCATCCCAACAGGATCCGCCTTCAGGCGATCAAAGAGGCGAAGGCTACAACATTTGCCTCCGCACCAGTTTCCAACCTTGGCTGGTCCAATAGCCCGAATATGACCTCCTGAGGGCCCAGGGCCAGTTTCACGTGCATCACTTTAGAGATTACCCTAAACACATCCTTCCTGTAATCTCCAGCTTTGGACAGGACCAAAACATATAAATGTGGTTTGCGGGGCACCCGCCGCAACGTTCACACACATCCTCCACCCCCTCAAAGAACCAGCTCACCCTCGCCCTTGTGAGGTGTGCTCTATATACTACCTTCAGCTGTATCAGCCCCAACCTCGCGCACGGGATGGAGGCATTCACCCTCTGGAGCACCTCACACCAGAGCCCCTCCTCCATACACTCTCCCAACTCTTCATCCCACTTTGCTTTGACCTCTTCCAGTGATGCCTTCTCCTCTTCCAAAATAGCCCCGTAAACCGTCGACACTACCCCCTTCTGCTGTGTCCCCCAGTCGTCTGCACCTCCTCCAGCTATGTGGAGGCCAGCTCCACCGGGAGTCTCTGTATCGCCTTCGTGGCAAAATCTCGAACCTGCATGTATCTAAACATTTCTCCCTGCTCCAGCCCATACTTTGCTCCCAGCCCCTTCAATCCTGCAAACCGACCCCCAAGAAAAAAAACTTTGTCTTAATCCCCTTCTCCTCCCATTTCCAAAAATGTCCTACCCACTTCCTTGGCTCAAATCTGTGGTTCCCCCAAATCCCTGGCTCAAATCTATGGTTCCCCCGAATCGGCATTTCCCTTGACCCTGCACACAACCCAAAGTGCTGCTGAAACCGCCTCAAAATTCGCAATGAAGCTATTATTACCAGTTTCCCGAAGTGTTGTCAAAACTGCCTCCAAATTCTCAATTAAGCTATTATCTTCCGTTTGCTTTCTTTACTACCGTGTCCACTTGTGTTGCCACTTTCAAAGATCTGTGGATCTGCACACCCAGATCTATCTAACTTTCTATATTCCTAAGAGTTTTGCCATTTGCAGTATATTTCGCTCTATGTTAGACCTACCAAAATGCATTACCTCACATTAGGGGGCAGCACGGTAGCATGGTGGTTAGCATAAATGCTTCACAGCTCCAGGGTCCCAGGTTCGATTCCCGGCTGGGTCACTGTCTGTGCGGTGTCTGCACGTCCTCCCCGTGTGTGCGTGGGTTTCCTCCGGGTGCTCCGGTTTCCTCCCACAGTCCAAAGATGTGCGGGTTAGGTGGGTTGGCCATGCTAAATTGCCCGTAGTGTCCTAAAAAGTAAGGGGGGGGGGGGGGGGTTGTTGAGTTAAGGGTATAGGGTGAATACGTGGGTTTGAGTAGGGTGATCATTGCTCGGCACAACATCGAGGGCTGAAGGGCCTGTTCTGTGCTGTACTGTTCTATGTTCTATGTTCTATTTATCTGGATTAAACTCCATTTGTCCTTTCTCTGCTCAAGTCTCCAGCCTATCTAGGTCCTGCTGTATCCTCTGACAATTCTCAACATTACCTGCCACTCCACCAACCTTGGATGTCATCCGCGGAGTTACTAATCAGACCAGACACATTCTCCTATAAATCGTTTATGTATACCAAAAACAACAGAGACCCCAGCACAGATCCCTGTGGAACACCACTACTCACAACCTTCCATTCAGAAAAACACTCTTCTACTGCTGCTACATTCTGCCTCCTGTGACCGAGTCAGTTCTGTTTCCATCTTACCACCTCACCTCTGATCCATGTGACTTCACCTTTTGTACCAGTCTGCCATGAGGCACCTTGTCAAAGGCTTTACTGAAGTCCATGTAAAGAACATCCACCGCCCGCCCCACATCAATCACCTTTGTCACCTCCTCAAAAAACTCGATCAAGTTAGTGAGGCACCACCTCCCCTTCACAAAACCATGCTGTCTATTGCTAACAAGTCCACTTGTTTCCAAATGGGTATAAATCATGTCCCCGAGAATTCTCTCCAATAATTTATCTACTACCAACGTGAGGCTCATACCGGCCTATAGTTTCCAGGATTATCCCTGCTACCTTTCTTAAACAGCAGTACAACATTAGCTATTCTCCAGCCCTCTGGGATCTCACCTGTAGCCAATGAGGATTCCAAGATGACAGTCAAGGCCCCAGCAATTTCCTCCCTTGCTTCCCTCAGTATTCTGGGGTAAGTCTCATCCGGCTCAGGAGATTTATCTACGTTAATATCCTTCAAAAGGATACCTCCTCCTTGTCGATGGCAATATGTCCCAGACTGTCCACACACCCTACCCAAGAATTATCTTCCACAAAGTCCTGTTCTTTGGTGAACACTGATGCAAAGTACCCATTTAGTACCTCGCCCATTTCCTCCAGATCAACACAGATTCCCCCCACTGTCCTTAAGTGGTCCATTCCTTTCCCCGGCCACCCTCTTGCTTTTTACATAGCAATAAAAAGCTTTGGGATTCAGCTTAATCCTACATGCCAAGGACTTTTCATGACCCTTCCTAGCTCTCCAAATTTCCAGCTCAAGTACCTGCCCACTTCCTCAAGGGCTTCGACTGTTCCCACTTTTCCAGACCGTACAAATGTCTCCTTCATTCTGATGAGGTTAACAATATCCCTCGTTATCCAAGGCTCCCTAAACTTCCCAAAACTTCCCATATTCATCCTTCATTCTCTCAGGAATGTGACTTTCCTGAATCCAGATCAACCGTCGCTTGAAAGACTCTCACTCTCACATTTTCGATGTTGATTTACCCTCCAACAGCCGCACCGAATCCAAATTCTTCAATTCCTGTCTAATGCTATAGGAATTTGCCATTCCCCAGTTTAGCACCTTAACATCCCTGTACACAAGTACCCTTAAAAAGTACGGAATTGTGGTCACTTCTACCAAAATGTTCCTACTGAACCCTCAACCACCTGTCCAGGCTCATTCCCCAATACCAGGCCCAGGACTGCCCCTCCCTTGGTTGGACTATCTATATATTGCATCAAGAAGCCTTCCTGGTTACACCTTACAAACTCTGCCCCATCCAAGCCCCTGGCACTAAGTTGAGTCCCAGTCAATATAGGGGAAATTAAAATTCCCAACCACAACAACCCTGTTACTTTTGCACCTATCCAAAATCTCTCCACCTATCTGCTCCTCTATCTCTCCCTGCAGTTGGGGGGCGTGTAATCAAGCCCCAACATTGTGATTGCCCCCTGTTCCTGTTCCTAAGCTCTACCCAGATTGCCTCATTGTCTGAGCCCTCCAAGGTGTCCTCCTGCAATACGGTTATAATATTCTCCTTAACCAGTAATGTTACCCCCCACCCCCCAAACCCCTTTTACATCCCCCTCTATCTCTCCTGAAGCATCTATACCTCCAGCATTCAGCTGTCAATCCAGCCCTTCTTTTGGGGACTTTTGGGATGAGCTGGCTTGGGAAGTCCTAAAGAATGGGTGGAATGTCGAAGTTCCAGAGAGAACGAAGGGGGCGAGCAAAAGTCTGCCGGTGAGTTCTGTTGGGAGTCCAACAAGAGGAAAGATGGCAGGTACTGTTTCATCAAGTGCTCCACTCCCATTACACTGGAGACTCTGACTGAGGTAGCACCAGGGGAGTTCGAAAGGCTTTCGCCAAGAATTTAGAGGTGCTTCGGAGGGAGCTGACAGCCTCGCTCAAAGAGTGGGTGACGGAGGCACTTGCCTCAATAAAGGCTGCATTGACAAAGATGTCGGTCGGGTGCAAGAGCAAGGAGAGAAGATGAGCGGGTGGATAGGCATTGTCGCAACATAGCCACCAGTTCATCTCGATGGGTGAGGAACTGTGGCGGGTGGCGTAGGTCAATAAAGAGCCAAAGTGGAGGACGTAGAGAACAGGTTCAAGGAGACAGAATTTGAGAATCATGGGCTTGCCCAAGGGAGTGGAGGGCCAGAAGCTGACCAATTACTTTGCAGACATGTTCGGCAAGTTGATGGGGAGGAGGAAGAGCCCTCCCTCTTGTGGTGTTATCATAATTATCAGCATTGCAAGGGTTAATGTAGTCTCGCGAGTAGCCACTAGAGGGAGCTACAGACAAAACTATATAAGGCAGTGATGCTGGACCTTAGCGGAGGCGTATATGCAGGAGAAGGTAGTGAAGGTCATAAGAGCAGATCGTGTGAGCAAGGTTAAATTATAGTTTATACCAGTAGTGTGATTAGCAGTAGATGAGTGTAGTTAGATGTTATTGATCAGTTCTGTATTTTTAAGGACTAAGTGTCAAATCCCAGTTTAGTAGTGTAATTAAAATCATAGCTCTGTTTAAGTAAAAGCTATTTTGTCGTCTTTGTGGACACTACGCCAACCATCCTGAAATCAGCAATACAAAGAACTGGGCACGGCCCATTGGTTGCTCCAGCCAAAACCAAGATCAAATGAGCCACCAAGGGCATTCATAGTCTGCTTTTGAGTTGGGTGAAGTGGGAAGGCATTGGTTTACGTTTATACCAAGATCTTACAGCGGAGTGGGCAAGAAGGCGGGATGCCTTTGGGCAGGTGAAGGCAGCATCGTACGGCAGTGGGGTGATGTTCGGAGTGGTCTACCCTGCGAAGCTAAGAGTGACTCACAGTTTGAAGGACTTTTTATTTTGAGACAGTGGAGGAGGCGGAGGCATTCGTGAAGGCTGAAGGACTGAGGTGCGATTTGGGATTTGGACCTGGACGGTGTGGACTGAGAGCTTTTTTCTTTGATTTGTTTTCAATATGATAATCCTACTATCCCAGGAATTAGTCCTGTGAACCTTCACTGCATTCCCTCAATGGCAGGTATATCCTTTCTTTGGTAAGGAGACAAAAATTGCATACAATATTCCAGGTGTGTGCTGCAGTAAGACCTTCCAATGAAGGCCAACTTACCATTTGCCTTCCGAACTGCATGCTTGGTTTCAGTGACTGGCGTACAAGGACATCCTGGTTCCTGTGTACATCAAGGTTTCCCAAACTATCACCATTTAAGTAATACACTGCCATTCTATCTTTGGTGCCAAAGCGAATAACTTCACAATTATCTATGTTACACTGCATCCGCCATGTATTTGCAGACTCACTCAACTGGTCTAAATCACCCTGGAGCCTCTATATCCTCCTCATCTTTCACATTCCCACAAAGTTTTGTGCTGTCAGCAAACATAGCAACACAACAACAGTGGGAAACAGTCATGCTTGCAATCTTCCGAGCCCCCTGGGAGTCATGTTGGTCTGCATCATGGGATGAGCCATGATTAAGTCTGTTGCTGCACACATTCATGTGACATTATGTTCTTGCATTATGGCCCTTCTTAAATCCCACCTCACGTTCAACTTGCTACCTTAACATCAAGTCGAGTTACAGCTGGTCCAAGTAGGGAGCTCTTGCTTTCCACCTCGCCTATCCTTCCCTCACCCCAACACTCCACCTTATGCATTTCCTTTTTCAGATATCCAAGAAGTTGGATATCTAGCTGTTAAGACACCTATATTTATTTTTGGAGATCAGGAACACCAGTTCCTGACGAACCCCCAGTCTCCAAACACATGCACCAGCTGGAAATTGGCCGCTCATGAACATTTCAGTTATTTTAAACTCTTCAAGTAAAGGACAGGCCTTGCACACCAGCACATAAGAAAAATAACAGTGTGAAAATGCAAGTCAGATGGCCTGATACAGAGAGCCATTATCTAGTTAAGTGCCCCAGGGAGCAGGACATGGAAGGAGGACAAAGAGCGGTCCCCAAAAGGAATCCCAGGTAAGGGTCAAAGACTGGGTACAGTAATAGGTCTCGTTCAGAGAAATGAGCAGATAAATAGGCTCCATATCAAAGGAAAAGCTGCAGACCCGAAGTGGGCATGATAATAAACCCTGAAGATTGAGAAGGCAGCTGAAATTTGGGGATTCCATACTAAGGCCGTTAGGGCAAAGGTGCCCCTTTGGAACAGTGTTGTTCTGCTTGATACGAGCAAAAATCTGAAATCGTCCTTGGAAGGTGAAGTTTGAGTATACTTAGAGATCCAAGAAAAAGGAATCTCGGGAGGCGAGATTGAAAGCCTGCAAAGATGGGTAATCATTGAAGCCGTCTTGTGGGAGCGACCTTTGGAGAGCATTCCAAGGTGAGATCTTCAAATGCGGAGATTGAAAACCCTCGTGAGAAAGATGAAATTTCAGCAAGATTGGTTGGCTCACAATATGACAAACGTCTGGGAAGGTTGTTGAGAAATCCATGGAACATGTTTTGGTCAGCTATACTGTGGTGTGTCAGACTACAGTTTGCCTGCTAATTCACATCCAAGTGAATGCACAGTGGTGAATTAATTCCCTTTTTGTATATTATTGGAAATGTTGTCAGATAACGTTCTGACAGAATTTTCTTTTGGTGGTGACATTTATCAGAATTTTGGCCAGGAGGGTATGTAGCAGATAGATTGCCCAATTGGAAATTGTGGAGCAGATATGATGATGGAATCTCACTTCAGGGGAAGCAGAATCCGAGTATCCTCTCAGACAACCAGGGCTGGATTCTCCAGTCCCTCAGCCACGTGTTTCAGCGGCATGCCATTCGTTAGCGGTGGGATTCTCTACTCCCACCACTTAACAAGAGGATTTTCCATTGAGACCACCCCACACTGCCGGAAAATCCATGGGCGGGGGTGCACTGGCGGCACGAAAAGAAAATCCCAATGGCTGGATAATTCTGGCCCGAATGTAGCAAATGGATTCCTGGTGTAATCCTGAGGTGGCTTTCCATGGCCTGGTGGCAAGCTGCATGGAAATTGCAGAAGACCACCACGAACTTTGAGACATGCACCTGTGACCATTGGAAGGCATCCCCAGAGTGGTCCAGGCAGTGGAACCTTGCTTCAGAACACCAAAGGTTTGCAACATGACATCCCAAGTTGCCGTATGGCTATTATAGACACATTGTTGGGCTGCAGAGAAGCGCCATTAGTCAGGTGTACAGCAGACAGCCCCATCCATCAGCATCCAACCCATGGTTCTTTACCGTATGCCAAGCTTCATTGATTGCTCCCAGGATACCGAGGGGGGGGGGGGGGGGGGGGGGGGGGGGTGTATATTCACTATCTGAGTCACCTGGGAATGGTTGCATATCAATGAAGCTTTAATGGAATAGGAGCCCTCGCAGTTATAAAACACCTTCCCCATTACACATGGGACCCACAGAGATGTGCACCATCGACTACAACTGCAGCGCTGGGAATTATGCTAGCCTGCCAAGGTCATGCATGTGCTTGCTCCTCCTACTTCTCTCCCATCAATGAGAACATGATAAATTTCCATCTTCTATATCTAGACCTCTGCCACCTTGATGCAGTAATGAGCAGTGCACTGCAAGGTGTTGCTAATATTGCTCGCTCCCACCAGAGTGGATCTGTTGACAAAAAGTTATGGTGATGGCCACCTTGATGGTTACTGGCAGTGCCATCCTCATCCTCATCCAGCTGTGAGATTGCAGGTTAGACTTTAAAAGGTGGCACAGTTTTGTCATCTGCTCCTTGATGAAACACAGGCACTTCACACATTGGTCCTGGCCAGGATAGAGAGAGAAGGGCTCCCTAAAGACCTTTAGTGGGTGGGTCCTTCTTCTTTCTCCCTCTGCACACTGCTGCCCATCTCTCTTACAAGTGTTTTTTTTACAGATTCATTTACGGGATGTGGGCTTCGCTGGTTAGGCCAGCATTTATTGCCAAAATCTGCATGCTTTCAACATATCCACAGCATGCCCAACGTATTGCTGTCAGCTCATCTTGTGCAAGCAACAACAAAAGCATCCTGTTCCGACATTTTTGAGTTTTCAGGTTAATGTGATGCCAACTCTCGTGGCCCCATGGATCCCAATTTCACAGCCCAAACAGTTGTTTTTTTTGGGTGTTGGTTATGTAAAGGGGGCCGTTCCCCATAAATTACTAAACAGTTGATTAACCCTGCATACATACTTATCTATTTCAAAGCTTGCTTTCAGTCATATTTGTGAGTTTAGAGATAGGACTATGCATTTTAACAGCTAAAGTAATAAGGCCATGAGACACAGGAGCAGAATTAGGCCACACGGTCCATTGAGTCTGCTCCGCCATTCAATCATGGCTGATATTTTTCTCATCCCCATTCTCCTGCCTTTTTCCCATAAGCCCTGAAGCCCTTATCAATCTAGATCCTATCTATCTCTGTCTTAAAGACACTCAGTGATTTGGCCTCCACAGCCTTCTGCAGCAAAGTGTTCCACAGATTCACCACCCTCTGGCTGAAGAAATTCCTCCTAATCTCTGTTTTAAAGGAGCGTCCCTTTAGTCTGAGATTGTGCCCTCTGGTTCTAGTTTTTGCTACTAGTGGAAACATCCTCTCCACATCCACTCTATCGAGGTCGCACATTTGGTAGCTCCCGCTTGTGAAGAAATTTGGACCTTTTCTCCAGTTTCTTTTTCAGAATTTCACTGGATCAATTGGTGGAGAGTGAGACAGTGAGGAAAAATCCCCCACCAGTGTATGGAGCAGTGGACTAGAAGTGGCCTTGTAAGGAGACATAGTCAAGCAAGGAAGACTCGTGCAGAGCCGGCAGCGCAGGAAAGCATAGCAGAGTCGCAGGATCCTGGTGCGGTGCACAGTGGTCGACGGTACAGCTGGTGAAGTTCTTTGACGAGAGCTTCGCAACCTAAAGAAAGATACACTGGACCCGATTAAGGCATCAATTGATCGGGTGGAACAGGGTCTAGAAACCCACGGATGGGTGATTCACAAGATGGAGGAAAAGGTATTTAAGGAAGAGGACCATTTAACTGTTTTGGAGGTCGAGGTGGGGCTGATGAAGGACCACCAGAAAATGTTGCAGGAGAAGTTGAAGGACAGGTCCAGGAAACAAAACCTGAGGATCATAGACCTCCCAGAGGGCAGTGAGGGTTCGGACACGAGGGTATATGTGGCAAGTATGCTGGAAAGGTTGATGAGAGATGGGGCGTTTACGTGGCCCTTGGAAGTGGACAGAGCGCATAGAGCTCTTGCAAGGAATCCGCAAGCGAATGAACCGCTGAGGGTGATGGTGGTGCGAATGCACCGGTTCCTGGACAAGGAACAGACTTTGCGGTGGGCCATGCAGGGTACGAAGTTGCATGTGGGAGAACTGAGTTGTGCATCTACCAGGTCCTGGGCGCGGAACTGGCCAGAAGGCGAGCCGGATTTAACAAGGCAAAATCGTCCCTCTTCGAGAAAGAGTTTGGGATGTTGTTTGAGGGCCAGGAACTTTAGTTTGAATCACCGGACAAAATTAAGGACAAAAGGCAAGCAGGGGATTACAGTTACTGAACCCTGGGGGATGGCATTGCAGTGGCAATTTGGTCAAAATCACTGTGTTGTTTTGAATATGCAGTGCTCTCTGTAACAAGGGGTTATTTTTTGTTTTGTTTGCGCCTTCCTTTTTTCTCTGGATATTGTTGTGATAAGATGTTTGAGCAGCTGCTCAGAAATGTAAAGTTTACACTTCCATTTGCAGTTGGGTGGAGGGATTTTTTTCTACTGTTTGTTTGCTGGGGACTGTGATGCTTTGAATATGTATGTCCAAGTGGAGGGGAGGAGGGAGAACAATGGGCAGATAAGATGTCTGGTGCTGTGGGCGGGAGCTACCAAGGTAGCTAGGTTAGCTAGCTAGATTAGCTAGCTCACGGAAGCGCAGTGGGGGGTGTGCGGGTGATAAGTTTGATACAGGGGGAGTTGGGTTTCTGGTGCTGTTACTCAGGGGGAGGGGAGATCTGCTCTGCTGACAGGGGAGGAACTGTTGCTAGGGAACAAAGAGGAGGTCGTGGACGGCAGATACCCGAGGGCGGGTCCGAGGGTCACGAGCTGGCGGCTGGCCTAAGAAGGGTGATGGCTAGTCGGCGGCGGGAATTCCCCCGACCAGACTGATTACTTGGAACTTCAGAGGGCTAAATGGGCCAGTTAAGAGGGCTCGCGTGTTCGCGCATCTGAGGGGACAGACGGCGGATGTGGCAATGTTACAAGAGACAACACCTAAATGTTATAGACCAGACCAGATTGAGGAAG
Organism: Scyliorhinus canicula; assembly: GCF_902713615.1. Classification (NCBI taxonomy): domain Eukaryota; kingdom Metazoa; phylum Chordata; class Chondrichthyes; order Carcharhiniformes; family Scyliorhinidae; genus Scyliorhinus; species Scyliorhinus canicula. Next base: position 173,290,426 of record NC_052150.1, read on the forward strand.
GGGTGGGTCGGCCAGGTATTTCATTCAGGGCTGGACACTAAGCGGGGGGGGGGGGGGGGGTTGCGATTCTGATTAACAAACGGGTGGCATTTGAGGTAAGGAGAATCTGGTGAGCGGGAAGCTTGAGGGGATGTGGGTGGTACTCGTAAATGTATATGCACCAAACTGGGATGATGCGGGTGTTAGGTAAGATCCCGAACCTCGAGTCACATAATCTGATCAAGGGGGGAGATTTCAATACAATCATTGGTCCAAGATTGGACCGGTCAAAATCTAGGTCAGGGAGGTTGCCAGCCGTAGCGATGGAATTAAAGGGGTTTATAAGGCGGGTGTTAGGTAAGATCCCGAAACTCGAGTCACATGATCTGATCATGGGGGGAGATTTCAATACAATCATTGGTCCAAGATTGGACCGGTCAAAATCTAGGTCAGGGAGGTTGCCAACCGTAGTGAAGGAATTAAAGGGGTTTATGGAGCTGATGTGGGGGGGTGGGGAGTAGATCCATGGAGGTTCGGACAGCCAAGAGTGAAAGAGTTTCCTTTCTTCGCCCATGCCACAAAGTATACTCTTGGATCAACTTTTTTATCCTGAGCTGAACTCTGCTGCTGGGGGTGGTGGATGCAGAGTACTCGGCAATCGCTGTGTCGGATCATACCCCACACTGGGTGGATCTACGGGTTAGTATGGAGAGAGGGCAGTACCCGTTATGGAGGTTGGATATTAGCAGATGAGGGGGTGTGTGGGCAGGTGAGCAAGTCCATCCAGGACAACTTCAAAATAAATGATACGGGGGAAGTACCTGCAGCAACAGTGTGGTAAGCTCTGAAGGCAGTGGTTAGGGGGGAATTAATCTCGATACGGGCTCATGGAGAAAAGGTGGATAGGTTGGTTAGGGAGTACTCCAGGTGGATAGGAGATATTCAGAAGCCCCGGACATGGGGCTACTGAAGGAGCGGCGGAAGTTGCAGGTGGAGTTTGGGCTGTTATCTACAAGGAAGGCGGTGGAACAACTGAGGAAGGCAAGAGGAGCGGTGTATGAGTATGGGGGAAAAGGGCAGTAGAATGCTAGCACACCAGCTGAGGAAAAGGGAGGCGGCCAGAGAGATAGGGAGAGTAAAGGACAGAGGTGGGAATGCAGTCCTGGACCTAGTGAGGTGAATGAGGTGTTTAAGGACTTTTTTAGGAAGTTATAGCCCCCGGCTGGGGTGGAGGGTGTAGCCACCTGAGTTGGCTACTTCCCCACACAAAATGGAGAAAGACAAAGACAGCAGGGAAATTGGACAATCCTAGAGAAACAAGCAGTGTGCAGACTTTTCCTCTGTATTCTGCCTGCAAAGAAAGCATCCAGCACCGAAACCAGCAGTTTGCATATTAATGAGCGATCCCCAGGAACAATGGATACAACGATTAGCTACATTTGGGACATTCTATAGCAGGTCAAATTCTTGGCACCAACGGGAGTCTGAAACAAAGGAGACAAACAAACCAGGGAGAACCACCCAGTGATCGAGAAACGGCCCCAGTATTGGGGAATTTAAACCAATCGATTGGTATGGGATCCAATCGATTGAAAGTACGCTCAGGGTCCGCCCAAAAGGGCGCGAAGCCCCTGGGACCTATAAAAGACAGGTCCCAAGTCCAGTTCGCTCTCTTAGCCGGCCCTCCCAGCAGAACACCTTAGCAGCGCTCGAAGAACTTGACCATAAGAAGAGACCTGGCCAATTGCTGCACCACCAAGTAAGTGTCATACAACGCACGCTACGAGAAAGACATTCCTGACACCTTAGTCCATACCAGCTGGAAGCCTGCAGATCCACTACAGAGCAAGAGGCCATTGTTCCCTGTTCCGGCGGGTTCCCTTATCCAGATAAGTATTGGCCTATTAGTGGTAGGAATAGTTTAGTCTTTTAGTATTATATGCATGAGTAGCAAATAACTGTGTATTAATAAACGTGTCTTGTTTTGAACCTTACTAATTGGTGTATTGAGTAATTGATCTGAACTTGAACTTGAACCTCGTGGTGGTATCATAAGGATACCTGGCGACTCTAGAGCTAAGAAATAAAACAGAGCCAATTGAGTGTAAAGCACACTCACCAGAACGAGCAACAAGGGAATGAGGCAGTTTCTGGATCAGTTGAGGTTCCCGAGGGTGGAGGAAATACTGGTGGAGGGGCTGGGAGCCCCAATTGAAATTGAGGAAATAACGGAGGGGCTGGAGGCTATGCAGTCGGGCAAGGCCCCAGGGCCGGACGGCTACCCGGTGGAATTCTACAAGACATTCTCGGAGATATTGGGCCCACTGCTGGTGAGGGCATTTAATGAGGCAAGTCCTTCCACCAACAATGTCGCAGGCCTCGATCTCATTGATCCTGAAACGGGAGAAGGACCCTGAGCTAAGTGGGTCATACAGGCCAATCTCACTATTGAATGTGGACGTCAAACTCCCGGCTAAGATATTGGCCACAAGGATAGATTGTCCCACAGGGGGCTGGGTTGGTGCTGCCGAACCTTTGTAACTACTACTGGGCGGCTAATATAGCCAGGATTAGGAAGTGGGGGTGGGGGGGTAAATCTATTTATAGATGGGAGCTTTCCAAGCTTGAAGGATTTGGAGGAGAAATTTGAACTGCCAGTAGGGAATGAGTTTAGATATCTGCAGGTACGGGATTTTCTGAGAAGGCAGGTTCCGACCTTCCCGCTCCTACCACCATGGGGGATACAGGACAGGGTAGTTTCCAGAACATGGGTGGGAGAGGGGAAGGTATCAGATATTTATAAAGAACTTATGGAGTCAGAGGAAACTCAGTTAGAGGAACTAAAGGGCAAGTGGGAGGACGAGCTATGGGGAGAGACAGAGGCAGGTTTGTGGGCGGATGCCTTAAGCGGGGTCAACACATCCTCATTATATGTCAGGCTTAGCCTGATACAATTCAAGGTAGTCCACCGGGCACACATGACGTGGCACGGATGAGTATGTTCTTTGGGGTAGAGGACAGGTTTTCAAGATCCGCGGGAGGTCCAGGAAATCATGTCCACATGTTTTGGGAATGCCCAAAGCTTCGAGGGTTTTGGCTGGATTTTGCTACGGCGATGTCCACAGTACTTAAAATACGACTGGTGCCGAGTCCAGAGGTGGCAATCTTTGGAGTGTCCAGGGGTAGAGAGAGGCTGACGCTTTGGCCTTTGCCTCCCTTGTAGCCCGGAGACGGATTGTGTTAATGTCGAAGCCCCCAAAACTGGAGACCTGGGTTAGTGCCATACTGGGTTTCTCAGTCTCAAGAAAATAACGTTTTTTGGGGATGGGGGGGGGGGGGGGGGTGGTTAGGCTATTGTTTCATTGATTGGGGTTGCGAAGAGCATGATAGGGATGGAAATGTTTTCATGTTTATGTCGCTGTTATTGTCATTATCATAAAAACTACAAATACCCTAATAAAATGTTTTTTTTTTAAGTTTCAATAAGATGAAAAGGAGCAGCTCTGTTTTGTTACAATAATGAGCAAAAATTTCCAACATTTTGGAAATTTCAACTGATTGTTTGTACTTGAGCAAATTTGATGCAGATTATAAACTACAAGCTATGCAAGTTCAGGTACATCATATCCAACTACAAAATTGTGCTCCTCAGACAAAGACGATGTATTCCACCCAAAGGAGTTACTAGATGGAAATCAGGAGCAGGATTTCCATTTAATCTATTACCTCCCCCTCCCTTGTCCCCATCTCACCCACCAATTGAAAATCAATTACAACCTGAAAGGATATTAAAGTAAGGAATAATAATCGCTTATTGTCAATGAAGTTACTGTGAAAAGCCCCTAGTCGCCACATTCCGGCGCGCCTCACTCTAAACCCATCTTAACTAATAGAAAGATGAGGGATTGAGCCCGAGGACGCTCCCCAAAAGTGTAGGAATCTCTTCAGTGAAAGGTGTTGATTTTATATGGTTAGAAGTAAAGTTTGCAACTAATTAAACAATCACGAGCTTTACTTTCCAATATTAAAACTTGCCAAATGCTTGCATGAGGGTGCACTGCACTTAAAATATATATGCTGAAATTTGCTTTTATAAGAACTGTTTTAATACAAATAAGCATGCAGTTTGGTGACAGATGTGAAAAAGTGCACTGTGCATGCTGCATAATTGGTATAATTATTGTGTATTAGCAAAAGAATTGCTTCAATTTGGATAGGCTTTAATAACTATAGAACCAAAATGTATAATTGTTAGATACAAACAAAAAGGTGTAGAATAGGAATGCCGAGAGTACAATTACTGAGTAATGTGCATAACAAATGTAATAATTCTAATACAACAAATGTTTCTTCAAAAGATTAATGCAATCTGTACTTGGGCTGTATTTCTAATCATTTTTTACAAACTTAGCCAACAGGTTCACCTTTTTCCTTTTATAAAATATCTTGATTGAAATGTTTTAATTTATAACACGACATCAACATCAAACAGCCCAAAATACAAATATCAAATAGTACAATATCGTACAAAAGGAAAAAAAAATAGTAAAAAGCACCCAACGGAACTTATAAATCCCACCCAAAGAAAGACCAAAATAACCCACCCCCAATAATAATAGCTACCCCCCCTCTTAACAGCTGATGGTGACTAACTCTTTAAAGTATGAAATGAAAGGCTGCCAGCTCAAGTAGAACCCACAATTCAGCCCCTAATAGTGGACTTAACCCATTCCAGATATAAAAAGTCCATGAGGTCACCCAACCAGGCTGAGGCACTGGGCGGAGCGGAAGATCTTCATCCCAGCAGACCGCCTCCGGGCTATCAATGAGGCAAAGGGAACAATATCTGCCTTCACCACAGCCTTCAGCCCCAGCGAATCCAGACACCCTGAAAATGGTCACCACGGACAAGATTCCAGATGAGTGCTAAGAATCGCTGACATGGTTCTAAAGAAGGAGACCCAAAGCTTACCAGAAAATGTGGGTGTGGTTAGCAGGAGCGCCGTTCACACTTTTCCTCCACTCCGGCGAAGAACACATTCACCCTAGCCTTAGTCAAATGAGCCCTTCGTAACACCTGAAGCTGAATCAGGCTGAGCCACATGCAGGAGGAAATGGAGTTCACCCTACAAAGAGCTTCACCCCACATGTCCTCATCCAAAATAGGTCCTTCGAATCCCGGCCCTGGGTCACTATATTTGTGGAGTTTGCACAATCTCCCCGTGTCTGCGTGGGTTTCACCCCCACAACCCAAAAGATGTGCAGGTTAGGTGGCTTGGCCACGCTAAATTGCCCCTTAATTGGAAAAAATAATTGGGTACTCTAAATTTATTTAATTTTTTTTAAATAGGTCCCATCTCCCTCTCCCAATTTTCCATCACCTGGTCCAGCGAGACAGCTTCCATTGACATAATCTGCACAAATATTTGAAATTCCCCCCCCCCTCAATAGGATTCTCCCCAGCAAGGAGGGTTGCAGCGCTCAGGGAAGTTCCGGACAAAATCGTCTAACTGGAAGCAGAACAGGTGCACTCCTGACAATTGAAATTTCACCGAAAGCTCCTCCCAACGAGCCAACAGTCCCTCAATGAACAGATCCCCACAATACACACAAGGCCCTTCCTTCCTTCCTATGACTTAAACATCTCATCTAGGCCGGATAGCACAAACAAATGGTAGCTGCAGATAGGTACCAACAATGGCATAGCGCTCAGCTTGTAATGCTGCCTAAACATCCATACCCTTAAAGTAGACATAGCCACCGGATTTGAGGAATCCCTCACTGGGGAGAACAGAATGAAGCCCGTAAACTCGAGCCCCTACAAGAGCTCACCTCCATCTGCCCCCATATAGAATCTAACTCTCCCAACCACCCCAGCACTTTCTCAATATTGGCCATCCAGTAATAAGAAAGCAAATTGGATAATGCCAGGCCCACCAATTGCCGGTCCCTCTGAAGAAATACCCAACAAATTCTCGGTGACGTACCTGGTCAGATAAAAGAGGTGATTAACTTGTTAACCTTGGCAAAGAAACACTTAGCCAGGAAAACAGGAAGACATTGAAATGGAAATAAAAACCTTGGGAGAATGTCCTTCTTAACAGTCTGGATTCTACCCGACAAGGCCTGAGGAAGGTTATTCCACATGTGTAAATCAAGCTCTTTTTTACCCGAAAGTGGGGTAAGTTTTGACAGGAAAGCGTAGCTGAAGGTGTGGAGGATGAAATTCCGCCCCCCCCATGAGTGGCATGCCTGCTGGTTACCAGAACCGGCAAAAAAAGGTCAAGGACCTGGCCAAGGAACGGGAGGAGACCTGGCGGAGTAGCAATTGTGAAGATGGCGGTTAGGGAAGGGTTGTCGCAAGTTGGAAAGTCCCAGTTGGAGCAGCTGATGCCGTTTTTTAATGAAGAATTCCGCCAGCAAAGAAAGGAGATGCACGAGGCCAGGGGGTGTGGAAGGTTTCATTGGTTGATTGATATTTATCGTCACATGTACCGAAGTACAGTGAAAAGTATTTTTCTGCAGCCAAGGGGACATACACAGTCCGTACATAGTAGGCAAAAGAATAATCGACAGCATACATTGACAAATGGTAATTCAACAAATGGTGCTGGTTACAGTGCGGAACAAGGGCCAAAAAGAGCAGCATAGGTACAAGTGTCACAGATACATTTCAAAGATGCTGGCGGGTCTGGTGGCAGAGGGTGTGCTAGACAAGGCCCCAGAGGTGGTCAGGCGCACAGGTCCCCAAGGCAAAAGTCGAGAGCGGGGGAGCCACCGCGAGCGGCAATTTCCATGTTCCACAAGATTGTGGAGAAGGAAAGGATCCTGCAGTGGACCAGGGAGAAGCAGAACTGCGAATGGAAGGAAAACCGGCTCTGAATTTAACTTCTTTGATCTGTGCAAACGGCTCTCTGTGGATCCCACCCTCCCCACACAAAAAAAGACACATCCAAAACCACTGGGCACCCTCTCCAAAAAAAAACCCACCGGCGTTGGGGAGGGGGGCAGTTACCCCCTTATAAAATCATTGGCCCCTAAAAAAAAAAGAAACGACAAAATCACCCAACCCAAACAACCCCCTCCGCTCCCACTTTACCTGCATCTTTTGACCTGTGCTGTAAAATCGTGAGCTACTAGATCTATTCAAAGTCCATCCCATTTAGCACGCTGGTAGTGCCATACAATTCAATGGAGGGTATCCGCAATGTGAAGACGGGACTTTGTCGCCACAGGGACTGTTCGGTGATCACTCCTACTGATACTGTCATGGACAATGGCATCTGTAGCAGGCAGGTTGGTGAGGATGAGGTCAAGTATGCTTTTCCTTGTTCTTGGTTCCCTCATGACCTGCTACAGTCCTCGTTTAGCAGCTATGTGCTTTAGGACCCGACTAGCTCAGTCTATGGTGGTACTACCGAGCCACTCTTCATGCTTGATATTGAAGTCCCCCACCCAGAGCATATTCTGCACCCTTGCCACTCTCGCTGTTTCCTCCAAGTGGGTTCAACATAGAGGGATACTGATTCATCAGCTGATGGTGGTAATCAGCAGAGGGTTTCTTTGCCAAATATTTGACCTGATGCCATGAGACTTCATGGGGTCCAGAGTCGATGTTGAGGATTCACAGGGCCACTCTCTCTTGACTGCATACCATTGTGCTGCCACCTCTGCTGGGTCTGTTCTGCTGGAGAGACAGGACATACCCAGGGATACTGATGGTGATGTCAGGGACATTATCTGTAAGATGCAATTCTATGAGTATGACTATGTCAGGCTTCTGCTTGACTAGTCTGGGAGATAGCTCTCCCAATTTAGGCACAAGCCCCAAAGGTTAGTAAGGAAGACTTTACAGGGTAAACAGGACTGCGTTTGCCGTTATAGTTTCCGGTGCCAAGGTCAATAACGGGTGGTCCACCTGGTTTCAGGGGGCTGATATACAAATCAAAATATCCATCATATTGCATCTGGGCAGAGTCACACCAGCTTTTAATCAAGTAGGTTACAAATGTCTCGCCTCTACAGTTGAGGTAATCTGCCTCAGCCACCAACTTATCATCCCTTGATGTCTTGGTCATCCTCCACAAATGAACTGCAGCAACACTACAATATGATGCAAACTGACTTGTAACAACTAGGGAATGTCCCTTAAACTCAAATATAAACGTGAACTGGAGATGTGGATGGCCAGGATGTGAACACACCAAGGTATTTTGTGTATTTTTTGAATACATCTCCAGCTGCAACAGCAAAAAGGATAATTATAGATGAGAAAGGAATACAGGCCACGTTAGTTCATCCATTCAATTAAGATACTAAGATCCCTCTCACTGCAGCATCCACTTAAAGTAAACGATTCTCATAGTCGCTTGGTGGTATGTGGCTTAGGGTGGCACAGTAGCACAATGGTTAGCACTGTTGCTTCACACGCCGGGGGGGGGGGCGTTGACCATCGCGACGCAATGCCCGCCCCCTACAAAAAAACAGTGCCGGAGAATTCGGCAGCCGACATTGGGGCGACGGGGCATTGGGGCGACGCCCCCCACCAATTATCGGGCCCGGCGGGGTGGGGGTCTGAGAATCCCGCCCCTTGTATCTTTGTATTTCAAACAGTTAACAGGAAGCTACAATTCTCAATTATTTGGTTGTTCAAAGGTGCATTCTGGCTACAGCACTAAATTTGATCATGCCTTCCACTATTTTAGCTGTTCAGTTCCAGCAGTCTTTTGGTTACACTGATGTAGGCGGATGCCAATTAGCAAGTTTCTGCCGACACATCCATTTGGCCAACAAATGATGCATACTGCAGTTAGGCAGAAACTAAAGAGCCACATTTGTTTTAAAAAGCTTTAAAAAAAACAAGTGGCTGCAAGCTACTTCTCATTGGTCATTTTGCTGCAGATCTTGACATACAAGTCTCCTGGTAGCAACTTGCTGAATTAATCAATAGCATCTGTCAGTAAGTAATTTATCTCAAAACTAGGTCTTCTCAATGACAGGCTCAATGTATTCACATCAGGTTGCCGCTAGGTGTGTAAGATCTGCATGTTGTAACAGGTGTCAAAAGCATCCCTTGAAGGCCAATGTAAAATTATCAACATCTCACAAGACAGGGCAGGTGGTAATATCATATATGGTAACATTCATGAAGAATGCAATACGATACGTTAACAAAATCTGAAGCTATGCAAAAATATTTCAGTGAAAAATCTCGCAGTCCTAGGTTAAAAATACAAACACTGCACTCAGCACAGATCAGCAGTCAAACTGGCATTTAATGGCATTCTCAGCTATCCCATTGCATGAAGGACAACTTTTTTCCATATGAATTGTTAGATTCCACAATGATTCAGGATACAACCATTCAAAACGGTTTGCATTTATACCTTGCCGTTTATGTAAGAAAAGTTCCAAAGCACTTCACAGGAGTGAAAACAAACACAATTTGACATTTTCAAATGTGGCGATATCAGGGAGTGTAATTAAAGTTTGATCAAGATGTCAGATTTTAAACACGTTTATACAAGAGGAAGCGAGGGGGGGGGGGGGGGTGAGTGAAAGGGAGTTAACGAGCGGGTTTGGCAGGCGAGCAAAAGGCGGGGTTGAGTGGGGAATTCTCATTTTTAGGGCCTAGATAGCTAAAATCTTGATCTGTCAAGGTTGAGGTGAAGGGAACAGGTAAACTACATGTGAAACTAGAGCTAAAGGAACTAAGAGTTTTGAGGTTTGCATGGTTGACGGAGGTTTAGAGTAACTGAGGTAACAATGCCAACCTGGTGAGTCATGGTTCAATCAGTAATCCCCATCAATTTAGCTGATCTGAACTGAAGCAGAAGCGGGGCTGCACTGGTCTCAGAGCTATGTAGGAAAGGAATGAACCTGTGGCTATCATGATCAGTTTTGGGCCCTGTATCGAAGAAAGGATGTGCTGGCCTTGGAAAGGGCCCCGAGGTGGTTCACAAGAATGATCCCTGGAATGAACAGCTTGTCGTATGAGGAACGGTTGAGGACTTTGGGTCTGTAATCATTGGAGTTTAGAAGGATGAAACTTATTAAAACTTACAGGATACTGCGAGGCCTGGATAGAGTGGACGTGGAGAGGATGTTTCCACTTGTAGGAAAAACTAGAAGCAGAGTACACAATCTTAGACTAAAGGGATGATCCTTTAAAACGGAGATAAAGAGGAATTTCTTCAGCCAGATGGTAGTGAATCTGTAGAAGTCTTTGCTGCAGAAGGCTGTAGAGGCCAAATCACTGAGTGTGTTTAAGATAGAGATAGCTAGGTTCTTGATTAATAAGGGGATCAGGCGTTATGGGAGAAGACAGGAGAATGAAGATGAGAAAAATACCCGCCATGATTGAGTGGTGGAGCAGACTCGATGGGCCGAGTGGCCTAATTCTGCTTCTATTTCTAATGGTCTTATGATCAGCTGATGTGCCCCAACATTAAAATGGTGCAGATATGCACCATCAACAACTTGAATTTAGATTGTGCCTTTGACGTAGTAAAATACACACTTCACATGAGCATTAGCAAACAAGCTTTCTGATCTAGCTGCATGAGGTCACCAAAAACGTAGCTTTTAAAGAGCATGTTAGAGGACGGGGGAAAGAGGTTTAAGGAGGGAATATCAGAGCTTAAGATCTAGACAGCTGAAGGCATGATTGATAATGCGGAGTTGATGGAAATTGGGAATGCACAAGAAGCCAGAACTGGCAAAAGAATGTTCTCAGAGGATCATAGGGTTGGTGGTCATGGGGGTGTCAGGGAGGAAGCACGGACATGAAGGTACTTTTACACAAGAATTATTGAGATAACAGAAAAGATTGGCATAGCGATGGAGAGAGAAAGGTTAACTGGATAGCGTTTTGAAGAGTTCGTACAAATGGAATAGACCAAAAACGTTCCCCTTCCATTTTGGAAGATTCTGTTAAGATGATGCAAAAAAATCAGAAGGGAAACACTTACTTGACCTTGCACTCAATATTCTACTTGTTGCAGATGCATCTATCCATGACAGTATTGGTAGGAGTGACAACCGCACAGTTCTCATGGAGACAAAGTACCGTCACAGGTGCTCCTCTGTGTGCGTGTGACATAGATAACTGGGATAGATTTGGAACAGTTCAAAACTGGGCACCCATGAGCCACCAAATAGCATTTAACCTCAATCAGTAAGTATATGGCCCAATATATTCCCCACCACTACCATTACCATCCAATTGTAGTTTAATGAGGAGTGAATGAGAGCATATCAATTTTCCAATGGGCGCCGGAGCGAGATGACTTATTGCAAGCTGTGCCCAGCATACCCTCTAATTCTATCTTTTACTCTCGTTCTATGCTTCTAAAATTTCATTCTAACTCTTTTAAACGCTCTAAAAATGTTCTTATACAACTACTTACAGATTTAGCGATCTTTAGGACCCTGGTGACGCCTGAAACTGACAACCTAAAATTGACCCGGACCAGCCGACCATGTGTGAGCAGCTGCCGGAGCTGCAGTCCCAGGCCTGGGGATTCCCCTACAGCGGCTGCCAGAGACCAGGAAAACACCCTAGAAGCCAGGGCCTTCATGCTACAGGCTCCCAAAGACCTGGAAAACACCGCAGAAGTCGGGACCTTCACTCTGCTGCTCTCCAACAACCAGACCAGCATCCCAGCAGCTGGAGGCCTCTCTCCGCTTCTCTCCCCCCCAGCTCCCAACACCACCGACCCGGAGAGCTGCAACCCCCTGCAGACCCCAAGCTCTACCTCCACTCCTCTACAGTCGCACCACACTCCTAAAAATCAACTCCCACAGCCTAACAATCACAAATACTGCTCTTTTAAATTTACTTGCAGGTCTAGAGATCCTCAGACCGATCTGGAAAGGACCTTGCGGACCCCAACACATGGACTCGGCCATCGCCTCATTCGCAACCCCAGAGACATCATACACTTATCGGCCTTCACCCCATCCATGCCGGAGTGTGGTCTGGACATCCACTGACCTGTGAAGACAAACCGCAGCCCGACAGCAACCCAGAACACTCGACCGCGCAGACCCATTTTCCGAGGAGGAACCGCAAACAAGGCAACAAATCCTCCATCCACACACCGACCAGAGTTAAGACCTTCATTGGACACAACTATACCCTTAACAGCACATACTCTCACCGTCTCCTTGGCTCAAATAAAAGCCGTCACTCCAGGAAGTGTGGAAAACGTGCAGGCCTACAGGTGAGAGTGAAACAACGCGGCCCCAAAGCCTCTCTACCTAGCTTACTCCTAGCTAATGTCCAATCTCTAGAAAACAAAGTAGACAAACTTAAAGCCAGACTCACTTTTCCAAGGGATCGGAGAGACTGCTGTGTGCTCTGTTTCACGGAGACGTGGCTCACTCCTGCTTCACCGGACTGTGCCCTACAACCAGAGAGCATCTCAATCCACCGAATGGACCATACGGCGGCCTCAGGCAAGGCTAGGGGAGGGAGGGTCTGCCTCCTAAGCAACACCTCCTGGTGCCTAGATGTAGCAACACTGGCGAGTTTCTGCTCCCCGAACCTGGAATACCTGACACTAAAATGCCGCCCCTACTACCTTCTGCGGGAATTCAGCTCCGTTATCCCGATGGCAGTTTACATCCCACCCCATGCGAATGTGAAAATCGCACTGGACGAAATATTAACCACTACAAATAGCCTTGAAACGAAACATCCCGAGGCCCTGTTCATTGTAGCTGGGGACTTCAATCAGGCCAAGCTCAAGAGCATACTACCAAATTACCACCAACATGTCACCTGTTCCACCAGAGGCCCAAACATCCTGGACCACTGCTACACAAATATCAAACATGCCTACCGCTCTATCACCCACCCACACTTTGGTAAATCTGACAAGGCTGTGCTCCTGCTCCCGGCCTATAAGCAAAAACTGTAGCAGGAGAATCCATCAAAGAAAGTCGTGCATTGTTGGTCTGAGGAATCGGATGATCTCCTACAGGACTGCTTGGAGTCAGTGGACTGGTCAGTATTTAAAAACTCTGCGACCAGCCTGAACGAGTATGCCTCTACAGTGACTGACTTCATTAGTAAGTGTGTAGAAGACTGTGTGTCAAAGAAACAAATCCGCGTGTTTCCCAACCGGAAACCCTGGATGAACAGGGATATCCACTGCTTGCTGAAGCCTAGGTCTGAGGCATTCAAGTCAGGCAACCCGATCCTTTACAAGAAAGCCAGATATGACCGAAAGAAATCCAACAAAGATGCCAAAAGACAGTACCGGACCAAGCTCGAGTCCCAGGCTAACAACACAGACCCCCGCCGACTATGGCAAGGTGTGCAAGACATAATGGGCTACAAGATGAAGGCATGTAAAATCACCAGCTCCAACCCACCCCTCCCTGATGAGCTCAATGCATTCTATGCACGCTTTGAACAAGAGGTCATCGAGAGCAAGCCCTCCACCCCAGAAGCCTTGGATTAACTTGTATCTGAGATCACCATTGCAGAGGTCAAAGCAGCCTTCTCGAAGGTCATCCCACGGAAAGCCACTGGCCTGGATGGGGTACCCAGATGGGCACTCGGGTCTTGTGCGGAGCAGCTGGTGGGGGTTTTCGCAGAATCTTCAACCTCTCTTTACAACAATCTGAGGTCCCTATCTGCTTCCCGTACCCGCCTCCCCGGACAGGCGCCGGAATGTGGCGACTAGGGGCTTTTCACAGTAACTTCATTGAAGCCTACTCATGACAATAAGCGATTTTCATTTTCAGAAGACAACCATCATCCCTGTACCAAAAAAAAGTCAAGCAACGTGCCTTAATGACTCTCATCCAGTGGCTCTGACATCCATCATCAGGAAGTGCTTCGAAAAGGTTAGTCATGGCACAAATCAACTCCAGCCTCCCAGATTGCCTTGATCCACTGCAGCTCGCCTAGCGCTGCAACAGGTCCACAGCAGACACCATCTCCATGGCCCTGCACTCTGCCCTGGAACACCTAGATAACAAAGACACCTATATCAGACTCCTATTTATCGACTATAGCTCAGCCTTCAACACCATCATTCCTCTGAAACTCATCTCCAAACTCCATGGCCTTGGCCTCGGCTCCTCAACTTTCTAACCCACAGGCCACAATCAGTAAGGCTGTGCAACAACACCTCCTCCACGATCATCCTCAACACTGGTGCCCCACAAGGCTGTGTCCTCAGCCCTCTCCTTGTACACCTATGACTGTGGCCAAATTCCCCTCCAACTCGATTTTCAAATTGGCTGATGACACCACTGGGTCGGATTTCAAACAATGACGAGACAGAGTACAGGAATGAGATAGAGAGTCTGACGAACTGGTGCAACGACAATAATCTCTCCCTCAATGTCAACAAAACGAAGGAAATTGTCATCAACTTTAGGAAGCGTAGTGGAGAACATGCCCCCGACTACATCAATGGGAACAAAGTGAATGGGTCGAGAGCTTCAAGGTTTTAGGTGTCCAGATCACCAACAACCTGTCCTGGTCCCCCCATGCTGACACTATAGTTAAGAAAGCCCACCATTGACTCTACTTTCTCAGAAGACCAAGGAAATTTGGCATGTCACCTACGACTCTCACCAAATTCTACAGATGCACCATAGAAAGCATTCTTTCTGGTTGTATCGCAGCTTGGTATGAAGCCTACTCTGCCCAAGACCACAGGAAACTACAAAAGGTCATGAATGTAGCCCAATCCATCACACAAACCAGCCTCCCATCCATCGACTCTGTCTACAATTCCCGCTGCCTCGGAAAGGCAGCAAGCATCATTTTTTTTTAAATTATAAATTTAGAGTACCCAATTATTTTTTCCAATTAAGGGGCAATTTAGAGTGGCCAATCTACCTATCCTGCACATCTTTGGGTTGTGGGGGTGAAACCCACGCAGACACGGGGAGAATGTGCAAATTCCTCACGGACAGTGACCCAGGGCCGGGATTCGAACCCAGGTCCTCAGCGCCGTATGCAGCAATGCTAACCACTGCGCCACCGTGCTGCCCTGCAGCAAGCATAATTAAGGACTCCACACACCCCGGACATACTCTCTTCCACCTTCTTCTGTTAGGGAAAATATACCAAAGTTTGAGGTCACGTACCAACCGACTCAAGAACAGCTTCTTCCCTACTGCCATCAGACTTTTAAATGGACCTAGCTCGTATTAAGTTGATCTTTTCTCTACACCTTGCCATAACTGTAACATTATATTCTGCAGTCTCTCCTTCCTTCCTATGTATGGTATGCATTGTTTGTACAGCATGCAAGAAACAACACTTTTCACTGTATACCAATAGATGTGACAATAATAAAACAAATCAAATCAGTAAATCAGGATCAGCACCAGGCTGACGTAAAAACTAGGTGCTAACAACACGCGCCATTATTTGCATGCAGAACAGCAGAAGCAGCATGCAATAAACAGAGCAATGTGATTCCACAACCAATGAATCAGATCAAAGCTCTGCAGTCCTGCCTCAAACATATACACTGATGGACCATTAAACAACTAACTGGACAGAGGAGACAGCTCCACAAATATTCCCATTTCTATGATGGGGAGGTTCAGCACTTCAAGTGCAAGAGAAGTATTTGCAATCACTCTCAGCCAGATATGCCATGTGGCCGATCAATTGCAGGTCCCTTCTGTGGACCCCAGTCTCAAAGGTTTAAGTCTTTGGGCAATGAAATTCACTCTATGTGATATCAACAATAAGGTTGAAATGTGATAAATGTAGGAATTTCAGATCTATATTGTATTATATATATATATATTTGGTACAGTGATCATTAAAAGCCTGGGTTAGTATGTGTATGTCTCTACTGCAGTAAGGTTTTAAAAATCCTGGTTTAAAGGACAGGCAGACACTGTGGTTATAGATGGGATAATTAAAGAATCGTAAAGGTAAGATCAAGATTCATTCCAACCATGCACAGTGTTTACCTAAATAGGGTTAATGAAATTTTGTTCATAGAAAGGTTCCCTGGGGTTCAGAGAATTGAGGGGTTGTGGCATTAATAGGATGGTCATAACCCAATTAGTGGGTCAGCGATAATCAAGTTAATGAAAGGAGCGAGAGGCTGAAGCAGTCAGATGTTGAGTTTCAGTTTAGATTTGGATATGAACAGAACAGCAGCTTTTTGCAAAATGCTGAGAAGTTAAACAATATTTTGACACAGGCAAGGCTCTTTAGGCTGGTTTCTGAAGGATCTCTCTCTCAAAGCAGTTTCTCCAAGCCATCTCTATACAGCAAGTATTTGTGTCCATGCTAACTGAGTTTACAAGTGGATTTGACCCGAGACGGGTTTTGCTTGATTGGAGATAAAAAGATAGCAGTTATGTGTTAAAGTGTTTCATTTTACTGTTAAGCATTGTAAGATATTTCCTGTATGATTTTCATGTTAGTTTAATGATGTGTTGATAATGTTTGTTTTAATATACCACATTCCTATTTGTGCATGGAGTCACTCCTGGAGCAAAGTATCTAGGGGCTGGTTTAGCTCACTCGGCTAAATCGCTGGCTTTTAAAGCAAACCAAGCAGGCCAGCAGCACGGTTCGATTCCCGTACCAGCCTCCCCGTACAGGTGCCGGAATGTGGCGACTAGGGGCTTTTCATAGTAACTTAATTGAAGCCTACTCGTGACAATAAGCGATTTTCATTTCATTTCATTTTCCTCTTGGTCTTACAAATTAAATTATTTGTTTTTTTGTGCCGTATCCTGGAAAATGTTGGGGTCTGGTCTGGGATCGTAATAGAAACCACTGGATATAGCAATGGCTATGGGCTCTTGACAATATTCTGTCAGTAGTAATGAAGACTTGTGTTCCAAAAATGCATGCCCCTTTCCAAGCTGCTTCAGTACAGCTACTACATTGGAAGCTACCCAACAATGTCTAGGTATTTCCTGTCCATAAAGAAAAATGGTATATCTAATCCAGCCAATTACCACCAAATCAGTCCTGTCTCAATCACTAACAAAGTTATAGATGGTCGACACCACTATCAAGCACAGTTTAGTCAGCAACAGGTTGCTCACCAATACTTATTTTGGGTGACACAAGGGCGATTTATTTCTAGACCTCATTCCAGCTTTGGACGAAACATGAACAAAAAGAGCTGAAGTCAAGGTGATGTGAGGAAAGTGGGACCGCCTTTGACATCAAGACACCATTTGGCCCAGTGTGGCATAAAGGCGACCTAGCAAATGTGAAGTCAATGGGAGTCAGGAGGAAGAGTCTCCATTGGTTTGAGTCATTACTTAGCACAAAGGAAGATAGGTGTGGTTGTTGGAGGCCAATCAACTCAACCCCAGGATATTGGTGTAGTAGCACCTCAGGGTACTGTTCAAGTCCCAACCACCTTCAGCTGCTTCATCACTGACCTACCCTCCAGCATAAGGTCAAATATGGGGATGTTCTCTGATGACTGTACAATGTTCATCACCATTCCGCCCTGGTGCAGCAAGACCTGGGCACATTAACGCTCAGGTGGCAAGTAACATTCACACTACCCAGGTGCCAGGGAATCACTCTTTCCAACAACAGAGAATCTAACCAATACGCCTTAACATTCAATGGCATTGGGACTTCCAGTGGCGACTGGTAGGAGAAGGTCTCACTTTACGTAGCTCTGCTATGGTCTTTGTTTTTATGACTTTTTAAACCCGGTAACCAAAACCGGTCCATCATATAGGAAAAGGAACGTGTCGGCGAAAATATGAAGATTGATGGCAGGAAGGCATGGGGTAATCCTTCGATGAAGGGCGGCACGGTGGCACAGTGGTTAGCACTGCTGACTCACGGCGCCGAGTTCCCAGGCTCCGGCTCTGGGTCATTGTCCATGGGGAGTGTACACATTCTTCCCGTGATTGCGTGGGTTTCGCCACCACAACCCAAAGATGTGTGTGCGTGTGCACGTGTGTGTTTGGAAGGGTTGGAGGGGGGGGGGGGGGGGGGGAAGACAAGTTCCCCAGAGTTGGTTCGGGTCACAGATTACTCCGCCTAAAGCCTCAGGCAAATGAGCCGCCATGCGCTGCAATGGACCAAAGTGAATCGGGACTCAAGGTGGGAAGGAAGTATCATCAGGATGTACCAAGATATCAGAGCAGAGTTGGCAAAGCGGCATGTGACTTTTAATAAGGCAAAGTCAGGTTATTCAGGCAGGGAGTCAGGTTTGGAGTGGTCTACCCAGCAAGGCGAGGAGTGGCTTTTCGGTCGAAAGATTATTTTTTCAATATGTCAAAGGAGGCAGAGACTTTTGTCAAAGAGCATGCACTTGGACTTGATTGAAGGGATTCAATTGGATTTTATTGGGGATAGTTGGGACAGGCTGGTTTGAGATGTGTAATGAACTCCAATTGGCTTTATTGGTTGGCCAATTGGAGTATGAGCTCCCTCAATGATAGCTCATTGAGGGAGCCCATATAATCACCTGTGTAGGCTTTGTGAGCCAGTCTTAAGTTGACTGGACTGCTAGCAGCACTGTTTGTAGTTGCTCCTGTAATATCGTTATTGTAAATAAATATTGGTGTGGTGACAGAACTCCTGCCTCCCGTGGATTACTACAGTGGCGACAAGGATGTGATTTGAACCCACGCATGCATAGCACAAGGGATTAGCAGGTGGGGACGCAGGGAAGTACACAACCTAGACGCCCCATCCTCCTGCGAAGGGGAACAATTATATAATATTGCAACAAAGAAAGCAGAACCCATTAAGATTAGCCCACGGGTGAACGGGCGGCCGACAATAATGGAAATAGACACGGGTGCGGCCGTATCAGTAATGGGAGTGGCAGCATTTAGAAAAATCAAAGATGGACTCCAGCCATTAACCCTAACAAAAACATCGACAAACTTAAAACCTACACGGGGGAACCCCTGGAAGTTCTAGGCACGATTCATGTACCCGTGGAATATGAGAAACAATTGCTCAGATTACCGTTGACGATAGTAGAGGTCTCCGGACCAAGCTTAATTGGATGAAACTGGCTGAAAGACCTAAAATTGGATTGGATGAAAATTTTCCGAGTGGAAGCGGGCAGTTGAGTGGAGTACTCCAAAAAATACCCGGAGGTCTTCCAGGAAGGTTTGGGGAAAATCATAGGCGCCAAAGCAACTTTGCACGTGGACCCAGAAGCCCTTCCGAAATTTTGTAAGGCCAGGCTGGTACCTTTTGCATCAAGGAAGAAAGTAGACGACCTATATGCTAAATTGGCAGGTGGGCTTTTGTTCACGAAACTGGACATGAGCCACGCCTACCTGCAGTTAAAACTGGACAAGGACTCCCAGAAGTTCGCTACGATCAACACCCTGAAGGGCCTTTTTCGTTATACTAGGGTACCTTTCGGAGTGTCATCAGCCTGCGCTATATTCCAGCGTACGATGGAAAATATTCTGCAGGGACTACCGCAGGTGGTGATTTATTTGGACGATGTCTTAATCACGGGTAGGACAAACAGGGAACACTTAAGGAACCTGGAGGAAGTGCTCAGGCATTTCGCAAAGGCAGGCGTATGGCTAAAAAGGGAAAAATGTGTTTTTCTGGCCCCACAAGTGGGATATAAAGTAGACGAGTCAGGCTTACACCCATTAGAATACAGAGTAAGGGCAATAAAAGAAGCCCCAGCTCCCACCACGGTCCAGGAGTTACGATCACTTCTAGGGTTGGTAACCTATTATGGAAAATTTATTGAAAATAGGGCATCCATCCAACAACCCCTCGACCAGCTACTAAAAAGGGGGCAAGAATGGAAATGGTCCGCCCCCCAAAACCGAGCATTTAGGGACATTAAGGAACAGCTGTCATCCGAAAATGTCCTAGAGCATTATGACCCAAGGAAGGAGTTGGTGGTCACTTGTGATGCATCCCCCTACGGGGTAGGAGCCGTCTTAGCCCATAGAGGAAGGAATGGGGATGAACGGCCAATAGCCTATGCTTCGAGGACCTTGGTGATGGCTGAGGGGAAGTATGCCCAAATCGAGAAGGAAGGACTGGCGGTGATATTCGCAGTAAAAAAATTTCACCAGTATCTGTACGCGCGGAAATTCACCATAGTGACGGACCATAAGCCGTTATTAGGGTTATTAAAAGAAGATAAGTCAATACCCCCGATTGCATCAGCTAGAATCCAACGCTGGGCGTTGCCACTGGCGGTATATAGATACGTTCTGGAGAACAGACCGGGAACGCGAGTAGCAAATTCAGATGCTTTAAGCAGACTTCCCCTCCCGGACACTCCGCCGCAAATACCAAAAGTAGAGGAGACATTAATGACTCTAAATTTTTTGGACACCCTACCAGTAGACGCACAACATATTCGGTTGTGGACGCAAAAAGACCCAGTTTTAGCCAAGATGAAGCATTTACTGCTAACAGGGGAACTGGAAAGACCAATGGAGCCCCAGATGCACCCATACTGGAGCAGAAGGGACCAAATAACCGTAGAAGACGGTATCCTATTGTGGGGAGCCCGGGTAATAGTCCCAGCTCAGGGCCGTCAGACAATCTTAACCGAGTTACATCACGGACACCCAGGGGTGTCTAAAATGAAGATGCTAGCTCGAAGCTACGTTTGGTGGCCAGGTTTGGACACAGACATAGCAGCCTTGGTACGTCGGTGCCAGGAGTGCCAACAAGGGCAAAGAGTGCCACCAGCGGCGCCATTGCACCCGTGGGAATGGCCAGGCAGACCGTGGACCCGCCTGCATATTGACCACGCCGACCCTTTCATGGGCTCAATGTTTTTGGTGATAGTGGACGCCCACTCCAAATGGTTGGACGTCCACCGGGTAAACGCGGCAAGCACAGCATCGACAATTGAAAAGCTCAGGGCCTCATTTGCAACAAATGGACTTCCGGAGGTATTGGTGTCGGGCAACGGAACGGCATTCACAAGTGGGGAATTTGGAAAATTCCTGAAGGAAAACGGAGTCCGTCACATCAAAACGGTCCCTTACCATCCAGCGACCAATGGCCAAGGCAGAGAGAGCGGTCCAGACACTTAAAGCGGGACTCAAGAAGCAGCCGGCAGCGTCAATGGACACAAAGCTCTCCCGCTGGCTGTTTGATTACAGGACCGCACCGCATTCCACAACGGGCATACCGCCAGCTGAACTCTTAATGGGAAGGCGGCTGCGAACGAGGCTGAGTCTCCTTTTCCCAAATTCAACGGGGAAAGTGGAGAAATAACAGGAGGCCCAACGCAGGGGGCATGATAATAGTCGGCAGCAGAGACATTTCCAGGTGGGGGCACCGTTTTGGGTCAAGAATGATGGGAATGAACCAACGTGGGTCAAAGGCACGGTACAGTCCCAAACAGGGCCCATATCCTATGAGGTTTCGATAGGAGGTAAGGTGCTGAAGAAACACCTAGACCAAATAAGGGCAGCGGAACCACACCTGGAGGCAGGCGAAGCAGGACCGCCTCAAGCTGGGATAGCCCAGACGGAAAGGATACCCACACCCCAGCCCCGAGCAATTTCTCCAGACCCCGTCATCCAGCCATCAGAGTCGGAGATGGACACACTCAACGCCGCGACACCTCTCCCCGAGGAGGAGGAAGGACAACTTCCAAGGAGGTCGTCAAGGAAAAGACGGGCACCTATAAGGTACACCCCGCCCACTTCGGAGAATGACCCGGCGGACGACACAGAGGTGACAGACCCAGACATGAGGAGCAGGAAGAAGCTCAGAGGAATGCCAGCTGGCAGGAATTCCTCGGACCTTGGGTGGGAGGGGTGTAATGAACTCCAATTGGCTTTATTGGTTGGCCAATTGGAGTATGAGCTCCCTCAATGATAGCTCATTGAGGGGGCCCATATAAGCACCTGTGTAGGCTTTGTGAGACAGTCTTAAGTTGACTGGACTGCTAGCAGCACTGTTTGTAGCTGCTCCTGTAATATCGTTATTATAAATAAATATCGGTGTGGTGACGGAACTCCTGCCTCCCGTGGATTACTACAAAATGAAAACTTTAAAAAAAACATTTAAAAAAAAACATTCAATTGCATTGCAATCCCCAAATCTCCCATTAAATAAAGGGGCTGGTTTAGCACAGTGGGCTAAACAGCTGACTTGTAATGCAGAACAATGCCAGCAGCGTGGATTCAATTCCCGTACTGGCTTCCCCGAACAGGCGGCGGAATGTGGCGACCAGGGGCTTTTCACAGTAACTTCATTGAAGCCTATTTGTGACAATAAGCGATTATTATTAACATTCTGTAGACTACCACTGACCAGAAACTTAACTGGACCTGCCATACAAGTACTGCAACTACAGAAGCAGATCAGAAGCTGGGAATTCTGCAGCGAGTAAGTCATCCCCGACTCCTCAAGGTCTGCACACCATCTACAAGGCACAAGTCAGAAATGTAATGGAATGCTCTCCACCTGCCTGGATGAATGCAGCTCCTACAACACTCAAGAAGCTTGACGCCATCCAGATCTGAGCAACCTGCTTCATTGGCACCCCATCCATGACCTTAAACATTCACTCACTCCACCATCTATGTACAGTGGCAGCTGTGTGCACCATCTAGAAGTTGCATTACAGCTACTTCTACAATGCGTACCTTTTAGCTAAAAGGACAAGAGCAACTGGGGGACTCTTCACAAGCATAACTTCACCAGACTTGTAGATCAGATGGAGGAGGAGTTCAAGAGGTGGGACATGCTGCCATTATCATTGGTGGGGAGGGTACAGTCCGTCAAAATGACGGTGCTTCCGAGGTTCTTGTTCCTCTTTCAGTGCCTGCCCATCTTTATCCCCAGGGCCTTCTTTAGGAGAGTGACTAGCAGTATTTTGAGCTTAGTGTGGGCACATGGGACTCCGAGAGTGAAGAGGGTGTTCCTGGAGTGAGGGAGGGATAGAGGCGGGCTGGCGCTGCCCAACCTTCTGGGGTACTATTGGGCAGCCAATGTGTCAATGGTGCGTAAATGGGTGATGGAGGGGGGAGGGGCGGCGTGGAAAAGAATGGAGATGGCGTCATGTAGAGGTACGAGCCTGGGTGCCATGGTAACGGCACCGTTGCCGCTCTCCCCTAAGAGGTTTACCACGAGCCCGGTGGTGGCGGCGACCCTAAGAATCTGGGGACAGTGGAGACGGCATCAGGGGGAAACAGGGGGCTCGATGGAGGCTCCACTGGGTGGCAACCATCGGTTCATCCCGGGGAACAAGGATGGGGGATTTAGGGGGTGGCAAAGGGCGGGCATCAGCAAATTGAGGGACCTGTTTATTGGCGGGAGGTTTGCGGGCCTGGGGGAACTGGAAGATAAATTTGGCCTTCCCCAAGGGAACATGTTCAGATACTTGTAGGTAAAGGCGTTTGCTAGGCGACAGGTAGAGGGATTCCCTCTGCTGCCGTCGCGGGGGACGATGGATAGAGTGCTTTCGGGGGTGTGGGTCGGAGAGGGGAAGGTGTCTGACATCTATAAGGTAATGCAGGAGGTGGAGGAGTCGTCAGTGGAGGAGCTGAAGGCTAAATGGTCGGAGGAACACGGGGAGCAGATAGAGGACGGGACTTGGGCAGATGCCTTGGAGAGAGTCAACTCTTCCTCCTCATGTGCGAGGCTTAGTCTCATCCACTTTAAGGTGCTGCACCGGGCCCACATGTCCGGGACTAGGATGAGTAGGTTCTTTGGGGGTGAGGACAGGTGCACCAGATGTTCGGGGAGTCCAGCGAACTACGCCCATATGTTCTGGGCATGCCCAGCACTGGAGGAATTCTGGAAGGGGGTGGCGGGGACGGTGTCGAGGGTGGTTGGATCCAGGGTCAAAGCAGGGTTGGGACTCACGATTTTTGGAGTTGCGGTAGAGCCGGGAGTGCAGGAGGCGAAAGAGGCCGGTATCCTGGCCTTTGCGTCCCTAGTAGCCCGACGAAGGATTCTGGTACAGTGGAAGGATGCAAGGCCCCCCAAGTGTGGAGACCTGGATCAGTGACATGGCGGGATTTATAAAATTGGAAAGGGTCAAATTTGCCCTGAGAGGATCAATACAAGCGTTCTATAAACGATGGCAGCCTTTTCTGGACTTCCTGGCTCAAAGATAGGTATCTTGGTCAATAGCAGCAGCAACCCCAGGGGGGGGGTGTTCCTTTATTGTAGTTTCTATTCTGTAACTTTATATCTTTATATTGTGTTAATTTGAGTTGTTGTTAAAATGCTGTGTTGTTCATGGAGGTGGGGCGAATGTTATTGTTATTATTATGTAATATTATTGTTATTTTTGGTATTTTACTATGGTGCGTTATTGTTGTATAAATTCAAAATTTTTCAATGAAAATTATTTCCAAAAAAAAAGGACAAGAGCAGCATAAGCATGGGGAACCTGCATGATTCAAGGGATGGGTAATAAATGTTGGCCTCGACAGCAATGCCCATATCCCAGGATACAGGATATTATTTAATAGATCATAAAATTACTACAACAGAATCATATTTAATGCAGACTACATTTTTTTGGATTTGATGCTGCAGGTGCAAAAATCGAATATTTGGAGCATGCCGTTCAGGAACTGTGTTTTTCATGAGGGGATAAGAATGTTTTTTTCAACTAAATGATCATTAAAGATAAATAGCTTTACAGGCTGCTTCTCCTCTTACCTGATAGCACTGTGGTAATGACTTCAGAAAGAAATAAAACCAGATTCCTATCTTGCATGGCAACAGGTCCTGCCAGTGAGGCTTTATAACAGATCTGCAAAATAGGCGTAACAAAATACAGATTAATCTATTGAAAGCAAGTCCCACAAGTGAAACTTCAATGCAACTCAAGCTAATGGTGCTATGTTATATTTGAGGAGGCAAACTCTTGGCCTCTTAATCTGGCGTATTGCTTTTTTACCCAAAAAGGGAGGGAGGCAGAATGTAGGAAATTACAGACCAGTTAGTTTAACATCTGTTCTTGGGAAATTGTTCGAATCCATTATTCAGGAAGTAGTATCAGGGCATTTGGAAAGTCAAAATGAAATCTATCAGAATCAGCATGATTTTATGATGGGTAAATCATGTTTGACTAATTTACTAAAGTTCTTCAAAGGTGTAACAAGCCAATGGATAATGGGTATCCAGCAGATGTAGTATACCTGGACTCTCAGAAGGCGTTTAATAAGGTGCCGCACAGAAGGTTAATGCACAAGGTTAGATCACTTGGGGTTAAGGGTAATTTATTAGCTTGGATAGAAGGTTGGCTGATGGACAGAAGGCAGAGAGTCGGGATAAATGAGTCATTTTCTGGATGGCAAGATATAACTAGTGGGATGCCAGTATCCAGTCCTTGGGCCCTAATTATTTACAATCTATATTAACGACTTGGATACCGGGATAGAAGGTCTATAGCTAAATTTGCAAAATGACGCTAAAATAGATGGGACAGGAAGTTGGAATGAGGAAATAAGAACCTTACAAATGGATTTAGATAAATTAGGTGAGTGGACCAAAACGTGGCAGGTGCAGTTTAATGTGGAGAAGTGTGAGGTCATCCATTTTGGTTGACAAAATGGAAAGGCAACTTATCTTAATTGGGAGAAACTTTGGGGTGCTCAGGTTCAGAAGGGTCTGTATGTCCTGTGCATGAGTCGCAGAAAACTAGCATGCAGGCGCAGCAGATAATAAAGAAAGCAAAAGGAATGTTGGCATGTATAGCTAAAGGAATAGAATATAAAGGTAAGGAAGTGTTGTTGCAACTGTACACGGCATTGGTGGGATTATTGTGCACAGTTTGGGCCAGGATTCTCCGAACTCCCGGCCAAGTGTTGACACCGGTGTAAACACTGGAGTGGTGCACACCGGTGTCAACGAGCCTCCTGGCCCAGCGATTCAGCTGCCCTCAGGGGGCCAGCACGGAGCCAATATGTTGCGCGTTGCTCTGGCGCCGAAACACAGTCCCGCACTGCCGGCGCGGGTCCACGTATGCGCGTGTGGTGCCTGTTTCCGCACCGGCGGCACGCAACATGGCAGAGCCCTACAGCGGGCCCGCACGAAGGAGGTAGGCCCCACCCCCAGCAGGCCCGCGCGAAGCAGGTAGACCACCCATTCCCCTCCCCATCACGGGCGGCAGCCGATTAGTTGCCCCAGATCATGGGCATGGACGCCCTGGAGGCCGCCCCCCCGGAGTCTGAACCCCCCCCCCCCCCCCCAGGCCGGCCACTGCAGCAGAGCTCCCGTACGGTGGTACCAGGTTGGAACCACGCAGGCGGGACTTCAGCCGGAGAATCGCCATGGTGGCCTCTTTCAGTGGACCACATTCGACGCCACCTCGACCGCGCAGGCGCGATTGGCGATGATTCTCCGGTCGCCGGAGAATCGCGTCCCGATGTCGGAGCAGCGTGGCGGGAATTTCCCACGTCACCAGCGATTCTCCGACCCGGCGTGGGCTCGGAAATCCTGTCCTTGGTCCCCTTATTTGGGGAAAGATGTAGTTCAGAGGAACTTTACTAGATTAATTGCAGAGATGAGGGGTTTATCGTATGAGGAGAGATTGAACAGTTTAGGCCTATACTCTCTAAGAGTTTAGAAGAATGAGGGGCGATCAAATTGAGATATACAATGATAAAAGGTATAGAAAAGGTAGATGTAGAGCAGATACTTCCTCCTGTGAGGCATTCTAGAACAAGAGGTCATAGTCTCCAGATAAGGAGTGGCAAATTGAAAACCGAGATGAAGAAAAACTACTTCTCCCAAAGGTTCGTGAGTGAATTTGTGGAATTTGCTACCCCAGAGTGCAGTCGATGGGATAGTGAGTAAATTTAAGTAGGGGTTAGACATATTTTTAATTAGTAATGGGTTGAAGGGTTACAGAGAATGGGCAGGACAGTGTAGAGTGGAGAGGAGGCCATGATGAGATCGGCCATGATTGTATTGAATGGTGGAGTAGGCTCAAGAGGCCACATTTCCTACTCCTGCTCATAGTTCTTATGTACTAAGATCTATTCGGTCTAATTTCACCTTCCAGCTCTTGGTCTGTAGCCCTTGCAGGTAACAACAACTCAAGCACAAATCTGGTGTTCTTGATTAATATGGGGATTTCTTGATTAATAATGGGATCAGGGGTTATGAGGATGAGGAACATATCAGGCATGATTGAATGCAGTCAGACTCGATGGGCCAAATGGCTTAATTCTGCTCCTATTCGTATGGTCTATCTTATGGTCTTATGGGTGCGTGCTTCATTAACAAGGCATGTTTGTTGCCCACCTCCACTTGACCTTGAGAAGGTAGTAGTGAGCCACCATCTGGAACTGCTGAATTCCATGTGGTGCAGGTGCACTCTCAGTGCTATTAGGAAGGGGTTCCAGGATTTTGATCCAGCGACAGTGAAAGAATGGCAATACAATTCCAAGTCAGGATGGTGTGTAGCTTAGAGGGCAACTGGTAGGTGGTTGTGTTGCATTTCTCTCCTGCCCTTATCCTTTTAGGTGGCAGAGGCTGCAGGTTTGGAAGGTGCTCTTTAATGGTGAGTTGCTACAGTACATTTTATATATGGGGCACACTGTTGCCACCGTGTATCGCGGTGAAGAGGGTGAATGTTTAAGTTTAAGGATTGGGTTCCAATCGGATGTATTGCTTTGTTCTTGAATGATGTTGAACATCTAGAGTTCTTTTGGACTGCCCGTTATCGTTAAGTGGAGAGTATCCCATCACACTCCTGGCTTGCGCCTTGCAGATGGTTGACAGGCTTTGGGGACACGGATGGTGCATTACTCATTGCAGAATTTCAGACTCTAACCTGAACTTCTAGCCAAAGAACATACAGTGCAGAAGGAGGCCATTCAGCCCATCGAGTCTGCACCAACCCACTTAAGCCCTCACTTTCACCCTATCCCCATAATCCAATAACCTCTCCTACCCTTTTTGGACACTAAGAGTACTTCAGCATGGTCAATCCACCGAACCTGCACGTCTTTGAACTGTGGGAGGAAACCAGAGCACCCGGAGGAAACCCACGCAGACACGGGAGAACGTGCAGGCTCCGCACAGACAGTGACCCAGCAGGGAATTGAACCTGGGACCCTGGCGCTGTGAAGCCACAATGCTAACCATGTGCTACCATGCTGCCCATGGATAGCTGGTCCATTTTAGTTTCTGGTCAATGGTGAGCCTCCAGGTTGTTGATAGTGGGGAAGCCAGTGATGGTAATGCTATTAAATGTCCAGGGAAATGGCTAGGTTCTCTCTCGTTGGAGGTGGTCATTTCCTGGCACTTGGGTGGCACTGTTACTTGCCACATATCAGCCCATGCCTGAATGTTGTCCAGGTTTTGCAGCATATGGACTGCTTCAGTCTCTGAAGTGTTAAGAATGGTGCTGAACATTATCCACTTTCTGACCCTTATGATGGAGAGATTTATGAAGCAGCTAAAGAGGTTTGGGCCTAGGTACTACATTAAGGAACTCCTGGGCAGTGATGTCCTAGGATTGAGATGAATTGGCCTTCAACAACTACAACCATCTCCCTTTGTGATAGGTATGACTCCAACCAGTGGACAGTTTTCAGCAGATTCCCATTGACATAAATTTTGCTGAAGTTCCTTGATGCCACACTGGGTCAAACACTGTCTTGATGTTGAGGGCAGTCACTCTCACCTCAGCTCAAGTTCAGCTCTTCTGACCATGGTTGGACCAAGGCTTTAATGAGGTCAGGAACCGAGTGGCTCTAGTGGAACCCAAACTGACATCAATGACATCTAGCTGTGCAAATGCACCTTGAAGGCATTGTTGATGACACCTCCCATAATAAGATACGGACACACAAATTAGGAGCACGAGTAGGCCACTTGGCCCATTAGCCTGGCTCCACCATTCATTCAAGATCATGGCTGACATGATTCTAACCTCAACTCCGCATTGTCCTCATTCCTAATAACCTTTCATCCTCCTTTTGCTCATCAAAAATCTGTCTACTTCTGCCTTAAGATTCTGCTTCCACTGCTTTTTGAGGAAGAGAGTTCCAAAGACTCGGGGACCCTCAGAGAAACATATTTTTCCTCATCTCGGTCTTAAATGGGTGCCCCTCTTACTTTTAAAAAGTGACCCATAGATTTACATTCTCATGGAAAATATGCTTCTACATTCACAACCACTTTGCTAATAATCAAGAGCAGACTGATGGGGCAGTAATTGACCGGAGTGGATTTGTCCTGCTTTTTGTGGACATGGCATACCTGATCAATTTTCCATGTTGGAAGGTAGATGCCAGTGTTGGATCTGCATTGGAACAGCTTGGCTAAGTGCGCAGTTTGTTCTGGAGCAGAATCATCAGTATTATTACTGGGATGCCGTCAGGGCCCATAATCTTTACAGTACCCTGCGTCAAATGTAGCAGCCCTTCCTCCATAAACCAAATTCATCTAACTGACCTTATGCTCAGCATTAAAACCCTGCAAAAAATAAATCACTGAATCACTGGGGAGGATAACTAATTGACTGTTGAAAGTTTTTTTGGGGGGGAAAGAAAGCAAAATTTGATATATGTTGTGCCCATAAACCATTGTATTTGCTATTCACATGGTAAGTAAATATCCAACCATTCAACAACAATTCTACTTTTGTACGATTCGTAAATACAAACAAAATGTAAGCAGAAGTCAAGTCTGGTCAGTGCTCAAGTTAACTGATCTCAGCTGTTAAGCTCCGATGGTCACTCTATAGTAAGAACTAGGAAGCAAGTTTTGACTTCTTCGACTCCCAAGTTCAGTAACCACTTCAATAACAAAACATGCAACCCGTATCCCATTTATATATTGGTGCAATTAAATATTTAAAACCCCAATTCAAATTTAGGCACATGGGGACATTAACTCTTTCCTGACACCAGCTTAGGGTGTCAATATGTGTACTAGAATTGGCTGAAGAAAGTAGAAAGGAGAAAATCAAGAATTTCCACTGAGCACTATCCTGCTAGAAATGCCGCAATGTTCCCAATGAATGAATACTCTGCCGACACTCACCTATCTCACATCAAAGTTTTGTATTAGCTTTAATTATGACTTACTTGGACGGGTATCGATGGAATCCCAGAATTTGGAGAAATGGAGAAGAAAGGCCACCTGGACCCACCCAGTGTCCACACGGACACACCCAGTGTCCACACGGACACACCCAGTGTCCACACGGACACACCCAGTGTCCACACGGACACACCCAGTGTCCACACGGACACACCCAGTGTCCACACGGACACACCCAGTGTGCCAGTCGTCCCCCACGCCCATCATCTACCAAACTAGAACATTGACCCACGAGTACTGATTTCAGCAAACACCCCCCTCCCCCAGGGCGTCTTATTGGGGGGGGGGGGGACTGAACAATATTGGTTTCTCGCCACACTGTGCAGGGCTCCGGATCTCTGCAACGGGAGCGGGCCGGTTAGATCGGAAACTGATCGACGCCCGGCATAGTTCCCTAGTTCAGCCTCTCTCACTATCTAACCAGCCCGCGCATTTTCGCACCCGGCCGGTAGATCATGCCCAAGAATCAAACTATTTGCAATTTGTAAAATTGTGAGAAAATGTAACTGCACAACAGGAGTCATAACACTGACCCACAGATATCTTTTATGCTAAAAATACTTTAATTTGATCATAGAATTAACCACATTGGCAATGACGAAATGGCTTTACAGTTAAGTTACATTTCATTAGTAAAAAGAGAAACTTTAACTTACTTCCTATACCTGCCTCTGTATTCCAATTAAGTAAATCAATGTAGTCTCAATATCAATCATGGATAATATTAACAACCATGTTTCCACTGACTTTTCTTTGTGCAGAATCTTTGGATAGAGAACCTTTCAGGACCAAAACTGATAAACCTCTGTTCAGACTCAAATGCTAGGGAGAATGAACTTTTCAGACAGACCTGGCTCCTCCCCTTAATTCTGTAATCTGTACTCAAAGAATAAGATATTGTTCAATTTCCTCCCATAAGATGCCCCATGACCTGTTGGCCAGGACCAAACACAATACTCACCATAAATTACCTACACCCCAGCTGTCCCTTAAACATAAAACAATATTCCATTAGCAGAACACTTCACCTCCAAAATCAATAACCTGACTTTTACAACCCCTTAATCACAGCTTTAACAGTCACACTGACTGTATGCATCTTAACCCAGGTTTTAATAACATTACTGCAAAAAATATAAAATATGACAATTCCTTAGAGTTATCACATTTGCAAACAATACAATACTTGATCTCATTATATTTAGATAATCATGGTGAAGGGCCTAGGATTTTTTTGGCAGCACCTTAATTGTTGTAGATTTTTAAAAAGGAAAAAAAATCTTCTTCCCTTTCTAAAGCAAGTGATAGCTGGTGGCTAATGGCCATCCTTCTTTTTTAATTAAAAAAGTATGCATATGGCAACTGTGAACACAGCATTTAGTAGCCGTTTTTTAAAAAATACTCATACCATTGTGAAAGTGTCCACGGTGACTTTAAGGGATCCAAAAATACTTTAATTGCCATATGTGCAGCTGCCCAATTTTTCACTTTCACCACCACAATTTCTGGGGCCAAGAAATCAGTGGCAAAGACACTTGGAAAACTACCAAAACAATAGGTTTTATCGCTGTTTGCTTTTGTGTAATTGCATTATTTACATTATCAACTACAAGCTGAATTGTGTTGCCAGTTGGTATTATAAAAATATATATGTAACTTAACTTTGGCACAGTACATTCATGTGAAGGCAATGTTTCAATGAGAGGGAGGTCAGAATTGAGCCCCACAATATCCTGCTGATCCCAACTTTAGCTAGGTTTTTCAGAGAGCACAAAATTGTTGTGAAAGAACAAAAAGTGTTGTGGAAAAACCTTGCACTCTCTCTTGGAGCTGAGTAATGAAGCAAAATTAGTGAGAACAGGGTACCATTCCAGGTTATGAAGAACAGTGTACAATGGAAAGGAGTAAAAATCTAAAATTGGGAAGGAGGATTCTCAGCTCAACTGAAAAGAACATTGCTAATTATTTTTAAAAGATCTCCCATAACCTATACTCACTCCTATTTTCAATTATCCACTGGACCCTTCTTGTTTTAAGTAAATATAATGTAAAATACCCATTTTTTTTTTTGTTTTAAATTTAGAGTACCCAATTATTTTTTCCAATTAAGGGGCAATTTAGAGTGGCCAATCTACTGACCCTGCACATCTTTGGGTTGTGAGGGTGAAACCCACGCAGACACGGGGAGAATGTACAAACTCCACACGGACAGTGACCCAGGGCCGGGATTCGAACCCGGGTCCTCAGCGCCGTGGGCAACAATGCGAACCACTGTGCCAGCGTGCTTCCCCCCATTTTTAATTATAACACTCATCAGAAAATGCTGTCACTATGCCATTATGTTTGCCAGTTAATGGGATTAATATTGCAAACTTCATAAAGCAATAAAAAATATACAACATAACATTAACCATATTAGGGAGAGGTATGAAGCAATCATTGGTAAATGAAGTTGAGGCAGAAATCAGCCATGATTTAAATGAATGGTCGAACAGGGGGCTGAATTGTTAACTCTTGTTGCTGCGGTCGAATCTCAGTTTGTGTGACTGGCCTCCTGTGCATCCTTCCTTCCATAGAGTCATAGAGGTCCACAGCACTGAAAAGGCCCTTTGGCCCATCACATCTGTGCCAGTCAAAAATAACTATGTTTCCAGCACTTGGCCCATAGGCTTGTATGTCTTGGCATCACAGATGCACATCTAAATACTTCTTAGATGTTGTGAGGGTCTTTGCCTCCACCACCCTTTCAGGCAGCGAGTTCCAGACACCCACCGTCCTTTGGCCGAAAAAGTTCTTCCTCACATCCCCTCTAAACCTCCTGTCCCTTACCTTAAATTTATGCCCCTGGTCATTGATCTCTTGACCAAGGGGAAAAGTTTCTTCCGGTCTACTCTATCTATGCCCCTCTGTGCCCTCATCACTGACAATTGTATCTTCATCCATCTATGCTCTGGAATTCTGCTCCTAAATCCATTGAAACCTCCATGTCCTCGCATCAGCCTTTGTAACTCACCTTTTTATCCAATCATTTGGTTATCTCACATAATATTGCCTCTGCCCATATTTATTTTCTCCATTAATGCCACAATACAAAAAGTCGTTGATGTTACACAAGTATTCTGAATACATTGCAAGGGTGTGGAGTTTACTTGCATTGAATGGCAGTGAGGAGTGCCAGAGGTCAGTTAGCTCAGTTGGTTTGTGATGCAGAGCGACACCAACAGTGTGGGTTCCTTTCTCTTACCAGCTGGTTACCGCGAAAGCCCCTCTTTCTCAACCTCGTCCCTTACCCGAGGTGTAGTGACCCTTAGGTTAAATCACCACCAGTCAGTGCTCTCTCTCTCTCTCACTCACACTCTGGGACTCGGGCTACTTTCATTTCACTTCTGCAGAATGTTATTCTGCATTTTAATTCCAAACCAACTAATGAACTCATTCCAGCAACATGCATATGTCCTCCTGAAATTCATCAGCCTACTATTTAACTTTTCGTTGCCTGCCAAAATAACCACAAGAAATAGTAAATCAACCCATAAGCACTCATCTGCAAAAATCAGTAGTAGTCCTAACTTAAGACACAATGTCTGCAGGATGAAGTGAAGCATTGGGCTGGATCGTCTAAGTGGTGGAGCTTTTATTGCCAGTAAATCTACATTGGCAGACACCGTGATCTAGATTCCTGATCGGGCGGAGAATGGAGCATCCTCCAAAAAAATGTCTGATCCCCCGGTGGGCTTTCGTGAGAGTTTGCCCAAGCGAGGCCCTGCCGTGGTTGACCCCGAGGTGGGTCAAGGGGGTCAGTGCACAACTGGGCTGCCGCCCAAAGTCCATCAGAATTCCTGACAAGTAAGGACATCCTCTTCCCCCCCGCACCTCCCATCTGCACGCACAAGGGTAACCAACCAGTTCCTCCACCATCAGACATCACCCCCAATCAGAGACCCCTGCCTGAAAGCTGAAGAGCAGTCCAGACCGTGCAGTGAAAGATCACTGTATTTTCACTTACCCTTCCCTAACATCTGCTGCCTCAGACAAAAAAGTATTTAAAGCAGCAACTGTTACGAGTATCAGAGGCTTCCTCGAAAGCCAGGCACACTTGAAAGGACTTCAAATCTCTTGGCAGCCTTTGAAACGCAAAAGATCCCTGGTGTGGGTGACTGATGAAGGGGCAGGGCAGCCCGGGTCACCCTCATGCTTGCTCGTTTTGAGGGCGGGGAGAGGGGGAAGAGGAGGATGTCCCTACTTGTCAGTGCTGGCAAGGGGGGCAGGAATAGCTTTGTGCAGGGGGAAGGGAGCCCACGCCGGACCTCGGGATCGGGGCGCCCGCTCAACAGGATTCCAACGGAATCTGGCGAGCTCACTCCCATGCATAAATTTGTATGGTTAGAAGTCTCACAACACCAGGTTAAAGTCCAACAGGTTTGTTTGCCAGCTGAGGAAGGCGCAGTGCTCCGAAAGCTAGTGATTCCAAACAAACCTGTTTGGCTTTGACCTGGTGTTGTAAGACTTTTTACTGTGCCCACGCCAGTCCAACACCAGCATCTCCACGTCATAAATTTGTATGAAATTAAATGAAAATTTCTTATTGTCACGAGTAGGCTTCAATGAAGTTACTGTGAAAAGCCCCTAGTCGCCACATTCCGGCGCCTGTCCGGGGAGGCTGACACGGGAATGGTATGGTAAAGGACAAACTCGCAACCTAGCACCAGCGGAGACCAGCCCACATTTTCCGTTGGGAGGAGCACTTAGCTCCAGAACGTTGAATCCTGGCCTAGGTTTGTTGCTCTCAGGCAGAGAAAGACAAAGTCAGTGCAAGCAGAGTCCAATGTTCTGCTTTTAAGGCTTTGCTATTACTTAATGTGCATATCTCTGGTTTTGTGAAATAAAATCCCTCCTTGTATATTTAAGATATTTATTGCAGCACTTTAATTTTTTTTTGTTCATGGGGAATGGGCTTCACAGATTGGGTCTGCATTTATTGCCCATCCCTAATTGCCTTTGAGGGGGCAGTTAAGAGTCAACCATATTGCTGTGGATTTGGAGTCATATGTAGGCCAGACCAGGTAAGGATGGCAGATTTCCTTCCCAAACAAATGACGTCAGAGATCTGGGCGCATGACCTGCTCTCTGCCTCGCTTCAGGCAAGATTACATTGAATTTGAAGAACAATGGGCGCGATTCTCCGCTGCCCACGACGGGTTGTAGAATAGCGGGAGGGCCTTCCCGACATTTTTCCTGACCTCCCGCTATCCCCTCTTCCCCCCCCCCCCCTCCACGACACGAATCGCTGCTCGCCGTTTTTTTACGGCGAACAGAGATTCTCCCCAGGCCGATGGGCCGAGTTCCCAGGCCTTTACGGCCGTTTTCACGAACGCAAACACACCTGCTCTCACCGCACAGTGCCATCCCGGACAACCATGGCACCGATTGGCACGGCCGTGCCAAGGGTGGCATGGGCCTGCAATCGGTGGGCACCGATCGCGGGCAGCGGGTCCGATACCCGCGCAGTCTTTGTTCCTCTGCCGCCCCGCAGGATCAGTCCGCGGGGCAGCTGAGGGGCATGACGGCCCGCGCATGCGCGGGTTTGACGCCTATGCGTGATGACGTCATCTGCGCATGCGCGTGTTGTAGCCGTCCAACCCGCGCATGCGTCATCGTGCGCGTCAGCCGGCCTGACGCTTGGCACGCGGGCTTAGCGACGGTCGCTAAGCCCGCGATGCTGTGCTTCACGGGGCTGCGCTGCTAGCCCCGCCCGGGGGGGGGGGGGAAATCGGGTCCCAGGAGGGGGCACGGAGGCTGCCGTGAAACACGGCCAGTTTCACGGCAGCCTTTACGACTCTCCGCATTTGCGGAGAATCGCGCCCAATGTTCTCCTGGGTCAACACGCTGACGTCAGCAGATGGTGCTTCTTGCTGGGCTCCGCACATGTGCACTATGAGCGGCATGCATGTGCAGTGCGTCCGCATATTTTTAGTTATTATAGAATAGGGTCGCCGCCGCCATTTTTAAAGCCGTTCGCAGCCGGCATTGTTAAAAGCCGGCTGCGCGGCTGTTGAGTGAATTCCCGCAATCGGAACTCCGCGATGGATGGCTCCGCGATCCTCCCGACACCCGCCCACGACCCACCCACGAGTTGCGACCACCATTTTGAAAATATCTGCCCTCAAGGATATTAGTGAAGCAGATGGGATAATAATCGAGAATGGTCATCATTCAACCTTTAATTCCAGATTTTTACTGAATTCAAATTTCACCATCGGCAGTGGCGAAATTTGAATCTGGGTCCCCAGGACATTACCCTGGGTACCTGGTTTACTAGTCTAGTGACAATACCACTATGCCACCGCCTCCCCTGTGCATTCTTTACTCATCTCATTTATTTTCTGCTGAACAACTCTTGAAATCTTTCACCCATTAACCTAAAATTAGCAGGGAATTTATTGTGGGTTGGAGGAAAAAAATATGGACTTTTACTGTTAAGTGATTTAAATTGTTGAAATTTTTATGAACAAACCAAAAATAACTTTCAGAAAGCAAGGTAGCCTTGCAGAGAGATCAATGGGTCATGAACTAGAAGAGGACAGTAGACATGACATATGGAAACACAGAATATCTGATGTGGAGGCGAGCCAGCAACATGGGAGAGTAAAGAAACTTGAAACAGGTTAGAACACCAAAAAGGATTAGAAAGTGACACTATCCAGGAGTTTTGTCCGTCCTAATACTAATTTATCAATATCACAAATTATACCTTCATGCTGAAACTAAAACATCTCCAGCTTCGGAAACAACAAATGAAATTATCAACATAAAACTGCAAAAGTATGCAGGCATTTAATATTTTTTCAAGTTATAAGCAACTAATATCGGCATTAATAGTTAAGAATCAATGGTGAGTATTCGAGGAACTTACAATCAAACAATGTCAAGTATTTTGCAGTGTTACCTTTCATTTTTTTCAGAAACACCAACTTTTCCTTCATCCATAGTCTTCCCACTTGTTTTTTTCTTTTTCTCTCTCTTCTTTCTGCTGAGAAGGTCATCCTGAAAGAAAAAAGAAACAAAGTTACCGCATGACTTCGAAATAATCTTTATGCGGGCTCCTACAGTTATCTAAATAAAAATGTCAGTTGCTCAACGCAGACTTTAGCAAGGTTTTGCATCAAATAACATCATCTAACAATATAATCTGTTGCCATAGTATCAAATTCACCTTCCCAAATATAAGTGGTGACTAAAGACCAGCTCTGTCAGTCACGTGCATTTCCATACCAATGTATATACTATTCAATATCTTCTGAAAGTTAAAATCATTCAACACTTTTTCTTCCCCAGATCCCTTCCCCACCCTACCCACTCCGCAAGAGTCACCAGATTTAGTACATTTGCAAGCGTCTGTAAAAAGTTACAATTTTGCAGCTGGGTAGGTAATTAATATCATAAGAACATAAGAACATAAGAACTAGGAGCAGGAGTAGGCCATCTGGCCCCTCGAGCCTGCTCCGCCATTCAATGAGATCATGGCTGATCTTTTGTGGACTCAGCTCCACTTTCCGGCCCGACCACCATAACCCTTAATCCCTTTATTCTTCAAAAAACTATCTATCTTTACCTTAAAAACATGTAATGAAGGAGCCTCAACTGCTTCACTGGGCAAGGAATTCCATAGATTCACAACCCTTTGGGTGAAGAAGTTCCTCCTAAACTCAGTTCTAAATCTACTTCCCCTTATTTTGAGGCTATGCCCCCTAGTTCTGCTGTCACCCGCCAGTGGAAACAACCTGCCCGCATCTATCCTATCTATTCCCTTCATAATTTTAAATGTTTCTATAAGATCCCCCCTCATCCTTCTAAATTCCAACGAGTACAGTCCCAGTCTACTCAACCTCTCCTCATAATCCAACCCCTTCAGCTCTGGGATTAACCTAGTGAATCTCCTCTGCACACCCTCCAGCGCCAGTACGTCCTTTCTCAAGTAAGGAGACCAAAACTGAACACAATACTCCAGGTGTGGCCGCACTAACACCTTATACAATTGCAACATAACCTCCCTAGTCTTAAACTCCATCCCTCTAGCAATGAAGGACAAAATTCCATTTGCCTTCTTAATCACCTGTTGCACTTGTAAACCAACCTTCTGTGACTCATGCACTAGCACACCCAAGTCTCTCTGAACAGCGGCATGCTTTAATATTTTATCGTTTAAATAATAATCCCGTTTGCTGTTATTCCTACCAAAATGGATAACCTCACATTTGTCAACATTGTATTCCATCTGCCAGACCCGAGCCCATTCACTTAACCTATCCAAATCCCTCTGCAGACTTCCAGTATCCTCTGCACTTTTCGCTTTACCACTCATCTTAGTGTCATCTGCAAACTGTGCAAGAGGAGAATAAAAATCCATGGAATGACAGAAATAAATACTCCAAGGGGTGCATATTGGCTGACTATTCAAACCCATTCAGCTAAAATTGCTCCAAGAGAAAGCATCAGGAATAGTTTTACCACAATTAAAAACAGTTTATTGAAACTATTCCATTGCTAATTAAACCACGTTTGGTCTACATTCATGAACCAACCAATGCTAAATACTGCTACACAAATTATAAAGTCATTCGGCATGTGTAACATTCCAATGCCACTAGACAATCTTTAGAACTCCAAAAGATTTGTCTTCATTTAAGCTCCAAATACCTTTTGGTGGGAAATGGGTTTCCAAAATAGAACTGCACAATTATCTAAAATAAGAATACTTATATTAAAACTTCCTGCTCATAGAATTGGAAAACATTATTTATATAATTTGGTGTTTGAAATTGTGGAAAATAATTTGAATATGGAGAAGCAAAAGGTTATCATCCAAAAGACGGCTCTATTTATTTGTGAACATCCATTGGCTTTAGCTCAGGTATATTTTGGGGTTTGGCTTTCAAGTGGTATCATATTTGCATCATTGTGAGAAAAGCTGTGTTTCGCTCACCGGTCTATATATCACTGAAATTCTTAATGTTAGCGATGAGCTGCTGTCTACTGAGTTCACTTAACTAGGCATGCTTTGTGTTATTCGGATATTGGAACACTTTTGCTGAAATATAATATGTAAGTATTTTGATCTCAAAAGAATAATTGCTTTCAACTAGAAATGTTAAAAACTGGTCTCCATTTCAAGCAACAAATAATTTAACCTTTACGGTGCACCAGAATGGTGTAATCAGGAGTTACTAGGACGTGTACTCAAATCAACAGAACAGTTTCCCTCGATACATTTCAGCATTAAAAAAAAAAATTCTCTCATCACACCAATGACTCTAAAAGCTCAAATTCTAAAGGTTTGGCCTTTACCTCGCAGCCAAGATCAGTTCTCAGTGGAAACCTACATTTTAGGGACTTTCTGCCTCACTCAGAATTAGGAAGAGGTGTCAGAAAGGAGAAGAAAATGGACAACTAAAAGTTTCCCAAGTTATTTTGAAGATAAACGGGAATAATCTGAAATTGCAGTATTGCGGTAACTCATCAAAACCTCTAGAACAGCACCATCCAACACCACCCGAGAAGGAAAAGGGCTGAAGACCATATCCTGCAACTTGTCCTCTCAGCGACCCACACACCTGACCGGGAATTATATTTCCATTCCTTCACTGTCAGTGGGTCAAAATTCCCTTCCTAACAGTACTCTCGGTCCCCTGCACCACATGGGTTCCAGCAATTCAAGGCAGCAGCTCACCAGCACCTTCTCATGGACAATGAAGGATGGGCAATAAAGGCTGGCTTTGGCAGTGATGCTCACATTCCATGAACAATTTTAAAAAAACACAAACCCAAAAAAAGGATTTGAGAATTATTATTACAGAGAACGCTATTATATAGCAAAATTGAATTATTTTTGTAAACTCAAATTAATGCTCAGGTGCTTATTTTGCTAGTTTATGTTTATTGCTATAATAAAATAACTCAATATTTGTGAGGCTTCATTATTATATTAGTATTTCAGTGCAACAGAGGCCAAGGAACCAGTCAAGGGCAGGAATTTGAAATTCTAGTCAAAGTTATGGATGCAGAAATCCCAAGCCAAATGCAAAGATAAAATAGTATATTTAAATTGTAGTCTTTTAACTTACTATATTTCTACTCTTAATGGGAATACAAACAAACATAACTTTTCTTTAGCCATTCTTAACAGTGTAGTAAAATTTCTGATTCAAAGACAATGAGCAAAGCAAAAAAAAAAGCATTTGAGATTAGACATTTCGCATGATACTGATAAGATGCAGAGCCATTAGCATGAAATAGTCACTGAACTTTACCTTTTAATAATAGCTCAGTTATTTATGACTTGGATTATTGCCTAGAACTCTCAAATAAACATAAGACTTGCATTTACAAAGCGGCATTCACAGGAGTGGCATGGTGGTGCAGTGGTTCGCACTGCTGCCGAAGACCCGGGTTCAATCCCTGCCCCGGTCACTCTCTATGTGGAATTTTCACATTCATCCGTGTCAGCGCAGGTCTCACCCCACAACCCAAGATATGCAGTGTAGGTGGATTGGCCAGGCTAAATTGCCCGTTAACTGGAACAAATATCGAATTGGGTACTATAAAAAAATATTTTTTCAAATACACAGTGCCATTCACAACACATGATGTGCCAGAATGCTTTACAGCTAACAGAGTACTTTTGAGGTGTAGTCATTGTTGTAATGTAAATACAGTAACTTCATTGAAGCCTACTTGTGACAATAACCGATTATTATTATCCAGCAGTTAATTTACACACAGCAAGGTCCCACAAATAGCAACGTGAGTGACTAGAAACTGTCTTTTCTCCCCAAAGGATGTTGATTGAGGGATAAATATTTAGGGCACTAGGGATAGCTCCCCTGCTCTTCCTCAAAATAATGCCATGGGAGCTTTTGTTCACCTGGGAGGACAGATGGAGCCTCAAGTTTGACAGAAACATGGCACCACTGACAGTGCTGCCCTTCCTCAGTGTTGCATCAAGTGTCAACTTTGATATTTTACTCAAGTCTTGGACTGAGACATGAACCCACAACTCTCCGACTCAAGAGACGATAGTGAGATGGTAGTGCTACTGACTGATTCATGGCTGGCATAAATGCAAGTTGAGACAATAGTGCTACTGACTGATTCATGGCTGGCATAAATGCAAGTTGAGACAATAGTGCTACTGACTGATTCATGGCTGGCATAAATGAAAGTTGAGACAATAGTGCTACTGACTGATTCATGGCTGGCATAAATGAAAGTTGAGACAATAGTGCTACTGACTGATTCATGGCTGGCATAAATGCACGTTTGAGTCGATCACACTAACTGGTAATATGGGCCGGAATTATCCGAACCCCCGGGGGTTCGGAGAATCGCCCGGGGCCGGCGTCAATCCCGCCCCTGCCATGTCCCGAATTCTCCACCCCCCCCCCCCCCCGGCGAGATTCGGCGGCGGCGAGAATTGCGACCCGCCAGCCAGCGGGCCCCCCGCGGCGATACTCCGGCCCGCAATGGGCCGAAGTCCCGCCGCTGACAGACCTTTCCCGCCGGCAAGGTTTAAACCACCTTTGGTGCCGGCGGGATTGGCGGCGCGAGCGAGCTCCGGGGTCCTTGGGGGGGGGGGGGGGGGGGGGGGGGGGGGGGGGAAGAGAAAGCGGGGCGATCTGACCCCGAGTGGCGGGCCTGCGCCGTGGGGGCATTCTTTTTCTTCCGCCCCGCCATGGCCTTCACCATGGAGGGGGCGGAAGAGACCCCCTCCCCTGCGCATGCGCCAGTATGATGTCAGCAGCCACTGACACACCAGCGCATGCGCAGACTTCCGCCGGCCGGCAAAGGCCTTTTGACCCCGGCTGGCGAGGCGCCAAAGGCCATTCGCGCCGGCCGGCGGAGCGGCAACCACTCCGGCGCGGGCCTAGCCCCTCAATGTGAGAATTCCGCACCTTTGAGGAGACCCAACGCCGGAGTGGTTGACGCCACTCCAATACACCGGGACCCCTCACCCCGCCGGGTAGGGGAGAATCCCGGCCTTGGTCTTTAATTTGAAATAGTGATGCATAACGGGGCTGTATATCAGTACTATCTGCAAATCACAGCTGCACTTAGCCAAGTTACATGAGTGACAGCCATACAGTGATAATGTTTTTGGAGAGGCCAAGACTAATATTCTAGAGACACAAGTTCAAATGCCCCATGGTAGCTGGGGTACTTTAAATTAAATTAATAAATCTGGATTAAAATGCTTGACTCATAAAACCACCAGACTGTTGTAAAAACCTAACTGGCTCGCTAATGTTCTTCAGGGGAAAAAAAATCTGCCATTCTTCCCAGTCTGGCCTAAATGGGATTCAAATCCACAGCAATGTGATTGACTTTTAACTGACATTTAAAAAGGCTTAACAAGCTACTCAGTGCATCAAACTGCTACAAGAAAATCAAATAAGAATAAAACCAGATGGACCACCCAGTGTCAACCTACGATGCAGAAATTACCATGGCATCATCACTGTTAACCATGCAAAATTCCCCTCAACATCAGAGGGCTTGCTCCAAAGCTGGGAGAGTGGTCACACAGGTGAGTCAAGCAACAGCCTAACATAGTCATAACCACTGAATCATACCTCACACGCAATGACTCTACGCCTTGATCAATGTTCCTGGTTACTTCCTGTCCCACCTGCAGAACAGACCCATCTGGAGGTGGTAACACAGTGGTAGTCAGTCATGAGGCAGAGACCGTGGATTCCTTAATATTGACTCCAGACCCCATGAAGTCTCATTCCATCAGTCAAACATGGTCAAGGAAGCCTTGTGCTGATGGCCACTTATTGCACCCCTCCCCTCAGCTGATGAACCAGTACTCCATGCTGAACAGGAACTGAGAGAAACAGTGGGGATAACAAGGTAAGAGAATATTTTTACCGTTTGGTAGGTGGCGATAGAACCAACAAAAGGATAAAACCTACTTGACCTTGTCCTCACCAATCTACCTGTTGCAGATCCATCACAGCCTTCGTAGGAGTGATCACCGCACAGTTCTAGAGGCAAATTCTGTCTTCAGACTGAGAATATCCTCCATCACTTGGGTGGACTGTGCTAAATGGATAGACTCAGAACAGATCTCATACTCAAAACCGGGCAACCATGAAGTGTTGTGGGCCATCAGCAGCAGCAGAAATGTAACCTAATGGCCCACCTTATCCCCTATTCTACCATTACAATTAAACACCAAAGCAGAGGAGGCTCCAAAATTATCCCCATCCTCAATGATGAGGATCCCAGCATGTCAGTGTAAAAGACAATGCTGAAGCATTTGCAACCACCTTCCGCCAGAAGTGCCAAACGATGATCCACCTTGTCCTCCACCCTAGGTCCGCACGATCATGGATGTCAATCTTCAGTGAATTCAACACGCATTGCATCATCAAGATGGTACTAGATACAGCAAACACTACGGGCCTCAACAACAACCCAGTTGCAGTACTGAAGACCTGGGCTCCAGAACTCACCACCCCTTAGCCAAATTGTTCCAAGTACAGTCACAACACTGGTATCTACCCAATAACATGGAAAATTGCCTAGGTGTGACTTGTTCACAAAATGCAGGGCAAATCCAATCCAGTTAATTACCCTCCCCAGTCCACATTCAATCAGGAAAGTACTGAAAGGTGCTGTAATTCTAACTGTGTAATATGCTAATGTGACAGTACAAATCATCAGGAAGTGACGTACTATCATATGATCTTGCTCTCTCTTGTAGACATCATAGCAAGGAAGCCTGCAGTGAGAGATGTTCCAAAAAAATTAATGATTTACTTACTTCAGAAGACTG
Organism: Scyliorhinus canicula; assembly: GCF_902713615.1. NCBI lineage: Eukaryota > Metazoa > Chordata > Chondrichthyes > Carcharhiniformes > Scyliorhinidae > Scyliorhinus > Scyliorhinus canicula. The sequence continues at coordinate 173,334,261 of NC_052150.1, forward strand.
AGTGTAATAAATGGTGACAAAGTGAGTGAAGGAACAAGCAAAATGCAAGAAAGAACAGGGAAAGGTCGCTACCATTACCTGAAAGCTTTGACCAGGTTACAACCAAGCAGAAGAATATCTGAAGTGGCGTCACAGATTTGCCTCATATCACACCACGTCAGGCTCTACTGCAAAGCCAAGCAGTGAGGACAGTATGGTACTATATGCAATGGGTGGCTGTGCAGACAATATCCTAGTCAGGCAAGGGACCTGAAAAAGCTACATACTCTGAAATATTTAATGCACTTCAATCCTACTTCAATCTGTGACAGAATATAAGTGTCAAGCAAGCTAAATTTGACAATATAGCAGATGACAAGTAAAATTATTGATAAAACTTATCAATTATCTCTTTAGACTTGCAGAGAATTGAGAATATTGCAGCTTAAAAGATAAACTATTCAGGTTCAGAATCGGTTTTGTAGTTTTGGATGAAGCATTGTCTGACCACTTGCAGTCGAGAGGTGATTTAACCCTAACAAAGGCAATTTAACCAAGCAGAAAGCTACAGTCAGAAAGCAGTGTCAATTGGTGATTCGGGCTGAGAGAGATCCATATCCTAAAAATGACTGACTCAGTGGGTGCAGAGTGTGTTCAATTTAAAGACCAGAAGATGTAGGAGCAGAATTGGGCCATTTTGCCCATTGAGTCTGTTCTGCCATTCGATTATGGCTGATATGTTCTTCATCCACACTCCCCTGCCTTCTCCCCATAATCCCCGACCCCCAAGAAATCTCCTTATTAATCAAGAGCACCAGATTTGCACTTCAGGTGTTACCTACAGGGCTACAGACTAAGAGCTGGAAGGTGGAATAAGACACAATAGTTCTTTCTCAGAACATAAGAACCAGAGGACGAGTAGGTAATTTTGCTTCTTGAGCCTGCTCCACCATTCAATACAATTATGGCCGATCTCATCATGGCCTCCTCTCCACTGTCCTGACTGTTCTCCCTTCAACCCATTACTAATTAAAAATCTCACTAACTCCTCCTTAAATTTACTCGCTGTCCCAGCATCCACCGCACTCTGGGGTAGCGAATTCCACAGATTCATGACCCTTTGGGAAGAGTAGATTCTCATCTCGGTTTTAAATTAGTTACTCCTTATCCTGAGACTATGACCTCTCATTCTGGAATGCCCCACAAGAGGAAGCATCCACTCCACATCTACTTTATTTGTAACTTTTATCATCTCCCCATATTCTTGGATTTGGATTTGTTTATTGTCACATGTACAGTGAAAAGTATTTTTCTGCGAGCAGCTCAAACAGATCATTCAACACATGAAAAGAACATACATAATAGAACACAAGGTACACAATGTAAATACACAAGACACCGGCATCGGATGAAGCATACAGGGGTGTAGTATTGATCAAGTCAGTCCATAAGAGGGTTGTTTAGGAGTCTGGTAACAGCTGGGAAGAAGCTGTTTTTGAATCTGTTTGTGCGTGTTCTTGGACTTTTGTATCCGCTGCCCAATGGCAGAAGTTGGAAAAGCAAGTAAACTGGGAGGGAGGGGTCTTTGATTATGCTGCCCGCTTTCCCCAAGCAGCGGGAGGTGTAGATGGAGTCAATGGGTGGGAGGCAGGTTTGTGTGATGGACTGGGCTGTGTTCACAACTCTGAAGTTTCTTGTGCCTTAAGCTGAGCAGTTGCCATACCAGGCTGTGATGCAGCCAGGTAGGATGCTTTCTATGGTGCATCTGTAAAAGTTGGTAACAGTCAGTGTGGACATGCCAAATATCCTTAGTTTCCTGAGGAAGTAAAAGTGCTGTTGTGCTTTCTTGGTGGGTGCATCGACGTGGGTGGACCAGGACAGATTTTTGGTAATGTGCACACCTAGGAATTTGAAGTTGTCAACCATATCGACCTCGCCCTGTTGATGCAGACAGGGGTGTGTACAGTGCTTTGCTTCCTGAAGTCAATGACCAGTTCTTTAGTTTTGCTGACATTGAGGAATAGATTGTTGTTGAAAATCGCTTATTGTCACGAGTAGGCTTCAAATGAAGTTACTGTGAAAAGCCCCTAGTCGCCACATTCCGGCGCCTGTTCGGGGAGGCTGTTACGGGAATCGAACCGAGCTGCTGGCTTGCTTTGGTCTGCTTTCAAAGCCAGCGATTAGCCCTGTGAGCTAAACAGCCCCTGTTACACCCTCCACTAGCTTCTATATCTCAAAGAAAACTGTATTCGGACTCGTCATTGTTCGAGATCCGCCCCACTGTAATAATAATCATAATAATAATAACAATAATAATAATCTTTTATTGTCACAAATATGAAGTTATTGTGAAAAAACCCTAGTCACCACATTCCGGCGCCTGTTCGGGTAAACTGGTACGGGAATTGAACCCGTGCTACAGGTCTTGTTCTGCATTACAAACCAGCTGTCTAGCCCATTGAAATAAACCAACCCTACATGGTCGTGTCATCAGCAAACTTGTAGATGGAGTTGGAAACAAATTTTGCCACGCAGTCGTGTGTGTACAGGGAGTATAGTAGGGGGCTAAGTACGCAGCCTTGTGGGGCCCCGGTATTGAGGACTATGTTGTTTATTCTTACTGATTGTGGTCTGTGGGTCAGAAAGTCGAGGATCCAGTTGTAAAGTGAGGAGCCAAGTCCTAGGTTTCGGAGCTTTGACATGAGCTTTGCTGGGATTATGGTATTGAAGGCGGAGCTGTAGTCAATAAATAGGAGTCTGATGTAGGTGTCCTTGTTGTCGAGATGCTCCAGGGATGAGGGCCAGGGAGATGGCATCTTTTGTGGACCGGTTGCGGAGGTATGTGAATTGCAGTGGATCTAGGCATAGTGAGAGTATGGAGTTGATGTGCTTGATGACCAACCTCTCGAAGCACTTCATTACGATTGATGTCAGGGCCACCGGATGGTAGTCGGAGAGGCGTGTTGCCAGGTTCTTCTTTGGCTCCAGTATGATCTTGGTCTTCTGGAAGCAGGGGGGGGGCCTCAAAGAGGAGTAGGGACAGGTTGAAGATGTCCGCGAACACATCTGCCAGCTGGTCCGCGCAGGCTGAGTGCATGACCAGGGACCCCGACTGGGCCCATCGCCTTCCGAGGGTTCACTTTCAGGAAGGCCAATCTGACTTCGGAAACTGTGATGGTGGGTATTGGTGCGTCCGGGGCACTCGACAGCGGATTGATGGTTTCCTGCTCGAACGGAGCATAGAATGCATTGAGTTCATCGGGTGAGCTGCTGCCAGAGATGGTGCTCAGCTTCACTTTGTAACCAGTTATGTTGTTTAGGGCTTGCCACAACTAACGAGAGTCTGTAACACCCCTAGTCTGTGACTCTATCTTGGTCTGATATTATCTCTTGGCATCCCGGATGGCTTTGCCGAGGTCGTACCTGGACTTCTTGTATTGGTCAGGGTCGCCTGACTTGAATTCCTCAGACCTGCCCGTCTTTCAGTAGTGAGTGAATCACCTGATTAAGCCATGGTTTCCGGTTGGAGAACGTACGTACTGCTTTCTTTGGCACGCATTTGCTAATGAAGTCTCTGAAGGTGGTGGCACACTCATGTAGGTTGAGCACTGAGTTCTTAAATATTGACCAGTCCACTGTTTCCAAGCAGTCACGCAAGAGCTCTTCTGTTTCCTCGCACTAGGACTGCACTACCTTCTTAGTCGGATTTTCTCGCTTGAGTTTCTGTTTGTATGCCGGGAGAAGGAGCACCGTCTTATGGTCTGATTTTTCAAAGTACAGTCGGGGGATGGAATGGTAGGCACCCTTGTTTTCTCAGTGGTCAAGAGTGTTGTTGTCCCTGGTGGAGATGTGTTGGTGGAATTTTGGCAGTATTCTAAACTCTAGAGATTATGGGCCTAAACTGCTCAATCTCTTTTCACAAGACAAACCCCTATTCTCTGGAATCAATCGAGTAAAACTCCTCTGAACTGCCTCCAATGCCACTACTTCTTTCCTCATCTATTTCTTTAGCTATAAATGTCAACATTCCATTCACTTTCTTTAATACCTGCATGCTAGCTTTCTGCGATTCGTGCACAAGGACACCCAGATCCCTCTGCATCGGAGCACACCGAAGTATCTCCCCATTTAGATAATAACTTGTCTTCCCATTTTTCCGACCAAAATGGATGACCTCACACTTGTCTACATTAAACAAAATCTGCCACATTTTTTTTTGGAAATAATTTTTATTGAAAAATTTTGAAGTTATACAACAATAACGCACCATAGTAAAATACCAAAAATAACAATAATATTAGCAATCATAAACATTCGCCCCACCTCCATGAACAACACAGCATTTTAACAACAACTCAAATTAACACAATATAAAGTTACAGAATAGAAACTACAATAAAGGAACACACCCCCCCCCCCCCCCGGGGTTGCTGCTGCTATTGACCAAGATACCTATCTTTGAGCCAGGAAGTCCAGAAAAGGCTGCCATCGTTTATAGAACCCTTGTATTGATCCTCTCAGGGCAAATTTGACCCTTTCCAATTTTATAAATCCCGCCATGTCACTGATCCAGGTCTCCACACTTGGGGGGCCTCGCATCCTTCCACTGCAGCAGGATCCTTCGTCGGGCTACTAGGGACGCAAAGGCCAGGACACCGGCCTCTTTCGCCTCCTGCACTCCCGGCTCTACCGCAACTCCAAAAATCGTGAGTCCCCACCCTGGTTTGACCCTGGATCCAACCACCCTCGACACCGTCCCCGCCACTCCCTTCCAGAATTCTTCCAGTGCTGGGCATGCCCAGAACATATGGGCGTAGTTCGCTGGACTCCCCGAACATCTGGTGCACCTGTCCTCACCCCCGAAGAACCTACTCATCCTAGTCCCTGACATGTGGGCCCGGTGCAGCACCTTAAATTGGATGAGACTAAGCCCGCACATGAAGGAGGAAGAGTTGACTCTCTCCAAGGCATCTGCCCAAGTCCCGTCCTCTATCTGCTCCCCAAGTTCCTCCTCCCATTTAGCCTTCAGCTCCTCCACTGACGACTCTTCCACCTCCTGCATTACCTTATAGATGTCAGACACTTTCCCCTCTCCGACCCACACTCCCGAAAGCACTCTGTCCATCGCCCCCCGCGAGGGCAGCAGAGGGAATCCCTCTACCTGTCGCCTAGCAAACGCCTTTACCTGCAAGTATCTGAACATGTTCCCTTGGGGAAGGCCACATTTTTCTTCCAGTTCCCCCAGGCCCGCAAACCTCCCGCCAATAAACAGGTCCCTCAATTTACTGATGCCCACCCTTTGCCACCCCCTAAATCCCCCATCCCTGTTCCCCGGGATGAACTGATGATTGCCACCCAGTGGAGCCTCCATCGAGCCCCCTGTTTCCCCCCAATGCCGTCTCCACTGTCCCCAGATTCTTAAGGGGCGCCGCCACCACCGGGCTCGTGGTAAACCTCTTAGGGGAGAGCGGCAACGGCGCCGTTAACATGGCACCCAGGCTCGTGCCTCTACATGACGCCATCTCCATTCTTTTCCACGCCGCCCCTCCCCCCTCCATCACCCATTTACGCACCATTGACACATTGGCCGCCCAATAGTACCCCAGAAGGTTGGGCAGCGCCAGTGCAGCCCGCCTCTATCCCTCCCTCGCTCCAGGAACACCCTCTTCACTCTCGGAGTCCCATGTGCCCACACTAAGCTCAAAATACTGCTAGTCACTCTCCTAAAGAAGGCCCTGGGGATAAAGATGGGCAGGCACTGAAAGAGGAACAAGAACCTCGGAAGCACCGTCATTTTGACGGACTGTACCCTCCCCGCCAACGACAATGGCAGCATGTCCCACCTCTTGAACCCCTCCTCCATCTGATCTACAAATCTGGTGAAATTATGTTTGTGAAGAGTCCCCCAGTCCCTGGCCACCTGCACCCCCAGGTACCTAAAGCTCTCCCCTGCCCACCTAAGCGGGAGCCTACCAATTCCTTCCTCCTGGTCTCCCGGGTGCACCACAAACACCTCACTCTTGCCTAAATTTAATTTATAACCTGAAAAGGTCCCAAACTCAGCTAGCAGCTCCATCACCCCCGGCATCCCTCCCACCGGGTCCACCACATACAGTAACAGGTCATCGGCATACAACGACACCCTATGTTCCTCCCCACCTTGCACCAAGCCTCTCCACCTCTCTGAATCCCTCAACGCCATCGCCAGCGGCTCGATTGCCAGTGCAAACAACAAGGGGGACAGGGGGCAACCCTGCCTGGTCCCTCGGTAAAGCCGGAAGTACTCCGACCTCCTCCCATTCGTGGCCACGCACGCCATCGGGGCCTCATATAGCAGCCTTACCCATCTAATGAACCCGTCACCAAATCCAAACCTCCCCAACACCTCCCATAGGTACCCCCACTCCACTCTATCGAAGTCCTTCTCCGCATCCAGCGCCACCACTATCTCTGCCTCCCCCTCAATCGCCGGCATCATGATGACATTCAACAATCTCCGCACATTCGTGCTCAGCTGCCTTCCCTTCACAAAACCTGTCTGGTCCTTGTGCACAACCCCTGGCACACAGTCCTCTATCCTGGTGGCCAGGATTTTTGCCAGCACCTTAGCATCCACGTTGAGGAGAGATATGGGCCTGTATGAACCACACTGCTGGGGGTCCTTGTCCCTCTTTAAAATTAACGAGATCAGCGCCCGCGACATCGTCGGGGGCAAAGTCCCCCCTTCTCACGCTTCATTGAGTGTCCGCACCAGCAAGGGGCCCACTAGGTCCACAAACTTTTTATAAAATTCCACCGGGAATCCATCCGGCCCCGGTGCCTTCCCTGACTGCATCTGCCCGATCCCCTTAACTAGCTCCTCCAGCTCAATCGGCGCACCCAACCCCTCCACCTTCTCCTCCTGCAACTTCGGGAAGAAAGCCCGTCGAGGAACCTCTCCATTCCCCTCCTCTCCCCCGTTGGCTCCGACCGGTACAGTTCCCCGTAAAAGTCCTTGAAGACCTCATTCACCTCTACCCCCTTCCGCACCACATTCCCACTCTTGTCTCTCACTCCAGCAATTTCCTTAGCCACATCCCGCTTGCGGAGCTGATGAGCCAGCATCCTACTCGCCTTTTCACCATGTTCGTACACTGCCCCTTGTGCCTTCCTCCACTGTGCCTCCGCCTTTCTAGTGGTCAGCAAATCAAATTTAGCCTGCAGGCTGCACCTCTCCCCCAACAGTCCCTCCTCTGGTGCCTCTGCATACCTCCTGTCTACCTCCAGCATCTTTCCCACCAGTCTATCCCTCTCACTCCTCTCCCTGTGTGCTCGGATGGATATCAGCTCCTCACAAATCACTGCCTTCAGGGCTTCCCAGACCATCCCCACCTGAACCTCCCCCGTATCATTCACCTCGAGGTACCCCTCAATACTTGCCCGGACCCTCCTACACACCTCCTCCTCCGCCAACAACCCCACATCCAACCACCACAACGGGCGCTGGTCCCGCAGCTCCCCCATCTCCAACTCCATCCAATGCGGAGCGTGGTCGGAGATTGCAATGGCCGAATATTCGGCCTCCTCCACTCTAGGAATCAGTCCCCTACTCACCATGAAGAAGTCTATCCGAGAGTAGACCCTATGTATGTGGGAGAAGAAAGAGCACTCGCGTGCACTCGGCCTCACAAACCTCCATGGATCCACCCCACCCATCTGGTCCATAAACCGTCTTAGTACCTTGGCCACCGCCGGCCTCCTACCCGTCCTAGAGCTGGACCGATCCAGTGAAGGATCCAACACCGTATTGAATTCCCCCCCCATGATCAGATCCCCCGCCTCCAGATCCGGGACTCGTCCCAATATACACCCCATAATGCCCGCATCGTCCCAATTTGGGGCATACACACTAGCAAGCACCACCTTCTCTCCTTGTAGCCTGCCCCTAACCATAACATACCTACCCCCCTTATCCGCCACCACCTCCGATGCCTCAAACACCACATTTTTCCCCGCCAGAAACGCCACTCCCTGGTTCTTCACATCCAACCCAGAGTGGAAAACCCACCCATCCCTTCCTCAGGCGGACCTGGTCCGCCACCTTCAGGTGGGTCTCCTGAAGCATTGCCACATCTGCCTTTAGCCCCTTCAGATGAGGAAGTACCCTCGACCGCTTCACCGGCCCATTCAATCCTCTCGCATTCCAGGTGACCAACCGGATCAGAGGGCGTCCCTCCCCCTCCCCCGTCGACTAGCCATAGCCCGTCGACTGCCCGCCCCAGGCCAGCACCCCCTGCCCGACCCAGTCCCCACAGCGACAACACCTCACCTCTGTCTCCCCAGCCCCCACCAGCTCCTTCCTGACCCTACCAGCAGCAACCGGTATTCCCCTTTCCCCCCCACCCTTCCCCCCCAGGCTAGGAACCCTCCCAGCCGCGAACCGTCCTCCATTGTACTTCCGTGGGTCAGCTAACTTCTGCTGACCCCGGAAACTCCCTGCCAATAACCCGACCCCTCCCAAAGTGGGATCATCCCCCAATCTATCCCTCCTCCGGGCACCGCTCCAGCACGGGGAAGAACCAGTTAAGGCCCCGCCTCCCCCCAATCATCGTCTCCGCCCCGCAGCGCGGGAAACCAGAGGAAAGCCCGCGCTTTCGCACTGCCCCACCACACCCTTCTGACGCAGCTCCCAAATACCAGCCCCACTCCATGCCCCCAACCCGACATAGAATACAACAAACCCCCCCAACCCTCCCCGCAAGATACAAAACTCAAACAATGCCCCACAGCAAAAAAAAACATAACAGAACAACACCCCCATAAATAACCATATCAAAATTGCAAAAGTACAAAAAAAAACAAGAAAAAAAGAAAGAACACAGCAACAGCAGAAACCAGCAATAAAGCATTACAACCGACCCCGCAACCCCCAACCCCTAGTTCAAGTCCAGTTTCTCCGTCCGCACGAAGACCCACGCCTCCTCCGGGGAATCGAAATGATAATGCCGGTCCGAATAAGTTACCCACAGGCGCGCGGGCTGCAACATTCCGAACTTTATCTTTTTCCTGTAAAGCACCTCTTACGTCCGATTAAATCCAGACCGCTGCTTAGCCACCTCCGCACTCCAATCCTGGTAGATCCGTACTACCCCATTCTCCCAATTGCTGCTCTTAACCTTCTTGGCCCAGCGCAGCACGCAGTCCCGATCATTGAACCGGTGGAACCTCACCAGCACCGCACGCGGGGGTTCATTCTCCTTAGGCCTCCTGGCCAGTACTCTGTGTGCTCCCTCCAGCTCCAAGGGCAGATGGAAAGACCCGGCCCCCACTAGCGAGTTCATCATTGTAGCCACGTAGGTTGTCAGGTCCGACCCCTCCAGCCCCTCCACAAGGCCCAAGATCCGCAGGTTTTTCCGCCTCATGCGGTGATCAAGCTCCTCGAAGCGTTCCCACTTCTTGTGGAGTGCCTCGTGCCCCTCCACCTTACTCACGAGGGCCACGGCCTCCTCCTCTAGTTCAGTGGCCTGCGTCTGCAACTCCTTGATGGCAGCACCCTGGATCGTCTGAATCTCCGACAGCCTTCTGTTCGTTTCCTGCAGAGAGCTCAGTACCTCAGCCTTGAAGTCTGTAATGCAGCGCAGGAGAGCAGCTTGTTGCTCCTGGGCCCACTGCTTCCACTCCTCTGGAGCTCCGCCGGCCGCCATCTTGGATTCCTTCCCCCGTTTTTTCTGGGGAGCTGCTGCCATTTTTTTCCCCCTTTCCACTCCGAGTTCAAGTCATGGACTGCGGGGAAAGTCGATCAGCACACCTTCTCCCACCGGGAGACGTCGAAAAATGTCCGTTTTGGGCTCTAAAAAGAGCCGAAAAGTCAGTTTAAAACAGGAGCTCCCAAATGTGTGGCTTCCTACGTCATCGCCGCCACCGGAAGTCCCAAAATCTACTCACCTGACCTATCTACATCCATTTGTAAGGTTCTTATTTCCTCACTGCAACCTACTCTCCCACCTATTTTAGTGTCATCTGCAAAGTTGGCTATAAAACTTTCTATTCCTGTATCCAAGTTGTTTATATAGATTGTAAATAGTTAGGGCCCCAAGGACTGAACTCTGTGGCACCCCACTAGTTATCTCTCGTCAATCAGAAAAAACAAATTATCCCTGACCATGTGTCTTCTGTCCGTCAGCTAGTCTTCTATCCAAGTAAGTAAATTACCCCGAACCCCATATGATCGAATCTTGTATATTAACCTTTTGTGTGGCCCCTTATCAAACGCCTTCCGGAAGTCCAGATATACTACATCTACCGGATCTCCATTATCTACTTGGCACTTTGAAGAACTTGAGCAAATTAGTCAATCATGATTTACCCTTCATAAATCCATGCTGCCTTGATAGATTGCATTTCGGGTTTCCAAATACGCTGTTTTTACTTCCTTAATAAATGTATTCTAACAATTAGGGGCAGCACGGTAGCATGGTGGTTAGCATCAATGCTTCATAGCTCCAGGGTCCGAGGTTCGATTCCCGGCTGGGTCACTGTCTGTGCGGAGTCTGCACGTCCTCCCCGTGTGTGCGTGGGTTTCCTCCGGGTGCTCCGGTTTCCTCCCACAGTCCAAAGATGTGCGGGTTAGGTGGATTGGCCAGGCTAAATTGCCCTTAGTGTCCTAAAAAATAATGTTAATGGGGGTTGTTGGGTTACTGGTATAGGGTGGATACGTGGGCTTGAGTAGGGTGATCATTGCTCGGCACAACATTGAGGGCCGAAGGACCTGTTCTGTGCTGTACTGTTCTAAAAAAAAAAATTTCCCAACGATTTATATTGAGCTAACTGACCTGTAATTCTCTACATCCTGCCTCCCTCCCATTTTGAATAAGGATTTTTTCAATCCACTGGAACCTGTCCCATGTCCATGGAATTTGGGAATATTATAACGAATGGATCCACTGTCTCCGTTGCCACTTCATTTAATATCCTAGGATCTGGCCATCAGGCCCGGGGGACTTGTCTGCCTTCAATTCCAATAGTTTGTTGAGTACTGTTTCCCAATTGATGTTGATTGTTCTAAGTTCCATTCTTTCTACTATCTCTTGATTAGTACCATCCCTATAGGAACGGGTAGTGTCCTCCACCGTGAAAACAGAGACAAAATATTGACTTTGCATCTCCGCAATTTCTGTGTTCCCCACTATTAACTATCTGGTTTAATCTTCTAAAGGACCAACTTGATGAACTATCTTCCCTTTTTACGTACTTATAGAGCTTTTATTATTCTTTTATATATTTTGCACTAACTTTCTTTCAGAATTTATCTTAGCTCTTTTTATTACTATTTTTGTAACCCTTTGTTTGTTTGAAAGTTTTCCAATCTACCAGACTGCCACTGGCCTTTGCAACATTGTATACCTTTGTTTTTTGTCTTTATATTATATTGTCCTTAACCGTGGATGTTTTTTTACCCTTCTAACCGTCTTTCTTCCTCTCTGGAATATATTTTAGTTGAGGAATTGAGCATCTCTTTGAACAACTGCCACTGCTCATCAGCTGTGCTACCTTGCAGCCTTCCTGCTCACTCTACCTATGCCAAACCTGTCCTCATGCCTATGTAATTACCTTTGTTTAATTCCAGAATGCTGGAGTGGGACTCTGCTTTCTCACCCCCTAACTGAATTTTGTATTCGAGGGGACCCTTAACTATGGAGGTCATCAATTAATCCCTCCTCATTTCACAATACCAAATCCAGAGTACCCTGCCCCCTGATTGGCTCCACAACATATTGTTCCAAGAAACAATATCTAATGCATTCAATGAACTCTCCCTCGAGGCTACTCTTGCCAATTTGATTAATCTAGTCCTTTGCCAATTTGATTAATCTAGTCTATGTTCACATTAAAATCACCAATGATTATTGTCGTACCTTTCTTACAAGTCCCCAGTATTTCTCGGTTCATACTGTGCCCCACTACGGAACTACTGTTTGGGGACCTATAGATTACTCCTACCAGGGACGTCTTCTCTTTGTTATTTCTTATTTCTACCCAGATTGAGTCCACATCTTGATCTCCAGTACTGATATCATTTCTCATTACAGCACTGATCCCTTTTTTCACCAGCAAAGCCACACCACCTACTTTTCCTTTCAGTCTGTCCTTTCAAAATACAAAGTATCCTTGGATATTCAATTCCCAGACTTGGTCTCCTTGTAACTATGTCTTAGTAATCGGTACTAAATCATAACCTTTTGTCTCTATGTGTGTTGTTAAGTCATTAATTTTGTTCTGAATGCCATTGTTCTGAATGCCTCATACGAGGCTTCCAAATTTGTGCTGTTGTCAAATTTCCCTACTCTTTTACAATTCCTTGTGCCAAATGACATTCACCCGTTCTGTCTCTCATCTTTATTTTCTAGTAACCATCTGCCACTTAATTAACTGCACTCCTACCACACCCTTCAATTTTAGTTTTCTAATTTTCCCTGCAACTGATCCCCCCCCCCCCCCCCCCCCCCTCCCAAATTCAGTTTAACGCCTTGTTATGCCATTCAGCAGGATCCTGGTCCCAGCATGATTCGGATGAAGTCCGTCCCACCGGAAAAGGTCTCTCCTTCCCATGTACTGGTGTCAATGTCTGATGAATTCAAAACATTTCTCCCACTCCAATCTTTAAGCCATACATTTAACTCCCTCATGTTATTGATACAGTGCCAATTAGCCCGTGGCTCAGGTAGTGGTCCAGAGATTATTACCTTTTTGGTTCTGCTTTTGAATTTAGCCCCTAGCTGCTATTATTCCCTTCGCAGAAGCTCTGTTCTTGTTCCACCTATGTCGTTGGTACCTACTTGAACCATCATAACTGGATCTTTACCTTCCCGCTCCAGATTCCTCTTCAGCCCAGATGAGATATCCCGAACCCAAGGACCAGGTAGGCAACACAACCTTCAGGACACTCGATCCTGGTCACAGAGAACAGTGTATATGCCCCTAACTACATTTTCCTTATTATGACTACATCTCTCTTCTATCCCCCACTTGAATGGTTCCCTATACCATGGTGCTGTGGTCAGTTTGCTCATCCTCCCCACAGTCCCCGTTCCCGTCCACACAGGGAGCAAGAATTCCCAACCTGTTGGACGAGGACAAGGGCTGAGGCTCCTGTAACCCTACCTCCTGCATCCCTCTACCTACCTCACTCACAGCCGCACCCTCCTGTCCCTGATCACTGGAAGAATTCAAGATAGTTAGTCTAAGGGGTGTGACTACCTCCTGAAACATGGCATGCAGGTAAATTTCCCCTCCCTGATGTGTCATAGCATTCAAAGCTCAGACCCCAGCTCATCAACTCTGAGCCAGGGTTCCTCAAGCAACCAACACTTGATACAGATGTGTTCACTCAGAACCACAATGGGGTTCACCAGCTCCCAGATCAGGCAGGTACAACAAATCGCCTGGCCCTGCATCATATTTTATTTTATTTAATTTGTATTTTTCATTCAAATTTCCAGCTGGCTTTTAATCTGCCTAATTTGTAAAACATTTCTCGTTACCTTTTATTTGAAAGCAAATAATAGGTCATGTAAATTAGCAATTTCTTTCCAGCCAATTAATTTAATGTTTTCCTAAGACTCTTTAGTTTTTCTGTCCCTACCGTTCACTCCGGTCTCTTTAATAAAGTTCCACCTCTTTAATGAAATTTTGTCTATCTTTAGGGCTCTTTACTGAAATCTTTCCTCTCTCTCCACGCTCTTCAATGAAGTCTCGCCTTTCTCTCCGCGCTCTTTAATGAAGTCCCATCTCTCCCTCTGCCACTTCAATGAAGTTCTGCCTCTTTTCCTCTTAATGAAGTCCCGCTTCTCTCTCCACACTCTTTAATAAGTCTTTCCTCTCTCCCCGCCTCTTTAATGAAGACCCAACTCTCTCCGCCTCTTTAATTAAGTCTCACCTCTCTCTCCATGCTCTTTAATGAAGTCCCACCTCTCTCTCCATGCTCTTTAATGAAGTCTTGCCTCTCTTTCCACGCTCTTCAATGAAGTCTCGCCTCTCTCTCCGTGCTCTTTAAAAACAAAGCAGTGACCATACAAAAACAGGGGAAGCAGGAAGAGTATCTATCAATTGTCCGAGCTAACTGTAATCATTGTGGCAGGAAAAAAAGGCTCAAACATTGCTCCACCAAAATGGCCAAATGCCATTTTTGAAGAAGGGTTATCTTTCAGGCTGCATGTTGCAGCAAGAAGCTCGTACAGAGCAAGCAAAAAGAGAAATCCTCGAAAGACTGCAATATCCATGACATAGAAGGTATCCATGATTTGATGCACTTTCCTTGGAGAGATCAAGGAACCAAGTAGAAGCCACAGGTGTGCTGATGCCCTAATAGAGGGAAACAAGACACTCTTTAAGTAAGACAAAGTGGAGGCAGTGGCATAGTGGTATGATCACTGGACTAGTAAACCAGAAACTCAGAGTAATGCTCGGGGACCCAGGTTCAAAACCCGTCACTGCAGATGGTGAAATTTGAATTCAATAAAAACCTGGAATTAAAAGTCCAATGATGACCTGGAATTAAAAGTCTAATGATGACCATGGAACCATTGTCGATTGTCGTAAAAATCCATCTGTTTTTAGTGTTGGAAATCTGCCATCCTTACCTGGTCTGGCCTACATGTGACTCCAGATCCACAGCAATGTGGTTTACTCAATTGCCCCCTCAAGGGCAATTAGAGATGGGCAAAAAATGCTGGCACAGCCTGCGATGCCCACATCATAAAATACCAAAAAAGTTATTTCTGAACGATGGTCAGCAAAAAATACCTTTCAGCCACCATGCAAAAAACTAAAGAGATATAGGACAAGGTCATAGGACAATTGAATGCAACCCTTCATTATAGAGATTGAAAAATCACTGAAATCTTTATTCACTCTTAAGCAGGAAAGCCTGTACCAACCTACATCTGATTTGCAGGGTAGAGGAACTGGAAAGCTAAGAAGATCAGGCTAAAAACTTCAGGGCTGAATTTCCATAGCTGTTAACAGGATTTGGAAGACTGAAGATAATAACGATGATGTGGAGATGCCGGCGTTGGACTGGGGTGAGCACAGTAAGAAGTCTTACAACACCAGGTTAAAGTCCAACAGGTTTGTTTCAAACACGAGCTTTCGGAGCACGGCTCCTTCTTCACCTGAAGAAGGAGCCGTGCTCCGAAAGCTCGTGTTTGAAACAAACCTGTTGGACTTTAACCTGGTGTTGTAAGACTTCTTACGAAGATAATAACCACATCACTATGTCCTGAAACAAAATAAAAGTGTGTCTGAAAAATTCCTTATGCATCCACTCTTGCCAGAGGTAAAAGGAGGAAACGGATTCTATTTTGAAGCAAGAGATTATTGCATTTGTGACAGAACCAACACGCTGGTGTTTGGGGATGATCCCAGTGTCAAAACACAACGAATCGTTCAGAATTTGCATAGATCTTACTCAGCTGAACAAAGCAGTTGAATGTAAATATTATCCTATGTCATCTGTGAACTTAGTAAAATGGGTGAGAGTTCAATGTTCACGATAAGAGATGCAAATAGTAGCTTTTGGCAACTATCCCTCGATGAAGAGTTTAATTTGTGTAGAACCTTCAATGCACCATTTGAGAGGCTTTGTATAATAATAATCTTTATTAGTGTCACAAGTAAGCTTACGTTAACACTGCAATGAAGTTACTGTGAAAATCCCCTAGTTGCCACACTCTGGCGCCTGTTCAAGTGCGCACAGGGAGAATTCAGAATGTCCAATTCACCTAACAACCAAATCTTTCGGGACTTGTGAGAGGAAATCAAAGCATCCGGAGGAAACGCACGCAGATACAGGGAGAACATGCGGACTCCGCACAGACAGTGACCCAAGCGGGAATCGAACCCAGGACCCTGGCACTGTGAGGCAACAGTGCTAACTACTGTGATACTGTGCCGTATTGTACCAACAGATGTCCCTTCGGCAACACCATAAATCTCCCAAAGAAAATGTCAAGAATCCAAATAGGACTAGGTGGAGTAGTCAGTTACGTGGATGATGTCCTGATCCATTCAGAAGGAATATGACAGTAGAGTGCGAGCTGTGATAAAACACCCACAGGAAATAGGGCATCCACCTAACAACAAAGGCAAATTCTCGCAGCCAACTGTCAAGTTCCTTGGGAATATTGTGGATGCATCGATGTCAGAGTTGATCCACAGAAGGCAAGAGCAATCAAGGAATTTCCAATTCCTCAGAATAGGACTGAGCTCCAGAAATTCATGGATATGGTAAACCAAGGTGGAAAGTTCCTGCTCAACATGGCTGTCGTCAATGATGCACCACATCAGCTGTTACGATGAGAAAATACTGGTGTTGGAAGAAAGCACAAAGGAGAACTTTTGAGAAAAATCAAACAGATGTTGGTATCACCTGATCCCTGACCCAGAACTACCACTATCATTGCTGCAGATTCACCTGCTACAGGACTGGGAGTTGTACTCTTTCAGATGCTGACAGATGAAAAGCTTTGACCACTATATTACCAACCATTTCCTGAGAGGCGAAACAGAGATATGCAATAATAGAGGCGATTTGGCGATTATCTTCTTGGTCTCCACTTCAAGATAGATGCAGATTACAAACCAAAATTACTATCTTAAATTCTAAGAGGTTAGCAAAAATGCAAACACAACAATTCAGAGAAGAGGACCATTGATATCACCTTCGAACATATGAATTAGGACGAGTAGGCCCCTTGAATATGCTCCATCATTCTATAAGACCACGGCTGATCTGTTCCCACCTACCCCACCCCCTTGTTTATCAAGAATCTATCTACTGCTGCTTTAGAAATATTCAAAAAAACTCTTCCTGCACCACATTGAGGGAGTGTTCGAAAGGCTCGCAACCCTCAAGAGAAAAAAAATATTCCTCATCTCAGTCTTAAACGAGTGACCTCTTAATTTTAAAAAGTGACCCCTAGACAGGATCTTATACCTTTAGATCAAATCGCCTCTTATTCTTCCAAACTCCAGCAGATAGAAGCCTAGCCTGTCCAGACAACTTGTCCATTCCTGCTTTAGTCTAACAAACCTTCTCTGAACTGATTCTAATGCATACACCTTCACCAGGTATAGAAAGTCCATATGGTCACCCAACCAGGCTGAGGCACGAGGCAGAGCAGACCCCCCCCCCCCCCCCCCCCCCCCATATCCCAGCAGAATTTGCCTTTGAGTCAAAGGCGAGTGAATGTCCGCAGCCCTGGCAAGTTGGACACCCTGAACATGGCCACCAACAGACAAGGCGCCAGATCAATGTTAGAAACTGCTGACATGGTCTATGGAAGGAGAGCCAAAAACTCACTACCTTTGGACAAGACCAGAACATAAGGGTATGGTTGGTGGGCCCACGAGAACACCATTCCCACCTGTCTTCCACTCCACTCATCCTACTTTTGGTTAGGTGAGCTCTATGAACCACCTTGAATTGGATGAGGCTCGCAGAATGAGGTGAATTTATCCTACAAAGGGCCTCACTCCACACATCCTCATCAAAGATGGGTCCCAACTCCTCCCATTCCTCCTTCACCCAATCAAGCGACCAAGATTCCATTGAGATGGCCCACTCAGAGATGTTCGAAATCCTCCACCATCCCAGTTCTTGACAGCCATAAGATTTCCTCCAACACGGAAGGCTGTGGAGCCGAGGGAAATGCAGGACAAGCCCCACGGAGTAAGTCGCACAATTGTAAATATCGAAATAGGTGTGACCCTGATGTTGGAATTTCGTCGAGAACTCTTCCCAACCAGCATAATGGGCATCCTGTCTTGTACTCCTGCTCAGAGGAAAGTATCCCAATCTTGTCGCATTGGTATAAACGTTAGCCATTGGGTTTGTGTACAGCAGCTTCACCCATGAAAAAAATTTCTGCTAGAATCCAAACCTCAACGAGGTACTTTAATGAAGTATGACCACTCCACTCTATTGAATACTTTCTCAGCATCCATAGTTATAATCACCTCCGGCTCAAGGACAGAAGAAGGTTAGAGGACAACATTCAGGACCCATCGTATATTAGACCACAGCTGCTTCCCTTCACAAATCCTGTCTGGTCTTCCACCACTATATCTGGGACTCATGGTTCTCACCGCAAAGCCAGCACCTTAGTCAGTAACTGGCAGCGAAATGGGCCTGTAAGAACCACTCTCCATGAGGCTCTTATCTTTCTTTAAAATAAGGGCTGGTGAAAGTGGATCAGGCAGGTAACCTCGAGCTAGAGCATCATTGAACAAATCTACCATTACTGGTACTAGTTGGTCAGGGAATATTTGTTAATTTTCAACCGGATAATCATTAGGGTCCGCGACTTTATTCATCTGCATCAACCCAATCACCCTTAGCACTTCACCCGAGCCTTGCGGGGCCTCCAGCTCCTCTCTGCTCTCCTCTCCTATTCTCAGGAAGGACAACCTATCCAGAAACTCCATCATATCTGACCCCACCACTCCCAGTGGCTCTGACCTGTTCAGATGTCTGTAGAACGTCTCAAAAGCTGCATTCACTTCTCTGTGTTATCACTAAACTACCCTTAGAGTTCTTGATACTCATGAACCTTTGTCATTCTGTGATGTTCCTTGGAGCTGGAAATTCTTTTATGACTGTGGTTTTCAATGGATCAACCTTTATTCCTGATGCACTTACTAGATGACCAAGAAACTTGATGGCTGGCTATAAAAATTCTCACTTACTCGTGTCAATATTGCCTCTTGTAGTCTTCTCAGCACTGCGCTCACTCTTATATTATGCTCAGCTCGTGTGGACCCATGAATCAACAGGTAATCCATGTGGCAAACAATTCCACCTAAGCACAAGATTTGACATTATTGTTTGAAAGTTCGCTGGTGCCGACGTTATTCCAAAGGATCACTGTTTAAACCGAATCTTCCAAATGGTATTATGAAGTTTACAGAAGCTTGGACACCCCTTCCTAGTGGCTATTTGCCAGAATCCACCGTTAGTGTCTACGTTAGAGACTAATGCGCTTTTCCCCAACTTTGCAACACTCATCAACTGATACCATTGATGGATTTCTCTTTTCACAACTTTATTCAGTTGTGCAAGATCAACACGTATTTTTATGGAACCATTTGGCTTCACAATCAATGCCATCCCGAGCACCAATTCTTTGGCTCTTTTACGGGTGAAATGACTCCTTGTTTCATCATTGAGTCAATCTCTTTCTTTACTTTCGGTAGTAAGGTGCAACCTTACTGGGTGTATATGAACATACTCGTTTTGTTTCTGGGCTTAATGTTATAAAATGCTATTTTTAGCTTTCCCAATCCTGTAAACAACTTTGGAAATTCTGCTGTAATGCCTACTGAATGATCTTCACCATTCTTTATTTCTTCTACTCTGCAAATTAGAATCAATTCTATGCATGCCTTTCTGCTTAAAAGCGAACTTACATATCAAGCTTAATTCTGTTCTCACCTAACATTCTTACACAATCCTAGCTTTGGTTGCTAAACAGAAACCAGAAGTAGGTCCCTGGCCACTTTTTCCCCAAAGTTAACCTCATAGCAGAGAAGCAGGTATGGCACCTCCTTGCCTGGATCAGTTATACATAGTGTAAAATATTAAGCACTGAATCAGATTAAAATCCTGGGTACCTTTGCGAAACCGCAGCATTTTGTAATGTTTTGTTTTAAGCTGAATAGTTTTCATTTGCCATTTTACAAATTATTCTTCTCCACCTCAGATCAAAACAATACAATTGGTCAGTCCGTGATACATAAAAAACACGCAAAACACGCATACAAATTCCTACTAAAAATCAAGTTCACAGTGTGCAATACCAGAAAGAAGTTTGTAAATTAGAATATACATCTCCTACAATATGCCGCAATGCATGTTAAAACACATAAACTTGCATGGTCTTTAACAAAGAAACACTATCCATAGTGATTGGTAGGGTGATGGCTTACAAATGCAGATGTACTATTTTTCAAATATTTTTATAAAATTCAAATAATATTTTTTCCTCAAAACAGCATGCTCTATCCTGTGTCTACATAAACTTACCAGTTGTTTCTCAAAGTAAATTGACCAAACCACGGCATAATGCCCCACTGTCAGAATAATGAAAAGCAGCAGTGAAAGTTCCACATTACTCAGCTTTCTCACTCTCCGGTAGTAGAAAACAGGCTGTCGCCAATCAGGCAAGCCATTTTCCAAAACTTCATTGTATCTGCAAACAAGAAACAAAATGTACAATATAAATATCTGAAAGGTTGTTGTAGAGAATCATGGATTAAAAAATATTCTCCATTCAAGTTTTTTGCCCAATAAATTTAAAGTTACACTTGGTACACTACATCTGTGAATAGGGATTTTATGCATCAATTTTTTTAAAAATTAGAAACTGCTCTGCAAACTATGATCCAACAAATAGTTGCCCTGTGGAAGTAAAGTCTAGTTACACCATGCATCACTTTTGTACATGTTAATAGCTGCATTTAATGCAAGTTTTATCAATTGCCAAAAAGAAAATCATGCCGATTTCATGCAAAATACGCTCAACTCATTTAATCCACAAGTGAAAAAAGCCCCAAAACCCAAGCATTACGTTGAAAAGATAATCAAAATGGAGATGCCTCCGATTTATACTATTGCACAAACAAATAACAGTAAGTTTTCACTTGAGCATGTGAATGTCCTGCTCCACAGCCACTGAGTACTTGCCCTTCATGTTAAACTCCAGGTTCATGTGGATAACTATTCTTAAAATGAGTCTGCAACTCCTAGTCATGGCCAGGAACCTCCTAGTGGCTAGATGAAGAGCAGCATTACCTGTACTATCTTAGAGAAAATTACCTACCCTTCCTTTAGTCCTGGATGATTGGCCACCCTAAAGTGTGTTCTTTTCAAACAAACAGATTCCAAATATTCAAGGTAGATATATTCTGGCCAGGTTTCCCATGAAAACTCACTAAAGGGGAGTCTTTGATTACCTGCTATTTCATTACTGGCACAGATGCAACAATGCATTGCAATATAATTTATTACTCTCAGCTTTGTACCAGAGTTCAAGTCTGGCCTTGGGGGGGGCTGTCTTTGTGCAGTTTGCACTTTCTCCCCGTGTCTGCGTGAGTTTCCTCTGGGTGCTCTGATCTCCTACCACAGTCCAAAGACTTGCAAGTTCCGGGAATAGGGCGTGGCGTGGGCCAAGGTAGGGTGCTCTTCCACAGGGTTGGTGGAGACTTGGTGCCTCCTTCTGCACTGTATGGATTCTATGAAAATATGCTTTGGAAAAAAGAGAGACCTGGTTCGGTCTCGGTGTTAAATATTCCTGGATAAAAGTTGTTAGGAAAGATAGGAAATGAAGGAAAAGTAGGAAACGAAGGAAAGGTGGATGGGTTAATAATATGGTCCAGGGCTTCAAGAACCCCAAAGTATGTCATGGTGTTCACCTGACCCACAACTTTTAATAGATTGTGGTATGGGGAGCACACAACCCACTTTACAGGTGTGGTACAGCAGAAATGGAAAAGTATTTTTTTTAAAAGCAAAACAATGTTTATTCTATGAACTCAAGTTACCCTTTTTGAAACATAGTGAACATCTTAGCAACCATCAATTCAAATACAACCCCCAAAGAATACACTAAGTAATGCTCGCGCTGTCCTTTTAACATCCAGAAGACTTACAAAAGAAATAACTTTTAACAGAAGCACATCAAGTTAAAGTCACTACTGAAAACATGCATAATTCTGAATTCACCAAATGATCAAAAGACAGTCTTTTCATGGCAGAGAGATCAACAGTACAGCTGCTCTGTCTGGCTTCAGCTCCCACATTGAAAACAAAACTAAAACACACCCTGCAGCAAACAGTCTAAAACAAAAGTAAAAAGCCGACAGACAGCCCAGCTCCACCCACTCTCTGACATCACTGCAGTAGTAAAACACCCATTTCTTAAAGGTACTCTCACGACAGATAATCATATACATACCCATTTATAAACACCCGTTTCTTAAAATGTCGCGCATGACACCTCCCTCCAAGAAAAAAAACCCATCAACTTCAAGATGGTTTCATTTTTCACCTTTTCACCATCCTTTAAGAAATGCGCACAGTAAATATACTTTTTTGTTTCAAGAAACAACACATGCAAACAGATATAATAATATAGTCCTTTTTTTTTTCGTTTTTCTTCCTCCAACTGAAATCCTTCTCGATTGACAGTCTATTTGAACAAGAAAGTTTCTGCACGATCCATGCATTTCTCTACACCTTGACATTTCTCTTTAAAGACATATACTTTAGTTCGATCTGATCACAGAGTCCCTTGCAATTCCCCAATACAGGAGCATTGGTTATCACAGCCTTCAGGCAGTCAAATGCCTGTCGCAGGTCCACTGAAATTTGACGTTTCTTCAGAAAGTCCATCAGTGGAGCCACCACGTTACAAACAATTTGCACAAATGTTCGATCAAATCCACTCATGCCAAGAAATCACATTATTTCCCTTCGTCTTGAGGGTATTGAAAACTCCTGAATAACTGTTGGTTTCACATCCCGTGTGACCATTCGCCCCTGTCCAATTGTATGGCCAAGGAAAGTGACTTGGGGTTTTCCAAATTCACTTTTGGCTAGGTTTAGCACCAAACCCGCCCCCTGAAGTCGATCAAATAACTCCATCAGATGTTTTAATGTTCTGTCCATGTCTGGCTGAAAATTACCAGATCATTGATGTATACCGCACAATTGGGGAATTCCAAAACAACTTTGATAGTTCACCGTTGAAATGTGGCTTGGGCGTTTTTCATGCCAAATGGCATAACTTTGAATTGGTATATACCATCTGGAGGTCACAAAAGCTGAAATCTCCTTCGCCCTTTCAGACAAAGGTTACCTTCCAGTAAACTTTAAGTAAATCCAGTTTGGAAATAAAAGTTGATTGTCCCACTTACTCAATGTAATCCTCCAAACATTTTTGTAACTGCATTAACCTTTCTATAGTCCACACACAACCGTTGGGTACCGTCTGGTTTAGGTACCATCACTATCTGTGCGCTCCTTTAGCTGCAACCCACTTCAATTATGCCATTTTGAAGCATACTCTCAATCCCTTTGTTAACCTGTGCCAATTTTAAAGGGTTAAATCTATATGGATGTTGTTTGATTGGAACAGCATTTCCTACATCTACATCATATATAGCCATTTTAGTGCTTCCCAATTTATCTCTACAAACTTACCCACGTGATATCAATAACTCTTTCAGGTCAGTTCGTTTTTTCTCTGGAAGGTAACTCAACAATTTTTCCCAATTTTTAAGAACATCCTCGTTTTCCAATTTAATTTGAGGTATGTCAAATTCAGTCATCTGGATTTGGTTCGTAACTTTGAGTTAGAATCATTAAAACCTCCTTTGTCTCTCCTTCCCTTTCAAAGTACCGTTTAAGCATATTCGCATGGCACACTCGGTGAGTCTTCCTTCTATCGGGTGTTTTTACACCTCGCTTAATTTCCTTTCAATCTGATACGGTCCACAAAACCTTGCTTTTAAAGGCTCACCTACCACTGGTAACAATATTAAAACTTTATCTCCACTGGCAAAATTACGAACTTTGGATTTCTTGTCCGCGACCCATTTCATCACATTTTGTGCAACTTTTAAATGTTGTCTAGCCAATTCACCTGCTCTATTTTATCGTACCCTAAAATTTGACACATAATCCAATAATGTAATTTCCGATTTCTCACTCACCAATTTTTCCTTCATCAATTTAAGTGGTCCTCTTACCTCATGCCCAAAAATTAGTTCAAAAGGACTGAATTTGGTTGACTCATTAGGTGCACCTCGAATTACAAACAGTACGAATAGAATTCCCTTTATCCCAATCCTCTGGATAATCTTGACAATAAGCCCTCAACATAGTCTTTCATGTCTGATGCCACCTTTCTAACGCTCCCGCGATTCTGGATGGTACGCGGTTGTTTTAAATAGTTTTATTCCTAAGCTATCCATAACTTCTTCAAATAACCTAGAGGTAAAATTCGATCCTTGATCTGATTATATTTTTGTGGGTAGTCCATATCCAGTAAAGAATTTAACTAAGTCCTCCACAATCTTTTTAGCTGTAATATTACGTACTGGAATGTCCTCTGGAAACCTAATAGAAACATCCATTATAGTCAGAAGATATTGAGTCCCACTTTTCGTTTTCGGAAGCGGTCCTACGCAATCAATTAGGACCCTTGCAAAAGGTTCCTCAAATGCTGGACTGGGTATTAAGGGCGCTGGTTTTATCACTGCTTGAGGTTTCCCCATCACTTGACATGTGTGACATGATTGACAAAATTTAACTACATCTTTATCTAGTCCAGGCCAATAAAAATGTTTCTGGATTTTAGTTCGAATTTTCCTTATTCCCAAATGACATCCCACTGGTACCTCGCGTGCAAATCGCAACACCTCCTTTCTCTACCCTACCAGCAATACTACGTGATGAACTTCTGCCCACTTTTCATCCGCCTGCATATATAAGGTCTCCATTTTCTCATCAGGACATCACTTTTACGGTGGTATACATGCAGATTCCTCTTCCGTGTATGCTTTCTGATACATCTGTTTTATTTCTACATCTTTTTGTTGTAACTCTGCCAATTTTCCTGAACTAAAAATATCCACCTCATCCTCCACCTGTTCTTGTACTTTTTCAACCATCTGATCAAAAACCATTTCTAATAATTGCATTTCAACTTCATCTTCACTCTTTGATTTCTCCTCTTGTTTTAACCTGTGACTTTGCGACTTTGTCACTACACAATCCGAAAATCCAAGGATATTTGTCCTTTAACGCTTCAATCGTCTGATTTTCCACTGGCCTATCAACCACAGTAGACATCACTCCCGCCTGCAATCCAGCTACATCATTACCCAAGATAAACTGTATTCCTGGGGCTGGTTTAGCACACTGGGCTAAATCGCTGGCTTTTAAAGCAGCCCAAGGCAGGCCAGCAGCATGGTTCCATTCCCATACCAGCCTCCCCGAACAGGCGCCGGAATGTGATGACTAGGGGCTTTTCACAGTATCTTCATTGAAGCCTACTCGTAACAATAAGCAATTTTTATTTTCATTTTTTCATTTTCATTTCATTTTTTTCATTCCTCGACAAGATAGTTTCTCTATTACTCCTACTACCACTTCACCACTCTTCATTGGACTTTCCAACCTTACATAATGGAACACTACTCCTCTCACCCTGAATTCCACATATTACCTTTTCTGGCAACATTCTTCCCAAACTACATAACTCCTCATCTCTCACCATTAAAGATTGACTAGCTCCTGTACCTCTTAAAATTGTGACTTCTTTATCTGCTCCTCCTGATACACATGAGTAAACTTTACCCACACAAGTAAATTCTTTAAAGAGACCTGTCACCTTCTTATCAATCACCTCTTGATTAGGCTGTACAATCTTTTGCACCTCCTTCGCTTCACTTGGGCTTTCCTTTACCACTTTAACAAACCCTACTGTCTTATCCTGTTTTACCACATCAGCCTCCCCAGTGCTTTTTTTCAACCACCAACACTGACTTTACATGGCCTAGTTTATTACAGTGAAAACATTTGAAACTTTTCAGGTCTCTTCCACCCTCCTGGATTTCTTTTTTAATCCGAGGTACACTCTCCTTATTATCTCCCATCTGATCACCTTTACCACTTGAGTATTTCTCACGTCCCCAGTTTCTATCCCTCACAGGCCGAAACTGATGTTGGAAACCAAGCTTTGATTTATGAACTAATTCATAATCATCTGCCATTTCTGCTGCCAATTTCACAGTTTTAACCCTCTACTCTTCCACATGAATTCTCAATGCATCAGGAATTGAATTTTTAAACTCTTCCAAAAGTATAATTTTTCTGAGAGCTTCACGTTTGGTCTATTTTCAAAGCCCTTATCCACCTATCAAAATTACTCTGTTTGATCCTTTCAAACTACATGTATGTTTGACCAAATTCTTTGTAGGCTTAAGGCACTAGTTCATATGCACTTAAGATGGATTTTTCACCTCCTCATACATCCCAGATACCTCCTCCAGTAGTGATACAAACACTTCACTGGCCCTACCTATCAGCTTTGTTTGAATCAGTAATACCCACATGTCCTGTGTCCATTTCATTTGTTTAGCCACCTTCTCAAATGAAATGAAAAAGGCTTCCACCTCCTTCTCATCAAACCTTGGCAATGCTTGGACGTATTTAAATAGATTCCCACTGTTGCTCGTTGTGTTCTCTCTTTAATTGGCTCTGTTTATGGCGGTTAATATAATCGCCTTCCTTAATTCTAATTACGTTTGCTCAAGAGTCGCCAGGTATCTTTCGATACCGCCACAAGGTTCAAAATCAAATACTGATCAAAGACTCGATACACCAGTTAGTAAGTTCGAAATCAATGCTCATTTATTTACACACACAGTCAAATATACTCATGCACAAAACTCTACCAACTAAACTATCACTACTACTAAAGCCTATACTTAGCTTCAGGTGCCCACTCAGTCAGAGGAACAATGGCCGTTGTCCGGTTCTGAGGCTGCTGGGGCTGAGCGGGTACGGAATAGTAGCGAGGAGCGTCTGTCTCGTAGCGTGCGTTGACTTTAGACTTAGTTGTTCTGGTGCAGCTGCTAGGCTAGCCTCTCCTCGCTGAGAGCCAAGACCAAGAGAGCGATTCTTATACCTGAAGAGGGCTTTGCGCGCTTTTGGGCGGGCCTTGAACTTGGTCCCAATTAATTGGACCGTATCTTGATCATCGGTATCGATTTCCTCCAATAAAGGGGTGGGTGCCCTGATTGCTGGGCGGGACCTAGGTGGCCGTTGGCCTGCTTTGTTCTAGTCTCCTCTGGCGCCGGGGTGTCTGCTTTAGTATCATTTACCTAAATGTTACTCTTTTGTCCCCGGAAATGGCTCATTAGTATGGTAATGGCTTTGCAGTATCGGTCTGGTCTGGGAGCTACAGCTCCAATCAACAGTCAAACCTTGCACCTGCTTGCTTTCTCAGCATTGTCCATTTTCCCTGCATTCTTTGCAAAGTGTCCATTTTGTAATCGGGACATGGCCAGCCTTCGACTTTGACGCTCTTTCTCACTATCAACACTATCCACCAACTGTACGTTTCCCTTTACGTCTGCCAATTCTAACTGACTATGTCACGTTTCATGGCCATTTTCTGAAGTTCAAACTCTCTCTCTTTATCTTTTTCCCTGATCTGTATCCCTCTTTCTCTTTCTTTTTGTTCTGCTAGGGCTATTCTTTCTGTTTTCCTTTCTTCTCTCTCCTTTTACCTCTCTCTCTTTCCTCTCTTGCTCTTTCTCTCTCTCTTCTTTTTCCTCTCTCTCTCTCTTTCGTATTCAAGTTCATGTCTTTTTCATGTTCCATTTGTTTAATTCGTAACTGAAGTTTTGCTATTTTCAATGAGTCAAACAGTATCTCAGGTAACTTTAAATGCTTAGCCACTACCATAATTACCTCATCTTTTCGCATTTTGTCAGGTAATGTTAACTGGAATGTTTTTGCCAAATCTAACAGTCTGTTTTGAATCTTTGTCCGTAAGGTACTGTGTATGACCGTCTCCACCCCCAAAAACTTCAGAGCCTCTGAAAGAGCCATTGTCCACAACACACTCCCCATTTAAACTAGAATACCACACCTGAAAAGTACCCACAATATGCTCACCGCTCACTGTCTTTAAGTTCACAAATCCAATTCAATAGATAGATTTTTACCCCCTCGAGTCCCCAATTTGTTATGGGCCAGGGTTTAGAGAACCCCAAAGTATATCATGGAGTTCACCTGACCCACAACTTTTAATAGATTGTGGTATGGGGAGCACACAGCCCACTCTACAGGTGTGGTTCAGCAGAAATGGAAAATAATTTTTTAAAGGAAAACAATGTTTATTCTATGAACTCAAGTTAAACTTTTTAAAACATACAGTGAATATCTTGGCAACCATTAATTCAAATACAACCCCCAAAGAATACAACACTAAGTAATTCTTACGCTGTCCTTTTAACATTCAGAAGACTTAAAAATCATAACCTTTAACAGAAACACATCAGGTTAAAGTCACTAATGAAAACATTTATAATTCTGAATTCACCAAATGATCAAGAGATAGTCTTTTCATGGCATAGAGAACAACAGTATACCTGCTTTGTCTGGTTTCAGCACCCACACTGAAAACGAAACTAAAACACACCCTGCAGCAAACAGCCTAAAACGAAAGTAAAAAGCTGACAGACAGCCCAGCTCCACCCGCTCTCTGACATCACTGCAGTAGTAAACACCCATTTCTTAAAGGTACTCTCACTACAGATACTTATGTACACACCCATTTATAAACATCCATTTCTTAAAGGTACTCTCACATGACAGTTGAATATTGAATAGGTCATTATCAGGCAGCAAAGCTCTAACTAATGGAATACTTAAGGATCAGCTTTGGGCTAACTATTTACAATATATAGCAATGACTTGAACGAGGGGACTAAGTGTATGGTATCTAAATTTGCTAATGGCACTAAGATAGCTGGGGTAGTAAGTTTTCAAGAAGAGGAAAAGAGTCCACAAAGGGATATAAATAAGTTTAAGTGAGGTGGGGGAAAAATTAGGCAGAATGTGTATAATGAGAGAAAATGTAACCTTTTCCCCTTTGGCAGGAAGCATTTAAATGATGAGAAACTGCAGAACTCTTATGGTGCAGAGGAATCCTGGTGTCCGGTACATGAATCATAAAAGTTAAAATGCAGGTACAAAAGTGAATAAGGCGGCAAATGGAGGGACGTCCGGTGGAGACCATGAGCTGAGCGGTCCAACAAAAGGTGGCTCTCAACTGGAAACTTCTCGTGGGGCATTTTGAACTCACCGAAATGGCACCATTCATACAGAAAATTGAACCAACCAAACCCCCATCTCTAACCCACCCAATTTAAGATGCCGGCAAACCAGGCAAGGAAGACACCAACTCCAGAACAGAGGGACACGCATGGCAACACAAACCTAAACATGGCCAACCCAGCAGAATCGCCAACGTTGAGTCAGTTGTCGATGGAGAAACTGATGGAGTCCACCTCCACAGAGCTTCAGAAACACGGCGAGGTGGTAAAATAGCACCTCATGTCTGTGATGAAGTCGGCAATTGAAACGTCACTGGCCCCCATACGGAGAATGTTGGACAGGCCGTATTTGGGGATATGTGCCCTCCATTCCATCTAGAAAGAGCGAGTGACGAGTGAGCGAGTGACGAGTGAATCCCCAGTCAGGATAGTCACCTGGAACGTGAGAGGACTCAATGGATCAGTAAAAAAATCCTGAGTCTTCTCTCATCTAAAAAGCCAGAGGGTCGACGTAGTCTTTCTCCAGGAGTCTCATCCAAGAGTGAAGGATCAATTTAGGATAAGGAAAAACTGGGATTGACAGGCACACCAGGCGTGCTTCGACAGGAGGGAGAGCGGGTAGCCATACTATTGAAACTGGATTAGTTCATCAAAAAGACAATGGCAGAGATCCCCAGCTTCGACTCCCACCAACCAATCATGAAGGGGGTGGACAGACGACAACTGCGTATTGGACCTAAAGGCAGATAGGTCCAGCCCTGAACCAATGGCCAAGTCAGGAATGGAGAGGTAATTAACCACCTTCATGCACCATGTCGGTGCTTCCAGGGATAGTAGTGGAGTGCAATACTCCACAATAGTAATCTCAGACCACGCACCACACTACTTGGATGTGAGGTTGGAGATGGCCAGGCCGAGCCCAGCGTCCCCTATGGAAGCTGGGCACAGCCGTCCTCACCAAAAAGGCACCCATATCACTACAAAGAGAAAACTAAATGTTTGCACTACACCAGGGGCACGGGTGCTCATAAGCAGAACGACAGCAACACGGCCCTACATAGAGCAAAATCTCCATGCTAAGTTTTATTTCATTTTTTGCTTCTTCCTGTGGTGCTGTATTTAGTGTTCACCTGCCTCTCCAGTTTACAACAGGGTAATTCCTGACTATATTTTTACTACATTTTTTACAACTATGTAGATTGATCACATTTTCTGGCAGCATGGTGGCGCAGTGGTTAGCACTGCTGCCTCACTGCGCTGATCCTGGCACCGGGTCATTGTCCATCTGGAGTTTGCACATTTTCCCCGTGTTTGCGTGGGTCTCACCCCAACAACCCAAAGACTAAGCACGCTAAATTGCCCCTTAATTGGAACAAAAAAGAATTGGGTACACTAAATTTATTTTTTAAAAGATTACATTTTTGGTATGTTTATTACAAGTCTTACAATTGTATAGTTTTTTTGTTTGTTTGTCATAAATGAAAATCTTCAATAAAGACAGGAAGGCAAATGGAATGCTGGTGTTTATTGCAAGGGGAATGGATTATAAAGTAGGGAAGTTTTACTGGAGCTGTACAGGGCCTTGGTGAGACCACACCAGGAGTACAGTGTACATTTTTGTTCTCCTTATTTGAAAAAGGATATTATAATTGCATTAGAAGCAGTTCAGAGAATGTTCACTTGACTCATTCTTGATCATCTAACAAACAAATGTTGAATAGGTTGGGCCTACTCCCATTGAAGTTTAGAGGAATGAGAGGTGATCTTACTGAAACATACAAGATACTGAGGGGAAATGATAGAGTACCTAGGGTAGTACTCTGTGGTCTTGGGTTTGAATCCCATCACAACAGGTGGTGAAATGTGAATTAAAGTGAAAATTAAATGTCTAACTATGAAACCATCGTTAATTGTTGCAAACACCCAATTTGGTTCACTAAAGTCCTTTAGGGAAGGAAATCTGCCATCCTTACCTGGTCTGGCCTATATGTGACTCCAGACCCACAACAATGTTTTGACTCTTAAATGCCCTCTGAACAAAGGCAATTAGGGATGGCTAATAAATGGGCAGCATGGTACCATAGTGGTTAGCACTACTATCTCACGGCACCAAAGTCCCAGGTTTGACCATGGCCCTGGGTCACTATCTGGGTGGAGTTTGCACATTCTCCCATAGTCTGCGTGGGTCTCGCTCCACAACCCAAAGATGTGTAGGGTAGGTGGATTGGCTATGCTAAATTGGCCCTCAATTGGAAAAAAATAATTGGATACTCTAAATTTAAAAAAAAAGAGATGGCTAATATGAAATGAAAATCGCTTAGTCACGAGTAGGCTTCAAATGAAGTTACTGTGAAAAGCCCCTAGTCGCCACATTCCGGCGCCTGTTCGGGGAGGCTGGTACGGGAAACGAACCGTGCTGCTGGCCTGCTTGGTCTGCTTTCAAAGCCAGCAAATTAGCCCTGTGCTAAACAGCCCCTGTTTGGGGGCCTAATAAATGCAGGCCTAGCCAGTGACACCCACACCCATTAACGAATAAATAAAAAGACAACAGGAGGGGAGGGAGGGAGAATGTTTCCTCTTGTGGGGAAGAATAGAACTAAGAAAAAGTTTTAAACTACGAGGTTTCCCTTTATAACTGAGATACGGGAAAAAAATTCTCCAAGTGTCATTATGTGGAATTGTCTTCTCCAGAAGGCAGTGGGGGCTGTGTTATTGAATTGACTCAACGCAGAGTTGGTCAAGTTTTTGACTGACATGTGAGTCAATGATAATAATGATCTTTATTGTCACATGTAGGTTTACATTAATACTGCAATGAAGTTACTGTGAGAAGCCCTTAGTCGCCACATTCCTGCACCTGTTTGGTTACACAGAGGGAGAATTCAGAATGCCCAAATTACCTAACGGCACATCTTTCGGGACTTGTGGGAGGAAACCGGAGTGCCCGGAGGAAACCTACACAGACACAGGAAGAACATGCAGACTTCACAGACACAAGCTGAGAATCGAGCCCTGGACCCTGGTGCTGTGAAGCAACAGTGCTAACCACTATGCTACCGTGTTTTCTCCAATTTGCTCGGGGATATTAGTACAGGAGTTAAGATTTCTTGCTGCAATTGTACAGAGTCTTGGTCACACCACACTTGGACCACTGTGTAGAGTTTTGTTCTCCTTATCTAAGGAAGGATATACTTGCTGTAGAAGGAGTGCAATGGAGATTCACCAGACTAATCCCATGGATAGTGAGGTTGCCTGATGAGAAGAGATTGAGGACAGGAAAGTGGCAGCAATCTCGAGTGGAGGTCAGAATCAGATCATTCTTGATCTTATTGAATGGCGGAGCCGGCTCGAGGGTCCGAGTGGTCTACTCCTCCTCATAATTTGTATGGTCGTATCAAGCGCCATTAGGAGAACATTCATAGGACTGTGATCATTGTATTGTAAAGTTTAGTTTGTCTCTGTAAAAGGACAAGGGGCAATCCAGAGTAAAAATAATTAACTGGGGGAAAGCCAAGCTCAGTGGGTTAAGAATAGATCTGGCCCAAATAAATTGCAACCATAGAACAAGGAGACCAAACGCAGATTGGGTAGCTGCTTTGCTGAACACCTTCACTCAGTCCACGAGCAGGACCCAGGTTGTTTGCCATTTAATTCACGACCCAAGTCTCATGCTCACATTTCAGGATAGGACATCATCTTCCAATTAGACATTTTAATATCCCCAGATGATTGTCACATGAGAGTTTCCAACTCCCAAAAACACGTTTCAAAATTTTCTTTCACAACTTTTCCCTTTGCAGGTTGCATTCCAAAATCCAGTCCCGGTTTTACAAATTACTCTTTTAACCCACACTTTCACTCCACTTTTAACAGTGAATCCAGTCCAGTCTCTGTAAAAGGACAAGGATTTTACATCATTCCCTTTTAGGTTTCAGTTGTCTTAACTGCTTTTACACAAACTCTGAGATCCACCACTGATTTCCATTGTTATTTCAACGCATGTTCCACAGGCTGTAGTAAAATCTAACAGACCTGAAAGTCACTTAGATATATTCCTGGCATCTCAGCCTTCTTCCCAGCTCAGTCTATCTTTACTGAACATTTCTCAGTTCGAATGCCCTTCACCTCAGACTTCTTGGGAACTTCTCTTCAATTCTCTAACTAGCCACGCTTCAGATCTCTGCACTTGTTTACTTAATCCATGGTTTGGCTTTTCTTCTAGCAAATCTGAAAGAGATGTTCCATTTCTAACCATCTAAGCCAGCTGCTTCTAGCAGAGCTGAGAGCTGCCTTCTCTCTCACTGCCCATCTCCAACTGCTATCAAATAAGCTGAACTAAAACTTAAAAGCTTCTCTACCTTACAAGGCCCTAGTGCTAAGCAACCATCACATCCGTCACTGTGGCCCTCTCCAAGCACAATAGGAACACAGTTGGACACGGGAGAATTTGCAAACTCCACACAGACTGTACCCGGGGCCGGGATTGAACCCAGGTCCTCGGTGCCATGAGACAGCAGTGTTAACCACTGCATCACCGTGCCGTCCGTGGGCCAGCACAGATATGACAAGCCAAATGGGCACCTTCTATGCGGCAACCATTCTATGATCCTATTTATTTAGTACCATAACAACGTACTATTTATTTCCTAAAAGAGGCAGAGTAAATACAATACCACTAGTCCTGAATTTCTAATATAATGGCAAAAATGTATCTTGCAACCTACAAAACAGTCAAATCTACTTATCTGTAGTCAATAATAGCTCATAAACTGGTTGGTATGGCTAACAAAACATCGTTGGTGTCACATTGGAATTGTTTTAATGAATCTTTGAAGTTTTGCAATGTTTTATTTTTCAAATTTTGAGTTAACAGATTTGAAACTCACTGTTATACCATAGTTTTAAAAAGTACACTGGTAGGGGTACGAAGCAAAAAATTTACCTCTGATGGGTTTTGCAGAATGGAATTTAAGAACATGATAGAAAATTACACAGTTGGATTATGCTGCAAAACCACATTTGTACTCAAAATATTTGTGTACCTATTTTTCAACTTAACCATTTCTGCGGCTGGCCATGAAAGCAAAATTCTAAAACTCAAGTACATTTAATGTTGCTTTTAATACCTCAATTCTGTTTTTTTTTTAAACTTTCCTATTTTCTGTTAAACACTACACTTTTCATTTACCGCCATTTTATTTACAAATTTTCCAGCCATAAAATTGAAATGTGAAGCTGTATCTCTTACTTGCATGAATAATTATGGCATCAAAGGTCACGTATAGAGAGAAAACATACAGTGGTTTTCAAGGACTGGCCAAACCAGACGGACACACAACCTGAATCATTATGCACCAGTGCTTAACTTCTGATGAAAAGTTCTTATGGTGAAAGCTTAGGTTTGATTTGCGTACTCAGTTTAAAATGATATTAGAATAACAACACAATCCAAAAAGTTAATGAAAAGTGTGTTATTTAAAAGCCTGAAAATATAATATAAAATATGTTGTAAAATAGAGGTTCATATGTTCATAACACAATGCTTTTTTAAAATTAAAAAAAATTGAAATAATGTTTGCAAATGTGCAAACAGAAAACCTGATGGACGGACTTGCTCACTTCTACAGGCACCATATAAATTCCTTTCTGTTTATAATGTATGGATCAGTTTGGGAAAATAATCTCTCACTGTCCAAATGCAGAGACCTACAATACAGATAAGCATATACAAAGAGCTTGACTGTGGGCTCAGTTTCTCAGAATGAATTGCTTGTTCTTGTCTACTTAATGTGAAAGAGAAAATGGAATGTCACATTACATTCACTATCTGGGAATTCTGCAAGTGTTTTTACACCACACAGGAAAAAAGAAATGTCCCAGCGTGTTTTCCAAGCAGGAGCTGAAATTGTGGAGTAGAAAGCAGGAAACATTATGTAGGGACAGGAAAACATAATCAAAGACGTTAGGTGGTTTCTGAAAAAAGGAATAAAAAGGTAGCAAGGTAAAGTGGCTCCAAGATAAAGATGCTGAATGAATGACCAACAATAGCAGAATCACAGAATGGTCACAGAACAGAAAGAGGCTATTCAGCCCATAACAACTGCGCTGGCTCCTGTCTTTGCCCTATCACCCTGCACATCTTTCCATTTCAGATAATAATCCAAGTCCCTCTTGAATGCCAATTTACCCTGACCACACTCTCGAGCAGTGCATTCCAGAATCCTACTACTTCCTGCGTGCAAGGTTTTTCCTCGCGTCGCCATTACTTCATTTCTCCATTATCTATTTTGTGTTCAAGTTCCATTCCAGCACTTGACCACAAAAATCAAATGACTCACCTGATGAAGGAGCTAGTGATTCTAAATAAACCTGTTCGACTTTAACCTGGTGTTGTAATGCTTGTTACTGTGCCCACAAAAATCAAGGTTGACTTTCCAGTACAAAGGGAATGCTGCAAAGCTGGAGGCACCATCTTTCAAATCAGATGTTAAATCAAAGCCCTCTCTCAGGTGGACAATAAAGTTCCATGGCACTATTTCAAAGAGGAACAGGAAAGTTGAAACGAAAGGGAAAATGCTGGAAAATCTCAACAAGTCTGGCAGCATCTGTAGGGAGAGAAAAGAGCTAACGTTTCGAGTCCGATGACTCTTTGTCAAAGCAGGAAAGTTGAGTTTTGCTCTACGTTCTGGCCAGTACTTATTCCTCAGCCAACATAATAAAACGATATTACCTGGTCATTATCACATTCCGGTTTGTGGGAGCATGCTGTGAACAAATTGGTCACTATGTTTCCATCAGCAGTGACTACACTTCAAAGTAAAAGCACTTTGCTGGATGTACGGTGGCTGTGAAGGGCATTATATAAATGCAAGATCAATTTTACTAGCTGAAAATTCCACCTTTTGAAAACGGTATTTCAGCAAGTCCCAAGCTTAGACCGCGAGCTTTGAAAGCATTCTCTTACTCATGAGAAAAGAATGGAGTATTGAAGTTGGGCCAAAAGCTCAGTAAAGAGTTATCGGGTTTAACAGCACAAAATGAGGCCCTTCAGCCCAATATATCTGTGTTGACCACGAAGCAGCTGTCTAATCTAATCCCATTTTTCACCACTTAATCCCTAGCCTTGTTTCAAGGCTCATCTAAATGCTTCTTAAATGTTAGGAGGTCAGACTTCATCATCTGCCATGGTGGGAATCAAACCCAGATTCCCCAGAGCATTACCCTGGGTCTCTGGATTATAAACCCTTTGAAAATGCCACTCTGATTTGGCAGATGTAGTAGTGGCAAAGTGATGTTGGACCATAGAGTTCCAGGATTCATTTCTGGGTGATCTTCAGTAAAATTGATCTCTGCCCAATTAGAGTGAAACAATTACTCTCAATCAATGGGCAACGCCAGCATTTATTTTCTATTCCGAATTGTCCTCAAGTACATGGTGGCAAACCATCTTCTTGAACCACTGCACTACATGTGGTGTCGGTATTCCCGCATTGGTATCAGGTAGAATAATTCCAAGATTTCGATCCGGCAAAGATAAAGGAAGACTGATATATTTCCAAGTCAGGATGGTACATGACTTGGAAGACCGTCATCTTCTCATGTTCCTCCTGCCTTGGTTCTTCTAGGTAGCAGTTTCAGATTTGCGAGTTTCAGCAGTGCATCTTGTAGATATCACACACTGTAGCTACATTGTATACTTGAACATTTAGATGGTGACAGGTGCAATCAAGCAGAATGCTTTGTCCTGGACAATGTCAAACTTCAGCTTCTATCAGAGCTGAATTCCTCCAGACAAGTGAAGAGTATTCTATTAACACTGTGGGGGCCAGAACCGGTTGTCCCCCACCCGTTTCGCGCCGTCGTGAAACGCAACGGCGTTCACGACGGCGCGACCACTTGGTCTCCATTTCGAGAATTGCGCCCACTGTACCAATAAGATTGGGGAGGCGGTAGCATAGTGGTATTGACACTGGATTAGTAATCCAGAGATCCACGATAATGCTCTGGGAACTGGGTTCAAATCCCAGCACGGCTGATGGTGAAATTTGAATTCAATAAAAATCCGGAATTAAAAATCTAGTGATGACCATGAAACCATTGCCGATTGTCACAAAAAACCATCTGGTTCACTAATGTCTTTTAGAGAAGGAAATCTGTTGTCCTTACCTTATTTGCACTGGCCTACGTGTGACTCCACAATGTGGTTGACTCTTAAAAGCCCTCTGAAATGGCTGAGGAAGCCACTTAGCCCAAGGGCCATTAGGGATGGGAAAATAAATGCTGGCCCAGATCTCCTGGACAATTTAAAAACAAAATAAGGGATCAGACATTTTGGATCAAGAGAAGGAATAAATTCAACGGGTTGCAGGTAGGATTGTGGATGTTCAGTTGTATTGATCAATAGATTTTTGGATACTAAGGCTTTTAAGGGTATATGGATAGGTTGGGAAGGTGGACTTGAGGCAGATATGTAGCCTATTCCTGTTGCTAATTCGTATATTCTCATGCGTGTCAAGAGGAGGTGTGGACTCTCACTTGTTGGAGATGGTCATTACCAGGCACGTGTGGCATAAATGGTACTCACAACTCATCAAACCAAGACTGGATGCTGTCCAGAATGATATTGTCTCACAATCATCCCCACTTCTGATATTCCCTTAGAGGGAGAGCCACTGATTTGTGCAATTCATGCCAGTGAAAATTCACCTGAAATTGGGCAATTTCCATATTGTTTCGTAGATGCCAATGTTACAACTTACTGGAACATCTTGCAGTATTTTGTCGGGCCTCATAACGATTGCTACACCCAATTAGCTCATATCATGTGGAGTGAATTGAATTGATCATTACCGGCATCTGAACTCGCCAACATTGAGGGCATTTAAAAGTTTATTGGATAAGCATATGGATGATAAGGGCATAGTGTAGGTTAGATGGCCTTTAGTTTTTTTTTCCATGTCGGTGCAACATCGAGGGCCGAAGGGCCTGTACTGTGCTGTATCGTTCTATGTTCTATCTTTACTAATGGGGTTTTAGGAAAAGGCAGGTAGGGTTCATTCACTCAGCACTTCTGGTTGAAAATGGCTGCAAACGCCTGGTTTTTTGCACCCTCGTGCTGGGCCCTGCCATCAGAGGATGGGATGATCATTGAGCCACCTCCCCCCATTAGTTGTTTAATTAGTTATTACCATTCATGACTGGATGTGGTAGAAATACCAAGCTCTATTCAATAATAGA
The DNA here is from genome assembly GCF_902713615.1 of Scyliorhinus canicula. NCBI lineage: Eukaryota > Metazoa > Chordata > Chondrichthyes > Carcharhiniformes > Scyliorhinidae > Scyliorhinus > Scyliorhinus canicula. Next base: position 173,372,364 of record NC_052150.1, read on the forward strand.
ATGCTGTGCTCTGTCAGTAGCATTCTGCTTCCATTGTTTAGAATGCATGTTCTGTGTTGTAACTTCACCAAATTGCACATCTCATTTTCAAATACACCTGGTGCTTCCTCCCGGCATGCTCTGCTACATTCCTCATTGAAACCAGCATTGGTCCCTTGATGTGACAATAAATGTATAGTAAGGAATATGGCAGGCCTGAAGTTATAGGTTGCACTGGAATACAACTCTGCTGTTTCTGTTAGTGCACTGAGCCTCAAAAATACCCAGTTTCAAACTGCTGTATTTCTTCTGAATTGATTCTATATGGAACAGGGCAGTGCAACAAACATAATGGAAAAGGTCCTCAGTATGAAGATGGGAATTTGCCTCCACAATGACTGCGCAGTGGTCTCTCCTGCCAATACCATCACAGACAGATCCATCCGTGGCAGGTAGATACATGATTGAGGTGGTTTCCGGTGGCCACCTTGTAGGAGGGCGTGTTGGGCAGCTCCTGCCAGAGTCCATGGCTTTGGCCTTTTTTAAAGGCCCATTATTGGGGAGAATTTGCAGGGAAACCTGTCCCAAATGAAAGCTGGTTACAAGAGGATGTCTAACTGCAAAAGAAGGAATACTTTGAAGAAAGATGCAAACGTTAGTCTGCCATCAGGGTCGGGTGCAGTGAGGAGTGCTATGAGAGGAAAGATGGTGGAGGCGGGCTCTCCGGGTGGGGTTGCTTCAGTAACGATGGATATGCTGCCAGAGGTGATGCCGGCTGAGCTAGAGAAGCAGTTCAGTAAATATTTCAAGCTGTATGGGAGGAGAATGCTGGAGAGTTTTAAGCAGTCTGTGGAGGACTGATTAGCCCCGATAAAGGAAGTGGTTGGATGGATGTCAGTATTTTTGAGGCTCAGTGGACCAACAGAAACAGCAGAATTGTATTCAAGTGCAACCCATACCTTCATGCCAGGCATATTCCTTACTCTACATTCATTGGAGTGGTTTCTTGAGGGGCGGTTTGCGAGTCCAGATGAGTTATCAGAGATATTTAGGCTTTCACAGTCGGAGAACTTCAGACATGTGGGGGACTTTGCGAGGAAGGTCTTCCCGTCATTTTTGGTAGTGCTGCCAAGGGGCGGGTTCGAGGATGCATCGAGAGGTACCTGGAGGCCAACGATAATGGGGAGGTACGAGTGGGGACGGTCTGGGAGGCGCTGAAGGCGGTGGTTCGGGGGGAGTTGATCTCCATTCGGGCCCACAGGGAGAGAGGGGAGCAGAGAGAAAGGGAGAGATTGGTGGGGGATATGGTGAGGGTGGACAGGAGGTACGCGGTGGCCCCGGAGGAGGGATTGCTGAGGGAGCGGCGCAGCCTTCGTGCTGAGTTCGACTTGTTGACAACCAGAAAAGCGGAGGCTCAATGGAGAAAGGCTCAGGGTGCGGTGTACGAGTATGAGGAGAAGGCGAGTAGGATGCTGGCACACCAGCTCCGTAAGTGGGATGCGGCTAGGGAGATTGGTGGAGTTAAGGACCGGGGAGGAAATGTGGTCCAGAGGGGGGTAGACATTAATGGGGTCTTCAGGGACTTTTATGAGAGACCATATTGGTCTGAACCTCCGCTTTTTGGACCGGCTGAGATTCCAGAGGGTGGAGGAGGGACGGGTGGAGGGTCTGGGGGCGCCAGTTGAGCTTGAGGAGCTGGTTAAAGGGATAGGGAACATGCAGTCGGGGAAGGCGCCGGGGCCGGATGGGTTCCCGGTTGAATTTTACAAGGCGTATGCAGACCTGCTGGGCCCCCTGTTGGTTAGGACCTTCAACGAGGCGAGGGAGGGTGGGGGCTTTGCCCCTGATGATGTCTCGGGCGCTGATCTCCTTGATCGTAAGCGAGACAAGGATCCCCTGCAGTGTGGGTCATACAGGCCGATCTCACTCCTGAATGTGGATGCCAAGTTGTTGGCAAAGATCTTAGCCACGAGGATAGAAGATCGTGTGCCGCAGGTTATCCACGAGGATCAAACGGGGTTTGTGAAGGAGAGGCAGCTGAACACTAATATACGGAGGCTCTTGAACGTTATTATGATGCCGGCCGGGGAAGGGGAGGCGGAGATAGTGGTGGCGTTAGATGCGGAGAAGGCCTTTGATAGGGTCGAGTGGGAGGTGCTGGAAAGGTTCGGGTTTGGGGAGGGGTTTGTCAGTTGGGTGAAGCTGCTGTATGAGGCCCCGATGGCGAATGTGGCCACGAATAAGAGGAGGTCGGAGTATTTTCGACTATACCGAGGGACGAGGCAGGGGTGTCCCCTGTCCCCCCTACTTTTTGCGCTGGCAAATGAACAACTGGCTATGGCGCTGAGGGAGTCGGAGGATTGGAGGGGGCTGGTCCGGGGTGGGGAGGAGCACCGAGTGTCGCTCTATGCGGATGACCTATTGTTGTATGTGGCGGACCCGGTGGGGGAATGCCGGTGGTGATGGGGATTCTCCGGGAATTTGGGGATTTCTCAGGGTATAAGCTTAACTTTGGGAAAAGCAAGCTGTTTGTGGTACACCCGGGGGACCAGGAAGGGGAGATTGGGAGGCTCCCACTGAAAAGGGCGGAGAGGAGCTTCAGTTACTTGGGGGTTCAGGTGGCCAGGAGCTGGGGGGCCTTGCATAAGCTAAACCTCACAAGGCTGGTGAAGCAAATGGAGGAGGAGTTTAAGAGGTGTGACATGCTGCCGCTATCTTTGGCGGGTAGGGTGCAATCAGTCAAGATGACGGTGCTCCCGAGGTTTCTGTTCCTGTTCCAGTGCCTCCCCATCCTTATCCCGAAGGCCTTTTTCAGGCGGGTTAACAGGAGCATTACGGGGTTTGTGCGGGCACACGGGACTCCAAGGGTGAGACAGGTGTTCTTGGAGCGGGGCAGGGATGGGGGGGGGGGGGGGGGGGGGGGGGGGGGGGGGGGGGGGGGCTGGCGTTGCCCAACCTCTGTGGGTATTATTGGGCTGCCAACGCAGCGGTGGTGCGTAAGTGGGTAATGGACGGGGAGGGGGCATCATGAAAGAGACTGGAGATGGTATCCTGTGTGGGTACGAGCCTGGAAGGGCTTGCAACGGCGCCGCTGCTGCTCCCTCTGACGAGGTATACCACGAGCCCGGTGGTGGCAGCTACCCTCAAGATTTGGGGGCAATGGAGGCGGCACAGGGGGGAGGTGGGGGCCTCAATGGGGTCCCCAATACGGAGGAACCACCTGTTTGTTCCGGGGAGAATTGATGGCGGGTTCCCGAGTTGGCACAGGGCAGGTGTCAGGAGGCTGGGGGACCTGTTCAGAGATGGGAAGTTTGCGAGCCTGGGTGAGCTGGAAGGGAAGTTCAGGCTCCCCCCAGGGAACACCTTTAGGTACATGCAAGTCAGGGCATTTGTCAGACGGCAGGTGGCGGGGTTCCCCCTGCTGCCGCCGCGTGGGGTCCAGGACAGGGTGCTCTCGGGGGTATGGGTTGGAGAGGGGAGGATCTCGGAAGTGTACCAAGTGATGCAGGAGGTAGACGAGGCCTCAGTGGAGGAGCTGAAAGATAAATGTGAGGAGCTGGGTGAGGAGATTGAGGAGGGGACGTGGGCGGATGCCCTAGAAAGGGTGAACTCCTCTTCATGTGCAAGGCTTAGCCTCATACAGTTTAAGGTACTGCATAGGGCTCATATGACCGGGACAAGGATGAGCCGGTTTTTTGGGACCAAGGACAGGTGTATTAGGTGCTCTGGGGGCCCAGTAAACCATGTCCACATGTTCTGGGCATGCCCAGCGCTGGGGGAATTTTGGAAGGGTGTAGCAAGGACGGTATCAAGGGTGGTAGGATCTAGGGTCAATCCAGGCTGGGGTCTCGCAATATTTGGGGTTGCAGTGGAGCCGGGAGCGCAGGAGGCGAAAGAAGCCGGTGTTCTGGCCTTTGTGTCCCCAGTAGCCCGGCGGAGAATTCTTCTTCAGTGGAAGGATGTGAGGCCCCCAAGCGTGGAGGCCTGGGTCAACGATATGGCGGGGTTTATTAAATTGGAGAGGGTGAAATTTGCCCTAAGGGGGTCAGTGCAGGGGTTTTTCAGGAGATGGCAACCATTCCTAGATCTCCTGGCAGAACGGTAAAAACAAAAGGTCAGCAGCAGCAGCAAAGCGGGGGCGGTTGTCTCTTTGTTTTTGTTTTGGGTTGAATATCTGTATTTTGCCAATGACGGGCGTTAATTTATTGTTTCTCTTTTGTATTTACGGCAGAGGGGGTTTTTTTTTTGTTCTTAGAATTTTCTGTTATTGTTTTCTTTTTTGTGCAAATGTGAAAATTTGAATAAAAATTATTTTAAAAAACCAAAACCAGGGCTAGGGCAGCATGATAGCCCAATGGTTAGCACTATTGCTTCACAGTGCCAGGGCCCCGGGTTCAGTTCCTACCTTGGGTCACTGTCTGTGCGGAGTCTACACGTTCTCCCCGTGTCTACGTGGGTTTCCTCCGGGTGCTCCAGTCTCCTCCGACAACTCCAGAAAGACGTGCTTGTTAGGTGAATTGGACATTCTGAACTCTCCCGGTGTATCTGAACAGGCTCCAGCGTGGCGACTAGAGGATTTTCACGGTAACTTCATTGCAGTGTTAATGTAAGCCTACTTGTGACACCAATAAAGATTATTACGAGTCGGTTGTTTGAGAGGGTGGAAGGTAAGTGTGAGCATGGCGTTTTTGCATCTTGAGAAAATGATCTCGAGAAAATGATAAGTAAATGTTATGGGGCACGAGTGAGGGGTTTAAAAAAATGGCGTCCTTTTATTCTGTTTTTTAAAGATTTAGTCTCCATCAACTGTTAGGGGTGTTGTGGTTTTGTTTGAGGGTGTGTTTTGTTTTACTTTATTGTTTTGCATTCATTAAAAAATGTTTTATAAAATAATCTTTTTGAAAAAAAAATATGATTGAAGTAAAGTAGGCTATTCCCCCGTCTTGGTTCTCTCACCACCAGCCACCAGCCCAATCCGGTAGCCATTCCCTTCAGGACTCTGCGAGCTTGATGAACGCGACTACCATAGTCACTCTTGAAAATGAAATGAAATGAAATGAAAAATGAAAATCGCTTATTGTCACAAGTCGGCTTCAACTGAAGTTACTGTGAAAAACCCCTAGTCGCCACATTCCGGCGCCTGTTCAGGGAGGCTGGTACGGGAATTGAACCGTGCTGCTGGCCTGCTTGGTCTGCTTTAAAAGCCAGCGATTTAGCCGTGATTGTGCTAAACAGCCTGTGATTGACATGTCTAATGATTGACATTGAAGTCGCCAACCCAGAGGACATTCTTCCAAGTACTGCTTAACGTGGAGGAGTACTGATTCATCAGCTGAGGTAAGGCAATAGATGGTAAACAGCAGGAAGCTGCCAGGTTCAACAAAATACAAATACAAAGACGACATGGAATATTTTTTTATTGGACCAATGCTAATTATGGAAGACGCGATATTAGCGTTTGAAATTCTGATGGGATGGGACAGCAACCAAGTAAACATCTCAAGATGCCAAGAGAAAACCCAACATCATTGAGGAAAGAAATCTGTAATTGACTATGTGATGTAGATGTGACAGCAAAAGGACTAACTCTTAACTGCCCTCTGAAATGGCCGAGCGAGCTAATCGGCTTTATTTATATTGCAATTTTTGTGGCAGTTTGATGCAACTACTGGACTATCCAGCACCAAACTAGGCACTAGATTTTAAACGTCCAGACCTGGCAAAGTCCTCCTCCCTAACATCTGCGGAATTCTGTCAAAATTAGGAGGTGTCCATAGCACAGCCAAGCAAAAGCCTGATTCTGTGAGTTTGACAATCAGTCAATGCCCCAGACTCGTCCATCATCAACCCTCGTATGTGCTGACTTGTTGGCAGTTCAGACCCACTAATTGTTGCAGCACAGGAGGTCTACAGTCAGTTGGGTGGGGAAAGGGATTGGTCCTGTGAGTCCTCAACATTGACTCTAGACCCTATGTACTTTCATCACAGGAGGTCAAACATGGGCAAGCTTTCACTAAATGTGGCCCATTTTTACAGTCAGCACTGAGCTCTTTTCAGCAAAATTGTCTTTTGCGAGAGTCTGTTACTCTGAATCCTCAATGTGCTGGTCAAAACATTGGTTCCTTTGATTTTTTGAGGGTGCGGGAAGAGGGAATTAAATAAAAAATGGCAGCCAAACAAAAGATCCAGTTCTGGCCATATTTCATGACATTTCTGTGAAATTGAAACATTACAGACTGCCTGAGCAACTTTATCAAGTAATCCTTGTAAAACTAACTGGGCAGTTTAAATAATAAGGGGAGCAAATGATATATAAAACAGAAGTGGGCTCACACAGCCTTTCAGAACAGCACATTTGCGAAATAGTGAAAACAGCAACCAAATTATGCAAAGAAAAATGTCCTGTTCAAAACAGATGACAAAAAAGCTGGACTTGTAATGGAACACAAGTATACAGAATCACGGCATATAGAAAATTTCCTAGGCTCTTGCCTGAGGCTTCTGCAAAAATATGTGAATGAGCAAGCCAACAAAAACAGTTTACATGCCAAAATGTAATTTGATGCACCCCCACAACCCCCTCCCCGCCCAACCCAAGTAAACAACTGCTGAAGTTTTAGTCCCTTTAACATATTAGAAGACTGCCCACTCCCAAGAAAAATTCTAACCAACAGCGTTCAATATGTACACTAAAACCATCTTTCCGCTTACGACATTTACAGCAGTTTCTGATTATCCTTGGGTATTTTGTAGGATGTGTAGAATTAGTATTAAATTAGCTATGCTGTGCACTTCTACAAAATGTTCAAGTATAATTACTGTAAAATTAGCTGTTCAAGTAGAATCTGGGAGGCGATTCCAGCCAGGCACACAGTCAAGAAATAATTGACAGCAATCAATGTAGTCATCATTGGTAAGCAGAACAAGCTGCATCAGAAATCAATTACATAATCCAAAAGCAGTTCTAAAGGTGTTGACAACATTTTAAAAATGAAAACACAAGATAAGGTTTTACCCATATTGGAGTGTGCCCAAAATGCTGTCGATTGATAGATTTGCAGTCCATATTTAAAATGCATTTTAGCTTCACATCAAGTAACCTAAAGGTTTCCCAGAATATTTTTTTTATAAGCATTGCCATCTGTATTCAGTTAACACGTTCATTTTTAATAGAACTTTTACTACTACTTTAAAATAATAAAAACAAGGCTCCCCAATGACTCAACAATGTTATTCAGGAAGTATCTGAGCCATTGTGACTAAAGAAGTATTTTGAATGAGAAGTTAAAAACGAGGCCCAGTCTGTCCTCTCAGCAGCACACTGAAAGGTACCATGACACTGTTAAAAAACAGAGCAGGCAATGCACTTGCCAATATTTATCTCTTAATCAACATCATTTTTTAAAAATCTAATTGTTGTCTCGTTAACATTTTTGAGACCTCAGGTGTGTACAAATTAACAGTCGGTTTCTCATGTACCTACAGCGATACTGCTTCCAAAGCAATTATGTGGCTATGAAATCACTTTAGGACATTCTGAAGTTGTGTAAAGGAAAATGTTATTTCTTGCTTTGGAAGATGTCATTGTGTAATTTCAAGAAGAAATTAGATACAGAGGGATCTAGGGATATGGGGGGGGGGGGGGGGAAAGAGGATCAGGGTACTGAATTTGATGACCAGCCACGATCATAATGAATGGTGCGACAGGATCGAAGGACCTAATGGCCTCTTTCTCCTGCTTCTATTTTCTATGTATGTCCTACTCAATCACTGTCTATATTTAGTCACCTGATCTTGTCAAAATGGCAGATAAAGTTGCCTGCAGTACCAGAGTGTTAGGGATGGAAAGTTAGTCAGGGTACCCACTGATGATCATTATCTAACATGCATTTTCAACAGGGATTGCATGTGCGCACGATTGCGTGTGCGCATCAAATGAAATATGGTCCTAAGTCTGCCAACACTAGCTGACAAGACTGAACTGGAATAGGATCAAAGAGTAAAACTCAGAATAGTGCAGCATAGGGGAGGGCATTAGCCCACCCAGCCTGCTCCAGCATTTTTGGAGAACAATCCAGTTAGTCACACTTCCCTGCACTTTTCCCCATATCCCTGCACCTCAATCAAGTGGGTTGAATATCAAGAAGGCAATTGACTTTGTGCAATTGTACCCAACAAGGATTCATGGAAGGATAGTGGGAAATTTAAAGCCATTTACAGAATCAGAATTCTTACCGTGCAGAGGCGGCCTTATGGCCCACTGTGCCTGCACCTGCTCTCCAAATGAGAATTAGGACAGTGCAATTCCCCTTCCTTTTCCCCATAGCCCCATCAGATAACTATTTCTTGCCCTCTTGAATGACTCAATAGAACCTGTCTCAGGCAATGCATTCCATACCTAAACCAATCACCGGGCGCAATTTTCCCACCGCTTTGCGCCGTGCGCTGATCTCATCAGGAACATCGCGGGAGTGGTCCAATTCAGGCTTCGCACCAGGCGCAAAAAAACATCTGCCGTGTCCAGTATGATCTGGATCATGCCCTCACAGGGCGTGATCCATATAGTTATATTTAAATGAGCCATTAGGTTCATTAGCTGCACTGGTGAGGCCTCACCCGAGGGCCAATTAGTATTGTTTTCCACAAATGAAGACAAAGCACGATGGCCACTCAGGGGGTCTCGGAGGTCACTATAGCCCATGTCTCCCCCCCCCCCCCCCCCAAACCCGGGAGCTCGCGTACAGGGCAGAGCTCTGGCACTCTCTCTGGTAACTGCTCTCTCAACTGTCCTGCCAACTTCAATCACTTTGCACATATACACCAAGGTCCCCCTGCTCCTGCACACCCTTTAGAGTATATACTTTGTCTTATACTGTCTTGCCATCTTTTTCCTACCAGAATGAATCACCTTATACTTCTCTGCATTGAACATCTGCCCACTCCATCAACTAGGCAGAGCAAATATGGTTTAGCGAAAAGGAAGTCATGTTTGATTAATTTATTAGAGTTCTTGGAGGAAGTGACAAGTAATGGGAGTAAAGTGAGTTATGATCCTTGGCCAGACCTAATGGTCGTTGGTGAGATCCTGTTCAGGACCAATAACATTTTGTTTAAAGTAGGCCAAGTAGGGCGGCATGGTGGCTGCATCACGCCGCCGAGGGCCTGGGTTTGATCCCGGCTCCGGGTCACTGTCCATGTAGAGTTTGCACATCGCCATGTCTGCATGGGTCTCACCTGCACATCCCAAAGATGTGAAGCTAAATTGCCCCTTAATTGGAAAAAAAAATTGGGTACTTTAAATTTATTTTTAAAAATAAAGTAGGCCAAGTTTTAGAGCCAAGACACTTAACTCAAGTAAGCCACAAGATTTTACGTGTTTTGAACAAACAAAAAATAACTTTACTCTCCAATTTCAGAAAGATAAGACAATTGCCAATATTTATCTTATATTCTAGCATTCAGGATAAGGATATGGTAGATATGAATTATCAAGATCGCTGTGGTCAAAGACAGCACAATACACAATAAATGGCAGATACAATCAAAATGGATTCATGGATTTCTCAACAACCCACACAGAGGATCAATCAATCTCCCTGAAACTCTATCTTTCTCGCAGGGGTTTTCAATATTCCCTTGAATTCTCTCCACATGATGCAACAACTTGGATGGCTTTGACGATAATCAACTTCACATGGTTTGAATCCCACCTTCTTGAAATTTCATTCCCCTGTATTCCAGAGTACACTCAAATACTAGCTCACAAGTGCAATTTCAGCTCTTCAGCCACACCAAGCAGAACACTACTGTTCCAAAGTGGTACTTTTCCCCCCACCAATGGCTCCCCTCTACACTTTTTATAACTGGGAGCCTGTTTCTCTGCTCCCTCAACTTAACTGGGACCTGTTCGTTCCAGTGTCTTTGTCCATTATCTGGGATATCTGCTAGCTGACAGACTTGAACTGACTGTTCACTGACGTTTGAAGTGATCTGGTGACCTATCCAAACGTTCAAAGAATGCTCCACCCTTGTTACTAGGCAGGAATAAATGTGACAAGCAGTGGATCATCATGTACCAATAACTACCTCCACAGACAGCTAACTTCACACATGGGAAAAAATGGACTTCATAACAAGTGGAATCTGTACATGCAGTGTACTTGGATTTCCAAAAGGCACTTGATAAGGTGCCACATAAAATATTACTATACAAAATAAGAGCTCATGATGTAGGAAGTAACATATTCTCAAGGATAGAAGACTATTGGATAACAGGATGAAACAGCTGAAGATGGCTGACCCTTGGACATTATCCGGAGGAACTTCTGCAGCGCTGTCCCAGGACAGAAATAATTGACCTGCAACAACCACAACCATCTTCCTTTGTGCTAGGTATGACTCTAGTATTTCAATCGCACACAACGATGCTGAATTGTTATTTTGGGCAGGAAAACCTGTGCGAATTGCGCAGACTGTTCTGCCATGATTCCCATTGCAATTTTCCCACACTTAATAATTTTTTTGAAGCCAGGGGTGAAACCTGAAACGGTGGAATCTGTACATGCCCTATCTATCCCCCCCCCCCCCCCCCCTTCCCTCCCCCAGCCCTGGAGAGCGACACCCCATTATGGGATCGCCAAATGCCCCACTTCATGACAGCATGGTTTTGTACGAGGGAGGTCATGTCTCACCAATTTAATTGATGTTTTTTGAGGAGGGGATAAAAATAATTGATGAGGGAAGGGCTGTGGATGTTGTCTACATAGATTATAATAAAGCATTTCAAAAGTCCCTCATGGAAGGCTGGAGAAATGGCAGATGGAATTTAACCCGGACAAATGTGAGGTGATGCATTTTGGTACATCCAATTCAGGTGGGAGCTATAAAATAAACAGCAGAACCATCAGAAGCATAGAGACACAGAAATATCTGGGCGTGCTGGTCCACAGATCCTTAAAAATGGCAGAACAAGTTGAAACGGTGGTAAAGAAAGCATATGGCATTCTTGTCTTCATAGGACGGGGTATAGTATAAAAGCTTGAAAATCATGTTACAGTTTATATAGAAGGTGGTTAAGCCACATTTGGAATACTGTGTCCATAGCTGGTCACCATACTGTCAGAAGGACATGGAGGTTTTGGAGAGAGTACAGAAAAGGTTTACCAGGATTTTGCCTGGTATGGAGGGTATTAGATAGTAGAAATTGAATACACTAGGATTGTTCTCATAGATCATAGAATTTACAGTACAGAAGGAGGCCATTCAGCCCATCAAGTATGCACCAGCTCTTGGAAAGAGCATCCCACCTCAACCCACTCCTCCACCCTATCCCCATAACACAGAACCCCACCTAACCTTTGGACATTAAGGGTAATTTATCATGGCCAATCCACTGAACCTGCACATCTTTGGACTGTGAGAGGTAGCCGGAGCACCTGGAGGAAACCCACGCAGACACGGGAAGAACGTGTAGACTCCGCACAGACAGTGACTGAAGCAGGGATCGAACCTGGGACTCTGGAGCCGTGAAGCAACTGTGCTAACCACTGTGCTACCATGCTGCCCCCTAGAGAGATGGAGACTGGTGGGGCAGGAAACCTGATAGAAGTTGATAAAATTATTTGGGGTATACATAGAATAAACAGTTGGAGTCTTTTTACCAGGGCGGAATGGAAAATTACAAGGGGGCACAAGTTCAAGGTGAGGGGGGATAGGTTCACTGGAGATGTGCGGGGGAAGTTTTTTTTTTTTACACAGAGTGTGGTGGTGGCCTGGAATACACTGCCAAGTGAGGTGGCTGAGGCAGATACATTAGCGACCTTTAAGACGTATCTGGATCGGCACATGAATAGTTGGGGTATAGAAGGATACATGCATGGTAATCATTTATTTTTTAAACTGGTCTTTAAAAGATCAAGGTAGGTGCTGCAAGTCACCTGATTATAAAATTGACCCTCTGGCAGCTAACCGCCGGTGTTTCAAGAACAAAATAATTATTTTCTCCCTCGTTATGCCGAGAGTGCTACGAACAGAGTAGCACTGCATCTGGGATTATTCAGACCAATTTCAAAAGGAACTAGGGGATGTCATTTGAATCTGATAAGCCAACCTTGCTCACAGTGTTAGTGTGTGCGCCTCTCAACATAGACACGCCTTTCAATAACTAATGACTGAGACATTATCAGTCCTGAAATCAAGCCAATTCCAGACATTGAATAAATATTCCTCTTGAAATCAGTGTAGAGAAAGAAATCACCTGACCCAAGTATCTGTTCTTTTGGGCAGCTTAATATTACATCTTTGGCCTTTGCAGACAGACTTTTGTTTTAACATCAAATTGTCAGAAGTCCAGAAGACAGGCCGAGTAAGCAATCTCAACTCCTTAAAGTATGCTTAATTCTAAAAGTCAACACTTGCCAAGTGGCCTAAACACAGGTGCAGCAGCGTCATTTGTTTCAAGGAAACACACACTCTGGCCTAATATTTATTTTCTGTGGTATTTATACTGTAATACCCTTTTTCTCTATCCCACTTATACAGTTTGAACATGCAGAGCGGGAAGTGGTGAACATTTTTGGGGGTGGAGGGGGTTTGAATATGTAATGTAAACTAACCCTCTGAGTTAACCCTAACTGGAGTTTGCACTGGATTATTAGTACAACTGTATCCCAAAAATTGAGGAACTGGGAACACAATTATCATATATGTAATAATAATTATAATTATTATTACTACATGCCACCATTTATTCTTTAAAAAATATAATTCAAAACACCATCTGCTTACAGACACTATGCAGTTTGAACTGTCCACTCCTATCTGTAACACAAGGGAGTGTACCATAAAGGTAGGGAAGATTTGCTATAATGGTATGGAAGACATTGTTGAGACTTCATCTGTAGTACTGTGTTCAGTTTTCATCTCCTTACTTGAGAAAGGATACAACAGCATTTGAAGCAGTTCCAAGATCATTCACTCAATTAATTCCTGGGATGAGGAGTTATCTTATGAGGAAAGTTTAGATAGGTTGGACCTTTACCAATTGGAGTTTAGAAGAATGAGAGGTGATCTTATTGAAAGATCGAAGCTCCTCAGGGGAACTAACAGGGTGGATGCTGGGAGGATGTTCCCTTTGGGGGGTAGACTAGAACTAGGGGACACAGGTTAAAAAAGAATTGAGATGAGGAGAAATTGTTTCTGAAGGGGTTGTTGGTTTGTGGAATTCTCTGCTCCATAGAGCAGTGAAGGCAGGGTAATTGAATACAAAGTCAAGTTTGATAAATTCTTGATTGACAAGGGAGTGAAGGTGTAGAAGATAGACAGGAAAGTAGATTGAGGCCATGATCTTATTAAATGGCGGTACAGGCTAGTGGGGCCGCCCACTCCTGCCCCTAATTTGTCAGCTTGTTTGCAAGTAATGTAATAGGGAAATCCAAGATCAAGCACATTGCTTAAAAACACAAAATAATGAGGCCCAACAAAAAGGTGGCAAGACATTCTTTTGTGTAGAATCTGAAGGTGCAGTGAATCCATCCCCATCTCCTAGATAAATAGCATTTATGTTGATCGAGAACTGAAAGCAATTTTTTTTTTTTTTTTTAAATAAACAATTTTATTGAGGTAGTTTTTGGCTTTATAAACAGTTACAGACATCATCAGAAAGGAAGCAAAAAAGGCAAAAATGTGCAAACATCCACGTTCTTTCAATACTTCCACCGTAACATATTGCACAAGCCCGCTCCCCTCCCACCGGTACTACCCGCCATATTTTCCCTCCTACTCTACTCTAACACCCCCCCCCCTGCTGAGAAAGCAATTTAAAGAAGTATCCACATACCGCTTATGGATGGCAGAAGGGAATTTTAAAAGTTAAATACTTTTAACCCAAAACATCACTTCAATATCATTCTGCTTTATCCTGGGCAGAGTTGCATATTGTCCTTTACTCGTACTCGGGTATTAAATCTATCAATTTTATGGTTGGTATCCTGTACCAGCCACCATGTAGGTCTAGATGGTCCTTACATAATCCAAGCAGCCACCTGAAATGAATACTGATTTATAATATTTAAATAGGAGTCCTGCACTTGAATTAGTATCGTTTCGGGAGAGTAGAGCCAAGGGGTGTCTATTTGCTCATCACTAATCCCACCTCACAAACATGACAGGAACAATAAGAAGGTTAGCAGAAGCCGCGGTATTTAAATAGACGGTCTTCTCCATTCAGAAAAGTCTCTAAAATAGTCTTTAGGGATTTAGCTACGTTTCAGAAGTTTTGGAGCTTTGAACAGCTGACTTTTGGCTACAGCTGCACCCTTTCACTACATCAGCTACATTTCTTCAGGTGCAGAGCACAATTAACTGCACACATGTTCCTCTGCAGTCTTCCCATTATGAACCAGCTGATCATGGGGGACAACTTTAATTGCATGTTGGACCATAGGATGGATATGTCCAGCCCCACGTCAATAGCCAGGTTGGGGATGGCAAAGGAGCTGGTTAGGCATCCAGGACAGATGGCGTATTCCTCCTTCTCCCATGTACATCAGGTATACTCCCTATTGATTTTTTTGTGGTGAAGAAGTTGATGGTGTTGGTCGTCGTTGGGGTGGAATACGAAGGGATAGATTTCGGACCAAGTGTTGCATTGTGAACATGAGGTTCGAAACAGGACGGGTGCAAAGACCAGGGTGGAGGTTTGATTCAGCGCTCCTGGCAGATAATAAATTCTGCAAGAAGATGGACTTGATGTTAAAAGAACTATGTGGAACTTTTTATTTTTTGTAAAATATTTTTATTCTCCATTTTCACATTTTCTTCACACTTTACACCCCATCAACAAGCAGTAAACAGTAACAAATACAAATTCAATTCCCTTATCAACAACAACAATCCCATCCTCCCACCACCCCAAACAACGACCCCCTGGCAATATAAGCATCAAATAAAACAAACCCACCCACGGTGGGACAAACAAAGGAGAAGAAAAACAAAATAGAGAAAGGAATCAGGAATCGTCTATGGCCACCATTGACCTATAGAGTCGTCGTCGTCGTCGTCCCCCCCCCCCCCCCCACATTCAATGCCATCCAATCCCCAAAAGAGAACCGTACATGACACCCACGCATTGCAAGCCCTCTCTCTTCCCCCCCCCCCCCCCTTACTCCTCCCTTCCACTTCCTTTTACAAAACTCCTCCCCCCCCCCCAACCTTCCATCCCGGCTAGACTCATTGGAACCTGTTCTGCCGGGCTCGGATGGCCACAGACCCCCCACCTCACTCCCATTCACTGGTGGCTTAAACCGGCCAGCATGGCGGCCTCCGCCCGGGTGTCTTTCCCCCTTGCCCGGTCCCAGGAAACCAAGAAATCCCCTTTAGCACACAAACCCCGCATACACACCCAAGCCTCAAAGAACCATCATTGCAAGCGAAAGTCCCATCTCTTCCCTTGTCCAAGTATATACAACATTAGCTCATTTAGCACATACACCAACCGCAGTGAAAAAATACAGATACATGAGGTTACATCAGTACACAACCATTTCTGAATTCAGCCACAGTCCTTCTGCCTTCGCAAATTCCTCCGCTGCTTCCGCCGTCCCGAAATAAAAGTCCTTGGATTTGTAGGTCACCCTCAACTTAGCTGGGTATACTATGCCGAAATGCACCTTACTGATGTACAGTGCCTTCTTCACCCGGCTGAAGGCAGCCCATCTCCTCGTCAGCTCCACCGTATAGTCCTGATATATGCGTATACCAGTTCCAGCCCACTGCACCACCTGCTTCTGCTTTGCCCAGCACAGGACCTTCTCCTTCACACTGTACCTACGAAAACACAAAGTTGCTACTCTTGGCAGCTCACTCTCCTTTGGTACAGACCTCCACGACCGATAAGCCCGATCCAGTTCATAGCGGGAGGGATCATCACCCTCCCCCAATAGCTTCGCCAACGTCGTGGCAAAATACTCAGTCGGCCTTGGGCCTTCCACTCCTTCGGGAGGACCCACAATCCTCAGATTCTGTCGCCTGGATCGGTTTTCCAAGTCATCAATTTTGGCTCGCAGATTCTTGTTGATCTCTAGCACCTTCCGTATCTCCTTCCCCATCGAGGTAATTTGATCACTGTGCTGCAATATTGTCTCTTCTACTTCCTTAAGCGCCTCGCCTTGCTCCCGCACCCCCACCACTGCATTGAATACTGCCGCCCTCACCGGGGCAATCGCTCCTCCACCAGCACTTTCAATACCGCCCCCATCTCCTTCCTCATCACCTCCATGTGCTTTGTGAACTGCCTTTCGAGTCTGCGGCCATCACCTTAGTCATTTCATCAGCCGTAGGCAATGCGGTCTCCCCTGGTGCCCCAGCCTCTGCTTTCCTTGCCGTCCCCGCGGTGACCTTTTCACTCCCCGACGGACTTTCAGCTGCTTTTTTCATGACCGTTTTTTTTTAATATACTTGTTTTCGACATTTTCCTTCACTGTGCCTTCTCCCTGCTTTTGCTGCCTCTGTAGCTCCTGGGACTGGGCGTTAATCCCCGAAAAAGCCCTCCAATGTGCGGCTGCCTCCCACCCGCCGTCACCAGAAGTCCGAACTACGTGGAACTTAATCAAAGTGGGGAGCTTTCTTCCACCACGTTCTGATTTTGGTTCAGGTGTTGGCGAGGCAGTAGAAGGAGGTGTGCCAGATGTTGTCTCAGAAGACCAAACAGGTTTGTTAAGGGTCGGCAGTTGCCAAACAACATCAGAAGGCTGTTGAATATGGTAATGACGCCATCAAAGGATTGAGTGCTGGAGGTTATCATAACAATGGATGTGAAGAAGGCCTTTGACCGAGTAGAATGTTCATGATCCTGAGGTTTGAATTTGGACTGACATTTGTTTTACGGGTGCTGTTGCTGTATGCATCCCCCACTACCTGATCATGCTATATTTGCCGCCCAGTAGAAGATCGGTGAGGCCAACAACCCCCGCGGTCCCGGCTCCGCTTCAACAGCACTTTCCTTACTTGCGTGGTTTTACCTGCCCATACAAACCCAGAGATCACCGCATTAGCCCACTTTAAAAAAGGCCTGGAGGATCCGACTCATACAATCGATGACAAAATTCCATGAACACACCATTCACCTCCGCTGGGTCCAAAATAGTGTCCCCCACTCTATCCTTCACTCTTCTTATCGTCCTGGCCACCTCCCTTTTCCTGAGCTTGTGTGCTAGCATCCTACTGGCCTTCTCCCCATATATTAATACACTGCCCCTCTCGCCTTCCTCAACTGCCCCACCACCTTTCCTGTGGATATCAGCCCAAACTCCATCTGCCGCTCCTTCAACAACCCGCCTCCGGAGTTTCAGAGTACCTTCTATCCACCTACCCCCTAGTTTTAAAGTCTAGCCCCGAATGGAATACCTGCCCAACCCACCCCTTCCTCAACCTAGTCTGATCCACTACCCTCCGGTGTGTCTCCTGTAGCATTGCCATGTCTGCCTTCAAACTCTTCAAATGAGTGAACGCACGAGCCCTCTTGACCGGCCCATTGAGCCCTCTCATCGCGTTCCATGTGATCAGCCTGGTCGGGGGGGGGGGGTCCTCATAAGTGACCCACAGGCGCACTGGATACAGCATGCCAAACTTCACCCCCTTCTTAAAGAGGGCCGATTTCACCTTGCTGAAACGCGCCCTCCTTTTGGCCAGTTCCGCACCCAAGTCCTAGTAAATACGCAGTTCGTTGTCTTCCCATTTGCAGCTCCTCGTCTGCCTGGCCCACCTCAAGATCTGCTCCTTGTTCAGGAATCGGTGCATTCGTACCACCATCGCCCTCGGCGGCTCATTCTTCAGCGGCTTCCTCGTCAGCACTCTACTCGGCCTCTGGAGGTGGACAGGGCGCACAAACGCACCTTCCCGAACATACAGGATATCTATGCCCCTGCGTCCAATCCCTCGCTGCCCTCCGGGAGGCCAACAATCCTCAAGTTCTGCCTGCGCAACCTGTTCTCCAGATCCTCCACTTTCTCTTGCAGCCTTTTGTGGTGGTCTTTCATCAGCCCCATCTCCGTCGTCGTCACGGCTAGCTGGTCATCGTGCTCAGCCACCGCCTCTTCCACCTTCTGGATCGCCTGGCCCTGCGCTTACAATCTCTGCTCCACACGGTCAATCCCTGTCTTAATTGGATCCAGGTATTCTTGTCTTTTCTGAGCAAAGCTCTCCTGGAGAAAGGTCACCAGCTGCTCCGTTGACCACTGGGCCGGCAGTTGCTGTCCCTGACCCACCACCATATTCTCCTGTGCTGCAGACTCCACTCGCTTCTTCGACCAACGATCTCTCTCCTTTTCAGACCACTCTGGTCCACAAATCCATACACTAGTGGGGAATCTTTCTCCTCTACGTCACTAATCTTATGTTTTGCCGATCGAATCCTCCATTATCCTCCATTATTGGGGGGAAAGGTCCCAAAGGTCCACCACGAGCAGGAGCTACCAAATAAGCGACCACTCACTCCATGGCCGCCACCGGAAGTGATCTTTCAATGTTAAATAGCTAAATTAAAATACAATTAATTTTACTGAAAACCTTCAATTAGAAGGTTACATATTACAAGAAAAATGAAACAAACTGGATTGGATTGGATTTGTTTATTGTCACGTGTACCGAGGTACAGTGAAAAGTATTTTTCTGCAAGCAGCTCAACAGATCATTCAGTACATGGGAAGAAAAGGGAATTAAACAGAATTTAAGAAAATACATGAGAATACATAATAGGGCAACACAATATATACAATGTAACTACATAAGCATTGGCATCGGATGAAGCATACATGGGTGTAGTGTTAATGAGGTCAGTCCATAGGAGGGTCATTTAGGAGTCTGGTGACAGTGGGGAAGAAGCTGTTTTTGAGTCTGTTCGTGCGTGTTCTCAGACTTCTGAATCTCCTGCCCGATGGAAGAAGTTGGAAAAGTGAGTAAGCCGGGTGGGAGGGATCCTTGATTATGCTGTCTGCTTTCCCCCGGCAGCGGGAGGTGTAGATGGAATCAATGGATGGGAGGCAGGTTCGTGTGATGGACTGGGCGGTATTCACGACTCTCTGAAGTTCCTTGCGGTCCTGGGCCGAGCAGTTGCCATACCAGGCTGTGATGCAGCCCGATAGGATGCTCTCTATAGTGCATCTGTAAAAGTTGGTGAGGGTTAATGTGGACATGCCGAATTTCCTTAGTTTCCTGAGGAAGTATAGGCGCTGTTGTGCTTTCTTGGTGATAGCGTCGACGTGAGTGGACCAGGATAGATTTTTGGTGATGTGCACTGTGTAACACAAGCCTCAGCTTTCAAGAATGCCTGCTTGCATTTTTATACACACTACTTTTACTTCTATGGAATCATCAAAATCTCTTGCAGTCAAGTATAATAAAAAGTCACAACAGGTGATAACACTATCTAAAGCTACATTTATATTGGTGTTAGCAAGGCATTAGTGGCGACAGTTCTCAATGCAAGGTCTTGTCATGCAGAGGAACGCAGGCATCCTCTAAACTTAGTATGCAGGCACAGCAAGTAACCAGGCAGGCAAAAAGAATGTTTGTCTTTATTGCAAGGGGGGTTGGAGTATAAAAGTTGAATGTTTTGCAACAACAAAACAGGTCATTGGCGAGACTGCATCCAGAATACTGGCCTCCTTACTTAAAGAAGGATATACTTTCTTTAGGAGGCAGTTCAGAGAAGGGTGGTTATGTTGATTCCTGGGAAGAAGGGCAGTCAAATGATGAGGGTTGTGCAGATTGGACCCATGCTCACTAGAGTTTAAAAGAATGAGAGGTGATCTTACTGAAACATACAAGATTCTGATGGGCTTGACAGGGTAGATGCTAAGACACGGTACCCCCCCCCCCTACCCCCCCCCCCCCCCCCCCCCCCCCATTCCCCTACCCCGCTCTTCTCTACTAGAGGGAGTACAGTTTAAAAATAAAGGGTCTATGTTTTAAGAATGAGATGAGGAGGGATTTCTTCTCTGAAAGGGTTGTTAGTCTTTGGAATTTGCTTTCAGAGAGAGCAGTGGAGGTAAAGTCATAGAATATATTTAAGGCTTAGTTAGACTTTTCATCTCTAAGGGAGGTAGCAAGGGTTATGGGGGTAGACAGGAAATGGGAGTTTTTGGCAGCAATCAGATCAACCATGATCTTATTGAATTGCAGAGCAAGCTCAAGGGGCCAAATTATCTTCGACTGCTTCTATTTCTCAGCTTCGTATGCATTCCCAAAGTAAATGTGGCCACTTTTACCAAGGCTGACCACTATTCAAAAGATTCAAATAACTATGTTCAATAAAATGAATATAAAATCAGATTTTACAGGATTTAAATTCTCATCCAAAAATATATAAACCACACTTTAAAAACAGACATCTTAGACAGTCACAGCTTAGGGGCTGGTTTAGCTCACTGGGCTAAATAGCTGGCTTTTAAAGCAGACCAAGCAGGCCAGCAGCACGGTTCGATTCCCGTACCATCCTCCCCGGACAGGCGCCAGAATGTGACGACTAGGGGCTTTTCACAGTAACTTAATTGAAGCCTACTCGTGACAATAAGCAATTTTCATTTCAGTTATTTGCAATACGTGGAGTTTATACAAAGAAAAAAGGCTTTACTTCCTGCAAGTGTGTCTTCGAGCAAGTGGCTTGGATTAAGGATTAACACCAATAAATGGCTAATGGCTTTTTTTATTCTTTCACAAGATATGGGCGTCACTGGCTGGGGCAGCACTTTCATTGCCCATCCCTAATTGCCCGCAGGAAGGTGGTGGTGAGCTGTCTTCTTCAACCCCTGCAGTCCATGTTGTGTTGTGTAGGTACACTCAGTGCTGTTCGAGGGGTTCCAGGATTTTGACGCAGTGACAGTGAAGGAATGACGGTTTAGTTCCAAGTCAAAATAGTGTGTGGCTTGGAGAAGAATTTGGAATGGGTGGTGTTCCCATGCATCTCCCCCAGCCCTGTCTTTTTAGGTAGTAGAGATTGTGAATTTGGACGGTTCTGTCAAGTGAGCCATAGTGAGTTGCTGCAGTACACAGTGTACACACTGCTGCCACTGTGCCTTGGCGGTGGAGGGTATTGATGGTCTTGCCTGAAGCTAGCAAAATTAAAAGCACCCTCCCAAATTTTGCTGAAAGGATTCTCTGCAAACATTGCAAACCCATCTCTCGAAAATCACAATAAGCATTTCCAGAAAATCTTTCACCAAATTCTGCATGCGCAATACACTTGTTAAAGTTTAAAAGAGAATTGTTGCAAATGTTCTGCTCAAATATTTAAATACATAGTCATTTATTGAATATAAGCTAGTTCCCTGATAAAACAACACTGGAATCCAAAACCATACCAGATGAGACAATAGTTGTGCAAACAAAGGAATTTTAAACCTAGCCTGTCCAGCCTTTCCTCATCAGACAAGCCACCCAATCCAAGCATTAGTCTAGTGAACCTTCTCTGAACTGTTTTCAATAAATTTACATCCTTCCTTTAATAAGGAGATCAAGCCTGTACATTGAACTCCAGACGTGGTCTCACAAATGCCCATATAACTGAAGCATAACCTCTACATTTGTATTCAATTCCACTTGCAATATACAACATATTAGATTTCCTAATTACTTGCTATATCTGCAGACTAACCTTTTTCGACTCATGCACTTGTACATCCAGATCCCTCTGCATTTCAGAGCCCTACAACCTCTCCCCATTTAGATAATATGCTTCTTTTTCATTCTTCCTGACAAAATTAATAATTTCACATTTCCCACATTATCGTCCATTTGCCAGATCTTTGCCCACTCACTTAATCTATCTATACCCCTTTGTAGCTTCATAATGTCCTCTTCACATCGCACTTTCCTACCCATCTTTGTATCATCACCAAATTTAGCAATCATACTTTGGTCCCTTAATTCAAGTCATACAAACGCAAGAAATTGGAATAGGAGTGGACCACATAGCCCGTCAAACCTGCTCCACAATTCATGTGATCATGGCTTCAAATCCATTTTTCTACCTACTTCCCTATCCCCAAGAGACCCACAGAACAAACATAGGTAAATGGAGTTATGATCACATCAGATGAAATGGCTCCTGTTATATTCCTAAAAAGAAAACAAATTATTTCAGAATCCAATTGAGAAATGGGTTCTGCTTCTCCCAGGGGCAGGGGAGCATAATCAGGAGATTCTTGAATTGAAAGTAAGGTCTTAACTTTTCCCCCCACCACCCAGGATGGCTTCCCCCTAGAACCCAATGCACAGATAACTGAAAATTATTCATACATTAATTTAACTGTTGGGACAAACTTATTCCCTTCTAAATAATGTATTTTTTTAAAATGCAGGATACAGTCATTTACATAAATTGTAAAATATTGAGGGTCCAGCATGGATCCCTGTAGTGTTACATTATGCTAACCAGAAAATGATTCAATTATGCCTCCTGTTAGCTACTCAATCTTCCATCCATGACAATATATGTTACCCCCTATACCATGAACTTTTATTTTCTGCAATAATAGTGCGGTGCCTTATCAAATGTCTTCTGGAATCCCAGCACAGTGCATCCACCAGTTCCCCTTTATCCATAGCACATGTTATATCTTCAAAGAACTCCAATAAATTGGTTTGACATGACTTCCCTCGAACAGATGTGATGAATGTATTTTATTATATGTCTGCTGCAGTCATGTTATTAAAAGATTTTAGATTAAGGTACTCAGATGATATGTCTGCTAAACTGAGATTCAGGAGTTAACAGCTCGCAGGCTGTAATGCTGTTCATGAAGGGGCTAGGCCTGTCTTTAGTTTCATTTTTCAGCCCTCCACTGTGTCTGCTTTTAGCTTCATGTTTTTGGAGTTCTGCTTTGGGTTCTAAGGAAAGGAGTTGTGTTTCTCAGACTAACTTCTAAAAGCTTCTCTCCAAGGACTTTGTGAATCAATCAATCTGTAAGACACTAAGTGTTAACTTTATTAATAAGTCAGAAGTCTTACAACAGCAGGTGACTCCAAACAAACCTGATGGACTTTAACCTGGTGTTGTAAGACTTGTTACTGTGCCCACCCCAGTCCAACACCGGCATCTCCACATCATTATTAATAAGTGGCATTTGACCAGTATGTGGAATTTGATTTATTGGAATTTCAGTAGTAGATGGGAAAGTACGTTCAAAGACCTTCCTTTGTTTTAAGAATTGTTTAACTGTTAATTGAAAAGCTGTTTATCCTTGGCTGTTAATGGGGTTAACCCTGTGGGGTTTTTTTATAACACGAGTACCCATTCATTTTTTCCAATTAAGGGGCAATTTATCGCGGCCAATCCACCTACGCTGCACATCTTTGGGTTGTGGGGGTGAAACCCAAGCAAACACGGGGAGAATGTGCAAACCCCACACGGACAGTGACGCAGAGCCGGGATCGAACCTGGGACTTCAGCGCCGTGAGGCAGCTGTGCTAACCACTGGGTTAGCCCTGTGTTAATGATAAAAGTTTGTTTTAATACAAAAATCCCTATTTGTCAGTGGAATCACTCCTGGAGGTGAAGCATCCTTTCAAATTGAAAAATTGTTGGGGTTTCTCATCCGGTTTCCCAATAATTTTGGGGGGGGGGGGGGGGGGGGGGGGGGGGGGGGGGGGGATCTCGGCCGGTACCGTATTACAGAATCATATTGACTCTACTTGACAGCTCCAGGGTCCCAGGTTAGGGATGTGGGATGTGGGCTTCCTTTCCAATGTTCCAAACCATCCTTTCCAATGTTCTTGGCACCATCTCTCCCATTGCTTCAGGAAGATTTACTTGACTGGGATGAAGGACATTTCTTCTGAAAAAAGGTTAGGGTACGCCTGTACCCATTGGAGTTTTGAAGAATGCGAGATGATCTTATTGAAACATATATGAGATCTTTAGTGGACTGAATCAAGTGGACACCAGGAGATGTTTCCTCTGCTGGGGGAAATTAGAACTGGGGGGATACAGTTTAAGAATAAGAGGTCTTCCTTTTAAGACAGTGATGAGGAGAAATTCTTTCTCGAGTGTCATTAGCGTGCAGAATTCTCTGCCCCAGAAGATAGTGGAGACTGGGTCTTTAAATTTATTCAAGGCTGAGTTAGACTGATTTTTGTTAGACAACGGGGTCGAGGGTTATGAGATGCAGATAGGAAGTGGAGCGGAGACCACATCAGATCTTATTGATTGGTGGAGCCGGCCCGAATAACCTGTTTCCAAGTCCTTTCTTGCCTATGTTTCTAGACCCACGGTGACCCCCTCTAAATAATGCCTGATGCCACATTCCAATACGGCCCATTCTCAATGTTGTTACATTACAAGAGTATCTTTTTCCTACCCCAACTCTGATTGCTGTTCAATAATGCTTTTGTAATGCTTTTTGGCAAATTACCTTGTCCTTACAGGTATTGGTTGCTCACCGTGGCAGGAATTGAACATCACAACTCTCAGCAATGATTTTATTTTGGGCCACTTTCATACACTAGATTTTTCTGCTTCACTCCAACATATGTTTTTATGATTATTAGTTGCTCTTTGGTATCTTAATCGTCAAACTTGGCTGGTGAATATCAGTAAGCCACAAGATTATACAGGACATCACATTAATGCATGTTAATGTCTTTATCTGATGAGTGCACTTCCAGTGATAGTTGCTGGATAGTGATCAGATACAAAAGCCCAAACTGACTGAACTTTGTCTCCCATTCCCACCATACATTAATTGAGGTTGGCCATTGTTATCCGTGAAATTTCCCACATACTAATTTGTGCCAATTCATGCCTCCTTCATTCTACTCTACCCAGTGGGTCCAGTTCCCCTGCCATTTGTGAATTTCTATCATCTTTTGTGTCCCTATCTTCCTATTAAATGTATGGTAGATCACTTTTTAAGTGTATGCAGATTGAATCAATAAACAGTTGATGATATCCGGTGGCGGCATGTAGAGGGGGAGTCGCACGGTGAGTGGCTCCTGCTTGAGGCGTGCTTGAGTTTTAAAGTCTGGTCAGGGGGGGAATTTGCCAATGATTGAATGAAGGAAGATACAAGGAAGGCAAAGGATACCAAAAGGATTAAGAAAAACAGGGAGTGAGTGTTCAATGTTGAGTGAGAGGGCCAGCCAGGGAGCTAGCAAGATGATGGAGTGGGGCTGCACTGTTCACAGCAGAAAGGAAGACTGAGGTGATGTCTTTGGAGCTGGAGAAGCAGTTTGCGAAGCACATGGAGGTGTTGAGGAAGGAGATGGCGGTGGCTTTGAAGACTTTGGTGGAGGAGGCAATTGCCCCGGTGAGAGGAGCTGTGGCGAAGACATCGGCCAAGGTGAGGGAGCAGAGCGGGAAGGTGAAGGGAGTGGAGGAGGCCATGTTGCAGCACAGTGAACAGCTCACCTCGATGGAGGATGAGCTGCGGAGGATGGTCGAGGCCATTAAGAGGCTTCGAGCAAAGCTTCAGGATCTGGAGAACCGCTGAGGTGGCAAAAAATTGAGAATTATGGGTTTGCCCGAAGGGACAGAGGACTCGAGGCCAACTGAGTACTTCGCCAAGATGCTGGCAGAATTGATGGGGGAGGGTGAGGAGCCATCCCGGTATGAACTGGACCAAGCCCACCGGTCGCTGAGGCTGAAACCAAAGTTAAATGAGCCGCCAAGGGCAGTGATCACCTGCTTCCACAAGTACCACATAAAGGAGAAGGTGTTGAACCTGGCGAAGCAGAAGCTGGAGCTGCAGTGGATTGGTGCTGGAGTTCGCATATACCAGGACTTACGGTGGAGCTGGCAAAGAGGTGAGCGGCTTTCAGCCGAGTTAAGACTACATTACACAACAGCGGGTTGCGATTTGGTATGGTGTATCCAGCTAAGCTGAGGGTGACCTACAACACCAGATATTTCTATTTCGAGACGGTGGAGGCGGCGGAAGCGTTCGTGAAGGCAGAAGGCTTGGGATAGAAGTGAAGACTGGAACTGAAGAGGGGTTGTGGACTGCAAATGGGGAGCTGGGATAATGTATAAATGTTTCAAAATGTTTTTTTGGATCTACATTGTTCTTTATTTACATCACGCTGTTATAGAGTTTAAGTTTTTTGATTGTCACTCTTTGTTACGATGGCTTTTTGTTATATTATTTAGATGTTTGGGTTTGGTTGTTTTTTCCTGGGACGGGGCGGGAGGGGAGGGAAAGCCTTGGGTCAGGCCTCCTCAAGCTAGCTAACATAAGTCAGCTACAGTAAGAAGTCTTACAACACCAGGCTAAAGTCCAACAGGTTGGTTTCGAATCACTGGCTTTCGGAGCACTGCTCCTTCCACTGGTGAATCACCTGGGAAAGAAGCACTGCTCCGAAAGCTAGTGATTTGAAACAAACCTGTTGGACTTTAACCTGATGTTGTAAGACTTCTTACTGTGATCACCCCAGTCCAACACCAGCATTTCCACATCATAAGTCGGCTAGTGAAAGGAGGTGAGGTGGGAAAGGGGCTGCAGACATTGGAGCCTAGCAAACAGGTTTTGATGGGCCTAAGAGGTGTAAATAAATGGGGGAGGGGATCGATACTGGGTGAGGGTTTTTTGAGAGGAAGTGCAGAGGGGATTCTGGGTGGGGGGAGAGGGAGTTTGATGTTAACAATGGATGAGGGCGGGCAAGGCTCATGGGGCATGGCCTGGCGTTACGGTGTTGGTGGATAAGGGGGGGGGGGTCTCATCCGGTTTCCCAATAATTTGGGGGGGGGGGGGGGGGGGGATCTCGGCCGGTACCGTATTACAGAATCATATTGACTCTACTTGACAGCTCCAGGGTCCCAGGTTCGATTCCCGGCTTGGGTCACTGTCTGTGCGAAGTCTGCACGTTCTCCTCGTGTCTACGTGGGTTTCCTCCAGGTGCTCCGGTTTCCTCCCACATGTCCCGAAAGATGTGCTGTTAGGTAATTTAGACATTCTGAATTTTCCCTCAGTGTACCCCAACAGACACTAGAATGTGGCGACGTGGGGCTTTCACAGTAACTTAATTGCAGTGTTAATGTAAGCCTACTTGTGACAATAAAGATTATTATAAATTAAAAACATGGCTGCAGGGTGACCAGTGATGGGAACTGAATGTCCCAGTATTTAGGGAGGACAGGTATAAAAGAAAAGGTGATGGCTGGGCACTGCTGGTTAAAGAGGAAATTAACACAATAGTGAGAAAGGATATTAGCTCTGTCAATTTGGAGTCTGTATGGGTAGAGTTGAGAAATACCAGGGGGCAAAAAACATTAGTGGATGTCATATATAGACCCCCCCCCCCCAAAAAAAAACTGCAGTGGTGAGGTTGGGAATGGCATTAAACACTAAATTAGAGATGCATGTAATAAGGGAATATTGGTGACCATGGGTGATTTTAATCTTCACGTAGATTGGGCAAATCAAATTAGTCACAATGCCGTAGAGGAGGAATTCCAGAGTGTATATGGGATGGTTTTCTTGACCAATATGTGGAGGAACCAACTAGTGGGCAGGCCATCTTAGACTGGGCACTGTGTAATGAGAAGGGAATTATTGCCAATCTGGCTGTACGAGACCCCGACCATAACATGTTAGAATTTTTTATCAAAATGGAGACTGATTCAGAGACTAGGGTGCTGAATCTTAATAAAGGGAACTCTGAAGATATGAGGCGTGAGTTGGCCTTGATAGATTGGGTATAGCTACTTAAAGGGATGACAGTGGATAGAAAATGGCAAACATTCAAAGAACGCATGGGGGAACTACAGCAACTGTTCATTCCTGTCTGGCACAAAAGCAAAGGGGGCAACAGGGCCAATCCATGGCTTACAAAGGAAATTAGAAATAGTATCCGATCCAAGGAAGAAGCAGACAGATTGGCCAAGAAAAATAATAGGTCTGAGGATTGGGAGCAGTTTAGAATTCAGCAAAGAAGGACCAAGGGATTGATTAAGAAGGTGAAACTACAAAACATTTACACTGTAAATTGCAATGTCAACATTCCCTGCCAATTTAGCCATGTCAATATTGATGATGCAGGCTTTGGCCACAAGTTATGGACTTCCATCTTTACATTTTGTTGCTGCCTTGCATGTAATTTTTAAAAACTTAATATTCATTGTGGAAAAATAAGGGGGGAAAAAAGTGAAAGTACAGTACAAAAGGAAGAGTTTCTATAGATATGTGAAGATAAAGATTGGTAAAGAGAAATATAGGCCCCCTACAGACTGAAACAGGGGAATTCATAATGAGGGATAAAGAAATGGCTGAGCAATTGAATACATACTTTGGTTCTGTCCTCACAAAAGAGGACATCAATTGCTAAAACTTTGAATATATTCAAAAGGCGGTAGATATAGCATTTAGGGAGAATGGGATCAAAGGCTGTAGGGACAAAGCAGGTTTAGGCTATTGAGTTGGATGATGAGCCATGATCGTGATGAATGGCGGAGCAGGCTCAAAGGGCCAAAAGGCCTCCTCCTGCTCTTATCTTCTATGTATCTATTTATGTATAAACCCTAATAATCTGATCTGGAGCGACCACCAACTTCCCTGCCCTATCTCGCACCTGAACAATTTCTTCACCGCTGCCTCCCTCTGAAACTGGCCTGCCAACATGCGCCCTGCTTCTCTCCATATTCATAAACAGCTCCCCTTGTCCGCCTCAATTGGTGCACCGCCTTCCTTGTGGACAGCCGGTCAAAACTCGCCTGTAACTCCTTCGTCTTTTCCAACTTCGCTGGATCCCCGACTTGTGCATAACTCCAGTCTGCCTCCAACATCTTATCTATTATCCTTTGACACTCCATCCTCTCCTACTTATCCACCGTTGCCTTAAAATGAGATCACCGCCCTTCACACCACCGCCTTTAGAGCTTTCCAAACCACCATCTGCGAGACCTCCCCGTACAACTGAACCCCACATATTCCTCGATTACTTTCCCAATCTTATCACAGAACCCTCAGCCCCAGATCTATCTCCACCCCGGCCTCTGCATTGCCCCCCTTTCCAACACCATATCCAACCAATGCGGCGTATGATCCGATATCGGAATTGCCGAGTATTCCGACCTCTTAACCCCAACCAACAGCGCCTTCCCCACCATAAAAAAGTCAATTTACGAATAAACCTTGTGGACCAAGGAGAAAAAAACAAGAGCGTACTCCTGCTCCCCCGGATGCAGAAACCTCCCCACGGGTCCATTCCTCCCATTTCTGCCATTAGTCCAGTCAATGCCTTTGCCTCCCCTGACGGGACAAGTGAGCACGGCCGTGACCTGACCAATCTCGGCTCCTGCACCAAGTTCCAGTCTCCATCCACTATCAATTCATGTGAATCCAAGTCAGGGATGGCCCAACACACCTTCGCAAATCTGACATCATCCCAGTTGGGACCATACACTCATCAGATAAAGACATTAACATGCATTAATGTGATGTCCTGTATAATCTTGTGGCTTACTGATATTCACCAGCCAAGTTTGACGATTAAGATACCAAAGAGCAACTAATAATCATAAAAACATATGTTGGAGTGAAGCAGAAAAATCTAGTGTATGAAAGTGGCCCAAAATAAAATCATTGCTGAGAGTTGTGATGTTCAATTCCTGCCACGGTGAGCAACCAATACCTGTAAGGACAAGGTAATTTGCCAAAAGCATTACAAAAGCATTATTGAACAGCAATCAGAGTTGGGGTAGGAAAAAGATACTCTTGTAATGTAACAACATTGAGAATGGGCCGTATTGGAATGTGGCATCAGGCATTATTTAGAGGGGGTCACCGTGGGTCTAGAAACATAGGCAAGAAAGGACTTGGAAACAGGTTATTCGGGCCGGCTCCACCAATCAATAAGATCTGATGTGGTCTCCGCTCCACTTCCTATCTGCATCTCATAACCCTCGACCCCGTTGTCTAACAAAAATCAGTCTAACTCAGCCTTGAATAAATTTAAAGACCCAGTCTCCACTATCTTCTGGGGCAGAGAATTCTGCACGCTAATGACACTCAAGAGAAAGAATTTCTCCTCATCACTGTCTTAAAAGGAAGACCTCTTATTCTTAAACTGTATCCCCCCAGTTCTAATTTCCCCCAGCAGAGGAAACATCTCCTGGTGTCCACTTGATTCAGTCCACTAAAGATCTCATATATGTTTCAATAAGATCATCTCGCATTCTTCAAAACTCCAATGGGTACAGGCGTACCCTAACCTTTCTTCATAAGAAATGTCCTTCATCCCAGTCAAGTAAATCTTCCTGAAGCAATGGGAGAGATGGTGCCAAGAATATTGGAAAGGATGGTTTTGTCAACCCTGGGACAGGTCCTGTAATGCCGTGCCCGAGGATTTGAGAGTAGAGGGAAGGGGAGCTGCTCGGCATTTTGGAATGGATCCCAGTGGGCCTGAGATCAAGGAAAACTTGGCATGCAGTCTAGCAGTCTAACAACATGAAACCTATCTTAAGATTTGGAAATGCCTGGGGAAAGGATGGAGAAGTTAGAAGAGCCCCTGGCTTTCGAACACAGTGCAGAATTTGGCAGTCAGTCTAGACAGCGAAGCCCACATCCCACGAGTGAGAAAAACGGCTGAAGATTTGTGGAACAGAGAGCTCAGCAGAAAGAAACAAAGATGGCTTTGGAGCATGGCGAATTTCTGCGAGCTCTCTCCCACAGATCCTCTTCCTTCATCTCTTGTAATTGTACTAACCATTTAAAATTTAATTCTAACACTAACATTATCTCTAGCCTTTCTCTTTTATGTTTACTTACAGGTCAGAAGATAATAATATTAATAAGAAGACTAACACGCACCAAGCTTCACCCAATGTCTATGTCAGGAATCAAAACAGAGTTTTGGAAAAATCAATCACAACTGTCACTATTTGTCAACTTCCTACATCATCCAGCCACAGGCCTTTTGCACTTTCAAGTAGTCAACATGCTTTCCCTGTCTGCAGCAAGTTCCCATCTTTACCTTCCTGCCTTAAAAGTATTTAGGCTAAGGTTTTATGCTTCTGTACACCCAGCTGAGAATTAATTTCCTAACTTGCATGCCCATTAAGTGTGAGGTGTACACAGTCTTGAATAAATAAAAAAACTCTCATCAACAAACATTTCCCCCCAAACAAAACGTTTTTCACAATTTCCAAGACACCTGTTACTGTGCTTTAATAATAATCAGAATAACCTTTATTAGTGTCACCATTAGGCTTACATTAACACTGCAATGAAGTTACTGTGAAAATCCCCTAGTCGCCACACTCCGGTGCCTGTTCGGATACACCAAGGGAGAATTTATAATGTCCAATTCACCTAACAAGCACGTCTTTCAGGTCTTGTGGGAGGAAACCGGAGCACCCAAAGGAAACCCATGCAGACACGGGGAGAACGTGCAGACTCCAGACAGACAGCGACCCAAGCCGGGAATCGGACCCATGTCCCAGGCGGTGAAGCAACAGTGCTAACCACTGCGCTACCATGCCGCCCGGTAAATACAATGTAATAATCATTTCATTCCAAAACAGTATTTTGGACATTAGGAATTTGACTGAGGAAGAAAATTTCTTCCAAAAAACAGCAAATTTAATTGTCTCCACGCGTCACAGTGAAATGACTCAAAACTGGGCATTCATTAGGCGCTGTGGGCTATCAACAGCAGCAAAATTGCATTCAACCACAATCCGTAACCTGAATGCGCAAAATACCCTGCTCTACAATCACTAACAAGCCAGAGGATCAACCCTGGTTCAATGAAGAATGCAGGAGGGCATGCCCAGTGCAACTTCAGGCATTCCTAAAAATGAGGTGCCAACTGGTGAAGCTACAACACAGGACTACTTGCATGCCAAACAACAGAAACAGCATGCAATAGACAGAACTAAGAAATCAAAGAACAGATCAGCTTGGAGCTCTGCATCCTGCCACATCCAGTCGTGAATGATGGTGGACAATTAAACAACTAATGGGAGGAGACAACTCCACAAATACTCCTATCCTCAAATATGGGGGAGCCCAGCATATCAGTGCAAAAGACAAGGCTGAAGCATTTGTCACCATCTTCAGATAGATGAGTCAAGTGGATGATCCATCTCAGTCTCCTCCTCAGGTCCCCAGTATCACAGGTAACAGTCTTAATTCAATTCATTCGACGTGATATCAAGAAATAGCTGAATGCTGCTGTCTCACGGAGCCGAGCACCCAGGTTCGATCCCAGGCCCCGGGTCACTGGAAAGTTTGCACATTCTCTCAGTGTCTGTGCGGGTCTCACCCCAACAACCCAAAAAGATGTGCAGGGTAGGTGGATTGGCCATGCTAATAATTGCCCCTTAATTGGAAAAAAAAAGGAATTGGAAACTCTAGATTTATAACAGCTTAAGGCACTGGATACTGCAAATGCCAAGGGCCCTGACAATATTCCAGCAATATCATTGCAACAGAACTAGCCATGCCCCTAGCCAAGCTGTTTCAGAAAAGCTACAGCATAAGCATCTACCTGGCAATGTAGAAATCTGCCCAAATAGGTCTTGTCCACAAAAAGCAGTACAAATCCAATACAGCCAATTACCACCTCACCAGTCTACTCTTGTTCATCTGCAAAGTAACAGAAGGGGTCATCAACTGTGCTATCAAACATAACAGAAAACTACACAACCATCCAAAAAACAGCTAAAGTACAAACAATTCATGATTTTTCCCCTCTTTAAACCTTTCCCAACTTAACCCTCCCCTGAAGAGACTGCCGACACCCCCTCCCCTGCCCCCCAAATCTCCCGTGTGGCCGCCTGTCACCTCACAGGCGGCTGGCCTTTCCCCCATACTCCATTACACTCCCCTTGAGCAACAGAGCTGACCCACTGCCTTCCCTGTCGACATCAGATCAAACTCCACCTGCAGTTTCTTTTGCTCCGCTAACAACTCTAGTCGGTGCCACTGAGTATCGCTGGTCCACTTGCATGATGGCCTCCACCAACCTGTCTTTCTGCCCTCCCACCCATGTCAAATATTACCGAAAGACCACTGCCTTCACCCTCCCTCCCCTGCCGCGCCCCCCCCCCCCCCCCCCAAACCTGGAGGTCTACACAAAAGGACCCCACTCACGTCAACCAGCTTCACAAACATCCTCGTCACAATCTGTGGCACTCGTTCCCTCGCCCCCCTCCGGCAGCCCTGCGATTCTCACATTCCGCTTCCTGGGTCAATTTTCCTGATCATCCACCCTGGTCTTCAACAACTTGCAGGCCTTGAACCGGTCCTCCTCAACTCTTGCCGATGCCTCTTGAATTCCCCATTGATGATGAACTCCATCAACTGCTCCACCGGCAGTGGGATCGGCAATGACGACACATCCAACTCCGCCAAACTTTCTGTTGCTGCTCCACAAGAGCTCTCCACCTCTTGAGTTGAAGCTTTATTTGGCTTCTGCCGAGTATTGTAACCCGCCAACATTCCCCCATGGAGGAGAAACCAACACCCTCTAATTATTCTGCACTTTTTCCAACAAAGTGCCCATTTTAACTGGGTAGAAAGGGTCAAAGCCTAAGCATTCAACCGGGAGCCACTTTGTGTGAAACCAATCAGCCCATGGCCACCATCTGAGATCTCCTGTCTTGAAACTATATCATCATTTCTTAACTGTCACTGGGTCAAAATCTTCGAAAATCTTCAAGCAAATAATTGTGACAAGAATGGTTGCAGATGTTATAAGTTTGTGAATCAACAGCCGGTCCAAATAAAAACACAACATCATCCATGTAGGAGGGTTTTGACCCAAGTGCCTCTGCAGCCTGGGATTGTCAGCCCTCTCATGCCTGCATCCTTCTTGACAGACTGCTAAATGTTTGACACAGCAGGCGAACAAGACAGGGGAGAGAGGACAGCCCGCACTGACTCCAGATTGGAGTGGAAAACTTGCAAATTCTCACTTATTGATTGAAACTGTTTTATTAATGCTCGAGTAGAATAATTGGATCCAATTGTGGGATTTTATTGGTCTCCCCAAACCCCATTTTAGGGAGCACATCCATCACGTGGGTGTGTGCTAATGTGTCAACGGTCTTCTAGTCCAAGCTGAAGAAGGTGTCTGGCTTTTTGTCTTACACATGGGCAATGTATCCCTGAGTAGTGCAAGGCTATGAGATTTTTCTGTCAAGTACAGTGCAGATGTAAGCAGGATGAATCGCCAACTCCAGACCAGACTTTTAACCAATTGGCAAAGACCTTGAGCAGAATTTTGTAGTCCATGTTAAGCAGTGAAATGGGCCTTCAATTTAGGATTTCCACCCTCTCCTTTTCTCCTCCTTGCACTTGTAAATGAGGCTGATGATGCCTTTTCTCATGGACTCTTGTGCATACTCTTGTGCACTTGCAACACGTCTGATTCAATTCAGTCCCACAGAGTCAAATACAAACCGTAAATTCCAGATGTTTTACTTGCCTCGAATGACCTGATGGCTTTTATAACCATGTCAAGAGTTCGCACTTTGTCCAGACTCTTCTGTGTACTGTTGTTCATGATAAAAGACACAAGATGATCATGTGGGCTTCATGTCGTACAACCTGCCATAAAAAAATTTGCCGAGCATTGGTCGGCGAACAAGTTCATGATTGTTGGGTTGAGGAAAACTTTCTGGTATGCCTCTATAGGGATGTTGAGTCAGGGTTTTGAGTAGATCTTGTAGAGGTGGCCTGTCCCACCAAACAAGTTACAGCTTTGGAGTTGGATGCTATGAACACATTCTGCTATCTTACCTTTATGTCACTATCAACACCTTCTCGAGTCCCATTAACAACTCCTTGGTCTTGTGCACAAAATATCTTTGTCCAATCTCCCCTGCTCCCAACTATCTCTAACCTACTTTGCTCCACCCCCTCTTAAAACAGTACAAAATCCATCACATCTCACACCCTTTCCAACTCTGAAGTCACATGGAGTTGAAATGTTAACCCTGTTTCTCTCTCCACAGATGCTGCCAGATTTTCCAGCATTTTCCGTTTCTGTTGCCGCACTTGCTCTGCTTATGGTCCTTTTTCTGGTAGCTTTCATGTTTCTAGTTCTTGCAGACAACTGAGCTGCAGTTGATCAAACCTGATGCAGATGTGACAAACTCTGGGTTGAACTGCGTCTACCAAGTAGCTCTAACTTCCTCTGATAACAAAGCTGGAGGGAGACTGGAGGACGCTCCCTTGTTGTCCACCTTCAAGGGAACGTTGACCTGCTGTTTTCCCATCCAAACCCTGAACTGGTTCTTGATCTCAAGTGCTTTGCCTCGCCATCTTGAAGAACCTGGAGAGGAAAATGAACACAGCCACAGGAATGTGGGGGTTCTAGAGATAGTTGGTCACAATGTGGTTTAATTGTGAAAGCAGCATAACCAGCTGCACCACCATTAGGGTTTACAGCAGCACCAGGTTTCCCTTTTCTTGAACATCTGCAGCAATTTCAAATGTCTAGTGATGTTTTTAAGTATCTAATTGAAGTCACCACCACTGGGTAAACCCTGTAGGTAGATGCCCGCAGCTTCAAATACTAAACATTGAAAGAGGACTCACTTAACGAAGATGGAACAGTAAAAGTCAGTGCACCTCCTTTTCTATTTTTATCACTATCCTAATGGTGTTACACACCCCTGGCTTGGAGCTCGGGTATGGGTTGCAGCCACCAGTTAAAGTTTTCACAGGACAGGCACGAAGGCCCAAGTCACCACAGGAGAGCTGTGTCAGATTTTATCCCCATTACAGTTTTTGTAGTGGTCTGATACAATTGAATGGTTTTCTCGACTATCTGAGAGCAGTTAGGAGTCAACCACAGTACAGTGGGTTTGGTGTTACATAGACCAGACCAGACAAGGATGGCATAGATTTCCTTTCCAAATGAACAAGGTGGATCTACGACTGCCATAGTTTAATGGTCACAATTACTGCAACTGGCCTTTTATTCCAAGTTTTATTTGATTTCACTTCCCAGGCTGCCTCGTGCGTTTTGACCTCTTATTTCTGGATTACTAGTCCAGGAGCATAGCCGCTATGCCCAGAAAACATGCGCTGTGTCAATATTTTCAGTAACGTTTTAAAGTCAATATACTTGATTAAACTGTCCATGTAAACATCTATAATGAAAATCTGTATGCAATTTTGCATTTATTTATGGAAAGTGGGCAGCACCGTAGCACAAGTGGATAGCACTGTGGCTTCACAACGCCAGGTTCGATTCCCCGCTGGGTCACTGTCTGTGCGGAGTCTGCACGTTCTCACAGTGTCTGCCTGGGTTTCCTCCGGGTTCTCAGGTTTCCTCCCACAGTCCAAAGACGTGCAGGTTAGGTGGATTCGCCATGATAAATTGGCTTAAGTGACCAAAATGTTTAGGAGGTGTTATTGGGTTACGGGGATAGGGTGGAAGTGAGGGCTTAAGTGGGTCGGTGCAGACTCAATGGGTCAAATGGCCTCCTTCTGCCCTGTATGTTCTATCACTAGCTAGGCTGGGATTTGTTTCGGGATGGTGATGTTGACCCACCGCCTTAAACGTCTGCAGTTCATGTGATCCAAGGACACCGACGGTGCTGTTTGGCAGGAGACAGACTACACAGCTTCCACCCAGGCACTGGATTTCGTTGTGGTAACGGTGTACACCCAGCCTTATTGACTATAAATGTCTCCTCACCAACATCTGGGGACATGTACCAAAATTGACAGACTAGTCAAGTTTAACATTGCAATACTTACAGTTATATCTTTTAGTGCATGTCCCAAACTCCTATGACAATACTTGTGTATATATCCTGCCGCCCCATCAGGATCGACCCAAAACTGGTGGCAGTACTGGCCGCACAGAAGTAGGATGAAGTACCGGCAGCACAGAGGTATACAATCCAGAAGTAGTGATCCTGTGAGGCTCAACACGGAGTCCAGACTCCATGAAATCTCATAACACCAGGTTAAAGGTGGGCAAGGAAACTGACCACTTTTTACCATCTACCAGCCTTCCTCAGCAAAGAATCAATGCTCCTCAATGTTTTTTTTGTAATTTAAAGTACCCAATTCATTTTTTTTCCCAATTAAGGGGCAATTTAGCGTGGCCAATCCATCTACCCTGCACATCTTTGGATTGTGGGGGTGAGACCCACGCAGACACGGGGAGAATGTGCAAATTCCACATGGACAGTGACCAGGAGCTGGAATCGAACACGGGTCCTGGGCACCGTGAGGTAGCAGTGCTAAACACTGCGCCACCATGCCGCCCCAGTGCTCCTCCATGTTGAGCACCACTTGGAGGAAGAACAAAATACAAGAAAGGCACAGCAAATGTACTGGGTCGGGACTCCCAATTTCCATCACCAAGCGTGGCTCAGCAGCACCACAATTGACCGAGAACTGAAGGGCATAGTTGGCAGCTTGGGCCTGGAGAAAACCAACACGAAGCCAAAACCTATTGGTTACATCCTCACCAACTAACCTGTTGCAGGTGCATCTGCCCATGACAGCATTCCAATAGGAATAACCACCACACAAGAAATGAGGAGGAGGTGATCATACAGCCCATCGAGCCCATCTGCCATCCATAGCTTAATCGCTGATCTTGGGCTTCAATTCCATTTTCCCACCTGCTTCCCATAACCCTTACTTCCGAGAAACCAAAAACCTATCTATTGCAGCCTCAAACATATTTAACAACGGAGCATTCACAACCCTCTGGGGTAGAGAATTCCAAAGATTCACAATCCTTTGAGCGAAATCATGTATCCGCATCGCAGCCCTAAATGATTATCTTGAAACTGTGCCCCCATGTTTTAGATTCCGTGACCAGTAGAAACAATCTTTTAGCATTCACCCCATCAGGCCCCTACAGAATGTTGAACGTTTCAATGAGATCACCTTTCATCCTTCAAAACTCCAGAGAATATAAGCCCAATTTAACCAGCCTCTCATTGGACAACCCCCTCAACCCAAGAACTTTTGGAGACAAAGTCCCATCATCATTTTGAGGGCACACAATCATGTTATGTGTCAAACGGGATACAAATTAGAACTGATCTAGTAGCTCAAAGCTGAGCATCCACGAGGCGCTGTGAGTCATCAGTAACAGAATTGTATTCCAATGCAACCTGAAGCCTTAAGGTTCTGCATACTTCTTACACTACTATTATCATCAAGCTAAGAGACAAAATTTGGTTCAATGAAAAGCATGCCAAGCAGAACAAGGTATGCCTAAATTGGAGATGCCAACTCGGTGGAGCTGCAACACAGGGCAACATATATGCTTCACAGAAAACAGCACACTATCCATAAAGCTAAACAATTCCACAACCAATGAATCAGATCAAAGCTCTGCATTCCTGCCACATCAGCTTGTGAATTATGATGGACAAGTAAATAGGGCAGCATGGTGTCACAGTGGTTAGCACTGCTGCCTCACGGTGCCAGGGACCGGGTTCGATTCTGGCCTTGGGTGACTGTCTGTGTGGAGTTTGCACATTCTCCCCATGTCTGCATGGGTTTCCTCCGGGTACTCCGGTTCCCTCCCACAGTCCAAAGATATGCCGGTTAGTGGATGGGCCATTATAAATAGCCCCTTAGTGTCCAGAGATGTGCAGGTTAGGTGTGGTTGCGAGAGTAGGGTGGGCGAGTTGGCCGAGGTAGAGTGCTCTTTCAGAGGGTTGTGCAGACTTGATGGGCCGAATGACATCTTCTGCACTGTTGGGATTCTATGTTTCTAGAAACAGGAGGCAGCGATTCTATGAACACTACCTCATTATTAAAGGTGGCGCAGCGCAGAGTGCAAAAGCCAAAGCCAAAATATTTTTGCAACCATCTTCAACCAACGTGACGAGGTCCAAACATCACAAAAGCTAGTCTTCGGCCTATTCAAGTCACTCCAAGTAATATCAAAAAATGGGTGAGTGACTGGGTACAGCAAAAGCTTTGAACAGTGACAATGCATTGTCAGTAGTTCTGAAGATTTGTGCCCTAGCCAAGTTATACATGAACCGCTACAACACTGGCATCTATCCAAAATTGCCCAGGTATGTCCTGTCCACAAAACAATAGAACAAATCCAATCCAGCTAAATACCACCCCTATTAAAAACAAATATCAATCTACTGTCAAAGTGATTGATGGGATATCAAGCAGCACTTAACTCACCAATATCTTAACTGATGCTCGGTTTGGGTTCTGCCAGGAACACTTAGTCACAGACCTCATTATAATATGGACAAAGAGTAGTATCCCAGAGGTGAGGCGAGTGATTGCCACCGTTATCAAGGCAACATTTGATGGAGATGGCATCAAGAAGCCCAAGCAAAACCGAAGAAGTCAATGGGAATCATGGGGGTAAACCCTCCACCAACTACAGTCGTACATAGCACAAAAAATGATAGCAGTTGTTGGAGGTCAATCATCTCAGCCCCAGAACATCATTGTAGGAGTTCCTCAGGTAAATACCCAAGGCCCAACCATATTTAGCTGCTTCATCAAATGATCTTCCCTTCAACATAAGGTCAGGAGATGTTCACTGATGACAGCACAGTCTTAGGTGCCAGCCACAACTCCTTGGGTATTAAAAAATCCCTGTCTGCGTGCAGCAAAATCTGGACAATACCCACACTTGATAAGTGGCAAGTAACAGTTGCCATGCCCTCGTGCTATCACTAAGAAGAGAAAAACTAACCATCTCCCTTTGTAAATACAGCACCTACAAGTGGTCAGAGGCTGAATATGGTGAGCCTTTCCATCATCGACAAATCACAGGTCAAGTGTCAAGAATGTGATGGAATATAAAAACGTATCACCTTATTTTGTTATCCTATTGATTTAGCACAAACACTATGGGCAAAATTTTGCTCAAAACATAACGGCATCTGAATAAATGCAGAAACTGGCCAGCACCAGCTAGGAAGAGAAACCCCATGATTAACGAATATGCCATCTTGTGCTTAACCTCCCAATGAATTTCATGAAGTTACTGCACTTACTCATTCATCTCAACATTGTGAAAATTATTAGTGACTGTCAAACAATCTCTCTTGGCCAGAAAATGAACAATTATAAGTGTGGTGTTTTATTTCTTCAGGCTGTCAACTGTTTTAGATTTTAAAAAGGTCAAAATTTAAATTTTTCTTTTAAACTTTTGCTTTCCGTCTTTTTCACTCTTCACTTCTCTTTCTGTGCCTAATTTGACATTGAATTCACCCACTTTAATTCACCTGGCTTCTCAGTTTATATCTGAAATCTCAGAGGTTAAGGAATTACCCTGCATGTCCAGTCGCTCACCAAGGTCAGAAATACCCGGTTGCCCTTCCTGGGCCATCAGTTCACACCTTCAGCAACTTTGGGTAAAAATATCAAACTTAAACATGCACCAGCATGTCTAGTGGAGTATGCCCTGAGACGACACACTCCTGCAAAATCTGGTCCTCCTCAAAAGACTACTACATAAAATAGTACAGCACAATTATAAGGATAAACACATATTTAAGAATCATGGGAAGAGGATTTCTTTTCGAAACAGAATGTATATATGTATAATTCTAGCTAAAGTGAAAAACATTAAACATTTTATTCAATACATATTAAAAGACCGTACTGCACAAAGTGACTACTCAATTTCACTTCATAATCCATCGCTATTGCAGTCAAATTTGTATTGAATACTGCCTCCTGGTGATGGAGTACAATTCTTGCCTCAAGCTCTCTCTGGCACATTTTATACTGATCAGTTCAATTTTTCTTCCCTGCTCTTGGATTCATAAACAGAGGCAAAACTGCCATTTTAAAATCTGTTCATTCTAAATATCAGAATTTTGCAATTTATAATGTTACCAAGAATACTATCATGTTTATATTTAAATAATCCAAGCTAAATTCCAGCCAAGAACTATTATGTCTATGCCCAAAATACCTGTTATTTTTAAAAGAGGATTTATTGAAACTTAAGCAAAATACAAGTTTTCAGAGAGTAAAATAAGACTTCAAAAAAACCTTCAGATTTCAAGATCATTCACACAGAAAACTTTACTTTTATTTAGGAAATAAAATTCATAGATGTTTTTCTACGCCAGAAACTCATTCTGAATGCTAGGTATACAGTACAATGATGATGGGAATAGTTTCTGTCCTGGTAGGTAGGTTATTTGGGCTAAATAAGGATGGGGAAAGTAAGGAGCACAAATATAAAATACACTGACAAGAATAATTTCTTTTCAGAGAGAGTTATCGGCTTCTGTGACAGATTACCTCAGCATGCACTAAGTATGGAATCCCTACAGACCCTCAAAAGGAGAGCTGGACAAGCTCCC
Source organism: Scyliorhinus canicula (assembly GCF_902713615.1). NCBI lineage: Eukaryota > Metazoa > Chordata > Chondrichthyes > Carcharhiniformes > Scyliorhinidae > Scyliorhinus > Scyliorhinus canicula. The sequence goes on from NC_052150.1 coordinate 173,413,618, forward strand.
GAGAGAGAACAATTCATGCTATAATAAGGGTAGCTGGGATTAATTAGCAAAACTCATGAGGTTACTCTGATCTCCTGGGGTTTGCTTGCATTTCAGAATTGGAGGGGAATTTCCATGAGTTTTTTCCTAAATTGACCTTGGATCCTTTTTCCCTATACCAGGAGAATGCATGAATGTAGGGGTGGCTCCCATGGTTTAAAAGGCTGCCCAATACGGAAATCGGGTGGCTTTGATGGGACAGATGGTTATTTCCCATCATTCCTTTCCATATGTATGCCTGTAAATTTATATACGATTAGCATTGAAGCTTTTGGATAATTAGTAAACCGTAAAATTGAAATTAGTTTCAATAAAATTGTTTAATGACGAGAAAATTGGGTGCTACGGTGTTGGTAGAATTGGTTTACTCAGATTATCTCCTACATGCAAATGCTCTGTACTCAACTCTGTCTATCTGGGAGTTGCAACTAATTGCTGCCCCACAGGTGTGTGTGTGCGTGTGTGTGTGTGCGGTGTTGATAGGAATTTTTTTAAATATAAATTACGTAACATTTCAATCTACATTATACTAGAAGTCTTGCACGCAGCATACATTCCTTGTAATTATCACATTTTGTTCAGACTTATATTGTATACACACACTAAAGTGGTCACTCACTTGTCCTCTCACTGTACATTAAATTCCTACAATTTACATGCAAAAAGATTATGCAGTTATTTCAAAAGTACAGTTGTGTTGCATTTTTCAATGGCTTAGGTTGGCTACATGTGGTTTCCTTTCTTGAATTCACATCTTATAGCACCAGATACTCTATATTCTTTTTTCTCAATAGTTCATTGGTTACTTTACCAAATAAAAAAAACAATGCTGGAAATGCTCCGCAGATTACACACAATTTGAAAAAGAGAAAAGGCAGGTTACAGTTTCAGGAGAGGATCCTTTAAGATGGCATTGATGAATCCTTAAAATATTAACCTGTTGTTTCAGATGCTGATGACCAAGTTGTGCATTTCCAGAATTTTCTACTTTTTAATCTCCAATTTCCAGTATTTGCTGGTTTTCAGACTTGTCTAATACATATTGCACTGACAATTTTTTGTTTTAAAGACAACGGCTAATTGGTGCGGTGATGTTTAATTTTTAAATTTAACAACATAATTAAATTTTAAAATGCAGTGACAAAGTACTGCGAGCAAATACAAATTTTAAATAAAAATTAATGGAAAGTTATGACTACACTTAACTTCAAGGTCTAGATTGTTTTTGGCCACAAAATTTCTAGAATGAAAAAAGTTATATTAAAAGCACTGATTAAAACATAATCTGCGTAACTGAATGACGATTATAGTGCATTCTGCCCCTTCTTAATTTATGCGGTTTAAGATTGGACTTCAGAAGACAAACATGCAAGCTGGTTTCTGGGGTTTGCATGGTTTTCTTCTCACCAGACTCGCAGGTCTTTAAAAACTGGGATAGGGAGACAGATTTAACAGTCTAATCATTTAAAGCCAGCTCATGAAATCTGACCTAAACAATCAGCAATACAAAACCAACTACAACCTATTATGACCCAATATTCATCAATAAAGCTTTGCCTCACAAGAAAGTTACATAGCTCTTCCCACAAGTTCAATGTATTTGTAGATTTTTTTTTAATGCAATGTCTCAAACAAAGGATATCTTATTGACAGAGGTCGCAACCATCTTTCGAACTGACTGTTTAACATCTGAAAAATCCTCTAAACCAGAATTAACTATTATATATTAATATCTGTCCGTCTCAGGATTGTCTAAATACTACGACTTTCATCCAGGAACTAATGCAAATAAATATTCAGTACTAAATCAATATAAAACAATAATACATTTTCCAAATTGCTTTGGGAAAAAAAAGGCTTAGCACTTTAATTCAATATAGCAGATCGTAAACGCAGTAACTTGCCATGAAATGCCAAAATAAGACAGATTTATACCTCCAGTGGCCAAGGAGGTAGTGGCAGCGGAGAAACATATAGGTCTCAGAAGCTTTTAACACCAACACTCCCCCCACCCCCACCCCACACACACACACACACACACACACACACGTGAAATTAGCATCACATGTGTAACAACGATTTAATCATAACAATATCAAAATCCAATTTTATACTAAAGCAGTGTTCATGCACAAAACCGGACAGGTAAATAGCAGTAAAGGGTAGCTTCAGTCTCCATCATAAATCAAAGCCTGCAGTTTTATTATTGACATACTCATTTTAAGAATGCATTTAACCAGCAAACAAAAACAAACAATAACTACTTTATCTGAACAAACACTTTAAAAACAAGTTACTATGCCTTGTATCGTTCCATTAATTCAAGATAATAGGTAGCCAACTCTAAAAGAATGTACATTTTAATGGGTTTCATTGAACATCATACCTCTGTCTTTTTTCTTCATCTTTTAGAACTTCATAGATAGCCACCAACTAAAAACAAAAAGATCAAAATGCAAATGTTTAAACAAAAATACAAATACAAGAGAAGTACAAAAAAAATAAATGCTGCCCTTACTTGTCTAAATTGAATTTCTGCATTTTCATCTTTGTTCTTGTCCGGGTGTAAGATCAAAGACATTTTCCGATAGGCTTTCCTGATGTCTGCAGATGAAGCATCCTGCAAAAATACAAAGTCGACTTTGTCAGAAATATATAAGGCTCTTAGCATAGTGTTATGATCGAGGAAGACAGCGGACCCAGTACGGCTCCTCGGGCAATGTAATTTGAGCAACAGCCACTCTATGCATTCAGCTGCACATGACTAAACAGTCATTGGTTCTGACTTCTTATTCTTTTTCACTTCTCTGAACTACTGCAGCACAAAAAAGTCAGTATACTTTCTCTAAAACCTTCTGGATAAAGACTTTGTTCAACAGTGAAGGAATAGGGAGGGGAACACAGCCTGCTAATAACATGATACTGCTCAACAACAGAGGCACCTGCTTGCTTGGAGACCGAGTCTCTGCTTATTCAACCTCTGCATATTGCTGCACAGATCTTTTTAAAATACTGCACACGACCATTAATATTTCTAGCAGCGCTCTATCCTCTTTGGACAAAGAGATTTCAATCTACATGCGTGAGACCGCTGCAAACACAGTAGCTTGTAACAAGCAGTAATTAGAAGATTTGATACATCTATACAACACAAACAAAATCAAGCAAGCAATTTTGTTGGAATTTTACAATTCCAAAATCAATACAAGTTAGTGCACAAAATGTTAGTTTTGAGCCTCAATAGGAAAATAATAAATCATATACAGTTTCAGCTAAATTAGTCTTGCTGCATCATATTAATTTCAAACAGCACGTCTGTTCAAAATATTTACATAACATATATTTCTCAATACAGTTAAAGTTTTATAAAACTTTGATAATGCTTAACCATACCTATATAAAAAGGAAGTAATTTTCCCCTCAAAGGTTTCTATAAACAGATTGCAAAATGCAATTTCTCAATTAATGACGTTCCACCTGCATTAAAATCACTAAACCATTTCCCAAAAAGGAAGAAATAGAATAAAATAGAACCTTGTGCAAATCTTCAACTTCTAATATTAAGCATGATGCAGTACTTTTATTTTTCTGTAATGTTCTCCTGCTACATTTTCAAATCGTTATTTAAATGCCACCAATAACAGATGTTACTCTTGGAAATAAGTACACTGCCCATTCAAGAATCCTGAAATCTAAATTTACTTCAATACTGCAAATGGCTTCAGTTTAATTCAAAATTTGCCTCCTGGAGTAACAGAATGACATTAACACATAATAGTACGACAAGTGTTATCTGAGCATTTAGCCCTCAGGTTCCACACTTCTGCTTCCAACAATACGTTGTGATGATTTATGCTTTAATAAAAAGGAAAAGGAACAGCACAAGCAATGTGACTAGCAGCACTGAATTGTTTGCAGTATCTGGAACAACTAGGATATTATGATCAGAACTTAAGTTTTAAATCTGAATGTTTGCCACAATTTGAACAAATCTGGTTTAAGTATGCTTGGTGCATATAAAACCTCCTAATTCATTTCAAACTTAAAACTAATTATTTAAATAAAATATACACAGTCCTTTTTCACCCTTTCAGTTTGTGTATGGCAAATTGTCAGTACTCTCTAATGCTACAGCAGACATACTCCCTTTCACTTCTATTTTAATAACTAATGATGGGACCTGTGCACATCATGTCTCAGAAAATTGTGTCAATATTGTTAGCATTACAAAACAACTGCATAAAAATGCAAGGCATTCATCCATCTAGGCCTCAGTATTCTGTACTCTCTAACCTGAAGTATACTAGGAAAATGCATATTACTTTATAGAATATCATGTTTATTAGATTCTTTTGCTATAAACCTGCAGCATAACAATATTGTCATTTGTAAATTTTGTACTTGTATTAAAACTGTTCATATATGTCAACACCAATCACAATGACCCCAAGCACAATTGCTCTTTTTAAGTGCCACATAGCTCACAGACAAATAAAATGAACATTGCAACGCTGCTGCTACTCATCAAGTTACCACAAAGTGGCTAATTTAGTTATGTAAAGAAATTCAGAAGGCAAATTTAGCATGTTTTTTTAGGACTAAATAGGAGTTTTGAAAAATGCAGCGGTTGGATTATGTAAACATAGTGGATTTTTTTTTTTTTTTAAACTGCAAACATTGAAAGCGGAAATAAAAATGGAAAAATTGCCCCCTCTTCCCCCCCCCAAAAAAAATCCAACAGCATATAGAGATAAAACATTTCGTAAAAACTCTAATCAAAGGGTTGTTACATTAAACTAAAAACTGCCGGGCCCTTTTCTCAGCAGTTTAACAGTGAACAAATTTTCATAACACTATCTTTTGAGCTACAAAATAATGTTTATAAATCAGATGAGTGTTGTTAATTCACTAAGTGCTACGTCATTGCTCCACAGAAGAAAATGCTGAATTGGGTCAGGCATTTCCCGCAACCCCCAGTCTGCCCCCCTCCCCCGTAACCCCACATATGCTACATCAATCGTCGTGTAAATCGTAACAGCCAGAACAAGAGCAGTCCTGAAAAGACCAAGGAGCCTGTTCATCATCTCAGGAGAAAGAGAAAAAAGCAAAAGCAGCAAACATAGTATTGTGAACTACCTTACATATTTTCTCAGAAACTTCTAATTATGTTGGCTTGATTCTCAGATGTGACAAATTTCACATTTTGAAGAATTAAAAATTTTGATACTTGCAAAAACTGAAATCTCAATTTTTATTGACAAATTTTAATTTGAATAAGGCCAATTGTTTTTTTTTCCCACTTTATGCAATATTGGACCTTCAATTAAAATCTCCAGGCTGCAGTGCAATTATCTATTACATCCTCTTAAGTGCATCAGGAAATCAGACTACTTCAATTTTTAAAAAAGCCCTGATTGAAACAATTCATTGCTTTTGTTCACAAGTGACCTCAATATTTTTTTCAAACTGTTCAGAAAACCTATTTTGGACAATAATTTAAGATTTGACACGTGCACAGTTTGTTTGGACTGGTTAAGTTTGACCATTTTAATTAAAACATCAACAATTGGGCATCATTGGATGATATCATTAAATGCACAAGTTTTAGTCCATTCGTGTCTGAATAAATCACTTATTAAAAATGTTCTTCCCTTCATTCCTGTGGTTGCTTACACAAAAGTATGGATCCATAACACTGCACCCTCCGATACCCATTTAGACAAAGAATAGTTCAAACACAGATAGCAACACATGCCAGCCAGATCTGGCGTCAACCAACAGACACATTTTCAGCAGAGCCATTCAATACCAATTGAGTGTACGGTTATTTCATTTTTTAAAAATCTCTTTTTCCCCCACCACCGTTGCTCTGAGATAAACTTTCAGGACAGGCCAAAGATTAAACCTGGGATAGCTGAACAGTTCCAGAGGTATTAGCCCTAAGATGTACACCATGGAATACCAGTGAGCAAATACATGACCTTCATCTCCAACAATTGTTTCTCCATTATTTTCATGAAAATGTTGGCAGATTAACGCCTTCAGTAAAAAACGGAGATGGGAATTTAAGATGGCCAGTTAATTAAGTGCTCATCTGCTTGTATGCCACAACATAATTTCTGTGCCATTGTTTCTCATCACCTACTCTGAGTCCAATGTTAAACACAAAATTACACCAATTTCTCTTTTAAACTAAATCAAATGATGACAAATAAAATTGCCACTTTTAACCCATTTAAAAATAATGCAAGTCTGAATATCACCATGGGAACTACCTTGGAACAGAACTGCGTTACACAGTAGAAGAACACTAAATTAACATACATGAACTGGCAGAATTACTGTAATACACTGGTAAATGACGATCTCTACAGATGTCGATTTAGCTTGTTTGCTATCTCAGCCTTGGTAACACTCTGTGGCCTGATCTCTCAATGAAGTCATTCTCACTCACCATTTACACAAAACATTTACTCCCTTCCACCAATCAAAAAGAAATCCAGCAAAATACCCAATTAATGTTATAAAAAAAAATTACTTAAAAAGCTTCACTAAAAAAAAGGGAACCATTAGTAAGACTCCCATTTTAAAAAGCAATACTGTACACTCAAAATGACATGTATGTGAAGAGTATTCTTACATTGCCTTATCTAGTCTCAAAAAGAAATGTTATTCATCTTTCAGTTCTAGTCCTGCAGTTACAAAGCATCATTGATTACGAAGGTCAAAACCAATTCTAATTAGAGCAGAATTTTGTTTGCACAGACACAGCCTTGTTTTCTTTTAAAAAGTAACTGGTAGCATAATCATAAAAATGTGTGAAGTGCATGCTCCTTGACAAGCTAGATTTACTTGCATTAAATATAATCTATGCTTGGCCTTGGAAAATATTCTGAAACAAGCACAGCAAAGACCAGACTACATTTTTTTGTCTCCTATGCATATACCCGTACAAATTCAGTACTATGTTTATGCAGAACCATGTTATTTAAGTGAGCCAAAATCTTCAAATAATTCACTGTAACAACATAGTATCACCATTAAAACTCATGATAATTGTGTACTTTCTTCTATGCATCACGAGTCGTGAGCCATGATAATTGTAATAAAGATACGGGGCAAAACAAAAAGATACGGCCACCATAGAGCTCATCTCATTTGAACCAAAATCACATTTCGAGATTTCACTGAGCCATCCAACCGCATGAGAATTTTTAAACAGGAAAGCACTAAAAGTATTAGGGATTGCATTAAGAGGAACATGAATGCGCCAAAATTTGTCAAATGACAAAACAGCAAATGAGGGATCAGTGCCTTCCGGGTAAAAGTTGTTTCCTAGAGCTCAGCACATAGAGGCTTTAGCTGTTAGCTGATTAGTTAGTAAAATACTGGCCAAGTTATATTTCCATGATGCGAACTATGTCAAGTACAAGCTACACTGATGCGCATATTTCCGTGATGAGAACTATTTTAAGTACAAGGTACACTGATGCATGAACTGATTCTGTGGAATGTAGATTTCTCCCCACCCGCCAGATTTTAATTAAGAACTCATCTTCACTAAATTAAAAATGATCTCAAATATATCACATGCAAACCTGTTATTTGTCTACAATAACCATTTATGATGGTAGCAAGACAATAGTTTTGAACACAATTCACCCTTACTGCTTTAAATTTTCAAAACTAAAGATGTAATAGTAGACAAACCAGAGCATTAATGCTGGGCTGAGCAAAGAGATGTAACAGTTTTTATTGTACGAGATTATGTTGGTTAATTGAGAGCGTTACTTTTAACCTCTGTCTAGCAAGGAGATATATATGGACAGAAATCAGTGCAGCGTTGAGCTGTTGTTCACCCAACACAAAAGAAGGTTCAGAAGGATTTACACTTAGAAGGACTACAAAGTTAGATAATTCAATTGGACCACTGTGCATATACTTCAGACAGATATTCTGTTTGATGGACTGAGGAATTCCCGAGAAGTGTGATTGTATTCGGAAAGCATCAGGTAAGCTGATGCAGCAAGGGGACAAATCCTTTTTAGAGAAAAAAACAGCTACAGAAAAAAAGCAGTGCACCTGCTTCAAAGCTTTTTTCGGGGAGGAGGGCAGTGGTTCGTCCCTTTTCACTGGGGCAGCCAAATTTAGTTGTGGTAGTATGCTCTAAGGATTTAGCTAATAGCCGGGGATTTACAACCAACTACCTTAGGACCCACCATCTTAAAAATGGCTTGCTTAACATTACTGAAATGAATCAATATTTCTCCCGGTCTGTTGTAAAGTTTAAACATACCTCCCTACTCCCCTAGAGTAGTATGTACTCAACTTTAATGCCTTTCTTGCTGTATGCCACTGCCTGCCCATAATTGAACCATGCACTATTAACCATATGCTAATAGATTTACAATGACAATTGTAGAAACCCAGTTTAAAATAACAAATCATGGCAATCGCAAGTTACACTATACATACAAACATTCAATCATCTTCATCTTTTCTTGAATGCAAAATGTTCTAAATTAAAGATTTAAAACTGAAGTGGTGACAAATTAACAGTACATAATGGAAGGAAACAATTTACACACTTTCAAATCGGAATAACTGCTTTCCCTTTTGCATAGTAGTGATATTTCATATAGGTCAGTGGGAAATCCGAAGTCTTCTTTGTAGGTTAAAATGACAGAACAGAAAACAGATGATTTCAAAAAAGTACCTGAGCACAGTCAGGTCTTACAAGTTGTCAACTCGTTAGACCCACAAACTAGTCTTGCTCATTCCAAGTATTAGTGTGTTTTTTTTTTCATTTATTTTAAATTCCCACTACATAAGAAGCAAGACAAGCTGAAATCAGATGCACAAAAACAGGCAAGGAAAACAAGGAGTTTCAAACTTCCAAAATAAATGCATTTGTGATGCTACACAAATCTAAAAAGTCAGTGTTCTGCAACCAGATCTTTAAAAATCTCACAGAAAAACATGGCTGACAGCAGGCCAAGCTGCTGAAGCACTGCCACCATACTTTAGGCATGCACTTTTAAAGTAAACATTTACAATCATTTTACTGCTTTCCCCAACATGACCACCATTAACAGGGACTTTAAAATTGCACGTGTGGAAACTTACATTAGCTCAACTCCCAATTCCATCCTGCAGTTGGAGAAACTGAGCAATTTCCACAGCAGTGCAGAGCATAACACACTTCCTGAAATAATTCTCTAAATGCAAAAGCCAAATTAACAGGACAACTATGGAAACACTCAAGAGGCAACTATGCACGGTAAATATCGCAGAAGCCAATCAATACAAATGTAAAAAGAAATACCCTACCTACTGCACCTTCCTGGTTTTCTTAGCTACTTAAATGGTTTCTTAACCATCACAAAATGTACCTGTTTGAATAATCCAATTTCTCTAGTTTTGAAATTTCAAATTCCACAGAATATGGTAACGCATAATTTAGGAATATATTTTACAGGGGCAGACGCTGGCGCAGTGGTTAGCACTGCTGCCTCACAGCGCTGAGGACCCGTGTTCGATTCCAGCCCCGAGTCACTGCCCGTGTGGAGTTTGCACATTCTCCCAGTGTTTGCATGGGTCTCAACCCCACAATCCAAAGATGCGCAGGGCAGGTGAATTGGTCACACTAATTTACCCCTTAATTGGAAAAAAAGAATTGGGTACTCGAAGTTTATTTTTTAAAAAGAAATATATGTTAGTTTGTACTGCAATTGGAATTTTCATAGGTTTCTCAGGCAGAACAGGTTTCAGCTTTCTATCTATGATTAGCATTTTCAGTAATTTGAAATGACAGTTTTAATGTATGAACAATGTTAAGAGAGTATTTATGTTGTAAAGATGTGCAATTTCTCAATTACTTAACTTTTTCTATAAGCAGTAAATAAAATTATATCTGAACCTTTAATTTGATTTTCACAACATTTTCCCCACAAACATCCAAGGAGTTTGAAACATCTGGATAAATCTAAAGTATAATTTTAAATTCAAACACCCAATTGAGGAGAGAGAGAAAAAGGGAAACCTTAATCTTTCAACTTAAGTTCTATTCGAAAAACTGTGTACTACACTTATCAGACCCATATAGCAATATATATTGACTTCAACGGTATTAATACGAACATTAAATGTAAGGAATTCGTCAATTGAATCTTTTGAGTTAAGATCAAAGTCCTTAATTCATAATTAAATCAACAGTGGTTAACACATCATGACATGGCAAGCTCCACAGCACTGCCATCAAGTGGTTAGTCAGGATGTGACAAGTGAAGCTCTTCTCCCCATGGTATTATTGTGCGCTGCTTGTGTACAAAATTGCTTTGGAAATAAAACAATGCTTCTACTTTTCATCGCCTCCCCTATGTGAACACATTGAACATAAAAATGACAAAGGTTGAAGAATGAATGCCAATAGGAATCAGAAACTAGTTCTGAATTAAAAGGTCGAACAAATGGGACATAGGGTCAATCAGTTTGTTGTTTACAACAAAAAGATACATGACATTCTGCTACAGATTTAAGCTGTCAAGGAGCAGAAGTTACACTGCGCCGAATTCAGCTGACAAAACTGAAATGAAGACTCCTAAAACAAATAAATTACGATGAACTAAATTCATCCAAATAGGGATGAGCAATAAATGATGGGCTTGCCACATCTCAAGAATGAATTTTTAAAATTCCCTATCCAATGGATAAATATTCCTAACTTTACAATTCACACAGTCAATAGTTTATGCATCCCACAAGTAACCATTTTTTAAATGCAAATTTAACTGATAAACTGATCATACTGTGCAAACATTGACATAATATTCAAATAGCTTTCATGATATATGACACTGCATTAGGAAATGAAGAATAGCTAAATATATTTTTGAAGCAGTTCAGTCAGCATCAGAAACACAGACAAGATTTATATCTATCAAATAAAGACATCCACAAAACACTAATCTAGCTTTCATTTTAAATGACAAATAGTCGGTGTGTATTTGCAGCATTTCCAGTTTCCTTTGCAATTTTCTCTCCTGCAGGCATCGTCTCCTGCAAGGTACAGATATTGGGCACCCTGTGTTACCTTGTCCAACAACAACTTGCCCATTAGACCCTGGCCACTTAATAAATCTCAATAGTGACCAAGTAATTTTACCATAGACATTCATTGCGATGCTCCCAATGTTATCCAATATTCTACACAAGCGTCCATCCCATAGGGAGATTATGGACGGTGAGTTATCATCCGATTTTCTCCTCCTCAATCCAGGGGTAGTTACATAGTTTACATGGAACATACAGTCCAGAAGGAGGCCATTCGGCCCATCGAGTCTGCACCGACCCACTTAAGCCCTTACTTCCCCCCTATCCCCATACCCCAGTAACCCCTCCTAACCTTTTTTCGTCACCAAGGGCAATTTATCATGGCCAATCCACCTAATCCGCACGTCTTTGGACTGTGGGAGGAAACCGGAGCACCCGGTGAAAACCCACGCAGACACGGGGAGAACGTGCAAACTCCGCACAGACAGTGACCCAGCAGGGAATCGAACCTGGGACCCTGGCGCTGTGAAGCCACAGTGCTAATCACTTGTGCTACCGTGCTGCCCTGAGTTAAACCAAAGCACTCTTACTGTCTACTCAGCACGAGACTAGTCTCATAAGAGACATCTGCTAAGGTTGTCTCATAAGACAACCCTTTCATCCCAAACATCTGAACTGTTTCCAATGAAAGTAAATCATTCCTACACGGTTTGCTAGGTGTGGTCTCACCAATACACTGTACAATAATAGAAAGACTTCCCTACTTTTATACTCCCTTGCAATAAAGGCCAACATTTCAGTTGCCTTCCTGATTACTTGCTGCGGCTGCATGCTGGCTTTTTGTGAATAATGTAGAAGGACACCAATTCAATTGGACTGCAGCATTCTGCAGTCTCTATCCATTTCAATAATATTCAGTTTTTCTAATCTTTCCTGCCAAATTGGAGAGCCTCACATTTTTCCACGTAGCACACACTCTGCAATTTTTTTTGTCCACTCTGTCATGCGAGTGCACCTTCAAAAAATGGTGTTTATTACTGCAGTGATATCAAAGAGTGGGTGGAGCTGGGCTGTCTGCCAGCTTTTTACATTCGTTTTAGGCTGTTTGCTGCAGTGAATGTTGAAGTTGATGGTTTTTTTTCCTGGGGAGGGGGAGAGAGATGTCATGTGACAGTACCTTTAAGAAATGGGTGTTTATAAATGGGTGTGTATATAAATATCTGTCGTGAGAGCACCTTTAGAAAATGGGTGTTTATTACTGCAGTGACGTCAGAGAGTGGGTGGAGCTGGGCTGTGTGCCAGCTTTTTATTTCCGTTTTGGGCTGTTTGCTGCAGGGTGTGTTTTCGTTTCGTTTTCAGAGCTCGATAGCTGCAGTCACAGCCAGAAGGGGTACTAGTCTCTCACTCTGTAATCTAAAAACTGCAAATCGATCCTTTGGTGATTTAAAACTAGTAACTGCTCTCAGTCGTGACTTTAACCTGATGTGCTTCTATTAAAGCTTATGCTTTTAAGTCTTATGGATGTTAATAAGAAAGCTTAAAGGATTACTTAGTGTTGTAGTCTTTGGGGGTTGTATTTGAATTAATGGTTGCCAAGATATTCACTGTATGTTTTAAAAAGTTTAACTTGAGTTCATAGAATAAACATTGCTTTCCTTTAAAAAATACATTTCCATTTCTGCTGAACCACACCTGTAGAGTGGGCCGTGTGCTCCCCATACCACAATCTATTAAAAGTTGTGGGTCAGGTGAACTCCATGATACAGTTCGGGGTTCTCCAATCCCTGGCCCATAACAAATTGGGGGCTCGAGGGGGATAAAAGTATATCTATTGGATTGACTTAGTGAACTTAAAGACAGTGAGGGGTGAGCATATTGTGGGTGCTTTTCAGGTGTGGTATTCTAGCTGAAGTAGGGAGTGTGTTGTGGTCAATGGCTCTTTCAGAGGCTCTGAAGTTTTTGGGGGTGGAGACGGTCACACGCAGTACCTTACGGACAGAGACTAAAAGCAGACTGTTAGATTTGGCAAAAACATTCCATAATTATGGCGGTGGCTTCACATTTAAAGTTGCCTGAAATAGTTTGATTCATTGAAATGGCAAAAATTCAGTTACAAATTAAACAAATGGAACATGAGAAAGAATTAAAGCAGCTTGAATACAAAAGAGATAGAGAGGAAAAGGAAAGAGAGGAAAAATAAAGAGAAAGGGAGATACAGATCAGGGAAAAATAGTTTGAACTTCAGGAAATGGCCATGAAACATGACAGTCAGTTAAAATTGGCAGGCGTAAAGAGAAATGATCTTGTCCAGGAATACAGTTTATCTTGGGTAATGCTAGAGCAGGATTGCAGGTGGGGGTGATGCCTACTGTGGTTGATAAGCCAGTGGAAAATCAGACAACTGAAGTGTTGAAGGACGAATATCCTGGGATTTTCCGGATTGTGTAGTCACAAGGTCGCAAAGTAACAGGTTAAGGCAAGAGGAGAGAGTGAAGATGAAGTTAAAGGGCAATTATCAGAAACGATTTTTGATCAGATGGTTGAAAAAGAACAAGAACAGGCGGAGGATGAGGCGGATATTTTTAGTTCAGGAAAAATGGTGCAGCTACAACAGAAAGATGTAGAAATAAACCGGATGAATCAGAAAGCATATACGGAAGTGGAATCTGAGTGTATACCAGAGTGTTATTACCACAAAAGTAATGTCTTGATGTGAAAATGGAGAAGTTTACATATGCAGGCGGATGAAAAGTGGTCAGAAGTTCATCAAGTAGCATTGACGGTAGGGTATAGAAAGGAGGTGTTGCGAGTTGCACATGAGGTACCAGTGGGAGGTCATTTGGGACTAAGGAAAACTCAAGCTAAAATCCAAAAACATTTTTATTGGCCTGGACTACATAAAGATGTTGTTAAGTTTTGTCAATCATGTCATACTTGTCAAGTGATAGGGAAACCTCAAGCAGTGATAAAACTAGCGCCCTTAATACCCATTCCAGCATTTGAGGAACCTTTTACAAGGGTCCTAACTGATTGCGTAGGACCGCTTCCTAAAACAAAAAGTGGGAATCAATATCTTTTGACTATAATGGATGTGTCGACTTGGTTTCCAGAGGCCATTCCAGTACGTAATATTACAGCTAAAAAGATTGTGGAGTTACTTAAATTCTTTACTAAATATGGACTACCACAGAAATACAATCGGATCAAGGAACAAATTTTACCTCGAGGTTATTCAAAGAAGTTATGGATAGCTTAGGAATAAAATAATTTAAATCAACTACGTACCATCCAGAATTGCAGGGAGCATTAGAAAGGTGGCATCAGACATTAAAGACAATGTTTTTTTTTTTAAATTTAGATTACCCAATTATTTTTTCCAATTAAGGGGCAATTTAGCGTGGCCAATCCACCTACTCTGCACATTTTTGGGTTGTGGGGGCGAAACCCACGCAGACACGGGGAGAATGTGCAAACTCCACACGGACAGTGACCCAGAGCCGGGATCGAACCTGGGACCTCAGCGCCGTGAGGCGGTTGTGCTAACCACTAGGCTACCATGCTGCCCTATTAAAGACAATGTTGAGGGCTTGTCAGGATTATCCAGAGGATTGGGATAAAGGAATTCCATTCGTACTGTTTGCAATTAGGGATGCACCTAATGAGTCATCCAAATTCAGTCCTTTTGAACTAATTTTTGGTCATGAGGTAAGAGGACCACTTAAATTGATTAAGGAAAAATTGGTGAGTGAGAAATCGGAAATTACATTATTGGATTACGTGTCAAATTTTAGGGAATGATTAAATAGAGCAGGTGAATTGGCTAGACAACATTTAAAAGTTGCACAAAATGTGATGAAACGGGTAGCGAACAAGAAATCCAAAGTTCGTAGTTTTGCCTGTGGAGATAAAGTTTTAGTATTGTTACCAGTGGTAAGTGAACCTTTTAATGCAAGCTTTTGTGGACCTTATCAGATTGAAAGGAAATTAAGTGAGGTGAATTATGTGGTTAAAAACGCCAGATAGAAGGAAAACTCACCGAGTGTATCATGTGAATATGCTTAAAAGGTACTTTGAAAGGGAAAGAAAAAGAGGAGGTTTTAATGATTCTAACTCAAAGTGACGAACTAAATCCAGATGACTGTGACTTTGGCATACCTCAAATTAAATTGGAAAACGAGGATGTTCTTAAAAATTGGGATAAATTGTTGAGTTACCGTCCAGAGGAAAAATGGACTGACCTGAAAGAGTTATTGATATCACGTGGGCAAGTTTGTGTTGATAAATTGGGAAGTACTAAAATGGCTATACATGATGTAGATGTGGGAAATGCTGTTCCAATCAAACAACGTCCATACAGACTTAACCCGTTAAAATTGGCACAGGTTAACAAAGAGATTGAGAGTATGCTCCAAAATGGCATAATTGAAGTGGGTTGCAGCCAATGGAGCTCACAGATAGTGATGGTACCTAAACCAGACAGTACCCAACGGTCTTGTGTGGACTATTGACAGGTTAATGCAGTTACAAGAACGGACTCTTATCCTATCCCACGTTTGGAGGATTGCATTGAGAAAGTGGGACAATCAGCTTTTATTTCCAAACTGAATTTACTTAAAGGTTACCTTTGTCAGAAAGGGCGAAGGAGATTTTAGCTTTTGTGACCCCAAACGGTATATACCAATTCAAAGTTATGCCACTTGGCATGAAAAACGCCCCAGTCACATTTCAACGGTCAACTAGCAAAGTCGTTTCAGGATTACCCAATTGTGCGGTATACATCAACGATCTGGTAATTTTCAGCCAGACATGGAAAGGACATTTAAAACATCTGATGGAGTTATTCGATCGACTTCAGGGAGGTGGGTTTGGTGATAAACCTAGCCAAAAGTGAATTTGGAAAAGCCCAAGTCACTTTCCTTGAGGAGTTTCCGATACCCTCGAGACAAAGGGAAATAATGTGATTTCTTGGCAGGAGTGGATTTGATCGAACATTGGTGAAAAATATTTGTAGCGTGGTTGCTCCACTGATGGACCTGCTGAAGAAACGTCGAAAATTTCAGTGAACAGCGGACTTTCAACAGGCATTTGACTGCCTGAAAGCTGTGATAACCAATGCTCCAGTGTTGGAGAATAACAAGGGACTCTGCAATCAGAATGAACTAAAGTATCCGCCTTTAAAGAGAAATGCCGAGGCGTAGAGAAATGGATGGATCATGCAGAGACCTTCTTATTCAAAGAGACTGTCAATCGAGAAGGAATTTCAGTTGGAGGAAGAAGAAAAAAAAAAGAAATGGACTATATTATTACACCTGTTTGCGTGTGTTGTTTTTTGAAATGAAAAAGTATATTTACGGTGTGCATTTCTTAAAGGATAGTGAAAAGGTGAAAAATGAAACCATCTTGAAGTTGATGGTTTTTTTTCCCTGGGGAGGGGGAGAGAGATGTCATGTGACAGTACCTTTAAGAAATGGGTGTTTATAAATGGGTGTGTATATAAATATCTGTCGTGAGAGCACCTTTAGAAAATGGGTGTTTATTACTGCAGTGACGTCAGAGAGTGGGTGGAGCTGGGCTGTGTGCCAGCTTTTTACATTCGTTTTAGGCTGTTTGCTGCAGTGAATGTTGAAGTTGATGGTTATTTTTCCTGGGGAGGGGGGAGAGAGATGTCATGTGACAGTACCTTTAAGAAATGGGTGTTTATAAATGGGTGTGTATATAAATATCTGTCGTGAGAGCACCTTTAGAAAATGGGTGTTTATTACTGCAGTGACGTCAGAGAGTGGGTGGAGCTGGGCTGTGTGCCAGCTTTTTATTTCCGTTTTGGGCTGTTTGCTGCAGGGTGTGTTTTCGTTTCGTTTTCAGAGCTCGATAGCTGCAGTCACAGCCAGAAGGGGTACTAGTCTCTCACTCTGTAATCTAAAAACTGTAAATCGATCCTTTGGTGATTTAAAACTAATAACTGCTCTCAGTCGTGACTTTAACCTGATGTGCTTCTATTAAAGCTTATGTTTTTAAGTCTTATGGATGTTAAAAGGAAAGCTTAAAGGGTTACTTAGTGTTGTAGTCTTTGGGGGGTTGTATTTGAATTGATGGTTGCTAAGATATTCGCTGTATGTTTTAAAAAGGTTAACCTGAGTTCATAGAATAAACATTGTTTTCCTTTAAAAAATATTTCCATTTCTCTGTACCACACCTGTAGAGTGGGCCGTGTGCTCCCGATACCACAATCTATTAAAAGTTGTGGGTCAGGTGAACTCCCATGATACACTTTGGGGTTCTCTAAACACTGGCCCATACAACTCACTTAACCTACTGCATCCCTTTGCAGACTCTGTATCCTCCTCATAACTTGCCTTGCCTAACTATAGCATTGTCAGAAATTTGGGCTACACTTATGGTCAGTCCTTTCATTCACATTATTAATACAGAGTGCAAATAGTTGAGGCCCAGCAGTGATCCCTGTGGCACATCAATTACAACCTGCCGTCCTGAAAATAATCATTTATCTAACACTCTGCTTCTTGCAGGCTAGCCCATCCCCATCTATAAATTTAGAGTACCCAATAATTTTCTTCCAATTAAGGGGCAATTTTAGCATGGCCAATCCACCTAATCTGCACATCTTTGGGTTGTGGGGGCGAAATCCACGCAAACACGGGGAGAATGTGCAAACTCCACACGGACAGTGACCCAGAGCCAGGATCGAACCTGGGACTTCGACGCCTTGAGGCAGCTGTGCTAACCACTGGGTTAGCCGTGTTGATGATTAAAGTTTGTTTTAATACAAAAATCCCTATTTGTCGGCGCCGTGAGGCAGCAGGGCTAACCCGCTGCGCCAACGTGCTGCCCTCTATCTATGCTCATAAATCACCCGAAGTAACCTTTTATAACAGCACCTGACCAAATGGCTTTGGCATTCAGTACATGAAATCCCTTTTGGTATTTGGCAAACCAAATACACTACATCTACTGGTTCCCCTTTAGCCACCCTGCTTGTTACATCTTCAAAGAGCTCTCAAAATATTTGTCAAACACAATTTCCCTTTCACAACATTTTCCTAATATCAAACATTAGGCTATCGAGCCTATAGTGTCCTGATTTATTTCTCCTTCCTTTCTTTAACAGTACTGTTACATTGCCGGTTTTCCTATCTGCTAAGATCCTTCCAGGATCCAGCAAATTTTCAAAGATTACAACCAATGCATCCGTTATCTTTGCAGGCACTTCTTTTAAGATCCTAGGATGCAGGCTATCAGATCCAGGGGAATAGTCTCAGTAGTAATAACGCTACTTCTTCTCTCCTTTCTGTGGTGCAGAGGCTTGAGCGTTCTTATGATCCCGAGGGTGATGCAGTTGGGAGTCTTAAACTCCTGGCAGACAGGGTCACCCGTGATCGCAAGGTCGGAGGGGAGGAACCAGACAAAATACAATCCAAAACACGTCCTCAACGGAAGATCAGGCGGAAGATACATGCGTGATATTGGCAGCTGTGATGGAGAATGACGGCTGCAGCAGGAGATCTTCGTCAAGGTTGCCATGCCACCTCTAGGAGTTCCCCGTCAGCATCAATGAATGCCTCATAACTCTCTGTTTACAACTTGCCAAGAACCAGTAGACAATGATTGTTAGTGCCTATGCTGCAACCCTTGATGCCAATGATGAGTCCACTCTGGACATCATCCTCTCCAACATTCCCAAGGAAGATAAAATCATTCTCCTTATGGGTTTCAATGCCAGGGTTGGAAAGGATTCCCAACTCTGGAAAGCGACCATCGGAAAAGAGTTGGGAACTGCAACTCCAACAGGGCTCTCCTTTTCACCAAATGCATGGAACACCAGTTTGTCATCACTGACACATTGGTCTGCCAAAAAGACAAAGTTCAAGACTTCCTGGAGACATCCATGACAAAACACTGGTACACGACCAACTACATCATTGACTGATCCCAATACCAAAAGAATGCCCTCATCAACAAAATGGTGACCAGTGCTGATGACTGCTGGGCAGACACCCGGCTCATTCCCTTCTCTGTCCATCAAGTTCCACTAAAAGCAGCAGGAGATTAAGCAACAGCTCAGAGATGATCAATGTTAAGCAGCTTCAAGAGCCAAACATGCTCGTGAACTACCAACAATGTCTGCACCAAAGTCTCCAAAGTGAAAGAAAACTGGAAAGAGCTGAAGACAGCAGTAAAGAAACTAGCGGCAATAAGACCAGGAAGCACCAAGACTGGTTTGATGAGAATGACCACATCCTACAAGACATCATCAAGATGAGGAGGGAAACGTTCCACATCTGGCAAAATGATTTTGCCAGCAAGGCAAAGAGGAGAACCCATCAAAACAGCAAAGGCAGAGGTGCAAAGAATAATGAGGGAAATCAAGAACTAATGGTGGACTGAGAAAAAAAGTGGAGGAGCTGCAACTACTCACCAACAAGCATGACACCGGAGGGCTTCTTCAGTGCCACTAAGGCAATATATGGACCAAGCACTCTCAGCCTCAAACCAGTATGGAGAAAGGACATTGCCATTGTCAGAGAAAACATAATCCTTTGATGGAGAGAACTTCTAAACCATGATACACTACATCATCTACGATTGTTCGAGGAAATCCCCCAACTCCCCATCAAAGATGAGCTTGGACTCCAAACAAGCATGGATGAAGTAGAAGCCGCCATTAAACACATAGAAGAACAAAAAGCCACAGGAGTGCTCAGAATTCCAGTGAAGATTTTCAAACTTGGGGGAAGAGATCACCTGTCATCTCCATCAGCTGTTCCTGAAGATCTTGGCTGGAGAAGAAATCCCGGCCAACATCAGGGATGCCATCAATGCCGCCATCTTCAAGAAAGGGGACAAAGGCGTCTGTGGCAACAACCAAGGAATCTTCCTACTCTCCTATCACTGGGAAGTTCATCACCCAAATCCATGCTAGCTCCATACATTCTCCCAGTGTCATGAAGAAATCCTCTGGATTCCGACCAAACCGAGGAATAATGGACATGATTTTCACTGCTTGACAACTTCAAGGAGAAATGCCAGGAGCAACATCAACCACTCTACACACCTTCATCACTCTGACCAAGGCTTTCGACTCAGTCAATCGGGAGAAGCGCTATTTAAGACCCTGTTAAAGGTCAGCTGTCCAGATAAATTCACCAACATTCTCCAATTCCTCCATGGCAAGATGTGGGCGACAGTCCTCATCGATGGAAATATGACCAAAACCTTTGAAGTCAAAAATGGAGTCAAGGAGTGCCGGTTTAGCTCAGTTGACTGGACATCTGGTTTGTAATGCAGAGCAAGGTCAACAGCACGGGTTCAATTCCCATACCGGCTGAGGTTATTAATGATGAATGCAGTCAAGCAGGGATGCGTTAACGCCCCCATCCTTTTCACAATCTTCATCGCCACCATCCTTCACTTTGTCAAGAACAAGCTTCCCAGTGGAGTGGACATCGTCTACAGGATGGGTGGAAAACTTCAACTTCAACCGGTTGAAATCAAAGAAGAAAACAACACTGACATCGCTCATGGTTAACAAAACCATCGCAGCTCTCGGAAGATAATCTCCAAGCCACGTTTGATGCCTTTGCGAAGCATATCAAAGAATCTGTCATAATCTCAACCGCAAGACGACTCAGTCCTGTACCAACTCATCCCAGGCACAATCCAGTCTCTTGCTCCAACAAGATCAATGGAGAAACCCTCTCAAATGTGGAACATATCCCCTAACATAGCCACCTCTCATCGAAAGCTGACATTGACGCGGAGGTCAAACACCCTATTCAATCGATGTGCTTCATCTTCGGACACCCAAGGATGAGAATCTTCGATGACCGCGACATCCATGCTGATACCAAGATTCTCTTGTACAAAACAGTAGTCCTCCCAACACTTGGGTACGGCTCAGAAACCTGCACAATGTACAAATGCCACCTCAAGGCCGTGTCAATGTACCATCAATGCTGTCCCAAACAGATTCTCCACATGAGCTGGAAGGATAGGTATACTAAAATCAGTATCCTTGAAGGAGCCAAGAGCACCAGCAACGAGACCATGATCATCCAAAACCAACCCTGCTGGGCCAGCCTAGATGACAGAGCCCTGACTGCCAAAGTAAATCTTCTTCACCCAGGTCAAGGAAAACACCAGAACAAACAGGAGGACAAAGGAAAGACATCCTGAAGGCTTAACGCAAGAAATGCAACATAGACGTCAACATCTAGGAGATCCTTGCTCAGAAGAAACCTCCCAATTGAAGTGGCTCAATTCTTCAGTAACAACTGACAGCAAGAGGAGGCCCAGAAAAGAAGCCTGAGAAAGGAACACCAGCAATCCTGGGTCCAAGGACCAATTCCACCTTCTGCCAAGTTTGTGGTGAGAGATGTGCCTCTAGGATCGGACTCACTAGTGACATGAACCCACAGAATCCATGACCATTGACAAGGATGTTCTCAAGTGGACAATCATACTCATTAACGAGAGATTGCTAGAGGTGAAAAAGACATATTCACTGGAGTTAGTGGTCGTTTTAACCTTCCTAATCCCTTCTGCCTCTTGATTTTCTATTATCCTTGGGATGTTTTTAAGTCTTCTATTGTGAAGACGAATACAAAATACTTGTTCAAAGCCTCAGCCATTTCTTCATTTCTCATTATTAATTCCACAGTTTCATCCTTTGAGAGACTAAAGGTCACTTCAGCTACTATTTTCCTTATATACTTGGAGAAGATTTTACTTGTTTTTATATTTTTGCTCATTTTATCTCACACTCAAATTTTTGCCTTTTTTGTCATTCTTTGTTGATTTCTAAAACTTCCCCATTCTTCTGACCTGCCACTAATCTTCACAGCATTTTCTTTCAATTTGATATCACCCTTAACTTCCTTAATTAACTGAGAATGGTGCATCCATCCAGTTGAGTCTTTCAACCCTACGGATGGTGCACTATCCAGTTGAGGCTTTCAACCAATATGTTCAATGTTTAGCCAACTCTACGTAATTGCCTTAAGTTTAATTTCTGAACAAACAAACAAATTAGGAGCAAGCCACTCAGCCCCTCAAGCCTGCTCTGACATTCTATAGGATATTGGCTCTTCTAACTGCAGTCTCAAGTGCACGTTCCCTTCTATCCTCTATTTCCTTTGATTCCCTTGTCAATCACGTATCTATCTAATTGAGCCTTAGGACACTAGTTATGGATCCACATTTTCCACTCTCAAATGAATGTGAAATACTAACATGTTATGATCACTCTTGCTTCCATGATCCTTTACTATGATGTCTTTTATTAAACCTGTCTCATTACTAGGTCCAAAATACCCTGGTATTTTGACAGTTTGTAGAAACTGTCCCAAATACACTGCATTAATTCATCCACCAGGCTACTTTTGTCAATTTGATTTGTTGAATCAATATTTAAAAAATTAAAGTCACCCATGATTATTGCCATTATGTTTCTTGCAAAACACCATTACTTCTTCATGATACTACATGATAAGTTCATAGCAAAGGTTAGGCATATGGAGTCAGGGAACAAACAGATAACGGCACAGTAAATTGGCCAAGAAAATAGAAAGCAGAATATGAGAAAAAGATTAGTAATTCAGATTGGAAGAAGGTAGAAAGTGGTGTTCCACAAGGATCACTGCTGGGACCACGGTTATTCATTACTTACATTAATGATTTGGCTTGAAGAGCAAGTAATTCACTATCAACATTGTGCAAATTACACCAATTTTTATTTGCATGGGTGCTATACAAAACACCAAGAATGCAGCATAGTCAGGACGACATTAAAAAAAAAACTTGGAAGACTGAGCAATTAAGAGGCAAATTAGTTTTAACAGATAAATGAAAAAACAGAAACATCCCCTGCACTGTAGAAAATTTAGAAAACCTGGTCTGTCCGCAAAGGTTAGGGCGAGAGGAAAATCTGCGTAACGCAGTGTCTACGTTAACATGGCATGGCATGAATCTACTAAAGTAGCATTTAGCCACTTTTGCCCCCATGCTTTGGAATTCTACTTCAAAGCACAGTGGCGATGTCCCAGGTTTGATCCCGGCTCTGGGTCACTGTCTGTGTGGAGTTTGCACATTCTCCCAGTGTTTGCACGTGGGTTTCACCACCACAACCCAAAGATGTGCAGGGTAGGTGGATTGGCCACGCTAAACTGCCCCTCAATTGTAAAAAATTAATTGGGTACTCTAAATTTTAAAAAATGGAATTCTACTTCAAACCTGTTTCTCCCATTGTTACAACTCCCTCTGACCAAGCTGATTTTTCCTTCTTTGGCTCAACATCAGTTCTTTTTAGGTTTCTTTCAAATGCCTTGGGATATTTTTCTATGTTAAAAGGCACAATACAAATACACCTGTGTAGAATCAAAGTATCACATTCAATTCTTTGAAAGCTGCACCTGCCGAGATTCCAAAGAAAGGCTGAAACAATGGAATTAGTGTGGAATCCTTTTGTGGGATACCTAAACTAGAAGAGGAGGTTTCATCAAGTGAGATGGAAGAACACAAGAACTAGAGGGGTAGGGACATTCAACCCCTCGAGCCTGCTCCACTATTCAATAAACTTGGCTGCCCTGTTAGAGGCCTCAACTCCACTTTCCTGCCTATCCCCTATAACCCTCGACTCCCTACTCAGCCTTGAATATATTCAATAATACAGTCCCCACTGGCCTCTGGCATAGAGAATTCCAAAGATTAATGACAATCTGAAAGAAGAAATTCCTGCTCATCTCACATCTTTAAGAGGAGACCGCTTATTCTGAAACTGTGCTTCCTAGTTTTGGACACCGCCACAAGGGGAAACATCCTCTCAGTATTCACCCTGTCAAGTTCCCTCAGAATCTTATATGCTTCAGTAAGATAATCTCTTAGGTCTTCTAAACTCAATAAGTATAGGTCCAGCCGACTCAACCTTTCCTCAGAAGCTGACATCTTAATTCCAGAATCAACCTACTGAACCGCCTCCAATTCAAGTATGCTCCTCCTTAAATAAGGAGATCAAAATAGTACATAGAGTACTGCAACAACTGCAGCAACACTTCCCTACTTAGGCCATTTAAGATTTTATTTTGCCTATTTCTACCCGCCTGCCCTGAAAACAGTCACTCATTTTAATATACTACACAGTGTTTCACAGATAGCAAACACTGCCAAATGGATATCTCTCATGTGAAAATCTAGATGTGTCAACAAGCAATTCCATCATGAGAACATCACAGGCTTACCTATTCATGCTGTTATCAATGTGCACACCAGCAAATGTTATGGTGCCCTAAAGGCAACTTAGTTTAAATTTATTTATTTTTTTAGGTTGAAATTAATTAACACCAAACTGAAGCTTTCCAGGTCTGGATGTCTCTGCAGTCACACCATGCAATGGCAGTAGACCTGCAGATCTAGTTTAAACAATGAGACTTCAAACTTGATACTTTTTTACTTCAGCTTCTCCCACTGACTCAGTGCATCATCTAGTGCAGCAGTGAACTACACAGACCAGGTACGGGCCAGATCTAATCTTTGGTTTGTGTCAAATGAATTGAAACTAAGTTGGAGTAGCAGTAGGACACAACAATTGACATCATCTTTCTGAACATTATTTAGTTACTCCTGCTGTATAGTCAGCGTACGTTAATATTTGGAAAGGACAGTCGAAGGTCAATTGTAGTATCATCTACAATGTCAAATATAGCCTGCCAGTGCTCAACATATAGCATCAATCACAAACAGGAAAGTGTACTGGAGAACAGTTAGCATCCAAAGAACACAACCCATGCTGCGCCAGTAACTTCAATAGAGAATACAGTATGCTGGTTTAAAACAGGATAATAATTTGTGCCACTGCCAAATGGATATCACTCATGTGACAATCTGGATGTTGCGTTAGCAAGCAATTCCATCATGAGAACATCTCAGGCTTACCTATTCATACTGTTATCAATATGCACACCAGCATATTTTCAATAATTAAAAAACACACTTCTGGACTAGGGCTGGTGCTCCTTGGTGTTCATTTACCCTATTGGAAATGCTCCTATGTATGCATTGGGCAAGAACAGGATTAGGCTCAGCTGTGATGGTGCCAAAGTCAAATTGACTGCCAACACTAACTGTCAAGGCACAAGTGTGAATAATTGCAACTGAAAAAAGGTGTAAACGAGTAAGTGCCACTTAAAACTATAGCCCAGCAGATCGTGAAACCATTTATCAAGGCAAAGGAGAAGAAAAAAAATTAAAATCGGGCAAATAGAACTGATTTTAAAAGCAAGTGTTAGCTGGATCATAGAAAATAGTAAGAATCCCAATAATTAGAAGTAAAATTTCCACCCTTGAACCATAGAATCAGTGCAGGCTATTAGGCCCATCAAGTCTGCACCAACCCTCCGAAAGAGCACTCTACCTCGGCCCACTCCTCGCACTATCCTCATAACCCCATACATTGATCATGGCCAATCCACCCAACCTGCACATCTTTGGACTGTGGGAGGAAACATGAGCACCCGGAGGAAACCCACACAGAAATGGGGAGAAAGTGAAAGCTCTACACCGGTAGTCACCCAAGGCCAGAATCAAACCCCGGTCCCTGGCATTGTGAGGCAGCAGTGTTAACCACTGTCACCATACCACTGACACCAGCCACTCCAAGAATTGATCAGTGTCAAGTTACCCAATCCAAATTAAGGCAGTGCACCTGGAAGTAGGGAAAGGGGAAAAAAGCTCCCTATTATACAGCAACTTCAACTGGACGTGCATGTAGGAAGATATTATGTGAGGAGAAGTTTAGGTTCACCGATAAATGTCTTCTATAGCAAGATAGATTACCAGTATTGATCTCAATGCTCAAACAGCAATAATTACTTGTGCAACGTTCCAAATGGGTAAGGGACCCTATAGGCAATCACAAATGAACCCATGCCACAAAGAAAGCAAATGGGGACGAATAAGTGCAACATCACAGTAAATACACAATTACTAACTATCAGGAGCCATCAAACTTTTCACACTACACCTGAACGATCATAAACCTTCAAGTCATACACCAGTCAGAGGTAATAGTATGAGGAGCCATTGCTGGAGAATGGCTGAAGATTATTGTGAATGGTGCAGCCGTGTTTTTTGCACTATGTGCTGAGCTCCTCTATCGTTGAGGATGGGGATATTTGTGGAGCCTCGTCCTCCAGGGAGTTATTCAATCGTCCACCTGCATTCATGATTGGATGTGGCAGGACTGCAGAGCTTAGATTGGATCCATTGGTTGAGGAGTCGCTTAGCTTTGTCCATCACTTGATGCTTATGCTATATGGCATGCAAGCAGTCCTGTCTTGTAGGCTCACCAGGTTGACACCTCATTTTTAGGCATGTCTGGTACTGCTCCTGGCATTCCCTCTGGCACTCGGGATTGATCCCCTGGCTTGGTGGTAATGGTAGATTGAAGGACATGCCTGGCCAGGAGGTTACAGATTGTGGCCGAGTACAATTCTGCTGCTTCTTATGGCCCACAGCACCTAATGAATGCTAAGTCTTGAATTGCTAGATCTGTTCTGAATCTATCCCATTTAGCACGATGGTAGTGCCATACAACACAAGGACTGTGCGGTGGTCAGTTCGACCAATATTCTCATGCACAGATTCACCTGCAGCAGGCAGGTTGGTGAGGATGAGGACTGGTGTGTTTTTCCCTCTTGCTGCTTCCCTCACCACCTGTCGCAGACTCAGTCAGCCCGGTCAGTAGGGTGCTACCAAGCCACTCTTGGTAATGGACATAAGTCCCCCACCCAGAGTACATTCTGTGCCCTTGTTTCCTCCAAGTGGTGTTCAACAGCAGGAGGTTTTCTTGCCAATGTTTGACCTAAAGCCATGTGGTCCGGAGGCAACATTGAAGACTCTCTTGGCTGTGCCACCTCTGCTGGGTCTGCCAGGGATGGTGATAGTGGTGTAGGAACTTTATCTGTAAGCTATGATTCTGACTATGTCTTTTCCAGTGCCTAGGTCGATGCCAGATGGTCCGTCCGGTTTCTTTCCCTTTTATTGACTTTGTAGCGGTTTGATACATCTGAGTGGCTGGCTAGGCCATTTCAGGGGGCATTTAAGATTCAACCACATTACGACAATTGACAATCATTAGATTTTTAATTCCAGATACTGGTTAGATTCAATTTCCACCATTTGCCGTGGCGAGATTTGATCTCAGATCCCCAGAGAATGACTGGATCACCAGTCCAGTGACAATACCACTATGCCACCACCTCCCCACCAACACTCCAAAACTAGACTGAATATAGAAGTTTCAGAGAGGAAGTGAAAAAGCAAATCAGAGAAGTAGAAGAGGTATGCAAAGAGAGTGGCAGCATAGAAAGGGAATTCCAAAGTCTTCTATAAGCACATGTGGTAAAAAAGTGACAAGGGGATGAGCGGGTGACAAGGGGGTGAGGGCAGCCGTATAGGGGTCTTGGGTCAGGGGAAATAGGTGAGATTTTAAAATGAAAACATTGCATCTACCTTTACCAAAGGAAGAAAATGCTACCGAGGCTACAGGGAAAGAGGAGGTAATTCAGATACATGAAGTGTTTTAAATTAATGAGGAAGCGGTATTAGATAGGCCGAAAGTTGATAAGGCACCAGGACCAAAAGAGATGGATTCAAGGATACTGAGGGAAGCGAGTATGGAAATCGCAGAGACACTGACCATAATCTTCCAGTCTTCTTTGGATTCAGGGATGGTGCGGAGGACTGGAAAACTGTGAACATTTTGTGTAAAGATAATCCCAGCAACTGCAGACCAGTTAGTTTAACTTTGGAGATAAGGAAACTTCTAGAAACCATAATTCCAGACAAAATTAATAGTTGCATGGAAAAATGAAGGTTTATTAAGAAAGCCAGCATGGATCTGATTATAGAAATTTGGGTTTAATTAACTTTCTGGAGCCTTTTGAAGAGTTAAAAGAGAGGGTTTGTAGTGAAGTTCCCCAGGGGTCAGTTTTGGGACCCTTGCTCTTCCTGGAATATATTAATGACCTAGACCTGTACAGGGCCAAAATGTCAAAATTTGGAACAATACAAAACTTGATAGCATTGTGAACTGTGAGGACAATAGTGTAAAACTTTAAAGGAATGCAGACAAGTTGGTAGAATTGGTGAACAAGTGCAGGTGAAATGCAATGCTGCAAAATGTGAAGTGATCCATTTTGGTAGGAAGAAATAGAGAGACAATATAAAACAAAGGGTACGACTCTAAAGGGATGCGGGAGCAGAAGGATCTGGGCTGATATCTGCATAGGTAACTAAGTGCCAGGGCAGGTTGAGAATGGTTAATAAAACATACAGTGTCCTATGCTTTATTAATAGAGGCACAGAATACAGGTGCAACAAGGTTATGTCAAACTTGTATAAGGCACTAGATCGGCCTCAGCTAG
Source organism: Scyliorhinus canicula (assembly GCF_902713615.1). Classification (NCBI taxonomy): domain Eukaryota; kingdom Metazoa; phylum Chordata; class Chondrichthyes; order Carcharhiniformes; family Scyliorhinidae; genus Scyliorhinus; species Scyliorhinus canicula. Next base: position 173,442,144 of record NC_052150.1, read on the forward strand.
AGTACTGTATTCATTTCTGGGCACTGCACTTTGTGGAGGCATTAGAAAGAGTGCAGAAAACAATTCACAAGAATGGTTCCAGGGATGAGGAACTTCGGTTACATAGATAGATTGGATAGGTTAAGACTGTTTTCCTTGAAGAGATGGCCGAGAGGGGTTTTAATAGAGGTATTCAAAATCATAAGAGGTCTGTTAAGTAGCGAGGTACAAATTGTTCCACCTCGTGATAGGTTTGAGAATGAGCAGCCACAAATTTCAAAGTAATTGGCGAAAGTGACCCAAGGAAACGTTTTATCACACAGCAAGTGGTTGGGATCCAGAATGCACTTCCTGAGCGCAGTGGCTGCAGGTCCAATTGAAGCATTAAAGAAAAAAAAATTAGACTATTATCTGAAAAGTAAGAATGTGCAGGGTTATGGGGAGAATGGTACTAAATGAACTGCTCATAAATAGGATGGATCGGAAGACACTTTTTCTATTAGTAAAAGGGTCAATAACCAGAGGGCATGTGTTAAAGCTAAGAGGTAAAAAGCCAAGAGGGAAGTTGGAGAGATATTTTCATCCAGAGGATGACGAGAGTCTGAAACCCACTACCTGAAAAGGTTGGTTGAAACAGAAACGTTAACATTTAAGAAGTATTTAGATGAAGCGCTTGCAACGGCGCCACTGCCGCTCCCTCCGACGAGGTATACCGCGAGCCCGGTGGTGGCAGCTACCCTCAAGATTTGGGGGCAATGGAGGTGGCACAGGGGGGAGGTGGGGGCCTCGATGGGGTCCTCGATATGGGGGAACCACCAGTTTGTTCCGGGGAGAATTGATGGCGGGTTCCTGAGTTGGCACAGGGCAGGTGTCAGGAGGCTGGGGGACCTGTTCATAGACGGGAAGTTTGCGAGCCTGGGTGAGCTGGAAGGGAAGTTCAGGCTCCCCCCGGGGAACACCTTTAGGTACATGCAAGTAAGGGCGTTTGTCAGGCGGCAGGTGGCGGGGTTCCCCCTGCTGCCACCGCGTACCCCACGACAGGGTGCTCTCGGGGGTATGGGTTGCAGAGGGGAGGATCTCGGAAGTGTATCAGGTGATGCAGGAGGTAGACGAGGCCTCGGTGGAGGAGCTGAAAGATAAATGGCAGGAGGAGCTGGATGAGGAGATTGAGGAGGGGACGTGGGTGGATGCCCTAGAAAGGGTGAACTACTCCTCTTCGTGTGCGAGGCTTAGCCTCATACAGTTTAAGGTACTGCATAGGGTTCATATGACCGGGACATAGATGAGCCGGTTTTTTGGGACCGAGGACAGGTGTATTAGGTTCTCAGGGAGCCCAGCAAACCATGTCCACATGTTCTGGGCATGCCCACCGCTGGGGGAATTTTGGAAGGGTGTAGCAAGGACGGTATCGAGGGTGGTAGGATCAGGGTCAATCCAGGCTGGGGATTCGCAATATTTGGGGTTGCAGTGGAGCCGGGAGTGCAGGAGGCGAAAGAGGCCGGTGTTCTGGCCTTTGCATCCCTAGTAGCCCGGCGGAGGATTCTTCTTCAGTGGAAGGATGCAAGGCCCCCAAGCGTGGAGCCCTGGGTCAACGATATGGCGGGGTTTATTAAATTGGAGAGGGTGAAATTAGCCCTAAGTGGGGGTCAGTGCAGGGGTATATTTCAGGAGATGGCAAACATTCCTAGATCTCCTGGCAGAGCGGTAAAAACAAAAGGTCAGCAGCAGCAGTAAACCGGGGGGGGGGGGGGGGGGGGGGGGGGGGGGGGGTAACGTCTCTTTGTTTTTGTTTTGGGTTGAATATCTGTTTTCTGCCAATGACGGGCGTTAATTTATTGTTTCTCTTGTGTTTACGGCGGGGGGGGGGGGGGGGGGGGGGGGTCTGTGGGGGTGTTTTTTTTAGAATTTTCTGTTATTGTTTTCTCCTTTGTGAAAATTTGAATAAAAATTCTTTTTTTTTTTTAAATAAGTATTTAGATACAGCTATGAGTCAAGCATTGGAAAATGGGATTAGTGCAGTCAGATCTTTGTTGACCAGTGTGGACACGATGGGTCGAATGGCCTCCTGTGTTGTAAACTTCTATGAAAAACCTGCAAACTAACTTTTTGTGTTCCTTGTATAAACACATCCAAGTCTCTCTGATTACCAAACTTTACAAGTTTCATGCCTTTGAAGTATTCTGCATTTCTATTCTTATAACCAAAGTAAATAATCTCACACTTTGCCACATTATACTCTATCTGTCACCTTGTTCTCCACTCACTTAACCTGTCTTTATCGCTTTGTAGCCTCTGTACCTCATTTTCACCTAGTATTGTCAGCAAACTTAGATACATTACTCTCAGTCTCTTTCTCCAAGTCATTGATATAGATTGTAATTTTTGTTGGAACATTTTTTAGATGATGGCTGTTAGAGACAGGGCTTCACGTTGACGAAGAAATTAAGTCTCCAGAGAACACAGAGCAGTGCCTTTGGAATCCAAGTATACTTTGCCTACGAGTTGCCCTTTATCTACCCGATTAGTTTGTTATGGGCCACAGTTTAGAGAACCCCAGTGTATCATGGAGTTCACCTGACCCACAACTTTTAATAGATTGTGGTTATGGGGAGCACACGGGCTTACCTTACAGGTGTGATGCACCAGAGATCTACAGTGCTTTTAAATTAAAACAATGTTTATTTATGAAATCAGTTAACACTTTATAAACGCGCAGTAAACAGTTTAACAACTATCAACACCAATCCTCCCCACAGATACAATATTCTATAAGGAAACCTTAATCTTTCCTTATTAACATCCATAAGACAAAAGACCCTTTTTAACACAGAGATCAGGTTTAATTTCACTACCGAGAGCAATCAGCACTTTGAAATCACCCAATTGATCTGGAGACTGACTTTAGTTTGCAGAGATCCTTATACAGCTCCTTGTTTTGCCTGCATAGCCAGCTCTAAAACGAAACTAAACACACCTTGTAGCAAACAGCCTAAAACTAAAGTTAAGCAGACAGACAGCCCAGCTCCACCGACACTCTGACATCACTGATAAACACCCATTTCTTAAAAGGTACATCCACGACAGATATTTTTATGAACACCCACTTCTTAAACACCCATTTCTTATAAGGTACTCTCAGATGATAAGTTACATCTCAAAGATCTCTAATAAATTTGTCAAACAGGATTTCCCTTTCATGACACCATGTTGAATTGTTCTAACCATACTATGCTTTCTAACTGCATTCTTTAGATTTTCTTAATAATAGATTTCAGCACTTTCTGATGACTGATGCCAGGCTAACTCAGTTTTCTCTCCCTTCTTTCTTTAATAGCGGTGTTAGATTTTCTAGCTTCTGTGGATATTTCAAAGATTCTAGCCAGCACGTCCACTATCTCGGAAGCTCTCACTTTTAGAATTTTGGGTTGCTGTCCATCGGGTTCTGGGGATTTGTTAAATTTTAGTGCCTCAAGTTTCTCCTGTACTTTTCTCTCCTGACATTAATTACCATAATTTCCTCATTGTTAACGGCCCCTAATATACCTTCTATTTCTGGTACCCGAACAGGCACCAGACTATGGCGACTAGGAGATTTTCACAGCAACTTCATTGCAGTGTCAATGCAAGTCTACTTGTGACACTAATAAAGATGTAATTATGTCTTCTGAATTTGGCTACAATACACTCTGTCTGTTCATTCAGGTTATTAATATTGATTGAAAATAGTTGAGGCCTCAGCACTGACCCCTGTAGCAACCCTTTAGTTAGTTTTCCAACCTGCAAATTATCTACTATTCCAACACTCTTTCCTGTGTTACGACACACTGAGCTAGTGTGCAGTCAATCCCAGCCCCACACGACCTAGTGTTGCAACACAGGTAAAATTAGATTGATCAAGTTAAACTGACTAGAGTCACCAGGTCTGTAAAATTTAAATGCAGGTAATCTTTTATTTATTTTTTAAATTTAGAGTACCTAATTCATTTTTTCCAATTAAGGGCCAATTTAGTTTAAGGGTCAATCCACCTCCCCTGCACATCTTTGGGTTATGGGGGTGAAACCCACGCAAACACAGGGAGAATGTGCACACTCCGCACGAACACTGGCCCAGAGCCGGGATCGAACCTGGGACCTCGGCGCCATGAGGCAGCTATGCTAATCACTGCGCCACCGTGCTGCCCTCAAGTAACCTTTTATAATTAAATAGCCAAAAAATACAACTGGCTATCTGGTTCCCAGCAGCACCCCCCAAACTTTCTAACTTCCCTCACTACTTTCTTTTCCTTCAGCTTGTAATGATCTTCATTGCAGACTCAGAAAAAGTCAGCAACCAAGCAGCAGAGAGACAGAGAAACACAGCTCCTCGTCCTTCAAGGATCTAGTGAGACCTCCAAAGATTTTCTCTGGCACCGTAGATTAAGGATCCTTTCACGCTTACAGGAAACGGCGGCGGCCAGGGCCCTGTGGGAGTTCATGGATCAGATGGGGGCGTGGACCCGTGGAGATTCTCGCGGCCAAGGGTGAAGGAGTTCTCCTTTTTCTCTCACATCCACAAAGTCTACTCGCGAATTGACTTTTTTGTGTTGAGCAGGGCGTTGATCCAGAGGGTGGAGGGGTTGAGTATTCGGCCATTGCGGTTTCGGACCATGCCCCGCACTGGGTGGACCTGCAAATGGGGGCGGAGCAGGGGCAGCGCCCTCTCTGGAGACTGGATGTGGGGCTGCTGGCGGATGAAGAGGTGTGTGGGTGGATAAGGAGGAGCAGTCAGAACTATGTGATAACAAATGACACAGGGGAGGTAACAGCAGCAGCAGTTTGGGAGGCTATGAAGGCGGTCATCAGAGGGGAGTTAATCTCTATTAGGTCCCACAGAGAGAGGAGGGAGAGGGCGGAGAGGGAGAGGCTGGTGGGAGAGATGCTTAGGGGAGACAGGAAGTACACGGAGGCCCCCGAGGGGGGGGCTGCTAAAGGAGCGCCGGAGATTACAGGCGGAGTTCGATTTGCTGACTACGGGGAAGGCGGAGGCGCAATTGAGGAAAGTGAATGGGGCAGTCTCCAAGTATGGGGAGAAAGCAAGTAGGATGCTGGCGCACCAACTTCGCAGGAGAGAGGTGGCCAGGGAGATCGAGGGAGTGAGGGATAAGGAGGGTAATACGGTGTTGAGCCCAGAGAGGATCAACAAGGTCTTCAAGGAGTTTTATGGGAAGCTGTACGAGTCAGAACTCCCGAGGGGAGGGGAAGGGACGAAGCAATTTATGGATCGATTGATGTTCCCAAGGGTCGACGAGGATCGGGTGGAGGGACTGGGGGCCCCGATTGAGTTGGAGGAGATAGTTAAGGGACTAGCAAGTATGCAGTCGGGCAAAACCCCGGATCCAGACGGCTTTCCTGTAGAATTTTAATGAGCCCACTTCTGCTAAGAACTTTTAACGAGGCAGAGGAGAGAGGAACCCTCCCCCGACGATGTCGCAGGCATTGATCTCACTCATTTTGAAGAGGGAGAAGGATCCGCTTCATTGTGGGTCTTACAGGCCGATATCGCTCCTGAATGTAGATGCCAAATTGTTGGCAAAAATTCTGGCTACCAGAATAGAGGACTGCGCCCCAGGAATGATCGAGGAGGACCAGACGGGTTTCGTTAAGGGCAGGCAACTGAACACAAATGTGAGGAGGCTCCTGAATATTATTATGATGCCCTCAGGAGGGGATGCAGAAGTAGTGGCTGCAATGGATGCAGAGAAGGCCTTTGACAGGGTGCAGTAGGAATATCTGTGGGAAGTGTTAGGTAGGTTTGGATTCGGGGAGGGATTCATAGGGTGGGTCAAGCTACTGTATCAGGCCCCCGTAGTGAGTGTGTCCACAAACCGGCTCAGGCTGTACTGAGGGACGAGGCAGGGGTGCCCCCTATCCCCGTTACTATTTGCCCTGGCAATTGAGCCGTTGGCCATAGCGCTGAGGACTTCGAGGAACTGGGGGGGCGGGGGGGGGGGGGGGGGGGGGGGGGGGGGGGGGCACCGGGTTTCCTTCTACGCAGATGACTTGCTATTGTATATTTCGGACCCGCTAAAGGGGATGGGGAGGCCATGTGGATCCTGGGGTCTTTGGGAGCTTCTCAGGGTACATGTTGAAAGTGGGGAAAAGTGAGCTGTTTGTAATCCACACTAGGGGTCAGGAGGAGAGTCTGGGGGCACTCCCGCTCAAGATGGTGGAGAGGAGCTTTCGTCATTTAGGTATGCAGGTGGCTAGGAACTGGGATGCACTACACAGGCTCAACTTATCTCGGCTTGTAGAGCAGATGGAGAGAGACTTTAAAAGGTGGGACATGCTCTTGCTTTCACTGGCAGGAAGAGTGCAGATTGTGAAGATGACGGTTCTTCCCAGATTCCTGTTCGTCTTTCAGGCGAGTGTTCCAAATCCTTCTTCAAGCGGGTGAATAGGATTATCACAGGATCTGTGTGGGCAAACAAGACCCTGTGGGTCAAAAGACTGTTCTTGGAGTGTAGCGGGAAGGGGGGGTGGGCTGGCACTGTCAAACGTCTGTAGCTACTATTGGGCGGTTAATGTGGCCATGATTAGGAAATGGGTAATGGAGGAGGGGTCAGCGTGGGGGCGGCTTGAGGCGGCGTCATGCAAAGGCACCAGCCTAGGGGCACTAATAACGGCACCGCTGCCGTTCTCGCCGGCACGATACACCACAAGCCCGGTGGTGACGGCAGCACTTAGGGTCTGGGGTCAGTGGAGGAGGCACAGGAAGGAGGAGGGGCCTTCAGTTTGGACCCAGATATGGAACAACCATAGATTTGCTCCGGGCAAGATGGACGGGGGGTTCCAAGGCTGGTATAGGGCAGGCATTAGAAGGATGGGAGACCCGTTTTATAGATGGGACTTTCCCTAGCTTGAAGGCGCTGGAGGAGAAGTTCGGTCTGCCCCCGGGAAATGCTTTCAGATACCTTCAGGTCCGGGACTTTCTCAAAAAAATAGGCGGGGACATTTCCGCGGCTACCCCCTCGAAGGATGCAGGACAGGGTAGTGTCTGGCATCTGGGTAGGAGAGGGGAAGGTGTTAGGCATATACCAGGAGCTGCAGGAGGCAGAGGAAGCTCAGTGGAGGAGTTGAAGGGCAAGTCAGAGGAGGAGCTAGGCGAGGTGCTAGATGATGGCCTGTGGGCTGATGCCCTAGGCAGGGTGAATTTGTCCGCATCATGTGCCAGGCTCAGTTTCATTCAGTATAAGGTGGTGCACCGGGCTCACATGACGACGGCGAGAATGAGCAAGTTCTTTGGGGTGGAGGACAGGTGCGCGAGATGTGCAGCGAGTCCGACGGACCATGTCCATATGTTTTAAGAATTCTGGCAGGGCTATTTCCAACAATATGTTCACAGCAGCAGTAGTTCACTAATGATTCCTTCTCTAGCCGGTACCACACTGGCCAACTCTATTTATACAGCTGCAACTACTAGCATTTTCCCACCGCCCCCACCCCCTCCCTCCATTGGGGGAGCTCATATTCCCCAAGAAATCTGGGGTAACCAATTGTCTCCAGCCAATAGGATCCAGACAGGTTATAACAACGCCAGAATAGGCTCGAGAGACCGAGTGGCCCACTCTTGTTCATATGTTCCCAAGAATACCCTCACTTTTTATGATGTGTGTATAACTCTTATTCAATTGCAAAATATCGATAGGTACATATGTAACCATTCATCAACAGAATTTCACAACACCACCGGCTTAATCAGTAGTGAAGTGTTCATTCCCCTCGCTCTGGTGGTCTCTCCCTTCAGGCTAGGACACAATCTTTTGATGTTGCTTCTTCTTTCAGAAGGTTCAGAGCTTCGTTATAAAGCTCTATTTATACCCCATTTGTTGATTACAAAATTCTCCCAAACTAAACAGTGTTATCCACTTTTTTTCTTTAAGAGCATATGTAAAGGTTCCAATTATCAGTTTCAACAATGGGACACAACTCAAGTGTTCTATTCTGCTTCCCGGTTCGTGTCTCTCAAGGCTCCTTTTTAATTTATTTCAATGTTAATTAGTTCCTTTTTCAAGGTTGTTTCTAAAAGGCTTTTGTTTTATTCGAATTACCAGTTTTAAGGATTTCTGTAATTCACAATTAGTGTTAAGCAATAAAATTATGTTCAAACAGAGCTACTTGATGATTTAAAAGAAATCACAGAATACCATTAAACAACACAACATACCCTGACCTCATTTGCCATTCCAGCTCTGTAGACCAGCTTAACTTCCTTTACCTTCTTTTTGTACTCGTCTCAGTCCACTGTGCTACCAGAGTACAATCTCTTTTTTCACCTTATTAAATGCACACACACACTTCTGCTCAAATAGAGAGATTTAGTAGGCCCTTATTAGCACAAAGCTTGCTTACATAAAAACAGAAAATACGGGAAATACTTAGCAGATCTGACATGCTGAGAATCTCCAGCATTTTCTATTTTTATTTCAGATTTCTAGCATCCGCAATATTCTGCTTTTCAATGAGGGCTTGTCATATTGTCTCTTTCTTGTCAATTACTAGGGTGAGCATAGATCAACAGGAGCTGAACCAAAACACTAAGAAATGAAAAACAGCCAGTCAATGAAAAAAGATGGGGTTGAAACGTGAATTTGGGGCAGCACGGTAGCATGGTGGTTAGCATAAATGCTTCACAGCTCCAGGGTCCCAGGTTCGGTTCCCGGCTGGGTCACTGTCTGTGCGGAGTCTGCACGTCCTCCCCGTGTGTGCGTGGGTTTCCTCCGGGTGCTCCGGTTTCCTCCCACAGTCCAAAGATGTGCGGGTTAGGTGGATTGGCCATGCTAAATTGCCCGTAGTGTCCTAAAAAAAAAGTAAGGTTGGGGGGGGGGGGGGGGTTGTTGGGTTACGGGTATAGGGTGGATACGTGGGTTTGAGTGGGGTGATCATTGCTCGGCACAACATCGAGGGCTGAAGGGCCTGTTCTGTGCTGTACTGTTCTATGTTCTATGTTCTATGAAACTAAAAACCCACAAAAGGAGTTTAGGATGTATTTATCATTTGCAAATGGTAAACAAGGTTCCAAATTTCAAAACAACTATTAAGCCAAAAATAAAAACAGAAGTGGTGTCAGTACACATGCTTCAGTGGCTGTTTGTTATTCGACTCTAGTTTGAGCAATGTGGTCTACTCTGGAGGTTGGGATCAATTTTATACAATGCCCCGAATTGCTGCGACAAAGCTACTTCACACCAAAAGAAAAGTCAATAATCTGATTTACATTTTTTTTAAGCTCCATGACTTGTTGGTAAAACAGCTGTTTTAATATCCCACTTTCAATTCGGATTTGGCAAGTCCAGCATCTAACATCTGGTTTCCACATTTACACTGTAAAAGTTGCCTTCGGATGTAGGCAGCATTGGACTCATCCATGATTTACAGTTTGGGTCTGCAGGTCACTTTCGGCAAGGCAAGAGAGTCAATGGGTAGTGCCTAGGAAAGAAAATTCTTCCTAATTTTTCCCTTCAACTCAAGGATACTGATGTCAAGTGCAAAGACTTGACCAACACTGAAGGAAATCATCTAAATCAACACAAAATGGGCATTGAACTCCAGGTACTGCTTTATTTTAAGATTGAGACACATTTGTGAAAAATGTCAAACTAGAAAAAAAACTGTATAATAAATAACCCTATAAATGCAAAACAATTCTTTTGAGAAACAACCTTCACTACCTGTTCTGAACAAAACAGGGCTTTTTAACCACGGCACTAAGACATACCGCACAATGCAATACTGGTTGAACTATTAATACTGGCTGAATTTTCAAGTGCTTTTATAAAACCACTTAAAATAATCTAAAGAGACAGCAGAGGCATCGCTCCACATTTTTTATAATAATAATAATCTTTATTGTCAGAAGTAGGTTTACATTAACACTGCAACAAAGTTACTGTGAAAAGCCCCTCGTCGCCACACTCCAGCGCCTGTTCGGAGACACTGAGGGAGAGTTCAGAATGTCCAATTCACCTCACAAGTACGTCTTTTGGGACTTGTGCGAGGAAACCGGAGCACTCGGGAGGAAACCCATGCAGACATAGAGATAGAAACGGGTTTATTGCCAGGAGACTAGCCAGAGGCTATTGTTTACCTGTATCCAAGGAGGGAGATAGAAAATGCTCCGGGGAACTATAGGCCAATCAGCTTAATATCAGGAGTAAAAAAAAATAATTGAATCCCTACTAAAGGGAGAACAGAAAATATTTAGAAACCAAAGATATAATGGAAAAGGGAAGCCTGGCTTGACCTATCTAACTGAAGGGTAATGCGGCATATGTAATTTATCTAGATTGCCAAAAGATCTTTGTCAAGGTGTGACATAAAAGAACCAATGTCAGCGAATGCAGAGTCAGGGGACAAGTAGCAGAACGGATTGCGAGCTAGCTTCAAGACAAAACAAGGAGTAAAAGGGTAGTTATGCAGAGAAGCACAAGGAGGGAAGCGTTATTCCAGAAGGATCAGTGTTAACACCACTGCTAGTTCACAATTTGCGCAATAATTTGGACTTGGAATCATAAACACAATGTCCAAATAACTCCAAATTAGACAGGGGGCTAGAGGGGAAAGAGAGAGAGGGAAGAGAAATGGTCAATACCGAGTAGGGCCAGAACATTTTACAAGAAGATATTAACAAATTTGCAGAAAGGGCACATATTTGACAAATGAATTTCAACAGAGATGAATGAGGTATTACATTTTGGAGAGGAAGTAAGGAGGTTCAATATTACCATTCTGAGTGAATTGGTTTCTCTTGAAGTCCTGATTAATTAATTTGTGATCACCTTATACTGATGGTCCCTGGACACAAATCGTCACTGCTAACAAAACAAATAAAATTCCCCAAAACTCTCATTTGGAAAAAAAAAATTAATATTTTGACAATAATATGAAGTTGACTGGTGGAAGAAATCCCTAACTGTTCTAGAAATAGCTGCAGATAACTTGCTCTCCATTTGAGAGGCTGCCAATTTTATTCTAGCCAGTAAATTTTCTCTAGGAGGTGCAAGCACTTAAGTGTCCCCGGTCGAGGAGGTCGGAGTACTTCCGGCTTTACCGAGGGACCAGGCAGGGTTGCCCCTTGTCCCCCTTGTTGTTTGCACTGGCAATCGAGCCGCTGGCGATCGCATTGAGAGATTCAGAGAGGTGGAGAGGCTTGGTGCGAGGTGGAGAGGAACATAGGGTGTCGTTGTATGCCGACGACCTGTTACTGTATGTGGCGGACCCGGTGGGAGGGATGCCGGGAGTGATGGAGTTACTAGCCGAGTTTGGGACCTTCTCAGGTTATAAATTAAACTTAGGCAAGAGCGAGGTGTTTGTGGTGCACCCTGGAGACCAGGAGGAAGGAATTGGTAGGCTCCCGCTTAGGCGGGCAGGGGAGAGCTTTAGGTACCTGGGGGTGCAAGTGGCCAGGGACTGGGGGACTCTCCACAAGCATAACTTTACCAGACTGGTAGATCAGATGGAGGAGGAGTTCAGGAGGTGGGACATGCTGCCATTGTTGTTGGCGGGGAGGGTGCAGTCCGTCAAAATGACAGTGCTTCCGAGGTTCTTGTTCCTTTTTCAGTGCCTGCCCATATTTATCCACAGGGCCTTCTTTAGGAGAGTGACCGGCAGTATTCTGAGCTTTGTGTGGGCACATGGGACTCCGAGAGTGAGGAGGGTGTTCTTGGAGCGAGGAAGGGATAGAGGCGGGCTGGCGCTGCCCAACCTTCTGGGGTACTATTGGACAGCCAACGTGTCAATGGTGCGTAAATGGGTGATGGGGGGGGGGAGGGGCGGCGTGGAAAAGAATGGAGATGGCGTCATGTAGAGGTACGAGCCTGGGTGCCATGGTAACTGCACCGTTGCCGCTCTCCCCCAAGAGGTTTACCACGAGCCCGGTGGTGGCGGCGACCCTAGGAATCTGGGGACAGTGGAGACAGCATCGGGGGGGAAACAGGGGGCTCGATGGAGGCTCCACTGGGTGGCAACCATCGGTTCATCCCGGGGAACACGGATGGGGGATTCAGGGGGTGGCAAAGGGCGGGCATCAGCAAATTGAGGGACCTGTTTATTGGCGGGAGGTTTGCGGGCCTGGGGGAACTGGAAGATAAATTTGGCCTTCCCCAGGGGAACATGTTCAGATACCTGCAGGTAAAGGCGTTTGCTAGGCGACAGGTAGAGGGATTCCCTTTGCTGCCCTCGCAGGGGACGATGGACAGAGTGCTTTCGGGGGTGTGTGTAGGAGAGGGGAAGGTGTCTGACATCTATAAGGTAATGCAGGAGGTGGAGGAGTCGTCAGTGGAGGAGCTGAAGGCTAAATGGGAGGAGGAACTCGGGGAGCAGATAGAGGACGGTACTTGGGCGGAGGCCTTGGAGAGAGTCAACTCTTCCTCCTCATGTGCGAGGCTTAGTCTCATCCAATTTAAGGTGCTGCACAGGGCCCACATGTCCGGGACTAGGATGAGTAGGTTCTTCGGGGGTGAGGACAGGTGCACCAGATGTTCGGGGAGTCCTGCGAACCACGCCCATATGTTCTGGGCATGCCCAGCACTGGAAGAATTCTGGAAGGAGGTGGCGGGGATGGTGTCGAGGGTGGTTGGATCCAGGGTCAAACCAGGGTGGGGACTCGCGATTTTTGGAGTTGCGGTAGAGCCGGGAGTGCAGGAGGCGAAAGAGGCCGGTGTCCTGGCCTTTGCGTCCCTAGTAGCCCGTCGAAGGATTCTGTTACAGTGGAAGGATGCAAGGCCCCCAAGCGTGGAGACCTGGATCAGTGACATGGCGGGATTTATAAAATTGGAAAAGGTCAAATTTGCCCTGAGAGGATCAATACAAGGGTTCTATAAACGATGGCAGCCTTTTCTGGACTTCCTGGCTCAGAGATAGGTAACTGGGTCAATAGCAGCAGCAATCCGGGGGGGGGCATTATTGTAGTGTTTATTCCGTAACTTTATAGTGTGTGTTAATTTGCGTTGTTGTTAAAATGCTGGGTTGTTCATGAGGATAGGGCGAATGTATATGATTGTTAATATTATTGTTATTTTCGGTATTTTACTAAGGTGCGTCAATGTTGTATAAAATCAAAGTTTCTCAATAAAAATTATTTTTTTTTTAAAAAGTGTCCCCGGTCAATGCTGAAACCTTTCACTTGTGCATTAAATATCAGTAAACCCAAGACCATTTAATACTGGAGTGTTCACAGTACTCAAATTTCTACCCTAACAATAAAATGAAACAATTTTACTCCACAAGTGGTAGTGTTATAACATAAAACTTCTAAGTTCTAGGATCTTGTAGATTGGAGACATTTTACCAACACAATAGCATAATAGTTTCCTTTTAGAAATGAAAAGTTTTCTGCCGGATTAAGATATCAAAAAAGGAAAGTTTAGCTACATCAAATATATAGAATTTAGAATTTGTTTCCGGGCAAAGGAAGATGATCTTTAAATGTTCCTCATTACAAAAAGGACTTTCAAAATATTGGCCTACTACAGAGAAGCCCAGTTGGAGTACGATCACCAGTAAGGAAAGCGTTCAGCTAGTAAACAAGACTTGTATTTCATAAGGCAAACCAATAATTTAATGAAATGTTCCACTAGAAGAACCAGAGCAATTTTAAAGGTTGGAGGAACAGATACATTAAAAGATAATTAATTCCTTTGTAGAAGATCACTGGGACCCAAAGAATACCGCATTAAGGACCTGGGGGATTTCTTTGCATTGTACAAGTGAACTGCAAACCGCTCTTCACCCATGGTATAATAGAAAGTTTTTTTGCTGATTTTATCTTTCAACAGCTCCAGCACTTACTGGGGTTGTGGCAGCTCTCCAGTATGCCGTCCTAGCTTCACACGTGAACCGAGACAGAAAGTGTAGACAAGATACTTTTCTGTGTGGGAGTCCAATTCTGCCCTTGCCTTATATCCATATAGCACACTTTTAGAAGAAGTCTCTGAAGAGCAATGGCGAGTGGGAACCTTCAGTGCTTCCCCTCCCTCATCCAAGGAAGAGGAGAATCAACTATATTTTCCAACTCCTATACAGAGATCAGCACAGCCCAAAATAAAACTTGAGGTCTTATGGTCTGCACAATGATAATGCTAGCAGGTCAAAACAAAGACTTCTTTTGGCTGTGACACAGATTGGAACAGTGCCTTAAAAATGTAACCAGTATTTCACTGGCAGTAAGCATGGGGTTAACATTGTTACAGACAGGGAAGAGATGTGGGATAACTCTCCCCTTCCCTTTTTCCAACTCTCAACCGACAACTGCTAAATGTATTTTAGGTAAGTGTTTTGTCCTAGAGTGCTGTAAAAGACACAAGACAGGCCTTCTCATAGGTTTAAGTTAAAAGATTAAACATTTTTCTCAACAACAGAAATATAAACGCAACAGTGCCTACACAATCATTCACACAACAGCACTCATTCACTCAAGACCACACAGAGACAAGTAAAGATGATTACACAAGATGTTGCATATACTTAGATTGCTGTAAGAGTCCAAAACGTTAATGTTACTACCAGTTCTCGACATGATGTGGAGATGCCAGCCTTGGACTGGGGTGAGCACAGTGAGAAGTCTTACAACCCCACGTTAAAGTCCAACATGTTTGTTTCAAACACTAGCTTTCAGAGCACTGCTCCTTCCTCAGGTGAATGAAGAGGTATGTTCCAGAAACATATAGAACATAGAACAGTACAGCACAGAACAGGCCCTTCGGCCCTCAATGTTGTGCCGAGCCATGATCACCCTACTCAAACCCACGTATCCACCCTATACCCGTAACCCAACAACCCCCCCCTTAACCTTAGGACACTACGGGCAATTTAGCATGGCCAATCCACCTAACCCGCACATCTTTGGACTGTGGGAGGAAACCGGAGCACCCGGAGGAAACCCACGCACACAGGGGGAGGACGTGCAGACTCCACACAGACAGTGACCCAGCCGGGAATCGAACCTGGGACCCTGGTGCTGTGAAGCATTTATGCTAACCACCATGCTACCCTGCTGCCCCAGTATATATATAGACAAAGTCTAAGATGCAAGACAATACTTTGAGTGCATGCCTTTGCAGGTAATTAAGTCTTTACAGATCCAGAGAGAAGGATAAACACAGGTTATAGAGGTGTGAATTGTCTCCAGCCAGGACATTTGGTAGGATTTCGCAAGCGCAGGCCAGATGGTGGGGGGTGAATGTAATGTGACATGAATCCAAGGTCCCGGTTGAGGCCCTAAACGTGTGCGGAACTTGGCTATACGTTTCTGATCGGCGATTCTGCGTTGTCGCGCGTCCTGAAGGCCGCCTTGGAGAATGCTTACCCGGAGATCAGAGGATGAATGCCCTTAACTGCTGAAGTGTTCCCCAACTGGATCGCCGAGCAGAAACTTATAGCCAAGTTCCGCACACATGAGTACAGCCTCAACTGGGACCTTGGATTCATGTCACATTACATTCACCCCCCAGCATCTGGCCTGCGCTTGCAAAATCCTACCAACTGTCCTGTTTGAGACAATTCACACCTTTTTAACCTGTTATTATCCCTCTCTCTGGATCTGTAAAGACTTAATTACCTACAAAGGCTTGCATTCAAAGTTTGTCTTGCATCATCTATATATGTGTTTCTGAAACATACCTCTTCATTCACCTGAGGATGGAGCAGTGCTCCGAAAGCTAGTGATTCGAAATGAACCTGTTGAACTTTAACCGGGTGTTAGAAGACTGGTGTTGGTAGGATTTTGCAAGCGCAGGCCAGATGTTGGGGGGTGAATGTAATGTGACATGAATCCACGGTCCCGGTTGAGGCTGTACTCATGTGTGCGGAACTTGGCTTATAAGTAAGACTTCTTACTGTTCTTGAGATTTTATTGGAAACATTGCAGGCCTGAGATTCCTCTCTTGGTGCACTGAAAACAATGGAGTTGGAAGTTCCAGCGATGAACTCAAAGTGACTTGCTCCATGCAACAGCAAGTTTCTGAATTCTCCTGTCGAAGTTATAGTCAAGCCCCTGTAGTGAAGTTATAATCCACAGATAAAAGAAAAGCCCTATTTCTCTGCCTCTGTTGAATTTCCAGGCAAGGGGCTGGAATCTTCTCCCACTGGGATTTCTGTACCCCAGGTTAACTGCCCTTGCCTGCCAAGATCTCAGTTAATAAGATGTTTCTTGCCATAAGCTAGTTTTTGTCATGTGACCGCAGTTTCAGTGTTGTTCACACATATAGTTTGATGGGCTAAGCAATTGTCAAACAATGGGGAATGTTCGACATCCCCACCAACATTTCATTTATGAATAGTCTCCGAATATCTTTATTTGCATTTCCATCTCTATAAGGCCTCTGAGTCCATCAGTTATTGTTACTGAGTCTCTTTAATTGAAGTGGAGGGGGGCAGTTACTAGGCACCTGAGAAGGTTGTTTACATTGTAATTAACTTCCTAGAGACACGTCCAGTCTCTGTCAGTCAGTCAGTCAGTGTCTGTACAGAAAACACAAAAGATCACCTCACCCCTTTACATTCTGCTTTTTAAAAGGTAGCATGTCCATCCTCTTACAACTTCACGGGCATAACATGCAAGCACAGTTTCATTTCCGCTGATCAAAAAAATGCAGCAATGCTGGCATCACAACTCTGTGGCTGGTTATTTGGCAATAATACAACAGTAACTACATGTCATTTAATAGAATAATAAACTAATAATCTTTTTATTGTCACAAGTAGCTTACATTAACACTGCAATGAAGTTACTGTGAAAAGCCCCTACCTAGTCGAACATTCCAGTGCCTGCTCGGGTCGAGGTTGGTACGGGAATTGAACCCACGCTGCTGGCCTTGTTCTGCATTAAAAACCAGCTGTCTAGCCCACTGAGCTAAACCAGGTAAAATAAACAAATTTAGAAGGAAATAATAGTTCCTTAAATGGGGCACTGTAATAAACAGGCAAAATATTAAAAGAAACATATCAAAACTAAATCAAAATGTCAATAGGTGGGCAGCACGGTGATTAGCATTGCTGCCTACGACGCTGAGGACCCGGGTTCAAATCTCGGCCCTGGGTCACTGTCCGTGTGGAGTTTGCACATGCTCCCCATGTCGGTGTGGGTTTCGCCTCCACAACCCAAAGATGTGCAGGTTAGGTGGATAGGTCATGCTAAATTGCCTCTTAATTGGAAAAAAAAAACAATTGGGTACTCTAAATTTATATTTTTAAAATGTCATTATGTGGGCTGATGGTGCAATGGAAGGTGTATCACGTGCTGTAATAATTGGATTGGATTTGTTTATTGTCACGAGGGACAGTGAAAAGCATTTTTCCGTGAGCAGCTCAACAGGTCATTAAGTACATGGGAAGAAAAGGGAATAAAAGAAAATGCATAATAGGGCAACACAAGATATACAATGTAACTACATAAGCATTGGCATCGGAGGAAGCATACAGGGTGTAGTGTTAATGAGGTCAGTCCATAAGAGGGTCATTTAGGAGTCTGGTAACAGCGGGGAAGAAGCTGTTTTTGAGTCTGTTTGTGCGTGTTCTCAGACTTCTGCATCTCCTGCCTGATGGAAAAAGTTGGAAGAGTGAGTAAGCCGGGTGGGAGGGGTCTTCGATTATGCTGCCCACTTTCCCCAGGCAGCGGGAAGTGTAGATGGAGTCAATGGATGGGAGGCAGGTTCGTATGATGGACTGGGCGGTATTCACGACTCTCTGAAGTTCCTTGCGGTCTTGGGCCGAGCAGCTGCCATACCAGGCTGTGATGCAGCCCGATAGGATGCTTTCTATGGTGCATCTGTAAAAGCTGGTAAGAGTTAATGTGGACATGTCGAATTTCCTTTGTTTCAAATACTAGCTTTCGGAGCACTCTCCTTCCTCCGGTGAATGAAAACATTTAATTTTGCTGGCATTGAGGGAGAGTTTGTGGTCACTGCAGCACTCCACTAGGTTCTCAATCTCCCTCCTGTAATCTGACTAGTCGTTATTCGAGATCCAGCCCACTATGGTCGTATCGTCAGCAAACTTGTAGATGGAGTTAGAACCAAATGTTTCCACGCAGTAGTGTGTGCACAGGGAGTAGAGTAGAGGGCTAAGTACGCAGCCTTGCGGGGCCCCAGTATTGAGGACTATTGTGGAGGTGGTGCTGTTGTTCATTCTTACTGATTGTGGTCTGTTGGTCAGAAAATCGAGGATCCAGTTGCAGAGTAGGGAGCCATGTCCTAGGTTTTGGAGCTTTGATATGAGCTTGGCTGGGATTATGGTGTTGAAGGCTGAGCTGTAGTCAATAAATAAAGTCTGATGTAGGAGTTCTTGTTGTCGAGATGCTCTAGGGATGAGTGTAGGGCCAGGGAAATGGTGTCTGCTGTGGACCGGTTGCGACAGTATGCGAATTGCAGTAGATCAAGGCGTTCTGGGAGTATGGAGGTGATGCACTCATGATCAACCTCTCAAAGCACTTCATTACGACTGAAGTCAGGGCCACCGGACAGTAGTCATTGAGGCACGTTGCCTGGTTCTTCTTTGGCACCGTGTATGATGGTGGTCTTCTTGAAGCAGGTGGGGTCCTCGGAGTGGAGTAGGAGCAGGTGAAAGATGTCCGCGAACACCTCTGCCAGCTGGTCCGCGCAGGCTCGGAGTGCATGACCAGAGATCCCGTCTGGGCCCATCGCCTTCAGAGGGTTCACTTTCAGGAAGGCCGATCTGACTTTGGAAGCTGTGATGGTGGGTATGGGTGAGTTATGGGCTGCTGGGGCACTCGACAGCGGATTGTTGGTTACCTGCTCGAACCGAGCATAGAATGCTTCAAGTTCATCGGGGAGGGGTGCACTGCTGTCGGAGATAATGCTCGGCTTCGCTTTGTAGCCCGTTATGTTGTTTAGTCCATGCCACAATCGCCGAGAGTCTGTCCGTGACTCTAGCCTAGCTTGGTTTGATATTCTCTCTTGGCATCTCGGATGGCTTTGCGGAGGTCGTACCTGGATTTCTTGTATAGGTCAGGGTCGTCTGACTTGAACGCATCAGATCTGTCCTCAGTAGGGAGTCAATCTCGCGATTGAGCCATGGTTTCCGGTTTGGGAACATACGCACTGCTTTCTTTGACACGCAGTCGTCCACACATTTGCAGATGAAGTCTGTGACGGGGGTGGCATACTCATTTAAGTTGGTCGCTGAGTTCTGAAATATGGACCAGTCCACTGTCTCTAAGCAGTCACGTTAAGAGCTCTTCTGTTTCTTCGGACCAGCACTGCATGACCTTCTTAGCTGGATTCTCCCACATTTGGTTAATATTGATTAATATTTGGTTTGGGTAATATTGGTTATTTTTCAGACTATATTACATCAGAAGCCTTTTAATTGTCCCAAGTTCTAAAACATTCAAATCATTGCTTTCTTACTTTACAAACAAGCACAACGTTGCATTACTTCAATCTATGTCAATGCTACAGTATTCATTCTAAATTCAAACTCAGAGAAGACTACAACCCACATCATTCCACCCTCACTGGAACACAAAGCTAAAAACGTAGTGTTTTTTTTTTAAATCATAAAGGGAGGGAAAACTGTGGTTAACTTTTACATTGCTGATTAACATGATATATGCTTTGGTGTTCTTAATGTTTAGATTGTCCAAAAAGGATGTTACATTGTGTCATGGTGACATTTAAATTTAAAATGTAACGGCACAAGAAAAATACTGAATATGATAGAGGAGTGAATTCACATAATGGTTACAAACAGCATAGGAGGCCCATTCATTCAGCCCATCATTCATGTCTGTGCTGGCTCTTTGAAGGAACAATTCACCCATCCGCTCCATGCAGCCTTGCACATTCACCCTTTTCAGATAATAATCCAATCCCCTCTCGAATGCCTCAATTGAACTTGCCCCCACCACACTCAGGCAACACACTCCTGACCCTACTGTTATGGGCCCAGACCAGGAACCAACTTTTTACTTTAGAAAATTGAGATATTGCTGTACCACAAGAGTGAATACACTGACCAGGAGGCAGCTTTTATGGTAAAACAAACTTTCATTTAGATACAGAATTTAACACAATAGCAAAAGAAATAGCTTACATTTAACAGTTACAACATTTTACCTTTTTTCTAACCCTGGCTCTATATAGATATATACGTATATTCCAATTAAACAAACCCATATATGGGGAAGCGCGGTGACGCAGTGGTTAGCACTGCCGTCTCATGGCACCGAGGAACCAGGTTCAATCCCAGCCCTGGGGGGTCACTGTGGAGTTTGCATTCTCCCCGTGTCTGTGTGGGTCTCATGCCCACAACCCAAAAAGATGTACAGGGTAGGTGAATTGGCCACACAAAATTGCCCCTTAACCGTAAAATAATAATTGGGTACTCTTAAATATTTCTTTTGATAGGAAAGAGAAAAAAAGCATATGTATTAAAGTACCACTAGTGAATAATGTTATCAGGTTTTACTTGCTTGGGGAAGCACGGTGGCACAGTGGTTAGTACTACTGCCTCACGGCGCCAACGTCCCAGTTCCGGTCCCGGCTCTGGGTCACTGTCCATGTGGAGTTTGCACATTCTCTCAGTGTCTGTGTGGGTTTTGCCCCCACAACCCAAAGATGTGCAGGGTAGATGGATTGGCCACGCTAAATTGCCTCTTCATTGGAAAAAATGAATTGGGTACTCTAAATTTATTTTTTAAAGGTTTGACTTGTTTATCTTGAGAAAGTCGTTGGGCAAGAAATATTTCTTTAGAACCAAACTGAACCCTGTGTCCAGCTTGGCGTTCCAGAAGCAACACACCACATTCTTGTGTCTTGTTGCAAAAAGTCCCTGCAAAAATCAATAATTGTTTTTTTTTTTTAAATCACAGAAATTAACAAATTTGAGCATTTTCCTGCCATAGCTGCTGGGCTAACTTGCCTCAAGTTTTCTGCAAGTGTTACATTCGCTATTTCCAAATCTGATGGGACCTTTCCGGAATCTAGGGAATTTTGAATATTAAAACCAATGCACAACTATTATCTCTGCAACCACTTATTTCAACACTCGAGGTTAAAATCCATCCGGTCCTGGGGTCACATCAGCTTTTAGTTCTAACAGTTTAATCAGTGCCTGCCGACTATAATTGTTTTACGTTCCTCCCTCCCTTTCACTTCTTGATAAGTATTTCTGGGATGTTATTTGCGTCAGATACAAAATATCTGTTCACCATTTCTGCCATTTCTTTATTTCCCATCACTAATTCCTCAAGCTCAGTCAGGGGCCAACGCTCACTTTGGTTACACTTTTCATTTTTAAATACCTGTAGAAACCCTTACAACTTGTTTTCATATTTCTAGCCAACTCCCACTCATACTTTAATTTCTCCCTCATTATTATTTTTTAATCTCTTTGCTGGTTTTAAAATTCTGTTCAATCTTCTGACCTACCACAAATCTTCTCAGGATTGTACATCTTTCTCTTTCAATTTGAAACTATATTTAACTTCCTTAGTCATGGATCGTGCATCTTTTTCAGAATCTTTCTTTCGCTGGAAATATCTTTGCTGAATGTTACAAAATATCTCCTTAAATGTGTTATTTTATCTCCGCTGACCTACTTCTTACCTAATTTCTAAGTTCACTTTAGCTAACTATCTTCAGACCCTGGTAATTTCCTCTACTTAAATGTTAAAACATCATTCCTGGAAGAGTATTACGATCCCACACCAGGCCCCAACATTTTGTAGGATACCAGACAGAAACCCCAATATTTTATTGAATTTGTAAGACTGTGAGGAAAGGTTATTTCACTCTAGGAGTGACTCCACACACAAATAGGTATATGGTATATTAAAACAAACTTTATTCACATAATATTAAACTAACTTCATCATACAAGAACAACATACAATTACCAGTTAAATAAAACTGCTATCTTTTTTATCTCCACTTAAGCAAAACCCATCTCAGGTCAAAATCCACTTTTAAATACAGTAAGCAAACACAAGAATACTTGCTGCATAGAGATGCCATGGAGAAACTGCTTGAGAGAGAGAGAGAGAGAGAGAGAGAGAAAGTTCCTTCAGGAAACTGTCTTCAGATTCTTACCGGTGTCAAATTACTTTTTAAACTTTCCAGCATTTGCCAAAAAGCTACTGTTCTGTTCACATCCAAATCGAAACTGAAACTCAACACCTGACTGCTTCAACCCCTGGCTCCTCCCATTATCTATATCATCTCTATGCCAATAACTGGGTTATGACCATCTTACTAAAGCTAACCACAACCCCTCAATTATCTAAACCCCAAGGAACCTTCTTTCTATAACCAAAATTCAATTTGCCCTACTGAAACACTATACATGGTTGGAATGAATGATGATCTTACCTTTACAATGCTTTAATTATCCCTTCTGTAGCACCAGTGTCTGCCTGTCTTATAAACCAGGACGTTTAAAACCTTACTGCAGTAGATACGTAGACACACTAACCCAGGCTTTTAGTCATTACTGCACCAGGTATCGAAAATACATATATCTGAAGTTCCTACATTCATCGTAAGATAAAGTGACAGTGAATTAAACACTAAAATAGAAACAAAATACTGTGAATGCTGGCAATGCTCAGCAGGTCTGGTAGCACCTGTGGAGAGAGCAAGAAGTTAACTTTTCAAGTCTGTATGACCCATTCTTCGGAGCTCTAAATAAGACTCATATTGACTCAAAAAGTCAACTCTGTTTCTCTCCCCACTAGTGCTACCAGACCTGCTGAGGTTTTCCAGCATTTTCGGTTTTTATTTAAAATCTAGCCCTAGATTCACAATTCACACTTCTCAGCCTTAACCAACATGAAAATGTTAATAATGCTATGATCACTGCTGCCCTACTGTGAGGGCATTAATTTATCCTAACTCAAAGCACAGTATCAGATCTAGAATAGCCTGCTCTCTTGTTGGCTCTAGAATTCCTAGAGTGCAGAAGGAAGCCATTTGGCCCATCGATTCTGCACCGACCCTCTGAAAGAGCACCCTATCCAAGTCCACTCGCCCGCCCCATCCTTTCAACCCCATAAACCCCACCTAACCGGCACATCTTTGGACACTAAGGTGAAATTTAGCATGGTCAATCCACCCAACCTGCACATCTTTGGACTGTGAGAGGAAACTGGAACACCTGGAAGAAACCCACGGAGACAATATGAGGAAGTGCAAACTCCACAGACAACCACCCAAGGCCAGAAATAAACCGGGGTCCCTGGTGCTGTGGGGCAGCAGCACTAACCAGTGTCGCCCTCTAGAATGTATTGTTCCAAGATATTGTCCTGAAAACACTATGAACTCATCTTTCAAGCTATTTTCGCTAACCTGGTTCATCCAATGTAGATTAAAATCAGCCATGAGTATTGTCCTACCTTTCTTACAAGTCCCCAGAATTTCTTCCTGTATACTTTTTCCTAAAGTGTAGTTACTCTTAGAGGGCCTATACACTACTACAACAAGCGACTTACCGTTGCTATTTATCTCTACCCAAACTGAATCTATGTTTTGATCTTTCAAAATAATATCTTCTCTCACTATTAGGGGCAGCACGGTAGCATGGTGGTTAGCATCAATGCTTCACAGCTCCAGGGTCCCAGGTTCAATTCCCGGCTGGGTCACTGTCTGTGTGGAGTCTGCACGTCCTCCCAGTGTGTGCGTGGGTTTCCTCCGGGTGCTCCGGTTTCCTCCCACAGTCCAAAGATGTGCGGGTTAGGTGGATTGGCCAGGCTAAATTGCCCATAGTGTCCTAAAAAATAAGGTTAATGGGGGGGTTGTTGGGTTACTGGTATAGGGTGGATACGTGGGCTTGAGTGGGGTGATCATTGCTCGGCACAACATCGAGGGCCGAAGGGCCTGTTCTGTGCTGTACTGTTCTAATTCTAATTCTAATTATAGTAATGTCATCCTTAAGTAACCGAGCTACCCCACCGCAAGTTTTAGTTTCGCACCCTGCCACATGTTCCTGGTTTTCCCTCCTTCGGAAATGTTTTCTGCTCAGAATCATCGTCAGTGCAGGCTGTTGAGCATATACATCCTCTTCAAACTGGGCTCGGAAGCCAATGTAAATCGTGGCAAGAGCAAGGTCATGTTCTCTGCAAACTGGGCTGAGCGATCCTTTGTCCCCTTTGCCGTCAGTTCACAAAATCTGAAGGTACTTGGGATATCATATAGAGGGGCCAAGGCATACGCCATAAACTGGAAGGAGCATGTTGCCATTAAAACAAAATCAGGCATATGGGAGCCACTGTCCATCTACATTGTGGTCAAGAACCTGGTCATTATTGTGCAAAGCACTCTCTCTCTTGCTGTACATGGCAC
Organism: Scyliorhinus canicula; assembly: GCF_902713615.1. NCBI lineage: Eukaryota > Metazoa > Chordata > Chondrichthyes > Carcharhiniformes > Scyliorhinidae > Scyliorhinus > Scyliorhinus canicula. Next base: position 173,466,452 of record NC_052150.1, read on the forward strand.
ACACCTGGCCCATACCAAACTCCTGCCGTGTGGCAATCAGTTGAGCAATCTTCTGCTTTGCCTGGAGATGGAAAATGGACCATGTCTGCATGGACACAAATACATATATCTATATGTCGCTAGCCAAAGGGGTATAAAGCATACCCAAAGTTGCCCTTTTCCTGATGCAGCCACACACAAAGATGGCCATCAAACTGTGCTTAGATCTTGGTACGCAAACACCAAGTGTCACTATGTATGGAGGTTCTACCTTTACCCAGTTTTGTGAAGGATGGATCTGGCTACATTGCTGATCAATTCAGTTGTACTGTGCCATACCCACCTATACCTCATGGAGACATTTATTGAGAAAAATACCTTTGGCCACATATGCATCAAGCAGTAGTCTGCATGCAACATCCTTAAAGCCCTGTGAGAAAAGGAGATGGTAGATCCTGCAGTATGATTACCTGAGCAGACTGTAAATTAATGTCAGCATGCCTTTGCCAGAACTTTCAAAAAAGCAACAAGACGTGGCTTGACTGGTGGTGAAAAGGGTCCACCCCGTCAGATCCTTCCTACACACCAAAAGTCTCACTCTCTCTGCACATTGCCTCCAAGGCGGATGTAATAGGAAACAAACCATTGTCCATCTCTTTCTGGAATGTGCATTTGCAAGGCAGGTTTGGAAAAAGATTCAGTGGATTTTGCCGCGTTTATCCCTAGCAGCTCCATGATGCAGGACTTTCTACTCCACGACTGTTTCCAGAGAACCACACCCGGATAAAAGTTCCTGTGTTACATATTGTTGTATTATTCACAAGTAGCTAGAAACAAAATAAGTAACATCAGACCATTCATACTATGCCAGGTCTTTCCTAAAAATTTGCAAGAAAGATAATCCAGGGCAGCACTGTGGTGCAGTGGTTAGCACTGCTGCCTCATGGCTTCGAGGTCCCAGGTTCGACCCTGGATCTGGGTCACTGTCCGTGTGGAGTTAGCACATTCTCCCCGTGTTTGCGTGGGTTTCGCCCCCACAACCCAAAGTAGTGCAGGTTAGGCGGATTCGCTAAATTGCCCCTTACTTGGAAAAAATGAATTGGGTACTCAAAATTTCTTTTAAAAAATGAAAGATAATCCAAAGAAAAATGTTCTGAAATCAAGCAACGTCATGCTGACGACAGACGGGAGGACGGAGATTCAACAGCTAGGAACAACCCAAATCAGAGGGACACACGAAACAGAGGGCCCTGCTATCCTGCAGAAAAGCTGCAGATTACCTCAGTAAACGAGGAGGTAAAAGGAGGCAACACAAAGGATTGGGTGCACCCATTGAAAAGCACCCTATGATAAGATGCCCCATACCAGCACTGGAAGAGATCACACCAGCATGGACAGGGCAAACGTTTTCAGCAAACCTTAACGTCAGAAGCTCATGGAATTTGAAACTCGGCACTTAATCTTTACTGAAGAGAAAATGCTGGAAAATCTCAGCCGGTCTGGCAGCATCTGTAGGGAGAGAAAAGAGCTAACGTTTGAAATCCAATGACTCTTTGTCAAAGCTTCGCCACAACTTTGACATTGGACTCGAAACGTTAGCTCTTTTCTCTCCCTACAGATGCTGCCAGACCTGCTGAGACTTTCCAGCATTTTCCCTTTTGTTTCAGATTCCAGCATCCGCAGTAATTTGCTTTTATTACTTAATCTTCACTTGACAATATTCAACACACCCTTTGTACTGTACAAATTCCTTCATCTGCCATTGGCCTTAAAGTGAGCCAGGATTTATTCCAACAGCAAGTAGATAAAACCAACAGGGGATGCAAAGGCACACTCAGCATAGCACATGACATCCAGGTAGATTGTGTAGGTAGAAAATATCATGACTATCATCAATATGCAGCCATGGTGAAATCCACGAAAGCTGGAGCAAGTCAAACACAGACAAATGAATTACAAAAGTGACAGGATGCCAGTTCTTTGGAAAAGTGTACACAGCTGATGGAATCAAGCAGAGCCCTGAAAGAATCATGGCTGTCTCTGGAATGGAAGCTCTAGGGATAAGAGAGAGTTAAAACATTTCCTTGACTCGACACAATACATGAGCTCCTTAACATTGCATCAGTCAAAGCACACAGCAAACCTGCAGGAGGAGCTGATGAAAGAATCATAGAATTTACAGTGCAGAATTTGGGCAGCATGGTAGCACTTGGGTGGCACAGTAGCACAGCGGTTAGCACTGTTGCTTCTACGCGCCAGATCCCAGGTTCATTTCCTGGCTTGGGGCATTGGCTGTGCAGAGTCTGCATGTTCTCCCCGTGTCTGCGTGGGTTTCCTCCGGGTGTTCCAGTTTCCTCCCACAAGTCCCGAAAGATGTTCTATTAGGTAATTTGGACATTCCGAATTCTCCCTCTGTGTACCCGAACAGGCACTGGAATGTGACGACTCGGGATTTTTCACAGTAACTTCATTTCAATGTTAATGTAAGCCTACTTATAATACTAAAGATTATTAAAAGAAGGCAGACATTTGGCCCATTGAGTCTGCACTGGCCCTTGGAAAGAGCACCCTACTTTAAGCCTGCCACCGTACCCTGTAACCCAGTTACCCGACTTAACCTTTTTGGACATAAAGGAGCAATTCTGCATGGCCAATCCACTTAACCCTGCACATCTTTGGACTGTGGGAGGAAACCGGTGCACCTGGAGGAAACCCATGCAGACACTGGGAGAAAGTGCAAACTCCACACAGTCACTCAGGGCCGGAATTGAACCGGGACCCTGGAGCTGTGAGGTAGCACTGCTAACCACTGTGCCACCGTGCCACGCACATTTAAAAAAATAATTAATTTAAAGTACCTAATTATTCTTTTCCAATTAAGGAGCAATTTAGTGTGGTCAATCCACCTACTCTACACATCTTTGGGTTGTGGGAGTGAAACCCACGCAGACACGGGGAGAATGTGCAAACTCCTATCAGACAGTGACCCGGGGCCGGGATCGAACCCGGTCCTCAGCGCCGTGAGGCACCATTGCTAACCACTGTGCCACCGTGCCAGCCAGGAGCTGCCAAAAGAAAACGGAGTTCCAGTGGTCTGAGTAACACGACAGGAGTTTCAGTCTATAAACTTGCAATAATAATAATAATCATTGTTTTATTGTCACAAGTAGACTTTTATTAACACTGCGATGAAGTTACTGTGAAAAGCCCCTACTCGCCACATTCCGGAGCCTGTTCGGGTACACAGAGGGAGAATTCTGAATTCTCCAGATAATGGCTTGTAACTTCCTAGCTCCTCACAGTGTCGAATTTGGGTGGGGAGTACACAAAATAAGTGCAGGGGAATCGATCTCAGAAGTTCCCAGATAAGACTTTAGGTGGCAATTGTCCAGAAGGTTTAATTTTCCCTAGACAATTGTGCTAGGCAGGAAATCATCCGACAAAACAATCTAAATTGCTAACTTCAGATGGTTTTATACTTACTCAAAGAGTTAGAAGAAATAAAACCACTTCAGCGTACCCATTTTAACCACTGCATGGGATACCCTCCACATCATGGCTGCATGAGACTCTTCTCCCTTCAACTTGCAGGCCGAATTCAAACGTTGCACAATCTCTCCATCCCCACCCCGCCCCCAACTTGGCTCAGCTGGCTCAGTGACTATCCCCACCTCCCCCTATTCCAGATGCACACCCTGTAAATTCCGTGCACTTCCCCTGGACACTTATATTCTCCCTGGCCTGTCAATTTTACTGGCCCCTCCCTGGCCTGTCCATTTCATTGGGCCCGTTAAAGCAACCTGCTTTCCAGCAGCCAGCGTAGACAGAAAAAGGGTGTGTGGCCTCTCTGAGCTCACTGGAGATGCACCACACTGGGGCCTGCAGCCTCCAAGCAGCTCCAGCCAAGGGAGGTTTGAACAAAGCTTGCAAGAGGAGATCTTGTAATTCCAGCGAACCATTCTAGCCTCCCTGTTGCTAGGTTTAAAGATGTCTCAGAGCGGCTACAGGACATTTGGGAGAGGGAGGGTGAACAGTCAGCGTCAAAGTGCACAAACGATAAGTTAAAAAAAAGGGATGAGGTCCTAAATGCAGAATATAGGGGTAAATTGAAAAGTAGGATCTCAAAGGTAGTGATCTCAGGATTACTAGCAGTGCCACGTGCTAGTCGGAGCACAAATAGCAGGATAGATCAGAGGAATACAAGGCTGGAGGGATGATGCGAGGGGGAAGGTTTTAGATTCCTGTACATTGGGACCAGTTCTGGGGGAGGTGGGACCAGTATAAACTGGATGGGTTGCACGTGGGCAGGACCAGGACTGATGTCCTGGGGGAGAAGTATTTGCTAGAGTGGTTGGAAGGGTTTGAACTGAAATGGCAGGGCGTTGGGAACGTTGGCAAGGAGTCGGAGGTGGGGAAAATAAGGATAAGAGGGAAGGATGGATGAGAAGGGAGGGAAGGAAAGGCATGGTACATTTGCAATAAAGGGGATAAATTAATCGCGCAAATAGATGTAAACGGGTATGACATAGTCGAGATTACTGAGATATAGGTGCTCGGTGACAAGAGTTGGGAACTGAACATCCAGAGGGATTCAGTATTTAGGAAGGACAGCCAAAAAGATAGAGCAGTGGGGTTGCATTGATGGTTAAAATGTGGCGACTAGGGCCTTTTCACAGTAACTTCATTGCAGTGTGATCGTAAGCCTACTTGTGACAATAGAGGAGGCCTTGGCCCACAGCAGAGAGGTTCTGGAGTAAGCATGAAAGCCTATGGAGCCACGATAGAAGATATGCAAGTGTTCCTTTTGAAACACAGTGATCAGATTACCTCACTGGAAGCAGAGAGGTCTTTGGTAGCTGAAGCGAACAAATCATTGAAGGGCAAGGTAAATGATTTAGAGAGTCGGCTCAGGAGGCAAAAGGCTGCCAATGGGGATGGAAGGCGCAACGCCAAAGAGTACTTTGCAGATATCATAGAATCTACAGTGCAGAAGGAGGCCATTCTGCCCATAGAGTCTGCACCAGCCCTTGGAAGCACCCTACTCAAGCCCACACCTCCACCTTATCCCCGTAACCCCAACTAACCTTTTGGACAAGAGGCAATTTACCATGGCCAATCCACCCAACCTGCACATATTTGGATTGTGGGGGGGAAACCAGAGCACCCCCAGAGGGAACCCACGGAGACACGGGAGAAGGTGCAAACTCCACGCAGACAGTCACCCGAGGACAGAATCGAACCCAGATCCCTGGCACTTTTGAAGCAGCAGTATAACCACTGTGCCACCGTGACGTTCAGGAAGATGGTGGGGGAAGATGGATTCACATCCCCTCCAGAGTTGGACCGAGCCCACTGTACACTCCAACAGAGGCCTTGCCCTGAAGGAGCATCGCAACTTCAAATGGGAGGGCTATGCCATCAGGTTTTACCAAGACATGGGAGCAGAGCTGACAGAGAAGAAGGTTGCGTTCAAAGTCAAGGCCACCTTGTACTAAGTGAAGTCTGGTTTAGTGTGGTGTACCTGACACAGCTAGGACTGACTTTAGTGGGGAAAGATTATTTATTTGGTGTGCCGGGAGAGGCTGACTCCTTTGTTAAGAAACACATGTAGGGCGCTGTGGGTGAGCTTTTTAGGTGTTGGGGACAGACATGTGAATCTTTACATTATTATGATTCAACATTTATTTTTGTATTTTCCCACTGTTGCTGGGGTTGAAGTTTTACAGTTTCGGGTTTAGTTGTATGTGGGGTTCGGTTCTGAATATGTAGCTCCCCGTCAGAGTGCAATGGTTTTAATATTTTGTTGTTTGTCACCATTTTTCTTAACTCTAGTTGGTTTCAAATCACTAGCTTTCGGTGCACTGCTCCTTCCTCAGGTAACCTAAGAGTTAAAAAAAACAGTAGCAGTGTTGAAGAGTTGGCTGCAGTTATTGGAGCAGTTTTTTCGATAAATTAACTTGGTTCTTATTTTGTTTAGGTTTATTAGAAGTAGATTTTAGTTGTTTTGTGTTTGCCTTGCTTCTATCTGGCTCCTTCTCTGGGTACAAGTTGATGAATTTGGACAAGAATGAATGTCTCCCGATCAACTTCCCCCCACCCCACCGCCCACCACGCACGACAATGGATGAACGGACACCACACAACAATCACCAGGCAGGAGTGTTCCCTTCAGGTTGGGAACACTTCAGAAGTCAAGGACATTCAGCCTCTGATCTTCGGGTAAACATTCCCCGAGGCAGCTTTCAAGACACTCAACAACGCAAAATCATCGAGCAGAAACTGGTAGCCAAGTTCTGCACACGAGGACTGCCTCAACCGGGATCTCGGGTTCATGTCACATTACATGTAACCCTCACCATATTGTCCTGGTTTGCAGAACCCTGCTAACTGTCCTGGGTTGAGATAGTAAGAAGTCTTACAACACCAGGTTAAAGTCCAACAGGTTTGTTTCAAATCACTAGCTTTCGGAACACTGCTCCTTCCTCAGGTGAATGAAGAAGTGACCTCTGGTTATGTACATCATCACATCACATCGACCTTTTCATTCACCTGAGGAAGGAGCAGTGCACCGAAAGCTAGTGATTTGAAACAAACCTGTTGGACTTTAACCTGGTGTTGTAAGAGTTCTTACTGTGCTCACCCCAGTCCAACACCATCATCTCCACATGCTGGCTGGAGATCATTCACACTCAATTACCTGTGATTATCACTCACTCCACTCATTGTCTGGTCATGTAAAGAAGTGTTTGCCTATAAAGATTCACATTCCAACCTGTAATTATCTTGCAACTGTGGCTCTCCTATATGCTGTGATTGTGAATCTGCCTCCACTTCACCTGATGAAGGAGCAATGCTCCGAAAGCTTGTGATTCCAAATAAACAAGTTAATGACATTGGTAGATTGATTGGGGCAGTACATTTGAAAGAAATAAGGATGTCATATATTGTTTTGTCATCTGTAGATAGCTAGGAACCAAGGTGTTATGTGTAAGTGTTTCAGGGAGCCATCTTTCACAGCTGCACTGGAGACTGAAGTGATTTGCACATAACCAATCAATCTAGTTTTTCTTTTGAAACCAATCAGTATGGCAAAATTAAACATAGCGTTTCTGATCTTTACAGACTTACAAAAAGTGTGTTTATTAACATCTGGGAACCAAAAGACATCAGGAAAAACACAAGTACCAGTATGCCAAAAAGAGGATGAACATTGAGGATGAAGATTACAAGTCTTAAAATGACTTTCAATATGCATCGATAGTCCTCCTTATTTTTTTTTAAAACATATTTACAACATAACACATTAACAATCCTCACATACTGTAGCAATGGTTATTTATGGAGGTGTTTCAGTTGATATGGAAACGAAAATGCAAAGCAGCTACTTCACACGAAATCAGCCCTCTTAAAAGAGATATTGTGACAAATGTGTATTCAAAGCAGCAAAGCACCTTTCACCAGCTCTTGACCAACTTTTTTTTAATAAAAGAGTTTGTACTTCTGAGCCAATTCCCGGCGTCTTAAACGGTGAAGTGAATGAGATGGGGAGCGGGATTTTCTTTTACAAATCCTCAGACACCAGAAGAGCGGTGGGAGGATGAGCTGGGCGAGCTTGGAGACTTGGGCCCTTTCTCACCGGCTCCGCTCTCACTCCTTCAACCCTGCCTCGCCTGACCAGAAAGGAGCGGCTCCCGGGCTAGGCCCCAGCAGCCTGGAGCTGCCTCAACACCATCACTCAGGCCGAGACACACACAACCCGGACCAACAAAAGCAGCAACGAGAGAGAGAGAGAGAGAAAGCCCAGTGGCCGGAGGCGGGCCTGTTTACCCATCCCTCACCTGCTCCACGCCGAGGAACCGGTAAAAGTTCTCCTGCACTTCCTCCACCAGATCGAAAAGCTCCATCTCGGCCGTGTCCCAGCCCAGGGACTGGGGCACACACATTAGCAGCATCAGAGCCCAAGCCGCAGGCGAGAGGTGAGACGGCATCTCTCAGCCTGCCTGAGTCCCTGGCACCGGCCTGGGGACGTGGCTCATTCACCCACTTCTTAAAGGGGCCACACTCGTCTGACCAAACTCAACTGTTTCAGAGCAAAAACGTGCATTGATATAGCGCCTCTCACGGCCACAGGGCGCCCCAAAGCGCTTTAAGAATCATAATCTTTACTAGCGTCACAAGTAGGCTTACATTAACACTGCAATGAAGTTACTGTGAAAATCCCACAGTCGCCACACTCCAGCCCCTGTTCGGGGACACTGAGGTAGAATTCAGAATGTCCAATTCACCTCACAAGTATGTCTTTCGGGACTTGTAGGAGGAAACCGGAGCACCCGGAGGAAACCCACGCAGACACGGGGAGAATGTGCAGACTCCGCATAGACAGTGACCAAAACCGGGAATGGAACGCGGGTCCCTGGCACTTTTAAGCAACGGTGATAACCATTGTGCTGCCGTGCCGACTGAATTAAGTACTTTTGAAGAGTAGTGGCTGTTTTAATGGGGAAAACACAGGCCCAATTTGCGCACAGCAAGCTCACACAAACAGCAATATGATAATGACCAGATAATCTGCTTTTCTCTGTGATGTCCACTGAGTTATGCATGTAGTGATCTCTATATGTGCATGTACATAAGGGGTTAATGTGTAATCAGTAGCACCACATGATCACTAGAGGGCTGGGCCAACAGGAGTATAAAAGGCTAGTGGAGTTACGTATAGTTACTGTAGTTAGATCTTGTTAACCTGATCACTAGCATCAAAGTTAAAACAAAGAATTCATGCAATTATTGTTATAGTTACTCAATAAACCTTTTGTTGAGTTTGCGTCTTCTTCTTCGAGATTCAGAAGACCTCTTCATTAGCCAAGGATTGAGTAGCACATGTTACCTACCACACAGGTAACAAAACATGGTACCAGGCGTTTTTGGCTTTAACATAACTAGTTAGATTAGGTTAGACAAAAAGAGAAGAAAATTCTTTTGACTGTGGAAGACTTCGGAGCAAATGGATCCTCGACGACTAACTATGGGACTCATTGGACCTCTAGGGCCGCTGGAAACAACCGGTAATTTAAGTTATAACTGGAAAAGATCTGAACAGATATTCCAAATATTAATTGCAGCTAATGATTTAAGCACGGTCTCTGAAGCAACGAAAATAGAACTACTACTCTCAATAGGAGGGCATGAATCCAGAGAAATCTATAATTGCTTTAATTACTTAGAAGGTAAAGACAACACCAAAATAGGAGTAATACTCAAAAAATTTGATGAACATTGTAAGAGTCAGTCTGGAGAGATGCTGGAAAGGTTTAACTCTTTTCATAAATGCCAGAGAAACCGAGGTCCCATTACTGATTTTATCACAAATCTCAAGTTAATACCACAAGGCTGTGATTTTGTTGATTTCAGAGACATTATGATAATGGATCAATTAATTTCTGGACTATCTGACAAAAATTTGAAGGAAGAACTTTCACACGATAAGTATCTAACTCTAGAAACTGCTATACAAAAATGCCTTGCTTATGAACAAAAACAAAATCAATACTGTGAGTCTTTACAAACACAGAATCAGTATCTAGAAAACAAAATTGGTAAAAATGGCACAAACACTCACCACGAGGCAGAGGCAGGCTCTCACTCTTTTTGATTGAACTGCGCTTCTTGATTGGCAGCTATCTTGAGCGAGAACGTTCCGGCCAGTATGCACATGCGCACTTCTCAAAAAGAAGGAAAATGGCAAAATACACTTGAGAAGCCGCGCATGCGCAGTTGTTATAAGAGCGCACAGTAAAGGAAACTCAAATTGCGCATTTGCAGTCGATTCCTACGTGTGACATCACAAGCATCATGACATCGGACCCAGACCACGCCCACTTAAAAGGGAAATGCACAAAAATGAACAAAAAGACCAAATTTTCTTACATCAAAAGACAGCACAATGCCCGCACTTACACCAGCAGTTAAAAATAACCTCCGCAGTACCCTGGTACAATCCGTTTGCACCACCCAAAGAGGAGAGCACAGTGATTTGTTCATTGAAGAATACTACTCAGAAGATGATTTCTTCATTGGACATAGAAAGAACAATGACAAATCCGAAACAAAAATAGATGATTTGTTCATTGAAGACTACTGCTCAGACATGGATGAGTTATTCGGAATTGATGATCATTGCATCAACAACAGAGTTGAAACGCTCAACATGACTCTACTCATGTTAGAGGAATCCAAGACCATGATACCATGGCAGATCGTCGATACATTGGATGGCAGCAATACCCAAGAAGAAGACGACGCCACACAGAGAGCACAGATTGACTCTACAGCGAGAACACTGCATGACTCCAGAGAGAGAGCGATGAAGGACTCCACAGAGCGAGCGATGCAAGACTCCACATAGAGAACGATGAAAGACTCCACAGAGAGAGTGATGAAGGACTCCACAGAGCAAGCGATGAAAGACTCCACAGAGAGAGCGATGACAGTCTCCACAGAGAGAGTGATGACAGACTTCACAGAGAGAGAAATGAAGGACTCCACAGAGAGAGCGATGAAAGACTCCACAGAGAGAGCGACACAAGCCTCCACAAAGTGAGCGACGAAAGCCTCCACAGACAGCTCGGTGACAGACTCAAAAATAGAAGCAAGTAAACATTCCATAGCGAACGCCATGCATGAATAAGACTATGAAAGTCTACCAAGCTCATGTGAATAACAAAAAGACTATGACAGTCTACCTAGCTTATTTGAGCCACCAGCAGGAAACTATGAAAGTCTACCCAGCTCATTTAACCAACAAGAAAACACTGAATGTCTACCCACTGTATGTGAGACAAGTGTCAAAGAAATCACAATTTCCATTCAGGATGTGCAGGATCACAGCGAGACTGACAGATCTCAGCTCATCGGCACAGAAGCACTCAACAATCAGAGGAGGGCTACTCATGAGTCCAGAGAGACCACGTCAATTGAAATCTTGAAGATTTTGACTCCAGAAGAGGAGCACCAAGACCAACAAGAAAATTAAATTGTGAAGAGTTTGACTCCAGAAGAGAAGCACCAAGAAACCAATGATGATTCAAGTGAATCAGAAATGACTCTAGAAGAGGAATACCAAGGAAGCAAAGAAGAGGAATCAAATCCACCACAAATGACTGATGTCACCAACATCAATGCAACATGTGATCATTCTCACAATTCTCAAGAAGAAATGCTCAATGTAACAGATACCACAACGGACACTGACACCAATTACTGTGACAATAACTCAAATAATCCACACGGAACACTCATTGACCGCAACAAGAACAACAAACACCGCAAAATGCACAGCAGAAACACGAACAACAACAGCAACAACAAAAATAACATGCAGAGCAACAAGAACAACAAAGACAACAAGAAGCATAACAGAAACAACAAACACGACAAGAAAAACAACAAGAACACGAGCAAAAACAACAAAAACAGAAATAACAAGCACGACAAAAATAACAACAAACATAGAAATGACAGAAACAACAACAATGAAACAATGACCTGTAAAACATGGTACAACTCTGCACATGAAGGACAATGCCACAGCACACTGCAAAACAATGACAAGACTACAAACATGCCAAGGCATGACAAAGAATCTCACAAATTCACATCTGCTCCAGATGTGCTGTACTGTTCTATGTTCTATGTTCTATATAACAAGCAAGCACTCAGCTTTCAAGGCAGATGACACACTAGATCAATACTGCAAGCACAGGAAAAAGTCCAGGTCAGACGACAAAGATGACATACAGAATCAATACCGCAAGCACAGAAAAAAGTCCAGGTCAGACAATGGTGTGACACAGAATCGCTACCACAAGTATAGAGACAAAAAAAGAAAGTCTAAATCAGACAACAAAGTGATTTGACAATTTGAACACCTCATGATGACTTGATGGTCACTTAAACACAAGAACGCTGACAATGTTCACAAAGAAATAACAACATCAACATCACCACTTCAACAACAGAAGACAAAAGCAACTCAACCAAACAAATTCATAAAGTTTGGACTCACAAATTTTTAAATTAAGATTGGACTCATAAATATTAATTGGCTTTGTATAATCATCAAGATCATCACAACTTGTATATAACATCATTTGTCTACCGATTTCACGCAAGCGGAAAAACCTTAGAGACTAAATGTATTCACATTTGACGGACTAACTCATTGATTTTATGTAATGCATTTGCAAACTGCATTCATTATGTTTGTTCAATTTTCTTTACAACATACAGAAAATATGTGCACGAGAAAAGGGGATGTAATGATCTCTATATGATCTCTATATACACAAGGGGTTAATGTGTAATTCAGTAGCACCACATGATGACTAGAGGGCCGGACCAACAGGGGTATAAAAGGCAACCACATTGGCTCTCGGGGGTGCACTGCGACTAGGGCAGTAGCAGACTAGTTGAGATGGCTAGTGGAGTTACGTATAGTTACTGTAGTTAGATCTTGTTAACCTTATCACTAGTATCAAAGTTAAAGTAAAGAACTCATGCAATTATTGTTATAGTTACTCAATAAACCTTTTGTTACTACTGGATGAGTTTGAGTCTTCTTCATTGAGATTCAAAAGACCTCTTCATTAGCCAAGCATTGAGTAGCACATGTTACCGACCACACAGGTAACAAAACAAGACACTCTTCAGAAGTGTGCCACGGAGCCTTTTACATCCACCTAAGGAGAGGGCAGCCTCGGTTTAATATGTCTGATCCATGCAACTCTGACATGTTGTGTAGCACGTCCTAATGGATAAAACCAAAGTCATGAATGTTGAAGCACAGTTAAACAACTAACGAGAGGACAAAGCTGCACAAATACCCGCATCCTCAATGGTGGGGGAGTCCAGCACATCTGTGCAAAAGACAAGGCTGAAGTATTTGCAGACACCTTCATCCAGAAATGCTGAGTGGATGATCCATCTAGGCCCCCTCCTGAAGACCCAGGCAGATACCAAGAAACCGCTGAAGGAACTGGATTCTACAAAGGTTATAGGCTCTGACAACAGAGAGTCAAAGAATCATACAGGACAAAGAGGCCCTTCGACCCATCAAGTCTGTACCGACAAAACCATACAAAATCTACACTAATCCCACTTTCCAGCATTTGGCCCATAGTCTTGGATGTTATAACATTTCAAGTGCTCATTGACGCACTTTTTAAAGTTTGTGAGGTTTCCCACCTCTACTACCCTCCCAGGCAGTGCATTCCACACTCCCACCACCCTATGGATAATTTCCTCCAATCCCTCTAAACTTCCTGCCCCACACCGTAAAATTATACCCCCTCATTATTGACCCTTCCACGGTGTCCATACCCCTCATAATCTTAGACACCTCAATCAGGTCCCCGCTCAGCCTTCTCTGCTTCAAAGAAAACAACCCAAGCTTATCCAACCTCTCGTCACAGCCAAAATTCCCCATCCCTGGTAACATCCTGGTGAACCTCCTCAGCATCCTCTCCAATGTAACCACATCCTTCCTTTGTGACACGAACACAACTGCATGCAGTACTCCAGTTGTGGCCTAACCAAAGTTTTGTACAGCTCCAACATAACCTTCTTATAAGCTCTTATAATCTATGCCACAATGGATAAAGGCAAGTGTCCCATATGCCTTCTTAACTTCTCTATTAACCTGTCCTGCTGCCCTCAGGGATCTGTGGACAAGTACCCCAAGATTTCTGTTCCTCTGAGCTCCCTAGCGTCCTGCCATTCATTGAGTACTACTTTGTATTGTTACTCCTTTCAAAGTCCATCGCCTCGCACTTTTCAGGGTTAAATTCAATCTGCCACTGATTTGCCCATTTGACCAACCAGTCTATATCTTCTTGCAACTTAAGACCTTCTTCCTCACTTAACCGCCAATCTTCATGTCATCCACATACTTAACATCCTCCACATTCTCATCTATGTTGTTTATATATATCACAAACAATAAAGGATGAGCACTGACCCCTGTGGCACATGACTGGACACTGGCCTCCAGTTACACAACAGCCTTCTACCACCACCCCCCATCTCCCATCACTAAGCCAGTTTTGGATCCAACTTGCCAAGTTACCCTGGATCCCATGTGGTTTTACCTTCTTTATCAGTCTCACATGTGAGACCTTGTCAAAAGCTTTGCTGAAATCCATATAAACTACATTAAATGTACTACCCTCATCTTGGGCATAGTGGTTAGCACAATTGCTTCACAGCTCCAAGTTCCCAGGTTCAAATCCCGGCTTGGGTCACTGTCTGTGCGGAGTCTGCACGTTCTCCCAGTGTGTGCGTGGGTTTCCTCCGGGTGTTCTGGCTTCCTCCCACAGCCCAAAGATGTGCAGGTTAGGTGGATTGGCCATGCTAAAGTGCCCTTAGGGTCCAAAATTACCCCGTAGTGTTGTGTGGGGTTACTGGGTTATGGGGATATGGTGGAGGTGTGGGCTTGGGTAGGGTGCTCTTTCCAAGAGCCGGTGCAGACTCGATGGGCCAAATCGCCTCCTTCTGCACTGTAAATTCTATGAAATCCACATACCCGATCATCTCCCTGAAATATTCAGTCAAATTTGTTAGGCATGACCTCCCTCTAACAAAGTCATGGTGACTACCCGTGATCAAACCTTGCCTCTCCAAGTGAAGATAGATTCTCTCCTTCAGAATTTTTACCAATAGTTTCCCTACCACCGGTGTGAGACTCACTGGTCTATAATTCTCTAGCTTCTCTCTACCACCCTTCGTGAAAAGTGGAATCACATTAGCTGTCCTCCAATCCTCTGCCATTTCCCCTGTGGCAAGAGAAGAATTAAAAATTTGGGTCAGAGCCCTTGTAATTTCCTTCCTTGCCTCCCACAGCAGCCTGGGATAGAACTCATCCGGAACTGGGACTTGTCCAATACCTCCTCACTCTCTATGTCAAACTGTTCAAGAACCTCACAGTCTCTGTCCATGAATTCTGTACCTACATCCTCCTTCTTCCGAGTGGCAGAAGTACTGGAGATTCATGCTCCAGAACCTATTGTGGCCTGAGCCAAGCTGTTCCAGTACAGCTAGAACACTGATATCTATCTAGCAATGTGGAAAATTGCCCAGGCATGTCCTGTCCACAAAAAACCAGAACAAATCCAATCCAGCCAAATACTGACAATTAACCTATTCACTGCCTATTCAATTTAAATCAGTGACCTCTGCTTTTCAACCTTTTCACAATGGGAATAATTTCTCCTATGCCTTCTGTCCTTCTTGATTAATAAGGGGATCAGGGATTTTGGGGAGAAGGCAGGAGAATGTGGATGAGAAAATATCAGCCATGATTGAATGGCGGAGCAGACTCAATGGGCCGAGTGGCCTAATTCTGCTCCTACGTCTTGTGGTCCAGATCCCCCATGACTTTGAAGACCTCCATCAAATCTCCCCTCAACCTTCTCGTCCCCAGTTTTTCCAATCTATCCTCTAATTCCTTTAACCATTCTTGGAAAAGCTTTTTCCACCTGTCCCATGTCTTTGCATTGTTTTAAATATTTGGAGCTTCATCCGGCCACCACTGGTATTCACCCAGCGGTGAGCGTGGGACTCGCCATGTGGGAAGCCCAAAAAGTAAACTGTGTCTCAGATGCTTGGGGGCTTTTTAAGGTCTGAGAGCATGCTTAATTCAAAGGGGGGGGGGGGGGGGGGGGATGCTGCTGAGAGTGGCCCTGCTCTTGCTGCTGAACGACTCCATCTCCCATGACCCCTACCTTACCATCCCCTCCCTAATACTCCCATCAACATTCACTTTTTAGAAAATGTATTTTGTTCCAAACGTATATGAAAAGTTACAACATTTAAACAGTTTGGGAACAAACTCCCCAACATGCAACTATACAGTTGGTACAAACCCCCCCCCCCCCCCCCCCCCCCCCACCCCCCCACCCCCGGCGACTAACAACTCCTCATACACGGTCACGAACATCCCCCACCTTGCATCGAAACCCTCCGCTGAACCCCTTAACTCGTATTTGATATTTTCCGGCCGAAGAAAGTCATATAGATCCCCTCACCAGGCCGCTACCCCCGGTGGCGTTGCTGACCACCATTCCAATAATATTCACCAAATATCGCCACCAAGGGGTCCGGCTCAACCTCCTTCCCCACTATCCTTGCTGGAGCCGTGAACACTCCCGCCCAGAATCGCTCCAACTTTTCACAGTCCCAGAACATGTGTGCGTGACTCGCTGGTCCCCGCCCACACTTCTCAGACTCGTTTGTCAGCCCCTGGAAGAACACACTCATTCTTGCCCGAGTCATATGTACCCTATGTATGACCTTCAATTATATCAGGCTCATCCTTGTGCACAAGGAAGTCACATTTACCCTTCATAGCGCCCCAATTTATCTCCCCTCCCAGCTCCCCTTCCCATTTCTCCTAAATCCTCACCTCAGTGCTCCTCCAGCCACCCATATATGTCCCTGATCCTGCCTTCCCCTTCCACATCCGGAAGCAACAGTCGCTCCAGCAGGGTGTACCTCGGCAACCTGGGGAAGTCTTTCCCAAATATTCCGTGCGAAATCTCTCACCTGCAGGTACCTAAACATTTCCTCTTGGGAGCTCTACCTTCTCCTTCAATTCATCAATACTGGCAAATCCTTCTACCATGTACAAATCCCTCACCTAACCAGCCCCAACTGCTCTCTACTTCCTATATGTGCCATCTATACCCCCCGGCACAAAACCGTGGTTTCCAAACAATGGCATTAACACCGATATTCCCTCTAAGCTTTTTTCTTTCATTATTTTTTTTAAAATAAATTTAGAGTACCCAATTCATTTTTTCCAATTAAGGGGCAATTTAGCGTGGCCAAGCCACCTACACTGCACATCTTTGGGTTGTGGGGGCGAAACCCATACTGAAACGGGGAGAATGTGCAAACTCCACACGGACAGTGACCCAGAGCTGGGATCGAACCTGGGACATCAGCGCCGTGAGACAGCAACGCTAACCACTGTGCCACCGTGCTGCCTGGTATTCCCTCTGTCCTAAAGTACCTCCTCAGCTGTTCCAGATCTTCACCGCAGAATGTACCTCCGGGCTCCCTGAGTATCTGCTTGGCATCATTGGGAACACTGCCATCACCATAGCCCTTTAGCTGGACCCCCGACAAGATTGCTCCTCCATCCTAACCCCTCTCCTTCCCACCACCGCCTCACCTTCTCTACCCAATAGTAATGAAGAAGGTTCAGCAACGCCAACCCTCTCTGCTGCCTCTGCCTCTGTAACAGGTTCCTCTTAACCTTGGCACCTTCCCAGCCCATACAATGTCCAAAGTAATTGTGTCCAGTTTCCGAAAGAAGGCATTCGGTGTAAAGATCGGGTGTTTCTGGAACATGAACAGGAACCTCGGTAAAGGTCCACCACTTGGATCTCTTCACCACTTGGACCCTCCCTGCCAAATTCAAGTGCAGCATGTCCCACCTCTTGAGATCCTCCCTAGCCTCCTCCACCAGTTTTGTTAAATCCCATTTGTGAAGCATCGCCCATTTCCTCGCTGCCTGAGTCCCCAGCTATATAAACCTGTCTCTAGCCACCTTAAATGGCATCCCCCCGAAATTGTCTCGCCGAACCAACTCATTCGCCGGGAACATTTCACTTTTCCCTACATTTGATGTATATCCTGGGCAGCACAGCAGCATAGTGGTTAGCACTGTTGCTTCACAGCTCCAGGGTCCCAGGTTCGATTCCCGACTTGGGTCACTGTCTGTTTGGAGTTTGCACGTTCTCCCTGTGTCTGCATGGATTTCCTGCAGGTGCTCCGGTTTCCTCCCACAGTGCAAAGATGTGCAGGTTAGGTGGATTGGCCATTCTAAATTCCCCTTAGTGTCCAAAAAGGTTAGGTGGAGTTACTGGGTTGTGGGGATAAAGGGTATAGGGTGGAGGCGTGTGGCTTAAGTAGGGTTCTCTTTCCAAGGGCTGGTGCAGACTCGATGGGCTGAATGGCCTCCTTCTGCACTGTAAATTCTATAATTTTATGATTCCGAGAACACTCCAAACTTTGCCAACAGGCCCATGTTCCTTTCCATGCTCTCTAGTGGGTCCAAAACATACAATAGTAGGTCGTCAGCGTAGAGCGCCACCCGATGCTCCCTTTGTTCCCTCGTAATCCCTTGCCACTCTGCCGACCCCCTAAGAGCCATTGCCAGAGGCCCTATAGCCAGCGCAAACAGTAGCGGCGACAGCGGGCACTCAGCCTTGTTCCGCTGTGTAGTTCAAAGTTCTGTGAACCCATGTCATTGGTCCTCACACTCGCCCTTGGTGTCACATATAACAGGAGCACCTATGCCACCTTGGCCCAAACCCAAACCTTCCCAGGATCTCAAAAAGATACAGCCACTCCACCCAGTCGAATGCCTTCTTCGCATCCATGGACACCACTACGTCCGGTACCTGAGCACCTGATAGGGTCATAATCACAGTTAACAGCCTCCTTATATTACTAGAGAGCTACCTGCCCTTTATGAAGCCTGCCTGGTCCTCCGCAACCAGCCCCAGGACACAACCTTCCATCCTTCCCACCACCAACTTAGCCAGCACTTTCACTTCTGTATTTAACAGAGATATGGGCCTATACGACACACATTCCAATGGGTCCTTCCTCATTTTTGGTATTAATGTGATCATTGTCTGTGTCATCGTCTCCAGCAGCTCCTCATTCTTCAACGCCTCATTAACCGCCCCCAAGAGATGTGGTGCCAGGTCCGTCGCAAACTTTTTATAAAATTATAAAATTAGGGGCTCGTTGGTCTAGGGGTATGGTTCTCGCTTTGGGTGTCTCGCTGTCGGAATTTGCGAGAGGTCCCGGGTACAAATCCCGGGCGAGCCCTTCGATGAGGTTTTCGGTTGGTCAAGCAACATGTTTAACCTAGAGCACAGTGGCGCAGCGGAAGCGTGCTGGGCCCATAACCCAGAGGTCGATGGATCGAAACCATTCTCTGCTAGTTACTTTTGGGGCTGGTTTAGCACTGTAGGCTAAACAGCTGGCGAACAATGCAGAACAATGCCAGCAGCGTGGGTTCAATTCCTGTACCGGTCTCCCCAAACAGGCGCCAGAATGTGGCGACTAGGGGCTTTTCACAGTAACTTTGGGCAGCACGGTAGCATGGTGGTTAGCATAAATGCTTCACAGCTCCAGGGTCCCAGGTTCGATTCCCGGCTGGGTCACTGTCTGTGTGGAGTCTGCACGTCCTCCCCCTGTGTGCGTGGGTTTCCTCCGGGTGCTCCGGTTTCCTCCCACAGTCCAAAGATGTGCGGGTTAGGTGGATTGGCCATGCTAAATTGCCCGTAGTGTCCTAATAAAAGTAAGGTTAAGGGGGGGGGGGGGGTTGTTGGGTTACGGGTATAGGGTGGATACGTGGGTTTGAGTGGGGTGATCATGGCTCGGCACAACATTGAGGGCCGAAGGGCCTGTTCTGTGCTGTACTGGTCTATGTTCTATGTTCTAGAGGGAGAACAGGACGGTATGGAGGGCCATCCTACTGGAACTTCCAGGAACCTCCCAGCCTCTCGCTGGCAGGAGGTCCTCCCTGATGCACTACACTCCATCCAGTCACTACTGTGCACCGCTACGAATAATACACCCCATGAACGTCTTTTTGCCTTCCCCAGGAAGTTCACATCCAGGGTGTCGCTCCCGACTTGGCTCGCAGCTCTAGGGCTGGTCCTGCTCCTTAGGCACGCCCGACTCCACAAGGCGGACCCATTGGTGGATAGGGTGCACTTGCTCCATGCCAACCCCCAGTATGCCTATGTGGCGTACTCTGATGGCCGCCAAGATACTGTCTCCCTCAGGGACTGGCACCAGCAGGTTCCACCCATACAAACTTCTCCGGCCCGGCGCCACCCTCCCCTCCCCCGGCGCTCCCAACATTAACCCCACCAGGACCATCCCTCCTTCCCCTGCCCACGCCAGAGGATGAAGAAGATTTCGGCACACTGCCAGAGTCATCCAACATCAGGCCAGCATCGCCAGCATCGACATCGCCGCCATCGCTATGTCGCTCCCAGCGGAACATCAAGGCACCAGACAGTTGAATCTCTAACTGGCACTGGACTTTCAAAGGACATTTTTTTTTCTTTTCTCTGATAAAACACTGTACATAAATTCACTACTGTGTATAGTTCTCCACCACCCCCGCCGGACTCATTTTTAACAGGGGATGAATGTGGTAAACCACTATTACACCTGTATTAGGTGATGTAAGGTAGGACCTGTACTACAGGTTCGCCGGTAGCCCCTGCCTGCTGGCTCCGCCCAGTAGGAGGAGTATGAATATGCGTGTCCTCTATTTAGCAACCATTTCGCCAGCTGCTCTGGGAGGCCACACATCTTACTGCAATAAAGCCACAGTTGTATTCAACCTTAGTCTTTGTACAATTGACCGTGCATCAGTACACTGTGAGAAAAGATATGCAAACTAGGCAGAATAGTCCTGTTGTTTTGTGATCAATCAATAAAGAATATTTATTAACTTGAAAGAAAACCCCACGGCAAAAAGGACTATAATGGATTACAACAGAAGACTCTTTTTTTTAATTTAAAGCTGACCTAAGGTCATCCTTCATATTTTTCTGACATTGCAAGCCAATCTGCCTGGTAAGGCCCACAGCACTCGCTGCCTCTGCCACCTCCACCCAGGCCTGGTTGACATCTGTGGGCAGTAGCCTCCTGCCCATGCTGGGGAAGAGGGTGTCCTGCTTTTCCTCTAATGCATCCGCATCCTGTCCAGCTCTGCATCCGTGAACAAGGGGCAAGCTATTCTTGGGGCCATCTTCTTGACTGGAATAATAATCATCTTTATTATTGTCACAAGAAGGCTTACGTTAACCCTGCAATTAAGTTACTGTGAAAATTCCCTGGTCGCCACACTCTGGCACCATTTTGGGTACACAGAGGGAGAATTCGGAATGTTCTATTAACCTAACAAGCACGTCTTTTGGGACTTGTGGGAGAAAACCAGAGCACCCGGAGGAAGCCCACGCAGACACGCGGAGAACATGTAGACTCCGCACAGACAGTGATTGAAGCCGGGAATCGAATCCGGGTCCCTGGAGCTGTGAAGCAACAGTGCTTACCGTGCCATCTAATGAGTGTGTATGGGGAGTGCTTATAAGCCGCTCCACCTTGTCATACTCTCCATAAATGGAGCTGTGAAGCATTTATGCTAACCACCATGCTACCCTGCTGCCCCTCTCTACCTGTCCGTTTCCCCGGGGGTTATAGCTGGTCGCCCTGCTGGAGGCGATACCCCTGCTGAGCAGGAACTGACGCAGCTCATCGCTCATGAATGAGGATCCCCTGTCACTGTGGATGTAGGCGGGGAAACCGAACAGAGTGAAGATTGTGTTTAGGGCTTTGATGACGGTGCGGCCGGTAGAAGTGCGGCTTGCACTCCGCACAGACATAGCAGTCCCTTGGGACTGTCCGTACTTCCTCGACGGAGTAGGGCAGATTGCGAGCTTTGACAAGATGGTACACTCGTGTGACCCCTGATGTGCTGGATACTCTGGATCTGTGGGCACTGCGTTTACCCTAGCAGTAACACATACAGGCTACCAACACTTGAAATAGTACAACACTATTTTATTAAGCTAGGAACTGTTGAACATACTTTCACTGTGGGTCGACACTATGTTAGATTAAACTGAAGACCAATGCCTATCCTGACCAGTCTAGACTATCAGCACATGGTGAAGATCTGTGCTACAAGCTGTGAGCTCTGTCCTTCTCAGAGGCTGCATCCCGAATGAGCGGGAAAACTAGTGCCCCCTGGCTTTATAGTGAGAGAGTTGAAGATGTGGATTGCATGGTCCCCGGCCGTGGAGAGGAAGAGAGCAATCTTCCTAGTGTCTGAAGCAGCTTCCAGGTCTGTGGCTTCAAGGTAAAGCTGGAAGCGTTGTTTGAAGATCTTCCAGTTGACCCCGAGGTTACCGGTGATGCGGAGCAGTGGTGGAGGGCGGACGCTGTCCATTTTGCAGGATGGCTGATTGCTGGTTGAAGGCAGATCACTTGAAGGTAGGTCTAATACGTTCTAACATCACGTACTGGTACCATGATGTGTTGGGTACTCTGGATCTGTGGGCACTGCGTTTACCCTAGCAGTAACACATACAGGCTACCAAAACTTGAACTAGTACAACACTATTTTATTAAGCTAGGAACTGTCGAACATACTTTCACTGTGGGTCGACACTATGTTAGATTAAACTGAAGACCTGGGCAGCACGGTGGCCTAGTGGTTAGCACAACCGCCTCACGGCGCTGAGGTCCCAGGTTCGATCCCGGCTCTGGGTCACTGTCCGTGTGGAGTTTGCATGTTCTCCCCGTGTCTGCGTGGGTTTCGCCCCCACAACCCAAAAATGTGCAGAGTAGGTGGATTGTCCACGCTAAATTGCCCCTTAATTGGAAAAAATCATTGGGTAATCTAAATTTATAAAAAAAAACTGAAGACCTATGCCTATCCTGACCAGTCTAGACTATCAGCACATGGTGAAGATCTGTGCTACAATCTGCGAGCTCTGTCCTTCTCAGAGGCTGCATCCCGAATGAGCGGGAAAACTAGTGCCCCCTAGCTTCATAGTGAGCGTGCTCTAACTGGTGATTGGCTGCTGTGTTGTGTGTGTTGATTGGTCTTGCAGTGTGTCAGTCAGTGTGTGTCTGCACCATGATATTCTGGTGTGTATATTATGACAACCCCCAGGTGACAAAGGCTGTCGTGTAGGGCCCGGAGTCGGTCTACTTGTGCGCTGGCACATGTACCTCGGGATAGGGCATCTGGCGGCTCGTTGAGTTTGCCAGGGCGATACAAAATCTCGTAATCATAGGTGGAGAGCTCGATTCTCCACTGCAAGATTTTATAGTTTTTGATCTGGTCCCGCTGCGTGTTGTTAAACATGAAGGCTACCGACCGTTGGTCAGTGAGGAGAGTGAATCTCCTGCCGGCCAGGTAATGCCTCCAATGCCGCACAGTTTCAACAATAGCTTGGGCCTCTTTTTCGACGGATGAGTGCCGAATTTCTGTGGCATGAAGGGTGCGGGAAAAGAATGCCACGGGTCTGCCTGCCTGATTGAGGGTAGCGGCTAGGGCGACGTCTGTTGCGTCGCTTTCTACTTGAAAGGGCAGTGTCTCGTCTACTGCGTGCATCCCGGCCTTGGGTATATCAGCTCTGATACGGGAGAAGGCATGTTGTGCCTCGGCCGTAAGGGGAAAGTGGATGGACTGAATGAGTGGGCGGGCCTTGTCTGCATAGTTTGGGACCCACTGGGCGTAATAGGAGAAGAACCCCAGGCAGCGTTTGAGGGCCTTGGGGCAGTGGGGGAGGGGAAGCTCCATGAGGGGCTGCATGTGGTCGGGATCGGGCCCCAGAACTCTGTTCTGGACCACATAGCCGAGGATGGCTAAGCGGGTTGTGCTGAACACGTACTTCTCCTTGTTGAAGGTGAGGTTGAGGAGAGTGGCGGTGTGGAGGAATTTGGCAAGGTTGGCGTCGTGGTCCTGCTGATCGTGGCCGCAGATGGTGACGTTGTCTAGGTATGGGAAGGTGGCCCGCAAGCCATACCGGTCGACCATTCGATCCTTCTCCCTTTGGAAGACCGAGACCCCATTAGTGACGCCGAAGGGAACCCTGAGGAAGTGATAGAGACGACCGTCCGCCTCAAAAGCAGTGTATGGACAGTCCGATTTACGAATGGGGAGCTGTTGGTAGGCGGATTTGAGGTCTATCGTTGAGAATACCCGGTACTGCGCAATCTGACTGACCATATCAGATATGCGTGGGAGGGGGTACGCGTCGAGCTGTGTGTACCGATTGATGGTCTGGCTGTAGTCCACGACCATTCTGTGTTTCTCCCCAGTTTTAACGACTACCACTTGGGCTCTCCAGGGGCTGTGCTGGCCTCGATGATGCCTTCCCGAAGCAACCGCTGGACCTCGGACCTGATGAAGGTCTTGTCCTGGGTGCTGTACCGTCTGCTCCTGGTGGCAACGGGTTTGCAATCCGCAGTTAGATTGGCAAAGAGGGAGGGTGGGTCGGCCTTTAGGGTCGCGAGGCCGCACACAGTGAGGGGTGGTAGGGGCCCGCCGAATTTGAGGGTAAGGCTCTGGAGATTGCACTGGAAGTCCAGGCCTAATAGTAGTGCAGCGCAGAGATTAGGAAGGACATAGAGGCGGAAGCCGCTGAATTCTACGCCCTGGACCGTGAGAGTGACCGTGCAGAACCCCCGGATCGCGACGGAATGGGATCCGGAGGCCAGGGAGATTCTTTGATTGGCGGGGTGTACCGCGAGGGAGCAGCGCCTTACCGTATCCAGGTGGATGAAGCTTTCGGTGCTCCCGGAGTCCAGCAGGCAAGAGGTCACGTGACCGTTGATTCTCACACTGGTCGAAGCGGTGGCCAGGTTGTACGGATGAGACTGGTCGATCGTCACTGAGGCGAGCTGCGGTCGGTCGTCACTGGCGTCAGAGGATGGAGAGCATGGGGGGCCCAGGTTGTGGAATGCTGTCAGCGTCCATGCCCCGAGGGGAAGACAAGATGGCGGCACCTGAAGATCCTGCGGGGGACAAAATGGCGGCGCCCATGGGCCACACGTTGCGGGGACTGGACAAGGTGGCAGTGCCCATGGGCCGCACGTGGACTGAGGGGGGGGAAGATGGCAGCGGCCACTGGCCGCTCGCGGCCCCGGGATGTGAAGATGGCGGTGCCCACTAGCCGCGCGTGGTCCGGGACGAAGATGGTGACGCCCATTATGTGTAGGTCAGTGGGGAGGAGAAGATAGCAATGACTGCGCAGGCCTGGCACACCGCGGCGTAGTGCCCCTTTTTGCCACAAGCCTTGCAAATGGCAGTGCGGGCGGGGCAACGTTGTCAGGGGTGCTTCTGCTGGCCGGAGAAGTAACATCGGGGACCCCCGAGGTGCGCGGGTTGGCGTGTGGCGCAGGCGTACTGGTTGGGTAAAGCCCCGGCTGGGGCGGCCGTCTGTGGGGTCCACGAAGGATAGGAGGGGTGGGCCACGCGGCCGGAGGGGTAGGCCTGAGCATTAGATGAGGTGACCGCATGGAGAGTGCTAGCTTTTTAGTCTCAGCTAGGTCGAGCGTGGCCCCTTCCAGCAGTCTTTAGTGTATGAGATCCGACCCAATCCCCGTTACAAACCTGTCACGCATAAGACGGTTGGAATGTTAGGTGGCCGTAACGGCCTGACAGTCACAGTCCTGGACGAGTGGGATTAGGGCCCACCAGAAGTCTTCTATGGACTCACCAGGGAGTTGAGAGCGAGTGGCGAGTACGTGCCTGGCGAAGAGTGTGTTTGTTTTCTGTGCACAGTTTTCTTTGAGGAGCGCCATGGCGTCTGCGTAGTCCGGGGCTTTCTGGATCAGCGGAAACATGCTGGAGCTCAACCTTTTTTTTATTGTTATTTTTTAAAATAAATTTAGAGTACCCAATTCATTTTTCCAATTAAGGGGCAATTTAGCATGGTCAATCCACCTAGCCTGCGCATCTTTGGGTTGTGGGGGCAAAACCCACGCAAACACAGGGAGAATGTGCAAACTCCACACGGACAGTGACCCAGAGCCGGGATCGAACCTGGGACCTCGGCGCCGTGAGGCAGCAGTGCTACTCACTACGCCACCGTGCTGCTCCTGGAGCTCAACCTTGAGTACAGGATCTGTATCTTCTGAGCCTCCGTCGGAGGGGTGGTCGCTGAGTTGATATAGGCCTCGAAGCAAGCTTTTTGGCGTCGCTTGATTACGGATCCAGCTGCAGGCGATCCGGTTTGATTCGGAGGTCCATCTTTTAGAAAATCTTACTGCAATAAATTGATGCACGATAAAGTGTACAAAGACTAAGGCTGGGTACAACTGTGGCTTTATTGCAGTAAGATGTGTGGCCTCCCACGGCAGCTGGCGAAATGGCTGTTAAATAGAGGACACGCATATTTATACTCCTCCTACTGGGCAGAGCCAGCAGGCAGGGGCTACCGGCGAACCAGTACCGAGTATGTGAAAGGTATGGAGAGGAAATAAGTACAGTAGTGATGGGGGTATATTTCAACCACCATCTCTCCATTCCCTCTCCCATCCCCCATCCATGCATCGCTTGGTCAGACAGTTATTTCCCAACAATTTTAGGGTGCGACTGCTAGAGAACAGTCCAGAAAGAGGCAGTGATCCATCTTCAAAGAGAGTTAAGTACTGTTGGAGGGCATTTTCTGAAACTGGACTATGATATAAATTATAGGTGGCCCTGCCTGGAGTGAGGGAGGGATAGAGGCGGGCTGGCGTTGCCCAACCTCCTGGGGTACTATTGGGCAGCCAATGTGTCAATGGTGCGTAAATGGCTGATGGAGGGGGGAGGGGCGGCGTGGAAAAGAATGGAGATGGCGTCATGTAGAGGTACGGGCCTGGGTGCCATGGTAACGGCACCGTTGCCGCTCTCCCCTAAGAGGTTTACCACGAGCCCGGTGGTGGCGGCGACCCTAAGAATCTGGGGACAGTGGAGACGGCATCGGGAAGAAACAGGGGGCTCGATGGAGGCTCCACTGGGTGGCAACCATCGGTTCATCCCGGGGAACAAGGATGGGGGATTCAGGGGGTGGCAAAGGGCGGGCATCAGCAAATTGAGGGACCTGTTTATTGGCGGGGGGTTTGCGGGCCTGGGGGAACTGGAAGATAAATTTGGCCTTCCCCAAGGGAACATGTTCAGATACTTGCAGGTAAAGGCGTTTGCTAGGCGACAGGTAGAGGGATTCCCTCTGCTGCCGTCGCGGGGGACGATGGACAGAGTGCTTTCAGGGGTGTGGGTCGGAGAGGGGAAGGTGTCTGACATCTATAAGGTAATGCAGGAGGTGGAGGAGTCGTCAGTGGAGGAACTGAAGGCTAAATGGGAGGAGGAACTTGGGGAGCAGATAGAGGACGGGACTTGGGCGGATGCCTTGGAGAGAGTCAATTCTTCCTCCTCATGTGCGAGGCTTAGTCTCATCCAATTTAAGGTGCTGCACCGGACCCACATGTCCGGGACTAGGATGAGTAGGTTCTTTGGGGGTGAGAACAGGTGCACCAGATGTTCGGGGAGTCCAGCGAACCATGCCCATATGTTCTGGGCATGCCCAGCACTGGAAGAATTCTGGAAGGGGGTGGCGGGGACGGTGTCGAGGGTGGTTGGATCCAGGGTCAAACCAGGGTGGGGACTCACGATTTTTGGAGTTGCGGTAGAGCCGGGAGTGCAGGAGGCGAAAGAGGCCGGTGTCCTGGCCTTTGCGTCCCTCGTAGCCCGACGAAGGATTCTGCTACAGTGGAAGGATGCAAGGCCCCCAAGTGTGGAGACCTGGATCAGTGACATGGCGGGATTTATAAAATTGGAAAGGGTCAAATTTGCCCTGAGAGGATCAATACAAGGGTTCTATAAACTATGGCAGCCTTTTCTGGACTTCCTGGCTCAAAGATAGGTAGCTTGGTCAATAGCAGCAGCAACCCCGGGGGTGGGGGTGTTCCTTATTGTAGTGTCTATTCTGTAACTTTATATTGTGTTAATTTGCATTGTTGTTAAAATGCTGTGTTGTTCATGGAGGTGTGGCGAATGTTTATGATTGTTAATATTATTGTTATTTTTGGTACTTTACTATGGTGCGTTATTGTTGTATAAATTCAAAATTTTTCAATAAAAATTATTTCAAAAAAAAAATTATAGGTGGCCTTGTAACTACATTTTTGCTCCTATATTCCTTTTGAATAGTTCTGATGAGACAAAAGGTACTCATTGGCTTAGATGCCTGTTTAGAAGAGGCACTTTGTAGAAATAGATAGTGTATACATAATGCTGTTAATATCATAAAAGACACAAAATGGCTATTAGCTATTTTTTGATATTAAAGACACAAAATGGCTGAACAAGCCACATTCCTGTAAACTGTCTCATGAGAACCAACCGTGGATATGTATACGGAGTATCCCAACAGCCGCTGATTAAAGCTTCACAGAACAAGACATGCAATGTATCCTTGATAAAGCTCAAGGTCCACAGCTGTAGACAGGACATATCTTTGTGTTAGTTTTGAATGACTTCTGTATGAAGTTAGGGGCGGGTAAGACAACACCCACTTTAACCATATATGTGATAACTGGGATGCTAAGAAAATTGATTGACTGCATATAATAAAGTGTGACGCAAATATAGTTGATTGATTGTATGTAAATAAGAACCCGCCCCTTGAATCTGTATATCAACCCGTGTGAGCCTTAGCTCAAGTGAGAAAAGATGCTGTCAATAGGCTGCGGCGCCTCAGGCCTTCTCTCTCAGAATTCTGACATAATAAACTCCTTTTTTTAACTTATACTCAGACCTTCGTGTGAATATTTTCACCGCTAACAAGTACTGTCAATTTCCAGCTCAGCACTTCAAAATCACTCAACGTTAAAGTTGGTTGCACTTCAGACTCTTTGATGTGGTTGATGTTTGTAAATATTGTGGTTACAGCACTTCAAATTACTCATCCATGAAGGATGATGAATAAAGCAAAGCGGACACCTGTGTTTGTGGAAGCTGTCAATCACAGCCTGAAGGGGTGTGTCCTGAGATGAGACCCCTTAAAACTGGATAGCTAGGATAACACAAGAATAGTTCTACATAAGTTAGTTTATTGAGGATTGAGACTAATCATAGAAAGTATACCCGGTAATCAATATTAACCGTTAAACATGTATTTTTAGGACATAGCAGTAACAAGCATTCAAACCCTTGCTAAAAGCAGTGGCCACAATGCATGATGGGATTTAAAAATAAATAAATTTAGAGTGCACAATTCATTTTTTTTCCAATTAAGGCGAATGGAGGCGAAACCCACGCAAATATGGGGAGAGTGTGGAAACTCCACACGACAGCGACCCAGAGCCAGGATCGAACCTGAGACCTCAGCGCCATGAGACAGCAGTGCTAATCACTGTGCTGCCTATATGCATGATGGGATTTAAGCTACCTAACCTGCCCATGTTTTTAAAGACAACCAGAATTATACAGAAATAGTGTGGTCAGCAATACCACAGTCAGCTCAGTAAGCAGTTCTTATCAATAGCCCCAACATCCTGCCCCAGACAATCCATGGTGTAAAGAGGAACCAACTTCAACATCCTGTGCCTAGATAAACAATGAGGTGGGCAGGAATTGGCTGAGATAAATAACATGGGAATGGCAGCAAAACAAATTCATAATGGATAAAGTATCCAGGTAAACAACAGGTGGCAGGATGGGGTTAAATCATGAGTTGATCACAGTCATCATGTTGTTTAAAGTAGCCTTCAGTGGTTAATATAAAATTGACTGCTCCAAGGATTGGATCAAGTCCAACTGGGGTGGGCTATTGATTTTTGGAAAATTGTATAATTGGGGTGTCTGCACTAGTGTAAAGCAGAGTGGTTTTGGCATTTATCCAAATCACTCTTCCTCGTATGTGGGCCAAACTTGGAAAAATAAAGCCATCTTGATCAGAGTTGATGAGTCTGCAGGTCTTTGTCTTCAGCTGAGCTGTAACTAAGAGGGAGGAAACCCATGTAAAAGCCAGCTCAGCATTCAGTCCTTGAAAACGCTCCTACACAGCCCACTAAGATAAATGAATGAATGGCTTGCAGTTAAAGGATCTGAGGTGTTTTAAACACAGGTCAGTCCTTTTCTCTTTCCAAGAATGGACAGGTGTTTCTTCTGTCTGAGTCAACAGTTGTATCTCCAGGTGAGCGTTACAACAATGATTTCTTTCACTGCCCCTGTCTGGACTGCTCTCGAGCTTCCAGACAGGGGTCTCATTCCTGTAGGATGTGAGTGTGTGGGGGGTGGGGTTTCAAACAACAATACACCACAGGAACAGGCCCTTCGGCCTCCAAGCCTGTACCGGTCATGATGCCAACCTTTGCTAAAACCCTCAGCATTGCTGATTAGGCCAGCATTTATTGCCCATCCCTGGCTGCCCTTCAGAAGGTGGTGGTGAGTTGCCTTCTTGAGGGAGGGAGTTCCAGTAGTTTCCCTCAGTGACAGTGAAGGAACGGCAATATATATCCAAGTCAGAAAGTGAGTTCCTCTGGTAACTCCTTAACCATCTTTCTTTGTCCCGCACAGGTTTTCCCAGTGTTTGAGCTTTCCACAAGCTCTACAATTTGATCCATGTGCGGGACATTTCCTTCTGTCTGTGAACTCATGTTGTAACCCATGGCTCTTTCTCTCTATCTGATCTGCAATCTATTGTTGCTGTTTTATTGCATCAGCCCTGCTGTCTTTCTCTTGACTTAACTGAAGGCTACTTTTGAGTAGTCAGCATCGTCATCTGTCTACCCGTGGCTGAATGTGCTCTCTCAGTCTTAATATCCTGCGATGTTGTGAGCTTGTCCAATCATAGCTTGCACGCCAGGGAAACTTGAGCTAGAGGTCGGGACCTAATATGTCTGATTATAGTCTAATTTCTGGGCCTTCCACTACATTTCTTCCTGATTTATAGTAATTGCAGTTGCTGGTTTGTGGAAGTTTGGGGACCACATTGTATTGTGCCTTATTTGCTCAGTGTGGCATATTAATGGAAGTTAATGTTTTGCTTTGTTGTGCTATTGAACCTAAGATTATGGGTAACTGAAATTGTGTCTTCTCCCAGCAGTGGGGAAGAGGAAGGGGAAATTGAGTAATAAAGAGAAAGCTCAAAAGGCTCCGTAGAGAGAAAGAGAGAGAGAGTGGATAATATGCTATTGCTGACTTAGGTTATTAAATACACTCTCTGTGTATATTACCATGTTTGAAGAAGGCGTTGAAGATCCTGTTATCCATTGTTAACATGGCTCTTTATAATATATTGCTTCCAAGTATAAAGCATATTGCTCCTGAAATTAATACTAGTACATAGCTCTTCCTTGCTCTTCCTGGGAGTCTGTTGCATTCAGCTCTGCCTCATTTCCTTTAGAACATTTTCTATTATTTCATCGAAGGAAGCAGAGGTTTTCTTGTGGCTTCCTGCACTCCTTACAAGCAATGATTTTTTTGAACAATTTTGTTAGATTTCAAATTGGCCAAGCTCGATCCCTTAAATTGCTGCAAGGTTTCAGTATCTGAATGCAATTTCATATTCACCAATGGCAAAGCTTCCAATTTCATTTTCCAATTTCCAAAACAAAAAGCTTGACTACATTATACAAATGACACTGACCCCAGAAATATATGCAAGGTAGATCAGAGAGGCACTAATACCTCACTGCCCCACTTCCAGCTGCATCACAGATTACACTATTGAATCTTTAACAAGTCATAAAAATGGCCAATGTTACTGATATATGATGCTCTACATGCCATTGTAATATAAAGGTGATCGGCAGAGCACGTGATATGGTGGGACTGGAAAATAGTACTGATAGGTCTGTCCACAGTATGATACAGTGAGTCATATGATAATAGATACAGAATGAATACTCTGGAAGACTACTCGCATGGAGATGGTAATGGTAAAGTCACCAGAGTCCCAGATGACCATTGGCTGCTTTCCAGTGTGAGGGTGAGGGCTGATTGGTGGTGATTTTTTAAAAAATGTTTTATTTGAAGTTTTAAATTTTATACATTGTACATTCAACAAAGATATGTGCATCAGTTACAATATACAGTATCTACCCCCCCCCCCCCCCCCCCCCCCCCCCCCCCCCCCCCCCCCCCCCCCACTCCGGCTCGGCACACACAAACACCATAATCATCTTATCTATCATGTGAAAAAGACCTTGGGGATGTAGATCGGTATTGACCTGAACAGGAAGAGGAACCTGGGCAGTACGTTCATCATGATAATCTGTACCCTCCCTGCCTGTATCTCATCTCTGCAGGTCCTTTTTTACTTCCCCCGCCAGATTGGTCAGGTTCCACTTGGAGCAGATCATCTGTAAAGAGTGAGACTCTGTGCTTTGTCTCCTCTTCAGATTCCCTTTCAGCTTCTTGCCGCACTGAGAGTGATTGCCAGCGGTTCGATTGCCACCGCTAATAAGAGCGGAAACAGTGGACATCCCTACCTTATGCCTCTTTGCAGCTGGAATTATTCAAAGCTGGTGGTGTTGGTGTGGATGCTCGCCTTGGGGTGTTGTACAGGAGTTTCACCAATGAGGTAAATCCTGTCCCCAGCCCAAACCACTCTCGTACCTTCGATTCTGTCGAAGATCTTCTCTGCATCCAAGGAGACGATTGCCTCTGATATTCTCTCCCCAGATGGGGTCATTATCACGTTCGGCAGTCAACTGATGTTTGCAGTTAGCTGTCTGCCCTTAAGAAAGCTCATCCGGTCCTCTGTGACCACCTCTATTATGCAGTTCTCCAGCTGCTTAGTCAGGATTTTTGAGAATAATTTTGCGTCCACACTGAGCAGCAAAATTGGTCGGCATGATCCGCCTTCTGTTGGGTCTTTGTCCTTTTTGGGTATCAGTGATATGGTGTTAACATTGGAGACAGGGTACCCCTCGTCAGCAAGTCTGCGAACATTTCCCCCAGATGTGGGACCATTGCAAATTCTTTTGTAGAAGTCCGCCTGTAACCCGTCAGGTTCCAACGTTTTACCCGCCTGCATGGAGTTAATGCTCTCCATGACCTCTCCCAGTCCTCATAGCGTTTCCAGCGCCCTCCGTCTATCGTCCTCAATGACCAGCGTGTCCAGTTTGTCGAGCAACTGTTTCATCCCCAAGTCTCCATCGGGGGGCTCAGAGATATACAGCCTCCAGCAATAGGCCTCAAATGCTTTGTTGACCTTTATTGGTTCGGCTACCAATCCGCCTCTGCTATCCCTCATCTAATTCCCTCGTGGCTGCCTGCTTTCTCAGCTGGTGAGCCAGCAGGCGGCTAGCTTTGTCTCATGTTCGTAGAGGGTCCCACGTGTCTGGTGGAGTTGGTGCACTGCCTTCCTGGTGGATAGCAGGTTAAAGTCCATTTGTAGCTGTTTCCTCTCCACTAGAAACTCTATAGTCGGGCCTCGGAGTACTTTCTGTCATCCTCCAGATTGGAGTCGATCAGTTGTTGCCTAGCCACCCTCTCTTCCCTGTCTCTGCATGCGTTATAGGCGATAATTTCTCCTCTAATCACAGCCTTTAGTGCCTCCCAGAATGTGGAAGGTGACACTTCGCTGTTCTGGTTGTTAGTCTCGTACTCGCCCAAGGCCTGTGATGTTTTCTGGCAGGAGACCTTATCGGCCAGGAGGTCTGTGTCCAACTTCCATGTGGGCGTTGAGCATGGCCCATCTCCAACCTCACATCCCATGTAATGTGGAGCGTGGTCAAGATTCCAATCGCGGAATATTCCTTCCTATCTCTGGAAGCACAGATTTCCTCACTACAAAGAAGTTGATGTAGGTAGATCTTGTGTACTGGCGAGTAAAACAAAAATTCCTTCGCAACTGGTGCATGAACCACGATGTGTCCACTGCTCCCTCTGTTCCATAAATATTCCCAGCCATGCTTGTAGTTTACCCCATTAGGGGGTTTGATCTGTCCGACAGTGGATCCAGTACACAGTTGAAGTCCTCCCATGATCAGTCAGTGCTTGTCTATGTCGGGGATTTCTGCTATGGTCTTCTTTACAAATTCTGTGTCATCCCAGTTCAGAGTGTACACATTGACAAGGACGACAAGTGCTCTGTCCAGGACACCACTGACCATGACGTACCATTTCCCTTGGTCCGTAACTGCCCTCATCGCAGTAAACACAGTCCCCCTACTTATCAATATGACTGCCTTATTAGATCTCGTCCCATAGCAGCAATGGTAGATGTGTCCCACACAGCCCTTCCTTACCCACAGTCAGTCCTTCTCCCGCAGGTGCATCTCTGTGAGGAAGACTGTCAGCTTTCATACTTTTCAGGTGGGCGAAGACGCTGGATCTTTTCACTGGGCCGTTAAGTCCCCTAACATTCCAGGTGACTATTCTGAAGGGGGGTTTATGTCTTTCTCCACCCCCTCCTGTGGGATCAACTATACTTACCTTCTGGATGCGCCTCTGCGCTCAGGGGTTTCCCTTTGTGAGGGGGTCATCCAAAATGGCCATAGTGTAGCCACCTAGGGTGACACTTCCCGATTCCAAAATGGAGGCCTGCAAAGAATGCAGGGAAAACTGGTCAGGCACAGGGAAACAAACAGGTGCAAGGTTTCCTGTGTATTAAGACTTGCAAAAACCCAGACAGAACTGAAACCAGCGACCATCTGCATATTAATGAGCAATCCCCAGGAACAATTGGAAACATTAAAGCAATCGGGACCAAACCAGACTCCCCGGCGCCAGCGGGAGCCAGGACAAAGGAAGGCCAACGGACACATAGGAACCGCCCAGCGATCAGGGAACAGCTCCAGTATTGGAGAAATCGATTCAAGCGATTGGGACTTAGTCCAATTGATTAGGACCAGGCCCGGGGTCTGCCCAAAAGGGCACGAAACCCCTGGGGGCTATAAAACAGAGCCCCCAATTTCAATTCGTCCTTCTTGGCAGGGTCTCTCAGCAGCTCGAAACAACTCTTGACCGTGACTCTCAACAACGAGAGACCCGCCTAGTAGCTGCACCAACCAAGTAAGTCTCCAGTCAATGCACGCTACGAGATAGGCGCTCCTAGCTACTATTCCATACCAGCTTGAAGCCTGCAGACTCAGAATCGAACGAAAGGCCATTGTTCCCCTGACCTGGTGGGCCATTTCCAAAGCTAAGTATAGGCCTTTTAGTGTTAGAGATAGTCTAGTAAGTAGAGTTTTATGCATGAGTAGTGATTAACTGTGTGTATAATAAATGTGGTTTGATTTGAAACTTACTAACTGGTGTATTGAGTTATTGATCAGCACTTGGCTTTGAACCTCGTGGTGGTATCAGAAAGATACCTGGCGACTCTAGAGCAAAGGTTATTAAACAGAGCAATTAAATAAAAGCACAATTAGCAACAATGGTCACCGTTCTAACCCTAAGGCCAGGCCCCTGTGCTCTGGGGTTTCCCTTTGTCCAGGGACCCTCCAAAGTGGCTACTTGCGTGGCATCTTGTTCCACGTTTCCTCGAGTGATCTGCTGAGGCCAGTCTCGAGCCCTTCCCCCCTTGCCATTTTGTTCCCTCCCCCTTGCTGCCCCTT
This sequence comes from Scyliorhinus canicula, assembly GCF_902713615.1. Lineage (NCBI taxonomy): Eukaryota > Metazoa > Chordata > Chondrichthyes > Carcharhiniformes > Scyliorhinidae > Scyliorhinus > Scyliorhinus canicula. The sequence continues at coordinate 173,501,591 of NC_052150.1, forward strand.
TACCCCCCCCCCCATTCCCCCTTCTGTTTACCCCTCTACTTCCTCCCTCTCACCCGGTGTTGTGTCTCTCCCTTCCCTGCCACCAGATGCTCTATGCTGGTGGGAGATGCGCTGCAGCCCATCTCTCACTCATACCTCCTGGCATTAGCTTTCCCGTTAGTGTGGTGGCCTCCCTCCTGGGGTCAGTCTGACTCCCTCCTGTGCCCGCTCTGCTAGTGTCCCCTCTATCTCCTCCTCACCCTCTCCTGCGCTGTGCTGCACTCGCCCCTCCTCTCTGTGAACTTATTCCCCCATTCATAGCGAGGTGATGCAGTCCCATAAAATACTGCCAGTTGGTTTCCTCCACCTCCACTGTGCCCCATCGCTGCCTCCCTTTCTGTCTGTCCAAACCGTTCTTACGGACGAACATGTCCGCCTCTGTAGGGGCAGTAATGTTCCTGCTCTCGGCTGCTCCCCTGCCTTGGGTTTCAGCCGGAGCGACCTGTGGGCCCTGTCGACCTCCAGTGGCTTGGGGAAGCTGTCCCTCCCCACTAGGTTACTCAGCATTTGGGCGACGTAGTGGGTTGGGTCCCTGCTCTTGATTCCCTCTGGCAGGCACACTATTCGGATATTCTGCCGCCTTGACTCATTTTCTTGGCCCTCCACCTACCCTTTTAGACTCCCCTGGGTAGCCACCAATCCCTTGATTTCGGACTCCAGGGCGACAATTGTCCCTTGCCACAGTTCTTGGTATCCCTGCGGCCTCTTGAGCTGATGCTTCCTGACATTTTTACTGTACATTTTGTTGTTGAGGGTGAGGGGATATTTTAGTCTGATTTTGCGGGCTAAATTCGGCCAAAAGTGCCTATTTTTCTGTCTTATGGAGGAGAGCCACCTGATGTGCGACTACTCAGTCAATCCCCATCACCGGAAGAGAGACTGGTGGCGATTTAACCGAGGGATCACCACACCTCAGGCAAGGTTGAGAAGGAAGGCCTTCATGGAGAAGTAACTCCATGTATGACAGTAACCTGGGATCTCTATATAGTTAAAGACTAAAAATAAACGGTTCATCTTTAAATATACAAATCTCAAGCTCCTGGTCACTGTGAAACTCCAGCAACAGCACGATATTACAACATGATTGACAGCGATGGGAGCTCCTAAAATATATCACGTCAGCGACACCATAAAGTAACATGGTGACCAGCAGCGATGTAAAAGGTGGTATTTTAAATGATGAACCTAGAACAGCGCCCCAAGATATGAAAGACTAAAAGCAACTGAAGCCGAACAGGAGAGGCATTTACCTAAGAAGAGAAATTGAAGAAAAGGTTGATGAAGCTTTGCTTCAGACCTAGAAGTTGAAGAATCCACCAGAGTGAGTGGAAGTCCATTACAAGACCCACGAATGATGTAGAGTAAAAAATAAAAAACCTGTTCAGATCACAAAGACAATGAGCAGAAATACAAAATTGCAAGACTATGAGTGACAGGTCCCCAGCAACACGACTCAAAGAAAAAGACAGAAGAAAACCAACTGTATCCTAGCAACTACAGCCTGAGTGAAAAAAAGGTTATTGCACTCATAGCCGTGAAAGGGGTGAAAACATTTAACACTGTAACTACGAAGAAACACAGATGGATAGAAAATTAAAAGAACCAGGAGATTTTGGAAGGAAATGGTGACAACAGACACAAAAATTGTCTAGCACACTCCCAATAAGAGACCCCTAAGAGAGGGAGACTCCTAATAAAACACTGAGAGAAATAAGGGACCCCAGAGAACGGGCAACTCCAAGTAATGCACCAAAGGCAACAAAGACTCTAGAGAGAGGGCATGAGATCCAAGGGGGAGGGCAACAAAAGACTTCAGAGTGAGGGGAACAGAAGGCTCCAGAGCAAGGGAGGCAATTTTTACGTAAACCACAAGATGGTCGCCAATCTTGCCAGTGGAATTAAATGCATGAACCAAAGAGTTTAGTGCAGAAGAACAAAATGGCTGTGAAGCAGACAAAAGGCTCAAAAATAGAGTTTATTGAAAATGCTGACACAGTATCCAATCTGCAACAGCAAATGGCAGTGCAGAATGCACAGATGGCTGTGAATGAAGAAAATCTATCTGAGGTAACTCAAAAACAGAAAAATGTGCAAAAGGTACATTAAGCTGTTCTACAGGAAAATGTTCATATCAGAGCTGAACAGGGATTTTTGAAGGGCAAAATTCAAACTGAATCAATGAGACGATGCGCTGAAATCCAGACTTGAGTTGGAAATAGGTCAACACGAAAATAAACAGTTGAAAGAACAGTTGGATGTCCTTAAGGCTCAAATGCAAAAGTAATATGTGACCATCCAACAGCAGCAGAATTGAATTGAACACCAGGAAAAACTCGAGGAAACTCTGCTAAATTACAGGAAAATTCCAGATGAAGCATGCGAGCTTCACAAACAAAAGGAAAACCTGTTGACAGACGCATGCTATAAGTATCCTGCAGGTCAAAGTTTATTCCTCTGGAAGATTACAAACAAAAGCAAAATTAATTTAATGTCACTCTGAACAAGTGAAGAACCAGTTGGCAAAGAAGACTGAGCTATGTTCAATACTCCAGGAGGAAGCCGAAAGCTACAAGAAAGAGACTGAAGAGCTGTAGAAGCAGTTGAATGGAAAAGAGGAGGCATTGAAAGAAAAAAGCCCTGTAACTTTCCAAGCTGCAGACAGAGAAAGAAAAGACACAAAAAGATCAGAAACCGTAAATCTGACCCTGTAGAAGACTACTGGATGTCTCAGATGTGCTGCGAACCATTGACCTCATTGAAAAGATTCATAAGCTTGTAAAATGGTTTAAAAATAAAACAGCAAACAAGGCTGGGATTCTCCCGCAATTGGCGGGACGGCCCGACGCCGGCTCCAAGAGCGGCAAGAGCCACTCCGGTGTCAGCCCACCCGGATGTTGCGGAATCCTCCGCACCTCCGGGGGCGAGGCCAGCGCGAGTTGGTGCATGCGCCGAACCGCCGGTGTGTTTCCTGCGCATGCGCAGAGGGTTTTTTCTCTGCGCCAGCCATGGCGGAGTCTTACAGAGGCCGGCGCGGAGGGAAACAGTGCCCCCACGGCACAGGCCCGCCCGCAGATCGGTGGGCCCCGATCGCGGGCCTGGCCACCGTGGGGGCCCCCCTCCGGGGCCAGATCCCCCTGCACCCCCCCCGAAGGACTCCGCTAGCCGCCCTCCAAGCCAGGTCCCGCCGGGATGGACCCCCACCCAAAAACCGCTGCCAGAGAATTTGGCAGCCGGCGGCGGGACGGGATTCACGCCGCCCCCTGGCTATTCTCCGACCTGGCGGGGTGTCGGAGAATCCCGACCCAAATGTTTGGCTGAGATTGTGAAATAAGTAGAAATTAAGATTCCATTTGTGAAACATACACGTCAGCGATAACATGGTGGACACGATGGAAAAGGAAAATTCAAGTCCACCATAGAAATGAACGGAGTGCACATTCCCCTCGAAAGGAATTGGATAAATCTGCACAGTCGGAGAAAAACTGCTGAAGTATTAATAAAGAGAAATGCAGGAGTGCAAAATACGGCTCAAATGGAGATAGCCAAGTACCAGAAACACAAACTATTACTATTATTCCTCCAAATGTGACAGACTGAGATGTGGAAGAACTGTAAGCTGCAAGACTATCTGAATATATAAAGTCAGAGACTTGAGCTGGGGTAAGCAGGGACAGCAAGTAAAGATTGTATTGCAAATAGTTACACTCCGTTGGAACGGAAAGTTTTCTTTTGAGAAGAAAGAGGGATGTTGTATGATGCTGTATATATCTACATGCCATTGTAAAGTAAAGGTGCTCAGCAGAGCAAAGGTTAACATAGGACTGGAGAATAGCTCCACCTGCTATATGAAGTGGAGAGTCACATGGTGATAGACTCAGAGAACACTCAAAGTCTACCTGCCTGAAAAAGCACCTCCATGCATGACTGTAGCCTGGGATGTGTAAATAGTTAAAAATTAACAATATACAAGTCTCAAAATCTTTATGAATCTTAAATAAAGATCCCATATTACAACAGTTATGCATTCACATTTTTGGTACAAGTGTAAAGGCTTGAAATTACGGTAACCCAAAGCCTAACTGCAGACACCAAGCTATGTTAAGAATGAAAAGACTGTCCTGAGCCTCCTGGCAGAGACCTGGGCAGCATGGGCCAAGATTTTTGACAGAGTTAATTGGTACAATGTGTCCTTTATGCAGTTTTATATATATTTTTGCGTGATAAATTTTATTGGTGGGCTCGGGATTGTGGGAAGCAGTGCTCTGGTAAATTGCAGGGGGGGGCTCAAAATGGCCACCAATAGGATTTGTTCTCCATTCTTGGAAATATGGGAAGATTTTGAGAGACACGCCAAATAATTGTCAGATGCTCTGAGACACAACATTATTGCAGCAGGTGTGTAGTTGTAGATCTGGTAATGTGCCAACACTCGGATTTGTTGGATTCTGTTCTTTCCTTGTAATTTCCACGGGTCAATTCTGCAGTGAATCTGCCATCAGCCCCAAACATGGTCCTGAAAGTCAAAACTTCTTAAACTTACCCTGTGTGGACCTGGCAAATACATGGAGGTTACCTAAGTCCAGTGAGATGAGACGTACTGACTGATGTGTTAGGCAGGTTAGTTCGATGTGGACTGCACTCGATGCAGGGAAGTTAGAAACAGACATCTAACACTGGAGAAGATCCAACACTGTTTAATTCAACTATAGAACTGCTATACATATTCAGCTATGGGCCGACACTATACTGATCTGACTGGTGACCTTGTAGTAGCCTGACCAGACTTACTAGCTACCGCATGGTGTTTGCTGGCTAGCTCATGGACTCTGACCGTCTCAGTAGCTGGGTCCCGAGAGAGCGGGAAACCTAGTGCCCTCTGGCTTTATAATGGTAGTGTCCTGTCTGGTGATTGGCTGTACTGAGTTGTATGCTTACTGGTCATCTTATGTGTCAATCATTGCCTGACTGCATCTCATTATATACATGAGTGGATATTATGACATCTCCACCCTTTTGTTTTTAGTTAAATAAATACTGAGGTATGTATACGTATATATATATATATATGCCTGACTATATACAAACAGTGATTGAACAAACATATATACATGGGAAGGTGTCGACAGTGCAGACACATGGCAAACGAAGCAATATTTACAAAGGTTAAATCGATGAATTCACTCACAAAATTTACAAAAGTTCAGTCTACAGATTCAGTCTTTGTGGTGGGTGACGAATTCTTGTTGATCGCCTCAGAGGTGGATCAGGAGCCGCCTTCACGTGGATAGATGGGATTGCTGCCATTGCGGTGGTCGCGTGGGCCAGCAGGACCGCTGGCAGATCGGTGGCCTAGTGGCAGGGTACGTCCGGAAGAAGTATGATGGCCGGCGGAGCATTGCGGTCAGGTGGTGGGCGTGGAACTCTACGCAATGCCCGTCTGTTGCGCCGGAGCAGGGAGCCATCAGCCATGCGGACAAGGAAAGACCTTGGGGCAACTTGTTTGACAACAACATCTGTGGCTGACCAGCCGCCCTCAGGCAACTGGACGCGAGCATGATCGGCTGGAGCCAGCTCGGGTAGATCCGTGGCATGAGCATCATATGTGGCCTTCTGTTGGGCCCGGGACTGCTGCATTTTTTGTAAAACTATGAGGTGGTCAAGGTCTGGAACATGGATGGCTGGAAATGTGGTCCTCAGTGTACGATTCATGTGCATCTGCGCTGGAGACAACCCAGTGGACAGTGGGGTTGCCCTGTATGCCAGCATCACCAGGTTGAAGTCGGAACCTGAGTCTGCAGCTTTTGCACAGCAACCGCTTGACAATATGGACCCCTTTCTCGGCCTTCCCGTTTGATTGCGGGTAGTGGGGACTGGAGGTAACGTGACGGGAGTTGTAGGACGGTGCAAAATCAGACCATTCCTGGCTGTAAAAGCATGGACTGTTGTTGCTCATTACCGTGAGCGGTATCCCGTGCCTGATGAATGTTTCTTTGCAGGCTTTGATGATCGTCTTTGACGTGAGGTCGGACAGTTTCACCACTTCTCGGTAACTGGAGAAGTAGTGACCAGGAGTACATAGTCATGCCCCTTGGTGTGGGAAAGGTCTGCACCTACTTTGGACCACGAAGAGGTCACGATCTCGTGCTGTTGCAGTGTTTCCTGAGTTGAGCCGGTTGAAACTTCTGACAGGTGGGGCAGTTGAGGACCGTGTTGGCAATGTCCTGGTTAATGCCCAGCCAATAAACCGCCTCCTGAGCTCTGCATTTCTCAACTCCAATGGAGTTGACCCAGCACCATAGCCTGCACGCTCTGAGGAATAACGATCCTGTTGAGTTTCAGAAGGATTCCCTCCACAACCGTCAGCTCGTCTTCCACGTTAAAGAATTGGGGACATTGTCCCTTCTGCCAGCCATGGGTAAGGTGCTGCATCACACACTGCAGTAGAGGATCCTTGGCCGTTTCCTCACGAATTTGGACCACCCGTTCATCACAGGCTGGGAGGTTGGTGGCACACAATTGCACTTGCACTTCTATGTGGCAGATGAAGTCATCTTGTTCACACGGTGTGGTGATGGACCGGGATAGGGCATCTGCAATGATCAGCTCTTTGCCTGGCGTGTAGACAAGTTCAAAGTCATAGCGGCGGAATCGAAGAAGAATTCGCTGTACCCGATGTGTAATCCTTCTGGATTATGTGGACTAGAGGCCTGTGATCCGTTTCCACCGTGAATTTCGGCAGGTCGTAAACGTAGTCATGAAACTTGACTATTCCTGTCAGGAGACCCAGACACTCCTTTTCGATCTGGGCATGCCGTTGATCAGTGGGCGTCATGGCCCTGGAGGCATATGCCACTGGAGCCCAGGACAAGGAGTCATCTCGCTGGAGGAGCACCGCCCCAATGCCGTGCTGGCTTGCATCAGTTGATATCTTGGTTTCCTTGGTTGGGTCGAAGAATGCTAGAACTGGGGCTGTGGTGAGCTTTGCCTTCAGCTCACGCCATTCCGCTTCATGTGTGGGCAGCCACTGGAATTCCGTTGACTTCTTGACGAGATGGCGGAGGGCCGGGATGTGGGATGCCATATTGGGGATGCCATATTGGGAATCCCGAGGAAGCGGAGGACCGCCTTCTTGTCCTCCGGGGTCTTCATGCCGTTGATCGCCAAGACCATGTCGGCGTCTGGCCGCACACCCTGCTGCGAGATGTGGTCACCTAGAAACTTATATCCGATTGACCAAATGAGCACTTGGCCCTGTTGAGCTGGAGACCATGTTCATGAATTCGCTGGAAGACCTACTTGAGGCGAGCGATGTGTTCCTGAGGCGTTGTGGACCAGATCATCAAGTTGTCCACATATACTCGCACCCCCTTGATGCCCTCCATCATCTGCTCCATAATGCGGTGAAACACTTCGGAGGCAGATATGATGCCGAAAGGCATGCGGTTGTAGCAGTAGCGACTGAACGGGGTGTTGAACGTGCACAGCTTGCGGCTGGACGCGTCCAGCTGTATTTGCCAAAAGCTCCGGGAGGCGTCCAGCTTAAGTGAAGAATTTGGCATGAGCCACCTCACTGGTCAACTCTTCACGTTTCGGGATTGGGTAATGCTACCGCATGATGTTGCGGTTTAGAGCCTTAGGATCAATGCAAATGCGGAGCTCCCCTGATGGCTTCTTTACGCAGACCATGGAGCTGACCCAGTCTGTTGGCTCTGTGACCTTCGAGATGATGCCCTGGACTTGGAGGTCCTGTAGTTGCTTTTTCAGACGATCCTTGAGGGGCGCCGGCACCCGGCGTGGTGCGTGAATTACAGGTGTGGCGTTAGGCTTCAGCAGGATTTTATATCGGTATGGGAGTGTGCCCATTCCATCAAATACGCTGTGGTACTGCGTGATAATGTCGTCTGTGTCAGCTTGCAAATTTCCATTGGGTGAGGCCGTCGCCGGTGACAATGACATGATGTGGACTCGCTGAACCAGGTTCAGGAGCTTGCAGGCGCGAGCACCGAGCAGGCATGCCCTGTCAAGCCTGACGATTTCAAACCGTAATGTTGCCTTGATCGCCTTGTTGGATACCCCTAGTTGATGCGAGCCACTGGCAGCTATAGCATTGCCATTGTAGTCAAGGAACTGGCAGGTCGGTGGAAGAATGTTTGGTCGAGCCTGGATGGTGTCGAGGTCGGATTGTGAGATGAGGTTCGCAGACGCGCCAGCATCCAGTTTAGCCTTGTTAACTGTGAGGACAGCACACCACTCGCCGTCTGGATCCACACTGAGGATTGAGAGGCGTTGCGCAGGTGTGGTGGAGGCAGCTCATGTGTGGTTATGATGCCCACCCGATATGGAGACTTGAGGCAGTCAGCATCAGGGTCCGTTGGGCTGTCGGGATCGGAATCTGGCATGCCTTGCTGTATTGAGCGGACACTTCTGAGCCGCAGCTGGGATTACTGGCTGCTGAGTGGTGGAGCAGATCTGCAAAGGGGTGCGTGTGGCCAAGTTTGCCACACTGGAGACATCGGTGTCCTTTTGCCGGACATTGCTGCTTTAAGTGGGCAGAGCCACAATTCGGACACGTCATGACACTGACGTCAGCGCGTTCCGTGCGCCATCGTGCATGCGCAGTGCGGTCGGTCGACGTACGTACCTGCGCAGTCGGGTTGTCGGTCTCGTCGTCCACTCGGTTGTGGCACGCTTGCGCAGGGATCCGGGAAAAGCGCGTGAAACGGCCACTCTCCTCGATGCTCAGGCCCTGCATCTGTGCGATGGCCTGCACCCTTTCCGCCTCATGGGAGGCCAGCTTTGCAGTTTCTGCCGCTCTGATGTGGGAGAAACGATTCTTGGCATTCTCATGGACAACACACGTCTCAATAGCGGCAGAGAGGGTCAACTGTTTGATTTTAAGGAGCAGGGAGTCGGAGTGGACCCCGAAACGATCTGATCCCGGATCATGGAATTAGCCATTGAGTCATAGTTACATGACTGCGCTAGGATGCGGAGGTGGGTCAAGAAGGAGTGAAAAGGTTCATCCTTACCCTAAAGCCTCTGCTGGAAGATGTACTGTTCAAAGCTCTCATTCACGATAATGTCACAGTGGCTGTCGAACTTCAGCAGGACTGTTTTGAATTTTGTTTTGTCTTCGCCGTCGGCGAATGTAAGGGAGTTGTAGATATGGATGGCGTGATCCCCTGCAGTGGAGAGAAATAGCGCGATCTTTCTGGCATCCGATGCTGCCTCGAAGTTGGAGGCCTCGATGTGCAAGAAGAACTTTTGCTTGAATATTATCCAGTTGGCGCCGAGGTTGCTGGAGATGCGGAATTGCAGAGGACGCTGGATGTTTTCCATTTCGCTGGATGGTTGCTTGCTGGTCAATGCTGATTAACTCGAGGTAGGTCTGTCAAGATCAGTAATACTCTGGTACTATATGTGTTAGGCAGGTTGGTTCGATGTGGACTGCACTCGATGCAGGGAAGTTAGAAACAGACGTCTAACACTGGAGAAGATCCAACACTGTTTTATTTTTATTTATTTTTTTAAAATTTAGATTACCCAATTATTTTTTACAATTAAGGGGCAATTTAGTGTGGCCAATCCACCTACTCTGCACATCTTTGGGTTGTGGGGGCGAAACCCACGCAGACACGGGGAGAATGTGCAAACTCCACACGGACAGTAACCCAGAGCTGGGATCGAACCTGGGACCTCAGCACCGTGAGGCGGTTGTGCTAACCACTAGGCCACCATGCTGCCCCAACACTGTTTTATTCAACTGTAGATCTGCAATACATATTCAGCTGTGGGTCGACACTATACTGATCTGACTGGTGACCTTGTAGTAGCCTGACCAGACTTACTAGCTACCGCATGGTGTTTGCACTTGCTAGCTCGTGGACTCTGACTGTCTCAGTAGCTGGGTCCCGAGAGAGCGGGAAACCTAGTGCCCTCTGGCTTTATAGTGGTAGTGTCCTGTCTGGTGATTGGCTGTACTGTGTTGTATGCTTACTGGTCATCCTATGTGTCAATCACTGCCTGTCTGCATCTCATTATGTACATGAGTGGATATTATGACACTGACAACTAAGGCAAGGTGCAGGTGGGCCCACTGGGATGAAGGGCGGGTTCAGGCCGGAAAAGTAGTAGGGACTTCCAAAAAGAAAACGCAATTATAATTTGTTTTCAATTTAGAAAAATTCTACGGAAGGAGTGGGTGCACTTACCCAAAAAAGCAGCAAATACAAGGGTTTCCAGCCTGTATGGACTAGATGTCATTCAGTGGAATGACACAAATGAATTGCCCTCCCACTGGCCCCACATACTCCAGCAGGAGCAGAGCTGGAGGGCACTGACATGCACAGTCCTGATTTACATCCCCAAGCAATTTCGGGGTCATGATGAAGCGTGCCTTTGTGATGAGTAAGGCTTCCCAGAACATGATTTTTGGACCTGTTCCAGCATCACTTACTCCCTTCTGGATATGAGATCCTGGCAGCAATTCACCAATTTAATGTGAAGGGAATTCTGGGACTGTGTGTTATGTCCTGGGGCTTCCTTTAGAAATAACAGAAGTCCACATAAACTGGTACAACTATTGCTCATGTTAATTTGTTCTGGGTGTTTCTATCTTGTGGTGATCCACAGATCTGCTCATAGATATCAGGTGGATCGAGCTGATGTAGAAATAATAAATATTGTTTAAAATGGCATTGTAATCTTTCGAAGATAAGTGCCATATGGACAGTATAGTCTCTTCCATAATCAAGTACAGTGTAAATTAATTTTTTACTTCTGTGTAGTGTATCCTATTCAGGGACTGTACATGAACATATTCTGCTTCAGTTGTAATTTAGCTGTACTCCTGCTGAGCAGGGCAAAAACTTCCATTTGCTTCCATTCATTTGATCCTTCAACTTAATCTTTAGATGCATTTTTGTTTGTGTTGGATCTTTTTGTTGTTTAAAATGTTAAAATTAGAAATGCCTCAATAAAATATTTTCTAATAAAAACCTTAACCATGAGACACAATTTGCAACATATTTTGCTGCCAATATCACTGTCAGTGTCAGCATTTGTATTCTGCAGGAGAGACACAGAAATTGAAACCATACCTTTATCTGTACATTATTGCTGGAATGAATGTAAATCGTGAAGTAAAAGTACCTTCTGGAAAGGCAAAAGTTGATTTTAAAAAGAAGGCAATTTTGAATTTTACCCCTGTTCAGAGTAGAAAAATGTTCTCCTTTACCAAAATGATTATTTTTAAATCTGCTATCAAGCATTACTAACGTTCCATGCCATCCTCTGAACAAGAACATGCGTATATATAGCACCTTCAATGCAGCAAAATTCCCAAAGCGTTTCACAGAGTCTTGTCAAACAAATGCTTGCACCAAGCCACATAAAAAGAGTTGAGGAATGATAACTGATAGTTTGTTCAACAAGGTAGGTTTTATAAAACATCTTAGGGAAGGAGAGAGAGGTAAAGAGGCAGAAATGTTTAGGGAAGGAATTGCAGAGTTCAAGGTCTAGGCAACTGAAAGCACTGCCACCGTTGGACCAATTAAGTAGAAGATGAGCAAAAGGCCAGAGGCCACAGAAAAGGCTTCATGTAAGTTACAGAGATTGTTACAAAGCGATGGCAAAATGTCTTTCTCAATCCCAGTGGCATAATGCATCTCTTAGCATTCAGTATCAGTCCGGTTCGTGAAACCGACCAGTCTGCATGTGCCTGGATATTGCCTTCCAAATATTTTCCTTCACCAATTGTCTCTGAGCTCCTTAAGGGAGTTGAACATCGTCAACTCTGTTCATGCACTCCCACCACAACTATGGTGGGACCATGGTAGGAAGTACACTGCCAAAATGTCTATAATCCAGTTACGTTAGGTCCCATCCTAACATGGGAGTTCCCTAATGTAGGATATTACAGCCTGTCCCAATCAAGGCCAGTGACACAGGGGGAAGTGGGCCCTGGTCTGAGGATTTCAGAGCACAAGGGGGTTTCCACGTTGCTGCCTTCTCAAAGGCCCAGTGAAGAACTGAAGGAAAAAGCCAAGCCCAGGAGAAATTAAATGACAACAGATTTAATACGCAAGACCAAAGGAAATGGCATTGGCACAAAAAAAGGAACAAATAATAGTCAAGAGAAGGTGTGAATGGCCGAATATTGAATAGCTGCCATCTGAAAGCAAAAACATAGAATCATAGAATTTACAGTGCAGAAGGAGGCCATTCAGCCCATCGAGGGAAATATGGAAGCAGTAAGAGAAAGAACAAAAGCCGCAATTGAAAACCAAACAAAATATGGACAAAGGTTCCAATGGAAAATTGGTGAATTTAACGTTGAGTTTTGGAGTAGTGAAGGGTGATCTAAGACTGGCAGACCAGAATCATATAAAATTAGCCCCAATATAACTTAGCAAGCAAAGTAAAGTTTAGTAACAACACTTTAGCAATCTGCTGCACAACATCTCGACCTTGATGCAATAGTAAGATATTTATGACCTCTCGCCATATTATTGGTCACAATCCAGCCCGAGGTAATGCTACATTGTCAAAAGTGCAGTCCTTTTGTTGAGATGTTGTTATGACTGGGATGGAAGGAGAATGCTCACGATCTAACCCCAATACTCCACAGGTCACACTATTAGTATAATAGTTTAATTCACTCACCAAAATGGTCAATTATTTACCTTCACTACTGTTAGGCCCAGAATAAAAGCAACTTTAACCAGACTTCTGTCAAGTACAAATAAAAACGTTTTAAGGAACAAGTTGCAAGAACTGGTTGACACACAATTGTAATCTGGAAGTATAACTATCCATCCCTTTTAAAATTCCCCAACATGCACACATACATGACCTTCACAAATAAATGCATGCACACAATTTAACAACAAGCAAATTGGGTCTCTGCAGGGATGGATGGTTGAAGAAAATACATTATATAAAGGATACATTTTACAGGGTTTCAATGCTGTTGATCTGGTGCTCCCTTCTATGAAAACAGATCACTAATCCCAGTAGGTACCTGGAAGTTATCACCAATGGAGCTTCGCACTAGACAAGAATAAAGCTAGATCAATCCTTCTTGTCCCTGCCTATCGGGTTTCCAAATACTGACAGGTTCCACTGAGATGAAAAAATGAAAATCGCTTATTGTCACGAGTAGGCTTCAATGAAGTTACTGTGAAAAGCCCCTAGTCGCCACATTCCGGCGCCTGTCTGGGGAGGCTGGTACAGGAATCGAACCGTGCTGCTGGCCTGCTTGGTCTGCTTTAAAAGCCAGCGATTTAGCTCAGTGAGCTAAACCAGCCCCTATGAGGATTCTAAGCTGGAAACTGAAAACCACACTGTATTTCAGGGGTGAACGGGTCATTCTTTTTATTTTTTTTTCTAATTAAGGGGCAATTTTAGCATGGCCAATCCACCTAACATGCGCATCTTTGGGTTGTGGGGGGTGTAGCACACGCAGACACGGGAAGAATGTGTAAACTCCACATGGACAGTGACTCAGGTCTGGGATTAAAACCCAGGTCCTCAGCACCATCGGCAGCAGTGCTAACCACTGTGCCGCTGGATGTTGCTCATTCTAAACTGAATTCAAATCAACAAGTTCAAAACATAAAGCACATCTCTGTCAGGTGATTTCCAGTAAATCACTAAAGCCTTTGCCTTTAAAACAGTCTTATTTTCATAAGTTAAAGTAATTGCAGTTCAAATAAGCAAATAGGTGTAAAACACTTCAGAGAAGGGCAGACCTGCCAATATTCATCCACCCACTAATATCACATGTCAGGTCATTGTTACATTACTGTTTTTAGGATATTGCTGTGTTTCCTATGTCAGAAGACTGATTTCACTTCAAAAGTATTTCATTAGCTTAGAGTGCTTTGGAACACCCTGAGATCATGAAAGGCGCTACGTGAAGGGAAGTATTTTTTTCTTTTAGCAGAAGCTCTTATAATGAAACCTCAGACGGAGAAAGATACTGCTAAATAGAGACACTTGGTGATCAGAGTATGGAACTGCAGTACCACTGATGGTAATGGAAAAACCTTGCCAAAAACATGACAGGGTCAAAACATGTCACCAGATATAATTTAGATATGGACATTATTTTGTTTTGGAAAAATTTTTATTGAAAGCTTTTTTCATATATACAGAAATACAAAAATACACAAGTCAAACCTCGGCAACAGGTAATAAAGCTAACAATCCACCCTCCCGATCTATCCCCAGCCACCCTCCACCCCTGTCACCCCAAGCCTGCCTCCTTTTTCCCCTCCTCTTCATACTGCCCAAACAAAGCAAAACACCCATAACCCCCCCCCCCCCCCCTTGCCGGCTGATGCACTATCAATTACCACAAAGACGAAGGTAGTGGAATATTGAGCAAAGGTGTTGTGCCTCCTGTAGCTGCTACCAGAACGGTGAGCATACACATTTATACGTCGCCTAATGGGCAGAGCAACAGGCAGGGATTTACCAATGTACCTCTAGTAGACGTGTCTTACCGTAATATATATAATACAGCTAGTGCTGACTACCGCATTCACCCCCTGTTAAAAAAAGAGTCCGTCAGGGGTGGTGGAAAAAATTTACAAGTTCAGTCTTTCAGGGGCCTTGATCCTCCTCTGTGATCACCTCAGTCCTGGTGGTGATGTGGGCTCCGGGAGCGTGTTGTCCTCATCTTCATCACCCCTGAGTGGAGGCAGTGGGAGGACAGATCCTCCTGGGGCAGGGGCTGCGGTGAGGTTCGCTGGGGGGAGGGTGAGTGGCGCAGGGGTGAATGAGGCAACTGGGGGGAGGGGGGCAGTGTCGGGTGGGGGGCCATGGCTGGGGATCCAGCGGGTGCCAGGTCCCGGAGGGAAACTGTGTCCTGGCGCCCCTCGGAGTAGGCATACAGCGGGTTCGCGTGCAGGAGGTGGACCCTTTCGACCCAAGGGTCCGACTTATGGGTCCGCACATGCTTGCAAAGGAGGACGGGTCCAGGAACTGTCAGCCATGTTGGGAGCGAGACCCCGGAGGTGCACTTCCTGGGGAAGGCAAAGAGATGTTCATGGGGTCTCGTTTGTCGCGGTGCAGAGGAGTGATCGGATGGAGTGGAGCGCGCCGGGGAGGACCTCCTACCAGCGGGAGACTGGGAGATTTTTAGACTGTAGGTCCAGCAGGACGGCCTTCCAGACCGTCCCGTTCTCCCTCTCCACCTGTCCGTTACCCGGGGGTTGTAGCTGGTCGTCCTGCTCGAGGCAATGCCCTTGCTGAGCAGGAACTGATGCAGCTCATCGCTTATAAAGGAGGATCCCCGATCGCTGTGGATGTAGGTGGGGAAACTGAACAGTGTGAAGATGCTGTGGAGGCCTTTAATGGCCGTGGCAGAAGTCATATTGGGGCATGGGATGGCGAAAAGGAACCGGGAGTACTCATCGACCATGTTCAGAAAGTATGTGTTGCGGTCGGTGGAGGGCAGGGACCCTTTGAAGTCCATGCTGAGGCGCTCAAAGGGGCGGGAGGCCTTCACCAGGTGCGCTCGATCTGGCCGCTAGAAATGTGGCTTGGACTCTGCGCAGACCTGGCAGTCTCTGGTGACAGCCCTGACCTCCTCAATGGAGTAGAGCAGGTTGCGGGCCTTGATGAAATGGAAGAACCATGTGACCCTGGTGGCAGAGGTCATAGTGGAGAGTCCGAAGTCGGTCCACTTGTCCGCTGGCACATGTACCGGGGGATAGGGCGTTAGGGGGCTCGTTGAGCTTCCCGAGGAGATACAAAATCTCGTAATTATAGGTGGAGAGCTCGATCCTCCACCTCAAGATCTTATCATGCCCCGCTGTGTATTATTGAGCATGAAGGCAACCGACCGTTGGTCAGTGAGGAGAGTGAATCTCCTGCCGGCCAGGCAATGACTCCAATGCCGCACAGCTTCCACAATGGCTTGGGCCTCCTTTTCGACAGAGGAGTGCCGAATTTCGGAGGCATGGAGGGTGCGGGAAAAGAAGGCCACGGGCCTCCCCGTCTGGTTGAGGGGGTGGCCAGAGCTACGTCCGATGCATCGCCATCGCTCTCGACCTGGAAGGAGAGGGACTCGTCAACCACGTGCATCGTGGCCTTGGTGATGTCTGCCTTGATGCGGTTGAAGGCCTGGTGGGCCTCAGCTATTCAGGGAAAAACTGTGGACTGAATGAGTGGGTGGGCCTTGTCCGCATAGTTAGGGACCCACTGGACACAGTAGGAGAAAAACCCCAGGCATCGTTTCAGGGCCTTGGGGCAGTGGGGAAGGGGGAGTTCCATGAGGGGGCGCATGCGGTCGGGGTAGGGCCCTAGAATTCCATTTTCCACGATATAGCCAAGGATGGCTAAGCGTTTGGTGCGGAACACGCATTTCTCCTTATTGTACGTGAGATTAAGAAGGTTGGCGGTCTAGAGGAATTTTAGGAGGTTAGCGTCATGGTCCTGCTGATCGTGGCCGCAGATAGTGACGTTATCTAGGTACGGGAAGGTGGCCCGCAGTCTGTACCAGTAAACCATTCGATCCATCTCACGTTGGAAGACCGAGACCCCATTAGTGATGCCGAAGAGAACCCTGAGGAAGTGATAAAGGTGGCCATCTGCTTCGAACGCAGTGTATTAGCGGTCCGCCTTGCGGATGGGGAGCTGGTGGTAGGCGGACTTCAGGTCCACTGTGGAAAAGACCCGATACTGCACAATCTGATTGACCATGTCAGATATGCGTGGGAGAGGGTATTCGTCGAGCTGCGTGTACCGATTGATGGTCTCACTGTAGTCAATGACCATCCTGTGCTTCTCCCCAGTCTTTACTACTACCACTTGAGCTCTCCAGGGGCTTTTGCTGGCCTCAATGACCCCTTCCCGCAGGAGCCGTTGGACATCCAACCTGATGAAGGTCCTGTCCTGGGCACTGTACCGTTTGCTCCTGGTGGCAATGGGTTTGCAATTCGGGGTGAGGTTAGCAAACAAGGAAGGTGGATGGACCTTAAGGGTTGTGAGGCCGCATACAGTGAGGGGGGTAGGTGTCCGCTGAATTTTAAGGTTAAGCTTTGAAGGTGGCACTGGAAGTCCAGGCCGAGTAACAGGGCAGCGCAGAGGTGGGGGAGGATGTAGAGCCGGAAGTTGCTGAACTTTACGCCTTGGACGGTGAGGGTCACGATGCAGTACCCCCGGATTTCCACAGAATGGGATCCGGAGGCCAGGGGGATTTTCTGGGTAACGGGGTGTACAGCGAGGGAGCAGCGTCTTACAGTCGTGGGGTGGATGAAGCTCTCAGTGCTCCCGGAGTCAAAAGGGCAGGACGTCTCGTGCCCATCAATTTTCACCGTCGTTGTTGCGGTGGCGAGGTTGTGGGGCCGGGACTGATCCAGGGTGATCAAATCGAGCTGCGGCAGATGATAGGAGGTCCCAGACTGGTTAGCGGTGGTGGAGGTAGCGGCAGGCGATGAACGGCCAGACAAGCAAGAGTCCTGAGGGGCCGTCCAAAATGGTGCCGAAGATGGCGGCGCCCACCGGGCGCACATGGCGGGTGGCATCAAAGATGGCAGCGCCCATGGGCCACACGTGGCCTGCGGAGAAGGAGATGGCAGCGCCCACGGGCCGCACGTGGCCTGCGGAGAAGATGGTGGCGCCCATGGGCCACACGTGGCTTGCAAAGAGGAAAATGGCGGCGCCCCTGGGTCACACGTGGGGGGTGCTGGAACGCTGGGCCTGGAAACAGCGGCGACTGACCGGACCTGGCAAACAGAAACAAAGTGTTCCTTCTCCCCACATCCGTTGCAGGTCACGCTCCGCGCCGGGCAGCGCTGCCGAGGGTGTTTGTTCTGCCCGCAAAAATACCACTTGGTCCCCGGGAGTTGGCTGGTTGCCGCGCGGTGCAGGCTTGCAGTGAGCTGGAGTTGGCAGCTGGTGGGGCCCATGATTCCCAGGAGGGTGCCACGCGGTCGGGGGCGTACGACTGGGTGTTACGGCAGGCCACTTCTAATGAGTTCGCGAGCTGCCTAGTTCCCGCAAGATCAAGCGTACCCCCTTCCAATAGGCGCTGGCAGACGTACGCAGACCTCATGCCCACAACTATGGCGTCTTGGATTAAAGGTTCTGTGTGCTGGACTGCCTGGCAGTCACAGTTCCTCCCCAGGATGTGCAGGGCATGCCAGAAATCGTCGAGGGACACACCGGGGAGTTGCTGTCTCATGGACAGGAGGTACCTGGCATATAGTTTGTTGACTGGCTGAAAGTAATGTCCCTTCAGGAGCTCCATCGCTTCAGAGTAAGTGGGCGCATCCTGGATGAGAGGAAAAATGTCAGGGCTCACCCGTGAATAAAGGACTTGGAGCTTCTGCGCGTCCGAGGGTTCCTCAGTGGATGTTTGGAGGTAGCTTTTGAAGCAGGCTAGCCAGTGGTCAAAAGCGGATGTAGCATTGGCTGCTTGAGGGCTCAGCTGTAGGCGATCAGGCTTGATGTGAAGATCCATTGTTTAAAAAATCTTTGCTCAATAAATTGATGCACTATCAATTACCACAAAGACGAGAGTAATGGAATAATCGAAGCTTTATTGAGCAAAGATGTTGTGCCTCGTGTAGCTGCTACCAGAATGGCTGCAGCACCGGCGAGCACACACATTTATAAGCCGCCTACTGGGCGGAGCCAGCAGGCAGGGATTTACCCATGTACCTCTTGTGGTAGTCACCACAAATGCATTATACTGTATATATATGGGTTTTACGGTAAGGCCCCTGCACTACAGGTACGGGGGTAGATCCCTGCCTGCTGGCTCTGCCCAGTAGGCGGAATGTAAATTTGTGTGCTCCCCGTACAGCAGCCGTTTCGTCAGCAGTTGTAGGAGGCCACACATCTCTGTGTAATAAAGCCTCGATTACATTCTAATCTCGTCTCGTCGTAATTGATAGTGCATCAATTTATTACACAGAGATGTGTGGCTTCCTACAGCAGACTGCCGGGTCTGCGCGGAGTGTAAACCCCACTTCTACTGGCCAGATCGTGTGCGCCTGGTGAAGGCC
The DNA here is from genome assembly GCF_902713615.1 of Scyliorhinus canicula. Taxonomy (NCBI): domain Eukaryota; kingdom Metazoa; phylum Chordata; class Chondrichthyes; order Carcharhiniformes; family Scyliorhinidae; genus Scyliorhinus; species Scyliorhinus canicula. The sequence continues at coordinate 173,520,649 of NC_052150.1, forward strand.
TCCCGCCCCTTTGAACGCCTCAGCGTGGACTTCAAAGGGCCCCTCCCCTCCACTGACTGCAACACGATCTTCCTCAGTGTGGTCGACGAATATTCCCGATTCCCCTTTGCCATCCCATGCCCTGATATGACGTCTGCCACCATCATCAAAGCCGTCAACACCATCTTCACTCTGTTCGGTTTCCCCGCCTACGTCCACAGCGACCGGGGATCCTCATTTATGAGCGATGAGCTGCGGCAGTTCCTGCTCAACAGGAGCATTGCCTCGAGCAGGACGACCAGCTACAACCCCAGGGGAAACGGGCAGGTGGAGCGGGAGAATGGGACGGTCTGGAGGGCCGTCCAGCTGGCTCTACGGTCCAGACATCTCCCGGCCTCCCGCTGGCAGGAGGTCCTCCCCGATGCACTCCACTCCATTTGGTTGCTCCTGTGCACCGCGACTAACGAAAACCCCATGAACGTCTCTTTGCCTTCCCCAGGAAGTCCACCTCTGGGGTTTCACTCCCAATGTGGCTGGCACCTCCAGGACCCGTTCTCCTCCGAAGACACGGGCGACTCCACAAGGCGGACCCGTTGGTTGAGAGGGTACAGCTACTCCACGTCAACCTGCAGTATGCTTACGTAGTGTACCCCGACGGCCGCTAAGACACAGTCTCCCTCAAGGACTTGGCACCAGCTGGTTCCACACCCCCCCCCCCCAACCCCAGCGCCACACTCCCTTCCCCCGGTGCACCCCACCGCAGCCCCCGCTCCAGGACAATCCGTCCTCCCCTTGGTCCCAACCGGAGATGAAGAGGATTTTGACACGTTCCCAGAGTCACCGAAGAACAAGCCGACGCCTGAGTTGCCACCAGCACTGCAGCGCTTTCGACAACAGTTCAAGGCACCGGACCACCTAAATTTGTAATATTCTCTGTGATATTTAAAGGCAACTTGTCTGTATATAGTTCTCCACCACCCCCGCTGGACTCATGTTTAACAGGGGGTGAATGTGGTAGTCACCACTGATGTATTATACTGTATATATATGGGTTTTACGGTAAGGCCCCTGTACTACAGGTACGGGGGTAGATCCCTGCCTGCTGGCTCCGCCCAGTAGGTGGAGTATAAATATGTGTGCTCTCCGTACAGCAGCCATTTCGCCAGCTGCTGTAGGAGGCCACACATCTCTGTGTAATAAAGCCTCGATTACATTCTACTCTCGTCTCGTCGTAATTGATAGAGCATCACCTCTAGTATACGTGTCTTACCGTAATACATATAATACTGCTAATGGTGACTACCACACCGGCTAACACCTCAAATCATTTTAATGAAATTGATAAACGGCTTCCACCTCAGGGTGAATCCCTCTTCCATTCCACATATAGCGAATTTAACTTTTTCCAGGTGCACAAATTCTGCCAGGTCACTCACCCATATTCTCACCTTTGGCTGCACTGAGTCCTGTCAACTCAACAAAATCTCTCTCCAGGCTATCGGAGAGGCAATGGCCAAGCCATCAACCTCTCTCCCCACCTGAACTCACAGATCTTCTGACACTCCGAATATTGGCACCTCAGGACTCGGAGTCATCCCTTCGTCCTTATGCCAGAACTTCGAACATTACATCCGAAAACCCCTTCTAAAACCCCCTCAATCTCGAACATGCCTAGAACGTATGCACATGGTGCACCAGCCTTCCTGCATACCACCTACACCTATCCTCCACCCATTAAAAGAACCAGCTAATCATGAACACCATCATGTGGGCACTGTGCACCACCTTAAATTGGACGAGGCTTAACCTTGCATAAGATGACGAAGCATTCACCCCGCAGGGCTTCCCTCCACGTCCCAGCCCCAACTCCACCTCTAAGTTTTCCTCCCATTTGCATCTGACATCCTCCACAGGAGTGCCCTCCCTATCCAGCAGCTCTCCATATATACCCACCACTCTCCCCTCCCCAATGTCATCCTCGAAAACAACTTGTCTTGCAGCACCGGAGGTGGCAGCTCTGGAAAGGATAGTGCCTCTTCTAACAAAGTCCCTCAGCTGCCGGTACTTGAATTGGTTTCCCTTAGACAACCGATAATCTCCTCAAGTTCATCCAGGTCGGCAAACCTTTCTCCCACAAACAAATCCCCACCTGCTGCCTCCTCCAGACTCTCACATCGAGCTCCACAGGCGCAAACCTATGGTGGCATAGTGGACAGTGACGAAGGTTATCTAGGATTGCAATGGGATTTTGATCAATTGGGCCAGTGAGCTGATGAATGGCAGATGGAGTTTAATTTAGATAAATATGAGGTGATGCATTTTGGTACTTCGAATCGGGGCAGGGCCTACTCATTTAATGATAGGTTGCTGGGGAGAGTTGCTGGGGAGAGTTATAGAACAAAGAGATCTCGGACCACAGTTCATAGCTCCTTGAAGGAGGAGTCACAGGTGGACATGGTGGTGAAGAAGGCATTCAGCATGCTTGGTTTCATTGGTCAGAATATTGAATACAGAATCTGGGATGTCTTGTTGAAGTTGTACAAGACATTGGTAAGGCCACACATGGAATACTGTGTTCAGTTCTGGTCACTATACTATAGAATGGATAATAAGCTAGAAAGAGTGCAGAAAAGATTTACTAGGATGCTACTGGGACTTGATGGTTTAAGTTATAAGGAGAGGCTGGATAGAGTGTGACTTTTTTCCCTGGAGCATAGGAGGCTTAGGGGTGATCTTATTGAGGTGGACAAAATAATGAGGGGCAGAGATGAGGTAGATAGTCAGCATCTATTCGCAAAGGTAGGTGAGTTTAAAACTAGAGGGCATACCTCTAGTTACCCCTTAATTGGAAAAAAAAATGAATTGGGTACTTCAAATTTATTTTTAGAAGCTAAAAATAAATTTAGAGGGTGAAGGCCAATTTGAAAAGGTGATGTGTCCACCTTCTGACCTTAGCAGGCACACAGTGGCACAGTGCTGCCTCACAGTGCCAGGGACCCGGGTTCAATTCCGGCCTTGGGTGACTGTGTGTAGTTCACACTTTCTCCCTGTGTCTGCGTGGGTTTCCTCCGGGTGCTCCAGTTCCCTCCCACAGTCCAAAGATGTACAGGGTAAATGGGGTTACAGGGATGGGGCAGGTGAGTAGGCCTGGATAGGGTGTTCTTTAGGAAGGTCAGTGCAGACTCAATGGGCCAAATGGCCTCCTTCGGCACTGTAAGAATTCTATAATGGTACGGATGATGATGATTGATATTCTCCCGAGGTTTCGTTTTTGTTCCAGTGTCTCCCAATCTTACTCCCCAAGATTAATAAATTGATTTCTATTTTTTTCTGGGCTGGAAAGATTCCTCGGGTTCACAGGACATTTTTGCAAAGGGATAGGCAGTCGGTGGGCAGGGTTGGCACTATCGAATCTGGGTGGCAAATATCGATAAGGTGTGGGATTGGTTTCAGGATCCGGACTTTATATCGGGGTGGGTGAAGAGGTTTTGTGTACAGGGATGAGTCTGAGGGCCGTGGTTACTGCTCCACTCCCGTTTTCCCATCAGTTCTCTTCAAGCCCGGTGATGATAGCCACTTTGAGAATTTGAATCAGCTTAGGCAACATTTAAGGGCAACACAGTGGCGCAGTGGGTTAGCCCTGCTGCCTCAGGGCGCCGAGGTTCCAGGTTCGATCCCCATCCTGGGTCACTGTCTGTGTGGAGTTTGCACAATATCCCCCGTTTCTGCGTGGGTTTCACCCCCACAACCCAAACATGTGCAGGACAGGTGGATTGGCGACGTTAAATTGCCCCTTAACTGGAAAAAATTAATTGGTTACTCTAAATTTATTTTTTAAAAAGACCAGGCAACATCCTGGTGAACCTTCTTTGCACTCTCTCCAAAGCTTCCACTTCCTTCTGATAATGTGGTGACCAGAACTGCATGCAATACTCCAAATGCGGCCTAACCAAGGTTTTATAATAGCCGCAACATGATTTCCCAACTCTTGTACTCAATACCCCGGCTGATGAATGTAACCATGCCATGTGCCTTCTTAATCACCTTGGCCACCTGTTTTGCCACTTTTAGGGAACTGTGGACTTGCACGCCCAGATCCCTCTGTATGTTAATGTTACTAAGGGTTCCGCCATTTACAGTTTAATTCATAACGGCAGAACGGTAGCACAAGTGGACAGCACTGTGGCTTCACAGCGCCAGGGTCGCAGGTTCGATTCCCTGCTGGGTCACTGTCTGTGCAGAGTCTGCACGTTTTCCCCGTGTCTGCGTGGGTTTCCTCCGGGTGCTCCGGTTTCCTCCCACAGTCCAAAGATGTGCAGGTTAGGTGGATTGGCCATGATTAATTGCCCTTAGTGACCAAAAAGGTTAGATGGGGTTATTGGGTTATGGGGATCGGGTGGAAGTGAGGGCTTAAGTGGGTCTGTGCAGACTCGATGGGCCGAATGGCCTCCTTCTGTACTGTCTGTTCTATGTCTATGTCTACACCTAGATTTGATCCTCTAAAATGCATCACCTCGCATTTGTCCAGATTAAACTCCATCTGCCATTTCTGTGTCTGAGCCTCCAATCTATCCATATCCTGTTGTATCCTCTGACAATTCTTGGCACTCCGCCAATCTTTGTGTCATCCGCAAACTTTTTAAAATTTAACATTTTTAAAAATAAATTTAGAGTAGCCAATTCATTTTTTCCAATTAAGGGGCAATTTAGCGTGGCCAATCCACCTACCCTGCACATCTTTGGGTTGTGGGGGTGAAACCCACGCAAACACGGGGAGAGTGTGTAAACTCCACACGGACAGTGACCCAGAGCTGGGATCGAACCTGGGACCTTGGCGCTGTGAGGCAGCAGTGCTAACCACTGCGCCACCATGCTGCCCTTGTCATCTGCAAACTTACTAATCAGACCATCCACATTTTCCTCCAGATCATTTATCTATACTACAAACAAAAGAGGTCCCAGCACTGATCTCTGCCGAACCCTACTAGCTACAGATCTCCATTCATAAAACATCCTTCCATCGCTACTCTCTGTCTTCTATAACCATGCCAGTTCTGTATCCATCTTGCCAGCCTACCCCGAATCCCATGTGATTTTAGTTTTTGTACCAGTCTACCAAGTGGGATCTTATCAAATGTCTTACTAAAGTCCATACAAACTACATCCACATCCCTTCTCTCATCAATTTCCTTTGTCACCTCTTCAAAAAAGTCAAGTTGGTGAGACATGACCTTCGCCGTACAAAACCATGCTGCCTGAAACTATCTAGTCCATTTTCCTAGTCTAATAATTTCCAAGTGTCTGGTTGTATTGTCAACATACTGTATCAAAAGGCCCTCCTGGACACATCTAACAAATTGTTCTCCATCAGAGCCCTGGATGTAAGGGATTTCCATTCAAAATGGGGGAAATTAAAATTGCCCATCACAACTACTCTGCTTTTTTAACACCTTTTCAGTATCTGATTACACAATTGCTCCTCTGTCTCCTGCGGGTTTTGGGAAGTTTATAGTACACTCTCAACATTGTGATTTTCTGAGCGCCACCCATTATGAATCACTACAAGATTCCTCCAATGTGTCCTCCCTCAACACAGCTGTGATCTGCTCCCTAATCAGCAATGCGACTGCCCCACCCCTTTTTTTCAGTGCAATTTTGGAATAATTGTAACATTTCATTAATAGTAGTAAGATTTGGGGGACCTGTTTGTAGACGGGAAGTTTGCGAGCCTGGGTGAGCTGGAAGGGAAGTTCGGGCTCCCCCCGGGGAACACCTTTAGGTACATGCAAGCAAGGGCGTTTGTCAGGCGGCAGGTGGCGGAGTTCCCACTGTTGCCGCCGCGTGGGGTCCAGGACAGGGCGCTCTTGGGGGTGTGGGTTGGAGAGGGGAGGATCTCGGCAACGTACCAAGTGATGCAGGAGGTAGACGAGGCCTCGGTGGAGGAGCTGAAGGGTAAATGGGAGGAGGAACTGGGTGAGGAGATTGAGGAGCAGGCGTGGGCGGATGCCCTAGGAAGGGTGAACTCCTCCACTTCTTGTGCGAGGCTTAGCCTCATACAGTTTAAGGTGCTGCATAGGGCTCACATGACCGGGACAAGGATGAGCCGGTTCTTTGGGAGCGGGGACAGGTGTATTAGGTGCTCAGGGAGCCCAGCAAACCATGCCCATATGTTCTGGGCATGCCCAGCGCTGGGGTAATTTTGGAAGGGCGTAGCAAGGACGGTGTCGAGGGTGGTAGGATCCAGGGTCAAACCGGGTTGGGGGCTCGCAATATTTGGGGTTGCAGAGGAGCCGGGAGTGCAGGAGGCGAAAGAGGCCAGCATTCTGGCCTTTGCGTCCCTAGTAGCCCGGCGGAGGATTCTTCTTCAGTGGAAGGATGCGAAACCCCCAAGCGTGGAGGCCTGGATCAACAATATGGCGGGGTTTATCAAATTGAAGAGGGTGAAATTTGCCCTAAGGGGATCAATGCAGGGGCTTTTCAGGAGGTGGCAACCATTCCTAGATTTCCTTGGGGGGGGGGGGGGGTTCGTCTCTTTGTTTTGGGTTGAAGGGACGTGTATATTTGATCATTGCTAATGACGGGCGTTAATTTATTTCTTCTTTTCTGTATACATGGTTTGTTCTTTCTTTTCTTAGTATTTTTTGTTATTGATATTTTGTGAAAATTTGAATAAAAATTATTTTAAAAAAAAATAGTAGTAAGATTTACTAGCAGGAGTAAAGCTCATTGAGAATAGTAGGGTTTATTAATTGTAGATTAATTAAGAAAATAATAAATTAAATAACAGAACGATGTCAAGGCAGGGCTGTATTGTGACTGCAGAATGGGGGAATACCTGGACACCAGTGTGGTCCAGGGAAAACACTATAGTAAGTTTCAGTGGCTTGAGGATCTATAGCTCAGAGCTACTGAACTGGAGACCAAACTGCAGACACTGCACCGCATCAGGGAGGGGAAAGTTACCAGGACACCTTATCCCTGGAGGCGGTCACATTTGTTCAAGCAGGGTCTTCTGATTTGGACAGTGATTAGGGACAGGAAGATATGGCTGCAAGTGAAGCAGATCAAGAAGATCGAGAAGGTAGAAGCCTTTGCAATTGTCCAATGGATTGAGGTTCTTGCAGCTTGTGAAAACAGGGACTGCAGGGCGGATAAGCAAACTGATCATGGCACTGTGGCTGCAGAATGGGGAAGCCATTCATGTGGGGTAAGTTAATAGGAATGTAGTGGTAGTAGGGGACAGTATAGTTAGGAGGATTCACACAGTTTCCTGTAACTGGGAGGATGAGTCCTAACAGCTATGTTACCTGGTAAGTGCCACACCTATGCAGGGCTGGAGAGGAACTTTCAGTGGGAGGAAGATGATCCAGTTGTTGTGGGCCATGTTGGTAAAGAACAAAGATAGGACTAGGAAAAAGTTTTTGCTTCGGGTTTATGATCAGTAAAGCGTTAAATTAAAAACAGAACAAAGGTACCTGAACTACGAGTGAATTGATGTAGGGTAAATAAGATAAGAGGGATGAATGTATGACTCAACGGTTGGTGTGAGAGAAATGGGTTTTGATTCATGGGGGACTGGTTGGCACCAGTACTGAGGAAAGTAAGAACAGGTTTCACTTGAACCGTGCTCGGACCAGTGTTCTGGTGTGTTGTATAACTAGGGTGGTAGAGAGGCTTTACACTAAATAGTGTGGGGAAGAAATTGTGTGAGACAAGATGTAGGTCTCTAATTTTCGAGCTCTGAGGCACCATAACTTGGGGGGCATCCAAAGATGTGCTGAGTGTCACGTAAGAGTCCCTTTAAGAAATGTGTGTTCTCAATAGCAGTAGTGATGTCAGAGTGTGGGTGGAGCTGGGCTGTCTTTCTGTCTTTCACTTTCGGTCTGAGCTGAAAAGCTGTTTTGTGGCTCTGTTTAGTTTTGTTTTAGATTTGGAGAAGCTGCAGTCACAGCAAGATGTGTATGAATCTCTGCAAGCTAAAGAATGTTCATTAGGTGATTTCAAAGTGGTAACTGCTCTCAGTAGAGAACTTAAACCTGTTGTCCTTCTGTAAAAAGGGGTTTTGCCTTATGGATGTCCTACAGAGTACTGTATTCTTTGGGGAGTGTATTTGAATTGATGGTTGCTCAGATGTTCACTGTATGTTTATAAAATGTTAACTGGGTTCATCGAATAAATATTGTTTTTGTTTAAAAATACTCTTAGTTCTCTGTTGCATCACGCCTGTAAAGTGGGCCCTTGTGTTCCCCATAACCAAAATCTATTAAAAGTTGTGGGTCAGGTGAACTCCATGATACACTTTGGGGTTCTCTAAACCCTGGACCATAACATGAGGAACCCCTTTTCCCCAGCCCGGAAGTTTCCACATAAGGACAGGCTATCAATTGCCCGAGCACTGTAGACCATCCAAAAGTGTGATTCAACTCACAAACTTTGACTGGTTCCACCTGTCCTACAGTAATTGTTACCCAGAAAGAGTTAGAAGAATTAATACCAATTCTAACCTCTGGGTGACATAATACAGAACCATCCCGACACCAATAAGACTCTGCCCCACCCCCGAGACCCCCCCCCCCCCCCAAGGGACTCTCCCTCCAACCTACCCCATGGGACCTCACAACTACACCCACCCGCTGTAACCCCCCATTAACCCTGACTCCTCACAGGACTATCCCCCCGCACCCTACCCCTCCTCCTTGGGTCCCATACCACTCATAGGACATCCTGAATACCTTCCACCCCTGACAACCCCTCTGGCCCCACCCCAGAGGTACACCTGACCACCCTCCCAGCCCCCTCCACTGATAACCTCACCCCTGCCCACAGACCGCCAAACCCCCATATCCCACTGACCATGTGATCCCGAACTCCCATTGACCACCTAACCACCATATTGGCCATCCAATTTGCACCACTGATACCAATAACCACTCCCTACTGACCACCTGACCTTCCCACTAACTGTGCAATCCCCTCCAAATATGCATCATCTGACTGACTACCCAACCTCCCCATTGATCATCCCTGACTGACTACCTAACCACGACCCCTCCACTGACCACCTGACCCGTCCACTGACCACACCTCACTGACGAGTCAATCCCCCCTATCATGTGAGTGTCACTTTAAGAAAGGTTTTGTCTCACCATAGGGCTTGTAGCACGGCCTCAGTGATGTCATTTTGTGGGTGGATCTGGGCTGTGGCTGTCAGGTGAGAGGGGGTTTTGTGTTTTGGTTTCAGTTTTGGTTTGTTGCTTTGGACTGCTGAAGATAAAGCAGTGCTTCCCTGTTTCCTCTGTTTTTATTTTAAAGCTGTTCCAGTGAACTGAAGGCACATTGGGTGTGGCAAACGGCTTGAGTAACTTTAAAGACAGAGTTCCTTTCCGGAAGGCGTTTTGAATCTGCTGGTTGGAGGCTGGACCAGAATCTCAGGGAAAGGACCAATCCCATTCAAGTGGGATTACAGTGTGCTGGACCATCCCCTTGAAAGGGGTTTTGGTTTTATTAGATTTTGTATTTAATTGGAACAGCTACTAAGGGGGATTCATTAAGAGTTATATACATAGATTACTGTGGCTGTTGTGTTCTTTTTCATGTTTGTAATTGATATCTGATTCTTGATCAGCGTTTTATATATGTTAACTACATTCTTATAACAAACTTTTTTTTAATAAAATGCCTGGAAAGTCTGATGAATCACACCTGAAGTGAAGGCTCCAGTGCTCATCCTCGCCAAATTCAACATCAACGTTATAGGTCAAGTGAACTTCATAATACACTTTGGAGTTTCTAAGCCCTGGCCCATAACATCCCACTCACCACCTGGCCCCACCATTGACCACCCCAACTGCCAACCTAACCTCCATGGCTCCACAGACCACCCAACTCACATTGGCTGTCCCTGACTGACTACCTAACCCCACTACTCCTCTAATTGCCCAACCCTCCCACTGACCATCTCCGAGTGACCACCTAACCACCACCCCTCCAATGACCCCTAATGCTTCCACCGACCATCTCCAACTGACCACTCAACCCCCACCTCTCCTCTGACCACCTGACTCTCCTAAAGGCCACCCTACATTACCCAATCCCCCCACTGACCAGCTGAAGCCCCCCCTCTAACTATCCCCTCACTGACCACCTGAGTCCCTGACCACTCGCAACCAGCCACTGACCATCTGATAGACCATGCCTCACTGACCATTTCCCCACAAAGACCACCCTATCCACCCCTCACTTACCATCTGTCCCATTCTATTGACCACCAAAACTTCCGACCACCGAACTTCCACTGACCCAAACCCTTCCCCGACCAGCCGAATCCCCCCCACAAACCAAATCCAACCATGCGTAACCGCCAAGCTAGTGCCAAGAAAAGGGGATGCGGCTTCCTTACTGTCCTGTCCTTGACACAAAGCCTCGGGAACCTACTGCACTACACTGTCCCCGCTCAGCCTGAATGGGAAGGTCAGGCAAGAAATGGGCGGCTTTATTTCCAGATAATTAAGTAGAAGTGAGTGGCAACTTGACCCGGATTGGTCCGTAACTCCTGGGGAGTGGCAAAATAAATCAAACGGTAACAAGCAAAGTAGTAATTTGGCTGAGGCACAGTTTGGGTTCTGTCAGGGCCATTCAGCTCCTGACCACATTGCAGCCTTAGTTCAACCTTGGATAAAAGAGCTGAACTCCAGTGGGGAGGTGAGAGTGACTGCCTTTGATGTCAATGCAACATTTAACTGAGCGTGGCATCCTGGAACCCTAGCAAAACTTGTCAAAGGAAATCGGAAGAAAACTCTGCACTGGTTGGAGTCATACCAAGCATAAAGGGCTGTGGTTGTTGAAGGTCAATCATCTCAGTCCAGAACATTGCTGAAAGAGTTCCTCAGGTCGTGTTCTAGGCCCAACCGTCTTCATATGCTTCATCAATGACCTTCCCTTCATCATAAGGTCAGAATGTTTGCCGATGACAGCACACCGTTCAGCATCATTTGCAGCCCCTCAGATACTGATGTAGTCCTTGTCTATATAGAGTAAGACCTGGACAACATTCAGGCTTAGGCTGATAAGTGACATTAAGTGCCAGACTAGGACCATCACCAGCAAGAATAAATACTGTGGCTAGGAGAGCATGCCAGAGACTGGGGAGTCTGCAGAGAGTAACTCACCTCTTGACTCCCCAAAGCCTGTCTACCATCTACAAGGCATAAGTCAAGAGTGTGATGGAATACTCTATTTGACTGGATGAGTGCAGCTCCAACGGCACTCATGAAGCTTGATATCATCCAGGATAAAGCATTCCACTTGATTAGGACATCATCCACCATCTTCAACATATACTCCCTTCACCACTGATGCACAGCAGCAACTCACCGTCTCCTTCAACAGCACCTTCCAAACCAGTGATCTCTATCACCAAGAAGGACAAGAGGAGCAAGTGCTTGAGAACACCACTAACTGCAAGTTCCCCTCCATGCCACACATCATCCTGACTTGGAACTATATCATCATTCCTTCAATATCCTTGGGGCAAAAGCCTGGAACTCATTTCCTAACAGCACTGTGGGAGTACCTACACCACATGGACTCCAGCGGTTCACGAAGGTGGCTCACCACCACTTTCTCAAGGGCAAATAGGGATGGGCAATAAAATGGTTGGCAGAGCGAGCAACACCCAAGTCCCGTGAAGGAATTTTAATAATCTTTATTATCACATGTAGGCATACATTAACACTGCAATCATAGAATCATAGAATTTACAGTGCAGAAGGAGGCCATTTGGCCCATAAGTCTGCACCGGCCCTTGGAAAGAACACCCTACCTAAGCCCACACCTCCACCCCATCCCTGTAACCCAGCAACACCCTCCCAACCTTTGTGGATACTAAGAGCAATTTAGCATGGCTAATCCACCTAACCGGTACATCTTTGGACTGTGGGAGGAAACTGGAGCACCCGGAGGAAACTCACGCAGACACGGGGAGAACGTGGTGACTCCACACAGACAGTGACCCAAGCCGAGAATTGAACCTAGGACCCTAGAGCTGAGAAGCAACAGTGCTAACCACTATGCTACCGTGCCGCCTCACCTCCCTTTACAAGTCAGATGCTGCTAAGGGAGCAGATCCAGAAGCAAGGAATCTCAATGTTAGAGTTCGCAGTTCCCTGTCTCAGTTGGAGGTGATCCAAGTTAGATGGTGGGGTTTGAGCCTCCTGTTGAGCATAATTCAGAAAAGTATTTAAATAATAACAATAATCTTTATCAGTGTCACAAGTAGGCTCACATTAATAATGCAATGAAGTTACTGTGGAAATCCCCTAGTCACTACATTCCGGCTCCTGTTCGGGTACATGGAGGGAGAATTCAGAATGTCCAATTCACCTAACAAGCACGTCTTTCGGGCCTTTTGAGGGGTAACTGGAGCACCCGGAGGAAACCCTGCAGACACTGGGAGAACGTGCAGACTCCGCACAGACAGTGACCCAAGCCGGGAATTGAACTTGGGACCCTTGCCTTGTGAAGCAACAGTGCTAGCCACTGTGCTACCGTGTCGCCCATTAATGCCCCTGAGGATAACCATCATTGTTCAACTACTCAATGCCTGACTGGGTCACTGTGTGTGTAAGACATGTTGGCTGGATATGGTTGTTGGTTGGGGGGGGGGTGTTATTCACTGAGTTATGTTTACATTTGAAATTGTTGTTATAAAATCACAAATGCCTTAATAAAATGTATTTTTTTTACAAATCTACTCCATGCCCCTTGTGCAGTAGAAGGAAGGCATTAGCTCTCAGCTGGTGTCGGATCCACTTGGTGACATTTGATGCCAATCTTGGGTTTTTTCCTGTAATGTACCATACATGTTCCTAAGTCAGACCCTGCATATAGAGAGCACATGCAAAAGGCTTGCTCATCTCCCTTAACTGCAACTTGTCCTGGATCTTAGATGAGGGGAAAACCTGGCAGCTCAAATTTTTCTGCTGTTCGCCCTAACACCACCCCACCAATAATTAATCTTCCCAATCTATGATCTCCCTGACACCCGGAACTCTATCTCTACAGAATCTGAAAAAGATTATGGTAACAGTAACATTGGTGTGTTTCCAACATAGGTTTTGGCAACGTTTGAGAGTATGATGAGGCAGCATGAAGGGAAACTGTGAGAGTTGATATACACAGCGAACCATCTGTAAATGAGGGCATATTTGTGGTGAGGAGGAGGAAGATGTGCATAGGTCTACAAATGAAACAGCAAGATGTGATAGTCAAGCCATTTCCTGCATCAGATTGACATACAGCTGGCAACGGGCTGTTCTCTTCTGCGATGGTGTCAGTTTGTCTCAGTGGTTTCATTCCTGTGTCTGATGCAGATGGTTGTGCATTCAAGTCACATGCCACGACTTAAGCGTACAGCCTAGGCAGGCACTTCAATGCATAACTGGAAGAATGTTGTATTGTCAGAGGTATATTCTATTGGATGCAATGTAAACCCAGCTCCTTTCTGCCTGCTTGGATGGAAATAAAAGACCCCATAGCATTTTTTCAAATGGAGAATGGGAGCTCTCTCATGCAAAAGCAAAATACTGCAATGCTGAAATACTCTGCTAGCCTGGAAGCATCTAGAGAGAGAGAAACAGAGTGAGCAATTCAGGTGAATAATCTCTCATCAGAAGCCTCTGATGAAACCTCCTGATGAAAGATCATTGACTTGAAATATTAACTATGTTTCTATCTCCATTTGTGCTGTCAGACCTGCTGAGCATATCCAGTGCAATGAACAAGTGAAAGAGGCAAATTGAACTCCTTTAACCTCTCAGCATCTGTCCCTAAGCAGAGGTGTTATTTAATTGTTTAAAACATGGACAGTGGTGGGTTATCCAAAACCCTCAGTTTCCGAGATCCAATATTTAAAAGTTACTAGCAGTAAACTACTTTTTATTTCTTTACATTTAGAGTACCCAATTCATTTTTCCAATTAAGGGGCAATTTAGCGTGGCCAATCCACCTACCCTGCACATCATTTTGGGTTGTGGGGGCGAAACCCACGCAAACACGGGGAGAATGTGCAAACTCCACACAGACAGTGACCCAGAGTCTCGATCGAACCTGGAACCTCAGCGGCGTGAGACTGCAGTGCTAGCCACTGCGCCACCGTACTGCCCCTAGCAAACTACTTTTTCATGGTTAACTCAGAAGATTAGAAGCTAAGCAGAGATTGAGTCTTATGTCCGTGACATCTTCTTTCCTCAACTCCGACCTATCCCTGACCTTCCATTCTGCCCTACCCCACTCTCCAACTATATAATTCATCACATTTCAATCCCACTTCCGTCCTGTAGAAGGATCATATGGACTCAAAACGTTAACTCTGCTTCTCTCGCGCCACAGATGCTGCCAGACCTGCTGAGTTTATCCAGCATTTTCTGTTTTTATTTCAGATTTCCAGCATCCACAGTATTTTGCCTTTAAATGATCAGAAACATCCAACTAAACAGGCTTTGAGGGACTTGTTGCAAGTTACTTTGTCAACCTGGAGTTCTGTTGTTGAATCTTGCAGGTTGGAAGTACATAATAATAATCTTTGTTGTCACAAGTAGTTTTACAATAACACTGCAATGAAGTTACTATGAAAGGCCCCTGGTCGCCACATTCCAGCGCCTGTTCGGGTACACAGAGGGAGAATTCAGAATATCCAATTCACCTAACAGCACGTCTTTCGAGATTTGTGGGTGGAACCCGGAGCACCCGGAGGAAACCCACACAGACATCAGGAGAACGTGCGGACTCCGCACAGACAGTGATCCAAGTCAGGAATTGAATCTTGGACCCTGGAGCTGTGAAGCAACAGTGATAACCACTGTGCTATCGTGCCGCCCATAGTGTAAATCTGGGAAATGTAATATTCAAAGTGTTCCATAGGCCAGAAGCTTGCATCATGTGATGTCGCCCATTAATGAGGCAATTGCAGGTAAATGAGCATCTGTGCCTCTGGCCAAATCTATTGTCAGCTTTTTGAGAAAAGTCTCTTTTGTCCTTTGCGGGGAAACAAGTTTTTTCTTAAACAAACAATTTTAATGAGGTATTTTTGGCATTCCAAACAACAACGATATAAAAACAGTGTACAACGAGCAATGAACATAGTGCAAACCGACACCCGTCCCTCCAAGACCTGCCTATTTAACCCTCTATTCTACGCTACCCTAGCCCCCCTTCCACCCCCCCTCCTCCCCCCCACCCCCCGCGCCCCCCTGCTGATGATTAATTCTCCAAAAGAAGTCGATGAGTGGTTGCCACCTCCGGGCAAACCCTAACACTGACCCTCTCAAGGCAAACTTAATCTTCTCCAGGCTGAGAAAGCTAGCCACGTCAGTAAGCCAGGTCTCCAAATTCGGGGGCTTAGAGTCCATCCAAGCTAGCAGTATCCGTCTCCGGGCTACCAGGGAAGCAAAGGCCAGAACATCTGCCTCTTTCTCCTCCTGGACTCCCGGAACTTCCGATACCCCAAAAATCACCACCTCTGGACTCATTGCCACCCTTGTTTTCAATACTCTGGACATGACGTCCGCAAACCCCAGCCAATATCCCCTAAGTTTTGGACATGCCCAGAACATGTGGACATGGTTCGCTGGTCTGCCCGCACATTTTGCACACCTGTCCTTCACCCCAAAGAATCTACTAATCCGGGCCACTGTCACTCTCCAGTGCCCTCAAGCTAGGGAAGCTCCCTTCCTCCATCCTCTCAATTCCCACCCTTCGCCATACTCGAAACTCCCCATCCAGGCTCCCTGGGGCAAACGGGTGGTTGTCACATATTGGGGACAAAACCGATGCTCCCACTGCTCCAACGTACATCCTCCACTGACCCCAGATCCTCAAGGTCGCCACCACCACGGGACTCTTCCCCCCCCCCCCCCCCCCACCCACTTCCTTATCATAGCACTATTCACTGACAGTAATAATTCCTGAAGTTTGGCAGGGCAAGCCCCCCCTTCCCCCGAATCCTCTCGACCATCGCCTTCTTCACCCGTGGGGACTTACCCGCACAGACAAACGGCAAAATAATTTTGTTAAAAATTTATTTAAAAAGGTCCGCGGGATGAAAATTGGGAGGCATTGGAATACAAATAGAAATCTCAGTAGGACTGTCATCTTAACTGTCTGCACCCTCCCAGCCAGTGACGGGGCTTTACCCGACTGCATTGCCCTCAAGCCCTCAGCTATTTCTTTGGCCCTAATCGGGGACCCCAGCCCATCCACCAGCTCCCTGCCCACCCTTGGGAAGGTCAGTCCGTCCAAAAAGCGTTGCATCCCCTCGGGCCCTGTGGGGGGTTCCGAGCGATAGAGTCTGCTGGTAAAGTCCTTGAACGCCCTGTTTAGCCCAGCAGAATCCCCTACCAGATTCCCACCCCCATCAACCACATTTTCTATTTCCCTTGTCGCCTCTCTCTTCCTAAGCTGCTGTGCCAGCATTCTGCTGGTCTTCTCCCCGTGTTCGTAAAACGCCCCCCTCGCCTTCTTAAGCTGCTCCACTGCCTTGCCTGTGGACAGCACCCCGAACTCAGCCTGCAGCCTTCGACGTTCCCTTAACAGCCCCACCCCCCGGGGTCGCCGGATACCTCCTGTCTATCTGTAGAACCTCCTGAACCAGTCGGTCCGTCTCTGTCCTATCCATCCTGTCCCGATGAGCCTGGATTGAAATCAGCTCCCCTCTCACCACTGCCTTCAGTGCCTCTGTTGAGACTTCCCTCGTGTCATTAACCTGCAGGTAGTTCTGCATACACTTTCTTTTTTTTAAAATAATTTCTATTGAGAAATTTTGATTTTATACAACATTGACGCACCTTAGTAAAATACCGAAAATAACAATAATATTAACAATCATATACATTCGCCCCATCCCCATGAACAACCCAGCATTTTAACAACAACGCAAATTAACACACTATAAAGTTACAGAATAAACACTACAATAATGCACCCCCGGGTTGCTGCTGCTATTGACCCAGTTACCTATCTCTGAGCCAGGAAGTCCAGAAAAGGCTGCCATCGTTTATAGAACCCTTGTATTGATCCTCTCAGGGCAAATTTGACCTTTTCCAATTTTATAAATCCCGCCATGTCACTGATCCAGGTCTCCACGCTTGGGGGCCTTGCATCCTTCCATTGTAACAGACTCCTTCGACGGGCTACTAGGGACGCAAAGGCCAGGACACCTGCCTCTTTCGCCTCCTGCACTCCCGGCTCTACCGCAACTCCAGAAAATGGCGAGTCCCCACCCTGGTTTGACCCTGGATCCAACCACCCTCGACACCGTCCCCGCCACCCCCTTCCAGAATTCTTCCAGTGCTGGGCATGCCCAGAACATATGGGCGTGGTTCGCAGGACTCCCCGAACATCTGGTGCACCTGTCCTCACCCCCGAAGAACCTACTCATCCTAGTCCCGGACATGTGGGCCCGGTGCAGCACCTTAAATTGGATGAGACTAAGCCTCGCACATGAGGAGGAAGAGTTGACTCTCTCCAAGGCCTCCGCCCAAGTCCCGTCCTCTATCTGCTCCCCGAGTTCTTCCTCCCATTTAGCCTTCAGCTCCTCCACTGACGACTCCTCCACCTCCTGCATTACCTTATAGATGTCAGACACCTTCCCCTCTCCTACCCACACCCCCGAAAGCACTCTGTCCATCGTCCCCTGCGAGGGCAGCAAAGGGAATCCCTCTACCTGTCGCCTAGCAAACGCCTTTACCTGCAAGTATCTGAACATGTTCCCTTGGGGAAGCCCAAATTTATCTTCCAGTTCCCCCAGGCCCGCAAACCTCCCGCCAATAAACAGGTCCCTGCATACACTTTCTTACTCTCTCACACACCGCTTCGTCCGCCAACAAGCCCACATCCAATCGCCATTGCGGGTGCGGGAAGCTCCCCTCACTAGCCTGCAGTTCCACCCAATGTGGGGCATGATCCAAAATAGTGATGGCCGAGTACCCAGAGTCCACCACCCCCGCCAGCAAATACCTGCTCAAAATGAAAAAAATCAATCCGGGAGTAAGCCTTATTCATATGCGAATAAAAAGAAAACTCCTTCCCCGTCGGCTGCCTAAACCTCCATGGGTCGATCCCCCCATCTGTTCCATGAACCCTATCAGTTCCTTTGCCATTGCTGGCACCCTCCCCGTTTTCGAACACGACCGTCCAGGCTGGGGTCGAAGACCGTATTAAAATCCCGTTCCATCACCAACTTGTGTGAGTCCAGGTCAGGTATCTTTCCCAGCACCCTCTGTATGAATTCTACATCGTCCCAGTTTGGCGCATACACGTTAATCAAGACTACCTTCCACCCCTCCAGCTTACCGCTAACCATGACATAACGGCCCCCCCATCCGAGACTATACTGCCCACCTGGAATTGCACCCGCTTATTGATTAAAATCGCCACCCCTCTAGTCTTGGTGTCCAGCCCCGAATGAAAGACCTGACTGACCCAACCCTTTCTTCTCCTGACTTGATCCGCCACTTTTAGGTGTGTCTCCTGTAACATCATCACGTCCGCCTTCAGAGCCCTCAGATGTGCGAACACACGTGCCCCCTTGACCGGCCCATTCAACTCTCTAACATTCCAGGCGATCAGCCTGGTTGGGGGGCATCGTGCCCCCCCCCCCCCCCCCCGCCGATCAGCCATCCCCTTTCCTGGGCCCGCCCCCAGCCCATGCGCCGCACCTCCACCAGCCAACCTCCTGGCAGCCCCCACCCCCGACCACCTCTCTGTCCCAAAACCCAAGTCCCTCCCTCATCAGCAGAGTAACTCCCCCCACCCCCTCTCCCCAGCAACACCACTTTGTAACCTAACCCCTGCCATATATTGATCATATACACACTCCCACTGTGCTTCCGTAGACTAGCTCACCCAGCTAGCCTGGTGACCCTCACCTCCGTCGCCAAGAAGTCTCCCACCTATTGTTCCCCCACTCCTCTCCCCCCCGCCCATCGAAACCACTTCCCTCATCAAACCGAGGCTGAACAATCTCCCAATTACCATAGGAGACAACCCTAAATGAAAAACCCACAGAGAACACCCCCCCATAGTGTAAAACAAAGTAAATAAAAAGTCAAAAGCCTCACCAGCCACCCCCACCAAAACACCGAAAATCCATAGAAACCGAATAAATTTTACTTCCCCCATCTTCACCCAAACGTAAAAGCAGAAGAAAAACGACAATCAAAACATATACACATCACTCAGAAAAGTTACAACTTAAAACCAAAAAGTTCTCAGTTCTGCGCCAGCACCTTCTTCTTGGCAAAGTCCATCGTGTCTTCGGGTGACTCGAAATAATGGTGCTGGTCCTCGTGTGTAACCCAAAGACGCGCCAGGTAAAGCAGCCCAAATTTTACCTTCTTCTTAAACAGGATCTCCTTCACTTGCTTGAAGCATGCCCTCCTTCTGGCCACCTCCTGATAAACACGCTTGCAGCTCCTCGTACGCTTGGCCCACTGGAGAACACACTCCTTATCCAAAAATATGTGGCACCGCACCACCAAATGTGTATTTGGGGGGGGGGGGGTTCCCCGGTCGTGGCTTCCTCGCCACCGCCCTGTACGCCCTGTCCACCTCCAACGGTCGGAGAAAAGCCCCCTCTTCCAGAAGCTTCTGAAACATACTCGCCACAAACGCGGCAGCATAAGCCACCTCAGCCCCATCAGGGTGACCGACAATTCTTAAGTTCTGCCGGCGAGCTCTGTTCTCCAGATCTTCCATCTTCTCCAGCAGCCTCTTTTGCTGATCCTTCAGCAACCCCACCTCCAGTTCAACCTCCTGGTTCGCCACGCTTTCTCCAACTTCTGAATCGTCTGATCCTGGGCATCCAGCCTACACTCCAGCCGATCGATCAACTCCTTTATTGGGTCAAGTCAGTCCCGTTTCTGTCTGGCAAAGCCCTCTTGGATCACCTGCATCAGCTCCTCCATCGATGGCTGGGACATCGCAGCAGGGGTCCGAACATCAGCCATATTGTCTTCAGCCTCAACCTCCACCCAGCCCTTGCTTAACTTTTTATTTCTTCCTTTTCAGCCCCTTGGGGTTCTCCATTCCATACACCAATGTGTGGATCCAGAGCCAAATTGTCTGCGCCTTCAAAGCCAAAACTCAAAACCACGAAAAATTCGGAGAAAAAGGTCCAAAAGTCTGGCCAGAGTGGGAGCCACCAAATGTGCGACTTACTCCCTCATAGCTGCCACCGGAAGTGCAGGGAAACGAGTTTTGATGGCTCCTCTTTGTTATCGGTAAACAAACTGGAGACTGTTTGCTGCTTCCCTGGTTTTGTTTAATGTAATGTCCTCACAAAGGGAGGTGTGAAATTTGTCTTGTAACTGCTGTTTGGAAAGTTCCAGAAGCTGTGTCCAAACATGTGAGTCATGTGACCTGTACCTTTTGGTTCAGCTGAGTCCAGTTTAAGTAAGATTTGATTTTAAACAGTTCCTGGGCTTTTTCATGTCTCAGCAATATGTCATGAGTATTTTGTGGTTCCCCCCCACCCCAGGTTGAATCTCCAACCCCTCCCCGATGAACTCAATGCATTCTATGCTTGTTTTGAGCAGGAAACTAACAAACCGTTGTCAACTGCCCCAGCAGCCTCGGAAACACCCATACCAACCGTCACAGCCTCTGAAGTTGGATAGGCCTCCTTGAAAGTGAAACCTCAGAAAGGGCTCTGAAGAATCCCTGGTTGTGCACTCAGATCCTGCGTGGACCAACTGGCAATGGTGTTCGTGGACATCTTCAACATCTCCCTACTCCGTTCCGAGGTTCCCACCTGCTTCAAGTAGACCACCACCATGCCGCTGCCAAAGAAGAACCAGGCAACGTGGCTAAACGACTACTGTCTGATGCATTGACATCTATCATTATGAAATACTTTGAGAGGTTGGTCATGAGACGCCTCAACTCCAAATTCCCAGAATGTCTTGATCCACTGCAATTTGCATACCGCCACAACCGGTCCATAGCAGACGTCATCTTACTGGCTTTACACTCATCCCTAGAGCATCTCAACAATAAGGACTCCTGCGTCAGACTTCTATTAATTGATTACAGCTCCATCTTCAACACCATAATCTCAGCCAAGCTCATATCAAAACTCCAAAACCTAGGACTTGGCTCCTCCCTCTGCAACTGGATCCTTGACTTCCTGACCTATAGACCACAACCAGTAAGGATAAACAACAACACCTCTTCTATGATAGTCCTCAAATCCAGGGCCCCGCAAGGCAGTATACCTAGCCCCCGATATACTCCATATACACACACGACTGTGTGGCAAAATTTGGCTCCAACTCCATCTACAAGTTTGTTGATGACATGACCGTAGCAGGTCGGATTTCAAACAACGATGAGTCAGAGTGCAGTATGGAGATAGAGAACCTCGTGACGTGGTGTAACAACAACAATCTCGCCCTCAACATCAGCAAAACTAAAGAGCTGGTCATTAACTTCAAAAAGCAAAGTATCGTGCACACCCCTGTCTGCATCAATGGTGCCGAGGTGGAGATGGTTGACAGCTTCAAATTCCTAGTGGTGCACATCGTCAACAATCTGTCCTGGTCCACCCACGTCGACACTACGACCAAGCCCATATACTTCCTCAGGAAACTAAGGAAATTCAGCATGACAACATTGACTCTTACCAATTTTTGGTCATTTTTGGATGCGCCATAGAAAGCATCCTATTTGGCTGCAGCACAGCTTGTTAAGGCAACTGCTGGGCACAAGACCGTAAAAAGCTACAGAGTCGTGAACACAGCCCAGTCCATCACGCAAACCCACGTCCCATCCATTAACTCTGTCTACACCTCCCACTGCCATGTGAAAGTGGGCAGCATAATCAAAGAACCCTTCCAGCCGGGTTATTCTCTCTTCCAACAGGAGATACAAAAGTCTGAGAACACGCTCTAACAGATTCAAAAACAGCTTCTTCCCCAATATTACCAGACTCCTGAATAGCCCTCTTGTGGACTGAACTCATCCCTCCACTCATCTTCTCGACTGGGTAACACTACACTCCGTATGCTTCAACTAATGTCTATGTATTTGTATGGTGTATTTATCGTATTTCCCATGTTTTTCATTTTTGGAATGATCTATCTGGACTGTAAACACAACAATACTTTTCACTATACCTCGGTACACGTGACAATAAATCAGATCAATCAACTTCCAAAACTTTATTTCATTACTGTTTGTGGAGCCTTGCTGTCTGTTGTCATTGTCTACAGGATAACATTAACTATAATTTTTTCAAAATGTTGCATGGGGCTTATCATTGCCTAGTCAAACCCTCCTACCCATCTGTTAATGTGTAGAACATAGAACATTACAGCACAGTACAGGCCCTTCGGCCCTCGATGTTGCGCCGACCTGTGAAACCACTCTAAAGCCCATCTACACTATTCCCTTATCATCCATATGTTTATCCAATGACCATTTAAATGCCCTTAATGTTGGCAAGTCCACTACTGTTGCAGGCAGGGCATTCCACGCCCTTAATATTCTCTGAGTAAAGAACCTACCTCTGACATCTGTCCTATATCTATCTCCCCTCAATTTAAACCTATGTTGCTGTATGCTAGCCATCACCATCCGAGGAAAAAGGCTCCCACTGTCCACCCTATCTAATCCTCTGATCATCCTCTGGGGCTGGTTTAGCACTGGGGATGGTTTAGCACACTGGGCTAAATCGCTGGCTTTTAAAGCAGACCAAGGCAGGCCAGCAGCACGGTTCAATTCCCGTACCAGCCTCCCCAAACAGGCGTCGGAATGTGGCGACTAGGGGCTTTTCACAGTAACTTCATTGAAGCCTACTCGTGACAATAAGCGATTTTCATTTTCGTTCATTTCTTGTATGCCTCAATTAAGTCACCTCTCAACCTTCTTCCCACTGACGAAAACAGCCTTAAGTCCCTCAGCCTTTCCTCATAAGATCTTCCCTCCATGCCAGGCAACATCCTGGTAAATCTCCTCTGCACCCTTTCCAATGCTTCCCCATCCTTCCTATAATGCTGCGACCAGAACTGCATGCAATACTCCAAATGAGGCCAGACCAGAGTTTTGTACAGCTGCAACATGACCTCTTAGCTCCGAAACTCAACCCCTCTACCAATAAAAGCTAACACACCGTACACCTTCTTAACAACCCTATCAACCTGGGTGGCAACTTTCAGGGATCTATGTACATGGGCACCGAGATCTCTCTGCTCATCCACACTACCAAGAATCTTACCATTAGCCCAGTACTCTGACTTCCTGTTACTCCTTCCAAAATGAATCACCTCACACTTTTCTGCATTAAACTCCATTTTCCACCTCTCAGCCCAGCTCTGCAGCTTATCTATGTCCCTCTGTAACCTGCAACATCCTTCCGCACTGTCCGCAACTCTACCAACTTTAGTGTCATCTGCAAATTTACTCACCCATCCTTCTATACACTCCCCCAAAACAGATCCTTGTCGTACACCACTAGTAACTGAATTCCAGGCTGAACATTTCCCATCAACCACCAGCCTCTGTCTTCTTACAGCGAGCCAATTTCTGATCCAAACTGCTAAATCACCCTGAATATCATGGCTCCGTATTTTCTGCAATAGTCTACCATGGGGAATCTTATCAAACGCTTTACTGAAATCCACATACACCACATCAACTGTTTTACCCTCGTCAACCTGTTTGGTCACCTTCTCAAAGAACTCAATAAGGTTTGTGAGGCACAACTACCCTTCAGAAAACCATGTTGACTGTCCCTAATCAAATTATTCCTTTCTAGATGATCATAAATCCTATCTCTTATAAACCTTTCCAAGACTTTGCCCACAACAGAAGTAAGGCTCACTGGTCTATAGTTACCGGGGTTGGATCTACTCCCTTTCTTGAACAAGGGGACAACATTTGCTATCCTCCAGTCTTATGGCACTATTCCTGTCGACAATGATGACATAAAGATCAAAGCCAAAGGCTCAGCCATCTCCTCCCTAGCTTCCCAGAGAATCCTAGGATAAATCCCATCTGACCCAGGGGATTGCTAACATCTCCTCTTTATGAACCTCTAGCCCTTCTAGTCTAGCAGCTTGTATCTCAGTATTCTCCTCGACAAAATTGTCTTTTTCCTGCGTGAATACTGACGAAAAATATTCATTTAGCACCTGTCCTATCTCCTTGGACTCCACGCACAACTTCCCACTACTGTCCTTGACTGGCCCTACTCTTACCCTAGTCATTCTTTTATTCCTGGCATACAAAGAGAAAGCTTTAGGGTCATCCTTGATCCTACCTGCCAAAGACTTCTCATGTCCCCTCCTGGCTCTTCTTAGCTCTCTCTTTAGGTCCTTCCTGGCTAACTTGTAACTCTTGAGCACCCTAACTGAACCTGCGCGTCTCATCTTTACATAAACCTCCTTCTTCCTCTTGACAAGTGATTCAACTACTTTAGTAAACCACGGTTCCCTCGCTCGACCACTTCCTCCCTGCCTGACAGATACATACTTATCAAGGACACGCATTAGCTGTTCCTTGAACGAGCTCCACATTTCAATTGTGCCCATCCCCTGCAGTTTCCTTCCCCATCCTATGCATCCTAAGTCTTGCCTCATCGCATCATAATTGCCTTTCCCCCAGCTATAACTCTTGCCCTGCGGTATATACCTATCCCTTTCCATCGCTAAAGTAAATGTAACTGAATTGTGGTCACTATCACCAAAGTGCTCACCTAACTCTAAATCTAGCACCTGTCCTGGTTCATTACCCAGTACCAAATCCAGTGTGGCCTCTCCTCTTGTTGGCCTATCTACATACTGTGTCAGAAACCCTCCTGCACACATTGGACAAAAACGGACCAATCTAAAGTACTCGATCTATAGCGTTTCCAGTCAATATTTGAAAAGTTAAAGTCCCCCATAACAACTACCCTGTTACTTTCGCTCCCATCCAGAATCATCTTTGCAATGCTTTCCTCTACATCTCTGGAACATTTTTTGAGGCCTATAGAAAACTTCCAACAGGGTAACCTCTCCTTTCCTGTTTCTAACCTCAGTCCATACTACCTCAGTAGACGAGTACGAGACGAGTACAGTGACTATCAATCCCACATGTGAAAAGCACAACATTGTTACACAAATGTGAAATACTTATTTGTTTTGGAAGTACAATATACCTAATTAAACCAGCAAAGTGATTAAAAAATAATAATGAGGGAGAAAGGATGAGAGGGAGTTGGCTAGAAATATAAAAACAAATAGTAAGGGTTTCTACAGGTATTTAAAAATGAAAAGTGTAACCAAAGTGAGTGTTGGCCCCTGACTGAGCTTGAGGAATTAGTAATGGGAAATAAAGAAATGGTAGAAATGGTGAACAGATATTTTGTATCTGACGCAAATAACATCCCAGAAATACTTATAATCCGGACATGTACCAAGTGATGCAGGAGGTAGACGAGGCCTCGGTGGAGGAGCTGAAGGGTAAATGGGAAGAGGAGCTGGGTGAGGAGATTGAAGAGGGAACGTGGGCGGATGCTCTGGAAAGAGTGAGCTCCTCCTCTTCATGTGCGAGGCTTAGCCTCATACAGTTCAAGGTGCTACATAGGGCTCATATGACCGGGACGAGGATGAGTAGGTTCTTTGGGGGCGAAGACAGTTGTACTAGGTGCTCAGGGAGCCCAGCAAACCATGCCCATATGTTCTGGGCATGCCCAGCGCTGGGGGAATTTTGGAAGGGGGTAGCAAGCACGGTGTCGAAGGTGGTAGGATCCAGGGTCAAGCCAGGCTGGGGACTCGTAATATTTGGGGTTGCAGTGGAGCCGGGAGTGCAAGAGGTGAAAGAGGCCGGTGTGCTGGCCTTTGCGTCCCTAGTAGCCCGGCGGAGGATTCTTCTTCAGTGGAAGGATGCGAGGCCCCCAAGTGTGGAGGCCTGGATCAACGATATGGCGGGGTTCATCAAATTGGAGAGGGTGAAATTTGCCCTGAGGGGTCAGTCCAGGGTTTTTTTAGGCGGTGGCAGCCTTTCCTGGATTTCCTGGCAGAGTAGGAAGGGGAAAAGCAGCGGCAGCCCGGGGGGTCGTTTCGGTGGGTTGGGTTGAAGGGGCGTGTACATGTGTTCTTTGGTTATGACGGGTGTTAATTTCTTTCGTCTTTTTGTATTTAACGGGGGGGGGGGGGGGGGGGGGGGGGGTTTGTTCTTTCTTGTTTTTCTCAGTTGTTAATTTTTTTTTTCTTTGTTAATATTTTCTGTTATTGATATTTTGTGAAAATCTGAATAAAAATTAGTTTAAAAAAATAAATACTTATAATCAAGACGTGAAAGGGAGGGAGGAACATAAAACAATTATCGTCACCAGGAAAACGGCACTGATTAAACTGTTAGAACTAAAAGCTGATGTGACCCCAGGACCGGATGGATTTTAACTCGGGTGCTGAAGTAAGTGGTTGCAGAGATAATAGTTGTGCATTGGTTTTAATATTCAAAATTCCCTAGATTCCGGAAAGGTCCCATCAGATTTGGAAATAGCGAATGTAACTCTTGCAGAAAACTACAGGCAAGTTCGCCCAGCAGCTATGGCAGGAAAATGCTAGAACAGTATTTATAATGTAATGAGAATCCAAGAAGCTTATGTTTCTCCTTCATGACTATACTAACAATGAGGTATAATTACATGTTATAATAACAACTACTTAGATTTATATAGAGCTTTTAATGTAATGCAATATCCCAAGGTGCTTCACAGGATTATGACAAGAAAGTATGATTGTGAGCCACATAAGGAAATATTAGGTCAGATGACCATAACTTGGGAAAAGAGATACATGTTAAGGAGTGTCTTAAAGAAAGAAAGCGAGATAGACAGACAAGGAAATGTAGGCCTTGCCACTAACAACATGGCCACCAATGGAGGAACAACGAAAATCACAGATCCACGGGAGACCGGAATCAGAGCAGCACAGGTATCATGGAGTGTTTAAGTGCTGGAGCAACACTCAAGCTCAATACCATTCAGGATAGAGCAGGCCAATCGATCGCTGCCCCATCCATCAGCTTAAAAAAATCATTACCTCCACCATTGGCGTACAATGATTGCAGTTTGTGCACTACACGTTGCACTGCAGCAAATTAAGACTTATTTTGCAGCGCCTTGCAAACATAAAACCTACACCACCCAGAAGGACAACAGCAGCAAGTGAATGGAAATACCATCAACTCTAATGTCCCCTCTGTCGCACATCAAACTAATGTGAACATTCTTCATTATCACTTGGTCTAAATCCGGGAACTTTATGCTTAACAGCATTGTGATAATACCCTCGCAATTTCAGGATGATGGTCCATCAAAACCTTTTCAGGAGCTACCGGGGATCGGCAATAAACTCTGGCCTTGACGGGCAGCACGGTGGCACAGCGGGTTAGCCCTGCAGCCTCACGGCGCCGAGGTCCCAGGTTCGATCCCGGCTCTGGGTCACTGTCCATGTGGAGTTTGCACATTCTCCCCGTGTTTGCGTGGGTTTCGCCCCCACAACCCAAAGATGTGCAGAGTAGGTGGATTGGAGACACTAAATTGCCCCTTAATTGGAAAAAAATAATTGGGTACACTAAATTTATTTAAAAAAACAAAAAAACAAACTCTGGCCTTGACAGCCACGTCCATATCCAAAAGGTGAATTCAAATAAGTTATTCTTTACTTTTGAACTCTTTTATGGATTATTTGCTTGAGGTTGTCATGCATATTTCTAAGATTATTCGTTAGTCAACTCTTGGGAGTACTGTACTGCGGGGCTGGGTTGGTATTGGCAACAAGAGGTCACATGTTCTTCATCAAAGCACACCATTTTGAACTAATTCCAGAAATAATTTAGGATAATCCCCATTGATCCTAACTGGAATGTTTATGAACAGCCGAACACTGCAGCTGGAAAAGAGGAACTGAAAACACTTAGCATTTTGAAGTTGCCTGCAGCTATCAATCCTAACATAGATGTTTATAAACAGTGCAGTTAGGAACAATAGAGCGGTGTACTTCAGATGCATTCAACCATGAAGTGAAAGATAAATAAACAAAGCTTCTGTCAGCTATGTATAAAGCATTAGGCTTTCAATCAAAGGGTAGTTAAGGATACTGGACATGATATTTAATGAAAACAACATTTCAAAAGCACTGAGGAATTTCAAAGCTTTTCAAGGGTTGTGTGTGAAGCCTCAGAAACTTCAACAAACTACAGTGTTAAAAGCATGGAGTTGAGTGAGCAGATATGGAGAAAGGGAAAGTGCTTCCAATACCATTCAGGATAAAGCAGCCCACTCGATCGCTGCCCCATCCATCAGCTTAAAAAAAGCATTACCTCCACCATTGGCGTACCATGACTGCAGTTTGTGCACAACACATATTTCCAGATATTTCCAGTTCGCGGGCCCTAACCGCATTCTATTCACCATGGATGTGCAATCCCTCCACACCTCCATCCCACACCAGGATAGCCTGAGAGCTCTTCGCTTCTTTCTCGAAAAGAGACCCGGACAATTCCCATCCACCACCACTCTCCTCCACCTGGCTGAACTCGTTCTATCTCTCAACAACTTCTCCTTTAACTCATCTCACTTTCTCCAAATCAAAGGTGTAGCAATGGGTAACCGCATGGGTCCTAGCTACGCTTGCCTTTTTATGGGTTATGTGGAACATTCCTTGTTCCAGGCCTATCAGGGCCCCCTCCCACAACTCCATTACCGATACATTGATGACTATTTTGGCACGCGTCATGCTCTCGCCCTGACCTGGAAAAATTCATCAACATCGCTTCCAGTTTCCACCCCTCCATCACTTTCACCTGGTCCATCTCAGACACTTCCCTTCCCTTCCTTGATCTTTCTGTCTCCATTTCCGGCAATAGACTATCCATTAATATCCACTACAAGCCCACTGACTCCCACAACTATCTGGACTAGAGCTCTTCGAACCCAACAACCTGTAAGGGCTCCATCCCTTTCTCTCAACTCCTAAGCCTCGGTCGCATTTGTTCAGATGATGCCACTTTCCAAAATGGTGCTTCGAAAATGTGATCCTTCTTCCTCAACCGTGATTTCCCACTTACAGTTGTGGATAGGGCCCTCAACAGTGTGCGGTCCATCTCCCGCCACTACCCTCGCCCCCTCCACTCTCTCCCAGAACAAGGATAGAGTGCCCTTCGTTCTCACATTTCATCCCACCAACCTCCATATGAAAAGCATAATCCTCCACCATTTTCGCCAACTCCAGCGCGATGCCACCACCAAACACATAGAACATAGAACAGTACAGCACAGAACAGGCCCTTCGGCCCTCAATGTTGTGCCGAGCCATGATCACCCTACTCAAACCCACGTATCCACCCTATACCCGTAACCCAACAACCCCCCCCCCCCCCCCCCCCCCCCCCCCCTTAACCTTACTTTTATTAGGACACTACGGGCAATTTAGCATGGCCAATCCACCTAACCCGCACATCTTTGGACTGTTGGAGGAAACCGGAGCACCCGGAGGAAACCCACGCACACAGGGGGAGGACGTGCAGACTCCACACAGACAGTGACCCAGCTGGGAATCGAACCTGGGACCCTGGAGCTGTGAAGCATTTATGCTAACCACCATGCTACCCTGCTGCCCACATCTTCCCTTCACTCCCTCTGTCAGCATTCCGCAGAGACCGTTCCCTCCGAGACAATCTAGTCCACTCCTTCACCATACTCAGTACCTCTCCTAACACCCATGGCACCTTCCAATGCAATCGCAGAAGGTGTAACACCTGCCTTGCTTAACATCCCAGGGCCAAAACACTCATTCCAGGTTAAGCAGCGTTTCACTTGCATCTCTTCCAATTTGGGCGACTGCATTCGCTGCTCCCAATGTGGTCTCCTCTATATTGGAGAGACCAAACGCAGACTGGGTGATCACTTTGCCGAGCATCTTCGGTCTGTGCGCATCCAGGACCCTGTCCTTCCTGTTGCTTGCCATTTTAACAAAAGACCCTGCTCCCATGCCACATGTCTGTTCTTGGCCTGCTGCAATGTTCCAGTGAAGCGCAACGCAAACTGGAGGAACAACATCTCATCTTCCGGTTAGGCACGCTACAGCCTTCCGGCCTGAACATCGAGTTCTACAACTTCAGATGATCAGCTCCACACCACCCCGATCCATTTGTTTTCATTTCATTTTAACTGTCTTTTACCATTTCTTTCTTTCTTAATATATATTTAATCCCCCCACCTTATCCCCCTTTCCTGCACCTTTCTCCTCTTTGCTTCCCCCTTCCCCTCTCCCCACACCTACAGTTCATCCTCTGATGTTAGTTTCCCTGCTGTTTGACCTTTCACATCTTTTGTCCACTCTGGGGACTGCCATTAGCACTCTTTCCTCTTGGTATCTGTGGCCATTAGCACCAAGTTTCCCTGGGTTTCTGTGGCTATGACTCATCTTTCATTCTCACTCCACAGTATAAATATTTCCCACTTTCTCTGACTGCTAGCTTTGACAAAGAGTCATCGGACTCGAAACGTTAGCTCTTTTCTCTCCCCACAGTTGCTGCCAGATTTGCGGAGATTTTCAAGCATTTTCTCTTTTGTTTCAGATTCCAGCATCCGCAGTAATTTGCTTTTATCCAAGGGAACGTACTTAAGGCATCCTGGATTGTGTCTTTAATTAACTGTTTGATCTGTTCATTAGCAGTCAAGCAGAGCAGTTGAAAGTGAGCAGACCACTTCTTCCTTGTCTGTGTACTGTGGAAACATTGAAGATTTTGATCAGATTTTCATTATGCCAAAAGTGATCCTCAGGTTTCCCAGGGTGAGAGGGGGCAGTTTAACCATGGGGTCCCCATCTTGAGGAAAGAGTCCCGATGTCAACAAGCAACAAGCTTTTTCCAAGAGTGGGGGTGTCAATTACAAGGGGTCATGATTTCAAGGTGAGAGGGGGAAGTTTAAGGGAGATGTGCGTGGAATTTTTTTTACGCAGAGGGTGGTGGGTGCCTGGAACGCTTTGCCAGCGGAGGTGTTAGAGGCGGGCACGATAGCATCATTTAAGATGCATCTAGACAGACATATGAACGGGCGGGGAACAGAGGGAAGTAGATTCTTGGAAAATAGGCAACAGGTTTCAATAAAGGATCTGGATTGGCGCAGGCTGGGAGAGCTGAAGGGCCTGTTCCTGTGCTGTAATTGTCTTTGTTTATCCCCAGCCCAAGCCCAGAAAGCCCCCCAGAACCATTGGGGAACCTTCCCTCTACAGCCTGGTAATGACAGAGGGGCACATGGGCTCTAGACTTATCTTCTTGGTCTAATGTGCCCGAACAGGGTGACACTGCTAGGGCGTCAGTGTCAGGGTGCCAGGGGGATGCCTGAAAGGGGTGGGGGTGGGGGGGGGGGGTGACCCATTATTTTATTTTCATGGTGGGGGGAGGTGTTATGCGAGAGGTGTTTTCAGAACCCCAAAATGTATCATGGACTCCAACCAACGCCCCTTTAATGGATTGTTGCTTTTGAAGCACACGGCTTGTTCCCTCGGTGTGGTATTACAATTATGGACACGTGGTTTTTAAAACAAAATAATGTTTATTCCATGAACTCAACTTAACCTTTTACAATAAACATTGGATCTCTTAACACCCCTTACTTCAAAGATAACCCCGAAAATAATACAACACTACCCAATCCTGCAAACTGTTCTTTTAAACATCCAAAAGACTTCAACCCTTCAAAGATAGGAGCACAACAGGTTACATTCAATATATTTATAGTCTTTGGATTTGCAGAAATCACCAGACCAGCTCTTTTCCTTCCTGCAGCTCTCAGCAGAAACACAGACACTCCAGCTGCTGTCTCAAACTGAAACTAAAAACTTCAAAATGGCTGAGCTAAAGCCCAGCTCCACCCACACCCTGACATCACTGCATTTCTTAAAGGTACATTGCTTAAACATCCATTTCTTAAAGGCACTCTCACATGACAACTCCCCCCAAGAAAAAATAAATAAACCATCAACTTCAAGATGGTTTCATTTTTTCACTTTTGCACCATCCACGAAGAAATACACAGTAAATATACATTTTCATTTAAAGAAAACAACACACTCAAACAGGCATAATAATAAAGTCAATTTTTCCTGTTCTTCTTCCTCCAACTGAAAACCTTCTCGATTGACAGTCTCTTTGAACACGAAAGTCTCTGCACGATCCATACATTCCTCTACTCCTCGGCGTTTCTCTTTAGAATCAGATACTGTAGTTCAATCCGACCACAGAGCCCCTTGCAATT
Organism: Scyliorhinus canicula; assembly: GCF_902713615.1. NCBI lineage: Eukaryota > Metazoa > Chordata > Chondrichthyes > Carcharhiniformes > Scyliorhinidae > Scyliorhinus > Scyliorhinus canicula. The sequence continues at coordinate 173,552,933 of NC_052150.1, forward strand.
CTCCAATACAGGAACATTGGTTACCACAGCTTTCAGGCAGTCAAATGCCTGTTGAAAGTCCACTGTCCATTGAAATTTTTAAAATAAAAAAAATATAAATTTAGTGTACCCAATTAATTTTTTTCCAATTAAGGGGCAATTTAGTGTGTTCAATCCACCTACCTTGCACATCTTTGGGTTGTGGGGGCGAAACCCACACAAACACAGGGAGAATGTGCAAACTCCACACGGACAGTGACCCAGAGCCGGGATCGAACCTGGGACCTCTGCGCCGTGAGGCAGCAGGGCTAACCCACTGCGCCACCGTGCTGCCCGTCCATTGAAATTTTGACGTTTCTTTAGCAAGTCCATCAGTGGCATAATCATGCCACAAAACCTTTGCACAAATGTTCGATCAAATCCACTCATGCTAAGAAATCGCATTATTTCCCTACGTCTTGATGGTTTCGGAAACTCCGCAAGGAAGTGATCCGGGCTTCTCCAAATTCACTTTCGGCTAGATTCATCACCAAACCGGCCTCCTGAAGTCGATCGAAGAACTCCATGCGATGTTTTAAATGTTCTTTCCATGTCTGGAAGTTGGAAATAAAATCAGATTGTCCCACTTTCTCAATGCAATCCTTCAAACGTGGGATAGGATAAGAGTCCGTTCTTGTAACTGCATTCACCTTTCTATAGTCCACACACAACCGTTGGGTACCATTTGGTTTAGGTACCATCATGATGGGTGAGCTCCATTGGCTGAAACCCACTTCAATTATGCCATTTGTAAGCGTACTCTCAATCTCTTTGTTAACCTGTGCCAATTTTAAAGGATTAAGTCTATACGGGTGGTGTTTGATAGGAACAGCATTTCCCATATTCAATATATTTATAGTCTTTGGATTTGCAGAAATCACCAGACCAGCTCTTTTCCTTCCTGCAGCTCTCAGCAAAAACACAGACACTCCAGCTGCTCTCTCAAACTGAAACTAAAAACTTCAAAATGGCTGAGCTAAAGCCCAGCTCCACCCACATCACTGCATTTCTTAAAGGCACTCTCACATGACAGGGGGAAGATGCCCCTCTTTGCTGAGGGGTTGGGGGTGCTACCTTTGTCAACCGGGGGGTCTGTTTCTGGATGCTGGGATTGGGTCGCCCTTTGGAAATGGCATCCTGACATTGGTAAGTGCAGGCTGGCTGGCGTGCTACCTGCTATGAATATTTTAACATACTAAAGTGAGGGACTCGGCGATGTTCCTAGCGCTATTGGGAATCACTCCAGTTTTCCCACTGGCAGGAGCACTTAACTTCGAAACAAAAGATTTGCACCCTACATTTCAATGTAATTAATTTTTCTGAGAGATATGAAAATGTGTACATGGATATATTTTAAGTGATACAGCCTCACTTGTTTACTGTGTAAGAAAAACATATATATTGCATTTCATGTCTCAATAAGTTATTTTTATTGGTGTTTGGAGTTATAGATACAGAAGAGCTAAAGCAGAAACTGAGTTTCGCGTGTAACAGGCAATGCCACAACAGTAATAATAACCAGAAATAGGAACAAGATTTGAGCCCTCGCTGTCACCTTAACCATGACTGGGGCTCCAAAGCTACTTAATATTTACATCGATACGTTAGTGTTCAGTTTACACAGTTGTTTGTCGGGTTTGAGCCAGGGCTTCTGCTGCTTAGCAGAAGGGGTTGCCTCCAGCTTTACCCTCATACTCACAGGTGTAGTTGGGGTCCTGCTCCTCGCATGTCGGTAAACTCTGCCTAAATAAGGCATGACCTTTACAAACCTGCATTTTAATTACATCTTTTTTTACATCTTTTAAAAAACATTTTTATCCCATCCTTGAAGTTACAAAGCCAACACACAGAATGGACAAGGCAAACCCTTAATCAATCTCATTGCTTGCTCCAAAAACCAATTCAATTTCAAATTGAAGTTAATTCATGGTCTCCACAAGAAAGACATACAAGATCCAAGCTGACAAGCTGGCATCGCACCTCATCTTGGGCTTGATCTGACGTTTGATCTTAGCCAAAAGGTTGAGAAGCAATTTTTTAAAATAAATTTAGAGTACCCAATTCATTTTTTCCAATTAAGGGGCAATTTAGCGTGGCCAATCCACCTAGCCTACACATCTTTTGAGTTGTGGGGGCGAAACCCGCGCAAACACGGGGGAATGTCCATCCGGACAGTGACCCAGAGCCGGGATCGAACCTGGGACCTCGCGCCGTGAGGCAGCAGGGCTAACCCACTGTGCCACCGTGTTGCCCCCAAGAAGCAATTTTAATTGCATCTTTAAAAGGCTTTCAAAAATTCAAGTCCTCTGACTAATAAATGTTAGGTTCATGTTGTGAACCAGTGTAGCATTTCAGCACCGCAGCATTAATAACCTCCCCATACACAGATGGTAGAGGGCATTTTCTATTCATGGTACTTTGGGAAGGTGGTGTGACATTATCATAATTGTAGGAACTGCAAGGGTTAATGTAACATCCAAATCAACCACTGGAGGGAGCTAGATGTTCAACTATATGAGGCATTGGTGCTCAGCCTTGGGGATGAGAGGTTGAGGAGAAAGCTAGAGAACGGACTGAAGGAAATATAGTGTGAGTGAGAGTAGATCATAGCTAATGCAATAGTGTAGAGATTAGTGGTAGATTAAGTAGTGTTAATAAATTCATAGCTTTGTTCAATTTGAAGCTATTTGTGGTCTTTTTCAACACTGCGACAATCATCTTAAAATTAGCAATACAAAGAACACCACAGGCGACATAGGTCTACTCATTTCAATTGGGCTTTTCTCTCTATATTCCCAGTACCCAACATTGGAGTCAGTCTTTCTGCTTCAACCTATATTGAATGATTATCCCAATCTGGTGTTTTCTAAAGTGATGTTCTTATATACATTAAAATTATTGAAACTTGTACTTGTTTTACCATAGTGAAACAACTGAAAATCCTCTAAGGGAAACAGATGCCCAACAAGGCTTAAGCGTTTATATAGGGGAGAATAGTTCACATTGATGGTAAAGGAGGAAGATGAAATATTCCAATCTACCTTCCTGTTCTCTTGCTTTAACTTTTTTAGTTAACCCCCCACATTTAGAGTAAGAAGTCCTACAACACCAGGTTAAAGTCCAACATGTTTGTTTCAAACACTAGCTTTGGGAGCACTGCTCCTTCCTTAGGAGAATGAAGAGGTATGTTCCAGAAACATATATATAGACAAATTCAAAGATGCCAGACAATGCTTAGAATGCGAGCATTTGCAGGTAATTGAGTCTTTACAGATCCAGAGATAGGGGTAACCCCAGGTTAAAGAGGTGTGAATTGTCTCAAGCCAGGACAGTTGGTAGGATTTCGCAAGCCCAGGCCAGATGGTGGGGGATGAATGTAATGCGACATGAATGCCAGGTCCCGGTTGAGGCCGCACTCATGTGTGCGGAACTTGGCTATAAGTTTCTGCTCAGCGATTCTGTGTTGTCGCGCATCCTGAAGGCCGCCTTGGAGAACACTTACCCGGAGATCAGAGGCTGAATGCCCTTGACTGCTGAAATGTTCCCCGACTGGGAGGGAACATTCCTGCCTGGTGATTGTCGCGCGATGTCCGTTCATTCGTTGTCGCAGTGTCTGCATGGTCTCGCCAATGTACCATGCTTAGCGACATCCTTTCCTGCAGCGTATGAGGTAGACAACGTTGGCTGAGTCGCACGGGTATGTACCGCGTACCTGGTGGGTGGTGTTCTCATGTGTAATGGTGGTATCCGTGTCAATTATCTGGCACGTCTTGCAGAGATTGCCATGACAGGGTTGTGTGGTGTCATGGTCGCTGTTCTGAAGGCTGGGTAGTTTGCTGCAAACAATGGTTTGTTTGAGGTTGCGCGGTTGTTTGAAGGCCAGTAGTGGGGTGTGGGCATGACGTCTATCTTCATCGATGACGTGTTGGAGGCTGTAAAGAAGATGCCGTAGTTTCTCCGTTCCGGGAAAGTACTAGACGACAAAGGGTACTCTGTCGGTTGTGTCCTGTGTTTGTCTTCTGAGGAGGTCAGTGCGGTTTTTTGCTGTGGCACGTTGGAACTTTCGATCGATCAGTCGAGCGCCATATCTTGTTCGTACGAGGGCATCTTTCAGCGTCTGTAGATGTCTGTTACGCTCCTCCTCGTCTGAGCAGATCCTGTGTATACAGAGGGCTTGTCCATAAGGGATGGCTTCTTTAATGTGTTTAGGGTGGAAGCTGGAGAAGTGGAGCATCGTGAGGTTATCCGTGGGCTTGCGGTAAAGCAAAGTGCTGAGGCGACCATCCTTGATGGAGACGAGTGTGTCCAAGAATGCAACTGATTTTGGAGAGTAGATTTTGGTGAGTCTGATGGTGGGATGGAACTTATTGATGTCATCGTGTAGTCGTTTCAGTGATTCTTCGCTGTGGGTCCAAAGGAAAAAGATATAATCGATGTATCTGGTGTATATAATGTCGGTTGAAGGTCCTGTGCGGTGAGGAGGTCTTGTTCAAACTTGTGCATGAAGATGTTGGCGTATTGAGGTGCGAATTTGGTCCCCATGACTGTTCCGTGCGTATGGATGAAGAACTTGTTGTCGAAGGTGAAGACGTTGTGATCCAGAATGAAGCGGATGAGTTGCAGAATTGCGTCTGGAGATTGGCAGTTGTCGGTGTTGAGTACTGAGGTTTTTGCAGCAATGCCGTCGTCATGAGGAATGCTGGTGTAGAATGCCGAGACGTCCATTGTGACGAGGAATGTTCCTGGTTCAACTGGTCCATGGGTGCTGAGTTTCTGTAGGAAGTCCGTCGTGTCGCGACAGAAGCTGGGTGTACATTGTACGATGGGTTTTAAGATGCCCTCGATGTAGCCAGAGAGGTTCTCACACAAGGTCCCATTACCTGAAACGATAGGATGGCCTGGTGTGTAGGCTTTGTGTATTTTCGGGAGGCAGTAGAGATCTCCAATGCGGGGAGTACATGGGATGAGAGCACGTAGGGTGCTCTGAAGGTCTGGACCCAAGGTCTTGATCAGTCTGTTGAGTTGGCGGATGTATACCTTGGTTGGATCTGCAGGTAACTGTCTATAGTGTTCCTGGTTGTTGAGTTGCCGGTATACTTATTTACAGTAGTCCGTTCTGTTCAGTATGATGGTGACCCCTCCTTTGTCTGCTGGTTTGATGATGATTTTGCAGATTTTTGATGGGAGCAGTGTCCAGGGGCCTGTCGGGAAGGTAAGTTTAACCTTTAAAAACTTACCTTACAGGAGAAGCGGCGTTCAGATTTTCGGCGAGCAGTGTCCAGGGGCCTGTCGGGAAGGTAAGTTTACCTCTTTAAAAACGTATCTTTAGAGCTGCAGGAAGTCGGCCGTGGGGATTTCTGGGAAGATTTGTTAGTACCTGTATATAAGTTGGGCGGTTGTTAAACCCGAGACACTACACTTGAAGTGTCCCCCACCCTTCCAACTCCTCTAACCTAAGGGATTGAGTGAATATCAGGTAAGCTCTTCCTTTCTTTTTCTAGAGGGGATGGCAGGGAAGGCAGTATAATGTTCTTCCTGCAGAATGTTTGAAGTGAGGCCCGCCGTCAGTGTTCCTGCTGATTTCATCTGTGGGAAGAGCTCCCATCTCCAGCTCCCCAGAAACCGTGTTAGGGAACTGGAGCTGGATGAATTTCGGATCATTCGGGAGGCACAGGTGGTCATAGTTAGAAGCTTCAGGGATGTAGTTACACCGAAGAATCAAGAAAGATGGGTGACGGATAGAGGGGCTGGGAGGAAGCAGTCAGTACAGGAATCCCCTGTGGTCGTTCCCCTTAGTAACAAGTATACCGCTTTGGATACTGTTGGGGGGGGACTTACCAGGGGTAAGTCATGGGGTACAGGTCTCTGGCACAGAGTCTGTCCCTGTTGCTCAGAAGGGAAGGGGGGAGAGGAGTAGAGCATTAGTCATTGGAGACTCCATAGTTAGGGGGATAGATAGGAGATTCTGTGGGAACGAGAGAGACTCGCGGTTGGTGTGTTGCCTCCCAGGTGCCAGGGTCCGCGATGTCTCAGATCATGTTTTCGGGATCCTTAAGAGGGAGGGGGAGCAGCCCCAAGTCGTGGTCCACATAGGTACCAACGACATAGGTAGGAAAAGGGATAGGGATGTGTAATGACCTCCAATTGGCATTATTGGTTGGCCAATTGGACTATGAGCTCCCTCAATGATAGCTCATTGAGGGGGCCCATATAATCACCTGTGTAGGCTTTGTGAGCAGTCTTAAGTTGACTGGAATGCTAAAAGCACTGTTTGGAGCTGCTCTTGTATCTAGTTATTGGAAATAAATATTGGCGTGGTGAAGGGACTCCTGCCTCCTGTGGATTATTACAGTGGCAATGAGGTAAACAAAGAACTTTGTGGAAACCAGCTGCCGCACTTGGAGGGTAAGCCTTGCTATTTCAAAAATGCCGTTTTTTGGGAGGTTCGATGCATTTGACCCGACTATTGAGGACTGGTCCCAGTATGTGGAGAGAATGTGTTACTTCTTCCGGGCCAATGATATAATTATGGACAAAAGGAGACGGGTTATCCTGCTGTCGGCGTGCGGACCCTCAGATTTCACCATTATACGTAGTCTAACTTATCCCGATGCGCCGGACACGAATTCTTTCCAAGAATTAATGGAATTGGTGAAAGAGCACTACGACCCAAAACCACCCCTCATTTTGCGTAGGTACAGATTCTACACAGCAAAGCGGGAAGACAGGGAGTCAGTCACAAATTTCTTGACCCGCCTGAGAAGGCTGGCGGAAAAATGTGAGTTCGGCCCGACGCTAAATGAAATGCTTTGGGACCGGTTAGTGTGTGGCATGAATGACCTCACAATACAGAAGCGCCTGTTGGTGGAAATGCAGCTGGACTGTAGGCAGGCGTTAAAGCTCGCACTGTCCCTAGAAAAGGCAGCAAGTGGGGCGCAGTGGGGCGCAGGAACTACAGGGCATGCCAATGGAGGTAGATACCTGTGAGAGGGACTACCACAACGGGTCCAGCTACCAGATAGCCGCTCTCAGGAAAAGCCTGAGGAATAGAGGGCCAAAGGAAAACCCCAGAACTGCCCCCAAGTCTGCTCGGACTAACTGGAGACAGAGGGAAGTACCGGCTGAGGCTCCCCCAACAGAGAAGGATCATTTTTGGCACCAGAAAGAGTGGGGTAACAGCGACAGAAACCCTAGAAGGAGGTGGCAAAAGAGGAATAGCAGATGTGGATGCAGGGAAATATACAACCTAGATGCCCCATCCTCCTCCGAAGGGGAACAATTATATAATATTGCGATGAAGAAAGCAGAACCTATTAAGATTACCCACGGGTGAACGGTCGGCCGACAATAATGGAAATAGACACGGGGGCGGCCGTATCAGTAATGGGAGTGGCAGCATTTTTAAAAAATCAAAGATTTTTCGACGATTTTTCAAAATCGTTCGACGAGGCCGCTGCGACACCTCTCCCCGAGGAGGAGGAAGAACAACTTCCAAGGAGGTCGTCAAGAAAAAGACGGGCACCTATAAGGTACACCCCGCCCACATCGGAGAACGACCCGGCGGACGACACAGAGGTGACAGACCCGGACATGCGGAGCACGAAGAAGCTCAGAGGAATGCCAGCTGGAAGGAATTTCTCGGACCTTGAAGGGGGGGGGGGGGGGTGTACTAACTCCAATTGGCATTATTGGTTGGCTAATTGGAGCATGAGCTCCCTCAATGATAGCTCATTGAGGGGGCCCATATAAGCACCTGTGTAGGCTTTGTGAGCCAGTCTTAAGTTGACTGGACTGCTAGCAGCACTGTTTGGAGCTGCTCTTGTATCTAGTTATTGGAAATACATATTGGTGTGGTGACAGGACTCCTGCCTCCTGTGGATTATTACAGGATGTAAGGCAAGAATTCAGGGAGCTAGGGTGGAAACTTAGATCTAGGACAAACAGAGTTATCTCTGGGTTGTTACCCATGCCACTTGTTAGCGAGACGAGGAATAGGGAGAGAGAGCAGTTGAACACGTGGCTACGGGGATGGTGCAGAAGGGAGGGTTTCAGATTCATGGATATTTGGGGCTCATTCTGGGGTAGGTGGGACCTCTACAAACAGGATGGTCTACACCTGGACCAGAGGAGTACCAATATCTTGGGGGAGAAATTTGCTAATCCTCTTCGGGAGGGTTTAAACTAGTTCAGCAGGGGATTGGGAACCTGAATTGTAGCTCCAGTATACAGGAGGTTGAGAGTAGTGAGGTCATGAGTAAGGTTTCAAAGTTACAGGAGTGTACCGGCAGGCAGGAAGGTGGTTTAAAGTGTGTCTACTTCAATGCCAGGAGCATCCGGAACAAGGTGGGTGAACTTGCAGCATGGGTTGGTACCTGGGACTTTGATGTTGTGGCCATTTTGGAGACATGGATAGAGCAAGGACAGGAATGGTTGTTGCAGGTTCTGGGGTTTAGATATTTCAGTAAGCTCAGGGAAGGTGGTAAAAGAGGGGGAGGGGTGGCATTGTTCGTCAAGGACAGTATTACGCTGGCAGAAAGGACGTTTGATGAGGATTCATCTACTGAGGTAGTATGGGCTGAGGTTAGAAACAGGAAAGGAAAGGTCACCCTGTAGGGGTTTTCTATCGGCCTCCGAAAAGTTCCAGAGATGTAGAGGGAAGGATTGCAAAGATGATTCTGGATAGGAGCGAAAGTAACAGGGTAGTTGTTAAGTGAATGGGCTCGGGTCTGGCAGATGGAATACAATGTTGACAAATGTGAGGTTATCCATTTTGGTAGGAATAACAGCAAACGGGATTATTATTTAAACGATAAAATATTAAAGCATGCCGCTGTTCAGAGAGACTTGGGTGTGCTAGTGCATGAGTCACAGAAGGTTGGTTTACAAGTGCAACAGGTGATTAAGAAGGCAAATGGAATTTTGTCCTTCATTGCTAGAGGGATGGAGTTTAAGACTAGGGAGGTTATGTTGCAATTGTATAAGGTGTTAGTGCGGCCACACCTGGAGTATTGTGTTCAGTTTTGGTCTCCTTACTTGAGAAAGGACGTACTGGCGCTGGAGGGTGTGCAGAGGAGATTCACTAGGTTAATCCCAGAGCTGAAGGGGTTGGATTATGAGGAGAGGTTGTGTAGACTGGGACTGTACTCGTTGGAATTTAGAAGGATGAGGGGGAGATCTTATAGAAACATTTAAAATTATGAAGGGAATAGATAGGATAGATGCGGGCAGGTTGTTTCCACTGGCGGGTGACAGCAGAACTAGGGGACATAGCCTCAAAATAAGGGGAAGTAGATTTAGGACTGAGTTTAGGAGGAACTTCTTCACCCAAAGGGTTGTGAATCTATGGAATTCCTTGCCCAGTGAAGCAGTTGAGGCTCCTTCATTACATGTTTTTAAGGTAAAGATAGATAGTTTTTTGAAGAATTAAGGGTTATGGTGTTTGGGCCGGAAAGTGGAGCTGAGTCCACAAAAGATCAGCCATGATCTAATTGAATGGCGGAGCAGGCTCGAGGGGCCAGATGGCCTACTCCTGCTCCTAGTTCTTATGTTCTTATGTTATGGGGGACTTTAACTTTCCAAATATTGACTGGAAACGCTATAGTTCGAGTACTTTAGATGGGTCCGTTTTTGTCCAATGTGTGCAGGAGGGTTTCTTGACACAGTATGTAGATAGGCCAATGAGAGGCGAGGCCATATTGGATTTGGTACTGGGTAATGAACCAGGACAGGTGTTAGATTTGCAGGTAGGTGAGCATTTTGGTGATAGTGACCACAATTCGATTATGTTTACTTTAGTGATGGAAAGGGATAGGTATATACCGCAGGGCAAGTGTTATATCTGGGGGAAAGACAATTATGATGCGATGAGGCAAGACTTAGGATGCATTGGATGGAGTGGGAAACTGCAGGGGATGGGCACAATTGAAATGTGGAGCTTGTTCAAGGAACAGCTACTGCGTGTCCTTGATAAGTATGTACCTGTCAGGCAGGGAGGAAGTGGTCGAGCGAGGGAACCGTGGTTTACTAAAGTAGTTGAAACACTTGTCAAGAGAAAGAAGGAGGCTTATGTAAAGATGAGACGTGAAGGTTCAGTTAGGGTGCTCGAGAGTTACAAGTTAGCTAGGAAGGACCTAAAGAGAGAGCTAAGAAGAGCCAGGAGGAGACATGAGAAATCTTTGGCAGGTCGGATCAAGGATAGCCCTAAAGCTTTCTATAGATATGTCAAGAATAAAAGAATGACTAGAGTAAGAGTAGGGCCAGTCAAGGACAGTAGTGCGAAGTTGTGCGTGGAGTCTAAGGAGATAGGAGAGGTGCTAAATGAATAATTTTCGTCAGTATTCACACAGGAAAAAGACAATGTTGTTGAGGAGAATACTGAGATACAGGCTACTAGACTAGAAGGGCTTGAGGTTCATAAGGAGGAGGTGTTAGCAATTCTGGAAAGTGTGAAAATAGATAAGTCCCCTGGACCGGATGGGAATTATCCTTGGATTCTCTGGGAAGCTAGGGAGGAGATTGCTGAGCCTTTGGCTTTGATCTTTATATCATCATAGTGTACAAGAATAGTGCCAGAACACTGGAGCAAATGTTGTCCCCTTGTTCAAGAAGGGAAGTAGAGATAACCCCGGTAACTATAGACCAGTGAGCCTTACTTCTGTTGTGGGCAAAGTCTTGGAAAGGTTTATAAGAGATAGGATGTATAATCATCTGGAAAGGAATAATTTGATTAGAGATAGTCAACACGGTTTTGTGAAAGGTAGGTCGTGCCTCACAAACCTTATTGAATTCTTTGAGAAGGTGACCAAACAGCTGGACGAGGGTAAAGCAATTGATGTGGTGTATATGGATTTCAGTAAAGCGTTTGATAAGGTTCCCCACAGTCGGCTATTGCAGAAAATAAGGAGGCATAGGATTCAGGGTGATTTAGCAGTTTGGATCAGAAATTGGCTAGCTGGAAGAAGACAAAGGGTGGTGGTTGATGTGAAATGTTCAGCCTGGAGTCCAGTTACTACTGGTGTACCACAAGGATCTGATTTGGGGCCACTGCTGTTTGTCATTTTTATAAATGACCTGGAGGAGGGCGCAGAAGGATGGGTGAGTAAATTTGCAGATGACACTAAAGTCGGTGGAGTTGTGAACAATGTGGAAGAATATTACAAGTTACAGAGGGACATAGATAAGCTGCAGAGCTGGGCTGAAAGGTGGCAAATGGAGTTTAATGCAGAAAAGTGTGAGGTGATTCATTTTGGAAAGACTAACAGGAAGACAGAGTACTGGGCTAATGGCAAGATTTTTGGTAGTGTGGATGAGCAGAGAGATCTCGGTGTCCATGTACATAGATCCCTGAAAGTTGCCACCCAGGTTGAGAGGGTTGTTAAGAAGGCGTACGGTGTGTTAGCTTTTATTGGTAGAGGGATTGAGTTTTGGAGCCATGAGGTAATGTTGCAGCTGTACAAAACTCTGGTGTGGCCTCATTTGGAGTATTGCGTGCAATTCTGGTCGCCGCATTGTAGGAAGGATGTGGAAGCATTGGAAAGGGTGCATAGGAGATTTACCAGGATATTGCCTGGTATGGAGGGAAGATCTTATGAGGGAAGGCTGAGGGACTTGAGGCTGTTTTCGTTAGAGAGAAGAAGGTTAAGTGGTGACTTAATAGGCATACAAGATGATCAGAGGATTAGATAGGGTGGACAGTGAGAGCCTTTTTCCTCGGATAGTGATGTCTAGCATGAGGGGACATAGCTTTAAATTGAGGGGAGATAGATATAGGACAGATGTCAGAGGGAGGTTCTTTACTCCGAGTAGTACGGGCATGGAATGCCCTGCCTGCAACAGTAGTGGACTCGCCAACACTAAGGGCATTCAAATGGTCATTGGATAAACATATGGATGATAAGGGAATAGTGTAGATGGGCTTTAGAGTGGTTTTGCAGGTCGACGCAATATCGAGGGCCGAAAGGCCTGTACTGCGCTGTTATGTTCTATGATGTTGCGGTTGGTCTTGAGAGCGCGGATGGCATTGCGTTGTGCTTGGGTGACATTTGGGGCTGTCTTGTGAATGCAACTGATGAATCTGGCATTGACGCGACTCCTGAAGGCGTGAGCATACATGTTGAGTCTAGGGCAGTGGCCTTCGGAGGGGTCCAATTCGACTCTTTCCTCTTTGGTTCTCGCACCGCAGATCACTCGATCTGCTGTTCCGGTTCATTGGTCGTCTCCTTGGGTTCGCTGTCGGCCTCTTGGGGTCTGTGGAAGAATTCCCGGAGCCTCATTCACCTGATAAATTCCTCCATGTCTGCCACGAGACTGATGGGGTCCATTTTGGTGGTGGTGCAGAAATTGAGCCCTCTGCTGAGGACTTTGATTTCGTCTGGTTGAAGGGTGTAGTCCGAAAAGTTGACAATAGATTTCCCTGTATTGTTTTCTACTGTGATACCCCCACATTTAACATTTCATGTGCTCAATGCAAATCCCCACACAGCATTGGAGTGATTTCAACCTCTCTGCCTTGACGGTCATTGTCCTTTCAATACAAGAGCCAATGCTCCTAATTATTGAAACTAATAGCAGGAAGCTTGAGGAAGTCATCAGACTGTAAAAGTTTTATTTGAAAGTTTTATTTGTATTGCTATTACCAGAAGAGCCCTCTATTTTAGTACAAGGCTGGGACACCTAACCTGCAAGTTCGTCCTTAGCTTGGTATGCCATGGCACTGACAGACTTGTATTTAAGGTCTCTTTCCAAACAAAGCCTTATTATATACGAACCAAAATCTATATAACGTATTCAGGATGAGTCAGTACAATCTCCTGGTAACTGGTTATTAAGGAACCATATCCCTGAATCTCATCAGACAAGTAGATATTTCAGTAATAAACCTTCCAAAAGATATGTCAGTTTGACTCTGCACAGGATTACCATCCCATGACGGTGTTTCACTATTATTAACTACTTTTTTGCCAAACTAAAGCAATGTTTAAAATTCAGTGACAATGACCGTCAAGGCAGAGAGGTTGTGCAGAGGGGATTCACCAGGTTAATCCCAGAGCTGAAGGGGTTGGATTATGAGGAGAGGTTGAGTAGACTGGGACTGTACTCATTGGAATTTAGAAGGATGAGGGGGGATCTTATAGAAACATTTAAAATTATGAAGGGAATAGATAGGATAGATGCGGGCAGGTTGTTTCCACTGACGGGTGAAAGCAGAATGGGGGGGCATAGCCTCAAAATAAGGGAAAGTAGATTTAGGACTGAGTTTAGGAGGAACTTCTTCACCCAAAGGGTTGTGAATCTATGGAATTCCTTGCCCAGTGAAGCAGTAGAAGCTCCTTCAATAAATGTTTTTAAGATAAAGATAGTTAGTTTTTTGAGGACTAAAGGGGTTAAGGGTTATGGTGTTCGGGCCGGAAAGGGAAGCTGAGTCCACAAAAGATCAGCCATGATCTCATTGAATGGCGGAGGAGGCTCGAGGGGCCATATGGCGTACTTCTGCTCCTAGTTCTTATGTTCTTATAACCTCCTTGCATCCTCTTCACAACTTACTATCATACCTATCTTTGTGTCATCAGCAAACCTAGCAGCCACACTTTTTGGTCCCTTCATCCAGGTCATTTATATAAATTGTTAACATCTGGGGCTGCAGCACTGATCCCTGTGGCACACGACTCATTCCATCTGGTCAACCAGAAAAATACCTGTTAACGCCTACCCTCTGTTTCCTGTTAGCTAGTTAATCTGTTTCCCCCTACAGTATAAGCTTTTATTTTTCGCAATAACCTTTGATATGACACCTCATCAAATGCATTATGGAAATCTAAGTACAGTACATCCACTGGTTCCCCTTTATCCACAGCACATATGACTCATTCAAAGAACTAAAATAAATTAATGGAATCATAGAATCATAGAATTTACAGTGCAGAAGGAGGCCATTCGGCCCATCGAGTCTGCACCGGTCCTTGGAAAGAGCATCCTACCTAAGCCCACACCTCCACCCTATACCCGTAACCCCAGCTAACCTTTTTTTGAACACTAAGGGCAATTTAGCATAGCCAATCCACCTAACCTGCACATCTTTGGACCGTGGGAGGAAATCGGAGCACCCGGAGGAAACCCACGCAGACATGGGGAGAACATGCAGACTCCACACAGACAGCGACCCAAGCCAAAAATCGAACCTGAGACTCTGGAGTTGTGAAACAATTGTGTTAACCACTATGCTACCATGCTGCCCATTAAATCCATTCAACATGATTTCCTTTTTACAAAACCATGTTGATTACCCTGAATGTTTCCATGTACCCTGTTATAACATCTTCAGTAACAGCTTCTAACGTGTTCCCTATGACAGATGTTCAGCTAACTGGTCTGCGGTTTCCTACTTTGCGTCTCCCTCCCTTTTTAAATAAAGGAGATACTGTCAATATTTTTCAATCTAATAGAAGTCACCTGAATCTTGTGAATTCTGGACAATTAAAAGCAACTATCTTACTATCTATTTGTTTTAAAAACCCTGGGATGAATTCCACCATGGCACTTCATAGTTCCAACAATTTTCTCAGTAACACTTCCCTCTTGATTGTAATTTTCCATAGTTCCTCCCACCGCGCCCCCCTTCCATTTCCTGATTTACAGCTATTTCTGGGATGTTACTTTGCATCCTCTATAGTGAAGGCCAAAGCAAATCTCTTTGTTCTCCATAATCAATTCCCAAAACTCACTTTCTATAGGATCGTTAACTCTTCTTTTTAAAATATCTAGAGCAACTCTTAATATCTGTCTTTATATTTATAGATGGCTTTCTCTCCTGCTCTAAATTTTCCCTTCCTGATCAGTCTTTCAGTTAATTTTTTATATTCTGTCCAATCTTTTGACCTCCCATCCAACTTCACATAACTGTATTCCCTTTCTTAAAGTTTTAATTTTTTAAGTTAACCTCAGATAGTGGGTAATCACTTATAATCTTTTTTCTCGTTACACATACTATGTTGAGAATAAGAAGAACAATTCCTCGTCTCCCCGCCTTTACCCAATATCTTGCCACCTTAAACATTCACCCACTCCACCACCAACACACGGTGGCAGCAATGTGTACGACATACAAGATGCACTGCAGCAACATCAAGCCTCCTTCAACAGTACCTTCCAAATCCCAAACTCTACTACCTAGAAGGACACGGACAGCAGACATATTGGAATACCATCACCTGAATGTTCCCCTCCAATTCACAAATCTTGACTTGGAATTCAGATTCATTCCTTCACTGTCGCTGAGTCAAAATCCTGGAACTCCTTTCCTAACAGCACTCTTGGAGTACCTACATCACCTTCTCGAGAGCAATAAAGATGGGCAACAAATGTTCGCCCAACCAGCGATGCCACATCACATGAAATAATAACTTTTTAAAAATCTTCTACCTATAATACTGTCATACCTTCCACCTATTATTCTAAATACAACAGAGTAATTCTTTCCAGAAACAAAGGGTGCAATTCTCCCAAAAAATGTCTAAGTTCATTTGTGGTGGGTTTTTCAGGGGGTTTCCAGCTGGCTCTGCCGGCAAGTTTCCCACAAGGCAGTGAGTGCTGCCTGGGATGAGGTGGCGACAGCTATCAGCTCGGGGAATGTGACCAGGACGACTGGCCTCTAGTGCCGGAAAGAGGTCAACAATCTACACCGGGCAGCAGGAGTGTGTAGACACCAATGCCCCCCCCCCCCCACCCCCTCCCAAGGGAGCATCCTCCCCTCCAACTCTCCATGCAACCCCCAAACCTCCCTTCAACTCTCTCCCACCACTGTGAACCATACGTGTGGCTAACGATGCCCTCTCTGTGTCTCCTCAGGGAAAGCTCTCCCATGACCGTTGGGAGAGGGCCCAGAATGGCAGAGGGATGCCGGGCTTAAGGCTCCTCACCTCCTTCGAGGAGTGTGCCCTAAAGGTGACTTGTGTGACCGAGGACAGATCGGTCACCCAAGCGGAGGCTGGCGGAGGCCGCAGAGGTGAGGAACCACCAGGCTCCACCTGGAGTGCCTGTCAAACGCGAGTTATTGCCTTACTGACTGACCAATCCCTCCCATTGACCACATATCCATTCTCCTGTAGATCCTCCAGCCGATGGCGCCAGCCCATCCAGGCGGCATCCTCTCCTGACTCTGAGGAGAACACCTTGGAGGAGAGCTCCGAGGATGCAACTGTTATAGTCGCGGGACAGCTGTCATCCCCACTGTCTGCCAGAGCAGGTACACGCACCTTGGTGGGAAATGTTAGTGGTCAGGCTTCTGGGGCACAATCTGGTGAGCACCACACTGCTGATGATGCACATCAGGCAGAGGCAGGAACCTCCAGGTGAGACAGTAGTCGGAGGGCTGCTGGATCCCTGGACCCCGCTGGGTCCCAGCCTGATGCTGAGCCTGTGGTACAGAGGTACACGGAGCTGATGGAGACGATAGGGAGCAGCCGGGACATTCAGAGAGATGTCTGCGTCACTCCAGCAGATCCAAAGCAGCTTGGAGGACTCCTAGGGGCACAGGAGATGGTGCTGGCAATGAGTGACACGAAGGCCAACACTGCTAGGGTGGCGACTGCAGTGGAGAGCCTGGTGCTCAATGTCGGCACCATGAGTGAGGGTGTCCAAGACGTCGCGCAGTCGGTGACGGCCATGGCTGAGGGTTTCCGCAGAATGTCCGACTCGCTGGGAGTTGTCACCCAGTACCATGCTGACCTTGATGAGGTTCTGCGGGACATGTCCCACTCTCAGATGGGCATGGCAGTGACACTGTGGAGCTTGTCCCAGTCACTGAGAAGCGTCGCTGAGGGTGTCAACACCCTCAGACCATGGGAAACCGCCAGGACTGGCAGAGCCAGATGATACAGGGACGACCGGGGCTTGAACCAGCTGCCCCACCATCCCAAGGTGAACCACAGGGCCCTATGGGTACCGACCAGGAGGCGGGGGGCTGAGTGTCAACCTGGACCCATCCCATGGAATGGCGAGGGTGGGCATCAGCTCCCCCGAGTTCCACCCCTTTAGAAGCACAGAGAACGCAATTGCTTTCCAACCTGCTCGTGTTTCTCATCTCCTCATTTCTTTCTCTTCAGGTGCTTATCGAATTCCCTTTTGAAAGCCATTATTGAATCCCACATTCTCGGGTAGTGCATTCCAAATCCTAAGCACTCGCTGCAGTAAAATGTTTTTCCTCATGTTGCAGTTGTTTCTTTTGCCAATCACCCTTAAATCAGAGTCCAGTGGTTTGCAATCCTTCTGCCAACGGGAACCGTTCTACTCTGCCTCCTTATGAGTTTGAATAGCCCCATCAAATCTCCCCCTTAAAAACCAACAAGTTGTGAGACCAGCCTCAGCTTGTCCAATCAAAACTTAAACAGAATTCTCACTTCCCTGGAACTGTTGCTGTCAACCTTTGCTGTCTCCTCACTTAAACCTGCACATCCTTCTTAAAGTCAGTACCCAGCACCAAATTGGACTCAATCCACCAGGACTTAATACACCAATTGAGGCCCAGTCAACGTTTGATAAAGGTTCGTTCTAACTTCCTTGTCTTTGTACTCAAAGCCTCTATTTATAAAGCCACGGAATTCATATGCCTTTTGAACCACTTTCTCAACCTGCCACTTTCAATAATTTGTGTCCAGTTCTCCCCAGGTCCCACTTCTCCTCAGGTCCCCCTGCTCCTGCACCCCCTTTAGAATTGCACCTTTTAGATTATAACAACTTTCTTTATTATTCTGAGCAAAATAAAACACTCCACACTTCCACGCATTAAATTTCATCTGCAAATGTTGTCATTATAGCCTGTGCACCCAAATCTAGGCCATTTGTATATATAATAAGAATAATAGTTATTGTCACAAATAGGCTTACATTAACACTGCAATGAAGTTACTGTGAAAAGCCCCAAGTTGCCACAGTCCGCCGCCTGTTCGGGTACACTGAGGGAGAATTCAGAATGCCCGAATTATCTAACAGCATGTCTTTCGGGACTTGTGGGAGGAAACCGGAGCACCTGGAGGGAACCCATGCAGACATGGGGAGAACGTACAGACTCTGCAGACAGTGACCCAAGCCGGGAATAGAGCCTGGGACCCTGGTGCTGTGAGGCAACAGTGTTAACCACTGTGCCACCGTGTCACCCACTTGTGCCACTTTGTGTTCCTGCTGCTACTGTCCCTATTATATTTTTTCTCATTATCTTGCCGACAAGCCTCTTATGAGGAACTTTATCAATTATCTTTCCGAAGACCATGTGCACCACATTAACCACATAACCCTCACAAGCGCTCTCTGTTATCTTCCCAAAAAAACTTCATCAAGTTAATTAAAAGTGATTTACCTTCATCAGTGTATTCTCCGAGACTCTACCCTCAACAGCTTCAGCACATCGCCCACTCCACTGTCTCCAAACTCAGCCAAGAATCTATTGATGCTTCTTGCCGATTCCACAATACTGAAGTCTCATTACTCCATTATTAAGGACCTCTGACTTAAACTCTGGACTTCTTCCTATTATCATGATCCACTTGTGAACTTGAGCTCTTCCTGCTGTTACCAGACTCCTAAACGAACCTCTTATGGACTGACCTGATTAATACTACACCCCTCTATGCTTCACCCGATGCTGGTGTCTATGTATTTGCATTGTGTACCTTGTGTTTCCCTATTATGTATTTTCTTTTCAATTTATTTTATTTTCATGTACTAAATGAGTACATGCTCGCAGGATAATATTTTTCACTGTACGTCGGTACACGTGACAATAAACAAATCCAATCCAATCCAATGTGCGCATTGTGGCTGCTGCTCTAAAGCTGAGCCCCACAATTTCATTCCACTGTTCTTTCTTTTTAAACCTTTTCTTTTTTTTAAAAACGCATTTTATTCAAACTTGTATCAACGTAGGTTATCTTTTTTTATTACCCATCCTAGTCTCTCTTCCACTATCAGGCCTCTCACTCGAATGTACCCTCCCTCAGCCTCTGCACCAAAAGACCTTTCATCTTCAGTGATTTCATCCTCCACCTCAACTCATCATGTTCTTATTTCTTTGAATTCACTGTCCTCCTGTCCTCCCTAAATCTTTCCTCTATGTAAGTTCTTCAACCCATATTGATAGCAACCCTCTTGACCTTGCCATCTTGCATGGTTTTGCTAGTCCATTCGTATGAATTGCAGATAAGGCCACCTCTCATCACCTCCTTAAATAAATCGCGCACATCACCTTCCACGCCCCAGGCATAACTCCTGTAACTATCCATGGAAAAATAAATCTAGCTCACAATTCACCTACAACTGCACTTTCAAAACCCAAACTGTCTAGCCTTTGACCCTCCATTCGCCATAACATTTCTACAGCTACTGGTTTACTCAACTGCACCTTCACCTTATCTTGGATGTCCCCAATAAAAAAAAACATTACTTTACATCGCCATTCTCCAGTGTGACTCTCATCTGTGCTTTCTTAAGTCCAAAGGATACAGAATATGGAGGACAGCTGCTTTATCCTTATACTGCCAGGATCATCTTTCAATGCAAAGATTTTTTTAAATAAGTATTTTATTAAAGATTTTTCAGGGCAGCACGGTGGCACAGGGGTTAGCACTGCTGCCTCACGGCCCCGAGGTCCCAAGTTTGATCCCGGCTCTGGGTCACTGTCTGTGTGGAGTTTGCACATTCACCCGTGTTTGTGTGGGTTTTGCCCCCAGAACCCAAAGATGTGCAGGGTATGTGGATTGGCCACGCTAAATTGCCCCTTAATTGGAAAACTGAATTGGGTACTCTGAATTTATAAAGAAAAAAAAATTAAAGATTTTTCATAGATAACAACCACAACCTTAACTTCAAAACAGCTCAGTAAATGGCTCATACATAGTACATTAATCTTGTTAATAACAAAAAATGAAAGCAACGTCTCTCATAACTCCTCTCGTCTCACACTATACCCCCCCCCCCCCCAACTAACAGCTGATGGGAACTAATTCTTTGAAGTGTGGGATAAATGGCCTCCACCTCAGGTAGAACCCTTTCACCGATCCCCTGACGGTCTACTTGACCTTCTCCAGGTTTAAAAATTCCAGAAAGGTCACCCAACCAGACCGAGGCATTCGGCGGAGCAGACACTCTCCATCCCACAAAAAACTGCTCCTGGGCTATCAGTGAGCCAAAGGCAAAGGCAAGAGCACCAGCCTTCATCCCGGTCTGCAGCCCCAGCGAATCAGACACCCCGAAAATGACCAGCAGTGGACAAGGCTCCAGATAAATGTTAAGGACTGCTGACCTGGTGCTAAAGAAGGAGACCCAAAAACTTACCATCATTGTACACGACCAGACATGTGGGTGTGGTTAGCATGCCCAGGGGATCACCGCTCACATCTGTCCTCCACTTCAGCAAACAACACGCTCATCCTAGTATTAGTCAGGTGAGCCCTGTGTACCACCTTGAGCTGGCACAGATTCCTCAGAAATAACCCACCCATAAACATTTGAGAAGCTCCTCCCTTCAGACCTTGCCAACAATAAGATTTCCCCCAGCAGGGAGGGTTGCGGTGCTGAGGGAAAATGGAACAAGCCTTACAAAGGATGTTTGGGCAGTTAAAAGTATTGGAACAGGTGTGCCACTGATAGTGGAAATTTCCCTGAAAATTCCTCTCAACTGGCAAACTGTCCCTCCATAAACAGGTCCCTATATCACTCCAAATGCGCAAACCAGATGGTGAAAACAAAAGTTTACTGCGTATAGCGGCCACCAATGACATGGCGCTCAGCTTCCAACCTTCCAACCTCAAATGCTGCCGCCACTGTCCCCACACCCACAGGATCGCCCCACCACCAAGCTCGTGGAGTACTTGGCTGGCAAGAATGATAAAGGCGCCGTCAACAGTGTCCCCAGACTCATACCCATGCAGGGGGCTGCCTCCATCCGCCCCCATGCTAACCCTTCCCCCACTACCCACCTCCTTGCCATAGCAATATTCGCTGCCCAGTAATAATTCATTATGTTTGACAAGGCCAGCCGGCCCTCCCCTCACCCTCCCTGCTCCAACAGGACCTTCTCAACCTGTGGGGTTTTCCCTCCCACACAAACCCCAAGATCAACGATTTAACTTTCTTAAAGCATGATTTTGGGATGAAGATCGGGAGGTTCTGAAAAACAAATCAAAGCCTCAGGAGCACCATCATTTTCACTGTCTGCACCAACCCCATCAGCGACAGCGGCAGCACATCCCACGTCTTGAAATCCCCCTTCATCTGTTCCATCAACCACACCAGATCCAATTGTGAAGTTGTTCCCATCCCTGCACTACCTGGATACCCAAATATCTGAAGCTTGGCCCCACCACCTTAAACACCAGCTCACCCAACCGCCTCTCCTGCCCGCTGGTCTCGATCAAGAAGACCTCACTCTTCCCCATGTTTAGCTTGTATCCAGAAAACCAGCCAAACTCCTCTAAAATAACCATAATCCAGAAAACCAGCCAAACTCTTCTAAAATAACCATAATCCAGAAAACCCGCCAAACTCCTCTAAAATACCATAATTCCGCCGTTGCCTGTCAGTAGGTCCAAAATATAAAACAACAGGTGCGAGACCCTGTGGTCAATCCCCCAGCCCTGCTCAATTCCTCTCCAACTTCTTGATGCTCTAAGCGCCATTGCCAATGGCTCTATTGCCAATGCAAAGAGCAACGGGGAGAGTGGGCAACCCTGCCTTGACCCATGATGTAGCCCGAAGAACCCAGAGGTCACCCGGTTCATCCGAAGGATTGCTACTGGCACCCTACACTCAGACCCAATCTCCAAATCCCTGCCCGAACCCAAACTGTCCTAACACTTCCCACAGATACTCCCACTCCACCCGATCAAACGCCTTCTTCATATCCATAGCACCACCAACTCCACATCATGTCCCTCCGAGGGTAACATTATCACGTTCAGCAATCTCCTGACATTCGCTGACAGTTGCCTCCCTTTATGAACCCCGTCTGGTCGTCCCCTATCACCCCCGGCACACAGGCCTCAATCTGTGAGGACAAGATCTTCGCCAACAATTTGGCGTCCACATTTAACAACAAAATTGAGCAGTAGGATCCACACTTCTCCGAATCTCTATCCTTCTTTAATATTAGGGATATGGACGTCTGCAATAATGTAGGGGAGGATCTCCCCCTTATCCCTCGCCTCATTATATGCTCTCACCAGCAGGGGCCCCAGATCCCCAGCAAACCTCTTATAAAATTCTACAGGGAATCCATCCGGCCTTTCCTGCCTGCATCGCCCCCATGCCCTCCAGCACCTCAACCAGTCTAATGGGGTTCCCTAGCCCCTCCACCAAGTCCTCCTTTACCCTGGGGAACTCCAACCTTCCAGGAACCGCTGCATTCCCTCGCCTTTCGGCCGGGGCTCCGATTCGTAGAGCCTCCTATAAAACTCCTCAAAAACCTCATTCACCCCAAACGAGTCGAGCACCACCCTTCCCCTCTAGTCCTTCAACCTTCCAATCTCCCTCGCTGCCAGCTGCTTCCTTAGTTGGTGGGCCAGCATCCTGCTCGGCTTCTCCCCGTACTCATACATTGCCGTCTGGCCCTCCGCAACTGCCCTACTGCCTTCCTCGTCGACACCAACCCAAACTACATCTGGAGCTTCTGCGTCGCCTTCAACAATCCCACCTCTGGGGCCTCCGAATATCTCCTATCAATGCGCAGAATCCCGTCCACTAGCTTTGCAATCTCTGCTCGCTCCACCTTTTTGTTGTGCGTCCGGATTGATATAAACTCCCCCATGATGATTCCCTTAAGTGCCTCCCATAGCGTGGCGGCCGACACCTCACCTGTATTGTTCAGTTCCATGTACCCCCAAATGGTGGCCCTCACCCGCTCGCACACCTCTTCATCCGCTAACAGCTCTGCATCCAGTTGCCACTCCGGGCGCTGCCCCACCCCCCAACCCCCATCCACTTGCAAGTTCATCCGGTGCGGCATGTGGCCTGAAACCACGATTGCCGAATTGACAACCCCCGCCAGCAGCGCCTTGTCCATCACAAAATAGCACATACACCCTGTGCACATGCGAGAAGTACGAGAACTCCTTCACCCTCAGCCTCCCAAACTTCCAGGGATCAACCCTCCTCCCCCCCCATGCACTCCATGAACTCCTTTGGCTCCTTCGCCGCTACCAACACCCTCCCCGACCTCGGGCTCAACCAGTCCAACCCTAGTTCAATGACATTGTTAAAATCCCCTCCCATGATAAGTTCATAAGACATAGGAGCAGAATTAGGCCACTCGGCCCATCGAATCTGCTCTGCCATTCAATCATGGCTGATATTTTCTCCACCCATTCTCCTGCCTTCTCCCCAAAATCCCTGATCCCCTTATTAATCAAGAACCTATCTATCTCTGTCTTAAAGACACTCAGTGATTTGATCTCCACAGCCTTCTGCGGCAAAGAGTTCCACAGATTCACCATCCTCTGGCTGAAGAAATTCCTCCTCATCTCTGTTTTAAAAGATCGTCCCTTTAGTCTGAGATTGTGTCCTCTGCTTCTAATATTTCCTACGAGTGGAAACATCCTCTCCACGTTCACTTTATCCAGGCCTTGCAGTATCCTGCAAGTTTCAATAAGATCTTCCCTCATTCTTCTAAACTCCAACGATTACAGACCCAGAATCCTCAACCGTCCCTCATCTGACAAGCTGTTCATTCCAGGGGTCATTCTTGTGAACCTCCTCTGGATCCTTTCCAAGGCCAGCACATCCTTTCTTCGATATGGGGCCCAAAACTGCTAACAATACTCCAAATGGGGTCTGACCAGAGCCTTATACAGCCTCAGAAATATATCCCTGCTCTTATGTTCTAGCCCTCTTGACATGAATGCAAACATTGCATTTGCCTTCCTAGCTAACCAGTGTGAGTCCAGGTACGGGATCTTCCCCAGCACTCACCTCAGGAACCCCACATCATCCCAGTTTGGGGCATAGACATTCACCAAGATCACTGGCATCCCCTCCAGCTTCCCGCTCACCATCACGAACCTCCCTCCCGAATCTGCCACAATATTCCCATCTCAAATGCCACCCGTTTGTTTATCAGCACTGCCACCCCTTGCGCCTTCATATCTAATCCTGAATGAAAGACTTTCCTTACCCACCCTTTCCTTAGCCTCGTCTGAACCCCGATCTTCAAGTGCGTTTCTTGCAAAATGGCCACATCTGCCTTCAAGCTCCTCAAGTGCATGAACACACGTGACCGTTTCACTGGCCCATTCAGCCCTCTCACATTCCATGTGACCAACCTGGTCGGGGGGCATCCCATCCCACCCCTCCCTCATCAATCAACCATATCCGTTCTTGGGTCAGCCCCCGGCCCATGTCACGCAACCCTCCAGGCTCACCCTCTGACGTCCACCGTCACCATCTCCTTTCTTGCTATGCCGCAGCAACCACACCTTTGTCAGCAGCTCCCCCCTCCCCCACCTCCACCCTCCCCTAATCAAAACAACAATCCCATACCCCTCTGCTACACTAACCACCTGCTCACCCCCACTGCGCTCTGGTTAACTAGCCCATCCAGCTAACCCGGCAGCCCCCACCCATGGTGCCTAATATCCTACCCCCCACTGATTCCCCTCCCCCCTGGTCACACACCTCCAAATTAAAAATAATAATGAAATAAGAAAAAGGTGCACTCGCCCTTCGTGTTTCCCAAATAACCGCCACAGAACCCAACAAAACCCCTCCAAAAGAGAGGTTTTCCCATAATCGACAAACAAAAGGCTACAAAAATGAACAAGGTAGAAGAGCCAACATTTGATTTGATTTGATTTATTGTCACATGTACCGAAGTAGTGAAAAGTATTTTTCTGCAGCCGAGGAACGTACACAGTATGTACATAGTAGACACAAGAATAATCAGCAGAGATCATTGACAAATGGCACATCGACAGTGATTGGTTACAGTGCGGAACAAGGGGCCAAACAAAGCAAATACATGAACAAGAGCAGCATAGGGCATCGTGAATAGTGTTCTTACAGGGAACAGATCTGTCCGAGGGGGAGTCGTTGAGGAGTCTTGTAGCTGTGGGGAAGAAGCTGTTCCTATGTCTGGATGTGCGAGTCTTCAGACTTCTGTACCTTCTGTCTGATGGAAGGGTCTGGAAGAAGGCAAAGCCTGGGTGGGAAGGGTCTCTGATAATGCTGTCTGCCTTCCTGAGGCAGACGCAGCCCATCGAGTCTGCACCGGCCCTTGGAAAGAACATCCTACTTATAGAATCAATGTGGGAGTGTCAAGTTTGTGTGATGCATTGGGCTGTGTTCACCACACTCTGCAGTTTCTTGCGATCTTGGACCGAGCAGTTGCCATACCAAACTGTGATGCAGCCGGATAGGATGCTCTCTATCGCACATCTGTAGAAGTTTGTGAGAGTCGATGCAGACATCCCCTCACACCTTCCCTACATTTCAATGTCCACTTTCTCATGCCAGTCCATTGTCCCTTAAAAACTCCATCACCTCCTTTGGTGTCCCAAAATAATGATCTCGGCTGTTGTGAGTCACCCAGGGGCCGGGAACAGCATCCCAAACTTCACCCCCTTCTTAAAGAGGACAGACTTCACCCAATTGAACCCGGCTCTCCTCTTCGCCATTTCCGCGCCCAAGTCCTGGTACACCCGGAGCTTATTACCTTTTCCAGGTACACCTCCTCATGTACCTTGCACACTGTAATATCTTCTCCTTGTCAAGGTGGAGCCTCATCCCCATCGCTCTCAGTGGTTTGTTCACCTGCAGCTTCCTCATCAGCGCCCTATGCACCCGGTTGACCTCCAGGGGCCGGTCAAAGGCTCCTTCCTCCATCAACTTCTCCAACATCTTGGCCACATATGAGCCAGCATCCGCTCCCTCGGGCATCCCTGCGATTGTTAGGTTCTGTCTCCGGGAGCTGTTCTTCACTCCCGCAGCATCCCGATCTCAGCCATCAATGAGGTAAGCTGCTCCTGGTGCTCCCCCACTGCCTCCTCCACCTTCTGAATATCCTGGCCCTGGGACTCCAGTCTCTGTTCCACCTGATCAATTCCAGCTTTTAGTGGTTCCACCTTAGCTAGGTCCTCCTGCAGGCATGGCTGACCCTTTACCCTCGCCATCTTCCCCTGTGCCATATGAAGAATTTCTTGTTCCAACAGCTCCCTTCTTCTCAGCCCACTTCTGGTCCGTGGATCCATCCACCAGCCCCTCCAGTGGAGTTAACTTCCCTCAACCTCCTCTACACCTTTTTCCACCAAAACATTCGCCCAACAAACGGGGAAAGGGACCAAAAAAACCTGCCACGAGCAGGAGCTGCCAAATGTGCAACCACTCACTCCATGGCTGCTTTCAGAAGTCCCTCAGCTTATATTGTTACCTGAACTGCCTCCATACCTTCAAAGTAGAAATCACCACTGGGTTCGAGGTATACTTCGCTGGGGAAAACGGGAGCGACGCTCATAACCAGAATGCATAAATGTGACCCCCTACTTACTCCAGATTTGGATGCATCCATAGACAAGCTGCTCCAGTAAAGCTACAACACTGGCATCTCCCAACAATCTTGAAAATTGCCCCAGGTATGTCCTGTACACAAGAAACAAGTCAAATCCAACCTGACAAACTACCACCTCATCAGCCTACTCTCAATCATCAGTGCTATCAAGCAACCTTTGCTTAGCAATAACCTGCTCATGGACACTCAGTTTGGGTTCTGCCAGGACCACTCAGCTCCTGACCTTATTCCAACTTTGGTTAAACATGGACAAAAGGACTAAACTCGAGAGGCGAGATGAGGTGCCCTTGATATCAAGCTAGAATTTAACCAAGTATGGCATCAAGGAACCTAACTAAAATGGAGTCAATGGGAATCAGGCGGAAAACTCACCACTGGTTGGAGTCATACCTAGAACAAATTAAAATGGTTGTGGTGGTTGGAGGTCAGCCCCAGGACATCACTGTGAGAGTTTCTCAGGGCAGTGTCCTCGGCCCAACCATCTTCAGTTGCTTCATCAATGACCTCCCTTCCATCAAAAGGTCATGTCAGAAGTGGGGATGTTTGCTGATAATTGCATAATGTTCAGCACCATTCGCGACTCCTCAGATACTGAAACAGTCCATGTCCAAATGCAGCAAGACCTGGATAATATCCAGGCTTAGGTTGACAAGTGGCATGTTACAATCGCACCACACAAGTGCCAGGCAATGACCAAGAGAGAATCTAACCTTCGCCCCTTGACATTCAATGGCACTGCCATCAGTGCATATCTCACTATCCACATACTGGGGGTTACCATTGATCAGAAACTGAACTAGGCATAAAAATACCGTGCCTACCAGGGAAGGTCAAAGGCTAGAAATGCTGCGGCTCCCCAAAGCCTGTCCACAATCTGCAAGACACAAGTCAGGAGTGTGATGGAATTCTCTCCACTTGCTTGGATGTGTGCAACTCCAACAACACTCAACAACCTTGACACCATCCAGAATGAAGCCGTCCATTTGATAGGGGATCCCCAAACATTCACACCCTCCACCGCCGACCCACAGTAGCAGCCGTGTGTACCACATACAAGATGCACTGCAGTAACTCACCAATGCTCCTCAGGCAGCACCTTCCAAATCTACGACCACTGCCATCTAGAAGCACAAGGACAGTGGATATATGGGAACACCACCACCTATCTACATGCTTAGCTCCAAAACACTCACCATCCTGACAAGCTCATCACCAACTTCTCAAGGGCAATTAGGGATGAGCAATGAATGCCGGTTTAGCCAGTGAAACCCACATCTCTTAAATGACTAAAATCCTGACGAGAAGGCGAAAGAGATGGGAGAAAGATAAAACAGAAAAGGAATAGATGTGGCAGATGCCAGATTGATATTACAAATGAAACTAGCGTGTTTGTAAAAATGAAGAGGGGAGGTGAAAAAGAAAATAAGAGAGACAGGGGAGAAAATTGGAAGAGGCAGGCAGCTGACATTAAAAAAAAATCCAAAAGTGTTCGATTGGCATATAAATAGTAAAATGGTAATAAGAAGCAAAGTGGGCCAATTGAGGACCACAAAAGTAACATAATCATGGAGGCGGAGTCATAGCTGAGGTACTAAATGAGTACTTTGCACTCGTCCAATTCTGACCACTAATACTTCTAATGCTTCCTTTTTAATCTGTTGCTAGCCGATCCATTTTCTCAATTGCCTTCTCTTTTACTATGACATTGGCTGTCTTCCTTGGTAAATCATAGAATTTACAGTGCAGAAGGAGGCCATTCAGCCCATCGAGTCTGCACCAGCTCTTGGAAAGAGAACCCTACCCAAGTCCACACCTCCACCCTATCCCCATAACCCAGCAACCCCACCCAACACTAAGGGCAATTTTGGACACTAAGGCAATTTAGCATGGCCCAATCCACCTAACCTGCACATCTTTGGACTGTGGGAGGAAACCGGAGCACCCGAAAAAAACCCACGCACACATGGGGAGAACGTGCAGACTCCGCACAGGCAGTGACCCAAGCCGGGAATTGAACCTGGGACCCTGGAGCTGTGAAGCAATTGTGCTAACCACAATGCTACCGTGCTGCACAGGTTCAAAGAATTCATTGTTCACCCTAGTCTTCATTTGTATTAGCAACCTGAAATTTGTCATACCCCACTTTTTCTGCTTCATCTTGCCTGCCATCTCTTTTGTCATCCAGGGAGCTCTGACTTTCTTTTTCCCATCTTTACATATCATGGGAATGCATCTTGCCTTCTTCTCTTTAAAGACAGCTCATTGTTCCTTTATCATTCTAAATTAACCCAGAACAGATCGATTCTCATCCCACTGAAATCCAATCTTCCAAATGTTTGAAATGATCATGTAAGGGATTTGGGCATCGCTTGCTAGCTCAGCATTTATTGCCCATCCCTAATTGCCCTTGAGAAGGTGTTGGTATGTTTGTGTGGGTCTCACACCCACAACCTAAAAAGATGTGCAAGGTAGGTGTATTGGTCATGCTAAATTGCCCCTCAATTCGAAAAAAAGGATTGGGTACTCTAAATTTATACATAAAAAGGTGTGGTGAGCTGACTTATTGAGCCACTGCCGTCCACATGATGTAGGTGTCTGCTCCTTTACTATGGAATAATTTATTAATGTTCCTCTTGCCCTGCAGCCAATCCTCACCGTCCCTCCACCCAATGCAGCTGAGCCATCCATAGTGGTGTGAAACTACCTATGCCTCACTGCCTAGACTAACTATCAGCCTCATGTGTATTCAGAACTGTATACGGAGCAGGTCTTCTTCAAAGCTGGCCGACTTCTGGAGGTTCATTTTTGAGTCTATGTCTCAATCATTGAGTTGGATCCTTGCCCATTGGTGGCAATTGTTTGGGGTTTCAGCCGTGCTCTGGACAGGGACAGAGTTGGATATCCTCGCCTTTGCCTCACTGGTGGCAAGGAGGCGGATCTCCTGGGCTGGAGGTCAACTACTCCACCAAGCGCCTCGGTGTGGCCGGGTGACTTGATAGAGTTGTTACGCCTCGAGAAGGTTAGGTTTATCGTGAGAGGGTCAATGGAAGGGTTTTACCGTAGATTTATTTTAAAACATTTGTATTCGCCATATTTTCATCATTTTCACCATATAAAAGAGAAACAGAAACAAAACAATCCCAATAAAAAAAGAAAACAGTACCCCCCCCCCCCCCGTCAACAGTCAATGGCAATCAACTCCCGAAAGTGCATCATAAACAAACCCCAAGAATTGTAGGACTCTCCTTCGCCCCCTCAGCTCAAATCTGATCTTTTCCAGTGTCAAAAACTCCAGCAGGTCCCCCCACCACGCCAAGGTACAGAGTCGAGAGACTGACCTCCAGCCCAGCAGGATCTGCCTACGAGCGATCAGTGTGGCGGAGGCCAAGACATCTGCCCTCCCCCACCCACCTGCAAGTCAGGCCGGTCTGACACCCCAGATATGGCTTCTAGGTGACTGGGCTCTACATCCATATGTAAGACCCCGAGAACGTCCCAAATCTTGCCTAAGTTCAATTTATACCCCGAGAACATCCCAAATCTTTGAAGCAGCCACTGCAGGGGCTGGTTTAGAACAGTGGGCTAAATAGTTGGCTTGCAATGCAGAACAATGCCAGCAGCGCGGGTTCAATTCCCGTACTGGCCTCCCCGAACAGGCTCCGGAATGTGGCAACTAGGGGCTTTTCACAGTAACTTCTTTGAAGGCTACCTCTGTTAATCGATTATTATTACTATATTCCCCACTGACATAGGGCACCCCTGCCTCATACTCCAGTGCAGAGCAAAGTACCCCGAATCCATACTGTTAGTGTGAACACTCGTCATCGCCTCCTTCTACAACAGCTGCACCCATGCCACAAACCTCGACCCAATTCCAAATCTTTCCAATACTGGCATCAAGTAACCCCACTCTACCCGATCAAACGCCTTCTCCACGTCCAGTGCCACCGCCACCTCTGTCTCCTTTCCCTCTGCTGGAGACAAGATCACATTCAGCAATCTCCTCAGATTCGAGAACAGCTGCCTTCCCTTCACGAACCCCGTCTGATCCTCCACGATCACCTTCGGGAGTCATCCCTGCAGCCTTACCGCCAAAACCTTTGCCAATATCTTGGCATCTACATTCAGTAGGGATGTCACTGGGTCTTCATCCTTCTTTAGCAGCAAGAAAATTAACCTGCCCCATCATCTGTGCCAAGACCCCCTCCCTATCGCTTCCTCGAACATTCCCACCATCAGCACCAGTTTATCCTTAAATTTCTTACAGAATTCAACTGGGAACCCATCAGGCCCTGCTGTCTTCCCTGCCTGCATTCACCCAAATGCCTCCTTCACCCCCTGCGCCCCCACTGGACCCTGCAAGCCTTCTCTATCCTCCTCACCCAACCTTGGATACTCCAATCCGTTCAGGAACTCCCTCATCCCTGGCTCCTCACCCGCTGGCTCAGACCTATACAATCTTTTATAAAACTCTTCAAATACTTTATTGATCTGCTCTGGGGCCACTACTAACTTCCTCATCTTATCCCACACTTGAACTATTCCCTCGTAGCCACTAGCTCCCTCCGAAGCTGATCACCCAAGATATGCCCTGTCTTCTCCCCATGCTCATAGACCGCCCCTCACTCTTCTGAACTGGCGCACCACTTTCCCTGTGGACAACTGGTCAAAACTCACCTGCAGTTCATTCCTCTTGGCCAAGAGGGCCAGATCTGGGTCCCCCATGTACCACCCAGCCACCTCCAGAATCTCCTCTATCAATTTTTGTAGCTCCTCTCTCTCCTCCTTGTCCACTTAGCCTCCCCATTCACTCCTGCCTTCAGAGCCTCCCATACCACCAACTGCGAAGCTCCCCCCATGCAAATAAACCCCAAGTATTCCTCGATCATCTTCCCGATCTTATCGCAAATATTCTGGTCCACTAACAACCCCACGTCCATTCTCCATCCCAGCCTATGGACCATCCCCTTCGCCAAAACCACATCCACCCAATGCGGAGCATGGTCTGAAATCACTATTGCAGAATACTCCGACCTCCTAACCCCAACCAATAATAATGTCTTCCCCACCATGAAACCGTCTATCCTCGAGTGCACTTCCCTCTCCCCTAACAACTCTGCCAACATCTTCACAAAGTACTCAGTCAGCCTCGGGCCATCCACCCCCTCAGGCAAGCGCATAATTTGTATATTCTGCCACCTCCACCTGTTCTCGGGTCCGCCACCTCGTCTCGGAGTCCATTGTTGGCCTCCACCACCCTTCGCAGCTCCCCACCCATCGATGTGAACTGGTCACTGTGCTGTGACAGAACTTCCTCCACCCCTTTCAAGTTCTCTGTTTGCTCCTGTACCCTTTAAAGTTCTCTGTTTGCTCCTGTACCTTGGCCAATGTATTCGAACCACTGCCTTCACCTGAGCAATCACCTCCTCCACCCATTCCTTCATCACAGTCATCATCTCCTTTTGCCGCACTTCCATCTGCTTGGCAAACTGTCTCTTGAATTCTCCGGCCATCACTTCCACCTTGAAGATGATGGCCCCTCCCCCGGTGATGCAGCCTCCGTCATCTTTCCTGCTGCCGGGCTGACCTGTTCACTCGAAGGCGAACTTTCACTCGCCCCCTTTTTCCCAGCACAGGCTTTATTCTGGCTCTTAGACATTCCCCACCTTCCTTATGCCTTCCTGCACCAGCTTGTTCAAACACTTCCCCTGAAACTGGCCATTAAACTCCAAAAACCAGGGCCTCGAGCAGGACCTACCCAATGGGAGATTACATGCCGCCACAGGTTTTATCTCAGTTAGTGGCCATTTATAGTGTACTTTAAAGAGCTGGTCACTATTAGGTGATGGGAGGGTTGGGGGCGGGGGCGGGGTGGGGGGGGGATGGTGGGGGGGGGATGGGGGGGGGGGGGGATGGGGGGGGGATGGGGGGGGTGGGGGAGGAACTTGGTAACTAATTTTACTGGAAGGCAGGGGGTGGGAGAGAGGGCTTTTACTGTTTAATTGTTACGCTGTATTTTTGTATGTTTTGTGTTAAAATTGGAAAAAATTATAATAAAAATATTTTGAAAAGAACTGTATATGGAGATTGAAATGTGCACACCTGCACTATCTTCCTGATTCTCCTTGACTGTCTGCCAGTTAGCATTCTTTGTCTACCTGCACTTACTGCGGAGGTGGCCACATCCAGAACTGTGTTACCCACAGAGCGCTCAGCCTTGTGGATGTACCACTGTTAAAGCTCTGAAACCCAGAGCTGAAGCTGCTCCAGCAGGTAACACTTGCTGCATATATAGGTACCCTGCATAAGAGAAGAGGTCTTGAGTTCTCACATGAAACAGGAAGTACATGCCACAGAAGTTATGCCCCCTACCATGCCTCTATTAATTTGACTAACTATACTTTAACAAAAGTAAATGAAAGGTTTACTTGAGAGTAATTGTTAAAAATCATCAGCTCCTCACCAATCTCTTACGCTGACATAATTTTCAGCTTTTTGACCTTGCTCCCTTTATCTTGTGTTCCCTCTGGGCTGTGGCCACTCTACTGCTCGCCTCTTAACTCCTTTAGGTCTATTCTCAATATCAATTGCCTCTCCTTGATTGCCTCTCCAAACTTGTTAAAGAAAGAAGTTACTTTCTATGTATTTGAAGAATGACACTCAGGAACACTCGATAAATAAATATAACTTTATTGTGGTGTGTTCTCTCTCATGATGTTCCCCGCTCTACATGGCATTACATCACTTCCTTGCATACATTATTACAGCAGGGCGCTATGGTGAGCTAAAGGGACAAATATATTATATTTCTTCGCCCTAAAACAGGTTCAACATGAACAATAGTCAATAGGTTAGCTACTATATGTTCAGGTGGTCTGGATGTAGTCTCTCTCAGTGACTCTCCAGCGTTTTCCTCTTCAGATTGATGTCAAGGGTGATTGGTTTAACTACTTTGACATGGGAACTGGAGTTTGTCTCTACACCTGAACAGAGGGTGAGGTGTTCACTTCCTCATTGTGCCTGGTGGTGTAGGGGTTGCAGGAAAGTCCTGACTTGGTAAGGCTGTACCTGAATTCTCAATAGGCTCCAATTTTAGCGGATGTTTTTCTGGCCAGTAACCGGGCTGCATGTCTCCTCCAGATAATGTCATCTAAGATCTGGACAGTGTAAGAGCCAGGTCCAGTTTGTGCTTTGCCTTGCTTTCACGCCACTCCACTTGTGCTCGTTGTTGTTGTCACACAGTCTCTTTGGTATTTGGAGGCATTAGAAGAACAAATGCAGAATCAGGGCGGCATGTGGCGCAGTGGTTAGCACTGGGACTGCGGCGCTGAGGACCCGGGTTCGAATCCCGCCAGCGGTCACTGTCTGTGTGGAGTTTGCAAATTCTCCCCATGTCTGCGTGAGTTTCACCACCACAACTGGTTAGGTGGATTGGCCACACTAAATTGCCCCTTAATTGGAAAAGAAAAATAATTGGCTACTCTAAATTTAGAAGGAAAAAAGAATGTCGCTGCCTTTTCATCTTGAGTAATGCAGGCGAGGTTTTGGTCGTGGCATGTGTGGTGTTGCAATAGACCCAGTAAGAATTTGTTGAAGCATGAATAAGTGAACCTTGTTCTTTGGTTGTTTTCAAAGCATATTTCATGTTTTGGATGAAGCATTCTGCTTATCCCTTGGTGGCAGGGTGATATGGCGCAGATAGAACATAGAACATAGAACAGTACAGCACAGAACAGGCCCTTCGGCCCTCAATGTTGTGCCGAGCCATGATCACCCTACTCAAACCCACGTATCCACCCTATACCCGTAACCCAACAACTCCCCCCTTAACCTTACTTTTATTAGGACACTACGGGCAATTTAGCATGGCCAATCCACCTAACCCGCACATCTTTGGACTGTGGGAGGAAACCGGAGCACCCGGAGGAAACCCACGCACACAGGGGGAGGACGTGCAGACTCCACACAGACAGTGACCCAGCCGGGAATCGAACCTGGGACCCTGGAGCTGTGAAGCATTTATGCTAACCACCATGCTACCCTGCTGCCCCTAATGTAATGTGTTGTAATGTGATGTAATGTGTTGAATAACGTTTTCTGGTCAGAGGTTCTCAAATTCCTGTAAGACGTTGCGGTCCATTGTCATTCACCAGCTGTTTTGGAAATCCAAAGCAAATAAACACTTCTCCCAACTTCTCAATGATCTTCCTAGATGGGATAGGTGACAACACAGTAACCTCTGGCCATTTGTTTGAGCATCAACGGTTACTAAAAACATGTGTCCTTCAAAAGGTCTTGCAAAATCCACATGCACACATTGCCAAGCCTCTTCAGGCCACTCCCATGGATGTAGGGGTGCAAAAGATGACAGCTTTCTTAACTTTGCACAGGAAGAACAAGTTGTAGCTTCTTCAATCTCAGCATCAAGTTCAGGCCGCCAGAAATAACTTCTACCTATTTCCCTCATGCATAGGACTTTGCAATCGCCCTCCTGTAACTTCTCTATCATCCGTTTCCTCAATGATGGAGGAATAACCACTCCGAGCCTCCGTAGAAGACACTTTGACTGAACTGACCGCTCTTTTCTCCTCGAGTAGTAGAGTTTCAGATTAGATGTTAGTTCCAAAGTCTTTCCTTGTAATACCATGTGCATCACCTCGGAGAGTACAGGGTAGTTCCAAATGTGTTTTCTCACTTGCATAGATGTGGCTGGTGTGTTGTCTACTTGTTAAAGTAGAAAATATTCTCTTTCGAGCAGTCTGAACAACTGGCAGGTAATGGCAATCTTGAAAGTCCACCCACATTACTGTTTAAACTAGACTGGCAGTATATAATGGTGTAAGTACATGCAGATAGAAGCAATGCCCATCTTTGCATCCTATTTGCAGCGAATGATGGAATTCCATTGTGTGGTCCAAAAATGGTAATAAATAGATTATGGTCCGTCAATGTAAACTCTCCCCCATCCAGGAATTGATGGAATTTATTGACGCCGAAGATTATCCCCTATGCTTCCCATTCAGTTTGAGCATAGCTGCTCTCATCTTTGCTTAAGGTTCGAGAAACAAAAGCAATTTGTCTTTCTTGACCCTTCATGATGTGGAAGATCAGGGCTCTGACACCATAAGTAGGTGCATCACACATTAACTGTAAGGGTAAGTAGGATCAAAGTGGGTGAGAGCTTCATACTGAGGTAACACTTTGATAGCCTGAATAAAGACGTTGTTGCATTGGTCTGACCACTTCTTAGTCTGGTTGTCACACAAAGGGTTATGTAATGGTTTCAGAATTGTTGCCAGTTTGGGACAAATCTTCCATAATAATTCAACAATTCCAGGAAAGAACATAACTGGCTCATATCCTGAGGTGCAGGTGCCTCTGTGTGGCCTTAACGTTGGAAGAAGATTTGTGAAAGCTCCTCAAGGAGCGGTCAGTTCAGTCAAAGTGTCTTCTACGGAGGCTCGGAGTGGTTATTCCTCCATCATTGAGGAAACGGATGATAGCACATGTCCCAGGTGCTCAATGGAGGATTGAAAGAACGTGCATTTGTCCTTATGGATTCTCAGACCATAACCTTCCAATCTCTGGAGAGTGCCATCCAAGTTTCGTAGGTGTTCCTCTTCATCTAGTCCAGTGACTAGGATTTTTTTTACAATAAATTTAGAGTACCCAATTTATTATTTCTAATTAAGGGGCAATTTAGCGTGGCCAATCTACCTGCCCTGTGCATCTTTGGTGGGGTGGGGGGGGGGGGGGGGGGGGGGGGGGGGAGGGGGCGAAACCCATGCAAACAGAGGAGAATGTGCAAACTCCACACGGACAGTGACCCAGAGCCGGGATCGAACATGGGACCTCGGCGTCGTGAGGCTGCAATGTTGTCCAGTGACTAGGATGTTGTACAAATGACACTGGACTTTGCTCAGTTCACTCAGGATCTGATTCATTGCCCTTTGAAACAATGAAGGAGCAGGTGTGGTAGCAAACGACAATCTTCGGTACCTGAACCAGCCCTTGCGAGCCATGTTTGTCAGAAGTTCCTTTGACTTCTTGTCCACATTCAGGCCTGTAGGCCTGGATCTGGTCAAATGTGCTGATATTTTGGTCTCCCGTCAATCCCGCAAATTGGTCCTCAATGTGAGGTAATGGGGACTGTTCAGCACATAACACTGGCTTATAATGACCCACAAATCTTCACGGAGCCATCTTTCTTGATGACTGGAACAAAAGGCGAAGCCCATTCACTGACGTTGACGAGTTTCAAACCAGTCTTCATTATCCCCTCCAAGCCACGCTCCACCTTCTGCTTAATAGTGTGTGGCACAGGCCGTGCCTTCAAACATTTTGCTTGGTTTCCATATTTCAATTTTAGTTTGACTGTAAGGTCCTTCATACTCCTGAACTCCATTGAAAACAACAGTGCGCTTAAAAAAACTTTGTACGGCCTGATTCTCCATTGGCCATCATGTGGACTTTAGACCGGTTTAGTTGATGCTGCGTAGTTTCCCTTCTCAAAATGTAGAGGCAAATCTTCTTTTTGTCCTTTGAGTTGCACAGCCACTTCAATGCAGCCCTTCCGCAGAACCACTTCTCCTGTGTATGTTGTCAGCACTATACTTGATGGTCTTAAGGGGATGTATTGAATTTTCTCATTGCAGATAATCTCTGGCACCAACGAGACTGCTGTCCCAGTGTCAACTTCCATCCTTAACTTGCTGTCCTTCCAGCAATGGAGTGATCCAATATCCATGTGTAGTATTGGCAATGGCTAACACATGTGGTGATAGCTCCTCCTCTGACTGTGGTTCACTTTGCTCTATTGTTCAGAATTGACATTTTTCCTTTCATTTTGTTTAAATGTTGTCTTGGTTTGTACCTACTTTTTATGTTCATTTATAGTTTGCTTTTTATTCCTGCACACATGCTCTACGTGTACTTCTTTTCCACAGCTTTGACATACCATGTCTCTTTTTAAATAATAATCTTTATTATTATCACAAGTTGGCTGACATTAACACTGTGATGAAGTTACTGTGAAAAGCCCCTCATCGCCATATTCTGGCGCCTGCTCGGATACACTGAGGGATAATTCAGAATGTCAAAATTACCTAACAGCAGGTCTTTCGGCACTTGTGGGAGGAAACTGGAGCACCCGGAGGAAACCCACGCAGACACGGGGAGAACGTGCAGACTCCACACAGACAGTGACCCAAGCCGGGAATCGAACCTGAGACAAAGGGACAAATATAAAAAACTTTCTGTTTAATTTTCTGATTTGTTCAGCCTCAGATCTCCACATGTATAATTGCTATGATGTCATGATAAAGCAAGTTACTGTGGATACTGGAATCTGAAACAAAAACAGAAAACGCTGGACACTCTCAGCAGGGCTGACAGCGTCCGTGGAGCAAGAACGAAGGTAACGCTATGATGTCAATGTTGACATTGTTCTTTCAGAATTCCAAGAATCCGCTGGTATTCGTGCTGCACAACAGCTCTCAGCAGATTCAGGGCTATCACGAAAGGTGGCGGTAGAAATTGGCAGCCTAAAACCAGACCTCCTGTCAACTGAACCAGGTGGTTACGCCTTGCCAGTGGTTGTCAAAATTACCACCTCTGCTTCTCCCAGTGCTCTGCTCGAGACATTTGCTGGATCTTGCAGCCGGCGGCACAGAAATACACAAGACTGTTACGTTGCAGGGCTGGCAATTATATGAACTTCACCTGTGATGATACCGTTAGAATGAATGGCATGTTAGGGTTGTGGTTCTGGCTTACTTCCCTCCCACAGGTACAATGACTGCATATGTG
This sequence comes from Scyliorhinus canicula, assembly GCF_902713615.1. Lineage (NCBI taxonomy): Eukaryota > Metazoa > Chordata > Chondrichthyes > Carcharhiniformes > Scyliorhinidae > Scyliorhinus > Scyliorhinus canicula. The sequence goes on from NC_052150.1 coordinate 173,591,301, forward strand.
TGGCAATGAAGGCACCCACAGATCACCTAGAGGTGTTCATCAATTGCAAGAGCTTCCATTCCATCACTCTGCAGCTGGTGAGAAACAAAGAAAATACTTTTATGAAGCTGCGCAAATTATTTCCAGGCAGCTACCGTGATGCTATCATCCTGTGGCAGGCCACATTCGCTGATCTATTTGCACATCAAAGCAGAGATATTGGCTAACTACTCAGAAACAAGAATTTTCCAATTAAAACACAGCTGATGGCACCTGTCAGAATCCATAGGATTGAGGCCTAGGGGTGATACAATGAATGTCACCAAATATGTCATTGAATAAGCCATTGACATGGTAAATATGAGCTTCAGGTACCTGGACAGGCCTGGAGATGCCCTTCAGCGTACACCATCTAGGGTTTCCAAAATGATCATTATTTGCTGTGCTCTGCACAGCATTGTCCAGCAGCGAGGTTTGGACCTGCAGGAGGACCAAGGTGCCAAAAGCAGAGTAATTTGGGGGAGAACTCATGATAGAGAGAGATTATGAACTTGGTCCAGAAATGGGGTCCAAGATGTAGCAGGCAATTTAGGAGTTAAACAGACTGAAGGAAAAGACTGCTAACAGCTGAAGAGAAAGTTTAAATATTGTTTTATTTTCTTTTAATAAAGTTTGTTTATAAAATAACCAATCCCTATTTCTTATATTATCATTCCTGGAATGAATCAATCTTTCTGCACCGCATTAAAACTTAAAAATGTTAAACTTCTAGTTCAGTAGATTAGCCATTGTTGAGGGTTGACCAGGCATCAGTAAAGGGAGTTCAGAGGATTCAGAGGAGGCGGAAGAGAAAGACAAGGAGAGAGGGAGGAAGATGGAGAGACAGAAGATGATGTTAGCAATGCACCAGCAGCACAACACTGCTCCCCAAGATGCCCTTATTATTATTAGATTTGCTTAGGTCCCACCATTGCCCACATGCAAGAGTCACTTTGGCTACATCTTATCCACCCCCACCCTCTAATACCAGTTAACACAAAACAGTCCTGCAAACAACTGAGCCTTCCTTTCGCATCCCTAATTGCTCGCCATCAACGTATCTCTTCCCATTAATCATCTAAGAACAAAAAAGGCCATTTGGCAGCCTGCAATGAAGAATGGGCAAAACAGGAATGTGATGCAAAAGAATAATATTTGTGTTTTACAAATAAAACAAAGGTTAAGATGCAAATGACATGCAACACACCCATGGGCATACCTTTGTTCAGCTGGGAATCTTTACAGTGGTTGTACCACTGTTAAATGCTAGGAAATGGAAGAGTAGAGGTAGAGTCAGGCTGCTCAGATCCATTATCTGACTGTTCAGATGTTACTGACTGACATCCTTTAGGGCTCCAGTAAAGATTACACCCCCACCCCCACCCCTCCTCTTCCTCGCAGCTGTTCAGGAGCAGACTTGGCCATCAGAACATGTGGGATGATCACTAAAACAGAAAAGAGTGAGAAATGGAAGCACTTTCAGTCAAGTTCCCGTTTCTGTTTCCACTTTTACCATCAACTCATGACTCAGCAACACTTCCCTGCTAATAATGTTCTGGAGAATCCTTTCCACAGATATTGTAATGGGGTGATGAATATCCAAAGCTATAATATCTTTCACACTGTTTATTCATTTATTTTTAATTTAAAGTAGCCATTTTTCCCCCCAATTATGGTGCAACTTAGCGTAGCCAATTCACTTACCCTGCATATTTTGTGTTGTGGGGGTGAGACCCATGCAGACATGGGGAGAATGTGCAAACTCCTTATTGACAGTGACCTGGGGCCGGGATCAAACCCGGGTCCTCAGTGCCGTGAGGCAGCAGTGCTAACCACTGCGCCACCGTGCCACCCTTTTCATCCTGTTTAAGTTGGTATTCATAGTGCACACGCCAATGGTGAAGTTCTGCATGGTCTCCTCTGATTGTTGCTTTTGATGCTCCATACCGGAGCCACACTGTTCGTTGACAAGACATCATCTCAAAGGCCTAAGACATCATGCCACTCATGCCTGAAACAAACTCCTCCGATCCCTCTACAAGCATGCAAAGTAGGTCAGTAAATTGCACATTCTCTGTTGCTACTCCAGAAGTAGCCTGTTCGTCAATGGCCCCTGAAGTTCAGCATTTGCATCCAGCTGAATAGAGCATGGAGTGCCATGTGCACTCTGACAGGGACTCCCAGTGCAGTCCCTAGCTCCACTAACTGTTGTTGCTCACTTGTGTTGTGTGAGCCACCAGGTGACTGCCCAATTATTTCTCTTAATGGTCCCACTGAACTGTGCATCTGAGTTGGTGCGCGGTCTTCAGGAATCCTGTGACAGTGACCCCCTCAGAGGCAACAAACTCCTCTACGGAAGTGGATTCATTGTCGATGCCCTGGACCACTTCCTGCAAGATGCTTGGAGGCCCTGAATGAAATAAAAGATTTGAATGAATACTGTCAATGTATCATTATGCATATGAGCACATCTCATTTGCCATTGAAATCAAATAAACACGAGTGAGTGTTGTATTCCATGTGGCTGCCTGATGTTCAGTTCTGCCAGAATGCCAGGCCCCCATCTCTCTGATGATTAGTCACGCCGAGACTCTGATTTCCACTCATCCTCTGCACTTGTTAGCTATGTGTTGGCTGAAGGGCCAACATTTGTTGAGGATGACTGTGAGATGGAAGGTATGACATGACCTAAGGATGAGGGGGCAAGTCTGCGGTGGATTGACAGATTGGGATATTAAGTAGATAGACAGGCAGGGATGGGAACGCTTTCGAGGTGAGTTGGTATGAAGAGTGATGTGCTGGAGTGCATTTGAGAAGCCAGAGTTTGGGGTTTGAGGTGATTGTTGTGAATGTACCATTGGTACAGGTGCATACATGGGTGAGTCGGGTATGTATACCACAAACATGCACTTTCCTGCTCTGCTTAGGTAACTGAACCACTTCTTGCATTGAACCAAGGCTGCTGGCCTCCTGTGCCATCTCCAAACTCTTCATCTTATTTTCTGCAACTGTCTTCTTTCTCTATTGCTAGGTAACAGTATATCCTTCACAACCCCTAGCAGCTCCTCCAAGAAGTCATCTTTGAAGCAGAGTGCAACCTTTGAGCTTCTAGCTTCCATGGCAACACTTGTTTCTCCTGGTCTGATTGGGATGTCTTAAGTGGATTTCAAATTGCATCATGTGGATTGTCATCATGCCCACTGATTTGAATTGGTCTGAAAACAGAGAATTTATATATTAATGCAGAGGCTGTGTTAAAAACCTTCTGACAGATCCACTTCACACACTTACAAGTTTCCCATACATTATCAGGCCTCTCTCTACTAGTTCACCTTCACATTAAAATCCAGCCCACTACCTTCATCTTTAAATTATAGACAGATCACACTCAGTGGAACCTTAGATAGTGGAACCTGCAGACTGTTGAAGTCAGTATTCTGCTTTACCTGGATAGCTGAGATGCGTAGTGTTGAATAAAGAACACAAAGCTTTGTTAACAAACAAAACCATAAATTTATTACGTCACTATAATTTGTTCACATTCTTAAAGTAGAATGTTATTATATAAAACTATGCTATCTCTAACTTATACAACTCTCAAGTATACAACTGCTTTCTAAGCCTGACCCTTTTCCAGCTCTCTCCTAACTTAACTCCTAATCATCTAATCATCTTCTAATCCCAGAATTCCCTCGTCACATAATATTTATATGACTGTTCTGTGGTTCCCTCTAGTGGTATGAATCATTATCATTAACTTGTTAACTGTTTACATCCCAGTCAATATACATATCATTACACTGACCACGGCAAACTTGTCAGGGTGAGAATAGAGTCTCCATGATTTTCACAATGATGATGGCACCAATACCATGTGAGCATCTAAAATGGCTGCCTGCAAATGATAATGGGAATTGTGGTCAGGCTGGGACACAGACAAGATACAGCTAGTGTGTATTTTGCCAAACAAACCAGACCTATGCAGAAACTTGCACCTGCTAGAGATCAATCACAGATCTCCCCAGGACAATGGGACTCAGATTGAAACAGTAGTAACAGACTCAGGGTGCCTATTCACCTTATTTGGGAGTGCATACGTGCCTTGGACAATAACAACTAGGACCCGCCCAGCTATCAAGGTACCCACCCCTAATTGGCCAGAATCGATTATGGAGATCGAAATCCAATCGATCCATTGGATGCCCAGTTGGGACTTCCCAAAAGAGCGCGAAAGATCGGAGGATAAGAGGAACTGCGTGACCAATGCTCTGTCTCTTTTAGGACCGGCCTCTGCCCCACCAACTGCAGCACTTCGACCAGCCAAGTTCAAGGACCCGCGATCGCTACCAGGAGGACAAACCTCAGCCCAACAACTTCCTGACAACTTGCAGCCGCCACGAACCAGATAAAGGCCTTATCTAACCTGCACAGAGCAGGTCGCTTGAAAGTTAAGTAAAGGTCATTTGAGCTGTTAGATATAGTCTAGTGTGTAGTAGTGTAAGTTATTAAGTATAGAACCAATCCTATGTTTGATAATAATTGAACTAATATACTGGTTGTGTGGTCATTTGTCCAATACGGAACGTACTCACATCTGGTGGTTATTAATAAAGATAGAAGTCAACAACCATTAGAATGCCCATTTACCTCAACTGGCAAAGAAATCAGATCACTGGCATTACATTTGGTCATGAAAAGGGGAGGTATTGTTTGGGCAACTTCCCAAGAAAATGTAGAAGTCCCCCCCCCCCACCCCCCCGCCACCCCAAACCACAGTCCCCTTTGCAAGGGAATCACATTTAAATAACAATGTTAAAGTTGCTTCCCGTTTTACTTGGATACCTAGGCCACATTTCAGCCTGGACAATCTCGGTGGCTCCCACATGTGCCATTCAGTGGGCTTCTCTGCTAGGTCTAACCAAGTATACTGCTCCCATCCTTACGGCGCTCTGAGAACCAGTGATGCAGGATCTGCGGGTGTTCGGTTTCTGCCCCAGTATATCACCCAAAGTTTAATTTTTAGCTCACTCCTGTTTGCACAAGATCGAGCAAGAATTTTCATCTCCTAAGCATGAGCAGTCAATGTCAGCTATGGCAGGGAGATGAATCACATCTTCTCCATGCATCTGTACCTTCTAGCTGGTGCAACTGAGTAGGCAGCAAGTGTAGAAAGTAGCTGACTTAAACCGGAGTAACACCATGGCACTTATGTCAACTATAATGCTCTTACTGCCAGCCTTAAGCTCTCTTACCTCCAGTTCAGAAGGTTTTTGGTTCAATCCATGCTCTAGAAACAGAAGAACAAAATAACATAAGAAATAGGAGCAGTAGTCGGCCATTTCCTCCCTCAAACCTGCCCCGCTAATCAGTAAGATCATGGCTGATGTAATTGTGGTCTCACTCCAATTTCCTGCAAGCCCATAACTGTTATCTCCTTTGTAGGAAAGAAAATCTACAACTCAGCCTTGAATATATTCAATGGCTCAGCATCCATTGCTATCTCCAGAAAAGAATTACAAAGACTAGCAACTTTCTGCAAGAACAAATGCTCCATCATCTCCAACTTCATGCAAGATGCCTTATTTTGAAACTGTGCCCCCTTGTTCCAGACACCCCATGAGGGGAAATATTTTCTCAGTATCTGCTTTGTCAAGACCCCTCAGAATCATATCTGATTCAGCAAGATCACCTCTCCTACGCCCAACCTGGCCAACCTTTCCTCAGAAGACGATTTGTGGTGACATCATATAGGGAAGAGGTTGCACCAGAGGTGGCCCGCCAGAGTACTTGTTTGTTGGCCTTTTTTGTCCAGTTTTTAGGAAAATGTTTACGTAAAATCTGATCAATAGCCCAATGTGCCCAAATAAGGGAAATGCCAAGAAAGACCAGAGAAAAAGAATTGCTGATAGAAACTTGCTGATGGATTCAGAGTCTTCTCGAAGCTTCATGGTGGAGAAAATGGTGAAGGCTTCTGTGACTCCGGCCACTCCACTAACGGCCAAGATGCTTGCCGGAGTCTTGGCAGTGGGGTTTGAGAAGCACTGGAAGGTTGTGTTGTGTCCGAAGACGTTTTGAAAGTCAATAGAGGATGCCCTGGCTCCCATTCAATCAAAATTGGAAAAGACCTCCAAAACAGTAAAAGTGCATGGTGCGGCGATTAAGGGCATGGAGGTGGATCTTTCAAAACACAGTGAACAAATTGTTTCACTGGAGGATGAAATCTCCCTGATGGCCAGTGAAAATAAAGCACTGAGGGCCAAAGTGAGGATCTGGAGAACCATGCTAGGAGGCAGAATCTCAGAATTGTGGGGTTACCAGAGGATATGGAAGGCCTAACTCCCACAGAGTAATTCTCAAAGATTTTTGGGAAGATGGTGGGGAAGGATGGATTCACGTCACCTCCCGATCTGTATCGAGTCCATTGGACACTTAGACAGAAGCCCCAACCCAACGAACCACCTTGGCAGCTATGTTCCACAGCTTCCAGGAGAAGGAATGATTCCTGAAATTGACTAACTTCATTGGAACTATAAATAGGAAAGCCACCCCATTAGGCATTACCAGGATGTGGGAGCTGAACTTGCAAAAAAGCAGACGCCATTTAACAAGGCCAAAGTCTCGCTGTATAAGAGTGGAGTTTGGGATGGTGTACCCGGCATGGCTCTGAGTGACTTATGAGATGAAGGACTATTATTTTAATGCCCCAGAGGATGTGGACGCCTTTGTTAAAAAAAACATGGTTCCGTTTCAGTTGGTCATGTTATTGTGAGGTTTCTGGTTGTCGGAGGTAGGGGTTGTTGGGGTTCCTTGCACATACATGTTTGTATTTCTCTGTTCTTGGGCGGAGTGATTGTTTCATATGTTGGATGTTGGCGGGGGCTGAATGTTACGAGGAGCATCATTCTTTGTTTTACGGTTATTAAGGGGAATATATAGCTCCCAGTTGGAATATGATGTTTGATGGGTTTTGTTCTACTTTGTGTTTTCAATCTTGGCAGTTTGGTTTTTTTTTGCCATGGGTAGGGGCCACCTTGCTAGCCGAAGAGTTTGCTCGGTAACAGGAGGGGGTAGCTGCAGCTCATTATATTAGCTGGTTTGGAATAATGAGTGTTTTTGTTTTCTTTTGGGTTAAGGTTAGTTGAGGGGGGGTTTCATTCATTTTGTGGTTATTTTGTTGTGGTAAATTGTGGGGTGGTATAGTTGGAGCCGGGGAGGTGGTGGTGGTGGGGGGGGGGGGGGGGGGGGTGGGGAGGTTAGTTTGCTGATTGTGACTACAGATTTCTCTTCGTTTTGTCTTGCTGATGGGTTTGGTGGCCACCTTGGGTGGTCCTCATGCCTGCACTCTCTAAGTAGCTGTTGAATTACCCTTATGGTGGAAATGACTGACTACAGTGGTTATAGTAAGGGGGTTATAGCAGACCACTTGGAGAAACCCAATGCAGTCAGGCAAAGTCATTGACTAGGACTGAAATAAATTACATTTTAAGTTCAGTTAAATGCTAAATGCAAACTTGACTAGATTTTAGAAAGATATTAATCCTTAAAATTCATGGCCTCACCAAATTCCCTGAGTTGAGCAAATAATCTGTTCATAGTGCTGTGACAAGTTTGACTTTGTGCTACAGACAGATGCAGAGCTGAGAATACATTGCTGCAGCTGTTTCTGTTACTTGAAGGTAACACTTGTGGATCTTCTCAATCCAGACTGAGTACTGAAGGTTCTCCAGATATGGTTGTTTGATTGACTGGGGATTAGGCTATTTCTAGAAGGAGAGGAGATGAAATTCTTTGCAAAGATCTCCAGAGTTTTGAAGGACTTTGTGCATGATTTTGATCATGATGGTGGTGGCATAATGGTGATGCCACTGGACTGATGGTCTAGAGGCCTGGGCTATTTACATGCATTGGTGACATGGATTTGAATCCCACCATGGCAGCTGGTAGAATTTTCATTAAATTAATAGATTTGCAATGTAATGGTAGCACAGTGGTTTGCACTGTTGCTTCACAATGCCAGAGTCCCAGGTTTAATTCCTAGTTTGGGTCACTGACTGTTCGGAGTCTACATGTTCTCCTCATGTCTGTGTGGGTTTCCTCTGGGTGCTCCGGTTTCCTCCCGCAAGTCCTGAAAGATGTGCAGTTAGGTAATTTGGACATTCTGAATTCTCCCTCCATGTAACCGAGCAGGCGCTGGAATGTGGCGACTAGAGGCTTTTCACAATAACTTCATTGCAGTGTAATGCACGCCTACTTATGACAATAAAGATTATTATAAGCTAGTCTCAATAATGGTTACCATTACAACTTTCATGAAGTGTTGCAAAGTTCCATCCTTGAGGGAAGGAAATCTGCTGTTCTTACTTGCTCTAGCCTACTGCTCTAGTTACTCCAGACCCAGAAATTTGGCTGATTCTTATATGCATTCTGCAATTAGGGATGAGGAACAAGTCCTGGCCTTGCCAGCAACACCCACATCCAATGAAAGAAGTGCTGTGGATTGCTGAAGCAATTCATAAGCTCTATTTTAGTAATATCTGCCATTTAATTTATATTTATGGTCCATGGGCGGCATGATGGTGCACTGATTAGCACTCTGCCTGACGGTGCCGAGGACCCGGAGCCGGACATTGTCTGTGTTGGGTTTGCACATTCTCCTCGTGTCTGAGTGGGTCTCACCCCACCACCCAAAAATGTGCAGGGTAGGTAGATTGGCCACACTAAATTGCCCCTTAGAACATAGAACATAGAACATAGAACAGTACAGCACAGAACAGGCCCTTCGGCCCTCGATGTTGTGCCGAGCAATGATCACCCTACTTAAACCCACGGAACCCGTATACCCGTAACCCAACAATCCCCCCATTAACCTTACACTACGGGCAATTTAGCATGGCCAATCCACCTAACCCACACATCTTTGGACTGTGGGAGGAAACCGGAGCACCCGGAGGAAACCCACGCACACACGGGGAGGACGTGCAGACTCCACACAGACAGTGACCCAGCCGGGAATCGAACCTGGGACCCTGGAGCTGTGAAGCATTGATGCTAACCACCATGCTACCGTGAGGCCCCAAATTGGAAAAAAAAATTGAATCAAGTACCATACCCTAAGTGGGTATTGTCAATCATGAACTTGGTCCATGATTATGTTTGGCAAGGTACTGCAGCGGTTCGTCATTACCTTTTGCGGGTTCTGGCTAATCAGGAGATTGTTCTTATTTTACTACCTGCCATCAGGCATATTGGAAGGATTCACAAGTTGATCATCAACTTGTTATGCTACACCATGAAGTTCAAGTCTTGGAATGGGACTCAAACCCAGAACTTCTTACTCAGAGGCAGGAACATCACCCATTTCACCACAAGACCTCCCAGGTTACTGACAAAACAAAATACTTTGGGTAGTGGCATCCCTCAAAAGGTATAAAAGGCACACAAGCCCAGTTATTAAACAGTTTGTCCTAATACTCACTGGAGTTTGGAACAATGAGAGGATTGATCAAGTAAACGTAGACCAAATGTTCCCCCTTGTGGGGCAAACTAAAACGAGAGGTCACAGATATAGGTTGAGAGGCGGTAGATATAAAACTTTTAAAAAATAAATTTAGAGTACCCAATTATTTTTTTTTCCAATTAATGGGCCATTTAGCATGGCCAATGAAACCCACGCAGACATGGGGAGAATATGTAAACTCCACACAGACAGTGACCCATGTAGATTTAAAACTGAAATTAGGAGCAACTACTTCTCCCAGGGGGTGGTGATGTAGAACTCCCTGCCCCATAGTGCGCTGGAATCTGAGTCATTAAATGGTTCCAAGAAGGGGCTAGATATATTTATGATTTTAAGAATGGTTTAAAAGGGATAGGGGGAAACAGGTAAGGGAGGTGGATTTGAGACCAGGAAGAGATCAGCCATGATCTGATTGAATGGCGGAACAGGCCTGAAGGGCTGAATTGCCTACTTCTGTCCCTAATTCCAATGTTCCTACGTTATACTCGTTTGTGCATTGCTCTCCAAAACACTCAGTTTTGGTTAGTAGCATTTTAAAAATAAATTTAAAAGTACCCAATTCTTTTTTTTCTCAATTAAGGGGCAATTTAGCGTGGCCAATCCACCTACCCTGCACATCTTTGGATTGTGGGGGTGAGACCCACACAGTCACAGGGAGAATGTTCAAGCTCCACACAGACAGTTACCCAGAGCCAGGATCGAACCCGGGTCCTCACCACTATGCCATCCTTGTTAGTAGTATTTTCTGATTTCTTTGTCTGATTTATATTTGAGATGTAGCAACCGCAGCCATCAGGTGAAGCAAAAAAAATCCTCAGTTGTGAGAAGTGTTTTTGTAAAGGCTTTTTTCTGTAGTGAGAGATTTATGAGTTGAAGACAACTTCACAGATTTTGCAACATCTGGAATGTTTTGATAGCTGCCCAGTGCAATTAAATGTTCATAGTGCAATTCAATTTGACATCAGTGAGTTGTATTTTTGAGGCACTCATGGTGTTACATTTACTATGGACATGATTTACTATGGGCATGACAGCAACATTTTTGTTTGGTTCATGGGTGCTGATGACATCAGTGATGGACAACTAGCTTGCAGGTATTAATGTGAATCAACATGCAAAGTTAAAATAACAGCTGCTGATTAATTCAGTTCTTTCATACATCAGATTCCGCCAAGGTTTCTCCAAGGTTCCTCCAAGAGCATCTCCTGCTGATGCAATCAGCACTGTTTAAGCATAAATGGCACAAGAGATATAAAAAACATGTTTGAGTCAATTGCAAATCTTTATAACTTCTATGTTTAAAGGAAGCATTAATGGTGAAATTCGATTATGCAAAACAAGTTTACTTTTTCCATGTCGATTGTTTTATATAACTTTTAATTTGCTATTAAAGATTATAGTTAACATAGAAGTTGAGAAAGAAACTAATGTAACAAATCATTTACTGTAATATGATAGAGATGTTTAAATATATCAAACTGCCTTCACATTCATCAATTCAAATCCCACCCCAGGAGAAATTGATCAAGGGTTATAATTATAGGCAATATGGTGCACATAGAAATACTTCACCTAGTCACATATGTATATTTTCAAATGTAAAAATAGTTCAAATATGAAAACAAGTGACCAAATCATTGTAGCTATATAAGCCGAGAACACATAGTAGTCTCTGCTCAATTTAAGCTGTTCTCAGATATGTCACCTACCAAAGATAAGGCTGACTGTCAGTGGGATCACATGAATGCTTTCCTGATCGTAACTACTAATCTACAAAGCAGCATATGGGTCAGAATTATATTTTCTTTTAGACATGCATGACATAGATGCAGGTTGCTGGTGCAGTAATGGTGATGGATATAAAAGGGATCGGAAATTAACGGAATAGGCATTCAATCGCTGGAATGCAAGATGCAATGAAAGCATTACATGTTATATCAAACGCAGAAACCGATAGCTGGGATTTACACAAACTGCCATAATATCATCTGAATGCTGACTGCTTTCTGTGCAGGTAAAAATAAGTATTGACGAAAAGTAATGTAACGCCATGTACAGTCGTGGGGACTCAGTACAATGAGACAAAATAACTTGGAGAAGGACTCTACATATATATATATATATATATGCCATTTTAGGATTATGTGCATTTTAGATATCAGATTACATTAGATTTGAAAACCACAGAAGATTCTAGCTTTGATAATGAAACATATAAATACGGAAATGCAAACAGCAATGCAGCGAATTGAGGAGCCGCCGTCTGAAGTCCCGCGACTTTCATTCTAAGAAACTGTTTTGATTTATTCTTCGCTTTCAGGTGGGCACTTCAAAGAAAGAACACAACAAAAAACCGGAATATAATGAAAATCGGCGACTCGAAATTGTTAGAGAGAAAACTGTAGTGGACACAAAATGCACATTCTGCCACAGCTCACGTGGAGGTAAATCATCCAAGTAAGAAATGTGGAAGGACTATTTCAAGTACACTCGACATTGATGCTCTACGGTGAAGGGGGGGGGGGGGGGGGGGGCAGGTGGAGCTTCTTATTCTATTCGAGAATTCCATTCTTCTCAGTTTTGAGGAACAGAAAGAAAATGTACCCATAATGTTGTGTGTCCTTAGCTGTGAAATAGTCTGTTTAGTGCATGTTTGCATATACAGAATCTGCATTCCGCAATGCATTAAACAAGACGGCCAAAAGTCTCCAGTTAAAAATTTTCAGGAAGGGGTGATCAGCACATTTCATATCAACGATGTGTTTACCGCCATTGAATAAGGTGTTTACTTTCGAATGTTGAGTGTATTGACAGCGGTGCGCATTGGGGTCTCCAGGACGTTAGAGGCGCTGTATAAGCATCAATCCGCGTCCGCTGCCAGTTTTATCGCCTGAAGTAGGAAAGGTCTTGCTATAAAATATGCTTTTTGCTCAGCGTGATCTAATGCAGCCTGGGGTTACAAGTTGTGTGATACCGTGATCTAATGTGTCAAACAGTTGTTGCCAATAAATCTCGGAGCTGTGTCTGACGAGTGGTTTTGTATGCACAGTAAAATAGAATCTAAGGAATGGTCTAATCTGTCAAAGTAGTCCTTGCTGTATAATTATGTGCACAGTTTGAAATGATCAGGCGGGTTATTTCTAGTTTATTTAGTAAATACCTGCTTTATGTTCTCAGTTTGTGCGTTCTAAATGATACCTATAGGTGTATGCTCTTCGCAAATAATGAAATGCTTAAAGATAAAATGGATGAAGACGTCTTTGTGTGTGTACTATTTGTCCTCTACTTCCAGATAGTTTCGTTGCCATACCCCCCGAAAGAGCTAAACTAGGGAACTGCTGCCCTGTAATCAATAGTGCACGGCTCCTTCAATACGGAATAGGGTGTTCGGCGAATCACATCCTCCAAAATGCAACTGGAATGCCAAGTCGCAGGAGAGTTAATTGCCGGAAATGCTGTCTGGGAGGTGAAACGTATGGCATGTTGAAGTACTCTTGGTGCAGTATTTCACTGATTCCATTTGCTGTCCTTGGCGTGAGACACGTATTTTCTTACTGTAGCCCTCTGTTAAAACCAGCTTCTTGTGCACTGCGAATGCTGTGCTGTAGTAGATTAAACTGGATGATCGATGGACAGACACGGACAAGGTGGGGTGATTCATGGGACATATCGTGTATGCACGTGTGTTTTCCCTCTATCTCTCAAACCTATACATGCACACAGTCCTTGTATTTATATGTGCATTGAGATTAATGGACTTTTACGGGTGGCTGTTTTCAGCGAAAGAGCAGCTTTCTTCAATATATAAATCGCACCTTTCACTTCTATATATAAAGAATACATGTCTAAATACATGTTTCTTTTCCTCCAAATTGAGTAATAGTTTGTAATCGCTTCCTGGATGGAGTTGTCATCCGGAATCAAGACAGTCCGAAATGAAACTTCAGGCAAAAGTTGGAAACTCAGGATGTGGATTGTAGACATTAGGCGTCCTACAGAAAATACATCTCTACCAGAAAAAAGTAAAATGAATCAAACGCTTAAACATGAGGTCATTCTCGAAAAATTCTGAAAAATGCAAAGGTGAATTTCTATATACTTGCTTTTATTCCTTTGAATAGTCCTGAAACTCCTCTAACATTCCATCAGTATTTTTAAACTAAGTTTGTATTTGAGCTCAAAATATTATTCAATTAATATTCAATTAACAAATAACATCAAGATGACGGCAATAATCTGATATTTAATTTAAATACATTTGTTCAGAAGTTAAAGGAGTCATTGAAAAACGACGCACACGCCCATTGAGTAAGCGAAAACCTAGCCTCAACTTCCCACTTTTTTAAATGTCTTGAGTTTATCACAACATCCCCCTACCCACCCCACGCCAAGAATCTTCTCCCGATCGCCTGTTTCAAAGTTGTCACAGAAAAAGTAGAATTTAACTACGATCAACTCCGTTTAGGGTTTCATTGTCGTGGCAGTGTAGTTCTTGATAAGAGCTAAACACGAAATAACTTAGAACAGAGGTAGCAAGAAGTTTTACAGTTACAAATAACAGGAAATATTGGACGTGCACGCAAGATCTTCAAAACCAAAATGCTGGCTAAAGTTGACTTGTGGAGAACTTAGTTGAAATATGAGCATAACATCAGTCACAGCTATTCGACGCTGTCTGCATTTTTCTGGAGAACAGTTTCCATTTAATTTTAATTTGTAAAGTGCCAAAAGATGGCAAGGTAGTGCATTCTAAATGATCCAAGTTTTCACTTTTCGCCCCAGTGAGAGGCATCAATTAAAAGAACACGCCGTACTTAATTGCGGAATAAAAATGTTAATGATGTACTTTCAATGACTGCATTGCCTCTGTTTCACTGATCGTCGGCAGAGCCAGATGATAATCCAGTGTGGTAATTAATTGTAAAATTACAGTCGAATTCCTGTAGTTAAGAGTTAAACGTGAAAAATTTAAAAGCTGGCCGATGTTTTGCCACAAACTTTGGAACCTTTGAAAGGGGCTTAGAGATTAAGCAACATAAGCAGTAGGTAAACAGAGAAGCTATACTTCAAAAAAAAAGTGTGAAAATCAATGCCATTCATGCTCGAGAGTGGCTACGTTCCTGTTACACCGATGAACCTTGAGGTGACTGGGTTTTTTTCTCCTCCCCATTTATGTTTATTTACCCTAATGTTACATAATTTTCACTAGATCGACAACCTTGTTGATAAGAGTTGCTTCTTATTACTGGTCTTGTTCTACAGCCATAAATATGAACCAAATATGGACATATCCAAATATAAATTATGCCATTTTCATGTTCGCTAAGTCGGGAAATAAAATCAAAAATCTACCGACTCGTGAACATTAGTTGCTGAGAGGGGATCGACTTGTTTCCACAGGTGGATTTTATTTGTGAATTAAGGGCTCAGGAGTCCACACTGGAATCAATAAACACATTTTGTATTATTTAGCGATTGCTGTTTTTTTTTTGCGCACAATAGACATCGCACACGGGGTACAAGAAACTTTGTTCTTCTTGAAATTATTAAAATTCCACCAGATACTGCTGCATTTTACTGATAACCTACAGATTTTACGATTTCCAGTTACTCCCCTTCAGTAGAGTAACACAATTTGACTTTATTTTATATCTTTATAAATCTGCGAGATTCTACAGAAAGGGTGATTTATCAGTCAATGTTCATTTACAACTTTATTATTTTTGATACAGGTCTAGTGGACCACAACGTATTATTTCTATAACCAATGCTTTTTCTTAATAGCGTGATCCTGTTTCCTTTGGTGCAAAATTTCTCTTTTCTAATCTAGGATTTACACAATATCACAAAGTTAAGATAAAGGTGGGGAAATTACAGGTAGAGAAAGAGTTTGAAATAGTTTCCGGAATTCAACACACTTTCTCATAGGGTTGTGGGCCGGTTTGTTGTGGTTAAATCAGGCTGCCCAGTTAAAGTATTACAGATATTATACCGTGTGCCCCATTGCCTCCCAATCCGGCATTGCATTTGTCCCCCTCTTGTAAACCCCAAGTTATTGAAGTAAAGGATATTAACAGCCAGAATTTGAAATGTTTTCCCCATGAATAAAACGTGTTCAATGTAACTGTCAAAGTCTGTTGCGTAAAGCAAGGCTGAATTTAAATTATGTATTTAAGGAATTGTAACGTTACATTTCCTAAATTACTAGTGTCTACGTTCCAAAATTATTCGGCTGGCTGTAAAGCACTGTGGGACGTCTGCAGTCGTGAAAGGCGCCATATAAATGCACGGGTTTTACACATTCCTGCTGAATTGTTCCTGCAAGTAAATGGGCTACATTATATGTAAATAACAATAAAATTTGCCAATTTGTGCCCAAAAGTACAATCAGGTTACAATAAAGTGTTTAAAATTTATTAGGACACAATCCATTTCTGGGTTGTGGCATGACCTCCTCACGGTTATTTTTGATTAGTAATTCTCCTTGTATTATTTGCCAGTTTTAATTTTGTGGGAAAGGATGGCGTAAGTGGTTAAATGCTGAAAGTTCCATTAAATTCGTCATTTTGTTTTGATGGCAATAAAAAGACTTGCACTTATATGGCACCTTTCACGATCTCGAAACATCCCCCAACGCTATGCAACCAATAAAGTACGAGACTTGTACAAAAAGCTGGAATGCACTCATGCTGAAATAGGTTAAATCTATTTTGGTTAGCACGTGTATTGGGTTTTAAATTGTTGGATAAAAGGCTTGTAAAATATGCAATCAGATTTAAATAAAAACAAAAATGTAAGAAATTCAAAAATAACAAGGAAGCATAACAAAACTAAGCACATGCATACTTTATGATCAACTTTTAAATGTTCAAACTCATTTACATTTCATGTTACTGTCTTGAACTCTCAGCAATGTAATCATGAGACAGGAGGGGGAGTAGGCAATATGATCTACAGGAGTTTATGCAACATGTAGACGGCAGGTCTTCTATTTGTTGAACACTTAGAATTAAGGTATATGTCAAGTTACTTTGTAATTTGCCTGGATATACTAAGCGAAGGATTGAACAGACTAAAGAAGCCTTCCTGTTAATGGTGTATTACACCTTTCTAAGTAGTTGTAATTGGTTCTTCTCTCAAACACAACATTTTGATCTAATCTGCATCTATTTTATAATGTTTAGGATTGACGTCTGTCTCGGAACTTAGAAATTACTTGTCCAACATGGAGAATTTTGCAAAATGAAAAGCTTTCTTATCAACAGGTCAGAAACTATATCTCTCGAGTATTGAGGCATAATCGCTTGAAGAGTATTTTAAAAAAACTTTGACTATTTTTACTTTATGTTTTATTGGTAACATACGAAAATTCAAATTTTCCATTGCTCTTGAAAAAAATATTTTATAATTATTTCACATTGTGTTTCTGATTGAAGAACATTTGCAAATCCCCGAATCTTGCTACAACATTTACTGGATTACGGAGCCCTCCTGACAGCCTCTGCCGAAAAGCCGAATGCAGGGACTCACCTTAACACTGCAACGACAAACCATCTGGTTGAATAAGAGTCAGAGTTTTGTCATGTAACACATACTATAGGGTGGACTTTTTTTTTTTAAAAAGCTTCTCAGGGTGAATGTTGAGACCTTGTATCGTCCCCTTGCTCAGTAATAGTTATACACGGTCTATTTTGTCGAGATTAAAAAAACATGTAGCTGCTCTTATAGCACGGACGCTATTTAAATCTGCTAAACAGATCCTCATATTTTGGATACTATTTCTTATATGTTCGATGGGCCGAATGGCCAACTCCGATGTGAGATCTTTGTACCCGTTATTTACTGACGTGAGGACGGAAGGAGGTTATGGGGTGTTTCATATTAGCTGCTGACTGAAAATGCGTTCAACCAAAAGAAACGTGGAAACAGCGTTCTCAACTGAACCCTGTCTTTCTTTTTGCAGAGCTTTTCTAATAATGTGCAAAATGTTAGCGATCAATGCAAAATATACAAGAGAAAAAACGTGCGTCCCTGGGTGGGCTCGAACCACCAACCTTTCGGTTAACAGCCGAACGCGCTAACCGATTGCGCCACAGAGACAAGCTGGAAAAAGTGCTACCACTTGGTGCCTATAACAGGATGAGCGTATGCCCTGACCTGGTGTCAATTGACTTTCTGCATTCCCACAGCCCCTTTCATAAACATTTTTTAATTAAATCAACAAATAACATTTGAAATGTACTAGCTCGTATCCGCCAGCCACTGGTCCATTTTGATATTTTGCATGGAAAAATATTACAAGAGACAAGGCGCGATTGGCTCCAATCTGGAGCGGTTGGCAAGTAATTGCTGTTGCATGGGGATGGAGATTGATTTTTCTGGAAGACGGTGTTGGTGGGGGGGATGGGTAAAAAGGGGCTCTTGTATCATCGACTCATTTAAACTCACGGGGGTCAAGGTTTGCAGTAACGAGGACCAGGGCCGCCTTTGCAACAAAAGGCTGGGGGTGGGGTTGGGAGAGATCGGAAACAGTTAAGAAAGGGCCATCGGAAAACATTGGCCTCATTTCGGGTTCTGATCTTTTGGGAGCCCCAAACGGTGACGAGCGTCACCTGCTGACCGAATGGGTCCCAGTAAGAAATCCGAACTCGACTCAGATTCACCAGCAGCTCCTGCTGGGCGCTCAGCGATTCTCCCCGCAACTGGAGGCGCTGTAAACTCTCTCTCTCTCTCTCTCTCTCCTCCCCCTCTCTCTCTCTCTCACACACACAATCACCGATCATTGGCATGGCAAGAATTTCTTCGGGAGCCTAGATATTCCCATTGGTTGATTGATTAATTAAAATACTTAATTCTGCACCGCCCACAACCAAATTAACAACAAGTTCATTTTTAAAACGTTACTAATCGCCGCGATTGCAAATTGCAACATGCATAATCAAGTGCTGCTTAGCAAAACATTTCGAAACATTATTTAAATAATAAAACGACTAGCCGATCGACTTTGCAATTTAATTTAAGATCGCGCGGGGAAACATAAACGTCCGAATTACAGACTTCCTCGATGTAATTGCCATTTTGCATCACAATCACAACGTGATGAATTTCCGTCTTTATGTAGATGGGACTAAAATAGATTAAAGTTTCTGTATCAGACGAATGGTGTATATCAATCAGACACCGAAAACACACTTGCAGCCTTCCCTTTGACAACTAGTTAATAGTAAAATTGCAATAATTTTAAAGTTAAATCGGGCTATGGTTAACAAAGAAAATGTACTTATTAAAATGAGAAATGCACAGTAGTGGGTGGGAAAGATAATCGTCTGGCTTTGCTGTCTCTAAGTTTTGTTGCTCTGTTAATTAATATGAGGAAGGCGCAGCTTTCATACGTTCGGACACTTCTGTTCATTTGTTTTGTCTTCAAATCCTCTTTCCAAAAGCGGCAGACGTTTAAATACCATCAAGATGTGTTTTACTACAACCCTAAGTTTAAAATTAATTTAAAATAAATAAGCATAAAATATTTTACGTAGTCATAAAAAGCTTTTAGAATACTATTGTATGATGCCGATTTTTTTCATTCTCAGTGTTGTTGAGGAAAACTATTAGGTGTATGAAATTTATTATTCCAAAAACATCATAAATGTTATTTTGGTAAACTGCAAGATTTATAATATGCATTCAGTTAATTATTGTTTTTTTTTAATTTAATTTTGTAAAAATTGCACCTTTTATTTTAACATTTATGTCAATAAAGGAACAGGAACGTCCTAATTAGATTTTAATATCCATTCAAATTTAATTTAAAATGACCATTTATAAATCTGAACATGGATGAACCCCAGTTATTAAAGATCCAGTTTGAAATGCAAGTCTGGTTGCTGTTGCATGACAAATAGAGAGCTCTGCTTTGAAATACCATTTCTGTTTCAGTAATAGAATTCAAAACATAAATTACCTTTAAAATTGCAAAGTAAAGTCTCACATTTCAGTTAAATGTATATCGCACTTTCATTATTCTAAGATACAAAGTTTTGAGATTCTGCATTAACTTATAATTTGCTTGTGTACAAGAGGTCAATTATCATTCCAACTGTGACAATTCATTCAATAGAGTTGCTTTACATTGACCAAAAGTAACAATAGGAAACATGTATAATCACCCCCACTTCATTCAAATATAATCTTGTTATGATGTTCATGTATTATTGACTCATGTTTCAACTCATTGGTGGATTGAATCTATAGCATGATATCTCAGTAATACATTTAATTTCCTCTTTATTGCCTTATCGGAGATGCAGACCAGATGGCAATCCCACAGCACAAACCAGTATTCTTAAACTAAGATAGGAAGATTATGCATGATAGAATAATTAAAAACTGTATGATTGAATACATTTTATAGTTGGAAAACAGGCAATAATATGTCAGATGAAAATGAGCATTTTATTAACATAGATGACATAAGGAGGCTTTAGTTTTATATCACTTTTGAAACGCTACCAATATTGCAGTTCTGGAAAAGTAACATTAATTTGTGGATCAAAAATCATTGTTACTTCTTACATGTATCTTGTAAGAAAAATAAACATTGAACTGTTGTTAGGATTCATTTTTAAAAAACAAATTGATTTTTACTATAGTTGGGATTAAATGAATGACATTAAATGGTTTATCTAACATATTTTGCAATACATTGTTCCACGGCAGTTATATTGAGAAAGTTTGATTTAAAGACATTGAATCTCAATATGCAGATACTCTTTTTCTGTAGAAACCTTTATACTATTTCTCTATTGGCTTATAGAATTACTATTTACTCTTCACAACAATAGTCCTTAGATGTGTAAGGATCTGGGAGGCTTGTCCAACCATCAGAATCAATGCAAATCAATTGAATTGCAGCTGGTCTGCATTCATACAGCATAGAACTCAATTTGAATTAGCCACATGTGGCTGATACAAACTTCTCACATGTCTGGAGGCCATACTTACGAAAAGCATAATGACCATTTTTTGTGCATTAAGCATTTGTCTGCATAGCTTCATCAAAAAACATGGACATGAATAAACAAGCAAGCAAACACACAGAATATTTAGGCAGATGTATGGTGAGAAGTACATGTAAAGATAGACATCACAGGTAATATTTCAAATACACAGCGCAAGTAAATAACAACACTGATTCAATGCATCCATTGGGAATTCCATTTTAAGTGGTCAGCATTTAATGGAAAACAATTGTATTCCTTTGAAACCTGTGCCATGTTTGCATTCAATTGCACAATCATTTTCCCATTTGATATTTTTGTTCACACTTGGCCAAAGAAAATTAACAGCTTTTTAAAACGACAGTAACGTAAATGTAACGCATGATAAATTAAACATTTTAAATGATTAGCACTGAACATTTTAATACAAAGTCCTGTTATCATTACAAGATAACGTTAATTGAACAAATACATAGACAATCTGTATATGTTAATGTTACGTTACGTTTATATTAGAAACTCTCAGTAATTAAAATAAGATTCACTTGAACTAACCTGTTTTGTAAAAGCCACTTAATCACTAACCTGGGAAAATGTCACCACATATTCTGTGTGAATTTGTTATTGTTTAATTAAAATAACATTCTGTCACCCACACAAATTCAACTCCTATGAATTGGTTTAGCTGAAGTTTGTACGTTTGAGAGGATGAAAAATCATAAAGCTACATTCAGTATGCTACACATATAACACATCATTTTATTCTGTATCTGACACACATTAACTTTTTTTTCCTAAATCAGTTACATAATCAACTGTCATGCCAAGCAAAACTGACCACATGTTGTGTTGAACAGAGTTTGGACTACAAGTTATGTTTACAACCAACAAATGACATAGGTTATCTCAGACATCATATGGCTTTCTGTTCAAGTTAAGGAGACAATTTTCTAGCCTCTCGTGGCTAATTAATGTTTTTCTCGTTTCCCTCATACTTACACCAAAATGTAAAAGAATAATTCAACACATACTGCATTTTCTTTCCGAGTATATTAATATTTTGACTTAGTAAATGATTACTACATGTTATGTACTTCTGTCACAAATCAATTTATACAATCATAATTGTTAATATTTATGATTATTTGCAAACTAAACACTAAAGCAAGCTGATTTGATGAGCTGTATAATCTAATGAAATATGGAAAGAATTGGAAACACTGTACAGCAATATTATTGAATTAAACTATACCTTACTAACTTTATCTTTAAACCCATCTTTCACTTGTTAGTTAACAATGTAGAAGAGAAATTCACTATATAATCTTTCCATCATATCAAACAACACATGAAATATAAAGCTGAATCTTGTATTTAATAATTTTAAGTTTCAGTAACAGTTATATTATTTGAAGGATATCTAGTATTTCATAAAATGTTTACTAGCATATAGCTTAATATTATTTTGTAATACTTGCTTAATCTCTTATTTCCAATAAAGGATGCATTTGGAAATTTAACCCGATATATTCTGCAAGATATTTTCAGTAAGTAACAAAATAACAGCAAAGTAAACTGAATCAGACACGTAAAAGTTGACCAGTGATATATTTTCACATCCAGTGCCATTCAGCATGACAAGAGGAATATTGACCAGTTTTGAACATAATTATGATCTCCAGTATTGTTGCTCAGATGAATCGAGGTTGAAACCAAGGCTTTTAAAGTGTGAATGTTCTGGTCAGCATCTGCTGTTAGAAAAGTTGCTGATGGGACCTGTTTATTGGCGGGAGGTTTGCGGGCCTGGGGGAACTGGAAGATAAATTTGGGCTCCCCCAAGGGAACATGTTTAGATACTTGCAGGTAAAGGCGTTTGCTAGGCGACAGGTGGAGGAATTTCCTTTGCTGCCCTTGCGGGGGGTGATGGACAGAGTGCTTTCGGGGGTGTGGGTCGGAGAGGGGAAGGTGTCTGACATTTATAAGGTAATGCAGGAGGTGGAGGAGTCATCAGTGAGGAGCTGAAGGATAAATGGGAGGGGGAACTAGGGGAGCAGATAGAGGATGGGACTTGGGTGGATGCCTTGGAGAGAGTCAACTCTTCCTCTTCCTGTGCGAGGCTTAGTCTCATCCAATTTAAGGTGCTGCATCGGGCCCATATGTCTGTGACTCGGATGAGTAGGTTCTTTGGGGGTGAGGACAGGTGCACCAGGTGTTCGGGGAGTCCAGTGAATCACGCCCATATGTTCTGGGCATGCCCGACACTGGAAGAATTCTGGAAGGGGGTGGCGGGAACGGTGTCGAGGGTGGTTGGATCCAGGGTCAAACCAGGTTGGGGCCTCGCGATTTTTGGAGTTGCGGCGGAGCCGGGAGTGCAGGAGGCGAAAGAGGCTGGTGTTCTGGCCTTTGTGTCCCTAGTAGCCCGGCAGAGGATCTTGATGCAGTGGAAAGATGCGAGGCCCCCAAGTGTGGAGACCTGGATCAGTGACATGGCGGGATTTATAAAATTGTAGAGGGTCAAATTTGCCCTGAGAGGATCAGTACAAGGGTTCTATCAACGGTGGCAGCCTTTTCTGGACTTTCTGGCTCAAAGATAGGTATCTTGGTCAATAGCAGCAGCAACTGGGGGGGGGGGGGGGGGGGGGGATGGAGGGTGTTCTTTACTGTTTCTTGTTTTTTTTTCCTATGGTTATTTAACTTAATATTGTGTTAACTTAAGTTGTTGTTAATATGTTTTGTTGTTCATTAGGGATGGGCGAATGTTTATGACTGTTATCATTATTGTTATTGTTGGTATTTTATTGCGGTTCGTTGTTATATAAATACAAAATTTTTCAATAAAAATTATTTTTTAAAAAAAAGAAAAGTTGCTGACAGAAATAACTGGCCGGTTGTTGGGCAATGCTCAGTGCTGATAATTACCATAGTTGAAGAGAAAGTGGTCTTTGGTTGTCCCATTTAATTTGTCAAAAAAACCCAACAATATTGACATCTATTTTATTGGAGATACTTATTTTAATTTAAATTATGTTAAGACTCCAGAAATTATTTTTATTTTTAAAAATCATGTAATTAGCAATACGAGTTTCAGGTACAGCATGGATGATTTAAGGTTTGCTGTCACGTTGTAAGCTAATTTACCTTGATGACTGTAGAACCATTGGTTTTGAATTTAGGCATATTTCAAGTTCTGAATATGAACAAATCATATTTTATGACTCAAATTAGAAAGAAAGCAAGCCACAAATGTAATCAGGGTCCAACAGAGCTTAAGCTAAAGAATTTCCAACATGGTAAGTACAAATTCAATTTCACGTCAAGTTTGCTACTGTTCAAAATATACGTCATATATTTGACACTTAAGTACAAATCAAGTAATCATTTTTAAAAAAATAATCTGAATAACATTCATGATTGGTTTATTTCCTCCCAAATCCTCACAATGAAACAGTGACTGCAATCTGATACTGTGATGCATGAATTGTTTAGGAACAAGTGATGTCTAAACGCTGATCTGTTTTCACGACAGTAATATATTATTCTGACTAAGCAACAATATTTAATTGGCCATGATCTTATAGGCTATGCTGAGATGTTCACTGGATGCATGTCACTTGAAGTTTGATTCCACAAACAGGAGGGTGCTGCAGATTCACTCTATTTGCTCCAGAATGTACTGGCATATCTGGGCTGCGTTTGACGCCTTGCCATCAGATTGAATGAAAACCTATTATATTTGTTTCTAAAGCTGTATTATTTCTGTATCAGTGTTTTTTTAGAAGGAAAATGTATTAAACTATCATATTTTCTCAGGATAATTTGAGAGAAAATATGTCACATTCATCTGCACATGGGTTGGTTTCCCCGGTAGCATTTTCAGCTGCAACTGGCAATTTCTGGATTGCTTTATGCAATGCACTCTAATTCACATCAGAGTGTGAAAACTCTTTCTCCACTGATCATGTAAATGCAGTTTATGACTATTACTTAATTGCAATCAGTAAGGCTGAGCTAAATGTGACCCAAAATATAACAGTAGCATTATGAGGACTGTCGTGCAAACTGCTGTGAAAAGATAAATAATTGACAGAATACCTTGGGTCTCTTTACAGGATTCATTGAATGTATCCATCAAGCTTTCACACTTCACTTTGTTGATCTGTGATTAATATTTTAGTTGTAGAATATACTTAATAACCTTTTGTTTTATTTTGCTTTCATTTTATTGCTATCATTAAAGTAGCAGATAATGGAATCATCACATTTCCACAATTATCCATCTTATGGAAATGATGCAGTGAAAGGAAAATGAAAAAAGTGACAGGCAAAATAAAAGCATTCTTCTCCTTACTTCCACAATTAAGTTGATTGCATGTTAATCTCTGATTCCTAAGACAAAACATTAATTTCACCTGCATTTGACTATTACTGGCAATTATAAAACGGATAATTGCCAGTATAAGTCAAGTTCAGGTGAATTTTTTTTATGGCTAAAATAAACAAAGCAACACTAGATATGTGTTTTTATATATATATATATATATATAATATATATATCCATGTCTAGTTTTGTCTTGTTTATTTTAACTATTAAAATCTTTAGCTGGGGAATTGTCTATTTCATTCGTATCTTTCATAATGTTCTCATGTTCAAACCAAAAATAATTTATATTTTTTGAAATGCAGATAATTTTTATCAGGTTCTGCTGGTCTTGACATGAGCTGAATAAAGTTAGAAATTACAATAGTGAGTTTTATATGGTGTAGAGCATAATGTCAAAACATTGAAGGATCATATCAATTATCACAGGTTAGTGAGGCTGAAAGGCAACTTTAGTTGTGGATATTTAGCCTGATAACGTAACAGTGCATCCTTATTGTATTTATTTTCAACAAGATATTGTGAAGAAATTATGAAATACATTGGTATATGAATAGAAGTACTAAAATTAGGTAGGGAAACCAGCCATAATCAGCATATTTATGTGAATGTTTTATGTAGCTATCTATGTGCATTGAGAGGGCCTTGAAAGGTATGCACTTTTTAAAATAATTAGCTTTTTAAAAAAAAAGAAGTGCTTTGCAATTATTCCTTCTGTGTTGTATTGTGAATCCACCAGAGTAAAAAAGCAGCTTTTGGTACCAAAGACATTTCCCTCAAAAGTTTGATTTACATTCATAAACCGTGAGCGGAGTCCAATCAACAACCAGTGATATAGTAGGAGTGTCAGTTTAACACCACAGGTGTAGGGTTGGTTATTAGGTAGTTCAGAAGGACAGATTACCGGGAAGACTTTATGAGGATCAGCAACTTTGCCACAATGACATCTACAGATAAAGTGGAAGGTTACCAACATACGTTTCGAAGTATAATTGTTTAATATATACACATTTACTGAGCATTAAAAGCAAAGCAATTAATTGAGCTGTTTTGTTAGATATAAAATTAATCAATATATAAAGCACTGTAATTAATTGTCAAGTATTTGTTTATTTGTTGTTTTCCATAGTGCTGTTATCCAGTAGGGAGCAGTTTGAGTTCTGAATCTCCTGAGTGATATCAAACCCGAATAGAGAATATGCTGGAATATGTTGTAGTAAAAATCTATTATTGGGTATGTGGTAACAGAATACTTAGAAAAACATAACACGACTGGACAGATCCATCAGCATGGATTTATGAAAAAAAAGCAGTGTTTGACAAATCTGTTAGAGTTTTCATTAACAGAGTAGATAAAGGGGAATCAGTGAATGTGGTGCATTATGATTATCAGCAAGCATTTTATTGGTAGGCTGCAACCAATCGAGTACAAGTACAATCTGTCTAACTCAGTCTCCACTGCACTCTGGGATAGAGGGTAGATGCTGGGAGAATGTTTCCGCTCATAGGGGAATCTACATCCAGTTTCAGAATATGTGTTCTCCCATGGAAGACAAAGATGAGGAGGAATTTCTTCTCTTGGGAGGGATGTTAACCTTTGGAATTCTCTACCCCAGAGAGCAGTGGAGGCTGGGTAATTGAACATTTCAAAGTATGAGTTAGGCAGCTTGTTGATCTTAAAATGGAGTCAAGGGTTCTAGGAAGGTGGACAGGAAAGCGGCATTGAGGCCTTGACCAGATCGGCCATAATCTTACTGAATGGCAAATAAATCTCATAGGGACCATATGGCCCAGTCACACTATTTCTTGTTATGATTTTATGTCTTTTTAAAAGCTGTTCCATTTATTTGGTGATAGAAGGATTACGGGACACAGATTTTAGGTTTGGGGCAAAATATACACGGCGGGTCTTTGGAATTCCCTAGCAGAGGCCTGCAAATGTTCAATCGGTGTGTGTATTTAAGACAGAGATCAATGAATGTTTAGATACTAAGGGAATGGAAGATAGGGAAGATAATGTAGTAAAATGATTGAAGGTGGAGATTAGCTATGATATTACTGAAAGGTAGAGTAGGTTTGAGGAGTCAAACAGTCTACACCTGGCCCTATTTCTTAAGTATTTTTATTAAACTACCAGTGTCAAGAGGTATCACCTTCACCACATCGTTCTTTTTTTTAAATTTAGAGTACCCAATTTTTCCAATGAAGGAGCATGGGGCTGGTTTAGCAAAGTACAAGTACAAGCTAAACAGTTGGTTGTAATGCAGAACAATGCCAGCAGCGCGGGTTCAATTCCCATACTGGCCTCCCCGAACAGGCGCTGGAATATGGCATTTCACAGTAACTTCATTAAAGCCTACTTGTGACAATAAGCGATTATTATTATCAATTTAGTGTGGCCAATTCACTCACCTGTACATCTTTGGGTTGTGGGTGTGAGACCCATGCAGACACGGGGAGAATGTGCAAACTCCACATGGACAGTGACCCAGAGCCGGAATTGAACCCAGTGTGGCAGCAGTGCTAACCACTGTGCAACCGTGCTGCCCCTTCACCATATCATTCTGAGCTCTGCACATTCATTTCTTTTTACCTGGCCTATTTTTCTCCCTTAAAAATAATTATTTTTCATTAATTTAGTTTCGCCAGCATCACTAACTATTTTTTACTTTGGTCAAGTGGGAATTGCTTTGAGAATGGATTAGCAATTCAGCTACAGCAGCTATTGTATATGCAAACCCTCATCTAGGTAGCATGCCTACCTCTAAACTATCTAAAAGCAACTACCATGACACAGAGTAACGACCAAAACTGGGAATCTCTCAGTTAAATTATGACTAGGCTGCTTGAGACATGGATTTGCTAATCCAATGGAAGAGCGGTCGTTGTTTAAAAAAAAAGTCACCAAAAAGCTGGTAGGACGGTTGGCCTTTTCCGAAGACAAAAGATTTAAAATTCAGTTTAAAGTGCACAAAGAGTAAAAGTTGTTGCACCAAAATAAGAACCTGCAATATTACAGAATCATCAGGTGCACTGTGCAAGCTATTTTTCCACATTTCCCATTTTTCCTCATTTTAAACTTCCTCCATCCCTACAATCCTTTAGAAATTCTTAATTTCACCAACTCTGGCTGATCGCACATTTCCCAATCCCTTTTTCCCACCAGGCCATACCTTTGGCAGATTAGGCCCTAAGCCTTAAATTTCCATTGTACACCTCTTCATTTTTGAAACCTCCCTCTTTAACAAAAATGTAGCCACTCCTTTGAATATCTCCTTCTTTGACTCTGTCAATTTTTAAAAGATAAATTTGGTGTACCCAATTTTTTTTTTCCAATTAAGGGGCAATTTAGCACAGCCAATCCACCTATCCTGCACATCTCTTTTGGTTGTTGGGGTGAGACCCACACATACACGGTGAGAATGTGCAAACTCCACATGGACTGTGAGCCCTCCAGGGCCAGGATCGAACACAGGTCCACAGCGCCCTGAGGCAGCAGTGCTACCCACTGCGCTACCATGCCACCCTGAATCTCCATCAATTTTTATCTGATTATGTTCCTGTGAAGCACCTTGGAACATTTTCTGATGTTAAATGTGCTATCAATACAATTTTTGTTTTCACACTTTCCAAGAAAATATCCATACTGTGGTGCATTATCACAAGGTCCTGAAAACCTCCAGTAGCTCATCACTTTTCATCAGATCATTAGATCATAAAATAAGAAACAGGAGTAGCAGTAACCAATTCAGCCCATCAAGCCTGCTCCACCATTCAACAAGATCAACTTTCCTGCCTACCCCCAACAACCTTTGATTCTCTTGTTGATCAAAAATCTGTCGAACTCAACCTTGAATATATTCGAAGACCCAGCCTCCACTGCTCTCTGAGATAGAGAATTCCAAAGTCTAATGATCCTCTGAGAGGATACATTCAGTCCTGAAAGATGTGCTTGTTAGGTGAATTGGACATTCTGAATTCTCCCTCAGTGTACCTGAACAGGTGTCGGGGTGTGACGACTAGAATACTTTCACAGTAAATTCATTGCAGTATTAATGTAAGCCTCCTTGTGACAGGATTATTAATATTATTCCTCCCCATCTCTATTTTAAATGGGAGATTGCTTATTTTTAAACTGCGCCATCTCGTTCTAAATTCCACAACAAGGCGAAGCAACTGCTGCCTGCGGCGCTGAGGACCCGGGTTTGAATCCTGGCCCTGGGTCACTGTCCATGGGGAGTTTGCACATTCTCCCAATGTCTTCGTGCGTTTAACCCCACAAACCCAAAGATGTGCAGGTTAGGTGGATTGGCCACGCAAAATTACCCCTTAATGGGAAAAAAATAATAATTGGATACTCTAAATTTAAAGAAAAACAAGGGGATTCATCGTACCAGCATCCATCTGTCAAATCCCTCAGAAATCTTATATGTTTCAATAAGATTACCTCTCATTCTTCTGAACTCTAATGATTATCAGGCCTAACCAGTTCAACCTTTCTGCATAAACACTCTCATCCCAGGAATCAGTTGAGTGCCCCTGTTTATGAACTGCTTCCGCTGCAATTATCTCCTTTCTTAAGTAAGGAGACCAAAACTTTACACAATTCTCCAGATGTAGTCGCACAAAGGCTCTCTACAGCAACACTTCCTAACTTTTATACTCCATTCCCCTTGTAATAAATGGCAACATGCCATTTTCTCCACCAATCACTTGCTGCATTTGCAGGCTAACCTTTTTTTTGTGATTTGCATACCAGGACAGTCAGATCCCTCTGTACCACAGATGTCTACAGTCTCTTTCCATTTAAATTATATTCTGCTTATCTATTTTTCCTGCCAAAATGGAAAAGCTCGCTTTTGACATTATTCTCCATCTGTCAAATTTTTGCCCACTCACATAACATATCTATCCATCTTTGTGTCATCAGCAAACATATGCATCATACACTGAGTCTTCATCAAAGTTGTTAACATGGATTGTAAATAATATAGGGGCCACTGATCCCTGCGGCACTCTATTAGTTACAGTTTGCAAACACAAAATCAATCCATTTATCCTGATTTTTTCCTTCCTGTTAGCTAACTGATCCTCTTTCCATGCTAACATGTTACCTGCAATGTTATGAGCTCTTATCTGGTGTAGTAATCTTTATGCGGCACCTTGTCAGATGCCTTTTGGAAATCCAAATACATCACATCCAGTGGTTCCCAATTATACATACTGCTTGTTATTTCCTCAAAGAACTCTACTGAATGATTCAAACACAATTTCCCTTCCTCAAAACCATATTCGTCATTGATGATAGACTAATGGATGGTGTAGGCTGTCACTAAATTGGAATCACAGTAGAGCTTGATTGAATCTCTTTTCTCACCCAGAGTCTCCAAATTTGCACTTTACAAGAAAGGTTACTGGTTGACACTCAAAATGAAAATGAAAAATGAAATGAAAATCGCTTATTGTCACTAGTAGGCTTCAATGAAGTTACTGTGAAAAGCCCCTAGTCACCACATTCCGGCGCCTGTCCGGGGAGGCTGGTACGGGAATCGAACCGTGCTGCTGGCCTGCTTGGTCTGCTGTAAAAGCCAGCGATTTAGCCTGGTGAGCTAAACCAGGCCCTCGGGGATCTAAATAATTTTCTCCTCATCCAGCACACAGCTGGGAAATTTAAGCCAATAATAACACCTCTTACCCTGTCCTGTGGAACATTTGATCTATGGAAGGATTCACCAGGTGCCTTCAACACAACATTATCTAGCTAGTCCTTCTAAGTTTTAATGATTTTTAAAAATTCATTCACAGGGTGCGAGCTTCACTCAGGCCAGCAATCATTGCCCATCCTTATTTCCCTTGAGAATGTGGTGGTGAGCTGCCTTCTTGAACGGCTGCAGTCTGTGGTGTAGGTACATCCACAGTGCTGTTTGGAAGGGAGTTTCAGGATCCTGGCCAATTAAATCCTTATGTCAAGTAACATTTTCAGTTAAGCTTGACAAGTTTGCAATGTGCAGAAAAGTGGTTAACTTTATAGTATTAATAATATTTATTGTCACAGGTAAGCTTACATTAACACTACAATGAAGTTATACATGGAATGCACCTTCAAAGAGGGGGTGGGTGGAATCAGAAAATGTCATGATGAGCCATGTTTCCTCATGGCTACTTTTGTTGTGCTGTTGATTCTGTCCTTCACTTGCTCTGTTGAGGCACTTAACATTTAACTTTATCTGGGAATGCCAAGCTGAAGTTATGAAGCTGAAGTTGTCTAACAATACTAAAGAGGTGCTACATATATCAACTACTGAAATACATCAGTTTGCTTTTCATGTTTTATGTGCATTAAAGGTAGCTTGTATCTCTTGTAAATTATTTTCCAAAGCTTTACATCTAAAGATCTAATGATCTTTTTGCATCTTAGTTGCAAATTTACATCAGTCCTACTGATTAATACGTAATTCTACATTGCAGAATCTAGTTTAATATCTTTCATTTTTGGCGAACTGTGGTTTTTTGGGAATTAGGAAGTCAATGTTGGGAATGGGATTTTTTTCTGTTCTGTCACCCAACTATAGCAAAGCGCAGGCCTAATGCAGAACAAAGTCTTATTTATACTGTATGTTTGGATCTGTACACACTCCTTTGCACTGAAAATGTGGCCTTGCAATGTCAGCACTACATCTGTTGAAGCATAGCTGAAGTTAATGCAAAATTTACATTTTAAATTTTAAGCTATAGCTTTATAATAATAGAAAAGAGCTGAGTACCGCTATCAGTTTTTCTGTACGAATGCAAATTTCACCTGTGGTCATAGTATGGAGTGAAACTTCATGCATGTATTTGTGTACACACGACTGGAGATCTGGTTATTCCAATCAGCATCAATATAAGTATGTAGTGTGTATGTGATTATCTACTCACATTGCCATTTTAGTGCACGCAACCTTGCATTGTTCCATTTGGTGTAAATAAGGCATGATGCTCCTGTACGCTAGTGCCACCTTAAACCCAAATAAATAATCCTTACTCCAGAACAATGCTTTTATTTTCCAACCTACTGTTCTTATGACTGTCAGCATTGTCCTATTACATTTTGTTAAATTGTGGATGATCTCAGCTGCGACTCCATCGTTTAGGATTATTACAACTAACAAAGATATTTATCATCAACAGTCTAAACCAGATCAAAACACTATATATTTAACAAAAGACCAACAGCATGTGCACAATGGAAGATGATAAAAACACAGTATAAAAGATTTTTTAAAAACTGACCTTAGACACTATCACAATCAGCACACATAAAAGTGCTGAACCAGATTTGGACTCAAAGCTTTAACGTCATTGTCAAATAGTATGATTGTTTGACAATCAGTTTTGAACTAATTGCAGTCAGAAAATCATTCTTGGGGTATAAATGGCACAATGGATTAGAAAGAGCATTTTCTTTCACTTCAAAATTGGATTTAAACTCAACCAGATTAGTTGGATGGATGCGTCTTCTCCATTCATTTTTAGCCAAGCATTAAGCAGAAAATTGCAACTACTGTACACAATTCTGGGACATAAAAGCAGTCCCTTCCATTATTTAGTATTAGTGAAACAGTGTCATTGAGATGGATGGTAATGTGGGAAATGAAAGTATCATATACTTGCATCTTTACTAGCATAAATAATGTACTCACATCGAGTTTGGATTAATAGAGTCCTATTGAACAGTTAAAAACTGTTTTACCCTATGCCTAATCTGGCCTTTAACTAATTTAATTGTGCTTATATAATGTCACAAAGTACACAGAAAGCTGGAAGACGTATCTCGGCCATGTGATCTCTGATTGAACCAACAAAAAAGAACATCCAATTGAGCACATTAAAAACTGACTTGGGGGTGGTTTCATTTCAGGTCTTGCTATCCCACTGCATTTTTGCTAGTATATTTGAGAGATGCTAAAATAAACTTGCCACTTTCCTCTCGTCATGAAAGTCATCCTTCATGAAGGAATGCCATCTCCCAGATAACCCACATACATTGAGCTTAGACATGGGGAATGCTACTGGATAACTTTAGGAACATCACAGCTGCCCTTAATCAATGCTATCAAACATATGTTTTCAACAGTGGTTATCATGCTCCAGCTGTGGTTATACTACAGCTGATGAGCACCACTAAGTAAATGTGGACTTAATGGGAGCTCTACAAAGTTAGAATATATAAAATAAGTCTGCAAAAACAATAAAATGTTAAACTTGATTTCCTGTTGGTGCAATGCAAGGAAAAAGCATTGAACAAGAACAAAATGTATAGCATTACTAAATGATTGGCCACTGTTTAGTACTTAACTAACTGACATTTGGTGTATTGCTAGAAGTACCTAATTAATTGCACCAAAGCAACCGAAAAAAGAAAAAAGATTTGTAAGAAAAAAAAAAGTTTCTGTTAAGCCAACTACTTAAGTACGATAACTACTTAGCCACATAATCACTTATTGCATCGTGCTCTCTATACACGATTGCATTTACCGTTGCATATTATTTATATCTAAACGTAGTAATAAATTGAAAGCCTGCTTAACAATGCTTTGTTGTTTGAATTAACAATAACATGGGCATTTTATTTTGTCTTTGCATTTTAAACTGGTTTAAATGCCCTATGCGAGGAGACATTAACGGTGTACTGGTTTAATGTGTGTAAACGTTTTGCGGAAATAGCTTGCAAAGAACGTTTTCACATGATTGCATAGACTATTATTCTCCCGCATTTTGTACTCTAATTATGGTTATATTTCTGTCGGAATGGCTACTAGGTGAAAGCAATTTGATGGCGAGCAGACTGTTCACTTGGTGGAGCAGAGCGTGTTGATATTCTGCTGCTGCTGCTCTTCATTGCTAACACTGTCACATCCGCGTGGATCAGCTGAGCTCGATCACGTGGCTCTGTGTCGAAGGTCAGTCCAGCACAATGGAGCTGCCAGAGTACACTCTGAAAGGGCTGCAATTGCTGGCCGATCCCAGCCACTTCTCCAACAAAACATTCCACATTTTAGTGGAAGCGGCTTTCGAGAGCCTCATAAACCCACAAACAGACGGAGCAGTATTTGGTGAGCGCGTATTTTCGAGCTATTTGTGGAGGGCGGCTGCTGGCTCTTTTATACTGATTTAATACAGGAAGGACACGGTCGGTTTGTTCCTTTGCAAACGGCTCTGCGTCGTAATGCTCCCGAACCCAGTTATAAATAACATTTGCGGCACTGTGTTATTTGCTAACCGCGTTTCTGTTGACCGGTTCCTTGTTCTCGAGCTGTCGACTTGATGGCGCGAAATGCATATTGTTCATTGTTGTGGACGAATATCCTGGGGCCTAATGCATCAGGGTTGCCGACTGAAAGTGCATTCTGTTTTATCTGAGTTGTTTAACAAATATTTAAGGTCCCATATATTGTGTAAGTAAAAGCAGACACAACACTGTCTCCAAGTGACTTATTTAGCGTGGTCGTTATCATTGAAGGCACAATGTATCCAAATAATTCGGCAAAAAACAATAAAATATTTGACATGAATTTCCTGGCAGCTAACAGTCAGTTTTTTTAAAGTAGCAGACAAAATAACTTATTACTAAATGTCATGTACGTCTCGGACCAGACGCACCCTCTAAATGGTGGAATTTTTTAAAATGTGAAAATGGTATTGAAAATCCTTTATCTACTACTGTTATGCAGGCCATGCAGAACTGGGAAATTTGGACTTGACTTTGCTGAAACAATGCCATGTAGCCATCGCCACCTGCGTATTGGAGGCAGGAAAACAAAACGCCGACATATCGACTATAAGGTTACCTGTGAAGATTTATGACTATTGTGTACTCAGTTTAACTTTTTTTTCGGATATGGAGACATTTTATGACTGATGTTCTTCAATTCCAGCACGTTGCTTGAAGACTGTAGATTTGGAGGAGAAAGAATAGACACATTTTGCGCAGCATACCAGGTTTGCTGTCCCTCACATACCATACTGTTGCTGTCCCTCACATACCATACTGTATTCTGTAAAGTTATTGGGAGTACTGCAGTTTAGCACTTTTCCACGAAAAGAAAATGAATCGGAAATATTGTTCACTTTTTTCATTAAAACTAGCCTACTAATCTTTTAGTGTACAGCTGACAATACAGATAATTGATTGTTTGGGGGAGGGGGCTAAGATCTTGTAATTCCTTATGGATTTATCAGAGCTCGTTTATACAAGTAAAATACTAAAGTGAGCACCTACATTGTATACACTTACTGAACATGTAGTAACCGAAGCTAATACTATTGTAGCGTTGATAATGCCGCTTATGTTTCCTTATGATACTGTATTTAGAAGTACAAAGATAAAGTGGAAACCTTGCTAGGAAGGTGAGTATTCGTTGCATATGTGTAACTTGCTGTGTAACTAGCTGTGTAGGGATG
Source organism: Scyliorhinus canicula (assembly GCF_902713615.1). Classification (NCBI taxonomy): domain Eukaryota; kingdom Metazoa; phylum Chordata; class Chondrichthyes; order Carcharhiniformes; family Scyliorhinidae; genus Scyliorhinus; species Scyliorhinus canicula. Next base: position 173,626,654 of record NC_052150.1, read on the forward strand.
GGCGTTAAAGGTGGTGTTGCATCTTGGGTGCGGAATCTAAAAATTGAAATGTCTTGTATCACTCCCTTATAAATAATTTGAGTTAGCGAATTCCAATTTCGTGCGGAGGTTTCTAGTATTTGCAGCTTGGCAAGGGTTTAAAACAACTGAAATGCTGAAACTATTTCTGGACTGTTTTTTGGTTCAATTGGCCATACCATTATGGTCCAATGCCGTTCAGTTAGACCTGCACACGCTGCCTCTGAATCATAATTAGATTTGATTGCTTTACATTTATTTTAACTCCGTAGCTGATGTGGCTTTGTGGAGTGGATTTTGAATGCGGTCTCCTACCATAATCTGGAAGAGAGATGAAGTCCTATTTTCGTCTTGCACCTCAGCAACGTGTACTTAAAACATTTCGAAAATTGAAGGAGAGACAAATAAATCAGCATTTGCATCCATGCTAATTAACCCCTTGTCCGTGTTCACACTTAATGTTGGCCATACATTTATTTAAAAGGTTGACGTTTTTTGAGACTCGCGTTTACAAACTATAGAATAAACATACAGAAAATTCCGCTCCTAACGATCAGGGCTATCATCCCACCATCCTATGGTCATCCCACCATCCTATGGTCATTGAAGTGAAACATTAAAAAAAAAATTATGCTCGCTTCGGCTTTATACGCGGAGGAGGGAGCGGGGGTTCACAGGGAAAACAGCATCTCGCCAACAAAAGCCACAAACTTGTTTAATTGAGATTTTAATAGTTGAACCCAAATGATGCTTTGAATGAATCCCTGTTAAACTGCTGATTTGGGGAAAGGGGTGGGTTCTGACTCAGTTGGAAAATGCAGGGATTGTGTGATTACCAGTATGGCATATAAATTTGTGCAATGCATTAATTTTCATTCCTGCTAAATATTTTGCAGTTTAGGAAGATTTCCTTCTCATATCATTGATGCTTCTTGGCGCCTGGAGTATCACATTAGGGTAAAAGTAGCAACGTTTAATCTTTTCATACTTTATATTTCAGAATAGTCGGCCGCAACCTATCTCCAGCTAAAACCATTTTTTTATATCTGTATTCCAGAATAACCATCTTCACAAAGTCAACCAAGCGGCATATTTATTAACCTTGAATGTTGAGGTAAGGGTTAAAACAAACATGTTGTTTTGGGTTTGAATTGCTTATTTAACACGGCTTAATATTGCTTTAACCTTTTTTTTAACAGAATGGTGGGTCCCGGCCGGCTCAGGATGTTACTTTCAGTTGTACAATGGAGCAGTTGCAGGTATTCCAGCAAAACTTCATCTCCTTTTCAAAATATTGACGCGTTTTCTCTGTCAAGATTTAATTTTTTTGGTGATGCTTGTTACGCAGCGCTTTAGGCCCAAGTGTAAAATGCTAGCCTTCTGAGTCAGTGACTCGCTACTTTTGGGACGCAACTTTGGGAACACGGATTGTTAGCAAACAAAGTACTTTGTGGGATCACCTAAAAGACAAGTTACATAGAGGCCAAAAATCAATTTACATTTGAATGTCTCGTTCATTTAAACACTAGTTTGATTTCGGGAGCCACGACTAGGCATTGATTTTGTTGTTCATTTTTTCCCGTGCAGCGACTTTTCCCAGATAGTTAGTTCACTGGCGATCGATTGAAAGAGGGGAAACCCCGGGTTTCATTGTTTGCATGCGTTTTCCCCATTCACCCCACTCATTTTGCATCATGCCCATCAGATCTATAAATTTGTAAATAGCTAATCGCTTTTTATTACAATTTTAGGGAAGAAGAGTACTATGTGTGGTACATTGCTCTCGCTTTTATTTGTATTCTCTGACTCGTCTAATGTGAAACTACCTGGTTTATTCTACGGAAACGTTTTCATGTAAATGACCATTTGCGTTTACAAGGCTCAGTGCTATTATTGGTGACATTTGTCACATTTTTTGGGGAAAATTTAGTTCACAATTAACAAAACACTGCTAACGTTTTAAGAGGCACTGCCGTCGGCATCTTTCCCATTAGAGGTATTTTACAAAACGTATCTCAGTTCGAAATTTACAAACCAACGAATTTTGCGACTTTTTTGTTGTGGAATGAGCCATCTGTTCAGTCAAAGTAGAGTTTTATTTCACCCTGCACAGATTTTAGGAATTTCTAAATCTTGGTAGTGTTATTTAAAACGTTCCAGCCCCTGTATCGTGTTGAAGATTCCACTTTGAACCGGGGGTCGAAATCTACTGTATGATTGGCAGATAATGTTTAATGTCTTGCTGCGGGATTGTAACCCTTAGAAATATTTTAAATGCATTTCTATGTTAAAAGTATTCTCCCTTTTTCCCTAACGGTGAAATACGTGTCTCCGTCGGTGTGATATATATAATGTATATAATTTTCTAAATCTGTTTTCCCATGGCAGGATCTTTTGGGGAAGTTGAAGGATGCAGCTAAAAGTATGGAGAAGGCGAGTCAGATGTAATTGATGAAGCTGTGGGGACCGCGATTGAACTCGAGGCTGTGGGTGGTATAAAAGGAATCCTCCAAAACCTGCGTGCTTCCACATTCTATGCAAAAGACGCGAACAACAGAGAACCTATAAATAGTTCAAACGTTGCATTTGGCGAATGTATACAATTCCGCCAGATGCTTGAATAAAATGCGTCTCTAGATGGGGGAGTAGATGGAGAGTTTTGCTGTATCAGATGTGTCGTGTTTGACTGTATATACGATTTTTCTATAATAAAGATATGTTTCTTCGAGTCTGCGCTATCTTATTTCGTACAGTTTGCTTGCTATAAACTTAACGTTTGTCTGAAATTTCCTGGCTGGATCATGCTTTCTTTGTAACAGTATTTTGACTCCTAGCACATGTATGTCGCTTTCGAATTGATCCCGACCCCTGGAATAAAGGCAACGTTTTGGAGAGATTTCTAATTTTCGTGGACGCCAGTTTATTTTTGTGGGGTGGATGGGTGTGGGAGGATTTATGAACTGGATCCAATTATTTAAGTGGACAGTCATGTAATTATATACCACGTTTTAGAAGTGGTTTAGTGGCTGTTGTCCTATGTTCTTGACAATAATGGCATGTAAATTACAAGACTTGCTGGAAATTGGGGAACGTCAATAGTAAATACCAAGGTAGTTTATAAATTGCGTTTGGAAACGCAAAGTAGGCTTCTCTTTCACCGCACCCCCCCCCCCCCCCCCCCCGTGAATGTTTTTTTAAACTGTTAATAAACCTATTTTGCAAAATGTCTGTCAATCCGTTCGTTTGCAGATAGCCAACTTCTAACCTCGGCTTTCTTCTCTCATCCGAGCCGCGTTTGCATTTTATTTTGTTTTCCCAATTTAAGCCAAAATGCGAGGTAGGAGACTTTCCCCGGCGCCTGTGTGGCATAACAGTACGGAGAGACGGGATGTATGAAGTGAACCAGTTGTAGGAACTCGCCCGCGTCCCACTGCCTGTAGTTTATCTGTGCTGGGAGGAATGATGACGCTGTAAACCGTACAACAAATATTTCAAAGACAAAATTTGGATCAAAAGAGGATCGCCTCACGCACCAATCCCCAGCCGCTGCCAAGTGAAGTTTTCAATGCAATCATCCTACAGCACTTCCAATCGCAGGATGATATATGCCATTGATACTTTAAGAATACGAGCGTACAGATTTACAATAGAGCCAGCTTTTCATTAGATCTCTTGGCTAAGATGCACAATCTCAAATGTGGAACAAGACCCTGAAATAAAAGTTTGGCAGTCGGATTTTATTATATAATAACCTCTTTTTTTTGTATTGTGACCACGAGACTCTTATTTTACCCGGCGACGTGTATAGATTTTTTAAAAGGGTTTGATATTGGTGGAATGGAGCTTGAGTTGATGTGTAAGCTGGTAAAGGGTGCATTATTTGCTGTTGTGCTTTTTTAAAAAAGAGGTGGATGGGTGGTAGAGGAAGGCGGTGAGGGAGGGGAGGAGGAGGAGAGAAGGGGGGGGGGGGTCCGGTCCGGCTCTGATTACACCGACTCTAATTCCCAGGCCACCCTTAAGGAATGAGACCACGTGACGGCGCGGGGCGGTCGAACTCGAGCCATTTTGGGGACGGTGTCAGTTTCACGGCACCCATCACTGGGGCTCCGGGGGTGCGTTTTATTCCCCCCCCCCCCCCCCAACTTCTCCAACCGGGGATAGCCCAGCCGCCTCGCCGCCTCGGAAGCAGGTAGGATCGGCTGGACAAATATTGCAGGGGTGCAGATCGGGCCGTGCCAGGGTGTGTGTGTGTATGCGTGTGTGTGTGAGGATTGAAGGGCCAGCGTTTAACGAATGTTATTTTCTCTCTCTCGAAGCTGCAGCCTCTGCGATTGCAATTGACAGCGTCTGCACTTCATGCAAGATGGCCGCTTGGCTGCGATTCATTTTTTCCCCCTGATCTCCAACTTTCATTGTTTTCCGCGGGGTGCAGGCTGCAGCCGGGAGTCCCCGTGCCCCGGGCATGGGCTCACCGAGGCTGCACTGTCTGCAAACGATCCCCCAGGTACATTGTGGTCGCCACTTGAGGCCGATCTCGCTGTTTGAAATGCACCCGGTGCTCTCTTTCTCCTCTCTCCCCCCTCCTCTCTCTCTCTCTCTCTTCTCGCTCTTGAGGCTGACAGCGGCTCATCGCCGTCCTTATTTCCACTCAGTTTCGTTACGCACTTCATTTGCAAAAAACAATGTTCGATTCTCCGCCGCGTCCGAGTCTGCGACCTTCCTGCTCGTTTGTATGGAGGGAATGAGAATTATACTTTCGATCAGTGCAAGTTGGGAGGTTCGATCCGCCGCGGATTTTTATTGAAATATCTTTGAAGGCTGACCATGGTAGAAATTTGCTGGTGTAGCGCCCAAGTGTTATTAGTCACCTCGGATACAAATGTACATTTTGACATCAAACGGGGAAGCCAGTGGAGTGACTTTATAGAGTTGGGATCCATACACGGTGAGGTATGAGCTCGTGTGACTGTTTGGGCGAAAAGTCGAATGTGGTGCCTTTTCTGAACTTAACTTCCCAGGAGAACTTCTTTGGGTTTTGACGGTAAACATGGCGGTTGGTGGCCGTGCAATCCCCCCCCCCCCCCCCGGATCCTTGTACAGTGCTGCTGGTGTCAGAAGTAAATAAACAACCCAGCAGCCTGTGAAGCTTTGTTATAATCAGCCAGCAACACTTTTTCATGTGTGTTTGTGGACATTTGCTTGTTTAAATTCTGTACTTGGGAAGGACTGTATCAGATTGACAGCAATGATTTTCCACGCGGAGCACAAGGCTTGCTGAATATGAGTGGGAGTGAGCAAGTGTTTCTCTTCGCTTTTTTTTGTTTGCCCAGTTACATTCATTAGAGTGGATTCCGAGAACGTGTGTGGCGTCGTTTGCTGCCCCAGTCCAGTGTTGTCTTGTTGATAGTGTTGTTGGCGGTAGTGGTGGGGAAGGCAAGGGGCTATCGAGCTGCGATACAATCTTGGTTATGTTTTGATTGTGTGGATACCGAATGTCAGGGGCCAGGATGGCCTTGGTCGCAAAATCCTTTCGGCTATATCCAAGCAGCAACTGACGGGGACACTTGAAATTGTGTGAGAACACACATATACACACAGAAAAGACGTGCTTCTAAACCTGTCCCCTCAGTCATATAGGGGTTTGGTATCATAGCATGGTCTCTACTCTGATGTATTCAAGCTGGGAACAGGTTCTAGGAAACATATGCAGTTAAATGATTTTGTTTTGCTCCAAGTAGTTTGATGGCTCCAAAATCAGAATGGCCACTGGAAGTAAATGAAACAGTCCATCTTGCAGTGCCCCATTACCCATGTTTTTTATTTCAACCATGCTATGTACTAGTTTTTGTTGAAAAGCTAATATTATGTTCTGAGCTCTGGTACAGCTTTAATGTAGCTTTCAGAAATCTAATTTATAGGGATGTGTGTTTAGATGGTGGTGGCGATGGTTTGATCAGGTCTGACTATGGATTCCTTTGCAATGATACATGCAGGGCACCACGGTTGAACCATTGTAGTAGACCATACTTTTCTCAGATTACTACTGGATGCCCTCACACTTTATGAATTTTTAGAGTGTGGTTTCCCTTATGCAACATCTTGAAGATCCATATGCCAATCGGTCTACGTTGTGGGTTTTTTTTTACTTCACCCTTCCTTAAAGCTTGTCGCTTCGGGATGCTTGGGTACGATGTTATGATTGTTCGCCCCGCATCGGGCTTCAGAAGTAGTCAGGGAGACATGAAGTCCCACAGCTGAAGTGGATTCCCCAGCATAAACGGAAGCCCATGGGTGTGTGAAATAAAACACGTGTGTTTACATGGTTGTGTACACCATGCTTGTGTTGTCTGCCCGTCATCAAGGTTTCACACATGGAGTGGTTAATCTATTGAGCACCCGGTTTGTTTATTTCACTCTGATCAGGACCGATCACGAGTGTGACGACGAGAGGGCAGCGTTTGGGGAACACGTGGTTGTTTTTTCTATTTTCTTCCCCTCTCTCTCCCGCGGAATGGGATAACGAGAGCCGCCTAAAAGCCACCATCTGAACTTCCAAACTGATAAACGCAATGTCTGTAGCTTCCATCTAAATGGGAAAACAGGGTGTGAGTTTCAGGGCATGAATTGGTGTGGGTGCGTGTAAAGCAGCGAAGTCTCCAGTAAATATTAAACGGGGAACTTCTACCAAGTCCTCTTTGTTGTGTTCCACTGCCTGAAGGGGGCAAGGACTGAACTGAAACTGCATTGAAATCTGCACCTGGTTTGTTTGTGTCTCAACACCAATTGAAATACAAAGAAGTGCAGAAATGTTGATTTGTTTATAACCTGATGTAAGTTTGATTACTTCGGAACGTCGCGCGTCGGCGCTGTGGGTTAAAAAAAAATGCCTTCCTAAAGCAAATGTGCATGAATTGTGATACATCTATTTATTTTAACGCTGTATATATATACTGTTGTAGGCACTGTAAAGAGCAGCGATAAGGACTCACTCTTCTCACTGTGCCGGTAGTGCCTGCTCTGTATTTGCTCTCACTTGTGCGCGTCTTCTGGGTTCTGTGGCGTCACACGGTTATTTGCATGTTGTCAGTTTTCTTACTGGCTTCTTAAGAAAAGCCATCTCTTTCCTCTTTAAAAAAAACATTTTGAACGGGCGGCAAACCACAAAAGTTTAGCAAAACGTTGAGTCTTTATTAATTCCTGTTTCCTGATCACCTATCAATTAATTATTAATCAATAGGCGTTGCACTATCAAAGTGATCCTCTTGCTGTGGAACCGCAGCCACCTTTACTCACCACTCTGGGAAGGAGACAGGCGTTTGCAGAAGAAAATCGGCTGATCACAAAAGCCACTACTTGCAGCTAGTGTCGACGTGGAGTCTATCTCAAGGACAGCCAAAAAAAACGATGATGTGCGCTGTGTTAGGGCTCATTTGAAATGGCGGTGAGATTTGCATGTTTAGATTACTCAGATCGTCCTCCGGTCGTGATTGCAAGTTGAAGGTTTTGAATTTGCGATATTTCCACATGACCGCCATGGGTCCCCCCCGCAGAAGCTCGCTCTATTTTCGGTCCTCTGGCGAAATGCCAAGTGTAACCCAAGTTGCTATAGTAACTGTAAGAATTGCCGAGTATGGGCACCAGCAGACTTCAATTTGCCTTTTCGATCATTAAGAATGGTCCTCGTGTAGGACGCGAACATTATTTTATTTATTAAATTTGTAACGGGTCAGCCTTGGTATCTGCATCACGTTACTAGTAAAGCACCTCGATGTTCATTAAAATATTTCCAACGAACATGTAATTGCCGGAAATGGCTTTGTAGAACCCAATTCTTCCTGTTTCGCTTTACGCGGGGCTACAGAATCGTCGGTTTCATGTCAAGCATAAAACGTGTGATTGCAAATCCAGATGCGATTACCCTTGTAATGCAAAAGTGTTCTGCTAAATAAATAGTCGCTTTGTCTCCCCCCCCCCCCCCCCCCCAACAATTTTTCATCGATTCCGACGTGCCTCGAAAGGGTACAAATATAAGCCCAAAGGCATGTGGGTTTCGCGAAAAGAAATGTGTTTTGATACAGCCGGTTTGTATCCGAGTGTAAAGTCGAGCAAATGCGGTTTTGTTATGCTTAAACATGAAGGAAACAAAGCCAACAAAACGGTCTGGAGTGCTGTTCAAAATTCATTGTCATAAACCTGCATGTTTGTGGGCGGTGGTTTTATTTTATTGTCACGGTGGAGGTTAGGGGAAAGGTGGTCGGCATAAGGTCATCTTGAAATCTGTTTGATTCCGAAAATGTTTCAGTGTGCATTTCAATGAATTAGCCACTTTGCATGAATTAGTTGTGATTTGGCGCATGCAATACGGATTTTACAACTCCCCATATATAGCTCCCTCCGCTGATCAGTATTTCAGTAAAACAATTCTTAGCTTTGGGGTTACCAATTGTTTTTACAGAACTGGTTTGTGTTACTACCTTGCCAATTAAGATGAAGTCAGCTGAGGGAAGAGAAATGCCAAAACATTGATTACCTGATACACTGCCAGCATTTTATGTCAAAAGTGTTTCATGAATTATAATTTGTTGACCATTATGGCTCAGAAAATAATGTATCCATTTTGTATCTTGCCATTGTGGGTAGTAACAGTTTTGTTTAACTCAATGATTGTATCCGACTTATAATGTGGAGCAATTACAATAAACCAAACCAGTGAACTTAACATGGAATTGAATTCTATAATTGGAAAAACAATTCCTTTTACATGGGTTATATTTTTGCTCAGCTTCCAGAACACGGCCATTTTAGTCAGAAAATGCACCGAACAACACGGATCAAAATAACAGAACTGAATCCTCACTTGATGTGTGTGTTGTGTGGAGGATACTTCATAGATGCAACAACCATCATTGAGTGTCTCCATTCATGTAAGTACATTGGTATGCCTCAGACCAGCAGGTTACTTGCTTATGTTAGAAATGAAGAAAACACTCTAACGTATATCAATAAAGGCATTACAGAGCGTTTCATGTCTACAGATCAACCATTACTTCCGGCTTGTTTATAACCGCATGCAATTCCTGTTTTTATTCACAGTTTGTAAGACCTGCATCGTCCGCTACTTGGAAACGAGCAAGTACTGTCCTATTTGCGATGTGCAAGTTCACAAAACTAGGCCTCTTCTTAACATCAGGTACTTACGGTGATCTGAATATTTGATTACACCAATAGATGTACGTCTTCGAGTAGTGTGACTGAATTACTATATGGAACTGACATATATGATAGACTGGCACGAATGCAATTTTAAACTAAATACATGATGCACTCTTGCACCTTGGTTAGTGAGACAATTTCACGTAATATATTTTAAGTTACACATCTGTCATGCAGCACTGCTTTAAGATAATGGATCTGCTTTATTAATCAAGCTATCATCCTACCTACTTACTATGGATGTTTTGTAAACTAGAATCTAAGAAAATGGTAATTTTATTGATATCAATTATCTAATTTGCAAGTAGTTAACAGTGATTGAATGAAGAATCTGGTGTTTCACATTCTGTTTTGAAAGAAATACACAAAATTGGTTGTATGGAAAACCTTGATGGCAGGAGTTCCAAGAATTGAGATCATGTTAAGCTCAGCGATATTCAGTGCTATTCTAGAAATACTTTACAGTCGTTTCCACCAAAAGATACAATAAATGGATGTTTCTGCTGCGTGAAGAGAAATTGGAAATTTAAGACTTTTTTGTTCTGTTAACTGACAGTTGAAACTAATGTCTGATTGTTGATTGACTGAATTTACTGCAAGTTTTGTTAAGTTCTACAATCAACCAGGTTTACTAATTTGAAACATTTTATGAAAAAAATTCCAATTACTGTCCAAAGTAAGCATGGAAAAGTGCCACACATACTGCCAGTTCTTACTAAGCTGAAACAAAAAACAAAGCAATTGATTTACTAAATTTAGTTCTACTATTACTCTACTACAAGAAAATTATATCGAATACATGCTAGAAAATATTGCAAGAGCAGTAGTAAAATGTACATGTTACATTCAAAACTTTGGACTTCAGATATTATACATAAATGAGTAAACACAATATCTTCTCCAGAAATACCATTTGGTTCCATCACAATTTACCAATTGACACATCTCCAGAATGGAAATTAAAAACTCAGTTGTATTTTTGTTGCTCTTTAATAACTACATTAGCGTTGGGGGGTGGGGGGTTGATATGATGGCCTTTTGTTGCTCTTTGATTGTCTTCTTTTGATATTTTGTATATTTACATTTTGCTGAAAAGCCTTGATTAAAAATATTTTTTTAAAATAACGACATTAGCAAATAATTATCAGTTGAATAATGCTTATAATAAATTCCTGTAAAGTGAACATTTTCACCAAAATGACAGAATCTATGATGTTTACAGACTACAATGTTCCATTTAGGTGGCATTTCTCTAATCCAACAAATGGGTAGCATAGATAAAAGACCAAATGGGTAGCATAGATAATAAACCAAATGTGAGAAGTACTTAGCATTTTGATATATTGTGGTTCCTAATAAAGAGAACAGTTTGGTATTTTTTGGTATTTAAGAAATCAATCTAGTATATATGCAAATATGTTATATTGCTAATGTTGTGTATAATAAAACAAGTGGAATTAAATATTTCTGCAATGTTGTAAAGTATGACTGTCATGTTCAAATCCTTTCTTTAGGTCAGATAAAACATTACAAGATATTGTATATAAATTAGTTCCTGGTCTTTTCAAAGGTAAGTATAGCAATGTTTTTATATAAAACAAATTTACATTTGAATTGAATTGCTCTGTCAATCACTTGACTAATGGGCTTTTGTCTTTATAGATGAAATGAAACGTAGAAGGGACTTCTATGCAGCCCATCCTTCTGCTGATGGTAAGTGTGTGCTGATAAAATTAATTGCTTTTCACCCTCCCCCATGAACATAATACTAGAATATTTTTGAACAAGGACAGGTTTTAGTCACCATTCATTTATTTTTCACAAAATAGTAAAGTGTAACTTTTTAAAGATTTCTTTCAATATTTCTGTGCATTAGTTGTACCATCATTTTTTGGTATACATTTAGTAAATCTCTTTTGGGTTTCAAAGCTCAACAATGCAGTTGTTGCTTTAATTTTAAAAAGCCGTGTCTAATCTGATAAAAATAGATCTATAGTTGTGATGAGACTATTCAGTATAGGCCCACATTTGTTTTACATTTTTAATTTTATGTTGAATTGGTACATATCAGGATAATTGTATGCTCTTATTCCTATAGAGTTTACACAATTTTTTTAATATAAAGGGGCAAGTTAGTTTGGCCAATCCATCAAGACACGGGGAGAATGTACAAACTCCACATGGACAGTGACCCGTGGCCGGGATTGAACTCGGGTCCTTGGCGTTGTGAGGCAGCTGTGCTAAACACTGCGCGTTCACACAAATATTAATCGTTCAGTTAATACCAATGTAATTTATGCTCTTGGAGCAGTTTGAACTGTCTTAAATGAAACCTAAAATGGTACGTTGAAAACATAAAATGTCAAATGAGCTGCAAATCTAATGTACAGGTTTATTTTGACATCTTTTTGTCCAAATCTTTATATTATATTTGTTGATTATTTTCCAAATTTGCATTGAAGCATTTTGGTGTGAAAATATTCTGAAGTCACTGTTTCCTAATATTCAAAATTTTGTAGCAGCAAATGGCTCTAATGAAGACAGGGGTGAAGTTACAGAAGAAGAAAAGAGGATTATAACAGATGATGAAATCATTAGCTTGTCAATAGAATTTTATGAACAAAATAAGTAAGTACAGCAATCATACAAAGTATACTGTATCACAAACTATTTGTGACTTAGCAGTTTGTCTTAATTCTAAATGTCTTTTATAACAGGACTGAACGAAAAGGAATTGCAGAAAAAGAAAAGACAAAAGATGAGGTGATGTTTGCATGTATTTCTTTTGCCAAACATACTTTATTGCAAATGGAGTTAAACATGCAATGGGATTAAACATGCAATGACTAATAAATTAAATAGAAAGCTGTTTTAGCATATGTAATATATGATGGATATATTTAGACAGAGCTACTAATATTTGAAGTCCTGAGATTTTGACTTTATCGACAATTACAATGCCATTCTATCTCAAATCTTTATTTTCTTTCTGCCCAGATGAATGACAAGAGATATTTGCGGTGCCCAGCAGCCATGACTGTGATGCATTTAAGAAAATTCCTGAGGAGTAAAATGGATATTCCTCAAGCATTTCAGGTACACAGAGCAGCACTTTATTAAAGTTATAGAGGAGTTATGATTTCTCATTTTAAAAAGTATTATTCTATCAGTAGTTATGTTCCAATATTAAAAGTAGTTTTGAAAGAGTTTAATTTATTACAAATCATTTCTGGTTTGGAAGGTGGAGAATATAACAATGTATTTATTTATTTGTTCTGCTGCAACAGAGCTCTGACATTTTAAGGTGGCAATTTAAATATTTTACACACACAATTTTGAGGCCCTTGTTTGCATGCACACAGACAAATTATATGCATACAACTTGAATAGCTCAAACGGTATTATGAAATGGGATTTAAAAATAATAGTTACATTTATTAAGATAAAAATAGACTTAAGTTACTTCATAATGCTGGAGATGTTTCCAAACTGATTTATTTTGCCGCCCAGAACATTTTGAACTCCACTAGTTTACCACACCAACCATATTTTGATAAGTATAAAATTAAACGCATCAGTTGTGTTGAGAAGGATCTAATCATTGATGTAGAGAAGAGCTTCTACCAAACTCAAAGGACCCGATGTAATACTAAAAATCAGAAGGCCACAATGAGAGATTGTAAGAGTTGTTTTTGCAAGCTGGCAAGTTGTTTTCGTTTATCATCTTGTCAGTCCTGACAAATTAATAATTCATGACTGAAAATCAGGTTGTACATTTTCTTGCCTGGTTTCAAAATCTTTAAAAAAAAAATTATTCTCCTAATTTTCCACGTTTTCATCAAATACACGTGAAACAAAAGATAACCAACAATAACAAATACAATATCAATCCCTCAGCCAGCCTCTCCTTCATCATACACACCCAAACACCACCCCTGCATTCCAAACAAAACAAAACAAAAAAGACCAAATAAGAATCCATAGTCACCCCTTAAAAAGTAAACATTATATTCAAACCCCCCCCCCCCCCCCCCAGTGTTCGATGGCATCCAATTCTTGAAAGTGCAAGATACACAATGCTCATGAATTGTCCTGCTTTCAGAATCTTCATGGTTACTTAATTTTGTAAAATCAGTGATATGTTGCTGACTTACTGTGAGTTAATAAAACATGAATTGTCCTGCTTTCAAAATCTTCATGGTTACTCAATTTTGTAAAATCAGTGATATGTTGCTGACTTACTGTGAGTTAATAAAACAATGAATGTAACTTATTGTGTAATGTTTGTATCTTGCTAGTTTCATTCTTTACAGTGGTGCATTGCTATTTATATAAAACTACAGTGAGGTCTACGTTTCCAAGAGACATGTTATATTTTGTAATGATCAAATAAAGTAGTTGGGTAAAACCTGCTCTCTTTTCATTGCACTTTAGATTGATGTTATGTATGAAGATGAACCATTGAAAGATTACTACACTCTAATGGATATTGCCTACATTTACGCATGGAGGAGGGTAAGTCCAGTCTACCTGTTCCAGTGATCCTTGAAAATGTAATCATGTACCTTCAATCCTCACAAGAGTATCTTACATTTTATTTCAGAATGGACCACTTCCTCTAAAATATCGCGTCCGGCCGACATGCAAAAGAACTAAGATTGGTCATCAACAAGATGGATTAAATAACACCAGTGGAGAGATAGAAAGTGACTCTGGGAGTGATAAGGCTAATAGCCCAGCTGCTGCACCATCCACATCATCTTCACTGCCCAGTCCCTGTACTCCAGGGCAGTCACCACATCCACACTTTCCTCATATATCTACTACCATGAATGGTTCCTCCAGCGCCAATACCAATCATCAAATTCCATTCAGCAACAACAGAGCACGCAAATCATCTGTCAATGGCTCATCGGCATCATCAGGCTGACAGTATGCACCAAATAGACAGTACACCACCTATATCCGAAGACCTGTTCATACTATGTGATAATATATAGATATAGAGAATGCATTGTGAGCATCCTTAACATCACTATTTTGTAGTGACTTGTACATTTTTGTTCAAAGCAAGAAACAATATGTGGCTATACTACAAATAGTTTTGACAACATCTTTTGCTCCTCAAGATGATTTTCCAGTTTTTGGGAATGCAAAATAACAAAGGATCTACATCACTGAAATGTGTATTGCAAAGATATGAGGATATTTACACCTAACAGCATTGGATTTAATGACTCGATGATGGCGCCGAGATGACACTCGCAGGATGAAAATGAAGGAAAACTGGGCAGGAAATTATTGTAAAGATGTAAACGTGGGAAGATATTTTGTACAACTGTGTTTAATTGAATTGAAGTTTACTATATCTGTATATCAATATACTTTTAATTTGCCGGTAGTAGGCATTGTGATATTAGCTGTACAGATGAAATATAAAAGGCTAGTGATTTTACACAATGACACCAATTGAGAAGGAAATGTATTATTTTTAGCCATTTCACTGTGAAAGCTGATTGACAGTAGATGTTGGCATCTATGTTTGTTAAATGTTTTCCTGCAGCATTAGTACACGTACTTCAAGAAAATACTGAATTGATCAAGCCCAAATAAAATTGTTTTAATGATTTATCATTTTAGACCAATGTGGTATGAAGTACTTGAATTGCCTATAGAACAACAATATTTACTGAACATCAGAATTTCATTGACTAGTTAAGTTTCTAGATTTCAGAAATGTTTTTTTAAATTTAAAGTACCCAATTCTTTTTTTCTAATTAAGGGGCAATTTAGCATAGCCAATCCCCCTATCCTGCACATCTTTGGGTTGTGGGACTGAGACCCATGCAGACACGGGGAAAATGTGTAAACTCCACACAGACCCGGGGCCAGGATCGAACCTGGGTCCTCAGCAATGTGCGGCAGCAGTGCTAACCACTGCACCACATGCTGCCTTCTGATCTCAGAAATGCTTTAAAACATTTCAACAGTATAGTATGTATGGATGGAAAACATCCAATATAATCAGTATGTAACGTAGATAAAGACTATAAATTAGGCAAATACTGCCCCTCTGCATTCAAATCATTATTTTGAGAAATTCTGTGCCATATGTTACCATAGCCAAATAATGAGTTTGATATTTTCTGTTTAACCCATATCAGTAAACCTGGTCTTAGTAAATAACTTTAAAAGTATAATAATAATTTAATGATCTTTATTGTCACAAGTATGCTTACATTAACACTGCAATGAAGTTACTGTGAAAAGCCCTAGTCGCCACATTCTGGTGCCTGTTTGGGTACAGAGGGAGAATTCAGAATGTCCAAATTACCTAACAGCACGTCTTTCGGGACTTGTGGGAACCCGGAGCAGCCGGAGAAAACCCACGCTGACACGGGGAGAACGTGCAGACTCTACACAGACATCGATCCAAACCGGGAATCGAACCTGGGACCCTGGAGCTGTGAAGGTGTTGAAATTTCCAAACAGTGGTAATATCAGATACTGGCTAGCTGTTGTTTTCATTCAAAGGTGAGGTTTGGCCATCTTAGGCAGAGTAGTTTAAGAACATTACTCTCAATGTTTTCATCTGTAGCATATAAACAATTTAATTTCAGAGACTCAATTGACAACATTTGGACCACACAGAATAATTAACACTAGGTGATAAGAATTAAGCTTCAGGTAACTTAAAATGTTAATTTCAATCAGAATAGTTACACAACACAACTGTAGAAAGTATCTCTTCTATAGTGATATCAAATGTCACCAGGCCCAATGTCATTTGACAAATCAGTATAATTATGTATAATTTTCTTGCGAAATCTCTTCTATATTTATTTATGTTATGATATATGTTAACATGAAACATTGAGAGGTGTGTGTGATAATAATACAATATAATTTATATGGGGAAATGAAAGCTATAGCATTTGTTTTTATTTTCACTTCCTGGCATATTTGTAGGTTCACATAACGCTGCAAAGGTTGACTCCTAATGACATTCTTAGGGATGGAGTCTTCATTGATAAATGCAAGTTATAAGAAGATAGCTTCCAAAGGATATTGGAGCTTTAATCTTAAGAATTAGTCGGTATTAAAGAGCTCGTGGTGTTTTAAGTGATGCTGTAAAGGGATAAGATTGCCTACGATCTATCATCCATTTATTTACTGATGTCTACACGTGAACAATGATTGTCTAAGTTAGCGGTTTATTTTATAGTGGCCGGTCCAAACTCCGTCTCTACAGGACTTTATAAGAATTTCTCCTCTATGATGGTCATATTTTATTTGTAGGAAAAAAACGAGATAGTACTTTTGTCTGTATTTTGGCATTGTTCTACTGTCGCTGATATTGTAGACAAATTAGCAGGTAAACAATAGTTATTTGAGCCCTATGTAGGAAAAGCACAATACACGTGCTTGAGTTTTCTTGTGAGGTCGATTAAATCCAATGGTTTTGCATAAGCTCTTAGTATTCACTTTTTGATTCCTATTTCTCCCGATCATGCTATTGCTTGGTAAAATATGGTTCGAGTTTGCAGATGCATTTCAGTAACAACAATAATTTGCAATGTTGTAAATTCAGAACAACTCGTCAAATACTATGTCGATGAAAATGCTTACAGTTAGTGAGCAGCTTTCATAATTGCTGTTGAAAACAAAAAGTCTGCATTGTACAAATTAGCGAGGGTGTAATTCTAAACATTCCACTCCTTAAAATTATATTCCGCAGTAAGTCACTATGGTGATGTTATGGTTTTACAAAAGGAAAGTAATGATTCTGAATTTCATAGAAATGTAAGAGGTCATGATGGGGAATGTTACGAAATGGGAAGCCAGGGAGGCGACAATGCAATGCGCGAATGAGACGTCATTCATCTAGTACCCTCAGGGTGCAATCAAACTATTATGTTTGCAGAATGGTCAGTGGTTTTAGATGCGCGTCAACAAGTAACCCGAGTCAGTTCGAAAGCCAATAAATCAGAAATTTCCCAAAGAAAGTCCACAGAGCTTGGCCTGTACTAGATATGAAATATACTTCGGGTCCCTCAGAGCAATGCAGGGAACCCTCTTTATCCTCTATTATCCTGTTAAATGCATTATTCCATATATGTATGCCTGTTTGAGAAAACACGTTCCCTTTACACTCAGCACTCAGACTATTGCAATGCAACAGAACTGGAAATGCATCTTCAATTAGTTTTAGAAACATAAAACGCTACACATATTCCTCTGCTTTATTTGCAAATGTTGCAACCGTGATCCTAAGTGTCACGTTCAAACAAAATCAGTCAAACATTTCTGAAAGGTATTTGTTAACTGTTTCCTTTGCAACTCGTCCTATAAAAGGGGATTGCTTCAACTTACTTCTACTTCCACGTGAAGCTACTACTCTAAATGAAGCTCAGTCGATGTAGCAAGTAAGGTAAACGTGAACAATTATATCTGATCCATATGTTTCTAGTTTCTGGACGTAGCTTGTGGTATTAACACCAATAAATAGAGCACAACTAGACAAAGAAGATGTTTTCAAAAACGATGATATCTATCTATTTTCCTACATTTTCACATCTTTAAGTGTACGCCCAATCAAATCTCCCTAATCACCGGTAATCAAATTAGGTTCGTTACTTTGACATCTACAGTTAAAAACCGCTGGAAATACACGTCATGGGGCAATCATATGAATAAACCAATATCATGTCAAATTTTTGGATTAATATGAATTCAATAGCAGTAAATATTGTTGAATTTGTACACTGATCATTTTAACAGGTGTATATAATATTTGCCTTGATTTGCTATCAAAAAACTGTGAATAATTGTATTTATAGTATTTCATTGAATATGCATGTTGTATTTTTGAAAGTCAATTTCACTTGCACAAAAGGCCTGCCCTCTGAGCAGTAGATCTCTACAAAGGACGATCATTCTTCTGGCTTTCACTTAGTCAGGAAAACATTTTGTGGCAACCAGATTAATGTAGTTGTTGGAGGTTGATATGTTTTCTTGTGAACAGAGTGAAATAAAAAGCTTTACTTATTTGTCTTCCTTAAATTATCACATTTCATGCCAGTCTAAGTTAACATAACAACAAAGACCCAGGTAAGGCAAACCAAAAGATGAGGAGCGGGTAATTAAGATTCTTGTACTGCAACCACACCAACAATACTTTTTTGATGGTGAGTAGAAACACATTTAGAAAGGCCCACGGGCGTCCGGCCAGGACAAGCTTTTTAACTTTGCACTGACATAGGTAGAAAAAAAGGTACCTATTAGTGTGTTTAAACCGCGGATTATTCTGAGAGGAGACCATGAAAGTTACTAACATCAGAACCGGAGCTCCCCTTGTTTCCAAGGCTTATTTAAAACACTGAGCCGATCAGATCGTTCCACTTAGAAAATTATAAGTAACTTAATCTTGAATTCACATAAATAAACTCTCCCATCGCTGTACAAGTTTGACATTGTCATACCATCTTTATGGCCTTTTCAGACAATTGAGTGAATGTTGCCATGTGAATCAACCATGGGACGCATTGGGCACATTCACATATAACTTTATGGGCAAGAGGTAGAGTGTTGGGGAGAGGAAGTCTAGATCGACGAATGAATTCAAATACTCTGCTTGTGATTTGAATTGTCGGTGGAAAGGTGAACGCCAGTGAAGGCACTGCCTTCCTAGCTCCAATAGAATTAACACAGACAATTCGACCAAAGTAAGAAATACTCTATTTCTGATCTTAACCTGATGTTGTAAGACTTCTTCCTCTTGATCTTTTCGTCATACTTCCAAACGATAAATACGTTAAGTATGGGCATCCACTCGGAGTTTATTACTGACCTGCACTATTTTTTTATTGTGTCTCCTAAATGTTTCAGCTGATGCAGTGGTCACAGTTGCTTTGAAAGAATTGTGTACCTGTTTCAACGTGTTATTTCCTGGCCTACAAAAATGGATCCAACATGCGGTATCGTCAGGTTACGATGCAAAACATCCAATGAAATATTGGTGGTCTGTCCTGAAAACAATCAATGATCCTATCCTGTACCTTTGTAAGATAGATATAAATACATGTCAATGTTATAATCTTAGGTCAATACAAATTCTCTGTGCAAAAAGGCACGGCAATGTAGGATTCTTAAACGCGGCAATGCATGCTGAGTAATCCTTTATATAATAAAAAGGACTCATTTATTTTGACGTATTTTGCCGGTGTTCCCACATTTGAAAATAGTGTAAACTACAGTGCTACCTCAATATAGAGAGAGAGAGGCCAGGAAGTGTGCCTTTTGTTATAAATATTAAGATTTTTTCATGGGGTGGTTCATTATATATTGAAAACATCATAAACAGTGAGGTGTCACTGTGACGTTAACAAAAACATACGAGCATTACACGATTACCTTACATCAAAATTCTAAGTAAATGTTTTAATCAGATAACTGCTTCCTGTTTGTCAGCGGCGGGTAACGTTCTTGTCTACTGCATGATCTTTTTTAGCTCCTTGCTCAACGAGCGGATTTCCTTTTCTCACAAACAACCAGTTTCTTTTTTGCAACTGGTACAGAGTCGAGTGAACGGTTATTGGTAACGTGCCACGTCTCTGGAACATTGTCCCCCACCCCGGGAAACACATCTTTATTTTTATTTTCTCGCCTTGGCTTTTGGGTTGACGGGGTGGGGGGGGGTTAGACATTCGGGCAGAAATGATTTGGTTTGATAGAGAGCAGCGAGGACTCGAGTGTGGGGAAATGATGATGTTAACAAACTGACTCTTTAAACTGTCGCTGGCAAAAGGGTTTCAATCGCATGAGGGATAATCCGCCGGATCTTCTGAAGATTTTTTTTTTACGGGCTCTCTCTTCCAAATAGTCTCTGCATTATCTTCGCACGTCGTGCGCCAGCTGGATTGATTGTCCGCCCAGTGTATCGTCAGGCAAGCCGGCTAATGCTCTACCCACATGTTCCTCTCTGAATGACAAAGGAAGGCAGCTTTCGTGCAGCCCGCAGAGCGGCTGCTCACAAACCACGTGACCCTTTTGGCGGGCGCTCGCGCGCCGGAGCCCTGTTGGGCAAGGCTGCAACGCGCCTGCGCCCCCCCCCCCCCCCCCCATGCTTCCCCCCACAACAGAAAAGTGCAAATGGTCAAACCTCAGGACGACTCCAGGCACGCGCCGGGCGCGCAGCGCGAGTCACCACCACAGTCGGCACCGAAACCACAGCTCCCTCCCGATTATTCTCCAAAAAAAAGCGCACACATTTAAAACATAAACACATAAAATGTTTATTGATGGCCCGTGTGTACCCATGTTGTAATTCAGCTGCGGGCGGGATGGAATAAAAAAGCATAGACGCGCCTTGTCCTTTAATCTTCCCTCCTGAATTTCAACGCAGCCATCAAAGGCATCGAAGCCAATGTAAACATCCCAACATTTTCTTTCTATTAGCAATCCCAAAATGCGTTTTCAGCAAGCGGTTTTTGAATTTTGTGTTGAGCCTGATGAAAGATGACAACATTCTTCCTGGTGTACATTAACAAAGTACACTGCTGCTTGCTGTTTTGGCTGTCAGCACCGTTGCTTACATCGAGGCTTTGAAATGAAATTGGGTAATTACCTGAAGAGAAAGTAAACGTGCAGTGCTATGGGGAAACGGCGGGAGAGTGGGATTAGCTGAGTTGCCCCCGTAGAGAACCGACATGGGCAGGACGGGCCAAATGGCCTCGCCTATGCTAAAAATATTCTATGACTCTAATCTTGCGTTAGCGTGCTAAGGCCGGACTGATCCCAAAGTGCCCAATATCAGACGGAATCCTGGTGCAGTTTCAAGTTGATTCCATATGGTAATCGCAGTGTCTGTGTAAAGGCAAACTGATTCACATGAACGTTACAATTGTGTAATTGCACTCTCAAACTCACAGTGGTCTGAATCGTATTCGAAATCATATTGATTAGGTAGAACGTTCGAGATGTGAAAAAGGTAGCTATAATTCAAATGATTATTCACAAATCAAAACTCCAAAATTTGTTTCTATTCGTATTTTAAAAAAAAATTTCGTTTCTAAACCACAAGATCAAATGTTTAGAGGTTTTATACTGTGAACCCTTAGCAAACACTGCCATATAGGCCCGAGAACCATAGCAATGTTATGCTTAACAACACAGTCGTTTAAAGTATAGCGTAGATGATTTTAAGTTCTATAGTTAAACTCAATTTGTAGATTATCCTACTGTGGTAGTTGTAGAAGTATTTGGCATTTTATGCCCTGACAAATTATTTAAAATCTCTTATTCTGGACATCTCATTTTACATTCAGAAATTTACTTCGACTGACCACAGAATACCACATGCTGATTTGTTATTTGCGTAGACATGGATAAAATGTAGGCTAACATTAAATGGCAGCATGGAGAGAAAAGGTAAATTAACGTTAATTCACATATTGGTCGCAATGAAAGAACAAAATGCTGCCTCAAGCTGGAAATCCGAAATAACACAGGAAATACTTAGCAGGTCTTACAAGTATCCATGGAGAGAGAAACAAAGTTAACGTTTCAGGCATATGACCTTCCATCATTGTGTGATAAATAGATTATTGTTTATTAATAGGGCATGCCACATTTGATATTCACCAAACGCAGTTACATTTGAACTAATTCTTACTTCTAAACATTTTGATTCCATTTGCAGAGAACCTGAATTCTATTTTCTGCTACTAAGTGAACCAAACAAAGGTAGTGGCAGATAATGGCGAAAGCTTAATTAATTAATATTTTACAAAGAATTTGTAATATTATACTCCTGATGATTATTCGAAGTCTTGATAGTTTCTCCACAGGTTGTAATGTTAGGATTTGATGTGTGCGACAATACTTTCTCGAAGTTAAACGGAATGAGAATGAAGTCCACAACTCAATCTGGTCTATTTTTCTAAACCCTCTTGGAATACGGGTGAAATGTCCACTTCAACGTCAGATCAGTTGGAACACAAATTAGTGTTTAAAAACGTAATTAGTTTTAAGGTTCCAAATACCATGTTTGCACTAGCCTTATGCTTTTCTACATGTGAGTTTTTGAGGCCGCTTCAGTGTTTACATTAGATTGTTAAGAAAACGAATGGAAACATAACTCGTAAATCTAAATAACCTGCACCAAATTTAAAAAAGAATTACTGCCATGCCATTGTATCGTCCGATAAGACATTAGTTTCATTGGTTTGTATTACCGGGGTTAATGCTGGCTATGTCACTAAATTGTGCCAAACTTCACAGATGCATATCGCACTATTTTGTACCTGCTATCACTTTGTAGTTAAACACGAATATCAAAGCAAATCGTGCATTCAACAGAAATCAAAATTCTCCTATAATGGTGATGAATTCACGTATCTTTGATGGAACTACACGCTTCGTGATGTTCCTTAACCCTATATGCAGCCGGACTTTATTTTAGCTTAAATAATTTATAGGCATTCCAGCTAGAATTTTTTTGCAAAGTGAACACATGAGCAAGTTCGCTGACATAATGTCTCACATCAAATCTTTACGTTATGTGTGAGACAGGGGGTTATTAAACACTTATTGCTGCTGTAATAATTTGATTGCTTGACTCAGCAATGATGATTGAACATTGGGAAACTCTGTTCTTTTTTACGCTTCAAACATCAAGATGAAACAGGTGAAAGTAGGAAAGCTACTAAGCTACAGTACTGATATTTGTGTACAGATATGGAGATCAATGTGTAATAAACCTTTAATTTGGACACGAGATTGTTTTAACAAGAGTTCCATTTAAACAAGTCAGCAAACAGGCAAAATAAAGCTCATGGTCACATACCACTACAATACTTTCTAACAGCATTGTGGATGTACCTACACTAGATGGATTCCAACAGCTCAAGAAGGCGGCACACCGCCACTTTCTCAAGGGCAATTAGGGATTAGTAACAAATGCTGGCCTAGCCAGAGACGCCCACACCATGTGAAATAATAATATCTAATACTTAACTTCCCAAATAGCTTCCTTGTGAGTCGCCGTGTTTTGGTACATGTGTAAAAATTAAAAGTTTCGAAAAGTGAGTACATATTGCCAAATATATAAACACGATGTGGAGATGCCGGCGTTGGACTCGGGTGAGCACAGTAAGAAGTCTTACAACACCAGGTTAAAGTCCAACAGGTTTGTTTCAAATCACTAGCTTTCGGAGCACTGTCTGTATGACATATATAAACAGACCACCCTTCATTATATCCGATGGAACATTGTTCATAGAGATGTGTGTTAAGAAAACAAAGAACAGAAATCGTGGATAATTGTGACCACAGATACCGGCTTTGGGGGAATATACATCCAACAGCAATGATTTTAAAAATATAACTTAGAAAATAATGTTATATTTAATTAATCCAGATTTCACACCTCAGACAGACGTAATATGAAATCAAAGCTGGCTTATGGAGGAAGGCACAGCATAACATACATATTGGACATATACAGTGCTTTCTTATTCTATTACAGAAACAAAACTATATTAATATTTTCAAATAGAACATAAATTACAAGGCACAGCTACATATTTCAATCATGAATTCGGCGAAATGTTTTCCTAGCTTCTTTTTTCGGGAAAAAAAAGTTACCTTGGTGGCAAAACAGCACAATAAAAAAAGTGCCTGAATATTGAATATATTCCCTTTGGAAAACAACAACATAGAACATAGAACATACATGGTCGACTAATTGAGTGCGGACTCTTTACAGTGTGGTTAACAATAATCTCTAGATGACGGGCTGTGTGTCTTGTTCGTTTATTTTTCCAAAGAAAAGTAGCTTGAGCCCACTGTCAAACTTCAGACGGTGCCTGCAGTTTGTTTAATCCGTGGGATCTATGGGCGTTGTTTAGAAATGAAAAGATAGGAATGTACACAATTTTGACAATACATAATGTGCACGGAAAACTTTTTCTCTTGTTGCCATATTTAAAAGTAATTGAATGGTCGGTCATTCATATCATTTCCTTGCAGCTAAAGTTGGGACGTTGCTGACAGTTCTCGTAAAGATTTCACTTTTGGCAATGCTTGATTCAATTTCTAGCCTTTGATTTAGCTTCTGGTTTGGCATGTGGTCCAACAACTTGTCAAGTTTACCTTTCTCGTTGTGTGGAACGTCAAGAAAGATTTATACATATGAAGTAGTCATATAATTTAAAGACTTGATTAAAGGCGCTAATTGTGAGTATCTGTGGCTGATGTCCCTTCACTCTCTGCTACCCGCAGTGTATCGGCAGCTTTGTTGTCCTGCTTCAACACTCGACGCAGAGTTAGCATCCAAGCAACAGCCTTTTAAGCCTCTGCGAGATTTTACTTTTGGGGCCCTCTCAGAAAGATCAAGTTTCACTTGCAGGATTTGTATCATGTTTAACGCCCGAAGATGTATCATCACGAAGCTGTGACCGAGGAAGCTGCACCCTTCTAGAATTCTCCCTATTTCACCTCGTGCCACCTTATGTCAGGAATGTTTCTGAATGATAGAAGGTGGCACAGCTGGCCAGTCTTGCTATCTGTGCCATGCGTTGTCTGATAGAACAATGGCTGCGCCTAAACGTAGAATCAGTCGAAATACTGATGAAATTAAAAGAAAAACTGCGTAAGAAATAAAAACAGAAAATATAGGAAACACTTTGAAAGCCAGTCAGCACCCGCAGGGAGAACAGGGAAGTCAATGTGTCAGATGTACCGTTTCATCTGAATTTATGATTTGCTTTCCCTTCTTCTACTGCTTTCGGGAACTACTTATCCAGATGCTGACTTTTGTGGATGACGTCAGAGTTTTAAATGCACAAGATTTGCCGATTGGCACTAACTCCTTCAACGATTTTTAGCTGCCCACAAAGGCAGTATTTTGTGATTCAATAGATCGCTGAGATAAACTGCCCGGTACAAGTTGCTCTTTAAGAACGGAACCATTCTAAGAAATATGACGTTAGGAAAGCATGTCGCCTTGCATTGGTTCCAGCTTTTAATGATTGTGCATGTATACCAGACCTTGTGTGTGAAGGTGGGGTTGGGCTAAAATAGACATTTTGAGGGAATATCCTTCCTTACGTTCCTCTAAATTATACATACATTTATAAAGACACATTATTGGAAAAATGATACAGATTAAGGAAGCACGGAAACTGATGAAACTTGAGTTAATTATTTTAAGATGAGCACAGCGAAAGGTGACTGGAAAGGTGAGGGTTCAAGGATTTCGGATAGTCTAGGTTTATTTGTCATGTCGAGCGTAGAATGAAACCTTTTCCCATTTTCATTAAAATAAACGTCCATCATATTGTCGGTATTTAAAGATAAATTCATGTAAACTATTTCACTGGAGGAATATTCCCAACACAGGACATTATAAGGCGCAAGTTTAAGCGAGGTGATGCATTATTATTATGGTGCGTTGATTATTCTCCCATTGCATTTTTCCGGCGGCTAGCCAGTAAAGCAATGGCAGATGGCTGGTCGCCCTTTCAGTCAGGTTATGGGGGAGGGGAAGAAGAGAGAGCGAGAGAAAGAAAGGAACAGTTTAGAATTGGAAATAAAATATTTAACTCAGCATATTTAGTTTTTACTGGAGACTCTTAGAACCAGAATTCCTTCTAGGATAGTGACATTGTTACATTCAGTGCAAATAAAGGGAGTAATTTTTGAATCTATTGTCACAAGGCAAATCTCCGAAACCTTGGATGTGGTGATAGCTTATGTTTTAATGTTCAAGTTGAGATAAATGGCAAAACACTCTTAGGATTTAGTGGAAGTCATTGCAAAAATGTGGAAACCAGCAGAATAGGCGAATAATATTGCTGTGAGATCTTTGCATAGTCTGTAAGATAATACTCGTGGCTGATTTGCACTAGGACAGGCGTAATGGGGAGCCAAAAGAAGTTCCTCAAGGAGGAAGAGAGAAGCTGCACTTTAGAGTCCGTTCCTCCATGACGTACATCCTTAAACAGATGGGCCAAAAATGTTGGCCAATCTGATCAAAATTTACATTTTAATGACGTCACCACGCAGTCTGCAGTGTATCATTTTCGAAATATGAAAGACGTCAGCGACACATAGAATCAGAATCAGAATCGCCACAGTGCAGAAGGAGGCCATTCGGCCCATCGAGTCTGCACCAAACCCCGGAAACAACACCCCGCCCAAGCCCACGTCTCCACCCCATCCTCGTGACCCAGTAACCCTACCTCACCTTTTGGACACTACCCCTACCTAACCTTTTCTGCAAGCATTATTTAAAATGATTGCGTGGAAAAATAAAGATTCTTAAGGAATGATTCATGTAGGTAAATTGATTGAAGGACACGTTATCTACATACTGTCGTCGACCTACGGTGAAATCTTAATAATAGAAGACAAAGATTTATTTTCTAACATTAGACGCGCAACCTGTAGTTATTCGCCCATTATTACACAAAATGTCCCTCAAAAGGGCAATATCACACAGAACAAGTTTGACAGACCCATTGAGATCCCCCCTGCTGCTTGCTGGAATTTATCTCCCATGACTTCAGTTCCACGGCGAATGCAATAGGACATCAATCCGGTGTGAGATCGGACTCAAGAAGCTCCGAGGTAATTATAAGTAGGCTCAAGTATTTATCCATATAGTATTGAGTTATATTTATCTTAGGGAAAGTGCTCACTGTCCATGGCTGCTTTGATATTTAAAAAGGCGGCCACTGGAGAATATAACTCTTCACGCCATGGTTCCTGGCAGCCAGCGTGAGTTTT
Source organism: Scyliorhinus canicula (assembly GCF_902713615.1). Classification (NCBI taxonomy): domain Eukaryota; kingdom Metazoa; phylum Chordata; class Chondrichthyes; order Carcharhiniformes; family Scyliorhinidae; genus Scyliorhinus; species Scyliorhinus canicula. The sequence goes on from NC_052150.1 coordinate 173,653,675, forward strand.
AACCACAATGTAACTTGAGTTGCAGGCTGCATTCCCCAACAGCTACAGTGCTGTCTTTGAATAGACTACCCCATAAACGTATTGGCTCATTTGCTCTCTGGAGGAAACAATTGGAGTCAGGCCTCGCCCCTCAAGGAGGAAAATGTGAGCGTAACTGACTCTTGTAGCCCTCACCCCATCCGCAGAGGTCGGTCCTCCTAACCCTTGACATACCTCATTAAACAGAATGGGACAAACAGAATGATCAAAATCTACATATTTGTAATGCGTAACTGTGACTTAACTTCAGCTACATTTTGCCCTGCCAGCGGTTATTCAGTTTGGTGGGAAGGCTAATGTGAGATGGTGTGATCAGGTGGTCTCACACCCAGTCGAGATCCCTAACACATCCAGTTGGGTTGTAGTTATTACTGTTTATGTAGTAGAAGTGCAGTGACTGTTGTTATGTTGGAAATGTTGGTAGACGTTGGGAACAGGGCAAATCCCCGCTAAAACAATGCAAAAGCAACAGATAGTGTTGGCCGAGGTTAGAATATTCATCAGAATGGTGAACAACTTCATAAATAAAAATGATAAGTTCTGGAAACGGCCGGCAGGTCGTTTAGCTCCTGCTTTTTTTTCATGCACGCTGACCGATCCGTGTGCATTTCGAGCAATTTGTTTTGACATCGGGTTCCCAGTGTTCATTTCCATTTTTTTCAAACCAGGTCAAATAATGCTGTGGAAACAAAAACACAGAATGGACCAAGGTTTAATATCCCACCTGAAAGTTGGCACTTCTTGACGACGGTTTAAACCTACAACCTTCTCCACCCAGGAGCTGGAACTACGGAGTCGCGCGGTGACATTGTTCCCTACAGATCTTCTTGTCTCAATGGGGCGAATAAGAAAAAAAGTCACAGTGATTGAAAATGTGCCGTATCAATTACTAAACGAATGAAACACCACCACATGTTTCCATTCAGCGTACCCGCAAGGATAGATTGGAAGCATGTATGAATACGGCTACCATGATTCTTTCGACGCCCTGCAGCTACAGCCCGGTGAGATGGATGACATCGTTCCTAAACAATGGAAAGCAGCCGAGGACGACTTATTTATTATAATCGAGCTACTGAACTGCACACAATGACAAAAACGAGAGAGATGAATATCTTCGGCCATTTACCCATAATGTGGGGGCCGGTTTAGCTTAGTTGGCTGGACAGCTAGTTGAGGAAAGCCGACATCGCTGTGGTTATGCATGAAGGTACCACCTTCTCAACCTTGCCCCTCACCTGAGGCGTGGTGACCCTCAAGTTAAATCACCACCAGTCAGCTCTCCCCTGTGGTCATCTGGGACTATGGCAGTTTTACTTTTTACCCATAAGAAGATGCATCACGTTATTAGTGACTGAAGCTGAGCCTGTGGGGTTGTGTTGGGGAGGTGAAATTTCGAAATATTTCACCAATCACTGTTGGTGTTGAGATTTTCAACTCGTATCATTTTGAATTGGAAGAATTCAACGATAATCACAGCCGTTCCTGATTCGTGGGTGCTAAATGCGCAAAAATGAACTTTTGATATGCAACAGGAAAATACAACCCAAAATGCTGGTCGGTACAGGCATGATCACACGAAACAAAATTAAATTGCCTGATTAAATTGTATGTTGTAGGCTTCCATAAAGGCTAAATGAACAATAAAAAGAAAAAACAGCGATTCTCTCATTTTCATTCCATAAATTCCCTCTCGTCTCTTACCGGGCTACGATTTGGAAGTTAGTGGGCACGCTTTTGTTTCATTTAACTTGAATATTTTTTTCCGATTAAACGGTACCTTTTCGAATGCACCAAGGATTAAAATCGAATTCAAAAGAAAAAACCTTCATGTCCCATTGCAATTCAATAAACGTTGCTATTCCATACTGAGCAAGGCAGAAGTTACTTTGGTCTTTCATAGGTAGGTGAAGAAGTTCAAGATTATTTTTGCATGGCGAGGAACTCTGGTTTAAAAGTAAATATGATGCACGGATTCGATGTCGTTGTGACAATATTTCCCAAACACTGATGTCCTGCTCACCCCCTCCTCCGTGGGAGAAACATTTTCTCAACCTATCCCGGCCTGACCTCCCCGCCCCCACACCAGCCCGCAGTTGACTCGGTAAAACTACCAGCTTCATGAACACTACACAATGACTTTACTGGTAGAATTCTGCCTGGCCTATTTCAATTGAAGTGGGTGTTTGATATTACACAGCGAAGGTCGAGTACAGCGCCAATATGTTAGTGGCAAAAGGGAAACGTGGAATCTAGCGTACATCTTAGAAGAAGAGCGGCGCTCCAAAAATACGTAAGAACGTGCACAGAAAGACGTTGCCATAAAAACGTCACTTTTACTTCACGTGAGATCGGTTCTTCAAAGAAATGCGCCTCATTTCATTTGTAATTTAGATTTCTCAACTGCACATCAGTATAAGTAGTGTAATCTGTAATTACCGGGCTCCTGTACTGCGCGTGGGAGGAGATAGCCGATGAGGCTCAGAAAGAAAAGGTTTCGACATATGTACAATATTTCGTATACATAAATCTGACATGTGGGAGCAAACATTGTGATTCATAGACTTGACATTTTTAGTTTCCTTACCCCTGTGGGCGCCTCTGGGCCATCTGATATGACCGCGATATGTAATTACGTTATTACGTCTGGCATTAGTGTAAACATTTCTGAAATGTAAAAGGACGGCTTCTTCCCAACACGTTATTTCTGTAAAAATGTCAACTTGAGAAAGGACCGAACGAAGGACCAACAATCAGCTCTAATCGCCCTTTGTAAAAGCACCCGAATATTGCACGTTATGATACTTCTAGTCGTCACCTCCACTTGTTTCATAATTTGCGCTGCAGCTATTACTCAATGATGTGCACGTTTATAGGTTAAGCACTCTCCGTGCATCAAGCGAAAGTCAAATCAAAAATCCGTATTCTATTTGAGACAGAATGAAAGTAATGGGTGCTTTAAGTCGGTTTCTTCGTGTAAATGACAGGCCTGGAACCGAACTCAGTTTGAATTTTGACCTAAAGGGAGGTTGTGAGTGTAGTTGATGATTGTGCTGTTTTGAATATTAACAAGGGGTGTATCAATTCCGTATCATTGTCTGCTTTTTTTAAACGGTAAATAAAGTTTATAGTTTCTGCCAACCATGAATTGCAACATTGATACAGCCCAGTCGCATTTTATGATGTCGAAGGCCAGTAGATTTACCAGATGGAGCAATTAGTGCCCCCAAAGGGCCGAAAAAGCAAGGTTCGAATTGTTAGTTTGCATTTATATAGCGCCTTTCAGGACCTGGGGACATCGTGACGCGCTTTACAGCCGATTAACTACTTAAAAAAAACTGTAGTCACTGTTGCAATAGAGAAAATGCTGAAGCCAATTTGCCACAAGGACACATGTAATAACAAGCAGGTCGTGTTGATTTAAGGATAAATTTTGGCCATGATAGTGGGATAATTCTCCTGTCCTTTTTCGAAACAGTTCCATAATCTACACGAGAGGACAGAATGAAAGTAATGGATGCTTTAAGTCGATTTCTTCGTACAAATTAACCACCCATTTGAAAGAAGGCACCTTCGTCATTGCAGTTGTCTCTCAGTCGAGTTGCTTAATTTATTTGAAGCTAAAAATATATTTTTGTAAGTCTAAGAACAATGGTGCAGAGAACAGAGAAACCCCATGTAGTTCGTTCTCTCCCCAGCCCCTATTTCTCCAACACCATATCTGTTCTGCACTCTCTAGATATTCTTTCCCACATTACTATTCTTAGAAACTTAAGTTTAATGAAAACACTCTGGTATTTGAACAGATAGGTGGTTAAAAAAAAGATTTACTTATAATAACATCATAAATTTGATAAATTTCATTAATAGACACATTACTCGCATGGAAAGTGCCTGCACATGCGCAATTTTCTTGTCTTGTTTCTTCCCCCATGCTAGTAGAAAGCGGAGTCATCACACTCATGTCATCATGATCTCACCTTGAGCAGGCTGCAATGGCATTACGATGCGAATCATTCATATCCTAGTAGTTTTATGCCAGTTAATAATGTGCAGATGCAAAATATGTTTAATGATGGCGAAATGAACTAGAGTTTCGTTACGGAAATTACTCAATCAATATTATTTTTTATTTTCCGCGTGGGGTATTTTTTTGGTGTTTAACCCATTGATCTGCAAACGTCCACACAGCAGCAACAGCGCCTTGCATACTCTGCGACCTTTTATATCACCAACTAATGGAAAAACAAAGTGTTTAGTGTAGCAGCATTAACGCTGTATCTTCACTATATACAAATAGCGAACTTGTCTGGCTGTTGTTATGTTTCAAATTGCATTTTGTTTACATATCGAACATTTACAGTTTTGCATTTGTTTGGAACTGAGTGTGAAGTATGTACTAGTTTGGAATAAATCCAAAGATATTCTTTAAAATGCGTTTTTAAAAAATGGATACTGAATGATAGTATTGAACTACAAAAATATTTCATTGGTGAGAAAACTGTTCACAAATATAATATTGTATAAACTATTTTTCAGGAGAAAACCAACAGCAAACCATACGTTTGGTAGTCAGGGTAATCAATTCCAGTGGAGACATGTTTGTGTTGAAATAAGTTGGCTAAAGAGAGCCCAGATGAAGATCACGTGTTTAAGGTTTACATTCCTCAGTAGGTTATGATGCCAATCCAGTTGTTTGCATAAAATGATGAAGTTATGTGCTAGTTGCTATGGCTAATCCCCACCTCCCTATTCTGCCCTGTAAAATTAGTTAATCATTAAACAGACTATCGCCACGGTTTCTCCAGCGTTTATAAGACTTGTAGTCAACAGTTGTAATACACGAAGCTGGCAAAATCTCCTCGATCAATATGCTGTTTCAAAACTGGGCAACAATACAGGACCGAGTATGTGAAAAATTACAATTAAGCACTCACCAACCTGAAACATATCACTACTCGTCAATGTCAAAGTATTCATCCTTAACACTGTTTAACGGGTAGAATAATGTAATGGAAAATGAGCTGCCTAAATGCCCATGGGAAAGCTCAAAACAGTTTCAGTGTGAATGCTAAATATCATTGGCGCTTGGTCAAGGCAATCACAACATCTAGATTTTCAAAAATAGACAGGTCTCTCAATTACTAACCAATTTCGCATTGCAGCTGGCATCATACGTCAGTTTTTATTCTAATAATCAAGTAAATTCTAATCTTTAAAATATTCGGAATTTTGTTGTTACTGTTATAGAAAATAATGACGCCTAAATAATAATTACATTGAGACATTTACAGAATGGACCGTACCTACACTATAAATTACACCAGACTTCCTTAAACAGCCATTTAATTACGACAAAAGCTACTGATTGACAGCCTAGCGCCGGGTCAATGAGATACATTTCAGCAGCTCCAAACCTGTGACGTCTAAATACTGGAGGCGGGCCTTGAAATGCCGATCGATGCGTAATTACCCCGTAACGGATTAAGCCAGATGCAGGGCAGCCAGAATTAGAGAACTGGTTTTACAGTTTCACTTTCCTCCCACACAACACTTTGGAACATGGTTACTCACACTAGTTTATCATGCGGTGAACATCACATTTTAAAGGTTAGTCCTTCAAGTATTTTTTGCGTCAATTGTTATTGATTTACTTTTATCTGTTTGGTAAAACTTCACAATTGGTACATAAATCGGCAAAAAAGAACGAAACTAAACTTAATCGCTCTTCATGAAGTCAGCAAATTCCCATCGTGTACGCTTCGTTTGCGCCTGCGTCATGAGTACCTGATACAAATATAGCGTGAGAGAGCGACACTATTACTTGATTTACATTCAGGTGCAACTATGTTGAGCATTGCAGAGAGTCCACGAGATTTGGAAGGTAATGCAGCTTTAAATATGCAGCTTAAATCACTTATAGTGTAATTTAACTGAAGGATCCATTCAATCTTTTTTCTAAGAAAATGCTACTGCAAGGATTGAAGTGGACACATAGAAATGAGTAGAGTAAGGAGTTGAACAATACATTTAGTAAAGAATCATTTAAATCTCTGGAAACCTTTCTTTTTTTAAAATAGTGATAATGGAGGCTGCCAATATAAAGGCTTCTAAAATGTGACTGGATGCAGTCGAATCAGAAGACCTAAGTTGATGAAATTGGAGAACAAAACATCTGAATAGCAAGACAGGCTGGGTATGAACGGCAGCATCCAAATAAGCTTTTTGCATATCCTTACATGGGGCAGCATGGTAGCATTGTGGATAGCACAATTGCTTCACAGCTCCAGGGTCCCAGGTTCGATTCCGGCTTGGGTCACTGTCTGTGCGGAGTCTGCACATCCTCCCCGTGTGTGCGTGGGTTTCCTCCGGGTGCTCTGGTTTCCTCCCACAGTCCAGAGATGTGCAGGTTAGGTGGATTGGCCATGATAAATTGCCCTTAGTGTCCAAAATTGCCCTTAGTGTTGGGTAGGGTTACTGGGTTATGGGGATAGGGTGGAGGTGTTGACCTCGGGTAGGGTGCACTTTCCAAGAGCCGGTGCAGACTCGATGGGCCGAGTGGCCTCCTTCTGCACTGTAAATTCTATGATAATCTATGATAACACACGATCATTAAAAAGCGGGCTGAAACTAAACACATGTAAAACAGATTGTATTCTGAATATTTTTAACTTATCGATGTGACTAATTTAAATTCAGGCCTTAGTTAGGTGGACACAATTTACAATTTCATGTTGCTGTTCATAGCTGGTTAGTCCTTTTCAAAAAATAGAAAGTTGTATTTTAGAATTTAGACGTGCAAGCAGTGTAAACACGGATTGTTCTTGGTTAATTATTCTTTCACCGATACTGTTCATACATAATATACACACATTTTATCTGTGAAAATGGTTATGATTGTTCACCACAATGGTTCCAGGGATCAAGAACTTCAGTCATGCACATAGATTGGAAAAGTTAGGCAAGTATTCCATGAAGAAATGAAGGCTGAGAGAAAATTTGAGAGGTATTCAAAATCACGAGGGGTCTGGGCAGAGTAGATAGGGAGAAACTGTTTTCACTGGTGAAAGGATCAAGAACCAGGGAGCACAAATTTCTAGTGATTGGTAAAATAAGCACAAGTGACATGAGGAAAAACGCAGGGAGTGGTTAAGGTCTGGAATGCACTGCCTGAGAGTATGGTGGAAGCAGGTTCAATCAAGCATTCAAAAATGAATTAGACTTGTCTGAAAAGGAAGAATGTGAAGGGGAGAATGGCACAAAGTGTATTTGCTCATTTGGACATCCGGTACAGACACGATGGGCGGAATGGGCTCCTGCACCTTAATAATTCAGTGATTTTGTTTTTCTTTACTTTCACCAGTGTTAACGCCTTCATTAACAAACATATAGAATGGCATTACTAAACAATGTATCTGGATAGGGCCACCAGTCAAGAAGCATTTGCTATATTATATTGACACTTTAAATGATCTCTCCATCTGTTATGTAATCAAAAGAAAAAAAGCTACAAACCACTTTATGTTGAGCAAAGGAGTTTGTATTTGGAAGAATCGCAAAAAATGCTGAAACAGAACTCGCGTTTGCATTTGCTGCCACTACAACCGTTTCAGCGTTTACCCCTTTAAGACATGAATGTCTGTACCGTTCGCAATACTTAATTGGTATTTTAGTCTTTGTTCCTGATATTAATGCTTTTTGTCTCAAAAACCATGCCTGACATATTAGATTGTAGAATAATCTGCAAGCCGAGTGCATGTTCAGGTGAAAACGTAACATTGTACTGTAGAGAATTTCACAGCCAATCACTTTTTCATCTGAAAATGTGGCGTAGAATCGGTATCTCAGGCCGAGAGCACAGCACGAAAACAAAGCTCTGCTGGCTGCTGCTATTAATGCGAACAACTCCTGTACGGAGCGCTTGTCAATCAAGATCGGGAACAAAAAAAAGAGTGGGGAAAAAAAAAATCGCCTGAGAGCTTCAAGTTGCAAACTCGCACTCTGAACACTTGCGGACAAAGTAACAATAATAATCATGAAAGAGGAGCCCAGGCTCTGGAATGGGCTGCGCTCACGCGCTTCAGCTCACAATCACAAAGTAGCGACCTCCACCAAGGATTGGCGAGTATCCCCTTCCGGTTCGTCGCCGTGGTAACCGCGGCACAGCACAATTCACTGGTTGTCTTGGACACTGGGTAGAGCGCAGCAGAGGCACTAGACGCGCGCGTGTATATAAGAATATATCTTCTCATCCACTTTCTATCTACATACAGTGTGGGCACCATGACTCAAAGATTAGCTTTACAAGGTAACCATCTTTCAGAAATTATAAGCATTATTGACGTGCTTTGAAGGCTTACTGTTAGAAATGAATAAGGCGGAAGCCATTGGCCTTAATCGCCAAGGGGAGGATGTAAAGTCACTTATTTAAGCTGAAGTTGCAATTAAGCAGTGATTATTTACATAAACGAAAAGGCTTACATTTATATAGCACCGTTCCTCACCGCAGGGCGTCCCAAAGCGCTTCACAGTGAGTGAATTTTATGTATAATTGTGGTTATTGTTGTAATGTAGGAAACGGGACAGCAATTTCCCACAGACATCAAAGTATGCAGACAAATCATTGTTTGAGGAGTAAATATATAAGCCAGGAGAATTTCCCACTTCTTCAAACAGTGCCCTGGAATTTTTTATGGCCCTCTGAGTGGGAATGTGGGACTTCCGTTTTAACAGCTCACCTGAGAGACAGCACCTCCAACAGTGCAGCGCTCTTAGTACTGAGTATCAGCTTAGATTTTGTGTTCAAGTCTCTGGAGTTAGAATCGAATCCCCAACCCTCTGAGTCAAAAGCAAGAGTGCTACTATTGGACCACACTTAGCTTATTTTAGGACTCGTGTTGAATCATTATATGTGGGAATTTATGTGTTTCAAGAATTTGTTAATTTTTATTTCCAACCCCATTCTCCCTGCCCCCACCACAGTTTTTGAGCAGTACCAGAAGTCTAGGGCACAATTTGTACAAACAATTGCAGAACTTGCAACAAGACCACAAAATATTGAAACTCTACAGAATGCAGGTAAGCCAATATTGCTCCCCAGCATTCAGTACAGATGTTTTGCATTGTGGAAAAATGTTAGCTGCTGTTTTGTGAAAGTGTTCATAATGTCCAGATTTCAGGAATTAACCATCCATTCAACTCATTATTTGTTTACCATTTGAGATCCTATAAGCAGTAGCATTAATATAATAAAGTATTACGTATCTAAATATGTATAATGTTGCAACCTTTTTGTTTCAAATTTGTATAATACTATATATACATATTAATTTTTATGGTGAGAGTATTTGGGAGAAGTAATTAAAAAATTACAAAGCTACACCTAGTCAGTGTGCTTTACTGAAACATATCCACCTATCTTGGCCCAATATCTAGATTTGGGTGGAATCAAATCACAAGATAGTGCCTTAAGTGCCTATATAGTGCTTTTAACATGGTAAAACATTCCCAAGATACTTCACAGGAATTTAATTAGACAAAAGCAAATCAGTGGCTAAAATCTAAGAAGTAGATTTTATGAGTATCGGAGAGGGCTTATATGGAATATACAGAAATGCAAATGACTAAAAAAGGCCCATGTTGTGATTTACTTGGCCAGTCCCAGGTCTTGGCACTATCAGATTCCATGGTGTCTGCCATAGTTCTGTGAAATTTTAAATGGGATTTCCAGGCCCGTACACCACCTGGAACGTCCCACTGAAAGTCAGTGGTGTTTTGGCTGGGTTGCCGCATCCCCGCAATGGGTCCCAGCATGACGGAGTTGTTGTGCCAGTCTTGTCTATACGTTTAATCACAGCACAAATTTAGATCATATATTTCCAGTCTTTTTTTTTCTCTAGTGACGGATTAAATTCTAATTCCCTTGCAATACAGCACCTTATATTGTTTCTGACAGATTGGCTTCACAATTTACCACATTTTGTTGTTGGCAGAGGAAAAAAATCAGTTCAAGAAAATTAGCATCTTGGTTTGGCTTGTAATTTATGTATTTAAGCTCCTATTCTCAACTCTGTGATGTGACTGAACTGAAAAGAGCCCAAACAATTCTTCCACACTTCCAGTAGTGTAGAATCACATGAGAGCCTTTGGCTAGATTATTGTTTTATTTTTGACGATTTGCTTCCTTCCCTATTTCACATAAGATTTAACTGACAATCTAGATTGATGAGATGTACTGGAATACAGTCGTTCCCAAACTTTTCAGTAAAATGGCACACCTCAGTGAGACAAACAATTCCACTGTGCATCCATTTAGACTCTAGTGCACAGGTTCAAAAGGCAATTAAATAAGCTAATGGAATCATAGCCCCAAAGGCTATGCTACACAACAATAGAACTTGAGTTATAGTTTCAGGGAAGAAAAATAAACTCCAACATTTTTCTACCTCTTTGGTGAAGCAGCCACAGTGAGCATCCAAATATCATCCTTCACTCTCCGTTACCAAGTGATGGGATAGAGAAGGGCGGCACGATTCCTGGCTTGGGTCATTGTCTGTCCGGAGTCTGCACGTTCTTCATGTTTGCGTGGGCTTCCTCAGGGGGCTCCGGTTTTCGCCCACAAGCCCCGAAAGACGTGCTTATTTGGTGAATTGGACATTCTGAATTCTCCCTCAGTGTAACCCAAACAGGCGCCAGAGTGTAGCGACGAGGGGATTATTACAGTAACTTCATTGCAGTGTTAATGTAAGCCTGCTTGTGACACTACTAAAGATTATTATTATTACTTTAGCACTGAACTTGTTGGGTTCTCGCTATTGGTTACGCTTTGTTCCTATTGTTACGCTATTGGTTACGCTTTGGACAGCACTGGAGCACAAGCATAACATAAGCTTCACAGCGCCAGGATCCCAGGTTCAATTCAGGGCTTGGGTCACTGTCTGTGTGGAGTCTGCATGTTCTCCCCGTGTCTGCGTGGGTTTCCTCCGGGTGCTCCGGTTTCCTCCCACAGTCCAAAGATGTGCAGGTTAGATGGATTGGCCATGCTAAATTGCCCTTAGTGACCAAAAAGGTCAGGAGGGCTTATTGGGTTACGGGGTGGGGTAGAAGTGAAGACTTAAGTGGGCCGGTGCAGGCTCGATGGGCCAAATGGCACTGTACGTTCTATGTTCATTCGTATTCAGGTAAGCGATAGGTAGGTAGGGCGTGACACTAACCCAGTCCTGGCTTTTATCAACACATTCATCCGTGAAGTGCACCTCCAGTTCATTGCGTCAGCTGGCTGTTGAGAACACAACACCCACAGACCTCAGTGGGTTGACCTTCTGAAACCAGTTTAAAAAAAAAATTTGTTCATGGGCTGTGGGCATCCCAGGCTGGGCCAGCATTTATTGCCCATCCCTATTGTCCTTGAAGGGGCAGTGAAGAGTCAACATCATTGCTGTGAGTCAGGAGTCACATGTAGGCTAGTCAAGGACGGCAGATTTCCTCCCTGAAAGGACATAGTGAACCAGATGGGTTTTTACAACAGCCAACAATGGGTTCATGGTGATCAAACCAGATATTTATTGAATTCTAATTTCACCATCTGCAGTGGCGAGATTTGAACCTGGGTCCCCGAAACATTACCCTGGGTTTCTGGTTTACTCGTCCAGTGAAAATACCACTACGCCACCGTCTTTCCAGAAGTAATTCTGATGCAACATCAGATCGCCTTTATTATCTTGTTTTTCTTCTGAATAGCAATTAAGAATCAAATGGTAGCTTCTTTGCAAAATTGATTACAAACTCGCAAAAGGCTGATGGCCGAAGTGTTTTTGTTTTTTAAAAAAAAACACAAAAAGTTAGATTTAGGAGAATGGAATCATGTCAAATCGATATGTCAGCTGAATCCCAAGATATTAACTAGTTCTATAATAGGATCGAAAATGGAGTTTCACAATTATCTCTTGGCTGTAAGCTTCCCAAGGCACAGCAGAATTTATCATGAGGGAATGAGTGGTTCACCACCTTAGGAGCAAAATGAAAGAATCCCAGAGATTGCGAGCTCTGGCACATCCCGGTTCTTTGCGAGTTGTTGCTCATTGTTATAACCCCTATGGGGATGACCCAATTGATCTCCCTTTGCGTTTTTGGAGTAAGAGCTACCCCGCTGAAGGCCAGAAGCCCATCTGCGGGCTTGTTAATTCCATGAGATAAAAGCCGGCCCAGATAGGAGCCAACATCTCAGAATGGTCCCAGCTGGGACTAGGACTATTACTTTGTATATACTTTTCCTTACTGAGAGTTGGAAATTAACCACTTTGACTCGCCTTTACCAGGCTCCTCTTTGACTACAATACCCACAGTAGGACAGACATTACTATTGATGTTGATTATTCAAACTTAGCAAATTCTGCTTGGTGCTACTTTAAGGTACGCTTTTTACTCGGATTAATGCAATAACGCTAACAATTCATACGTGAATATTTTGGAGAAGAGTCCAACTGGGGCAGCGGAGTGATTCCAGGTTACGGACTCTCTTGGTTGAATTGCTGCATGGGCAGCATGATAGCACAGTGGTTAGCACAGTAGCTTCACAGCTCCAGGGTCCCAGGTTCGATTCCCGGCTTGGGTCACTCTGTATGGAGTCTGTATGGAGTCTGCACGTTCTCCCCGTGTCTGCGTGGGTTTCCTCTGGGTGCTCTGGTTTCCTCCTCCAGTCCAAAAATGTGCAGGTTAGGTGGATTGGCTGTGCTAAATTGCCCTTAGTGTCCAAACAAAAGTTGGTGTGGGGTTACGGGGATGGGGTGGAGGCTTGGGATTAACTGGGGTGCTCTTTCCAAGGGCCAGAGCAGCCTTGATGGGCCGAATGGCCTCCTTCTGCACTGTAAATTCTATGATTCCATGTAACTTCCTCCACCTCCTCCGGCAGCGAGTTCCAGGCACATTATTGAAGAACAGCATAACGGTGGCTGAGTATTTTCTGCATGGATTCTTCCATGGATGATGAGGATTGTAATGTTCCTATGACAGCTGAAACCTGTGATCACATAGCAGAGCAGGGATCCACCCTGGGGATACTAATAACAAGAGCAAAATACTGTGGATGCTGAAATTTGAAATTAAATCAAAAAATGGAATAAATATGTAGCAGATCGGGCAGCATCCTTGGAGAGAAACCGAGTTAACAGCAGAAATTGTTAAGCTGAAAAATCAATGAATGTTTGAATAGCTTGCAGCGGAGCGGGGCTGGAAAATTCGGGCCAACATTTCACATCGATGATCTTTCATCAGAACAGAAGGAAGGTTGAAATGTCAGAATTTTTAAGCCAGTGGAAGTGGACGGGGGCAGTGAGAACAAAGGAGAAGGTCTGTGATACTGTGGAGAGCAGGGGAGATTAAGAACAAACAATTTCATATTGCATCAGCCAGTCAGACTGGTAATGGATATGGTAAAGAAAAGATGTCCAAATGAAGCCTGAATGGCTACATAGCAACCATCAGAATGCGACATGAAGGGATTTAAAAAAAAGTAACAAGACAAGACCAACCCAGCAAAATAAAAAAAGAGAGTAAAAAAATCAACACCTAGAATAAGATGACGGCATGAACATTGCAGAACTCCGTGAACAGAAAGGCCAGCATGGGTGTGAGGTTGAGAATTAAAATGACAAACAACCGGAAACTTGGGATCATGCTTGCAGACTGAATGTAGGTGTCGAACAAAGCAGTTACCCAGTCTGCATTTGGTCTCCCCAACGTAGAAAAGACTACATTGTGAACAGTTAATACAGTATACTAAATTGAAATAAGTACAAGTAAATCGCTATTTCACTTGGAAAGTGAGTTTGGGGCCTTGGACGGTGAGAAGGGAGGGGTTGAACAGACGCATCTAACATAAATAATGTGTCTACCGTTGGGCTTGTCCAAAATCTTAGAGGCAGAAAACAGAACCCTTTTTATTAATATCGCCTCGGGCAGCACGGAGTTGCAGGGGACTGCTGTCTCAGGACGCCGAGGAACTGGGTTCAATCCTGGCCCCGGGTCGCTGTCCGTGTGGAGTTTGCAAATTCACCCCGTGTCTGTGTGGGTCTCACCCTGACAACCCAAAAAGATGTGCAGGGTAGGTCAATTGGCCATGCTAAATTGCCCCTTAAAAAAAAAATATATATTGCGGGACCCCTGTAGCTGGATTCTCCGGATGTTATCGCCGAAATAGCGTTCAGCGAATGGCCGGAGAGTCAGAGTTTCCGACAAAATCAGGGGCGGCTTTCGCTGCTTTCGCGATGTTCCGCCCCTCCAAAGCGACGTAGTGATGGCCTCAGAACATTGCCTGAGGCCTGTCCCCGATGCTCCACCCCCGACCGGCCGAGTTCCCGATGCTCCACCCCCGACCGGCCGAGTTCCCAACGGCGTGGGTCTCTTGTGGTCTCACCTGTCGGGAACTCGACGTGGTGGCTGCGGATTCAGTCGAGCGCCGCCACAGTCGGGGAGGGCCGATCCATGGGTGGGGGGTACTGTGGGGGTGTGGTCCGGAACGCGCAAGCCGGCCGAAGGGGGGGACTATTTCACGGGCCGGGTCTGTGAGTGGCCTTCGCGATGCAGCATGGCGTGGCCGCCCCAGGCCGGCGCATGCACATGCGCGGCCACAAATTCGGCAATTCTCCAGGGCGTCTTGGCAACTCGAGCTGGGTGCTCTACACTGCTGTCCTGCTAGTCCCTAGCAAAACGGGAATCGCTGGCCGTTTTGCGCCATTTTTTCTGGCGTAAAATGCCACCATTCCCAAGCCGACGTGGGGACGTAGCCCCAGAATCGGACAATCCAGTCCCTGGATTTACCATCGAAACCCAAATGTAAAACCTGTCCAATCCACCCCTTTTGCAGCCTGGTTTGGTCTCTGACCTGCAAATGGGTCGCTTGCAAAAACTCCACATCGGAGTTTAAACTCTTAAGGGGAGCAAATACTCTTGATCTTTCTTTTCATTGGGCCATTCAAACCCCTAACGTTCCAGATGACCAAGCGAATTGGGGGTCTCTGACCCTCCTAAATCCGGAGTCAGCGATTTCCATCAAGCAAGTTTACCCAAAGGATACTTAAAAGGTATAGCAAACAGGCCTACCCAAGATGGCCACCCAACCAAATCAAAAGACTGGACAAAGAGAAATCTACAGACACCATCAGCAAACTACCCTCGCTCCCTCCCATCCCCAACGCAATTGCCCTTGAATACAACCACACTCAAGTACAAATACAAATAGAGGCAAGGCAAGCAAAAACTACGAAAGTTTACTTCAAACAAACCTAAATAAGACAAGAACTATCTTATTATCTAAAAAAAACTACAATAATGAGCTGCAGCAAACCCTTCAAAACCTCCCCTGTTAGCAAATTCCAAGTTAGCTGGGAGGCTCTCGACTGGAGATAAAGAAAAATGTTTGCAGACAATAAAATACCAAAACCCCATGAACCTTGTGATCCGAAAGAGAGCTATAATCATAACAAGCAAAACCCCAAATCTAAACAAGAACTATAAGAATTCCACCCCAACAAGAACAAACATGAAATCCCAACAATGTAACAATTCAACGTTCCCGGCAACAGAACCAAAATCTCAATTACACCGTGCCCAACTTCTGCTTTTTAATGAAAGAGTCTGCCTCCCCAGGTGTGTCAAATAAATATTTTTTTCCCTCCAAAGTTACTTTGAGCTGAGCAGGGTAGTCCAAATAGTACCTGTACAGTTTCTGTGCAGGGTGATCTTGACTCCATTGAATGCAACCTTCTTCGCCAGCTCCGCTCCCAAGCCTTGATAGGACCTGATGAAGTGGCCTTCCCACTTAAAGTCACGGTGTTCCTTTGCCCATCTTAGAAACCTCCTTCTCCTTGAAGCTGTGGAATCTAACTTTCACTGCATGTGGTGGATATTCAGACGAGGGCTTGGCTGGAGTGTACGATGGGCTCTGCCTAACTCTGAAGGGGATTTGAATCGACCCTCGCCCACCATCTTACCAAACATGTCTGCAAAGTACTCCATGGGCGTCGGGCTTTCCATCCCTTCCGGCAGCCTGACAATTCGAAATTCACTTTGACCACCGAAATCAGCTTCCATTCCAGCGAGGCAATCCGATCAAGACTGACTCCACCATTTTACCTGCCGATGAGCTCGGAGAGGCCTCAGACTCATTGACAAACTTCTGCTCTCAGCCTTCTTTCCCCAGACTTTTTTAGGCATTTCAATCATACAAGATCCTTATTACAATAGCTATGTGGGTTTTCAAGAAAAAACATCTGTGATACTAGGTAAAGGAGCAAAATATCCAGTACTCCAGCATGAGCTACCTCGTATGCGTCATCCCCCTACATTATGCCACCAGAAGTCCCTAAAATTGGAAACAAAGTCAATAAAATTTTCCAGTTCATGGCGTGAGCAGGAGGCGGCACCGACACAGTCATCAATCTACCAGCAAAAGAGATTAAGGAGGGGTCCCCCAGTCGGAGTGGCATAATGAATGTTTCACATATCCCACAAAAAAAGAAGGCATAACTAAGACCTAAGCGAGTACCAATAGCAACACCTTTTATGTGGAAGAAGGGAGTAGAGATGAACTAGAAATTGTTTCGAATGAGAACAAACTTCACCAGATAGAAGAGGGTGGCGGTGGATAAAGACTGGTTGGGCCTCCATTCGAGAAAGAAGCGGAGAGTGGGGTGGAGATGTAGAGAGATTGGATTGTATATCCATAGTGCAGAGGAGGCGGCTAAGGCCAGGAAACTAGGAACTGTTGGAAGTGACATATGGCATTGGAAAAGTCATGCATGGAGGTCGGAAGAGGCTGTACAAGGGGTGAAAAATTGGTTGAGATAGTAAGGTATAAGTTCAGTAGGGCAGGAACAAGCCAAAACAGTGGGTTGACCAAGGCAGCCCTGTTTGAGGACTTTGGTGAAGAGGTAGCAGCAGGCTGTTCAGGGTTGGGGGACTGAGGTTTGAGAGTGTGGATGGAACATCTCCAGAAGAAATGAGGTAGTGACAGTCCTGGATGCAATGATGAAGTTTGGTTATGGGTCATGGTATGGGGGAGGTAGGAGGAAATGTTGGAGTTCGGCGGCAGCACGGTGGCGCACTTGTTAGCCCTGCAACCTCACGGCGCCACGGTCCTAGGTTCGATCTCGGCTCTGGGACACTGACCGTGTGGAGTTTGCACATTCTCCCCGCATTTGGCATGGTTTCGCCCCACAACCCAAAGATGTGCAAGGTAGGCAGATTGGCCACATTAAATTGCCCCTTAATTGTAAAAAATTAATTGGGTACTCTAAATTAAAAAAAAGAGAGAATGTTGGAGTTCACCTTATGCAGGGTAGAGGTCAGTATGTAAGACAATGGCAGCACCATCCTTGTGAGAGGGTTTGATGACAAAGTTGGGGTCGAATCCAAGGGAAAAAGTGCAATAAGTTCAGAGTTGCCGATGTCATACTGGTAGTTCTCAATGAAACAAAATAGAGAGGGTATGAGGCCAGAAGATGGGATGCAGTTGGAGACAAAATAATGAAGATGGGTGAAGAGAGCCATTAAGTGGGAAGAAGACTCCCGGTTTAAGAAGCGGGTACAGAAATCGAGGTGATGGAAGAAGAGAGCAGCATTGTGCTGAGCTCACTCCTCAGTCACTCTAACACACCCTCCCTTCCCTATAGCACCTTTCCTTGCAAGCTCAGGGGATGCAACACCTGTCCAGCACCATCTCTCTCTTCGTCAAAGGGCCCAAACACTCCTTCCAATTGAAACAGTGATTTACTTGTACTTCTTTCAAATTAATATGCTATATTCCCTATTCAATATATGATCTCCTTCCTCTACAATGGGGAGATCAAATGCACACTGGGCATCTCCATTCTGTCCACAAGCATGACCCTGAGCTTCTGGTTGCTTGTCATTTTAATTCTCCACCTTACTTCCATGTTGACTTTTCTGTCCCTGGGCTGCTCCAGTGAGGTTAAACGCAACTGCACCCTACCGTCCGACTTGGCACGCTGCAGCCTTCTAGATGTAACATCCAAGTTCAACAATTATAGATCATAACATCTGCTTTATTTTATTTGTGTTGTTCTTCTACCTTTTTTTTTGTTTTGCTTGGTCTTGTTTCTTTCTTTATCTCTTCATGTTTCATTCAGATGGTTGTTACATAGCCATTTAGGCCTTATTTGGACACACACTTTGTCTCTCTGCCATTCCCACTACCACTCTCTTTGCCTGTTGTATCATTAAATCATTTGTTATTTAATCTCCCCTACCCTCCACTCTATCAGGCATTCTCCTTTGTTCTTCCTGCCTCACCCCCTTCCACTTGCTTAAAATCTCTTACACTTCTATCTTTCATCAGTCCTGATGAAAGGTTATCAACCTGAAATTTTAACTCGGTGTTTCTCCACAGGTAGTTCTGGATCTGCTAAGCATTTCCAGCATTTCATTGCTTCTATATCAAACATAGGGACCTTTTTCCTTTATATATAAGTTACACATTGAATCATTAGTGGGGATTCTCCCCATCATTAGCTACATTGGAAACAAAAAACAGGAGTGCCCAAAATAGCAAATGGTCAATTAAAATCCTTTTCCATACCTTTCTTATAGCTTTTAATTTGCAAAATGGTGCCTTAAATGTCTACTTTCAAATTTGCTGCCAAGAACCTCTCTTTAAAGTCAATGCGTCCGCAACATATGCCAGGCTCAGCCTGATACAATTTAAGGTTGACCGGGCTCACATGACAGTGGCCCGGATGAGCAGATTCTTTGGGGTGGAAGCAGGGTGGAAGACGAGTGCACAAAATGTGCGGGAGGACCAGCGAACCGTGTCCCCAAGTTTTGGACATGTCCAAAGCTTCGGGGATTTTGGCAGGGGTTTGCGGACGTCACATCCAAGGTTTTAACAACAAGGCTGGCGCTTGGTCCAGAGGTGGCGATTTTTGAGGTGTCGGAAGATCCCGGAATCCAGGAGGAGAAAGAGGCAGACGTTCTGGCCTTTGCTACCCTGGTAGCCCGGAGACGGATACTGTTAGCTTGGAGGGACCCAAAGCCCCCAAAGCCGGAGACCTGGCTAACGGACATGGCTAGCTTTCTCTGTTTGGAGAAAGTTAAGTTCGCCTTGAGAGGTTCACTGTTAGGGTTCACCCGGAGGGGGCAACCGTTCGTCGACTTCCTTGCGGAAAATTAATCGTCAACAGACGGGGGGGGGGGGGGGGGGGGGGGGGGGTGTAGTTTAGGTTAGAGTAGGGGGTCAATAAAGGTGGGACCTGTATGGAAGGTAAATGGTTTTTGCACTATGTTTATGGTTTTAGGTATATTGTCTATTTTGTTGTTGTTTCTATAAAAGAACCTTTCTTTAATTTTCTGGACAAATGTTGAGATAAGTGGTATTGGGAGATATTGAATTCTGTATTGGTGATGCCACTACACATCACATGGTATCCAAAATGTGTATATAATGCTCCAAACAAAGAGGGCAACAATGCCTTTGAGAGAGCAGGGGAGTGGGGAAAAATACTGACGAGGAAAATAACAAACAAGTAAAATAAAAGTACTTATGGTTTTATAATCTGAAAGTCAAAGCTAGGTAGAACAACGGGCTTGATGCTAATAGCTTAAAAAAAGTGACTGAATTGTCATTAGCATAAAAGTTGTTGCTCATGCTTTTATCTGAGTGCAGGAGATGTTGCTGTTGATGTTCAAAAATCTGCTTAGAGCAAAGTGTGATGCTGGTGCCAGTAGATCTCTCTCTTACAGACATGGTTATCTCCTATACCCTCCAATTGAAAAGTTTTAGTGGAAATTAATCTGTACTTGTTGATTGAAGCACATATTAGTCTGTACAGATCTGAACTATCAATTGTACTAATTTTCCATGTCTTCACAACAACCAGGGCTAAACATACAAGACAGTCCTTGTTACAGTAGTCCTTGGTTCCATCCTGTTACAGTGAACATCAATGGCTTGCATTGTGCTGCAGTAAAGATTGCAAAATTATCAGTGTTTGCCGTCATCACTTTTCTGCAACTGAGCAAGTCCTAGAGTCTGGACGTGTGCAATTAAAAGCGGAAATCTAAAGGTTGAATCTGTGATTCTACCCTTCTCCAGTGTGTGCACTTTCAAGGCTCCGCCCAGACTGCAGTCAATAGGAAGTTATTGAACTGATAAGAACTTCCCTCTTGGGTCGAGATTTTAACTCACTCAAAACCAACTCACTTGCACAGAGTTAAAATTGGGTCCTTGGTCTCACTGTAAAAACTCTTGAAAAAGTTACACGTTTGTTAAATGTATAACTGGCAAATTGCCAAAGTTCATAATTACTGCTAAACAGCATCACTGACCATGAAAGAGTAATTTTATGCCTATCGAATGCCAAATTAATACAGTATGATAAGAAATTGCACATACTATTTAGAATAATATATTTGTTAAAGCTTCTTTATGTTATTTTGACTTCTACCTAAATGCCATTTGAACATTCCAACCATATATGGTAAATTTAAAAAAAATGAAAAGTGAAGGAATTCAGTGGTTTTTACTTTTTACATTGCTGGCTGTGAGAATACTTCAACATGATTGGCTGCTTATTCTATTTGATAACATCACTATTGTTGGATGCCTGGTGCCAGATTCAAACGGACATCTGGAAAAGGGAAGCCCATGCTACAGAAATTGATAGATCTTAGTGGGCAGTTTCCTGAAGGTCTGTGATGATTGGCATTATATAGTTTTAAAAACTATTTAGTGTGCTCCCTGTTAAACGTTTCCTTGATAATCTGTTATTTTCTGTACCTAGGTTTTAAAATTATTTTCTGTGCGTGTTCTGTAATGGACTCCTACTAGGTGGTCCAGGATAAAATGGGCATGAAGCTTCATTTGTAGATTTAATTGGCCCCATGCTGTTCCACCCGTAATACGTCATCTCATTAGCTGCCCCTTAGAAGCTAACTAGTAAGCAGGGGGGAGGATTACTGACCAACCTTTTTTAAAATTTTGTTTGTTCCTTTGATTTTATAACTATTTCATTGGGTCGAAGTTTTTAGATTATATAAAAACCAAAATCTGTAACCTTAATGGGATGGAATGCCTATTCTCATAACATCTTCAAGTGAGAAATTACTGTTGGAGATGTGGAAAAATATTTAATGCATTTATATTGCATGCTTTTGATATTTTAAGAGAGACTGTGTTGACTTTGTAGTCCCCACGGGAGCCTGCAATGGAGGCAGGCAGGTGTGGAATTTCACACTGCTGGCTTGCATGCCAGTTCCCTGGCTCCATCCTGCCTGCTGGGTTGTTTTCCATCAGCGGGATTAGAGGGGTGCGGCCAGGCTATTGGTCTGTAAGCAGCGGGTAGCCGATTGTTCCAATTAAATTCCTATTAAGACCAGTTAACAGAGACGGATTGGGATTTTTCAATCTGCCTCTAGCCTCCTGGAGGCAGCCTTCCGGCAGAAGATCAGGGAGGACCTGTTTTATAGGCCCGCAGGTTTATAGGCCCGCCCAGCCTGTCTAGGTGGAGCAGTAGCCGCAGGCCACCATATAGAGGAGTTTCCCCCTACACACTGCCATTCCATTACCACCACCACCTTCTCCCCCACCTAACCCAATTGCTCAACCCACCCTAGAGTAGTAGCTCACTGCAAAACCATTTTAAAATTCTAAATTGGGAAAAAGTTGGAAGTTGTTCCTTTTTGAAAAATTCTCTCTCTCTCACTCACCTGCTATGGCAGCCTGCTGCTGTTTTTAAGTAGAAAGGCCCTCAGCTTCAAAAGTTTATTTATAATCCTCAATTGGATAGGCGAACCTGCTGACTGCTCATTAATTGGCTGCTCTGGCAAAAATCTCTGAGTGATTATTTCTCGCACAGTACAGGGTTTTGACCCGAATTTGAACCTGACAGTGGGATTCACATGTCTGCAGGGAGAATCCTGCCCATCACGTATGTACTAAAAGAATGACAGAGGACTGCCATGTGACTATGTTAAGCAATGATCTAATATTGGCAACAGTAATTATTAGTCAAGTGTTTCTTCACTTGGAGTCACAACTTTGCATATATATTTACATTAGTGGGTGGAGGAGAGTGCGAAATGATCACTGAGTTGATTGGGCAAGTGCTAAAGACTAATGCTTTGTGGGAAGTCATCACTAGAGGTAGTGATAGTAAATCGACGTAGTGAATTAGTATGACAAACCAGCAGCTTTCATTGTCATTTTTACTGGTGCTAGCCCACAACTTCAGTGCATGCTATGGTGAGATTTGAACTTATGACCTCTGAGTTGATAGTCACTAGAGCCACTTCAGCTCTCCCAGATTTGTTGGTGAGTTAAGGGCAGGTCAGGTTTCCTGCTCATCTATGTCAGGAGCCATATTTACATTTGCATTTCATGAATATTCATTAAAAGATCAATTTGCTGGAATCATATTTCCCCTCTAAATTAAGTACCCCATCAGTGGACACTTAGAACGGTCACTTTCCTGACTGTATACACGTGCACCTGGCAAGCTTAATTTCATCAACGACTGAGGTTCATACGTGCTGCTTTCGTCAACCTTTTAAAGTGCATGTCTGCGAGAATTTAGGTGTTTATTAGAAGCCGCTCCAAGGCAAAATTTGGCTATTTCAGCCCTAAATTTGTTCAACAATGGATCCCCCACAGCCCTCTAGGGTAGGCAATTCAAAGATACACAACTGCTGAGTGAACATCTCCTCTTCTGTGGAAGAGCAGAACTACAGGCTATCAGTATAAAATAATCATCAAGAAATCCAAAAGGGAATTCAAAAGAAACTTTTTACCCAAGAGTGATGAGAATGCAAAACATTCTATCAAAGAGAGTGGTAAAAGTGATTAGTTGCATCTAAGGAAAAGCTAGACAAGCATATGAGGGAGGAGGGAATGATGGTAGATTTAGATGAGGAAAGGGTGGGAGGAGGTTCAAGTGTAACAGAAACGCCTGCATAGAAGGCAGCTTATCTACCCCTTTTCAAGGGCAATTAGAGATGGGCAATGAGGGCAGCACAGTGGCGCAAGTGGTTAGCATGTTTGCCTCATGGCACCGAGGTCCCATGTTCGATTCCGGCTCTGGGTCACCGTCTGTGTGGAGTTTGCACATTCTCCCCGTGTTTGTGTGGGTTTCGGCCGCACAGCCGAAAAAGATGTGCAGGGCAGGTGGATTGGCCGTGTAAATTACCCCTTAATTGGAAAAAATGAATTGGATACTCTAAATTTATTAAAAAAAAGAAATGGGCAATGAATGCTGACCTAGCCAGCGATGCCTACATCCAAAGAATGAATGAAGAAAAATACTACCCAGCTCTCTCTCCTCCCCCCACCCCTACCACCACTGCTGACATCTTAGCTGTTCTCGAAGAAGTCGATGAAGGGCCGCCATCCCCAGGCAAACCCCTCCACAGACCCTCTCAAGGTGAACTTTATTTTTTATAGCCTAAGAAACTCTGCCAGGTCACTCACCTACACCCCCGGTTTTGTTCCCCCCACCCCACCTCCCCGAGTCCCTCCATTCTAATAATATTCATCTCCGGGCTACCAGGGAGGCAAAGGCCAAGATAACGTTCTTTCTCGCCCCCTTCGACACTCCGAAGAAAGCCACTTCTGGACTCGGGACCACCTTCACCTCGGGACCTCTGACATAACGTTGGCAAACCCCTGCCTAGAATCCCCAAGCTTCGGAGACATGCCCAAAGCATATGGACATGATTCCCAGGTCCACCCATACACCGCCCACTGGGAGTGGGGACGTGGCATTGTGGGTGTTAGGTATTAGTTGATTTGGTTATTGCAGCCCTGTTGGCTTGTTTGAATTGTGATTGTGTGGATATGTAAATATATAAATACCTCAATAAAATATTTAAAGAAACATTGATTTCCACCCTTCAAAAACCCTGCTCATTCCTACCCTGCCGACCACCTTAAACTGGATAAGCTAAGCCTAGCGCATGACGAGGATGCATTAACTCTCCTCAGGGTCTCCTCCTAACCCAGCCTCCATCTAACTACCCAACTCTTCCTCCCACTTGCACTTCACTACCCCTATTGGGGCTCCCTCCTAATCACTCAGCCTCCTTGTAAATTTCTGACACATTTTCTTTCCTATCCCTGTTCTTGACACCATCTTGTCCTGTAGCCCCTGGGCCGGAAGGTGAGGAAAGAACGGTACCTGCTTCCGGACAAAATTCCTCACCTGCAAATACCGGAAACCATTCCCGGCGGGCAACTCAAATTCCTCCACCAACTTCTCCAAGCTCAGAAAGCTGCCCTCAATGAATAGATCCACAAACCAATCAATCCCTGCCCGTTGCCAACCTGAACCCCCATCCAGCCCCCCGGAACAAACCGGTGATTCCCACAGATCGATGCCCAAACCCCTCCAGCCTTGGGTGCTGCCCCCACTGTCCCACATTTCAGGGCCGCCACCACCATCGGGCTTTGGAGACCTGGCCGGTGAGAACAGCATAGGCGCTGTCAACAATGCCCCCAAACTCGTATTCTTACAAGAGGCTGCCTCCATCCGTTCCCATACCGACTCCTCTCCACTACCTAACCATAGCTTACTTGCCGCTCAATAGTAGTTCATTAAATCCGGGAGAGCAACCCACTCCCTCCCTCGACCCTGCTCCAGCAGCACCTTCTTCACCTGCGGGGTTTACCACCCAAACAACCCCAAAATCAGTGCATTCACGCTCCTGAAAAAAGCCGTAAGAATGAAAATCCAGAGATTCTGAAACACAAACAAAAACTTGGGAGAACCGTCAGCTTCACCGATTGTACCCGTCCTGCCAATGACAGTGGAGTATATTCCACCTCCTGAATCCCCCTTCATCTATTCCACCAATCAAGCCAAACGCAGCTTGTGAAGCTGCTCCCACCCCCGCGCCACTGAATGCCCAAGTACCAAAAGCTCGCCCCTACTACTCTAAATGGCAACTCCACCCAGCTTCTTCTGCCCCTCACTTGGATAGGAAAAACCTCGCTCTTCCCATATTTAATTTGTAGCCTGAGAACCGGCGAAATACCTCCAAAATACACATAATCTTCCCAATCCTTCCAAAGGAATATCTTTATTGATGACAGGGGTGGGGCGAATCAGCGTCTGCCCGCACAGCAATATATTGTAGAACCTGTGACTTAAATGTTTTTTATCAAGTGCCCCATTATATGGCGGAGACAGCTGCCATTGCCGGCAGTGGCTTATCTATCACATGCTTTTCTTGTCTGACGGTATCATGCCTTTGCGGGTTACGGGGAAAGTAAATGGCCTGTATCTTTTAGAGTAGATTTAATATATTTAATTGTTTAATTTTTACAATTAAGGGGCAATTTTAGTGTGGCCAATCCACCTCCACTGTATATCTTAGGGTTGTGGGGGTGAGGCCCATGCAGACACTTGGAAAATGTGCAAACTCCACACGAACAGTGACCTGGGGCCGGGATTGAACCCAGGTCTTCAACGCCATGAGGCAGCAGTGCTAACCACTGCACCACCGTGCCGTCCCAGATTAATGATATAATATATTTCATAGGAAGCATTAATTGAATTTTCCCCTCTTACCTACTATGTGAATAAAAAGAGCTTTTGGTGTATGCTTGCCAATTTTAATTTTTTTTGTCTATGTTTAACATTTCCAGAGTGACAACACAAGTTATAATTTAAATCACAGTGTTGCCCATGGCTTATCAGGAACTGCTGTTATTGATATGAGAAGTTGGTCTCCAATCACTGAAACCTGACTTTGAATCCACAACAAAGGGACTGTGCTGTTTCCAGATCATCAGCTGTGGTTTCTGTAACCTAGCAACTTACAATTGCTGTCTCACCTGCACGATCATTTTTTTTTCCTTTGAAGTAGCATTTTGCTCCAACTGATTGTGTATGGTGGATTTTTAAATCCATAGGCACAATAGAGCACAATATAAATACTTGCAGAGAATTTGTTGTTTGAAAATTAATTTTGTCAACTTTCTTGTGCTGAGAAGGACTTGGGTGACATTACTGCCATTGATTGTCACAATCGTGCCTTGCTATGCAAATTATTTTCCATGTTTTCCCTGTGCAATGTTGCATGAGAAAATGTGAAGGATTTTACAACGGGGGTTTTTTAACTGAGTATACTTATAAATATATTGTAGTTATACAACAATAATATATTTAAAAAAATAAAGTAAACAATGTAACAGCAATTACTATATTTCCTAATAAATCAATTATTACTTGTAGAAGGCCCGAATAGGCCTATGCTCATAATTGGGGTCAACAATCCTTCATCTTACTGCAGGCACAATTGGGTCTTCAACTGCTGGAGTTGTGGTGGGGGGAGGGCATCTACAAGGGACACAGACACCAATGTTTGAGCAGGGCAGGCAACCTCCAAGAAGGAAGGTAGGCATTTTTCTATCCCCCACCTCCACCATCCAAGATGGGGGAAAAAAGTGCATGGGTAGAAGGCCTCTGGTCAATTAGAGGCTGTAGTCTTTACTTCCACTCAAGAAACTGAAACGTTGGGTTGCTAAGTGGAGGCTTGCCAAATTGTTGTTGTGAGCACCCAAACCCCCATTGATTGTAGAAGTGCAAGTGTGTAACCGTCCATGAACCCCTTACTAAACGGTAGTGGGATCCTCCCGTTTTGCAACATCAGAGTGGTTGGCTAGTAACTTAAGTCTAGGAGAGAAACAGTGACACATTATGCTTAGGTGTACTTCTGAATGCCAACTTGAGATGCAGTTACAGGAAGCTAAGGCGTGAACAATTTAAAGGTGACAGGACTGGTGAGTCCTGCCATACCTAGCAAGTTGACAGCCTGCTGCAGATAATACAGTACGTTGAGGTTAAGGTACAAATGCTCTTTAGTTCTTGGTGCTGCTTGTAGTTTTATTGTATGGCTGATTCAGCTTATTGTTTTGTGTGCTTGGTTTTGCAGACATGCATATGTCGTGTGGGTAACAGTAAAAAGTGCCCCTCTCTGAATGATGTGTTGCCAATAGTCTTCGCTGGACAAGCATCAGTTATAGTTGCAAATTTAGTGACTTTTGTGTTTCACAACAACCACTTATATTTATATGGTATGTGTGCTCTGCCCAAAGGCAGTCCTTTTATCCATTGTCTACTAATGCTTCATCCTGAACCAATTTCTTGGCATTTTTTGTTAGTCGTGGTTTGCCATTGCCTTCCACTCTCATGGCAAGGAGACAGGTCTCAAATCTACCTCAGCCACAATTAAACTCACAGTGTTGACGTTATTCTGAGCGACACGCTAGTCATCTGACCAAATGAGCAAACTGGCTGGCTTACTGTTAATCTTTATACAGCACCATTTAAAAAAAAAGTATTTTATTCCAAACATGTACAAACAAGAACAGTAACAAATAAAGCAACATAATCAACAACTTACAGTTTGCACAGTTTTATCCTGCTCTACCCCTCCCCCCCACGACGAACAATTCTTCAAACATTGTCATGAACAATCACCACTTTGCCTCAAATCCCTCCAACGACCCCTTCAACTCAAAATGTTATCTTTCCAAATGTAGAAAATCATACAAGTCCCCCAGCCAGGCTACCAGTCCTGGTGGTGTGTCTGACTCCAATTTAACAAAATCCTCTGCCGGGCAATTAGAGAAGGGAAAGCCATAATGTCGGCTTTTTTTCCCTCCACCAGCTCTGGCACCTCCGAGACCCCAAAGATCACCATTGGATCTGGCCTGACCTCTAACCCCTATAATTTTGGATAATGTCCCAAACACCGCTTCCCAGCACCGCACCAGCTACTCACACCCCCAGAACATGTGCGCAGGATTCGCCGGCCCTCCCCCGCACTTTTCGCACACATAAACCACCCTACGAAAGAACCCGCTCATTCGTGATTGAGTCATGTGCACTCTGTGCACAGTCTTAAAACTGAATCAGGCTCATCCATGCACAAGAAGAAGTAGGATTAACCCTATGCATAGCCTTGCATCACAGACTCCAATCTATTTCTTCCCCCAGCTCCTCCTCCCACTTACACTTAATCCTCATCACTTGCGCCCCCCTCCCCCTTGCTCCCTAAGTAATCCGAATGTCTCCAATCCTACCCTTTCCAGGCTCGTCTGGAAGCAGCAATTCTCCAGCAGAGTATACCCTGGCAACTTGGGAAACACAGTCCACTTCTTTATTACGATGTCCCGTACCTGCATGTACCGAAACCCACTCCCTCTTGGCAGCTCATTTAAACCCACAAATTGCTCTTCCAGGTACAGGTCCTTCACCTTCATCGTCCCCACCTCCATCCACCTTTTGTACATCCCATCTATCTCCCCCAGCTTAAACCTGTGGTTCCACACAATGGTGTCAACACCAACATCCCCTCCAATTTAAAGTGTCACTTCAGTTGGTTCCATATCTTGACAGTCGATTGCACCACCGGGCTCTCTGAGGGCAGGTTGCCAAACCTGATCAAAGAGGAGCATCTTACAATAACAGATAGTGAATCAGAGGTGTGGGCAGGGAATTCCAGAGCTTAGGCCGAGGCAGCTGAAGTCACTGTCACCTCTGGTGGAGCAATGACAATCAGGGATGCTCAAAGGTCAGAATTAAATGAGCGCAGGTATCTTGGTGGGTTGTCGGGCTGGAGGAGAATACAGAGTTGGGGAGGACAAATGTAGGGATTTGAAAACAAGGAGGAAAATTTTAAAATCAATATGTTGCTTGACCAGATAAATTTACGGTCAGTGAGCCAAGTGCGATAGGTAAATGGGACTTGGTGGGAGTAACGGACATGGTCAACAGCATTTTGAATTACTGCAAGGGGGGTAAAATATGGGAGGCCAGCCAGGAATATGTTGGGGTAGTTACGTCCAGAGCAACAAAGGCATGAATGTGGGTCTCAGCAGTAGATGAATTGATGTGGGGGCGGCGTCTGGCGATGCTCCAGAAGTGGAAAGAAGCGGTTGTTGTAGATCGGTGGTCGTAGCTTATATGAAAGTCAAATATGGTTTAGTCACAAACTGTTATCAGGGAGAGGGATGGAGATGGTAGCTAGAGAATGAAGTTTGGAGTACAAGTGGAAGACAAAGGCTTTAGATTTTCCAATATTTAATTGGAGGACATTTCTGCTCATCCAGTACTGGTTGGACAAAAGCAGTCCCTGATAATTTAGCAATAGTGGATCAGCCAAGAGAGGTGAACGAAAACTGTGTGTAGTCACTTTTGCTATGCCATACTTTATATTTACTCCAATCTTTATTTTGATGGTTTTTAGAAGAAAGAAAGTGGTGCATTTATACAGCTTGTTTCATGACCTTGCACTTTACAGACAATGGAGTACTTTTAAAGTCTATTCACTGTTGTAGTGTAGGAAACGTGGCAGCCTATTTGTGCACAGTGTCACCCCACCAACAAATGTGATAAACAAATAACCTGTTTTTGTGGTTTTCACTGAGAATAAAGTAAATTCCCCATAGTCCCATATGACCTAGGCAGCCCTCCTCTTTGAAGGGGAGAGCTGACTGATGATAATTTAACCTGAGGATCATCATATCTCAGACGAGGGCAAGGTTGAGAAGGCAGGGCCTTCATGAATAACCTCAGCCGGTACGGGAAATTAAACATTTTTTTTTTTAGAGTACCCAATTATAATTTTTTTTCCAATTTAAGGGACAATTTAGCGTGGCAGTCCACCTAACCTGCACATCTTTGGGTTGTGGGGATGAAACCCATGCAGACACAGGGAGAATGTGCAAACTCCACACGTACAGTGACCCAGGACCGGGATTCAAACCCGGGTGCTCAGCGCCTCGGTCCCAGTGCTAACCACTGCGCCCCGTGCCGCCCTCGGTACGGGAATATATAATCTGCGCTGTTTGTCTTCGCTCTGCACCAGACTACCAACTATCCAGCCAACTGAGCTAAAGTGGATGAGAATAACTCCTCTTGTTCTCCTTTGAAATAGTGGCATGGGATATTTCACATCATCTTAGAGAGCAGACAGGGCGTCGATTTATATTTCCTATGAAAGACGGCACCTCAATAGTGTGCAGTATTCCTTCAGTTCTGTGGTGGAGTTGGAATGTCACCTAGATTTTGTGCTTCAGTTTCGGATTGGGACTTGACCCATGATCTACTGATCATAGGGGAGAGTGCTCCCACTGAGCCATCGCAGTCTCCATTTGTAAGTAATGTTTAGTATTTTTTAAAATCCATTTCAGATTTTTTAATGGTCTGCTTAAGTTTGACTTTTTAAAGCTTGACTCACACTGTTGGCTACTCGAAAAAACAATCTACTAATTAATGAAGATTTATTGAGATTTTTTTGTTATTCACCTCTGACCAGGCTTTTGGTTAACTCGTTTGAATGGCATTTGTATTTTTTTCCTTAGACTTCATGGTACCTGGATGATTTTCTATGATAAAGGTGTATGACAGTTTTGTATTTAAGTAATGAGTGAGTGCTAATTACATGATTTGGAGTGGCTTGGAGAAGTTCTATGCCAACCTGAGGCAGCTGAATTAATACAGAGCTGAAATAGTTTATCACAATACCTATCGCTGCTGAGATAACTGCTGAAGCGGTGGCAGATTTGTACTATAAATGAGGTGAGTTGTTTCTTATGGGGATTTCTCTAGGGGATCAAACAGAGGTTCATTGAATGTAAAATAAATATATAACCTCCAAAAATGGGGTTGCCTTTTTCCTATTTCAGTTAAGTAGATAACACTCAAATGGTTTCTCCAGTGATGGGGGAACTGTTTCAATAAAGCTTTTTCAAACTGCTTATGTACAGGTCATGCTTTGCTTTTAAATTATTTGCGATATTTTATGAATTGGTGACCAATTTAAGATAGTTTTGCACAAGTAAATTTTAGTCCATGCAGTAAAAATAGCACTCCGAAATTTCAAACATTTGAGACTTTGTTTTAACTCTGTAACTTTCTCTTGGAAGTTGCAAGCACAGGT
The DNA here is from genome assembly GCF_902713615.1 of Scyliorhinus canicula. NCBI lineage: Eukaryota > Metazoa > Chordata > Chondrichthyes > Carcharhiniformes > Scyliorhinidae > Scyliorhinus > Scyliorhinus canicula. Next base: position 173,684,668 of record NC_052150.1, read on the forward strand.
AAGCGATAGTAAAGCTATTTTATTGATTTCTTCAATGGTCAGTTACCACTGTCCAGTGTGGTTTACTGTCTATAGAGTACAGGGTCCAGTGAATACTCAGGCTATGCCGACCATCAAAGCAATAAACTTGGTTTCCGCACATGTGGTGAACTGTCTGATTCGCTCTCAACTTTACATGCTTCCAGAAGTTAATAATGCATGAATATTAAACTTACAACAGCTATGTAGTCCGTATTTAATTTTTGACTTGCTCTTGCTTTTGTGCACGCAAACATGTGCACAACATTCTGGCACCAGTATTCATGGCGAGCTGGACGTTGTGAAGGAGCATGTAGCATGTGAAGCACTTGAGGCCAGGATGTGGATTGGCAGGAGTTTATTCGAATAAATCACTACAAATTCCCACTAAACCTTCAGTCAGATAGACTGACAAGTAGAGTGGGGATACACGTGGGAATAGGGGTGAAGGCTCAGGGATCTGCTCAGGAGGGGGTAGCCTGAATGACTGGGACTTCAGTTGTGATGGGGTAGGGGAACCTGAATGAATTGGAATCTGTTATTTTAACTGGGAACTGTGTATGTAAGCTATGATGGCTGGGTCTGGTTGTAGGTTGCGTAGGTGTTATTTACTTTGTTGTTTTTCCTCTTGAAAGTTGTTGTTAAAAATTATAAATGCTTTAATAAAATATTTTAAAAAATAATCTATTATTTTAATCTTCTCCCTGACCCACTCATAACTGCTGTTACAGGGGGTGCATTTAAAATCAAGGTCTCTTTTACAGCAGTAAATATATGTGCCAAGTTCAGTGGATAGTGCTGCAGGAGAGGTTGCCACGGAGGCCTGGTACTGCTCTCCGAGTCTACACACCTCAGCCGGCATGGTAAAGGCTGCTTAAAATTATGCTTGAGCAGGCATCCCGAGAGTGTGCCAGAAGCATGTGAAGCAGCACTATCTTAATGTCACACAGCCAACCAGCTGATCCCAAATTTGGGCAATGTTGGCCCTGACAATGTTTCCAATGCCTTGACTGCTCAGGTTGATCACTGCAGTACCAGCCAATGAGGGTCTTCAAGTTTGTGGTGGTGTGCTGTGTCCTTCACAACCTAGTCATTGAGGGAATAGTTGTTACCTCCAAGGATCTTTGGGAGCTGTTGGAGAAAGAGTAGGTGGAGAAAGAGCAGGAAGATGAAGAGCGAGTAATTGGAGGTGAATTGTGAGGCCATGCTTCCACTGAAACAACTGCCCATTACTAATGTTGGCCCATCATTCTCTGCTGTCATTTTGATTTCAGATATCCCTTCATAGCATCCCATTCACCAACGTTCAGCATGAAAGTCATCAAAAAACCTTCACAAGACACCTTTATTCACCACAATTAACTATTTTCTCTTTTTCAGTTCCGGTGGTGGCTATGAGGGAGTAGGTTGCATACTTGGTGGATCCTGCTCTGGCCGGGCTTTTGGACCTTTTCCCTGACTTTTTTGTGGTTTTGGGTCTTGATTTGGAAAGTGCGGCCATTTAAGTACTGGACCCACACAGTGTTGCATGGAACGGAGAACCCCAAGGGACCGTAAGGGAAGAAACAGAAAGATAAGCAAGGGCTGGATAAAAGTGGCTGCTGAAGTTAGCATAGCCGATGTTCGGACTCATGCTGTGACGTCGATGGAGGAGCTGGTGCAGGTCATTCAAGAGGGCTTCGCCAGACAGAAACAAGATTGTCTCGACCCAATAAAGGAGTTGATTGATCGGATGGAACGGAGGCTGAATGCCCAGGATCGGACGATCCAGAAGTGGAGAAAGCGCTGGCGGACCAGGAGGAGCACCAAACGATGGTCGAGCTGGAGGTGGGTATGCTGAAGAGGCTGTTAGAAAAAGTGGAAGAGCTGGAGAACAGTGCGCGCCGACAGAACTTGAGAATTGTCGGTCTCCCTGAGGGGGCTGATGTGGGCGCTTTTGTGGTAAATATGTTCCAGAAGCCTCTGGGGGAGGGGCTTTTCCTCGGCCGCTGGAGGTGGACAGGGCGTAGAGGGTGATGGCGGGGAAGCCTAAGCTGGGGGCCCCCATGGGCGATGGTGGTGCGGTTCCACAGAGTTTCTGGATAAAGAGTGTGTCCTCCAGTGGGCCAAACGTACCAGGAGCTGCAAGTGGGACAATAGTATACTGCGTGTCTATCAGTACCTGAGTGTGGAGGTGGTCAGAAGGAGGGCAGGCTTCAGGCAAGTGAAGGAGATCCTGTTTAAGAGGAAAGTGAAATTTGGGCTCCTCTACCCGGCACGCCTCTGGGTCACCTATGAGGACCAGCACCACTACTTTGAATTGGCCCGAAGAGGCGATGGACTTTGCCAAGAAGAAGGGTCTGGCGCAGAACTGAGGACTTTTTCGGACTCAAGCGGCAGCGTCTTTCTCTTGTTTTTTTTTTTGAACTATGTATATATGGTTTGATTGTTGTCCTTTTTTTTCGGTTTGTCTTTGAAGTTTGGGTGAAGACGGGGGAGTAAAAGATATTCCCCGCAAAGAGATCCAGACAATTCCCTCCACCACCACTCTCCTCCGCCTGGCTGAACTCGTTCTATCTCTCAACAACTTCTCTAGAGACCCCTTGTTCTCACATTCATCCCACCAGCCTCTGTATGCAAAGCATAATCGGCTGCCATTTTCGCCAACTCCAGTGTGATGCTACCACCAAAACACATCTTCCCTTCACACCCTCTGTCAGCATTCCGCAGAGACCGTTCTCTCCGAGACACTCTAGTCCACTCCTCCACTGTACCCAGTACCTCTCCCATCACCTATGGCACCTTCCTATGCAATTGCAGAAGGTGTACACACCTGCCCCTTTACCTCTTCCATGCTTAACATTCCAGGCCCAAAACACTCATTCCAGGTTAAGCAGCGTTTCACTTGCATCTCTTCCAATTTGGTCCACTGCATTCGCTGCTCCCAATGTGGTGGTCTATATCGGAGAGACCAAACGCAGACTGGGTCATCGCTTTGCTGAGCATCTTCGATCTGTGCGCAATTCAGGATCCTGACTTTCCTGTTGCTTGCCATTTAACAAAAGACCCTGCTCCATGCCACATGTTTGTTCTTGGCCTGCTGCAATGTTCCAGTGAAGCGCAACGCAAAATGGAGGAACAACACCTCATCTTCCGGTTAGGCGCGCTACAGCCTTCCGGCCTGACATCGAATTCAACAACTTTAGATGATCAGCCCCACCTCGACCCATTTGTTTCATTTCATTTCAATTGTCTTTTACCATTTTTTTTTTTCTTAATATACATTTAATTCCCCCCCCCCCCCCCAATCCTATCCACCTTTCCTGCACCTTTCTCCTCTTTGCTTCCCCCTTCCCCTCCCCCCACACTAACAGTTCATCCTCTGATGTTAGTTTCCCTGCTGTTCCTCTGGGGACTGCCATTAGCATTCTTTCCCCTTGATATCTGTGGCCATTAGCACCCGGTTTCCCTGGGTTTCTGTGGCTATGACTCATCTTTCATTCTCACTCCACAGTATAAATATTTCCACCTTTCTCTGTTTGTTAGCTTTGACAAAGAGTCATCGGACTCGAAACGTTAGCTTTTTCTCTCCCTACAAATGCTGCCAGACTTGCTGAGATTTTCCAGCATTTTCCTTTCCTTTGAGATTTCAGCATCTGCAGTAATTTGCATTTATATTCGGTCGTTGTTGGGTTTTTTGGTGTTTTGATGGGTGGTGAGGGCTTTCTAGGTTTATTTCGTATAATTTTAATTTGCACTATTGAGGAGTGTGCTGTGAGGGGGGTCTCTGTCTGTCTTGGGCTGTCTCCTAGGGTATTTAGGAGATTGTTCAGTCTTGGTTTGATGAGGGAAGTGGTTTCGATGGGCAGGCGGGAGAAGGGAACAATAGTGGGAGACATTGTGGCGCTGGAGGCGAGGGCCACCAGGCTAGCTAAGTGAGCTAGTTCATGGAAGCACGGTGAGGGGTGTATACTGGTTCAATACAGGGCAGGGGTTGGGCTACAGAGTGATGTGCTGGGGGGACAGAGGGGTGAGCAATCTACTGATGAGGGAGGAACTCGAGTATGGGAATGGAGAGGAGATCGGGGGTGGGGGCTGCCTGGTGGCGGGCAGTTGGCGGCGCGACGCATGGGCGGGAGGCGGGCCCAGAAGGGCGATGGCTGATCGGCGGGGGGGGGGCACGGTTCCCCCAACCAGGCTGATCACTTGGAATGTTAGAGGGCTGAATGGGCCTGTAAGGAGGACCATATGTTCGCGCACCTGAGGGCTCTGAAGGTGGACGTGGTAATGCTGCAAGAGACGCACCTGAAAGTGGTGGATCAAGTTCGGCTGAGGAAGGGTTCGGTCAGTCAGGTCTTCATTTGGGGATGGATACTAAGACGAGAGGAGTGGCGATTTGATGAATAAGCCAGTGCAATTCCACGCGGGAAGTATTGTTTCGGACGGGGGGGGGGGGGGGAAGAGTTATGTCATGGTGAGCAGTAAGCTGGAGGTGAGGAAGGTGGTATTGGTTAACGTCTATGCGGCAAAACTGGGACGGACTTTGATTTCATTAGGAAGGTACGGGGAAGGTACCGGTTTTGGACTCGCACAAGCTGGTGATGGGAGGAGATTTTAACACGTTTATTGACCCTGGCTTAGACCGGTCCTGCTCAAGAACAGGGAGGGTGCCAGCGATGGCAAAGGAGTTGATAGGGTTCATGGAGCAGATGGGGGGAATCGACCCATGGAGGTTTAGACAGCCGACAGCTAAGTAGTTTTCTTTCTAGTCGCATGTACACAGAGTGTATTCCTGGATCGACTTTTTCATTTTGAGTAGGGATCAGCTGGCGGGATGGTGGACACGAGGTACTCGGTCATCACTATCTCGGACCATGCCTCACATTGGGTCAGTGAGGAGAGCTTCCAGCACCCGCAGTGGCGATTGGACGTGGGCCTGTTGGCGGATGAGGCGGTATGTGAGAGAGTAAGAAAGTGTGTGCTGGATTACCTGCAGGTCAATGACACTGGGGAAGTCTCGGAAGCGGTGGTCTGGGAGGTGCTGAAGGCAGTGGTGTGAGGGGAGTTGGTTTCAATCCGAGCTCATAGAGATAGGGCAGAGACGGACTGACTGATCAAGGAGATCCTACGGAAAGATAGGACGTAAGTGGTGACCCCAGGGGTGGAACTGTTAAGGGAGCGTCGGAGGCTGCAGGCGGAGTTTGGGGTACTGTCCACGGGCAAGGCAGTGGAGCAGCTCAGAAAGGCGAGGGGGACGCTGTAATGAATATGGGGAGAAGGCCAGCAAAATGTTGGCACAGCAGTTGAGGAAGAGGGAGTTGAGGAAGAGGGGAATCAATAAGGTGGTCGACGGGGATGGGAACCTGGTCGGGGATTCAGCTGGGCTAAATAGGGCGTTCAGGGATTTTTATAGCGGACTTTACTGCTCGGAGCCCCCCCCCCCCTCCAAGAGATGAAACGCTTTTTGGACGGGCTGACTTTCCCAAGGGTGGGCAGGAAACAGGTGGGTGAGTTGGGGGCTCCGATTAGGGCCGAGGAAATTTATGAGGGCTTGAAGGCAATGCATCGGGCAAAGCTCCGGGGCCGGATGGGTTCCCGATAGAATTTATAAGAAATTTTCGGGGCTATTAGGGCCGTTCCTGGTTAAGGTTTTTAACGAGGCAAGGGATAGACGGGTGCTGCCCCGATGATGTCGCAGGCCATAATTTCGTTAATATTGAAGCGGGACAAAAAACCCCGGAGTTGTTGGGTCCTACAGGCCGATCTCGTTGCTCAATGTGGACGCTAAGCTGCTGGCCAAGTGTTGGCCTACAGGATTGAAGATTGTGTGCCAGAGGTGATTATGGAGGACCAAACCAGACTTGTCAAGGGTAGGCAGTTGGTGGCCAATATTAGAAGGTTGCTTAACGTGATTATGATGCCCCCGGAGGGTAGGGAGGTAGAGGTAGTTGTGGCCATGGATGCAGAGAAGGCGTTTGACCGGGTACAGTGGGACTATTTATGGGACGTGTTGGGACACTTTGGGTTTGGTAGGGGCTTTATCGACTGGGTCAGGCTGCTGTACCAGGCTCCGGAAGCTAGTGTAAGGACAAACAAGACAACCTCGAACTATTTTAGGGTGTACCGGGGGACAAGACAGGGATGCCCCCTCTCCCCGCTGCTGTTTGCGCTAGCCATAGAGACGCTGGCAATTGCTCTGAGAGTTTCTAGGGGCTGGAAAGGGCTGGTTCAGGGGGAGGGTGGAGCATAGGGCATCACTGTATGGGGATGATTTACTCCTATATATGGCGTATCCAGGGGCAGGATGAGGGAGATTATGACAATTCAAGGGAATTCGGCCGGTTTTCGGTATACAACTGAATATGACGAAGAGTGAGATGTATGTCGTCTAGGCAAGAGGCCAGGAGGGTCGGCTGGGGAGCTACCGTTCAGGTTAGTGAGGGACAGCTTTAGATATCTGGGGATACAAGTGGCGCGACTGGGGCCGGTTACACAAGTTGAACTTGTCCCGGCTGGTTGAGCAAATGAGGGGCAAGTTTCGAAGGTGGGATGCGCTCCCGCTATCACTGGCGGGGAGGGTGCAGACGGTTAAGATGACGATATTGCCGAGATTTTTATTTGTGTTCCAATGCCTCCCGATTTTCATACTGCAGTCTTTTTTTAAGAGGATCAACAAAATCATTTTGGGCTTTGTTTGGGCGAGGAAGATCCCACGGGTGAAAAAGGTGATGCTTGAGAAATTTGCCTTGCCAAATTTTAGTAATTATTACTGGGCGGCCAATATTGCGATGATAAGGAAGTGGGTGGTGGGGACGGGGGCGGCTTGGGAGCGGATGGAAGCGGCCTCATGCAGGGGCACCAGCTTAGGGGCGCTGATAACGACACCATTGCCGTTCCCGCTGGGGAGATATTCCACCACCCCCATGGTGGTGGTAGCCCTGAGGATCTGGGGTCAATGGAGGAGATTTGTTGGTGCAGTGAGAGCATCGGTTTGGTCCCCAATATGCAACAATCATCGGTTCACTCCGGGGAGCTTAGATGGGGGATTTCGGGTATGGCAAAGGGTGGGGATTGAGAAGATAGGGGACCTGTCTCTGGAGGGAGCTCTCCCAGCTTAAGGACGCTGCAGGAGACGTTGAATGATTTCAGATATCTACAGGTGCGGGACTTTCTGCGCAGGCAGGTACCATCCTTTCCACTCCTGCCACGAAGAGGGATTCAAGATAGGGTAGTGTCTAGGAGATGGGTGGGGGAGGGGAGCATCTTGGACATCTACGAAGAATTAATGGGGGCGGAGGAGACGCATACAGAGGAGCTGAAGCGTAAGTGGGAGGAGGAGCTGGGGGATGAGATGGAGGACGGCCTATGGGCGGAGGCGCTGAACAGGCTCAACGCGACCCCTACATGTACAAGGCTCAGCTTGATCCAGTTTAAGGTGGTGCACCGGGCACACATGACAGCGACCCAGGCACACATGACAGTGACCTGGATGAGTAGATTCTTTGGGGTGGAAGACAAGTGTGTCAGATGTGCGGGTGGACCAGCGAACCATGTCCAAATGTTCTGGGCATGTCCAAAACCTAGGGGATATTGGCAGGGGTTCGCGGATGTCATGTCCAGGGTATTGAAGACAAGGGTGGAAATGAGTCCTGGGGTAACGATCTTTGGGGTGTTGGAAGACCCGGGTGTTCAGGAGGAGAGAGGGGCAGATGTTTTGGCCTTTTCCTCCTTGGTAGCTCGGCGACGGATACTACTGGCTTGGAGGGAGTCTAGGCCTCCGAAGTCAGAGGCCTGGTTAACCGACATGGCGAGCTTTCTCGGCCTGCAAAAGATCAAATTCGCCTTGAGAGGGTTGGTGTCAGGGTTCGCCCGGAGGTGGCAACCATTCATTGACTTCTTCGCGGGGACTTAATCATCAGCAGGGGGTGAGGGGGGGCTAGGTTAGCATAGAGTAGGGGATTAAATAGGTGGGCCTTGGAGGGACGGATGTCGGCGGCTGTTTTTTGATTACTGTTCTTTGTACTCTATTGTTTTTTGTACTGTGTTGTTTGCTATGCCAAAAATACCTCATTAAAAATGTTTGTTTTAAAAAAAAAACTATTTTCTCTTTTCCAAATTCTGAATACCTGTCTTGCGGGCATGTCTGATGTCCTAATGTTGGCGTCAGGGTGGCACAGTGGTTACCATTGCTGCCTCACAGCATCAGGGACCTGGGTTCAATTCCGGCCTCGGGTGACTGTCTGTGTGGAGTTTGCACGTTCTCCCCATGTCTGTGTGGGTTTCCTCCGGGTGCTCCGGTTTCCTCCCACAGTTCTAAGCTGTGCAGGTTCAGTGGATTGGCCAAGCTAATTTGCCCCTTTGTGTCTAAAGCTGTGCAGGTTAGGTGGGGATACGGATAGGGTGGGGGAGTGGGCCTAGGTTGGGTCCTCCTTTCAGAGGGTCGCTGCAGACTCGAAGCGCTGAATGGCCTCCTTCAGACTGTAAGAATTAGAATAGAATTCCATGATGTCACAGGTAGTTTATTGGTTGGTGAGTATTTTTCTCATTTATCTTTTAAAACTCAGGTAATGTTAGTAATGGTAGTAATTGTAAGGTTTAATGAGTAGTAAGGTTACTAATAGCAGTAAAGCTTATTAGATTGGCTGGTATTTCCTATTTATCTTAACTAAGGAATTTAAATCAAGGTAAGTAGAACATTTATTGAAGTAATAAGAATATAAGCACAGGCATGACCAGAGACATTAATTAAAATTTAATCAGTAAAATAATTAATTAAATGCTATGACAATGACAGAGCAGGTGACAACCTGACAGCCACAGAATGTGGAAGTTCATGGACACCTGTGTGATCCAAGGCAAACAAACCTGTAGTACGTGTCTGAGGCTGGAGGAACTTCAGGTCATAGTAATTAAACTGGAGGCTGCTGGTGCTACAGCAGACCAGGAAGGGGGAAATTTACCTGGACACTTTGTTCGAGGAAATGGTCATGCCCTTTAGGGCGTATGAGTAGGTTTTTTCCGGGGTGGAGGATAGATGTCAACGGTGCCAAGAAGACCCGGCCAACCACGCCCACATGTTCTGGTCCTGCCTCAGACTTGTGGCGTACTGGCCTGCCTTCTTCGAGGCAATGTCCAAAGTGGTGGGGTGAGGGTGGAGCCATGCCCGAAAGTGGCGGTCTTCGGGTTTCAGACCAGCCAATCTAAGAGGAAGGAAAGGCGAACCACGGGGGTGGGAGGATGGAAGGAAAGGCGAACCACGGGGGGGGGGGGGGAACGTTAACCAACTTGACATCCACTGGAACAGAGAAAAAGGAGAATACAGGCGGAAGACGGGAGGGCTGGCTGAAGTGGCAGTGTGCACGAGAAGACAATGGCGGCGAAATCCGGCCGGGAGAAGCAAGGGGCAACACCGGCACCAGACCCATTCGAGGATTTCCCTCCGGAAGTGCCTCGTCGGCACAAACGGATGTCTACTTATATATCATATCCTGTGTACATAACGGCAAAATATATTCTGTTCAAAAATCCAATAAAAAAACATTTATATAAAAAAAAACAGACTCTATGGTATGTAAAAAGGAAAAAAAAATTAGTGAAGGCAAATATTGGCCCACTATAGGCAGAGACAGGGATTTATAATGGGAAAGAAGGAAGTGACAGGGAAATTAACCAAGCATGTGGATGAAGGTAAAGCAGTGGATATAGTGTACATGGATTTTAGCAAGGCATTTGATAAGGTTCCCCATGGTAGGCCTATGCAGAAAGTAAGGAGACATGGGATAGTGGGAAATTTGGCCAGTTGGATAACGAACTGGCTAACCGATAGAAGACAGAGAGTGGTGGTGGATGGCAAATATTCAGCCTGGAGCCCAGTTACCAGTGGCGTACTGCAGGGATCAGTTCTGGGTCCTCTGCTGTTTGTGATTTTCATTAACAACTTGGATGAGGGGGTTGAAGGGTGGGTCAGTAAATTTGCAGATGCTACGAAGATTGGTGGAGTTGTGGATAGTGAGGAGGGCTGTTGTCGGCTTCAAAGAGACATAGATAGGATGCAGAGCTGGCTGAGAAGTGGCAGATGGAGTTTAACCCTGACAAGTGTGAGGTTGTCCATTTTGGAAGGACAAATATGAATACGGAATACAGGGTTAACGGTAGGGTTCTTGGCAATGTTGAGGAGCAGAGAGATCGTGGGGTCTATGTTCATAGATCTTTGAAAGTAGCCACTCAAGTGGATAGAGCTGTGAAGGGGGCCTATGGTGTGCTAGCGTTCATTAGCAGAGGGATTGAATTTAAGAGCCGTGAGATGATGATGCAGCTGTACAAAACCTTGGTCAGGCCACATTTGGAGTACTGTGTGCAGTTCTGGTCACCTCATTTTAGGAAGGATGTGGAAGCTTTGGAAAAGGTGCAAAGGAGATTTACCAGGATGTTGCCTAGAATGGAGAGTAGATCCTACGAGGAAAGGTTGAGGGTGCTAGACCTTTTCTCATTAGAACGGAGAAGGATGAGGGGTGACTTGATAGAGGTTTATAAGATGATCAGGGGAATAGATAGATAGAGTAGACAGTCAGAGACTTTTTCCCCGGGTGGAACAAACCATTACAAGGGGACATTAATTTAAGGTAAATGGTGGAAGATATAGGGAGGATGTGAGAGGTAGGTTCTTTACCCAGAGAGTAGTGGGGGCATGGAATGCAGTGCCTGTGGAAGTAGTTGAGTCGGAAACGTTAGGGACCTTCAAGCGGCTATTGGATAGGTACATGGATTAGGGTAGAATAATGGAGTGTAGATTAATTTCTTCTTAAAGGCAGCACGGTAGCATTGTGGATAGCATAATTGCTTCACAGCTCCAGGGTCCCAAGTTCGATTTTGACTTGGGTCACTGTCTGTGTGGAGTCTGCACATCCTCCCCGTGTGTGCGTGGATTTCCTCCGGTTTCCTCCCACAGTCCAGAGATGTGCAGGTTGGGTGGATTGGTCATGATAAATTGCCCTTAGTGTCCAAAATTCTATGATTAACCTAGGACAAAAGTTCGGCACAACATCGAGGGCCGAAGGGCCTGTTCTGTGCTGTATTCTCTATCTATCTAAACAAATGCAGCGAGCTGAATTTCCATTCTTTTATTATTAATTTGGTTCCATGAGATAGTTTACAGGAATGTGGCTTGTTCAGCAATTTTGTGTCTTTAATATCACAAAATAGCTAACAGCCATTTTGTGTCTTTTCTGATATTAACAGCATTATTACACTATCTATTTCTACAAATTGCCTCTTCTAAACAGGCATCTAAGCCAATGAGTACATTTTGTTTGATCCGAAGCATTGGTGGAAAGGCAGAGGGTGTCAGGTCTCATTAGGTGTACTCAGTTGAGAGCCCAGGCATCCAATATACTTGTTGAAACATCTGCAGCTCAGGGAAAATATTGCTTGATTGACAGCATAGGCTCTTTGATCTTTGCTGTCAATTTCACAATTTTCACAAGTTCAGTGATCTCAATGGTTTATGGTTTTTGTTATGGATACTTTAAAGTGTCTGGATGATTTACACTTTATTGACTTCTAAGTGAAATTATAATATTTAACATGGAAAGATATGAATGATTTAAAAAAAAATTATTTTTGTGCAACCTATTGTCATTAGAGTGTTCATTGGTTTTGGACAATGTATAGTGGTCCAATGAGCATGGAAGTGCCGTGGTGTGACATGGGGGGAAATGAGGGACCATTGGGGATAAACAGGGCAGAGCTTTGCTTGGGGGCATGAAGAGCCATAGTGGGTCACGAGGAGGACCTTTTGAACTTGCCTTTTAAAAGATCCCCTCATGCAGACTTGGGTTTCCCATTCTTCTGAGAAGCCGTGAACCACGATCTTTGAATTGGCCATTTAATTGGAATTTAATGAAAATTGGGGAAGAGTAGGATGTTCCAGTCTCTGCAATGGTGCTGACCAGGTTGGAAGTGCTTGGTATGGGTTTTAGACAGGAACCAGCTCCCATCCTTTGGCACTCTTGAAAGTCTTCATTAGTGGTGTTGGGAATCCCAAAATTGGGACCTGCCTGCCAATTAAAGAGCTCCAAAGTCATCCCAACTCAAGGAAAATCCAGGCCTTTGCGTCAGTCTTCAAGGGATAAGGTACATAGCATTTATCAGGAATACTAGAGAACCAAGGGAGAAAAACTGAAAGAAATTAGTATTAGTAAATATGTAGTACTGGAAAAATGAGTGGGACTGAAAATTGCTAAACCCCCTGGGCCTGATTACCTACATCCTGAGTGTTGAAAGAGGTGGCTGTAGGGATTTCTGATGGTGGCCATGGAGTGAGTGCTCGCTTATTTGGTATCTCCCGTTCATGGTGGACCTTGGAACCTTTTTTTTCTGACTTATGGGGGATTTGATTGGTAAAGTAGGAGACTGGTGAGGTAGAGGTGAAGAATCCCCAACCAGTTTATGGATTCGTGGACCAGAAGTGGCCTGAAAAGAGGAGATCGTTGAACAAAGAAGGGAGTGGAGTCTGCAGCACAGGAAAACATGGTGGAAGCTCAGGGACTGGGATTGTCAACCCAATGGTCAATGGAACAGCTGGTGGAATTCCTTCAGGAGAGCTTTGCTAAGCAAAGACAAAGTACCTAGACCTGATTAAGATTGGGATTGACCGGGTGGAGCAAAGATTGGAAGCCCAGGGACAGGCAATCCAGAAGGTGGAAGAGGCAGTGGCTGAGCACGAGGACCAGCTAACCACGATAGCGGCGGAGATAGGACTGATGAGGGCCCACCAGAAAACCCTGAAGAGAAAGTGGAGGATCTGGAGAACACGTCGCACAGGCAGGACCTGAGGATAGTTGGCCTCCCAGAGGGCAACGAGGGATGGACACAGGGCATATGTGGTGCATATGTTCGAGAAGATGCTGGGGGAAGGTGTGTTTACTCGACCCTGGAGGTGGACAGGCCGCACAGAGCGCTGGTTAGAAAGCCGCGGATGAATGAGCAGCCTAGGGCAATGGTGGTACGAATGCACCGGTTCCTGGACAAGTAACAGATTTTGAGGTGGGCCAGGCAGATGGGGAGCTGCAAATGAGAGATAGTAAGCTGTGTATTTACCAGGACTTCGGTGCGGAAATGGCCAAATGAAGGGCGAGCTTCAATAAAGTTAAATCAGCCCTCTTCAACAAGGGGTGAAGTTCGGCATGTTGTACCCAGCTCGTTTGTGGGTCACTCACGAGGGTCAAGAACTTTATTTCGGATCACCAGATGAGCCGATATATATGGCACAGAAACAAGTAATTCAACCCAACCAGTCCATGCTGGTGTTTACACTCCACTCGAACCTCCTATCATCTTTCCTCATTAAAATCTACCTCAAAACTACCTGTTGTTAAAGTCAGGGGGCTGGCAGGTGATGGAGGACATTGAACTTGGGGGCGAGTAATTTTGTACCTATACTGCCACATTTATTTTCTCTTGGGCTTTTTATGTATTGTTTTTGTACCAATCTTTGGCCCGTTGCTCAGTTTTATATGTGGGTTAACTTTGTTCTTAATGGAGGATGGTGGGTGGAATTTTCTTCTTTGAGTTTGTCGGGGATTGTTATGGGTTTTGCATATGTAAGTTCCAGTGGGGGGAGGGGGGGGGGGGCCTGGGGCCTGGGGCCTGAGGACTGAGGAGGCACGGGACGCGAGCTGGAGGCTGGCCTAAGAAGGGTGATGGTTGATCGGCAGGCGGCGGGAGCGGAGTGCCTCCCGACCAGGCTGATCACATGGAACGTGAGAGGGCTCGCGCGTTCGCGGATTTGAAGAGCTTGAAGGCGGATGTGGCAATGCTACAGGAGACACACCTGAGGGTAGTAGATCAGACTAGACTGAGGAAGGGGTGGGTCGGGCAGGTATTTCATTCGGGCTAGATTCTAAAACTAGGGGGTTGTGATCTTGATCAATAAGCGGGTATCATTTGAGGTAGGGAATATAGTGGCGGACTCGGGTGGGTAGGTATGTTATGGTGAGTGGGAAGCTGGGGGGGGATGCTGGTGGTATTAGTGAATATTTACGCACAAAACTGGTACGATGCGGAGTTCATGAGGCGGGTGTTGGGGAAGATTCCTGGCCTGGACTCGCATAGATTGATCATGGGCGGTGGGGGGGGACTTTAATACGGTCATTGATCCGAGTTTTCTTTTTTCTCCCATGTTCATAAAGTGTCCACCCGGATTGATTTTTTTGTTTTGTTTTGAACAAGGCTTTGCCAACGGGAGTGGTGGATGCCGAGTATTCGGCGATTGTTGTGATGGACCATGCCCCACACTGGGTAGATTTACGGGTGATCAAGGAGGGGATTCAGCACCCGCAATGGAGATTGGATGTAGGACTGTTAGAGGGTGAGGAGGTGTGCGGGCGGGTGAGGGAGGTTATCCAGAATTATTTGAAGATAAATGACACAGGGGAAGTTTCTGGCAGCAACGGTGTGGGAGGCGTTGAGAGCAGTGGTTAGGGGGGAACTAATTTTGATATGGGCTCACAGGGAGAAGGTGGAGCAGGTAGAGTTGGATCGACTGGTTAGGGAGATACTCCAGGTGGACAGAAGGTATTCTGAAGCCTCGGAGGTGGGGTTGTTGAAGGAACGGCAGAAGCTGCAGATGGAGTTTGGTCTGATATCCACAGGGAAGACGGTGGGGCAGTTGAGGAAGGCGAGAGGGGCGATGTATGAGAATGGTGAGAAGACCAGTAGGATGCTAGCACATCAGCTCAGGGAAAGGAAGGCGACCAGGCAGCCAGACTTTGAGTCATGGTATTACCAACAACAAGGAAAATATATTTACCTTGTTTGAATCTTCTTTACATTAACAGCCAGGACATGTCTTTTAACATTATGCGAAAATGTCAATGAGTACTGATTACTGAATACTGATGAACTGCCTGTGCCTGTCAGTCTTTTAAAGCAGTTTGCATATCATTAATGGTGACTATATTTGTCTTCAACAACATATTCAAAAGATTTTTCTTAAATTAACTTTCTGCCAACTAAGACACATACATTATAAATCAATGTCATGTCTCTCAGGGATTTGGCGTTTATTTGAAGCAAATTTTGAGTGAATTTTTGTGTTACTTGATTGTATTTGTTTTTCATCTAGAGATGCTGACTAAATCTTTTTCATCAAAGTATCACATTTTCTTCGACAAGTAGCCCATTTTCAATCAATGGGTTTGGTGAAAATGACTGGGTTTAATGCATTCAGAATTGCATTATGTTTGCAGGATGCTTGTTATTGAGCAAGTGCCAAATGTGCGCTGGAGGTAATAGGTAGCAAGTAGTAAACTGTTAGAGGTGTGGACAATGCACCTGGGGATATGTGATAAAGAACATAGGAGCTCAATAGGCAAACAGGATCATGGACAAACACTGAGGAAGATATGAGGCTATTAAGAGCTCGGAGTTGAGAGTAGGATATTAAAACCAATTTGATGGGAAATTGGGAGCAATAGAAATTGACATGGATAAAGGGAATGTGGGACTTCGTGTAAGTGAAAGTAGGGTTGTGGCATTCTGAATGTATTATAGTTTGTGGAAATTAGAGGCCAGTAAGTAACGCACTGTCAAAGTCGAACCTTGTATTGATAAAAGTGTAGATTAGGTTTTCAGCGGCAACATGGACAGAGAAAGGGGATATTTTTCAAAGAAGAAAAATGTTTCTGAAAGTAATGAAATGTAGAAAGAATACCATCTCAAGGGACAGAATGTTACAGTCCCTGCTGGTGGGTTTGCAGGGGGAGGGCCATAAAATTCCACGGGTAACTTTTTATAATCTTTATTATTGTCACAAATAGGCTTAACACTGCAATGAAGTTACTGTGAAAACTTGCTGCACTAGAATACCCATCAGGAAGACCTGGGAAGGGGCAGCACGATGGTGCAGTGGCTAGCACTGCAGTCTCACGGCGCTGGGGTCCCAGGTTCGATCCTGGCTCTGGGTCACTGTCCGTGTGGAGTTTGCACATTCTCCCCGTGTTTGTGTGGGTTTTGCCCCCAGATCACAAAGATGTGGAAGAAAGGTGGATTGAATATGCTAAATTGCCCCTTAATTGGAAAAAATGAATTGGGTATTCCAAATTTATTTAAAAAAAAGAAAGAAAAAAAAAGGAAGACCGGTGAAGATAGGAACTTAAATATGTATTTCTCCAGATTGAATTTTTAAAAAATGTTTCATTTGTCCTCAAAACATTGTCGACTTTAGGATGTTTTGTTATATTGCTTAACTCAAAACTAGCATTTGGTCCAGTCAGAGTGCCCAACAAGTTCAACTGACTTTGCAATAAAACTTTGCAAATGTTCTGTCCCTTCTTTAGATATAAGATTATTCTTATGTGATGACCTAGATCAATTAGCCTGGTTGGGAGTAACACTCTCTAAATTGGATTGTTGATTTAAAGACATTCAAAACGTACTCCATTTAATGTCTAAACCAAGATATTTAAAAGTTACGCAAGCTTAGCTCCCAATTTTAAAATCCACTCTTATTATATTAATAATCTTTATTGTCACAAGTAGGCTTACATTAAAACTGCAATGAATTTACTGTGAAAAGACCCTAGTCGTCACATTCCGGAACCTGTTCGGTTACACTGACGGAGAATTCAGAATGTCCAATTCACCCAACAGCACGTCTTTCGGGACTTGTGGTAGGAAACTGGAGCACCCGGCGGAAACCCACGCAGACATGGGGAGAACGTGCAGACTCCACACAGTCAGGGAAGCAAGCCGGAATTCCCACCCGGGTCCCTAGCACTGTGAAGCAACAGTGCCAACCACTGTGCTACCATGGCGGCGGGAATCGAACCTGGGACCCTGGAGCTGTGAAGCAACAGAGCTACCTGATGTGCTATCGTCCTGCCCACTAATAACACATTTCTCAAGTTTTGCAGTACCAGCCCCTCCAAAATCATTACATGCATCATGAAAATGCCTAATATGATACTTGCTTTTGGTTGAACAAAACCTTTTTCAGTAAAACAGATTCCACCAAGAGGTGGCGCATGGTACAGCACTGCTGCCTCCGGCGCAGAGGACCCGGGTTTGAATCCCGGCGCGGGGTCACTCTCCGTGTGGAGTTTGCACATTCTTCCCATGTCTACATGGGTTTCACCCCCACAACCCAAAGTTGTGCAGGTTAGGTGGATTGGCAACACTAAATTCCCCCTTAATTGGAAAACAAAATAATTGGGTACTCTACAAAAAGAAGCACGATTTCCCCAAACAAAACCACACCCTAGAAGCCTCATTCAGGCCATAGACACATTTGCTAAGGTTCCATAGTTTTTCTTATCTGCATTTTCTTTGGGCATTTTTTTTCTGGAAAGTATTGTCTTGCAGAAATGTGGCTTTTATGTTAAATGATATACGATCAAATGAATAGAAAGATTTTAAAGATTACTTTTGCAGCTGTGGGAAAATCCATTCTAACATCTATTTCACCCATTCACTCTTCAAATCTCTAGCTGAGCCTGGCTTTAGCTTTAAAAGTCTCAACTGAAAGGACTCCTTTGGTATGAATTCACCTATGTAATAAAGCTGGTGGCCCCTTATTTGTTATCTCAGAATAAACTCCAAATACTCTCCAACTATCTAATCCCTTTCGTAGATCATAGAAACCCTACAGTGCCAAAGGAGGCCATTCAGTGCATCAAATTTGCACTGACACACTGATGGAGCACCATACCTAGGACCACTCCCCCGCCACCCAGAACCCCACATAACCGTTGGACACTAAGGGGCAATTTAGCATGGGCAATCTACCTCACCTTCACATCTTCAGAAAGCAAAGGGTCCTTACGGAATCCCTGGTCGTGCACTCAGATCCTGCGTGGACCAACTAGCAGGTGTGTTCACGAATTCTTCAACCTTTCTCCACTCCGTTCCGAGGATCCTACCTCCTTCAAGAAGACCACCATTATACCAGTGCCAAAGAAGAACCAGGCAATGTGCCTCACCAACTACCATCTGGTGGCCTTGACATCTACCTTGGGCGGCACGGTAGCACAGTGGTTAGTACTGTTGCTTCACAGCGCCAAGAACCCGGGTTCGATTCCCAGCTTGGGTCACTGTCTGGGCGAAGTCTACACATTCTCCCCGTGTCTGCGTCGGTTTCCTCCGGGTGCTCCGCTTTCCTCCCACAAGTTCCGAAAGACGTGCTGTTAGGTGATTTCTGAATTCTCCCTCAATGTACCCGAACAGGCAAGGAGTGTTGGGACAAGGAGATTGTCACAGTAACTTCATTGAAGTTTAAATGTAAGCCTACTTGTGACACTAAAAGATTATTATTATGAAATGCTTCGAGAGGTTGGTCGTGAGACACCTCAACTCCATACTCCCAGAATACCTTGATCCACTGCAATTCGCATACCGCCACAACCGGTTCACAGCGGATTTCATCTCCATGGCCCTGCACTCATCCCTGGAGCATCTCGACAATGACGCATCCTACGTCAGATTCCTATTCATTGACTACAGCTCCACCTTTAACACCATAATCCCAGCCAAGCTCATATCAAAACTCCAAAACCTAAGACGTGGCTCCTCCCTCTGCAAGTGGATCCATGACTTCCTAACCCACTGACACAATCAGTAAGATTAAACAACACGCCCTCCACGATAGGCCTCAATATCGGGGCCCCGCAAGGCTGCATACTTAACCCCCTACTTTACTCCCTATACTCACACGACCGTGTGGCAAAATTTGGTTCCAACTCCATCTACAAGTTTGCTGATGACACGACTGTAGTGGGTCGAGTTTTGAACAATGACGAGTCAGAATACAGGAGGGGAATAGAGAACCTAGTGGAGTGGTGTAACGACAACAATCTCTCCTTCAACGTCAGTAAAACTAAGGAGCTGGTCATTGACTAAAGGAAGCAAAGTATTGTACACATTCCTGTCTGCATCAATGGTTCCGAGGTGGAGATAACTGACAGCTTCAAATTCCTAGGTGTGCACACTATCATCAACAATCTGAACTGGTCCACCCACGTTGAAGCTACGACCAAGAAAGCACAACAGCGCCTATACTTCCTCAGGAAACTAAGGAAATTCAGCATGTCCATGTTGACTCTTACCATTTTTACAGATGCACCATAGAAAACATCCTATGTGGCTGCATCACATCCTGGTAAGGCAAACTGCTCAGCCCAAGACCGTAAGAAACTACGGAGAGTCGTGAATACAGCCCAGTCCATCATGTGAACCCACCTCCCATCCATTGACTCTGTCTACACCTCCCGCTGCCTTGGGAAAGCGGGCAGCATAATCAAAGACCCTCCCCCCCTCGAGATATTCTCTCTTCCAACATCTTCCATCGGGCAGGAGATACAAAAGTCTGAGAACATGCACTAACAAGTTTAAAAACGGCAACTTCCCCACTGTTACCAGACTCCTGAATGACCCGGTTATGGACTGAACTGATTTCTTCACACATCTTCTCTACTGTGTAGTACTACACTCTGTATACTTCACCCGATGCCTGTGCCTATGTATTTACGTTGTGTATTTATGTATGTCCTATGTTTTTTATGTATGGAACCATCTGTCTGGACTGTACGCAGAACAATCTAATCCAAACGAATGGGAGGAAACTGGAGCACCCGGACGGGACCCACGCAGACATGAGAACGTACAAACTGCATGCAGACAGTCACCCAAGGTCGGAATCTAACCCTGGTCCCTGATGTTGTGAGACAGTGCTAACCATTGTGCCGCCCTTTGCCTCTCATATTATTTTATCCTCCAGTTAATTGCCAGTCACCAAAACTTTACAATTATGAGCACTTCTGCTTCTAGTTCAGTTCTGAAACTGTTCTGTGGCCTTTATTTCCATGTCTTATCTGTTTAAGCTGAAAACTCTATTTTCACCATTATATTTGTTGGTATTAGTATTGATTTGATTTTTGATTTTGATTTGATTTATTGTCACATGTACCGAAGTACAGTGAAAGTATTTTTCTGCGGCTGAGGGAACGTACACAGTACGCACATAGTAAACAAAAAGAATAATCAACAGAGTACATTGACAAATGATACTTCAACAAACAGTGATTGGTTACAGTGCGGAACAAGGGGCCAGACAAAGCAAATACATGAGCAAGAGCAGCATAGGGCGTTGTGAATAGTGTTCTTAAAGGGAACCGATCAATCCGAGGGGGAGTTATTGAGGAGTCTTGTGGGGAAGAAGCTATTCCTATGTCTGGATGTGCGGTTCTTCAGACTTCTGTACCTTCTGCCTGATGGAAGGGTCTGGAAAAAGGCAATGCCTGGGTAGGAGGGGGCACTGATAATGCTGTCTGCCTTCCTGAGGCAGCGGGAGGTGTATACAGAATCAATGTGAAGGTGGCAAGTTTGTGTGATGTGTTGGGCTGAGTTCACCACACTCTGCAGTTTCTTGCGATCTTGGACCGAGCAGTTGCCATTCCAGGCTGTGATGCAGCCAGATAGGATGATCTCTATTGCACATCTGTAGAAGTTTGTGAGAGTCGATGCAGACATGCCAAATTTCTTTAGCTTCCATAGGAAGTATCATAGAATCTACAGTGCAGAAGGAGGCCATTCGGCTCATCGAGTCTGCACCGGCCCTTGGAAAGAGTACACCACTTAAGCCCACACCTCCACCCAATCCCTGTAACCCAGTAACCCCACCTAATTCTTTTGGACACTAAGGACAATTTAGCATGGCCAATCCACCTAACCTGCACATCTTTGGACTGTGGGAAGATACCTATGTACCCGGAGGAAACCCGTGCAGACTCCGCACAGTCAGTGACCCAACCTGGAATCGAACCTGGGACCCTAGAGCTTTGAAGCAACTGTGCTAACCACTGTGCTACCATGCTGCCCAGGTCGCAACGTTGTTGGGCTTTCTTGACTGTTGCATCAACGTGAGTTGACCAGGACAGACTGTTGGTGATGGTGACCCCCAGGAACATAAAACTGTCGACCATCTCCACTTCAGAGCCATTGAGGCAGACGGAAGTGTGTGCCGTGCTACGCTTCCTGAAGTCGATGATCAGTTCCTTGATCTTTCTGACATTTAGAGAGAGGTTGTTTTCGGTATACCACGCAACCAAGTGATTTATCTCCCTTCTGTAGTCTGATTCGTCATGGTTTGAGATACGGCCCATCACAGTTGTATAATTCGCAAACTTAACTTATGGATAGAGTTGGACTTAAATCTTGCCACAGTCATGTGTGTATAGGGAGTACAGTAGAGGACTGAGTACAAGTCCTTGCGGGGCCCCGGTGTTGAGGACTATTGTGGAGGAGATGCTGTTGCCTATCCTGACAGATTGCGGTCTGTTGGTGAGGAAGTCAAGGATCCAGCTACACAGGGAGGGGTCAAGTCCAAGATTGCAGCATTTGGTTATTAGTCTTGTTGGGATAATGGTGTTGAAGGCAGAGATGTCGTCTATGAATAGCAGTTTTACGTAGGTGTCCTTGTTGTTGAGGTGTTTGGGTGTTGATTGTAGAGCCAGGAAGATAGCATCTGCTGTGGACCGGTTGCGGTGAAAGGCAAACTGCAGTGGATCGAGACTTTCTAGGAGGCTGGCATTGATCCGTCTCATGACTATCCGCTCGAAGCATTTCATGATAACAGACGTCAGGGCCACCGGTCGGTAGTCGTTGAGGCATTGGAGGCTCTTTGTTCAGGTGGTCCTTTTCTGACGCAAGTCTCTTCCAGACCCACTGTCGGTACTTGCACTGTGCTTTCTCGCTCTACTCTTTCACTTAATTCTGCCAGCCCATGGATCTTTCTTCTTGAACATAATCCTCAACAGTCAATCAATATTTAAACTTGCCAGCAGGTTTTCCTGCATGCCCACCAATTATTGCACCCGCCCATTCACTAGATCCCTCTGGAATATAAGTCTTCCAAGCATCCACCCTGGGCAATTAGCTCAAGGATAAGAAAGCACTATCCTATGCATTATAATCTCTCGCATTACCACTGTTCAGCCCTTAATTTACATATTCTGTCCCTCAGGATATTTATCACAAAAAGAAAGCATTTGAGATATAAAGTGCCTCATTTACTTTTATCAGATGCTCTGAGTCTGGGTAACTAATTCTGATTCTCCAGGCACCTTTTCAAGGCAGCAGACATCTGATCCAACAGGGTCTCCCTCTCTGAGAATTTCCAATGCAGAAGGAGGCCCTTCAGCCCATCGAGTCTGCACCAGCCCTTGGAAAGAGTGCTCCACGCCTCCATCCCATCCCTTGTATCCCCTTTTGGACGCTAAGGGCAATTTAGAATGGCCAATCCACCTAACCTGCTCATCTTTGGACTGTGGGAGGAAACCAGAGCACCCAGAGGAAACACAGGCACACACGGGGAGAACGTGCAGACTCCGCACAGCCAGTGACCCAAGCCAGGAATTGAACCCGGGACCCTGGAGCTGTGAAACAACTGTGCTAACCACTATGCTGCCGTGCTGCCCTAGATGAGGCACCTTCAAACAATCCAACAATTTAAATACTAGTACTGATCCAAGGAGCCCCCAAATTGAATTTCTTCCACCTTTTACGCAATCTAACCATGACATACTCCTGTATGTGGTTACTATTAGTTTTCTGAAATCACCCAACGCCTGACAATCCCTAACAGGCATTTAATAGGTCAGCTTTCTTGTAGATTTCAACCCAAGAACTCTTGAAGGTCCAAACCTTCATCAGTATCCAACTGATAGGCATCAATTTCACAAAATACTTCTCATTTTACTTCTTGTAGGTAATGACAACATTTTAGTAGGAATGTAACCTGTGTGCATATATCTACTTCATTCTTTCAGTGATCTTATGGTTCAGATTCTGAGAACATTGGAGGATAATCATTCCTCAACAATTTACACTTGATTTCTGTAATTTCCCACAATGCCCATCAGGATTGTAGTTTTCTGTCTAATTTTTTTCCTTGGTCTGCAATCAGCACCTTCAGCTAACCATTCTCTGCTACCATACTATATTCCAGAAATCCAGTTGGTGAAGTACAACTTCTGACTGTAACTTCATTAGTTTAGCTCACTGGGCTAATTGCTGGCTTTTAAAGCAGGCCAGCAGCACGGTTCGATTCCCGTACCAGCCTCCCCGGACAGGCGCCAGAATGTGGCGACTAGGGGCTTTTCACAGTTAATTCATTGAAGTCTACTTGTGACAATAAGCAATTTTCATTTCATTTCATTATCTTCATGTTTGTTCGATTTCAAACTATTATCTTTGCTACATGACCCCTCCCCCAGTTACTATTTAGAGCAATAGTGACCACTTTATTTATCCTTTCTGCTTGGAGCCTGGTCCCAACCCAGTTCAAGTGAAGCCCATCCCAATGTTTCAGTTCTTGTCTTGGTGTCCCATTGCCCTTCTTTCTCACGCCACTCCTTCAGCCATGTGATCACTAATCTGCTTATCCCAATACCAATTTGTACATGGCTTGGGTAATGATCCATCAATTCTAATCCTTGAGGTCCAGTTCTTTAATTAGCTTCTCTCTCCGAATACGACTCTACTCTTCCCAGTGTTGTTGGTTCCTGACATGGAAAACAATGATTGTATCGTCCCATGTGCTTCTGGTATCCTTTGAAAACATTTTGAGGTATCCCTAAACTTGACACCAGAAAGGGAACATAATATGTGCAACACATGATCCTGCTTAAAAAGAATGCTATCTGTCTCCTTAATTATTGGATCTCTTACAAATCCCATATTACACGTCCCTCTGATTGCCGCCGTCCTCCCTTCTCCCCTCTTTGGACACCTTCCTGCTCTAGTGTGCTGTGGTCTGCATTTTGGCTTTCTATCCAACAGTCTTTATCCTTACCCTCACAGCAGATACATTTTACCTATTGGATAAGATCAATTTCTACAGATCCTCATTCCCTATCTCACCAGGGCCCCCTTTAATCTGCACATTATTGTCACATCAACCCCATTCTGAACCTGCTCCCCTTTATGAGATGTGACTGAAGTCTGGATCAAACTGTTCAGAAACTGCACCTCCTCCCTTATGTGCCTGACTGCGTCCAGTTTGCACTCCAACTCAATGATTCTGAACCTGAGAGATCTGAGATGGAGACATCCATTACTGATATGCTTGCTTGGGACAGTCTCACTGGCCACACATTCCCACATACTGTAGTCCAGACACCGGACCTGCTATCAAAACTTTGTCTGGAGTATTCATGTTGTTTGTATCAACTTTTTAGTTTATTGTAAGTTTATTTTTATTTATTTTTTAATCAACCGACCTGTCATACCGCATCCATTACATCTGCAATCCTTATCTGGCCTGACCTACATGTTATTCTGGACCCAAAAAATGTGGTTGGCCCTTAACTGTCTTCTGAAATGTCCTCACAAGCCACTCAGTTGTACCAAACCACTGCAGAATTCAAAAAGAAATAATAGTGGACAAACCACCTGGCTCGACATAGACACTGTAAGTGACAATGGCACACTGTCTGTTCAATGTCCTCCTTACTAATATCTGGGGTTTCAAGCCAAAATCGGAAAGCTGTTCCACTAATCATGCAATAGCATGACAAAGCCATACTCTGAATCATAATTCACAGCCAATGTCTCATTCACCTCTATCATCACCCCTTGGTATTGTTACAACCAGGTATAAGGGGTGAACAGACTCCCCTCTACTCTGCCTCCTCGGTTGGTCACAACAAAGGTTTAAGTTTATTTTTCAGGAGGCGATGTCTTTTACGAATCAGAATGTATTTAATTATTTAAGCACAATGCAATAAGGAGCCAATCAAACCAACCTTTCTTGAGTCAAAGAAAAAGCTAATTTATTAACCACTAAATTTGAGAAAAATAATTAAAAATGTGAATTGAGGCATTCAGCCCTCATGCAGTCATGATACACACACACACTTTCCTTGAGGCATAGATTTTAAATGCTGCAGCTGATTTATGTGAGCTGGTTGGATGCGGTCAGATATAGAAGATGTTGCGATCCTGGTTTTCTGGTAGGTTTCTGGTCAAATTGACTTTCCGAACCAGAAGAAAAACTTCTTCCAAAAGTGGAAGAGAAAGTGAGACGGGCAGAGAGTGAAGCCTTCAGCCTGTTTCCTTTGCCAAAGACATTTTTGACACTGCCTGTGTTGCAATCTCTCTCAATGTTGGGCAGCCTTACTTTGAAATACTTCGCCCATTGTGTATTTCCAAGAGGTTTGTGTGAGTCTGTCCGTGGGAGTCAAGTGGTTCAATATCCAAACTTTGCATTTTTAATATCTCTTCCTTCGACTATTACAGGTTTTGATGGGTGTCTGGGTTATAGAAAATGTCTCTGAAGGTGATTTGTTTGTTTCTCACTTCCACTTTGGAATGTTGCTTTGCATTTTTAAGCAAGCTCTGTCTCAGTTCAGATTACAAAGTTCCAGTCAGTTGAAAGTTTAAAAACTCATATTTTCAAAAATAAAGGGGCATAGTTTTGTGACGGTATGTTCTGTTACACCCAGTGAGATATAACCAGGAGGGAGTTGCCCTGACAGTCCTCAACGTTGATTCTGGATCCCATGAAATGTTGTGGAAGCAGGTCAAACATAGGCAAGTAAACCTCCTGCTGATTACCATAGAATCATAGAATTTACAGTGCACAACGAGGCCATTTGACCCATCGAGTCTGCACCAGCTCTTGGAAAGAGCACCCTACACCAGCGCACCCTATCCCATAACCCGATAACTCCAGCTCACCTTTTTTTTTTTGGACACCAAGGGCAATTTATCATGGCCAAGCCACCTAACCTGCACATCTTTGGACTGTGGGAGGAAATCGGAGCACCAGGAGGAAACCCAACACAGACCAAGGGGAGAACGTGCAGACTCCACACAGACAGTGACCCAAGCTGGGAATCGAACCTGGGACCCTGGAGCTGTGAAGTAACTGTGCTAACCACTGTGCTACCGTGCTACCCAATTACTGCCCTCCCTCCCTCAGCTGATGGATCACTACTCCTCCATGTTCAATACCACTTCAAAGAAGCATTGAGGGTAGCAAGGCCAGAACATTTATTCCAGCTGTGGGACTTCAATGCCCATCGCCAAGAGTGGCTTGGTAGTACCACTGCTGACTGATCTGGCCGAGTTCTGAAGGACATATCTGCCACTTTGGGGTCTTCAACTAGTGCTGAGGGAACCAAAAGTGGGAAGAACAGACTTGATCTCACCCTCGTCAATCTACATTTTGCTGATGCATCTGTCCATGACTGTATTGGTAGGAGAAAACCAGGATCTTGTAATAATCGCAACATCTATATCTGATCGCACCCAACCAGCTAACATAAATTGGCTACAGCATTTCAAATCTATGACTCAAATGCTGACATTTTAACGCTCTCCTAGAAAGTCAAGGAACGGTTGCCACTGCCGGGAGAACCCCAGCAAGGACCCTCTCAAGGCAAACTTTATTTGTTCCAGGCTGAGAAACCCAGCCATGTCACTAACCCAGGTCTCCACGCTCGGGGGTTTCGCTGGAGTTCAGAAGAATGAGGGGGGTTCTCATAGAGACTTATAAAATTCTAACAGGACGAGACAGAGTAGATGCAGGGAAGATGTTACCAATGATGGGTGTGTCCAGAACCAGGGGTCACAGCCTGAGGATTCAGGGTAAACCATTTCGGACAGAGATAAGGAGACATTTCTTCACACAAAGAGTGGTGAGCCTGTGGAATTCATTACCACAGGAAGTAGTTGATGCTACAACTTTGAATATATTCAAGAGGCGGCTGGATATAGCACTTGGGGAGAATGGGATCAAAGACTATGGGGAGAAAGCAGGATTAGGCTATTGAGTTGGATGATCAGCCATGATCGTGATGAATGACGGAGCATGCCTCCTCCTGCTCCTATCTTCTATGTATCTATGTACCTCCTGACACTTGTTCACCACCTACAAGGCACAAGTCAGGAGTGTAATGGAATCCACTTGCCTGGATGGGCGCAACTCCAACAACACTCGACACCATCCAGGACAAAGCAGGCCGCTTGATTGCTCCCCCATCCACAACATTTAATTACTCCTCCACCTGGCGAACAGTGGCAGCTGTGTGTAGCATCTACAAAATGCACTGCAGGAACTCACCAAGGTTCCTTGGGCAGCACCTTCCAAACCCACGATCACTACCATCTAGAATGACAAGAGCACAGATACCTGGGGACTCCACCACCTGGAGGTTCCCCTCATAGTCACTCACCATCCTGATTTGGAAATATATCGCTGTTCGTTCACTGTCACCGGGTCAAAATCCTGGAACCCCCTCCCTGGCAGCACTGTGGGTGTATATACACCTCGGGGACTGCAGTGGTTCAAGAAGACAACTCAACATCATCTTCTGAGATGCAACTAGGGATGGGCGATAAATGCTGGCCTAACCAGCAACGTCCACATCCCATAAATGAATTTTGAAAAATGCCCTGGGCCCAACCATCTTCAGATGCTTTATCAGTGAACTTCCTTCCATCTTAACTTCAGAAGTGGGCACATTCATGATGATTGAACAGTGTTCAGTGCCATTTGTGACTCATCAGATACTGAAGCGGTCTGTGTGATACAACCAGACCTGCACAGCATTCAGGCTTGAGCTGATGAGTTGCAAACAACATTTGCGCCACATATGTGCCAGGCGTTGGCCATCTTCAACAAAAGAGAATCTCCCTATGACATTCAATGACATTACCAGCACTGAATTCCTTAATATCAACATCCTAGAGGGTGCGGTTGCTGTTGACCAGAAATATGTGGACTTAGCCATATTAGTTCTGTGGTGCAAAAGCCAGTTGGAAGCTGGAAATTCCACAGTGAGTAGCTCACAACCTGACTCCCCAAAGCCTGTCCATCTTCAAGGCACAAGTTATGCAAGGGAATATTTCAGAATATTCAGAATAAGTATATTCCTCCTGTAAAGAAAATTTCTAAGGGGAGGACCCACCACCTGTGGCTAACTAAAGAGGTTTAGAAAAACATCAAACATAAGGTAAAAGCATATCGCTGCACAAAGGTGAATGGCACGACACATGATTGGTCAGAACATAAAGAAGGGAGGAGGATGATTTAAAAGGTAAATCAGGAGAAAGAAACTAGAGTATGAGAGAAAGCTGGATAGAAATGTGGAACTGGATAGAAAATGGACAAGAGTTTCTACAGATATTTAAAAGGAAAATAGTAAGTAAAGTGAGTGTTGATTCTCTACAGAGTGACAATGGGGAGTTAGTGATGGATAATAAGGACTTCTGGTGACGGAGATGTGCTGAGTAGTCGCACATCAGGTGACTCTCCTCCTACGAACACAAAAATAGTCTCTTTTACTCAAATTAGCCTGTTAATACAGGAAAAAATGTATCCCGCACCCTAACTAACACCACGATGGAGATGCCGAGCAACAGCAACTCCAGAAGCCGAAAAGAGCAGAATATGGGAAAAGCCAGGAGAAGCAAGTGGCTGCGCCAGCGGACGCACGCAGCGATAAAGCTCGGGCCACGCCAGAACGAGAAGGGCCGGCCCACCGCTCGCAGAGGGTGCATGGAGGATGTTTCTCTCAAGGGAACTGAGAAAACATAGAGAGGATACGAAGACTGATATCCAGGCTGCGATCAAGGTGGCTGGGGCAGAGGCTCTGGCCACCATGCAGATGGCCCGGGACAAGGAAGAGAGGCGATAGGAGGCCCAGGAAAGCACCATAAAGGAACCATAAAAAGCCTCAACAGGCCAGAGCGATCGGATTTCTGTTCTGGAGAAGGAAATAACACAGTAAAGAAGCCAGAAGCCAAATGGGTGAAAATTGAGGAAGGATCCTGCACAGGGACCTCCCTCCAGGCCCTGGCCATGGCAGCGCTCCCATCTCCACCGAACAAACACTCAACGAGTCCAGTGGTGATAGCCACACGCCTGTCATGGAACCAATGGATTAATCAAAATGTCCATTAAGGTCCCCATCTGAATGGGTGAGAGCTCCTGCACGGGGACCTCCCTCTGGGACCTGGCCACAGCAGCGCTCCCATCTCACTGATACCAAGAAAGACAAAGACATAACATATTACGCGTCCTACAGACCCATTTTGCTGCTAAACGTGGACGTGAAAATACTGGCCAAGATCATAGCCAGGAGACTGGAGGACAGCGTACCGGAGGTGGTAACAGAGGACCAAACGGGCTTTGTCAAAGGTAGATAGGTAACATCGAACATCAGACGTCTGCCGAAGGTGATGATGACCCATTCAGGGAGAGAACACCAGAGATGAACATCTCCCTGGACATGGAAAAGGCCGTTGACATAGTCGAATAGAAGTACCTCATAGAGGTACTAGAGCAGGGCGGGCTTGGAACAGGGTGGGTGAAACTCCTGTACTGCGCTCCCACAGCGAGCATACGGACG
Organism: Scyliorhinus canicula; assembly: GCF_902713615.1. Taxonomy (NCBI): domain Eukaryota; kingdom Metazoa; phylum Chordata; class Chondrichthyes; order Carcharhiniformes; family Scyliorhinidae; genus Scyliorhinus; species Scyliorhinus canicula. The sequence goes on from NC_052150.1 coordinate 173,714,073, forward strand.
AATATCACCAGCTCTAAGTACTTCCAGCTACATAGAGGCACATGGCAGGGATGCCCGTTGTCCCTGCTGCTGTTTGCACTAGCGATCGAACCAATAGCCATCGCGCTGAGGGCGGCAATGCATTGGAAGGAGATCCGGTGAGGAGACAGAGAGCACAGAGTCTCGCTCTATGCAGATGAGCTGCTCCTCTACATCTTGCACCCACAAAGCAGCATGGAGGGAATCACGACCACCTTGACAGAATTTGGAGCATTTTCGGGCTACAAACTCAACCTGAGTGAAAGTGAGATCTTCCCGATGAACCACAAGGGGGAGGGGAGAGCTGGAGGGGCTGCCATTCAAACAAGCCCAAACACAAATTTCGCTACCTGGGGGATCCAAATAGCCCATGATTGGACACGGAGCCAAAGTGGAACCTGACCAGCCTGGTGGAGGAAGTTTAAAAGGACCTGCAGAGGTGGGACGCACTCCCACGCTCCCTAGCAGGGAGAGTGCAGACGATCAAGGTAAAAGTGCTGCCCAGGTTCCTCTTCCTATTCAGATCCATACTGATCTACATCCCCAAGACTGTCTTCAACTCATTTGGAAAACTGATCATGGCTAGATACTGAAAAGGTCCTACCAGGCTGGAAAGTAGAAAATATAACCCCTCTATTCAATGAGGGTGTTTGGGAATCATGGAGGCGAAGGAGGAGGCAATAAACCGAAACCTACAGGCCAGTTAGCTTGATGTCTGTTCTGGAGAAGTTGTTAGAATCAATTATTAAGGAGGATATAGCTGTGCACTTAGAAACACTCTCAAAGATTCAGAATTTGTCCATGTGGAGTTTGCACATTTTCCCTGTGTCTGCGTGAGTTTCACCCCCACAACCCAAGGATGTGCAGGCTAGGTGGATTGGCCATGCTGAATTGCCCCTTAATTGGAAAAAATGAATTGGATATACTGAATTTATAAAAAGAAGATTCGGAATTTGTGAAAAGGAAATAATGTTTAACTAATTTCTGGGAGTTTTTTGAAGGAGGAGCATGTGCTGTAAATAAAGGGGAACCTATTGATGTACTGTACTTGGATTTCCAGAAGATATTTCATAAGGTGCCACATCAAAGGATATTGTAGAAACAAAAAGCTCATGGTTTTGGGGCTAACGTATGAGCCTAGATGGAAGATTGGACAGAAAGCGCGGCGACAAATTTTGCTGGAGTGGCGGTCGGCATCGCCACCGAGGGTGGCGGCATGGTTGAGTGACCTGTACAACTTCCTGCGGTTAGAGAAGATAAAGTATGAGTTAAGGGGCTCAGCAGCGGAGTTTGAGTAAAGATGGGGGATGTTTGTGACCGTGTTTGAGGAGCTATTCGTTGCAGGGGGGTTGGGGGGTGGTGGTGGGGGGGGGGGGGGGGGGGGGTGGGGGGTGGATGATGGGTAGGGGGGGGGGGGAGTGAAAAAGGGGAAAAATCTGTACAGACTGTATAAGTTGATTGTTGGGAAGTATGTTTCCCAGGGTGTTTTCTTGCTGTAACTTGCTTTGATACATGTTTGTAATGAAATACATTTAAAAAAAAAGAAAAGTATGTTGTGAAGAAGACAGAAGGAGTTTGCAGACAGATATAGAAAGGTTGAGTGAGTGGGCAAAATTCTGGCAGATGCAGTATAATGTGGGGAAAATATAAAGTTGTTCACTTTGGCAGGAAGAATACAAAAGCAGAGCATTATTAACATAGAAAGACTACAGCATTACGAGGTGCAGAGGGATCTAGGTGTCCTTGTGCATGAGTCACAAATGGTCAGTATGCAAGCCGAGAATGTAATCAAGAAAGTTAATAGAATGTTATCCTGTAATAGAAGAGTAATTGAAAATAAATGTAAGGATATTATGCTTCAATTATTTATACAGGACATTGGTGAGTCTGCATCTCGAATATTGTGCACAGTTTTGGTCTCCTTATTTATGGAAGGCAGGGGCAGCATGGTAGCACAGTGGTTAGCACTGCAGCTTCACGGCACCAAGGTCCCAGGTTCGATTCCGGCTCTGGGTCACTGGCTGTGTGGAGTTTGTACATTCTCCCCGTGTTTGCATGGGTTTCACCCCCACAACCCAAAGATGTTCATGATAGGTGGATTGTTCACGCTAAATTGCCCCTTTGGAAAAAAAAAATGAATTGGGTACTCTAAATAAAAAGAAACAAAAAAACGTTTATGGAAGGCAGTTCAGAGGAGATTTAGTAAATTGATACCGGAATGAGCGGATTGTCCTATAAGGATAGGTTGGACAAGCTGGGCTTGTTTCCACTGGAGTTTCGAAGAGTCACGGGTGACTTGATTGAAGTGTATATATAGAAGATCTTGAATGGTTTTGACAAGGTAGTTGTGGAAAGGATATTTTCTTTTGTGGATGAGTCCAGGACCAGGCGTGCACTGTTTTAAAATCAGGGGTCACCCTCATAGGATAGAAATCATAGAATCCTTACAATGCAGAAGGAGGCCATTTGGCTCATTGAGTCTGCACCGACCCTCTCAAAGAGCAGCCTACTTATGCCACTCCCCCGCCCTATCCCCGTAACCCCACTCACCAAATCTTTTTTTCTCTAAGAGGATTGCATGACTTGGCGGGCAAGATCAATATTTTTAAGGCAGAGGTAGTAGATTCTTGTTGTGCAAGGGGATCAAAGCTCATGGGGAGTAGCTGAGAATGTAGAACTCGAAACACAAATAGACCAGCCATCTGTTGAATTGTGGAGTAGGTAGAATGGTCGAGCAGCACGGTGGCGCAGTGGGTTGCCTCACGGCGCCGAGGTCCCAAGTTCGATCCCGGCTCTGGGTCACTGTCCGTGTGGAGTTTGCACATTCTCCCCGTGTTTGCGCGGGTTTCGCCCCCACAACCCAAAGATGTGCAGGCTAGGAGGATTGGCCATGCTAAATTGCCCCTTAATTGGAAAAAATGAATTGGGTACGCTAAATTTACAAAAAAAAGAGGTTGAATGGTCTACTTCTGCACCTATTCTGTACGTTTGTATGCAAGTCAGGAGTGTGATGGAATACTATTCACTTTCCTGGATCAGCACAGCTCCAACAACACTCCAGAACATAGAACCTCAGGATTTAGGAGCAGGATTAGGCCATTTGGCCCTTCAGGTTTTCTCTGCCATTCAATAAGATCATGGCTGATCTCATTGTGGTTTTCAACTCCACCTTCCTGTCTGCTATGTTCTGCCTGGTATCTCCACCCTATGAAGTCCCCTCAAGATCGTGTATGTTTTAATATCATCACCGCTTGGCCACAATTCAGAACAAAACAGCCAATTTGATCGGCCCACCATCTTAAACGTTCACTCCCTCCACAACTGATGAACAGTGGCCACAGTGTGTACCATTTGTAAGATGCACTGCAGCTACTCACCATGGCTCCTTCAAAGCACCTTCCAAACCCACAAACACTATCACCTAGGAGGACAAAGGCAGCAGATCCATGGGAACATCATCACTTGCAAGTTCCTCTGCAAGCCATGCACTATTCAGACTTGGAACTGTATTGCCATTCTTTCATTGTCACTGGTTCAAAATCCTTAACTTCCTTCCTCATAGCACTGTAGGTGTAGGTAGTAGATGGACTGCAGCGGTTGAAAAATGTGACTCCTCCTCCTCAAGATAAATTGGAGTGAGCAACAAATGTGGACTTGCTAGTAATGCTCACATCCCATGAAAGGAAAATAAATGGTCCCTTGCTTTTTGTGGGATATATCAATGATTTGGACTTGAATGTAAGGGATATGATTTTTAAAAAAATGAAGAGTACCCAATTCTTTTTTCCAATTAAAGGGCAATTTAGTGTGGCCAATCCAGCTACCCTGCACATCTTTTGGTTGTGAGGGTGAGACCCACGCAGGCATGGGGAGAATGTGCAAACTCCACACGGACATTGACCCATGCCAGATTGAAACCGGGTTCTCGGTGCTGTAAGGCAGCAGTGCTAACCGCTGTGCCACCATGCCGCCCATGTAAGGGGTATGATTAAGAAGTTTGCAGATGATTCAGAAATTTACTATTTTGCTGACAATGAAGACAGAAGCTGTAGGCTGCAGGAAGTTGGGTGGACACAACAGTGGAAAATAGAGTTCAATCTAGAGAAGTGTGAGGTAATGATTTGGGGGAAGGGTAAAAACCCAAAGAAATATACAACAAATGGTAAGGTACTGAGCAGTGTAGAGGAACAGAGGGACGTTAGATACCTTGAAGTAGCTAGATAAGCAGTTATGATGATCAAGAAGGCATACGGGATACCTACTTCATGAGTTGAAGCATAGAATCCAAGTGTCTGGGAGGTTATGCTGGAACTGTGGAAAACACTGGTTATGCCAGAGCTGGAATACGGTTTTGGCATTGCATTATTGGAAGGATGTAATTGCACTAAAGAGGGTACAGTGGAGATTCATGAGGATGCTCCCTGGATGGAAGAATTTTAGCTGTGGAGACATATTGGATAGGCTAGAGTTGTTTTTGTTGGAACAGAGAATGTTTAGCACAGGCTGGTTTAGCACAGGGCTAAAGAGCTGGCTTTTAAAGCAGACCAAGGCAGGCCAGCAGCACGGTTCAATTCCCATACCAGTCTCCCGAACAGGTGCCGGAATGTGGCGACTAGGCGCTTTTCACAGTAACTTCATTTGAAGCCTACGTGTGACACTAAACGATTTTCAGAGAAGGCCAAGTGGAGACCTAATTGAACTGTATAAAATTATGAAGGGTCAAAATAAAGTGGCCCTTCTGGAGCTCACTGCCTGAATGGGTGGTAGAAGCAAAAACTCTCATTAAGTACTTGGATATGCATTTGAAGTGCCATAACCTGCAAGGCTCTTGTTGGAAAGTGGGATTAGCCTGGTTAACTACTTGTCAGCAGGTGTGGACACGATGGACTGAATGGTTTCTTTCTGTGTTGTAAATTTCTGTGATGCTGTGATTCTTCCTGCGCGTTACAGTAGCAGAAGGTTTTCAAAATCAATTGACTTGCTAGTTGGTTGCCCGTCCCTTGAATAGCACTAGTGCAGGGCCCGTCTTTCAGCTCAGTGCTTAGCCATTGTAAATTTATTCACTGGACCGGCGTGGTCCAAATTATGACTTCTGTCATCACATCCATCGTTTGGAATGTGTCACATTAGGATTGCACCAAATCAGTTGCACTCGGCACACAAAGGGGATACCTGGTTAAGTGCCCTTAAATCTTTTGTAGCCCCATCTCCAGTCTAACGGAAGCCAAATTTGAAGTTGCTGTCTTTGTAGTGGTAGAATTCAGTTCACTGGCACAGCACCAGACAGAATAATTGGGACAGTCCCTATCTACACTTTGCAGGAACTAGAGTCTCCATTTGCCGCCCACAGTTTTTTTTTAACATCCCACATTGCAGATGGTACATCGCTGCATCTAAAACCAACATTTATTTGTTTTAGCTTCATTCCGTCTGTGACAAATCAGTAAAATTCATCGGAGACTGGGATGTGCACTGAACCTGCTGCCTGACCTTTGCTCTCCTCCTGCTGATACTTCCTTCTCTTAATCCTGTCTCTTTTCAAATTAGGTGCTACTTTCCTCCTTTTGGATCATTTCAAAGCTTTGCTAGTTATTTGCTTGAACACCGGCAGCAAGTGTGGGCAGAGCGTGCGCTACTACTCAGATTGTTGGAGAACAGAGAACTGAGTTTTGCATTGGTATTTGCTGCTGAGAAACTCCCCTGAAACCATGGGGAATATCTTGGACAGACAATGTATTGGTATTGAGATATTTTCTGTGCCAGAAGTTTAGCCGCATTATTCAGGTTTTAAAAAAGTTTTCAAATGAATAAAATGACAAGATGATGGGATTGGTTATTTATGGATGGTAGCATGAGGTGGTACTAGACACTGCTTCGATTGCCAATTGAACTGATTGGACAAAATGGGAAACATTGCAGAACATTGTTACAAACGGTGTTTTTCTTTTTTTTTCCCCCAATTAAGGGGCAATTTAGCGTGGCCAATCCACCTAACCTGCACATCTTTGGGTTGTGGGGATGAAACCCACTCAGACATGTGCCAAACGGTGTTTTTCTGACTGGCTACGTCCTATAGGCCTCCTCACAGTTGTGTTCTGCTCTCTGTTGCTCCATTTCTCAATATCTTAAGACAGGGTTTTTCAAACATAAGGTTGCGACCTGCGGGTGGGTTGTGGTGGGTTTTGGGAGGGTTGTGGAGCGATTGGTTGTGGCGTTCCCGATCACAGGAAGAAGACTCCAACGACTGCGACAGGCTTGTAAATATGCCGGCCGCGGGCAGTCTCTGATTGATTATGGCATTTGAGGGGGCAGGGCGGCACGAAGTTGGGCTGTGTGCTGGTCACCTCTGGGGGGGAGGGGACAGACGGACAGGGGCTGACAACCCAAAGATGTGCAGGGTAGGTGGATTGACCATGCTAAATTGCCCCTTAATTGGAAAAATTTAAACAAAACAATCTATGATCTTCACGGCTTTGAAACCTTTTCCAAAGTAAGGCACACAGACTGGGCACAATGGGTTAGGTTTTCCTCTGTTATACCTCTCTTAATCAGCAAACATAATGAAGGAACATTGGGTGAGGAGGCCTACCATCACATACTTCTCCAAAGCTAAATTTTCCTCCCTTTTCTCTAAACAGTAAAGGCATCCCATTAAGCCTTGTACATAAAAATGAGTGAGAAAGTGGGTCCGATCAACACAATTTCCTATTATTTACCATCATGGCCCACAGCACCTCATGGATGTCCAGTCTTGAGTTGCTAGATCTGTTCGAAGTCTATCCCATTTAATATGGTTGTAGTGCCACATAACACAATGAAGGGTATCCTCAATGTGAAGACGGGACTTTGTCTCCACAAGGAATGTGTGGTGGTCACTTCTACCGATATGTCATAGACAGATGCATCTGCAGATTGGTGAGAATGAGGTCAAGTGTGTTTTTCTCTCTTGTTCGTTCCCTCACCACCTGCTGCAGTGCCAGTCTAGCAACCATGTCCTTTAGGACCCGGTGAGCTCGGTCTCTGGTGGTTCTACTCTTGATGATGGCCATTGAGCATATTCGGCATCCTTACTTCCCTCAGTGCTTCCCACAAGTGGTGTTCGACGTGGAAGAGTACTGATTCATCAGCTGATGGTGGACGGTATGTGGTAATCAGCAGGAGGTTTCCTTGCCCATGTTTAACCTGAAGTCATGAGACTTCTTAGGGTCCAGAGTCAATGTTGAGGACTCCCAGGGCAACTCTCTCTCAACTGTATACCCTTGTGCCACCACCTCACCAGGAATGGCGATAGTGGTGTCTGGGACATTGTAAAGTATGATTCTGTGAGCATGACTATGTCAGGCAGTTGCTTAACTAGTCAGTGAGACAGATCTCCCAACTCTGGCCGAAACCCCCAAAATGTTTGCAAGGACAACTTTGCAGGGTCGATAGGACTGGGTTTGCTGTTGTCGTTTCTGGTGCCTGATGCCTGAGTGGCTTGCTGGGCTATTTCAGAGGACACTTAAGAGTCAACCACATTGCTGTGGGTCTGGAATCACATGTAGCCCAGACAAGGTAAGGATAGCAGATTTTCTTCCCTAAAGGTCATTAGTGATCCAGATGGGTTTTTAATAACAATCCACAATGGTTTCATGGTCATCGTGAGACTTTTAATTCCAGATATTTTATTGGGTTTTAAATTCCATTACCTGCCGTGATGGGATTCGAACCTGGGCCTTTGGATTACTAATCCAGTGACAAAACCACTATGCCACCTCTCCCATAAATATCAATAAAACATTACTGGATTCACTTTTAGTTGAACATAGCTTACTTTCAGCAAAATGGATCTCACCAAAATTACCACACCCTCGAGCTATTATTCAGGCCGTAAACAGATTTGTTTAATGTCCATGGTTTTTATTCTATCGTTTGCCTCCTTAGGCAGTGATAAAAACATATTTCACGGAAACTTTTCACCATGCAGAAATGCAGCTTTTTTGTTCAAAAGTCTTTCAGGATTACTTTTCCCACTATGGGAGAGTCCACACTAACATTTGCATCGCCCAGTTGCTCTTCAAATTTATGAACAACTAACATTGCTTTAATGTTATAAATCCCATTGGCAAGGATCTTTTCTATTGAAGGAGAAATGGAGGCACAGGCTGTTTTCTAAATAGGGAGATGCTTAGGAAATCAGAAGCACAAAGGGACTTAGGAGTCCTTGTTCACTATTCTCTTAAGGTTAATGTGCAGGTTCATTCGGCAGTTAGGAAGGCAAATGCAATGTTAGCATTCATGTCAAGAGGGCTAGAGTACAAGACCACAGATATACTTCTGAGGCTGTATCAGGCTCTGATCAGACCTCATTTGGAGTATTTTAAGCAGTTTTGGGCCCTGTATCTAAGGAAGGATGACCTTGGAAAGGTTCCAGAGGAGGTTCACAAGAATGATCCCGGAATGAACAGCTTGTCGTATGAGGAGCGGTTGAGGACTCTGGGTCTGTACCCGTTGGAGTTTAGAAGGATGAGGGGGGCATCTTATTGAAACTTACATGATACGGCAAGGCCTGGATAGAGTGGACATGGTGAGGATGTTTCCACTTGTAGGAAATCCCAGAAGCAGAGGACACAATCTCAGACTAAATGGATGATCCTTTAAAACAGAGATGAGGAGGAATTTCTTCAGCCAGAGGGTGGTGAATCTGTGGAACTCTTTGCTGCAGAAGGCTGTGGAGGCCAAATCACTGAGTGTCTTTAAGACAGAGATAGATAGGTTCTTGATCAATAAGGGGATCAGGGGTTATGGGGAGAGTTATGGGGAGAAAGCAGGAGAATGGGGATGAGAAAAATTTCAGCCATGATTGAATGGAGGAGCAGACTCGATGGGTCGAGTGGCCTAATTCCGCTGCTATGTCTTCTGGTCTTATGTACAAATCCAACTCTGTGACAAGGCTGGCTGTCCCTTATCTGGTACTTGGGGAGAAAGCAGGAGAATGGGGATGAGAAAAATTTCAGCCATGATTGAATGGAGGAGCAGACTCGATGGGTCGAGTGGCCTAATTCCGCTGCTATGTCTTCTGGTCTTATGTACAAATCCAACTCTGTGACAAGGCTGGCTGTCCCTTATCTGGTACTTGAAAAACTGCAACTCCTTCCAACTATCTAATTCCTTTCCTTTTGCCTCTCTGGTTAATCCTATAGTCTATTGGCAGCTACCAAAATGTCATGGTCATGAGGACTTCTACTCCTATCTCAAGACTGCTCTATAGGTCACCTTTCATTGTGTCATTCAGGGGTTCCCAAATTGTTGGTCACGATCCTCAATGGAGTTGTATGACGAGCAGTGGAGTCATGAGCTCCCTGTCCTCTGTGACCGCAATAGTGACAATGGAACAGATAGTCAGATGGCTACCTTGGGATTGGCTCTGAGGTCCCTTGAAATGCGCACTCATTTTTTTTTTCTCACCTTGTACTGGTAACTGTGGCCCAATGAAATCAGCTCGAGTCCTGGCCGCTGTCTCCAACAAAGCCTGCAAAATGGTAGGTGAGGAACAAAGCATCACTGGCTGTTCTCCAGACGCCCACTTCTCTCACAACTTCCCTCTGTCCCATTCTTACAACTTTCCTCGCTTGCAACTCTACCTCCATCACCACCCTATCCCAACTCTGCAGTTATGGCAATTTTCAAGCTTCAAAATTTGGTTGCAGTGGGAAAATGTTTGGGAAGCACTAGTGTAATTTTTAAAAACTGAAACCTCTGTGCACTTTGACGTTTTTTGGGACTACTACTGAAAGATCTCTTTCAGGTGATCAGAGATTCCTTGTCTACTTGTCTGGGATGCGATTGTTTTCTGGCCCAAAGACTCACTCTCAGACCCACTATTAGAAGTCGCTCTGTGCTCTCCACCTTTTTTGTCCCATTCTAAGGGTCCCATTTCATGACCATCCTCTTAAACTTTAACCAGTTTTGAATGGCAGTATTTTTTTTCTGCACATCACGCAGGGGCGATGCAGGCAGGGAAGGCCTGGGCTGGACAGGTTCCCAGTGGAGTTTTATAAAAAGTTTGAGGCGGACCTGGGGCCACTGCTGGTGAGGGAATACAATGGGCAAGAGAGAGGGGGGGATCTCCCCTCTATTGTTGCAGGCTTCCATCTCCCTGATATTAAAGAAGGATAATAATCCGTAGCTCGATATCACTACTGAATGTAGACGCCAAACTGTCGGCGAAGGTATTGACTTTGGGAATCGAGGACTGCGTCCCTGGAGTGATAGGAGAAGATCAAATGGGTTTTGTGAAGGGAGGCAAGTTATCAGTGAATATGAGGAGGCTGCTTAACGTATTCGGAGGGGCAGGAGGTGGAGGTACTGGTAGTCGTGGCGATGGATGTGGGGAAGGCATTCGATCAGGTGGAGTGAGAGTATCTGCTGGAGATGTTGGGGTGGCTCAGGTTTGGGCAGGGGTTTGTGGATTGGATCCGGTTGCTGTATAAGGTGCTGGTCGCAAACGTGCGGACAAACCGAGTGAATTTTGGGGTACTTTGGGCTGCATCGTGGGACAAGGCTGGGGGTCCTGCTCTCTCCATTTTTCTTTGCCTTGCCGATAGAGCTGCTGGCAATGGCACTTAGGGCATCGAGGGATTGAGTGAGGTGTGGGAGGGCATTGAGCACAGGGTCTCATTGCATGCGGACAATCTGGTGCTGTATATTTCAGACCCTTTGGACAGTATCAGAAGCATCATGGGGATCTTGAAGGAATTTGGCCGGTTTCCGGAATACAAGTTGAATATGGGGAAGAGCGAGGTGCTCCTGATTGAGACTAGAGGCAGCAAAGGAAGTTGGGGGAGTTGCCGCTTACGGTGGTGGAGCTGAGTTTTAGATGCTTGGTTACCCAGGTGATGCAGGGCTGGGTGCAGTTACACAAGCTGAACTTGGCTTAGCTGGTGGAGCAGATGAAAGTGGGTTTTAAGGGATGGGAGGTGCTGTCGCTGTTGCTGACAGGGTGGGTGAATACAATAAAAATCATAGTGCTGCCAAGGTTTCTGTTTGTGTTCCAAGATCCTCCAATCTCCATCACCTAGTTGTTTTTTAAGAAGGTCTGTGCGCTGATTTCTGGATTTGTGTAGAGGGAGGGGGGGAGGGAAGACCCCATGGGATAGGAGGGCTTCCTTGGAGGGGGTGGGGTGTCTCGTGCTGCTGAATATGATGAATGGCTATTGAGCGGCAAATATTGCTATGGTTAGGAAATGTGGGGGAGGGATCGGTGTAGGGACGGATGGAGGCGGCATTGTGTAGGGCAACATAGAAAAATTAAATGAAATGAAAATCGCTTATTGTCACAAGTAGGCTTCAAATGAAGTTACTGTGAAAAGCCCCTAGTCGCCACATTCCGGTCCTGTTCGGGGAGGCTGGTACAGGAATTGAACCATGCTGCTGGCCTGCCTTGGTCTGCTTTAAAAGCCAGCTATTTAGTCCTGTGCTAAACCAGCCCCATATGTTTAAGGGCTTTGTTGTTGGCCCCTCTACCATTCTCACCGGCCAGGTACTCTGTGAGCCCAGTGGTGAGTCAGCATTTGGGGCTGGAGGCTGCCTCGGTGTGGGCACCGATCTGTAATAACCATAGGTCTGCCCACAGGGGCTGGATGTGAGGTTTTGGGGATCGCGGCAGGCAGAGATTGAGTGATTTGGCAATCTGTTCATAGGGGGCAAATTTGCAAAGTTGGAGGACCTGGAGGAAGAGTACGAGTTGCCCAGAGGGAACGGCTTTAGGTACCTGCAGGTCCGCGACTTTGTAAGGAGAGAAGTGCCGTCCTTTCCTGGTCTACAGCCTCACGGGTTGCAAGACAAGGAGCTAACGAAGGACGAGATAGGGGAGGGGAAGGTGTCTGATGGACTGGGAGGGAGCCCTGGTGGGGGACATAAAGTGCAAGTGGGATGAGGAACTGGGAGGGGAGGTGGGGGCTGAGATATGGGCAGAAGCTTTTGCAGAGGGTGAATGCATCCTTGTGTGTGAGGCTAAGCCTCATCCAGTTGAATGTGATACATCGGGCGTGTTCTGGGCGTGTCCAAGATTGAGTGGGTTCTGGCAGGGGTTCTCGGATGTGATCTCCTAGATGCTGGGTGTGGAGGCGGTCCCGAGTCCAGAAGTGGTGATATTTGGGGTGTCCGGAGATCCAGGGGGTGAGAGAGGCTGATGTTTTGGCCTTTGTCGCCCTGGTAGCCCGAAGATGGTGGCGGGACTTGGAGCCGCCGAAAGCGGGGGTGTGGATGAGCAACCTAGCGGACTTCTGGAGGCCGGAGAAGGTTAAGTTCATCCTGAGGGGATCGATGGATGGGTTCATCTGGAGGTGGAGGCCGTTTATTGATTTCTTTAAGGAGGTTTGAGGGGTCAGCAGTTGAGGGTGGGTGTTTAAAATGGGGGATGTGAGAAGGGAGTGGAAATAGGGAATGTGAGAAGGGAGTGGTATTAGGGGAGCGGGTGTTGGTTGTTTATAAAGTTATTTGGTTGCTCGTCTGCTTTTGTTTGTTTCTATGAAAATGCCTTGAATAAATTATTTTTTAAAAAACGTGTGGAGTCAAACTTAATAGTTTGATTATCATGTTGGATAACCGCTGTCTTGTGATCACACCCTATTACCTGAGCAGGACTTCTCCATCCTTATGGTCCTTTCATTTGTACTACACCATTTCCCCAGAATTACACTCCATTGTGGATAGTTTATATGATTCCATATAGTTTTCTCTGTGAGACTTCAGCCCTGATGAAAGTGCTTGCCCCTGCATGTAAAGTCTTCAAATATGTATGCAAGATAAAAATGGAACGAATAGTGTTCCCCTCTGGGAAAGAGGGGCTATTGCCCAGTACAGAAGGTAATTTGGAACTCCTCTCATGGACCAGTTAATGGGGACCATACCCTCCAGCCATTTGTAGCAAATTCTTTGCATGGCCTGTCCTTGTCGATACAGTTGTCAACTTGCAGTTTGGTTGATGTGCTAAGATTTCATGGAATATTTCATCTATCAACACATGATTCCTTTCACAGAGTTCATTGCTGAAAGCTGTGGTATTCCCAAACATAATATTCATGTTTTCACCGGTATTTAAACTCGTCATTAGCAAATTCTCCTCCATTATCATTTTGAAACTTAGCCGGTTCCCCAAGTCTGGTCTTCATCCGTTTCTACGTGAATTTATCTGTGATCACCCATTGCCATGTAATACCAGAGAAAGAGTAAATCTGGTTGCCGCATCTATAAAGTGTAAAATGAAAATATTTCTGTCTTTGTCCCATAACCTTTAGATCCACAGCAACTACCCCATTAAAGTCACATGTCAGTGGAAAGCTTTCAATCGGATGTCCTCTGGTTTTATACAGGATTGCTATTGTTATTGGTTCTTTTAAAGTAATGTTACATTTTTTTTATGATTAAAGGTGATTATTTTTAAGTTAATATAGGTTTTAATTGTTTTAAATCTGTGAAACTATTTAAATCTGCATGATATTATCATAGAACTTTACATGTGGCACGCTTAAAAGTGCTTGTATGTTTTAATTTAGATTATGGTCATAAGATTTTAAAAGCGCCCCAGGGCGTTTTGCTGTCACTACCCTTGTAACATCTGATTTTTTCTGATTTGTGTTTATAGAATCATAGAATCACTGCAGTGCAGAAGAAGGCCATCCGTCCCATTGAGTCTGCACCGACGCTCCAAAAGAGCACCCTACATAGGGCCCCACCCCTCCAACCCTATTCCAGTAACCCCACCTAAGCCTTGGACAGTAAAGGATAATTTAGTAAGGCCACTCCACCTAACCTACACATCTTTGGACTGTGGGAGAAAACCGAAGTACCCGGAGGAAATGGCAGAGGCATACTGGCACTGGTTAGCACTGCTGCCTTACAGCACCAGGGTCCCGCATTTCCATTCCGGCCTTGGGTTACTGTGTAGAGTATTGTACGTTCTCACCATGTCTGCGTGGGTTTCCTCTGGGTGCTCCAGTTTCCTCCCACAGTCTAAAGATGTGCAGGTTAGGTGGATGGATTGGCTGTGCCAAATTGTCCCATAGTGTCCAGGGATGTAAAGGTTAGGTTCCGGGAATAGGGCAGTGGAGTAGGCCTAGGTAGGGTGATCTTTCAGAGAATCGGTGTAGGTTTTCTGGGCCAAATGGTCTCGTTCTTCACTATAGGAATTCTATGGTTCCAGGAAACTTATGCAGACACGGGGAGAATGTGCAAACACCATACAGTTACACAAGGTCCGAATTGAACACTGTCTCTGGTGTTGTGAGGCAGCAGTGCTAACCAGTGTGCCACTGTGTTACCCATGTTATTATGTTTCTGTCTTATTTACTTCAGTTATCCTATTAGTTTATAATTATCTCATAATTAAATGTTGTGTTTTGATGTTTCAGTAAGACATTTGTAGAAGCTTATAAAGTTTAATAGAAAACATTTATTAACAAAAATAATTTTATATAACTAAGCTTTGAAACCAGCTAACAATTAACTTCATGTTTATCTTTATCAGCTGAATAATGACATTAAAGCTACTTCAACTTTTACAAATTTCTTGCAATAAAATATATTTTCTTATTTAAACCTGGTGGTCAATAAAATATATTTTTCCACATAAAACAATGGTTCTGTCTATTTGTAAAAGAAAACAACGGTTCTGCCTATTTGTAAAGGGGAGGGGAGGGAAGAGGGGGCAAGGGGAGGGAGCAGAGGGAATGGAAGAGCGGTGGAGGGAGGGTTTTGACGTATCAATTGTTAATTTTATAAGCTCAGTATTCGATAGCAGCAGCTTCCATGCAATCCCGAATGGCCCTTGTGTTACCTGGAACCTGGCTTGCAAACCGGCACCAGGTGGTATTCCTGCATCAGGCTCTCGATTACCTTCCTCCAGCTCATCCATTTCTGGTGGCAGGACATCTTTCAGGTGAATGCTTTGTCGATGCTGAATGGCAAAGTTGTGCAATACACAACACACTACAACAATTTTTGAGAGCATCTCTGGTGCAGACTGTAATGTGCCCCTGACTGTCCACACATCGAAAACATGATTTCAAAACCCAATTGTCCTCTCCACTACCTGACGTGTTTCTACATGTGCACAGTTATATCGTTCCTGTGCTTCATTGTTGGACGGAATGGTGTCATAAACCATGTTCTCAATGGGTATCCCTTATTGCCCAGTAACCATACTTGAATTACTGACGATATTGTCATGGACTGGTGTAACATTGAGCTTTCGAGAACAAATTAGTCGTGGGCACTTGCCCAGTTTCATAGATTTCATAGAATTTACAGTGCAGAAGGAGGCCATTCGGCCCATCGAGTTTGCACCGACTCTTGGAAAGAGCACCCGACCCAAGCCCACACCTCCACCCAACCCTCAGGGCAATTTTGGACACTAAGGGCACCCTAGATCCAAAGACCGATCCTACCTTTTGGAAACTTGCCAAGTGAGTGATTGAAGATGTGGCTGTAGAGTCAGGCTCATCCGCCATGCAAGGACTTACGGAATCCATGACCAGTAACACTGGAGTATTTTCAGTGGACAATCATACTCGTTAGCGAGTGATCACTGAAGATTACATACACTCCAAACCCATTCTATCCATTGTAGTTCCTGCAATGGAATAACATTCTTATGATAAATCAAAAATCTTTCTTTCACTTTTGTGACTCCAAACTCACTTTATACAGTAAAGTACCTTTTTAATGGAATGAACAGGCTCATGACAAACCAAAGTTGAAAAAAATATATATCTTCCACTTTATTTGCATTTTAAACATATAATAATATAAAACATTAACCACAAAAAATGTCTCCCGGTGTCTCCTATTTATGCTTGATGATCCAAGGCAGAGAAGAAAAAAGCGCAAATAAAAAAGTGTAAAACTTATCTAACATTAGGGTTAGTCGACCACGTTAATGCTGTCCCTTTAATTTTTATACTGTCGGTTCAACGCAGCACATACTGTCAAACTGGTTAAGAAAAACGGACAGGGAGTTTAAATGCCATCCGCTTCCAGCATGGATGTCAATACATTCACGCTTCCGGGTCACCATGCTGCGCATGTGAGATGGACCATCGACTTAAGTTGGGGATGGAAAGGAAGTTACAGGCCACGAGGTTTTGTTAAGGGGATACAATGCCCTGATTGGTAAACTGCAGATTCATTGACTTTCCAAATATAGTTGTTTTATCAGGCTCCATATGTCATTTCATTTGTGCCTTTTTCATGCAAGCTATTACTTGAAATGATATCAATATTAATAAATTCATTTAATACAGATATTTTGAATAGAATAATTAATTGTTTTTAGTGATCTTGAGGTGGTCATCATTCCTTACTTTAAAAGAAGTAGAATTTTCATACTTCCTAACCTAACGTTGATCCTTGCACTGAGTGAATCTAGATAATATTCAAGCCAACTTGCTCCACATACTTTCAAGATATAATCACTACCTAACACGGCAAAACAGAGTGGCGATTCCATGCAAAGTAATTGGAGTAAGCCACTTTATTAGTGATGAGCCATCAATTCCACGTGAGACGAGTTGCTGTACAAAAGTTAGGCTTTAATAAGCTAGAACTTAGCCCTGCGGTCGACTACAATAAATGGACGACCGCCGTGCGTTCTGACTATTTATACCTCGGTATGGAGGCGTGGTTAACTCAGCTTCTCGACCAATCGGAGAGCCGTCACATGACTGGTCTCAACCAATCGGTCGAGAGGCACATGACCGATCAGGGCCAATGGCAAGCCGGTGTTCCTCACCATTGTCAGACAGCTATGCAAATCATACCACCACAATTAGTATTGATATACCAACGCACTGTGACAGCAGTGTGTGCAAACTGCAAAATGCACTACAGCAATTCGCCAAGGCTTCTTAGTCATAGATGTTTACAGCATGGAAACGGACCCTTCGGCCTAGCTGGTCCATGCCGCCCAGTTTCTATCACCTAAGCTAGTCCCACTTGCCTGCATTTGGCCTATCTCCTTCTATCCCCACCCTGCCCATGTAACTGTCTAACTGCTTTTTAAAGGACAAAATTGTACCCGCCTCTACTACTGCCTCTGGCAGCCCATTCCAGATGCTCACCACCCTCTGTGAAGAAATGTTCCCTCTGGTCTCTTTTGTATCTCTCTCCTCTCACCTTAAACCTATGCCCTCTAGTTCTAGATTCCTCTACCTTTAGGAAAAGATGTCGACTAGCTACCTTATCGATGCTACTCAATATTTTGTAGACCTCTATAAGATCACCCCTAAGCCTCCTACGCTCTAGGGAAAAGAGTGCCAGCCTATCCACCCTCTCCATCAGCAGCACCTTCCAAACCTGCAACTACTCAGGGTTCATTCAGGGCAACACGGTAGTATGGTGGTTAGCATAAATGCTTCACAGCTCCAGGGTCCCAGGTTCGATTCTCGGCTAGGTCACTGTCTGTGCGGAGTCTGCACGTCCTCCCCGTGTATGCGTGGGTTTCCTCCGGGTGCTCCGGTTTCCTCCCACAGTCCAAAGATGTGTGGGTTAGGTGGATTGGCCATGCTAAATTGCCCGTAGTGTCCTAATAAGTAAGGTTAGGGGGGGAGGGGGCGTTGTTGGGTTACGGGTATAGGGTGGATACGTGGGTTTGAGTAGGGTGATAGTTGCTCGGCACAACATCGAGGGCCGAAGGGCCTGTTCTGTGCTGTACTGTTCTATGTTCTATGTTCTATGTTCTACTACCAAGTAGAGGGAAAAGGGCAGAAGATGTGTGGGAACACCACAATCAGCAAATTTCCCTCTTTAGTAACACAAAGACACCGGTGGTAAATGAACATTAATTTATTAAACTATTTACAAAGTTATTCTCATAGCAGCATATTGGTCCCAATACTGTCCTTGTGAGGAGATCTAACCACACCAGGTCCTGCTTTGCGCCAGTTTTTATATTACTACATAATAAGTCCCAGGCAGATGGCCTCTGCCCCCTGTCGTGCTCCATGCCCCACACCATCCTGACTTGGAACTATATCGCCGTTCATTCACTGTGACTGGGTCAAAATCCTGAAACTCTTTTCCTAACAGAACTGTGGGTGTACCTACATCTCAAGGCCTACAGCGGTTCAAGAAGGTGGCTTACCACCACCTCCTCGAGGGCAAATAGCGAAGGGCAATAAATGCCGGCCTAGCCCACATCCCTTGAACGAATTAAAAATAATGAATCCACGACTAATACACTCATCACCAGCCTTTAAACTTCTTGTTCAGTGCATTTCTTTCAGAATGATTATTATGATCATATTCAGCCTCTGAGTTTTCTGTATCGTGTGTCACTTTGAGAACCCTGCTGATTCGCTTTGGTCAGCTCATCGCAGAAAGATATTTTGAATTGCACTGGAAGCACCTGTTAACTGTTTCCTGGGGTTCATTCACCAACCATTGCTGATCAATCCAGTCATATGCTGTGGTATTCAGCTCTGCTAAAAGTGTTTTCATCCTCATTCCTTCTGTCTGTAACTTTTCTTTTGTACTGGCACCTGTGTCCTGAAACTGGTTCATCTCAAAATGAAGCAACATTTGTGACACCATGGAATGTCCCATTTGTGCTATCAATGCTGCTGGAAATGACTGCTTACCCAAGAATATTTGAGGCAACAGACACCTTCAAAAGGTAGTCTCCTTCCTAGAACTGAACCTCAGTAAAGACCACGAGCTGTCTATATGTGACACCTTGGCACAATCCAGCAATTTAAATGCAAGCACTGAACAAAGAATCTCTAAATTAAATTTCTTCCATTCCTATACAGTCTATTAAAGTGCATGGTATATTCTGCTATGGACTTTCAAAATCTTTGAAAGTCTGACCATGGTTCATATGTATCCAGTAGATCATCTTTCTGGTAAATTTCATCCATGAAACTGAATAGAAGAACCAAACCTTTCACAGTATTCAATTGATGGGCATCCAGCTCAAAAAATACTTTACTCCTGATTCTACTTTTGTTAAGAAGCAACAATGCCAAGACCATACCTTGTTTCCTCTTTTGTAGTGACATAACCTGTGTCCACCTATCTACTTCATTTTTCCACTGGTCAGTCTCTTGAGAACATCTGTGGGTAATTATACCCTGACAATTTATATTTGTTCTAAACCATTCTTCACAAAACCTATTCAGTGTAATTTTCTGTCTTAAAAATGTTCTTTTTTTCCAACCTTTAACTTTAGGCAACGGGGGCAGCACGGTAGCATGGTGGTTAGCATAAATGCTTCACAGCACCAGGGTCCCAGGTTCGATTCCCGGCTGGGTCACTGTCTGTGTGGAGTCTGCACGTCCTCCCCGTGTGTGCGTGGGTTTCCTCCGGGTGCTCCGGTTTCCTCCCACAGTCCAAAGATGTGCGAGTTAGGTGGATTGGCCATGCTAATTTGCCCGTAGTGTAAGGTTAATGGGGGGATTGTTGGGTTACGGGTATAGGGTGGATACGTGGGTTTGAGTAGGGTGATCATTGCTCGGCACAACATCGAGGGCCGAAGGGCCTGTTCTGTGCTGTACTGTTCTATGTTCTATTCCCTGCTACCATGTTAATTAAACCTCTGACAGCCAGTTGGTGAACAAGGAGACCAGACGTCAATCTTTATTCAGTTTTAGATTTATTCACAAAGTGAAACATTACAAATGTGTAGATCCCAACTCTACAACCAACCACCACTGTCAGTAAGTGTCTCATTATGCTCTTTTGATTAACAAATAAACTAATTAACTAACAAACCACCTCATAATGGGGTACTAAATGTCCTTTACACTCTTTTGAGCATAACCAGTAAAATTCAATAACTAATTAATGAAGGAAAAGTAAAGAAAAGCATAGTACCCCTTAAATTGGCACTATGGAACCTTAAACAAAAGCAAAACTGACGGAAACTTATCAAATCAAATTAAAATAATGTTCCTGGAGCTGATAATGCACTGTAGCCCTGTGGTGCCCACCAGTTGTGGAAGTGTCTCTTTAATGCTCTTTTACTACCAATAAAATAAACAAATTAACTAATAAACAACTTAGCCTCTTAAAAGGGCGCTGTTACAAAAAAAGACAAAATTCTAAAGGAAACCTAGCGAATCAAATTAAAATGTTGTTTTGGGGGCTGATGATGCACTTCAAGCCCTGCAGCAGCCAACAGTCAGGTGTCTCTTTACAAGTGCATAAGTAATTATCCAATGATTGTCCCACCTTTAAACATTTGACCTTAATTCATACAAGTATGAATGCTAACATTACCTCCTTTCATGGATTGTTTAGTATCCAAATTATCATGGCAGTTCCTAGACTTGCAAAATAATTAACATTCTACTCCAGTTTTTAATTAAACATGTAATCTGTGCCAATAGTTCAAATTCATTGGAGCTAATCATATTAGTTTTCTGGTCAGTATTTAAAATCAAATCTTTTAACAACACACCTTTTTTGTATATTCCATTCTTTCTCACCTTGAGATCAGACAACATGCACCTTGAATTTTTCAACTTGTTGTTACATGTGTGAGCCTTGTGATGTCGAAATTTGTCTGCATGCATGATATGTATGATGTTTTTATCCGTATTTCTAGTGGTTGGAAAATAAAATGTAATTCACCTCCTGACTCCCCAAAGCCTGTCCACCATCTACACAACACAAATCAGGAGTGTGATTCAATACTGTGCACTTGCCATGATGAATGTAGTTCCAATAACACTCAAGAAGCTTTAAATTTACACTGTTTGCTTCCGGCAGGAGAGGCTTTCACATAGCAACACACATTTGGAATATGACCCCCATGGGCTGAGCTTCCATATATCTCGGGGCCCGTTAACTCAGTTGTTTATGGCTAGCATGTGGTTCAGTATAATGTTGATACCCACTCAGGCTAAAGTAGGCTTGGAACCTTCATCCTTTTCTGCCCTGAGAGTGGAAAGTAATGGCAAACTACCATCATCAAAATACTGCAAAGGAGCCAATTCAAGCTGAAACATCAGCAGACAATGAGCCAGGCAAACAACTTCATATCACAGAAGTACCAGGCAATGACCATCTCCAGTAAGAGAAAATCCAACCATCGTTCCTTGATATTCAATGACATTACCATCAATGAATCCCTCACTATCAACATTTTAAGGGTTACCATTGACCAGAAACTTAACTGAATCAGCCAAATAAATACTGTGGCTACAAGAGCAGGTCAGAAGATGGGAATTTGGTGGTGAGTAATTCACCTCCTGATTGCCCAAAGCCTGTCCACGTTCTATACTGCACATATCAGGAGTGTGATTCAATGTTCTCCACTTGCCAGGGTGAGTGTAGCTCCAATAACACTCAAGAAGCTTTACAACATCCTCACCAAAGTAGCTGGCTTGATTGGCACTCCAATCATCACCTTCAACATCCACACCCTCCACCACCAATGTACAGTGGCAACTGCGTGTGCCATCTACCAAGATGCACTGTAGCACCTCATCAAGGTTCATTTGACAGCACATTCCAAATTCTGAATCTGTACCACCTAGAAGGACAAGGGGAGCAGATGCAGGGCAACACCACCACCTGAGAGTTCATCTCCAATCAACACACAAAGCTGACTTGAAACTATATCACCGTTCCTTCAATGTCACTTGGTCAAAATCTTGGAACTCCTTCCCTCACAGCACTGTGGTTGCACCTCTGCCACGTGGATTGCAGCGGTTCAAGAAAGCAGCTCATCATCTTCTTTTCAACCGCATTTAGGGATTGGCAATACATACTGGCCTGGCCAGCGACACTCACATTCAGTGAAAGAATAAAAAGAAAACCTCTGCCTTCAGGCAATGTGCACATGAATAAATCTTATATCCACACTATGTACTACCAGATAACTCCAGAAAGTATCTGATTGACTACTTGTTACAGACAGGGAGAGGTGGTGGGATAACTTTTCTCTTTTCTTACTACCTCGGTCGTCTTCAACAAGATGTGTTTTAGAGCGAGTGTGATTTTCAGTAATAAACACAAAGCAGGTTTTGGGTAAGTTTAGATTAAAAGAAAGGATAATGTTGTTATGGGCCAGGGCGTAGAAACTCCAAAGTATATTATGAAGTCCACCTGACCTACAGCATTTATATTGAATTTGGCTAGGGTGAGCATAAGAGCCTTCACTTCAGGTGTGATTCAACAGACACTTCCCAGACACTTTAATCAAAACAAGCTTTATTCTAAGAACTTAGTTAACATTTATATAAACATACAGCAAGAATTGTTATTAATTACAAACATAAAGATACCACACAGCTGCAATAATCTATGTATAACCCTTATTGAATTCCCCCTTAACTGTTCCAATTCAAAAACAAAATCCATAAACCAAAAGCACCCCTTTCAAGGGCCCAGCACTCTGCATTCTCACTTGAATAAGACTGGCTTCCCCTGAAAGTCTGACCTGTCACACTAGCAGTTTTAAACCCTTCTGGAAAGCAAACTATACCAAAGCAGGTAGCTATAATCAATGTTTTTTTTTCCTGGAACAAATCTTTAAAATGAAAATAGAGAGAGACAGGCCAAACACTTATTTTCTCTGTAGTCCACAGCAGACAAAACAAAGCAAAAGTAAAACAAACCTTTATTTTGTGGTGTCTCCGCTGGGGGGGGGGGGGGGACCATTCTGTAGGGCAGGGACTCACTTTTGATACCTGGGGGTGCAGGTTGCTCGGGACTGCGGGGGGGGGGGGGGGGTCTCTCTGTAGGTACAACATTTCTAGTTTGGTGGGGAGAGTGAAAGCTGATCTGGCAAGGTGGGATGAACTCCCAGGTGGTGATGTTGCAGGCCGGCGACAGGCAGTTAAAGTGATTTCTGTTTATTTTCCAATGCCTGCCGATTTTCCTGCCAAAGACATTTTGTAGAGAGATTGAAGGGATGATGACTTTGTTCATATTGGGAGAGAAGGTGGCCAGAGTTAGAAAAGTGCTACTACAGAGAGGAGAGGAAGGCAGGCAGGGGGTTTGGGTCTTCCAAACCTTATTTATTATTACTGGGCAGCGAAATGTGGAGAAGGTACAGAGCTGGGTCAGAGGGGTTGACTCCCAGTGGGTCAGAATTGAGGAGAGTTTGTGCAGGGGGTTGGGAATGAAGGCGCTAGCAACAGTGCCACTCCCAACGGCCCAGGGGAAATACTCAGGCAGTCCGGTAGTAAAAGCTTCGTTGAGAATTTGGAGGCAGTTTCGCCAGCACTTCAGGTTGGGGGCAGGGTCAAGGGAAATGCCGATTTGGGGAACCATAAATTTGAGCCAGGGAAGTGGGATGAACATTTTCGGAGATGGGAGGAGAAAGGAATTAGGACACTAAAAAATTTGTTTCTTTGCGGTCGATTTGCAGGATTGAACGAGCTGGGAGCAAAGTATGGAGAAATATTTAGATACATGCAGGTTTGAGATTTTGCCATAAAAGAGATACAGAGCTTCCCGGCAGAGCCTGTCTCCACATTGCTGGAGGAGGTGCTGACGACAGGGGGACTGGAGAAGGGGGTAGTGCCGGCGGTTTACGGGGCTATTTTGGAAGAGGAGAAGGCACTGCTGGATGGGATCAAGGCAAAGCGGAAGGAAGAGTTGGGAGAGCATATGGAGGAGGGCTTCTGGTATGAGGTGCTCCAGAGGGTGAATGCCTCCATCTCGTGCACGAGGTTGGGGCTGATACAGCTGAAGGTGGTATATAGAGCACACCTCACAAGGGCGAGGATGAGTCGGATCTTTGAGGGGGTAGAAGATGTCTGTAAACGTGGGGGGGGGGGGGGGCACAAACCACGTTCAAATGTTTTGGTGCTCTTCAAAGGTGAAGGATTACTGGAAGGAGGTTTTTAGGGTAGTCGCTAAAGTGGTGAACATGAAACGGGACCCGGGCCCTCAGGAGACTATATTTGGGGTGGCGGACCAGCTGGGGTTGGAAACGGGTGCGGAGGCAGCCTTCGACTCATCAATCACCCGAAGGCGGATCCTGTTGGGATGGAGGTCAACCTCTCTGCCCTGGCATGGTGTGGGGACCTGCTGGAATTCTTGACTCTTGAGAAGATCACATTTGAACTGAGGGGAAGGATGGAGGGGTTCTACAATTCATGGGCGTTATTCATTATGCACTTGCGAGAATTGTATTACATCAAACATTAGGGGGCGGCTGGGAGAGTTGGGGGGAGGGGGACTGTATATGTTAATGGTGACTATGGGTGATTCCTTTTTGTCATTTGTTTGTGTTAACATGTGGGCTAATGTCTGGGGTTTGGTGGGTGGATGGGATCGTTGTTATTGTTCTGGGGATTGACATTGCATTCGTTACTGATTATTGTTTATTGTTGGTGGGTGTAAATTTGGGAGAAAATGTGAAAAAGGAGGAGAGTAAAAATATTTTTAAAAAAAAGAAAGTAAATCAAACTTCACAGCCACCGCTCAGCTCCACCCACAAAATGACATCACTGAGTTTCAGTGCGTGGGAGGAGCTGAAAGGGAGCGGTAAGATTCCCTACTTTAAAAAAAACGTAACTTGCAGTTTTGCAGTGAGTGGGAGGAGCCGAATTGCGCTCTGGGAAGGTGAGTGAATTGATATATTTGGGCAGCGGCTAAACCCGAGACACTACACGTGTAGTATCTCCCACCCGCCCTCCTCCTCTAACCAAAAAAAATGACTGTGTTGAAAAGGAGCAGCAGACATCAGATTCTCGGCGGGAGCAGTGGCGAGGGGTCTTTGTGAAGGTAAGTTTACCTCTTTAAAACTTAAAAAACTTACCTGGAAGAGCGACATCACAGCAAAACAGAGATCTGATTGGCTGGTAAGGAAAGTGCTCCAATTAGCAGCAGCTGGGAGAAATTTAACTCTTGTGTGTTGGTAAGTATTGTGATTGGTAAGTAAAATCTTTGTTCCTTTCACTTATTAATTATTTGATAGTATAGTTTGTAGTCAGTTAAGGTAAAGGGTAAAAATGGCAGGAGATCCCAGACCCGTGTTATGCTCCTCGTGCTCAATGTGGGAGTTTAGGGACGCGGCCGATGTCCCTGACTCCTTCATGTGCGCAAAGTGTGTCCAGCTGCAGCGCCTGTTAGACCGCGTGACGGCTCTGGAGCTGCGGGTGGACTCACTTTGGAGCATCCGCGATGCTGAGGAGGTCGTGGATAGCACGTTCAGTGAGTTGGTCACACCGCAGATTAGGATTGGTGAGGGAGACAGGGAATGGGTGACCAACAGGCGGAGAAAGAGCAGGAAGGCAGTGCAGGTGTCCCCTGCGGTCAGCTCCCTCCAAAACAGGTACACCGTTTTGGATACTGTTGGGGGAGATGACTCACCAGCGGAATAGCCAGGCTCATGGCACCATGGCTGGCTCTGCTGCACAGAAGGGCGGGAAAAAGACTGGCAGGCTATAGACATAGGGGATTCAATAGTAAGGGGAGTAGACAGGCGTTTCTGTGGTCGAAAACGAGACTCCCGAATAGTATGTTGCCTCCCGGGTGCTCGGGTCAGGGATGTCTCCGATCGGCTGCAGGACATACTAAAGGGGGAGGGTGCACAGCCAGTTGTCGTGGTGCATATAGGCACCAACGATATAGGTAAAAAAAAGGATGAGGTCCTACAATCAGAATTTAGGGAGTTAGGAGATAAGTTTAAAAAGTAGAACCTCAAAGGTAGTAATCTCAGGATTGCTACCAGTGCCACGGGACAGTCAGAGTAGAAATTCAAGAATAGTCAGTATGAATACGTGGCTTGAGAGATGGTGCAGGAGGGAGGGGTTCAGTTTT
The DNA here is from genome assembly GCF_902713615.1 of Scyliorhinus canicula. Lineage (NCBI taxonomy): Eukaryota > Metazoa > Chordata > Chondrichthyes > Carcharhiniformes > Scyliorhinidae > Scyliorhinus > Scyliorhinus canicula. Next base: position 173,739,849 of record NC_052150.1, read on the forward strand.
TGGGACATTGGAACTGGTTCTGGGGGCGGTGGGACCATTACAAACCGGATGGTCTACATCTAGGGGGTGCTTTTGCTAACACTGTTGGGGAGGTTTTAAACTAATGTGGCAGGGGGATGGGAACCAGATTAGGAAGTTAGAGGTCAGTAAAGAAGCAGCAACTAATGCCGGTAAGGTAGGAAATAGTAAACTCCATGTGACTAAGGGACAGAGTCGACAGGGAAGAGATGATGAATGCAAAGGAACAGGTGGTCTGTCATGCATTTGTTTTAATGCGAGAAGTGTAGCAGGTAAAGCAGATGAACTTAGGGCTTGGATCAGTACCTGGGAATATGATGTTATTGGTATTACTGAGACTTGGTTGAGGGAAGGGCAGGACTGGCAACTGAATATCCCAGGGTATAGATGCTTCAGGAGGGATAGAGAGGGAGGTAGAAGGGGTGGAGGAGTTGCATTACTCGTCAGAGGTGATATCACAGCTGTGATTAAGGAGGGCACGATAGAGGATTTGAGCACTGAGGCAGTATGGGTGGAGCTAAGAAATAGGAAGGGTGCAGTAACATTGTTGGGACTTTACTACAGGCCTCCCAAAAGTGAGCATGAAGTAGAGGTACAAATATGCAGACAGATTATAGAAAAATGTAGGAGCAATAGGGTGGTTGTGATGGCAGATTTTAACTTCCCCAACATTGAATGGGATTCGTGTAGTGTTGGAGGCGTAGATGGAGCAGAGTTTGTAAGGAGCATCCGGGAGAGTTTTTTAGAGCAGTATGTAAATAGTCCAACTCGGGAAGGGCCATACTGGACCTGGTATTGGGGAATGATCCCGGCCAGGTGGTTGATGTTTCAGTCGGTGATTACTTTGGGAATAGCGATCACAATTCTGTAAGTTTTAGAATACTCATGGACAAGGACAAGAGCGGTCCGAAAAGAAGAGTGCTAAATTGGGGAAAGGCAGAGTATAACAAAATTCGGCAGGAGCTAGGGAATGTGGATTGGGAGCAGCTGTTTAAGGGTAAATCCACATTTGAAATGTGGGAGTCTTTTAAGGAAAGGTTGATTAGAGTGCAGGACAGACATGTTCCTGTGAAAATGAGAGATAGAAATGGCAACATTAGGGAACCATGGATGACGGGTGAAATTGTGAGACTAGCTAAGATGAAAAAGGAAGCATATGTAAGATTGAGGCGACTCAAAACTGATGAATCTTTGGAGGAATATCGGGAAAGTAGGACGAATCTCAAACGCGCAATAAAAAGGGCTAAAAGGGGTCATGAAATATCTTTGGCTAACAGGGTTAAGGAAAATCCCAAAGCCTTTTATTCGTATGTAAGGAGCAAGAGGAAAACTAGGGAAAGGATTGGCCCACTCAAAGACAAAAGAGGGAATTTATGCGTGGACTCAGAGGAAATGGGTGAGATTCTTAATGAGTACTTTGCATCGGTATTCACAAAGGAGAGGGACAAGACGGATGTTGAGGCTAGGGATGGATGTTTAAATACTCTAGGTCAAGTTGTCATACGGAAAGGGGAAGTTTTGGGTATTCTAAAAGACATTAAGGTGGACAAGTCCCCAGGACCGGATAGGATCTATCCCAGGTTACTGAGGGAAGCGAGGGTCGAAATAGCTGGAGCTATATCTTTGCAGATATCTTTGTAGCATCCTTGAGCACGGGTGAGGTCCCGGAGGACTGGAGAATTGCTAATGTTGTCCCTTTGTTTAAGAAGGGTAGCAGGGATAATCCAGGGAATTACAGACCTGTGAGCTTGACGTCAGTGGTAGGCAAACTGTTGGAGAAGATACTGAGGGATAGGATCTATTCACATCTGGAAGAAAATAGAAGAAATCAGTGATAGGCAGCATGGTTTTGTGCAGGGAAGGTCATGTCTTACAAACCTAATAGAATTCTTTGAGGGAAGGGCTGTAGATGTCATATACATGGGCTTTAGTAAGGTGTTTGATAAGGTTTCCCATGGCAGGTTGATGGCAAAAGTGAAGTTGTATGGGGTTCAGGGTGTACTAGCTAGATGGATAAAGAACTGGCTGGGCAACAGGAGACAGAGAGTAGTGGTGGAAGGGAGTGTCTCAAAATGGAGAAGGGTGACTCGTGGTGTTCCACAGGGATCCGTGCTCGGACCACTGTTGTTTGTGATCTGCATAAATGACCTGGAGGAAGGTATAGGTGGTCTGATTAGCAAGTTTGTAGATGATACTAAGATTGGTGGAGTTGCAGATAGCGAGGAGGACTGTCAGAGAATACAACAAAATATAGATAGATTGGAGAGTTGGGCAGAGAAATGGCAGATGGAGTTCAATCCAGGCAAATGCGAGGTGATGCATTTTGGAAGATCAAATTCAAGAGCGGACTATATAGTCAATGGAAGGGTCCTGGGGAAAATTGATGTACAGAGAGATCTGGGAGTTCAGGTCTATTGTACCCTGAAGGTGGCAACGCAGGTTGATAGAGTGGTCAAGAAGGCATACAGCATGCTTGCCTTCATCGGACGGGGTAGTGAGTACAAGAGTAGGCAGGTCACGTTACAGTTGTATAGGACTTTGGTTAGGCCACATTTGGAATACTGCGTGCAGTTCTGGTCGCCACATTACCAGAAGGATGTGGATGCTTTGGAGAGGGTGCAGAGGAGGTTCACCAGGATGTTGCCTGGTATGGAGGGTGCTAGCTATGAAGAAAGGTTGAGTAGATTAGGATTGTTTTTGTTGGAAAGACGGAGGTTGAGGGGAGACCTGATTGAGGTCTACAAAATTATGAGAGGTATGGACAGGGTGGATAGCAACAAGCTTTTTCCAAGAGTGGGGGTGTCAGTTACAAGGGGTCACGATTTCAAGGTGAGAGGGGGAAAGTTTAAGGGAGATGTGCGTGGAAAGTTTTTTACGCAGAGGGTAGTGGGTGCCTGGAACGCTTTACCAGCGGAGGTGGTAGAGGCGGGCACGATAGCATCATTTAAGAGGCATCTGGACAGGTATATGAACGGGCGGCAACAGAGGGAAGTAGACCTTGGAAAATAGGAGACAGGTTTAGTAAAGGATCTGGATCGGCGCAGGCTGGGAGGGCCGAAGGGCCTGATCCTGTGCTGTAATTTTCTTTGTTCTTTGAAGCCATGTGATAAGACATAAGTTCTTAAAGGGACTCTCCCATGACACCTCTCCCCCCAAGAAAAACAAATTAACCATCAACTTCAAAGATGGTTTCATTTTTCACCTTTTCACTTGCCCATTCCTAACACTTGACAATAAACATACATGCATTTTAAAACATCAAAACGGGCAAACATTTATAATAATATAGTCTATTTTAGTTCTTTATTTTCCACCATAGAACCTGCTTCTATTTATCACATTTGTGACAAAGCATCAGCTATCATGTTTTCTCGTCCTGCCACATGTATAAGTTTTAAATGAAATAAACTCCATTGAAACAGTCTGGCACTTCTATTCTTGAATTTCTCCAAAAACCTCAATGGATTATGATCAGTATATATAATTGTTTCAGACGAATTGCTGGTAACATAAATGTTAAAATGTTGCAAAGCCAGCACCAAGCTCAAAGTCTTCCTTTCAATTGTTGAATATTTCCTCTGGTGATCATTTAATTTTTTGGAAAAATACCCAATAGGCCGCTCTAATCCTTAATCGTGTTCTTGCAAGAGCACGGCCCCTACGCCCACATCACTCCCATTGACAGCCACCTTGAATGGTTTTGTGTAATTTGGGGTGGCCAACACAGGAGCAGTGGTTATCACAGCCTTCAGGCCGTCAAATGCCTGTTGACACTCCGCCATCCACTGAAATTTGCTTCGCTTCTTCAGCATGTCCGTCAGTGGAGGAACCATGCTGCTGAAATTCAGCACAAATTTATGGTAAAAATCTTTCATGCCAAGAAATCCTATTATTTCCCTTCATGTTGCGGGTATTGGAAACTCCCCAATAACTTTTGTTTTCACATCCCGTGGGACCATTTGTCCATGCCCAATTGCACGGCCAATAAACATGACTTGGGCTTTTCCAAACTCACTTTTACCACCAAACCTGCCTCCTGAAGTCGATCGAGTAACTCCATCAGATGCTTCAAATGTTCTTCCTATGTCTGACTAAAAATCATCAGATCGTCTATGCACACCACACAATTGGGTAATCCTGAAATGACTTTATTAGTTAACCGTTGAAATGTGGCTGGGGCATTTTTCATGCCAAACTGCATAAATTTGAATTGGTATATACCATCTGGAATCACAAAAGCTGAAATCTCCTTTGCCCTTTTGGATAAAGGTACCTGCCAGTAACCTTTAAGTAAATCCAGTTTGGAGATAAAGGCTGATTGTCCCACCTTCTCAATGCAGTCCTCCAAGCGTGAGATAGGATAAGAGTCTGTTCTTGTAACTGCATTAACTTTTCTATAGTTCACACACAATTGTTGGGTACCGTACTGTTTTGGTACCATCATTATGGGTGAGCTCCATTGCCTGCAACCCACTTCAATTATGCCATTTTTAAGCATACTTTCAATTTCTTTTTCAACCTGTGCCAATTTTAGATGGTTAAATCTATATGGGTGTTGTTTAATTGGAACAGCATTTCCCAGATCTATATCATGTATGAACATTTTAGTACTTCCCAACTTATTACCACAAACTTGCTCATATGATATTAATAACTCTTTCAGGTCAGTTCGTTTTTCCTTTGGAAGGTAACTCAATAATTTAACCTAGTTTTTAAGAACATCCTCGTTATCCAATTTAATTTGAGGAATATCAAATTCAGAGTCATCTGGATTTGGTCACTTTGAGTTAGAATAACTAAAACCTCCTCCTTTTGCTCTCTTTCCCTTTCAAAATACCTTTTAAGCATATTCAGATGACACACTCGGCGAGTTTTCCTTCCATCAGACTTTCTTACCACATACTTTGCCTCACTCAATTTCCTTTCAATCTGATATGGTCTACAAAACCTTGCTTTTAAAGGTTCACCTACCACTAGTAACAATACTAAAATGTTATCTCCACTGGCAAAATTACAAACATTTGCTTTCTTGTCCGCTACCTGTTTCATCACATGCCGTGCAACTTTTAAATGTTGTCTAGCCAATTCGCCTGCTTTATTTAATCGTTCCCTAAAATTTGATACATAATCCAATAATGTAATCTCAGACTGCTCACTCACCAATTTCTGATCAATCAATTTAAGTGGTCCTTTTAACTCAGGACCAAAAATTAGTTCAAAAGGACTGAATTGTTGATTAGGTGCAACCCTAATTGCAACAATATGAATGGAATTCCTTTATCCCAATCCTCTAGATAATCTTGACAATAAGCCCTCAACATTGTCTTTAACGTCTGATGCCACCGTTTTAACGCTCCCTGCGATTCTGGATTGTATGCAGTTTATTTAAATTTATTTACTCCTAAGCTATCCATAACCTGATTGAATAACCTTGAGGTAAAATTTGATCCTTGATCCGATTATATTTATGTGGGTTGTCCATATCTAGTAAAAAATTTAAGTAGCTCCTCCACAATCTTTTTAGCTGTAATATTGGGTAGTGGAATGGCCTCTGGAAACCTAGTAGACTCATCCATTATAGTCAAAAGATATTGATTCTTGCTTTTTGTTTAGGAAGCAGTCCTATGCAATCAATTAGGACCGTTGTAAAAGGTTCCTCAAATGCTGGAATGGGTATTAAGGGAGCTGGTTTTATCACTGCTTGAGGTTTCCCTATCGCTTGACATGTATGACATGATTGACAAAATTTTATTTAACTACACCTTTATCTAGTCCAAGCCAATAAAAATGTTTTTGTGCTTTAGCTTGAGTTTTCTTACTCCCAAATGACCTCCTACTGTACCTCATGTTCTACTCACAACACCTCCTTTCTATATCCTACCGGCAATACCACTTAGTGAACTGCTGCCCACTTTGCATATATAAAGGTCTCCATTTTCTCATTAAGACATCGTTTTTAAGGTATTAACATTCTGGTATACACTCAGATTCCTCTTCCGTGTATGCTTTCTGGTACATCCGTTTTATTTCTATATCTTTCTGTTGTAACTCTGCCAATTTTCCTGAACTGAAAGTACCGACCATAATCCTCTTTTTTTTAACAAACAATTTTATTAACGTATTTTTAGGCATATAGAAAAAGTGACATTGTACAGTACAAGAACAAAAAGAAGTCAAGATACAAATTACAAATTAAACATAGTGCAAATCATGGCTCTGATCACGCACGGACCTGCCTCAATATCCCCCTACTCTACTCTACTCTACCCTAGTCTCTTCTCCCCCCCCCCCCAACCCCGCCCACTGACACTCCTCTGCGAAGAAGTCAATAAATGACTGCCACCTTCGGGCGAACCCTAGTAGCGAACCTCTCAAGGCGAACTTGACTTTTTCTAGGCCAAGAAAGCTCGACATGTCCGATAGCCATACCTCAGCCCTCGGGGGCTTTGAGTCCCTCCATGCTAACAATATTCGTCGCCTGGCTACCAGGGAAGCAAAGGCCAGAACGTCAGCCTCCCTCTCTTCCTGGACTCCCGGGTCCTCCGAAACCCCAAAGATTGCCACTTCCGGGCTCATTACCACCCCAGTTTTCAGTACCCGGGACATGACATCTGCGAATCCCTGCCAATACCCCCTGAGTTTAGGGCACGACCAGAACATGTGTACATGGTTAGCCGGCCCTCCGGTGCATCTAGTACACTTGTCCTCCAGCCCAACCAAAGAATCTGCTCATCCGGGCCACCGTCATGTGGGTCCGGTGCACGACCTTAAACTGGATCAGGCTGAGCCTATTGCATGTTGCAGTCGTGTTTACTCTGCTCAGGGCTTCTGCCCAAATACCGTCCTTCAGCTCCCCCCCGAGCTCCTCCTCCCACTTAAGCTTCAGGTCCTCGGTCTGCGTATCCTCAGCTCTCATTAGCTCCTTGTAGATGTTTGAAACTCTACCCTCTCCCACCTCTCCCCTAGAAACTACTCTGTCCTGCCTCCCCTTCGGCGGGAGACGTGTGAAGGACGGCACCAGTCTGCGTACAAAATCCCTCACCTGCAAGTATCTAAAGTCGTTCCCTCTCGCCAGCCCAAACTTCTCCTCCAGCGCCCTCATGCTCGGAAAGCTCCCTTCAGGAACAGATCCCCCGTCCTCATAATCCCTGTCCTCCTGCACAGTCGATACCCCCCGTCCATGTTCCCCAGGGCAAATCGGTGGTTGCCGCAGATTGGGGTCCACACCGATGCTCTTACCTCCCCTACATGCCTCCTCCACTGGCCCCAGATCCGAAGAGCCGCCACCACTATCGGGCTGGTGGAGTACCGTGCCGGCGAAAGCGGCAGAGGCGCCATGACCAGGGCTGCGAAGCTAGTGCCCCCGCACGAAGCAGCCTCCATCCGCTTCCAAACCGACCCCGCACCCACCATCCATTTCCTAATCATCGCTATGTTGGCCGCCCAGTAATAGTTGCTGAAGTTCGGCAACGCCAGCCCCCCTTCTCCTCTGTTCTTTTCAAGCATCACCCTCTTCACCTGCAGGGACTTCCCTGCCCATACAAATTCCAGAATAATTTTATTCAGCCAAAGAAGGACCGTGGGATAAAGATGGGGAGACACTGAAAAACAAACAGGATCCGCGAGAGAATCGTCATCTTAATAGTCTGCACCCTCCCCGCCAATGACAGTGCGAGCGCATCCCACCTCCGGACCTCCTCCCTCACTCGTTCCACCAGTCGGGACATGTTGAGCTTATGCAACCTGCCCCAGTCCCGTGCTATCTGAATCCACAAATATCGGAAACTCTCCCCCACTAGCCGGAACGGCAACCCCTTCAGCCTACTCTCCTGCCCCCTCGCCTGAATTACAAATAACTCGCTCTTAGCCATGTTCAGTTTGTATCCGGAGAACCGGTCAAATTCCCTCAGGATTGCCATAGTACCGACCATCCCCACCATTGGGTCCGATACATATAACAGCAGATCATCCGCGTATAACGAGACTCTTATGTTCCACTCCCCCCCGGACCAGCCCTTTCCAGCCCCAGAAGCTCTCAGTGCAATTGCCAGCGGCTCTGTGGCCAGCGCAAACCCACCTCATCCTCCACCTGTTCTTGTTCTTTTCCAACCATCTGATCAAAAATCGTTTCTGATAATTGAACTTCAACTTTATCTTCACTCTTTGATTTCTCCTCTTGTCTTAACCTGTGACTTTGCGACCTTGCAACTACACAATTTGGAAAAATCCCTGGGATATTCATCCTTCAACAATTCAGTTGTTTGATTTTCCACTGGCTTATCAACCACAGTCGGCATCGCTCCCACCTGCGATCCAGCTATATTATTACCCAAAATAAACTGTATTCCTGGACAAGGTAGTTTCTCTACTACTTCTACTACCACTTCACCACTCTTCACTGGACTCTCCAACCTCACCTTATATAATGGAACACTATTCTTCTCATCCGGAATTCCACATATTACCACCTTTGCTGGCAATATTCCTCCCAAACTACATAACTCCTTATCTCTAACCATCAAAGACTGAGTAGCTCCCGTATCTCTTAAAATTTTGACTTCTTTACCTACTCCTCCTGGTACACATGAGTAAACTTTACCCGCACAAGTAATTCATTAAATAGATCTGGCACCTTCTTATCAATCACCTCTTGATCATAGAATAGAATTTACAGGCAGAAGGAGGCCATTCAGTCCATCGAGTCTGCACTGGTCCTTGGAAAGAGAACCCTACTCAAGCCCACGCCTCCACCCTAACCCCGTAACCCAATAACCCTACTTAACCTTTTTGGACACTAAGGGCAATTTAGCATGGCCAATCCACCTGACCCGCACATCTTTGGACTGTGGGAGGAAACTGGAGCACCCAGAGGAAACCCACGTGAACACGAGGAGAACGTGCAGACTCCGCACAGTGACCCAAGCCGGGAATCGAACCTGGGACCCTGGAGCTGTGAAGCAACTGTGCTAGTTACCGTGCTGCCCTCAGCTATCAGGCTGTACATTCTTTTGCACCTACTTCGCTTCAACTGGGTTTTCCTTTACCACTTTAACAAACCCTGTTTTACCACATCAGCCTTCCCAGTGCTTTTCTTCAATCCCCAACACTGTGACTTTACATGGCCTAGTTTATTACAGTAAAAACATCTGAAACCTTTCCTTTCTCTTCCACCCTCCTGGATTTCCTTTTTAATTTGAGGTGCACTATCCTTATTATATCCCATCATATCCCTTTCACCTTTACCACTTGAGTATTTCTCTTTTCCCTAGTTTGTATCCCTCACAGGCTGAATCTGGAAGAGTCCGGTCCCAAAAATATGTGATTAGTGCATCTCAATGCTTACCTTTTAGTGTCTCTATATACTGATTGCTTGGTCCTTCTCAGATCTTGTCACCCAAACTGTCAAGCCTATTTTCCTCTGCCAAACAGAAACAAGGGGAAGAGGAATGTGTCATCACTTCTTCCTCATTCCTCTACAATTTCAATGTTTGCTCTGCTAAATCTTTGCAAAGGGAGTAGAAATCAATGTCACAGTGGATCTCTGCAGCTTTTACCTCTCCACTGAGACCAGGAAATAGCCATACCCTAGCTGTAAAGCAGAGGAAATTCAACACTGCTGCCTTGAAGTGATCAGAAGTGCAATCCATTGTACTTTCACTTCACTATCCATTACCACATGACATGGTGCCTGCTTTCTTGTCTACAATTGAAAATATGTGCACAGGAGAAAATGGAGATCAGAATGCATTCAAAACAAAAATAATTCTGAATGAAAACCCTGATATATTTACTTTAAAACTTGAAAATATTTAGCAGTATCACAGAATGATTAAAAAAATTATTTTATGAAGATATTCTACCTTTTCTTTAACCTCTTTTTATTGGCTTTTCTCATATTTATAAACAGTTTGGATAGTCTACTTTTGAGATAAACTGCTATCATTTTGTGAAGATATTCTATTTTTGAGATGAACTGCTATTCAAAAAACATTATGACAACTTTTCATATGGTTAGAATTATTAGAGTTTCCTGTAAAGAGACCAAGATTGTGCAAGCGCTTTATCTTCATGAGTCATATAGGTACATGGAGCTTTTTGAGTCACGTATAACATTTAAGTCAACATTTCCCCTTAATTTGCCTGTAGCTCAAGTGTCTTACATTTCACTGATCTTGGTGTTCAAATTTAGAATTTATTCATCATAAAGCCGACATTAGAACATAGAACATTACAGCGCAGTACAGGCCCTTTGGCCCTCGATGTTGCGCCGACCTGTGAAACCACTCTAAAGCCCATCTACACGATTCCCTTATCATCCATATGTTTATCCAATGACCATTTAAATGCCCTAAATGTTGGCAAGTCCACTACTGTTGCAGGCAGGGCATTCCACGCCCTTACTACTCTCTGAGTAAAGAACCTACCTCTGACATCTGTCCTATATCTATCTACCCTCAATTTAAAGCTATGTCCCCTCATGCTAGACATCACCATCCGAGGAAAAAGGCTCTCACTGTGCACCCTATCTAATCCTCTGATCATCTTGTATGCCTCAATTAAGTCACCTCTTAACCTTCTCTCTAACGAAAACAGCCTCAAGTCCCTCAGCCTTCCCTCATAAGATCTTCCCTCCATAACAGGCAACATCCTGGTAAATCGCCTCTGCACCCTTTCCAATGCTTCCACATCCTTCCTATAATGCGGTGACCAGAACTGCACACAATATTCCAAATGCGGCCGCACCAGAGTTTTGTACAGCTGCAACATGACCTCATGGCTCCGAAACACAATCCCTCTACCAATAAAAGCTAACACACCATACGCCTTCTTAACAACCCTCTCAACCTGGGTGGCAACTTTCAGGGATCTAAGTACATGGACACCGAGATCTCTCTGCTCATCCACACTACGAAGAATCTTACCATTAGCCCAGTACTCTGACTTCCTGTTATTCCTTCCAAAATGAATCACCTCACACTTTTCTGCATTAAACTCCATTTGCCACCTGTCAGCCCAGCTCTGCAGCTTATCTATGTCCCTCTGTAACTTGTAACATCCTTCTGCACTGTCCACAACTCCACCGACTTTAGTGTCATCTGCAAATTTACTCACCCATCCTTCTACGCCCTCCTCCAGGTCATTTATAAAAATGACAAACAGCAGTGGCCCCAAAACAGATCCTTGTGGTACACCACTAGAACTGAACTCCAGGCTGAACATTTCCCATCAGCCACCAACCTTTGTCGTCTTCCAGCTAGCCAATTTCTGATCCAAACAGCTAAATCACCCTGAATCCCATGCCTCCGTATTTTCTGCAATAGCCTACCATGGGGAACCTTATCAAACGCTTTACTGAAATCCATATACACCACATCAAATGCTTTACCCTCGTCCACCTGTTTGGTCACCTTCTCAAAGAATTCAATAAGGTTTGTGAGACACAACCTACCCTTCAGAAAACCGTGTTGACTATCGCTAATCAAATTATTCCTTTCCAAATGGTTCCAAATGATTATAAATCCTATCTCTTATAAACCTTTCCAAGACTGCCCACAACAGAAGTAAGGCTCACTGGTCTATAGTTACCGGGGTTGTCTCTACTCCCCTTCTTGAACAAGAGGACAACATTTGTGATCCTCCAGTCCTCTGGCACTATTCCTGTAGATAATCAATAGACATAAAGATCAAAGCCAAAGGCTCAGCGATCTCCTCCCTTGCGTCCCAGAGAATCCTAGGATAAATCCCATCCGGCCCAGGGGACTTATCTATTTTCACACTTTCCAGAACTGCTAACACCTCCTCCTTACGAACCTCAAGCCCTTCTAGTGTAGTCGCCAGTATCTCAGTACTCTCCTCGACAACATTGTCTTTTTCCTGTGTGAATACTGATGAAAAATATTAATTTAGCATCCCTTCTATCTCCTCGGACTCCATGCACAACCTCCTACTACTGTCCTTGATTGGCCCTACTCTTACCCTGGTCATTTTTTTATTCCTGACATACCTTTAGAAAGCTTTAGGGTTATCCTTGATCCTACCAGCCAAAGACTTCTCATGTCCCCTCCTGGCTCTTCTTAGCTCTCTCTTTAGGTCCTTCCTAGCCAACTTGTAACTCTCGAGCACCCTAACTGAACCTTCACGTCTCATCTTTACATAAGCCTCCTTCTTCCTCTTGAGAAGTGATTCAACTACTTTAGTAAACCACGGTTCTCTCGCTCGACCACTTCCTCCCTGCCTGACAGGTACATACTTATCAAGGACACGCAGTAGCTGTTCCTTGAACAAGCTCCACATTTCAATTGTGCCCATCCCCTGCAGTTTCCCTCCCCATCCTATGCATCCTAAGTCTTGCCTCATAGCATCATAATTGCCTTTCCCCCAGCTATAACTCTTGCCCTGCGGTATATACCTATCCCTTTCCATCACTAAAGTAAACGTAACCGAATTGTGGTCACTATCACCAATGTGCTCACCTACCTCCAAATCTAACACCTGTCCTGGCTCATTACCCAGTACCAAATCCAATGTGGCCTCGCCTCTCGTTGGCCTATCTACATACTGTGTCAGGAAACCCTCCTGCACACATTGGACAAAAACGGACCCATCCAAAGTACTCAAACTATAGCGTTTCCAGTCAATATTTGGAAAGTTAAAGTCCCCCATAACAACTACCCTGTTACTTTCGCTCCTATCCAGAATCATCTTTGCAATTCTTCCCTCTACATCTCTGGAAGTTTTTGGATGCCTATAGAAAACTCCCAACAGGGTGACCTCTCCATTCCTGTTTCTAACCTCAGCCCATACTACCTCAGTAGACGAGTCCTCATCAAACATCCTTTCTGCCACCGTAATACTGTCTTTGACTAACAATGCCACCCCTCCCCCTCTTCTACCACCTTCCCTGAGCTTACTGAAATATCTAAACCCCGGAACCTAGAACATCCATTCCTGTCCCTGCTCTATCCATGTCTCCGAAATGGCCACAACATCGAAGTCCCAGGTACCAACCTATGCCGCAAGTTCACCCACCTTGTTCCGGATGCTCCTGGCATTGAAGTAGACACACTTTAAACCACCTTCCTGCCTGCCGGTACACTCCTGCAACTTTGAAACCTTACTCATGACCTCACTACTCTCAACCTCCTGTATACTGGAGCTACAATTCAGGTTCCCAACCCCCTGCTGAATTAGTTTAAACCCTCCCGAAGAGCATTAGCAAATTTCCCCCCCAGGATATTGGTACCCCTCTGGTCCAGGTGTAGATCATCCCATTTGTAGAGGTCCCACCTCCCCCAGAATGAGCCCCAATTATCCAGGTATCTGAAACCCTCCCTCCTGCACCATCCCTGTAGCCACGTGTTCAACTGCTCTCTCTCCCTATTCCTCGTACGCTATCACGTGGCACGGGTAACAACCCAGAAATAATAACTCTGTTTGTTCTAGATCTAAGTTTCCACCCTAGCTCCCTGAATTCCTGCCTTGCATCCCTATCCCTTTACATCCACATTGTTAAATTCAACCCCTTTCATCGAGAGTTTCTCAAAATTCAAACAAGACAGAGCAAGAAACAAGCATGAACGTAAAAACGGACCTAGTTGCTTGCATGTTCAGGCCAATACTTCACTGCCCCCAATATAGATCAAATCCCAAAACCAAGGCATGGAATGTAGTGGGAGATTTTAATGTCAATTACCAAGAGTGGCTTGGTAGCACTACCATTGACTGAGCTGTTTGAGTCCTGAAGGGCATAGCTGTCAGACAGCACTTATGCCAGCTGTTGAGAGCAGTAACCTTTTTGTCCTCATTCTCTAAGATCTACCTGTTACAGATGATCTGTCCATGACTGTATTTTTAGAAGCGACCTATATAGCATCGTCCTTTTGGAGTTGATGTCCTTTTTTACACACTGAGGATACTCTCTATTGTTAAATGAGGAACTACCAAATATCCTTGCATTTTACCTTATTATGAAGGGAAGGTCATTGATGAAGCAGCTGAAGATGGTTGGTCCTAGGCTTTTGCCCGAGGAACTCCTACAGGGATGTCCTGGGGGTGGGATAATTGCCATCCTAGGTGTGAGGTTGGCCAGTGGAGACTTTTCCCTGATTCCCATTGACTTCAATTTTGCTAGGGCTCTTGATGCGGCACTCAGCCCAATGCTGCCTTGATGTCAATGACAGTCACTCTCACATCACCTTTGGAATTCTGCTCTTTTGTCCAATTTTAGAATCATGAGGTTGGAGCCAAGTGAGTGGTCCTTGCAGAACTCAAACTAAGCATCTGTAAGCATATTATTGTTGCGCAAGTGCTCTGTGATAGCACTGCAAATGACACCTTCAAGTACTGGTGAATGAATAGACTGATGGGGTAGTTATTGGCCGATTGGATTTGCCCTCCATTTTGTGGACAAGATACAATTTTTCACATTGTCAGGCAGTTATCAGTGTTGTAGCTATAATGGAACAGCTTTTCGAGGGCCTTGGGTCTGGAGCCAAGTCTTCAGTAATGCAACCCGGATGTTGCCAAGTGCATCATGTTGTCTGTAGCCAGTGCGCGCAGCTGTTTCTTGACATCACATGGAGTTAATCAAGTTGGCGAAATATTGGCAAATATGTTGCTGGGAATCTGAGGATCCTTTATTTACATGGAAATATCTCCATTCTTGCCCGTTTAACCTCTCTACACACTCAGGCTGAAGATGGTTCCAAAGGTTTCAGCTTTGTCTCTTGCACTTTTTCAGTTCCTCCATCGTTGAGGATGGGAATATTCATGGAGCCTCCAAGAGTTATTTCATTGTCTACCATGACTGGATGTGGCAAGACTGCAGAGCTTTAATCTGATCTGTAACTTGTGTAGCCTAACACTGTCCATAATTCTGGCTTAGAATCATAGAATTCCTACAGTGCAGAAGGAGGCCATTTGGCCCATTGAGTCTGCACGACCCTACGAAACAGCACCCTACATCTGTAATCCCACTAACCTTTGGACACTAAGGGGCAATTTATCATGGCCAATCCACCAAACCTACACACCTTTGGACTGTGGGAGGAAACCGCAGCACCTGGAGGAAATCCACGCAGACACGGGGACAACGTTCAACCTCCTGTGGGGTTACAGGGACAGGGTGGGGAGTGGGCATAGATAAGGTGCTTTTTGAGTGTGTCGGTGCAGACTCCATAGGCTGAATGGCCTCCTCCTACACTGTAGGGTTTCTATGGAACCCATAAAGAACATTTACTCATCTGTTCTGCCACTGCAAAACGTTTGATGATTGTGCTATGTTCCTTTCAGCTTTTATAACTTTTCCTTCTGCTCTTCCATCCCTCTACTTTGCATGCCATTGCTTTCTGCAAATGAAAGAGCTGCTGTCTGCTCTAATCTTTCCATGGTCAACCTGTTCCTGACCCACTAAAGTGTTACATTATAAAATCCTGGACTCCCTCCTAATCCACTCTGCTAATTCTCCTTTTCCTCAAGATACCTGCTACCACTGTTCCCATTACAGCCACTATGGCTCTTTTCACTGATCTAAGCACATCAATTTAGCAAAGTCTTGCTTCATGAGAGACCCAAATGTCTTAAGCTTCCAAACTACTATTGCACCAAATTGTTTAGCTCCTGCTTTTCTTGTCTGGGCCTTTGAAAAGCCTGGCGATCAAAGAACCAACTCAAGTTCTGAAAACTTGAAAAAAGCTATCCTTTTTATTCCTTGGCATGCCCTTGGAGAAAGACCATCCCGTTTTCCCTTACCCAGTTGTCGATGCCACAAACTGTAGGTATTTGGAGTCTATACTAAACTCCAGAGTAAGAAAATCCTTGTTGAGGAATAACCTTATTGAAGATAAGAAGAAAAACTAATTTAAAATGCAAGCTAATAAGATTTTTTGGACAATAAAGGTTGATACTTGGGGTGCAATTCTCCCCAGCAGGAAACGCGGTGTGATTCCTGCTGGGTGGATCGGCGCAATCCAGATCACAATCCACACACACACATTTGTTTTTATGGTTAGGGTGATTTGCACCGTGAACGAGGTGCGTGGAGCCTAAAGTCCTCAGAGAATGGGGCACCATTTTTAGTTTAAAGGATATGTATTAAAGTTTTATATTTTAACACATATCACACTATAACCACAGGAATGTTACAGCTCAGCAAGAAAAGAAGTCTCAACATGCACGTATACAGCGGGGAACACAAGAACCACAAAATAGCTGGGTCAATACAAACATTGGACTCAACTTGATGCCTCTATCCGCACCTCCGGAGAACAAGGGAGAAAAGGATAAGGCCATTAAAACACAGTAAAATAGTGCAGACTTCCTACGCAGCGATTGCTCGCAATGACCACGGGAGTTGAGGATAAATTTTTGGGCCATGTTTTGGCATACATCTCCCTCAAATCAGCAGCACCAGAGGCATCAATGACATATCACAACCTCCTCTCCTCGAATAAAAGACCCAACTGTATCCCTGCAGGAACCAATCATAGATTTCTTTATACCCACCATAACCAAGACCTGCCACTCAACCGATCCTGCAGCTCACTGACCACACCCAGGGCAGTGCGCCAACCCCACTAACACTAGAAAAATCACGCCAGCCTCTACTGGGGAGACCCCACTATCGAAAAGATGAAGAATCATCAAGATACACCCCCCCCCCCCCCCCCCCCCCCAAACAAGTGAGGAGTACCCGAGCTAGCCCAGGAACATTAGCGACAGACCAGTGCTCTTGGGAGTTTTCTATAGGCCCTCCCAATAGCAACAGAGATGTGGAGGAACAGATTGGGGTTCAGATTTTGGAAAGGTGCAGAAGTTGCAGGGTAGTAGTCGTGGGTGACTTCAACTTCTCAAACATTGAGTGGAAACTCTTTAGATCAAATAGTTTGGATGGGGTGGTGTTTGTGCAGTGTGTGCAGGAAGCTTTTTGAACACAGTGTGTCGTTTGTCCGACCAGAGGGGAGGCCATATTGGATTTGGTACTTGGTAATGAATCAGGGCAAGTGAAATACTTGTTAGTGGGGGAGCATTTTGGAGATAGTGATTATAATTCTGGGACTCTTACTTTAGTAATGGAGAGGGATAGGTGCGTGCAAGAGGATAAGGTTTACAATTGGGGGAAGGGTAAATACAATGCTGTCAGACAAGAACTGAAGTGCATAAGTTGGGAACTTAGGCTGTCAGTGGAGGACACAATTAAAATGTGGAATTTGTTCAAGGAACAGATACTACGTGTCCTTGATATGCATGTCCCTGTTAGGCAGGGAAGAGATGGTTGAGTGAGGGAACCATGGTTGACAAGAGAGGGTGAATGTCGTGTTAAGAGGAAGAAGGACACTTATGTAAGGCTGAGGAAACAAGGTTCAGATAGGGCGCTGGAGGGATACAAGATAGCCAGGAGGGAACTGAAGGAAGGGATTAGGAGAGCTAAGAGAGGGCATGAAAAATCTTTGGCGGGTAGGATCAAGGAAAACCCCAAGGTCTTTTACACATATGTGAGAAATATGAGAATGACTAGAGTGAGGGTAGGTCCGATCAAGGACAGTAGCGGGAGATTGTGTATTGAGTCTGAAGAGATAGGAGAGGTCCTGAACGAGTACTTTTCTTCAGTATTTACGAATGAGAGGGGCCATATTGTTGGAGAGGACAGTGTGAAACAGACTGGTAAGCTTGAGGAGATACTTGTTAGGAAGGAAGATGTGTTGGGCATTTTGAAAAACTTGAGGATCGACAAGTCCCCCAGGCCTGATGGGATATATCCAAGGACTCTATGGGAAGCAAGAGATGAAATTGCAGAGCCGTTGGCAATGATCTTTTCGTCCTCACTGTCAACAGGGGGACAAGGGATTGGAGAGTGGCGAATGTCGTGCCCTTGTTCAAAAAAGGATAACCCTGGGAATTACAGGCCAGTTAGTCTTACTTTGGTGGTAGGCAAAGTAATGCAAAGGGTACTGAGGGATAGGATTTCTGAGCATCTGGAAAGACACTGCTTGATTAGGGATAGTCAGCATGGGATTTGTGAGGGGTAGGTCTTGCCTCACAAGTCTTATTGAATTCTTTGAGGAGGTGACCAAGCACGTGGATGAAGGTAAAGCAGTGGATGTAGTGTACATGGATTTTAGTAAGGCATTTGATAAGGTTCCCCATGGTAGGCTTATGCAGAAAGTAAGGAGGCATGGGATAGTGGGAAATTTGGCCAGCTGGATAACCAACTGGCTAACCGATAGAAGTCTGAGAGTGATGGTGGATGGCAAATATTCAGCCTGGAGCCCAGTTACCAGTGGCGTACCGCAGAGATCAGTTCTGGGTCCTTTGCTGTTTCTCATTTTCATTAATGACTTGGATGAGGGAGTTGAAGGGTGGGTCAGTAAATTTGAAGATGATACGAAGATTGGTGGAGTTGTGGATAGTGAGGAGGGCTGTTGTCGGGTGCAAAGAGACATAGATAGGATGCAGAGCTGGGCTGAAAAGTGTGAGGTTGTCCATTTTGGAAGGACAGATATGAATGTGGAATACAGGGTTAACGGTAGGGTTCTTGGCAATGTGGAGGAGCATAGAGATCTTGGGGTCTATGTTCATAGATCTTTGAAAGTTGCCACTCAAGTGGATAGAGCAGTGAAGAAGGCCTATGGTGTGCTCGCGTTCATTAGCAGAGGGATTGAATTTAAAAGGCGTGAGTTGATGATGCAGCTGTACAAAACCTTGGTTAGGCCACATTTGGAGTACTGTGTGCAGTTCTGGTCGCCTCATTGTAGGAAGGATATTGAAGCTTTGGAAAAGGTGCAAAAGAGATTTTCTAGGATGTTGCCTGGAATGGAGAGTAGGTCATACGAGGAAAGGTTGAGAGTGCTAGGCCTTTTCTCATTAGAATGGAGAAGGATGAGGGGCGACTTGATAGAGGTTTATAAGATGATCAGGGGAATAGATAGAGTAGACAGTCAGAGACTTTTTCCCCGGGTGGAACAAGCTATTACAAGGGGCCATAAATTTAAGGTGAATGGTGGAAGATATAGGGGGGATGTCAGAGGTAGGTTCTTTACCCAGAGAGTAGCGGGGGCATGGAATGCACTGCCTGTGGAAGTAGTCGAGTCGGAAACATTCAGGACCTTCAAGCGGCTATTGGATAGATACATGGATTACGGTAGAATGATGGGGTATAGCTTAATTTGTTTGTAATCTAGGATAAAAGTACGGCACAACATCATGGGCCGAAGGGCCTGTTCTGTGCTGTATTTTTCTATATTTTCTATATCAACTTCAATCTATCAGTGTTATGATGCTATCTGCAAAATGCTCCCCCACTGATACATCAACCACTTGCCTGTCTTCATTCTTAAAATTAAGTCCAAGACTGCCCCCCCCCCCCCCCCCCCCTCTCTTGTACTGCCTTAAAAAGGTCTCCTGGATGCAGGTTAAGAATTCCGCCCCCATATGCAGCACAGTGGCACAGTGGTTAGCACTGCTGCCTCATGCCAATGAGGTCCCAGGTTCGATCCCAGCTCTGGATCACTGTCTTGTGAAGTTCGCACATTCTCCCCATGTTTGTGTGGGTTTCGCCCCCAGAACCCAAAGATGTGCATGGTAGGTGGATTGGAGACACTAAATTGCCCCTTAATTGGGAAAAATGAATTGGGTACTCTAAATTTAAAAAAAAAAAGAATTGCACTCCCTCTAAACCTTTTACACTATGACTACTCCAGTTAATGTTGGGGAAGTTGAAATCCCCCACTATCACAAACTATTATTTTTACGTTTCTCTGAAATTTGCCTATATATCAGCTCTTCTATTCTCTCAGAGTGATAGGGGCATCCAGAACACTCCCAGCAATGTGATTGCTTTTTTTTTGTTTTTAAGTTAATTCCGTATGGTTTCATTTGAAGAGCCTTCTAAGATGTCGTCCCTTCTTACTGCTGTAATTGAATCCCTGATCAGAGTTCCAACACCCCCTCTTCTTTTACCACCTCCTTCCCTGTCTCGCCTGAAGTTCCTATATCCTGGATTATTGAGCTGCCAAACCTGTCCCTCTCTCAACCATGTCTCTGTGACAGCAAAGGCACAATTTTCTCCTGTTTTAACGTGTGGCCTCAACTCACCTGCCTTGTTCATCAGACCTTGCAGTAAAATAAATACCATCAATCTTGCCAAACTCCCTTGTGACTGTGTTCAGTCTAGAAATCCCTGGTCTAGAAATTCTATGCCTTCCTCACTCACTTGATGTCTCTTCAAATTTTGGCTGTTCATCTATCCCTGCTGAACCATCTCTCAGGATCCCAGCCCACTGCCAAGTTAGTTTAAACCCTCCCCAACTGCACTGGCAGACCTCCCTACAAGGACTACTGGTCCCATTTTGGTTCAGGGGCAAATTGTCCACCTTGTACAGGTTCCATCGTCCCCAAAAACGGTCCCATGTCCTAGAAATCTAAAGCCCTCCCTCCTGCACCATCTCTCCAGCCATACATTCATCTGGACTAACCTCCTATTTCTGTACTCACTAGCACGTGACACCAAAGTAATCCAGAGATTACTACCTTCTGGGCCCTGTATTTAATCTACTACCGAGCTCCTTAATTCTGCTAAAATAAAAGTAAATTGCTGCGGATGCTGGAATCTGAAACGAAAGAGAAAATGCTGGAAAATCTCAGCGGGTCTGGCAGCATGTGTAGGGAGAGAAAAGAGCTAACGTTTCAAGTCCGATGACTTTGACAAAGAGTCATCAGACTCATAGGATATAGAAAAATACAGCACAGAACAGGCCCTTCGGCCCACGATGTTGTGCCAAACTTTTGTCCCAGATTAAGAACAAATTAATCTACACCCAATCATTCTACTGTAATCCATGTACCTATCCAATAGCCGCTTGAAGGTCCCTAATGTTTCCGATTCAACTACTTCCATAGGCAGTGCATTCCATGCCCCCACTACTCTCTGGGTAAAGAACCTACCTCTGACAACCCCCCTTTATCTTCCACCATTCACCTTAAACTTATATCCTCTTGTAATAGAACATAGAACATTGCAGAGCAGTACGGGCCCTTCGGCCCTCGATGTTGCGCCGACCTGTGAAACCATCTGAAGCCTATCTGACCTACACTATTCCATTTTCATCCATATGTCTATCCAGTGACCACTTAAATGCCCTTAAAGTTGGCGGGTCTACTACTGTTGCAGGCAGGGCGTTCCACACCCCTACTACTCTCTGAGTAAAGAAACTGCCTCTGACATCTGTCCTATATCTACCACCCCTCAATTTAAAGCTATGTCCCCTCGTGTTGGTCATCACCATCCGAGGAAAGAGACTCTCACTGTCCACCCTATCTAACCCTCTGACTATCTTATATGTCTCTATTAAGTCAACTCTCAGCCTTCTCCTCTCTAACGAAAACAACCTCAAGTCCCTGAGCCTTTCCTCGTAAGACCTTCCCTTCATACCAGGCAACATCCTAGTAAATCTCCTCTGAACCCTTTCCAAAGCTTCCACATCCTTCCTATAATGTGGTGACCAGAACTGCACACAGTACTCCATGAGCGGCCGCACCAGAGTTATGTTCAGCTGCAGCATGACCTTGTGGCTCCGAAACTCAATCCCCCTACTGATAAAGGCTAGCACACCATATGCCTTCTTAACAGCCCTTTTAACCTGGGTGGTAACTTTCAGGGATTTATGTACCTGGATGCCGAGATCTCTCTGTTCATCTACACTACCAAGAATCTTGCCATTAGCCCAGTACTCTGCATTCCTGTTACTCCTTCCAAAGTGAACCACCTCACACTTTTCCGCATTAAACTCCATCTGCCACCTCTCAGCCCAGCTCTGCAGCTTATCTATGTCCCTCTGTATCCTATAACATCCTTCAGCACTATCCACAACTCCACCGACCTTCGTGTCATCTGCAAATTTACTAACCCATCCTTCTACACCCTCTTCTAGGTCATTTATAAAAATGACAAACAGCAGTGGCCCCAAAACAGATCCTTGCGGTACACCACTAGTAACTGAACTCCAGGATGAACATTTGCCATCAACCACCACCCTCTGTCTTCTTTCAGCTAGCCAATTACTGATCCAAACCGCTAAATCACCTTCAATCCCATACTTCCTTATTTTCTGCAATAGCCTACTGTGGGGAACCTTATCAAACGCCTCACTGAAATCCATATACACCACATCAACCGCTTTACCCTCATCCACCTGTTTGGTCACCTTCTCAAAAAACTCAATAAGGTTTGTGAGGCATGACCTACCCTTCACAAAACCGTGTTGACTATCGCTAATCAACTTGTTCTTTTCAAGATGATTATAAACCCTATCTCTTATAACCTTTTCCAACATTTTACCCACAACCGAAGTAAGGCTCACAGGTCTATAATTACCAGGGTTGTCTCTACTCCCCTTCTTGAACAAGGGGATAATATTTGCTATCCTCCAGTCTTCCGGCACTATTCCTGTCGACAAAGATGACATAAAGATCAAGGACAAAGGCTCTGCAATCTCCTCCCTGGCTTCTTAAATCATGGCATGATGCACAAGTTCAGTGTGTGTTCGTCTGTCTTTCCCATGGATCCTTGGATATCAGGAGTCTTTTCATAGTCCCTTGAACCAGGTCTCTTTACGCATTACATCCTTCGAGATTTTAGCTTAGCCAACTTAACTCTAACATTTATACAAATTCTCTTTGCAGCTTTAAGACTTCAACTCTAGTGGATCTTTTTTAAACCCACAATTTCCAGTCTGCCTTAACTGCTGAAGCTACACACTTCACAGCTGCCTGATGAATGTTCTCTCTCTTAAGGCAATTTCTTCAACCCTGGAAATCCTGCCAAATCTGGATCAGTTGATCCCGAATACTGGGTTCTTACATCAATCCATCCGTATTACTTTTGTCACTAACTGAGCGTAATACTGTGTTCAAACGGCAACCACTCAGCCCGGTGAGAAATATGGGGAGACAGAGGCGTAGTGGTATTGTCACTGGATTAGTAAACAGAGACCCAGAGTAATGCTCTGGGGACGCAGGTTCACTGCAGGTGGTGAAATTTGAATTCAGTAAATCTGGAATTAACAGTCTAATGACCATGAAACCATTGTTGATTGTTGTAAAAACCCATCTGCTTCACGAATGGCCTTTAGGGAAGGAAATCTTCCGTCCATACCTGGTCTGGCCTACATGTGACTCCCGACCCACAGCAATGTGGTTGACTCTTAACTGCCCCCTCAAGGGCAATTAGGGATGGGCAACAAATGCTGGTCCAGCCAGCGATGCCCACATCCCAAGAACGAATAAAAAAACCCTGTCGACTGGCAATGCCCTACACAAATGCTAACTTCCTCGCAAGTGTCCTACTCCGAACTATCTCTCTTGACTAATGTCCTTCAGGTCGTGCCCTGCTAGCCCTTGACATGTGCAAAGACCTCCGAGCAGCACCGATTTTGCCTTTTTACAGGTGGTTTTGAAATGTTTAACCCAACTATGTGCACTTGAACAACACAACTAATAACTTCTGACCCCAATATTTCCAGCACTTAGCCATAGATCCTGTCCTCCGACCAAACGTCTAGCCAATAAAATTTGTAGCTTTAGCTTCTATTTGCTTTTAAGCTAGACTTGCTGGTGCCCAATTGTGTCGGAGCTATATAACTTCAGTCCACATGTTGTTTCTTAAAGCTATCCCAATAATACCTACAATTTCATTTTCACCAACTACCTTATGTACAGTGCAATTTGATAATGTTAATTTTATTATTTTCCACTAATGTGCCAATGAGGTAAAATCTAGCATGTGCTGTTCACTCACAACCGGAGAATTTTACAGCAAATTAAGTCGTTTTGAAACGTAGGGCATGATTCTCCAGAAAAGGTTCAAAGTGAGGTAGCGAGCGGGAATTGCTGTGAGCTTCCCGGTGCTCGGCTCAGGAGGCCGGATATGCAATTCAGCGTTAATTGATCCACTTAAAGAGGCCTCATGGGCTTCTCACTGCAAATGACAGCTCACCAGCTGATTCGCGGGACCGCGCTCGCCAGCCCCCCGCTAACAAGGTTGAGCAGTACTGAAGCTACAATTGTTCAGCCAACCCCAGCCAGCTCGCAACAATGGCGCCGAGGAGACCAGCCCCAACATTAGGGGACCCTAACCTGGGGATGCTCCTGGATGCGGTGGAGGCCAGGAGGGATATCCTGTTCCCCCGGGGGTCCCGGAGGGTGAGCCACAAGGCTGCCAGTGCTGCCTGGGACGAGGTGGCGGCAGCAATAAGCTGGGGAGTGTGACCAGGAGGACTGGAATGAAATGAAAAACGTTTATTGTCACAAGTAGGCTTCAAATGAAGTTACTGTGAAAAGCCCCGAGTCGCCACATTCCGCCACATTATTGGGGAGGCCGGTCCAGGAATTGAACCTGCGCTGCTGGCATTGCTGTGCATTATAAGCCAGCTGCTGAGCCCACTGTGCTAAACCAGTAGGTCAACTACCTACACCGGAGTAGTTTGGGTTATCATCCCCCACCTGCCCTCGACAGTGACCCGCGGGCAGTGCCGACACAATCCCAGCACCCTGGAGTGATGTGACACCCTGGGAGGGTGGGAAATGGGGGTGGTGAGTGGGTAAGGTTGTGATGACAAACCAGGCCATGTCCGAAGTGAAGCGGGCAAATATCAGGGCCTCCCTGGCCCTCTGGGATGCCGGACCCTCACCGCAGGCGCCGGTCCTGCAGCCTCCGGCAGGATCTCGGGTTCACCCCCGGCCTCGTCCTCCAGTCCCTGCTGGCCCGGCGTCTCCTCATCATCCCCGTCCTCCTCCTCCGAGGAAGTGGCCACATGTTCCTCGTCACCAACCTCCAGCTTGTCACCCCGCTGCTGTGCAAGGTTGTGGAGGACACAGCAGACTACCACGGGTGACCTTCCGGGCGGTGTACTGGAGTGTACCACTGGGTTGGTCGAGGCATCGGAACTGCATCACCCCCCCCACCCCTCCCATGACGAATAGCTCCTTAAACATGGTCACCAATATCCCCCGCCTTTTCTCAAAACTCCCTGCAGAACCCCTTAACTCATACTTTATCTTCTCTAACCGCAGGAAGTCGTACAGGTCACCCAACCAAGCCCCTACTCCCGGGTGGCGATGCCGACCGCCACTCCAGCAAAATTTGCCGCTGTGCAATCAGAGAGGTAAAGGCCACGACATCGGCCTTCCTCCTCTCTATGAGCTCCGGCTTCTCTGAAACCCCTAATATCACCACCAAAGAGTCCTGGTCCAACACCTCCTCTAATACCCTGGCTAAGACCGTGAACATTCCCGCCCAGAATCTTCCCAATTTTGCACAACCCCAAAACAAGTGCGCGTGATTCACTGGCTCATGTCCATACCTCTCACACTCATCTGCTACCCCCTGGAAGAACCCACTGATACTCACCACGTTATATGCACCCTGTGCACCACCTTAAAATGTATCAGGCTCATCCTCGCATAAGAGGAGGTCCCGTTTACTCTATGCAGTGCCTCACTACATACTCCCCAATTTATCTCCCCTCCCAACTCCCCATCCCATTTTTCCTTGCCCTTCACCACCCGCTCGCCTCCCTGCTACCTCAGCCACTTGTATATATCCCCAATTCTTCTCTCCCCTACTACATCCGGAAGCAGCGGTTGCTCCAGCAGGGTGTACAGGCATTAGAGGGAACCCCTCCAGACCTATCGCGCAAAGGCCTTAACCTGCAGATACCTGCAGATTCCCCTTTGGAAGCTCTAACCTTTCCCTTATCTCCTCCAGACTGGTAAACCCTTCCTCCAAATACAGATCCTTCACCTTGACCAGCCCCATTTCCTTCCACTTCCTGTATACACTATCCACCCCCCACCCCCCAGCTCAAACCCATGATTTGTGCACAGGAGTTAGCACCGACATTCCTTCCACCCTAAAATGCCTCCTCAACTGATTCCATATCTTCATCATGGACTGCACCCCCGGGCTCCCTGAATACCTACTCGGAGCTATTGGCAATGCTGCCGTCACCATAGCCCTCAAATTAGACCCCTGACAAGATTCCTCCTCCATCCTAACCTACTCTACCCCTTCTACTTCCCACCATCGCTGCACCTTGTCCACATTTGCCGCCCAATATTAATGAAGCAGGTTCGGCAATGCCAAACCCCACTGCTGCCTCTGCCTCTGGAGCAGTGTTCTCCCGATCCTCGGCACTTTCCTGCCCATGCAAAGTCCGAAATGATCGTATCCAATTTCCGAAAAAAGATCTTTGGTATAAAGATCAGGAGAGCCTGAAAAATAAGCGAGAACCTCGGCAGAATATTCATTTTCACCACTTGGACCCTCCTCGCCAACGTCAACTGCAGTGTATTCCACCTTTTAAGATCCTCCCTGGCTTCCTCCACCAGCTTCGTTAAGTTCCGCTTATGGAGCCCTGTCCATTCCCCCTCTACCTGAATCCCCAAATACCTAAACCTATCCCTCGCTACCGTAAATTGCATCCGCCCTAAATTAGCCCACTGTCCTAGCTCATTCACCGGGAAAACCTCACTTTTCCGGTTTGTACCCCGAGAACCCTCCAAACCTCCCCCGCAGGCCCACAATCCTTCCCATACTCTCCAGCGGATCCGAAACATACAGGAAGAGGTCATCAGCATAGAGCGACATCCAATGCTCCCTCTGTCCGTTCATAATCCCCCGCCACTCCGCCAGTCCCCTAAGAGCCATCGCCAATGGCTCTATGGCCAGCGCAAACAGCAATGGCGACTGCTGGCACCCCTGTGGAACCCCTTTAACATAGGCCCCCCCCCCCCAGTTGGCCCGGTGAGTGCAGGGCAAAATGGGTGGCATTTATTTCCCCTGGACTTGGCGATGGTGGGGAAACCTGTTGCCTGAACATCTTGCTGAGCCTGGTCCATGTCAAAGAAGATGTAGTCTTCCGCCCGGGTATACAGGGCATTCGTGATCTGTCAGATCACCCTGTGGGCTGTGTGCTGTGAGATTCCCAGCCCTGGAATGATCCCGTGGCGTAAAGGTTCAAAGCTGCAGTGACCTTGATGGCCACCGGGAGTGGGTGTCCTCCTTCTCCTTGTGGTGCCAAGTCCACGAGGACATGGCACAGGTGTTGTACCATCTCTTTGTTGAGATGGAGTCTCCTGCGGCACGCACTGTCCGTCATTTGTTCGAATGATGAGTGGCGTCTGCACACCCTGTGCCTCTGGGTCCCTTCCTGGCCTGATGGACGGTGGTTCCTCTTGGTGTGGGGTGGGATCCAGCACATGGGCTGTTGCCCTTGAGCATCTGCAGATGCTGCTGCCGCCATCTCCGGCACCTAGCCACATCGCCTAGCACCAGTACCACTAGGGCAACCTCTGCATCTAACATCCCTACCATCGCGTTCAATATCTGTAAGGCATTGGGAGAGGGTGTTAGACTGACAAACAGCAGTGGCTTCCACCCCCACTGATCCAATCTCCACCTGGAATGCCTTGCCCACGCAGATCCAGCCGCAGCGGGCCGCCCTTGGCAGACCCCAGACCTTGTATGCCGGACACCCGCTCATAACGTCAACCGGACTAGGCGCTGGTCCCCTCTCTGTGGTACTCACCACCCTCCAGCGTGGACATGTCCCCAGAGCTGTGTACAATCCCCTGGGTGTTGGCTGCTGCATGTGTAGTGTTGCCTCCTGCCGTGTTCGGGTACACGATCCAGGCATCATGGTCTGATTGGAATGCTCGCTAATTACTCCCACATCCTGCATGGCATGCCCACCCTGCGGAGGGTCCCCCACTCTTAGCCGAGGATCCCCCACCGAGCACAATGGCAGCAAGCCTAGCGCCCCTGGGCTCTTTGTCTGTGAGCAAAGATGGCTACTCACCTCCTTGGCTGCCCACAGAAGCCCTTCCACCAAGTTCATGTTTTTAAAAAGGAGTACTAATTGGCGCAAGCATGAGTACTTGCTGGGGAGGCCTCTAAATGACGAGGGTTCCGTTGGATAAGGGGTGGTTCTCGTTAATTGTATTGAACTGGGGATTAATTGGTGATAATTGGTTTCTCGCCACACCACGGCAAGATCCCGATTTCGCCTACAGGAGCGGGCCAGTTGCATCGCAAACTGTTTGGCACCTGGTGCGGATCTCTTTTTTGGCCTCTCCCGCAATTCACCGGCCTCTTTTCACTTGAGCGAGAGCATAACAAGGCCTGATGATCGCATCCGTATTCTCAAGTGTGATGTTGCAATTGTTGTTATGACACATCTTTTATGATAATATTTTTATAGCTATTTTCCAATTGATAAAGACTGATCCAGTTTTCCAAAGGCTAAAATGTACCAAATAAACAGATTGTTACCTCTATAGCTATAATAGTAGAACACCAAATTCATTTTTGTAAAAATTTTATTCATTTTGATGATAGTTTAAATAATTGTTACAATCCCAGTTGATATAATTGGACAGTGAGATCCAGAATTGAACCCTGGCTCAAAAGACTAACTTTTTTTTTTAATGTGGAGGAACAGAGTCACAGGACAGCTAATTCGTTTTACCAACAAGAAAAAACATTTATTAAACATGAGAGAATTTGATGATTATACAATATTCCTTTACTCCCCTCTTAGCTTAACCAATACACAGAGAATTTAAAATTTACATGGATTACAAAGTATATCTTAAATTACAGTGATCTCAGTTACACAATACCCCTTTCAACACACAAGATGGCTGTGTTCAAATACATTCTCCACTCTGAACCTAAAGTGATCGACTGTGGATCTCTCCTCTGAATCTGCCCCCCAGATGATTGTCACGTGAGAGTTTTCAAACTCCACTCCCGAAAAAAAAAAAACGCTTTAATATTTGGTTTCAAAACAATGCTTTCCATCAGCACTTTGCATTATGAATCAATTCCAGGTTTTCCAGCGATACTGTCAGACAAAGCTTCCGTTCCATTTTTAACCGGGAACATAGTACCAGGTTTTCCACTTCTCTTTTCAGGTTTATTTTGTCTTAACTGCTATTCCACAAACTCCTAGATCCAGCCACTGACTTCTATAGTTATTTCAACTCGCGTTCCTCATGTTTTAGTAAAATCTCTCAAACCTGGAAATCACTTCAAATATGTTTCTGGTTTCCCAGTCTTCTTCTCAGCTCAGTCTGTCTTTACTGAATAGTCCTCTGTTCCAGTAACTTTAACCTCAAACTTCTCAGAAACCTCTCTCATTACTGTAACTTCCTTAACTAGCTGCTCTTCAGATCTCTGCACTTGTTTTCTTAACCATTACTCCATGGTATGGCTTTTCTTCTAGCAAAGCTGAGAGAGAGATGATCTCTCTAGCCTTGAAACTATCTGCTTTTAATAGAGCTGTGAGAGCTGCCTTCTCGCTCACTACCTTTCTCCAACTTCAATAAAATTAGCTAAATTAAACTTGAAAGCTTCTCTACTTTACAAGGTCCCATTTGCTAAGCAGTGCCCACATACGCTGCTGGCCTATTTGTTCTTCATGTTGTAGCTCTCTCTAAGCTCAATAGAATCACAGTTGGAACTTAACCACCCCCTACACATACAAGCATTTTTGCCCAGCATGAATCTAACTATGGGTTTTACTCTTCCAGGTACAGAAACATTAAATTAAACGCACTTAAAATTATACCTTATTTTCAATGTTTCCCAATGCAACTATGAATCCCTTAAAACTATCTTTGTTTTTCTAACATAATGTAAACATTGCTGGCTCTTGGTTATATGTCTGTGTGGAGTCTGCATGTTCTCCCCATGTCTGCGTGAGTTTCCTCCGGGTGCTCCAGTTTCCTCCCACAGTCCAAAGATGTGCAGGTTATGTGGATTGGCCATGCTAATTTGCCCTTAGTGTCCAAAAAAAAGGTTAGGTGGGATTACTGGGTTACGGGGATAGGTTGGAAGTGTGGGCTTAAGTGGGGTCTCTTTCCAAGGGCCGGTGCAGACTTGATGGGCCGAATGTAAATTCTATGATTCTATATATTGCTGAACATGTGCTTGACAAGAAGTGACTTCTCAGTGGTGGATGGAAAAAAAATAAAATCAGCATATCAGTCATTATTTTGAGAAGTGGCTCTTCTGTTGTAATTGAAGGAGGACGTTTTAAGGCATTCAGTGAGGATCTGATTAATTTAAAAATAAATAATATATAAATGATATTGATGATTTCAGTATTTTACTTATTCATCTTTGTGTCAATGATAGTTTGCTGCCGTTGCCAATATATGGCAAAAGATCCCCCTCATGGAAGATTAAAATCCTAATTCTTGTATTTTTTAACGTAACACGAACAAATAAATTAATGTCTATTGACTTTGGTTGTTGTCATTTTGGTTCTTTCATATTTTTCTTTCTTAAAAAAATTAAATTTTTCACATTATCTGCTATCTAGCGAAAACAATTGATAAAAAGATTGGCGAACCACTTTCTAAGAAATCACAGTATTGTAGAATAAAACTAAAATAGATTATTCTTTTTTCTCTCTTGTAGGTGTGATGTCTCTTTTGAGGCCCCTCTTACTGGATGTGGTTCCAAACATTCAGCAGACAGCAGCTTTGGCACTGGGACGTCTAGCTAATTACAATGATGATCTGGCTGAGGCTGTTGTTAAGGGAGACATTCTTCCGCAGCTTGTGTATTCATTGGCGGAACAAAATGTAAGACCTCATATTTCCTTTATACTGAGATCAAAAAAGAGATAATATTGGCAAAATCATAAAGGTAGAAGTCTACAGTTTCTCATTACATACAGGAGTGAAAGCATATATTAAAATAAAATGTAATTGCATACGCCATGGTGATTTGTATTCCAACTGTGAGCTAGTCTTGTATATTTTTTTCCTCCTACTGAAGGGATCCCATTTAAAAACAGCATAAATTGCCTGTGCCAAGGAGGCTTTGCACATTGGCTTTTAGTTTGTCAGGCAGCTGTGAGACAGTGGTTAGCTGGGATCATTGAGGGCACCAGCAGATTAGCGCGGGGTCACAAAAGGCCTATCATACTTTAGTGACTGAGGGCAAGTGAAGGAAGCTAATTAGCCAGTTCATGTAGAGTTTAGCTGCACATGCAAGCAATCTGTTTGTCCCTTGGGCAAAACTACCTTCCTGACTTTAAAGTTGATGATTACAGTGATGACACATTATTTCAAACCTGTTTAGAGAAAAAGCTTATTAAATTGCCATCTTCATATATTTCAAAACAGTGATAATTTTTCACTTGTTGATATCAGGTGCATATTTTAAAATTAAAACTGTATTAATTTTCTCAAAATGAAAAGGATACATCAGCATATATTAAAATCCACTGATCATCTACAGGGTTTATTCAATTTAATTTCCAGGTAATGAATATGGTAATTCATATTTTGGTGCTGCTCATTGTAGTTTCTGGTCACATCTTGAAAGCTCTGGTTACTTCATCTTTTCATGCAATGGCGTTTGTGTTGTATTACATAAGGAAAGCAAATTTAATGAAAAGAACAGTCATGATTAGTCTGTTCTTAAAACTTTTCTTTAGAGCTATCACATTGGCAGATTCACAATGCCTATGCAGCAGCAGATAATCTATTAGCGACAATGAAAGCTTTTGCAATGTAACTTTCACTTGCTCATGTTCACATTTAAATCTTTAACAAAGTGGAAATGATGGATGATTTTGGTGTAATTATATCAACAGTTGTGCCAGTGTTTGTCCATGTGCGGACTTGGTAAAATAAATGGTGGAGGGAACATAAAATAGCATGGACGGGGTTCCCTCCGAGATCCTGCCCACAATTTTACAATGGGGCGGACAGGACCTCAGATGGAAAGCCTGCCCATACTCCAATTAATGCCCTTAAGTGTCTTCTTAATGGCGACCACCTGCAGGGTGGGAAACAGAAAATATTCTCACCCTTGATCTCAGGCAGGAAGGGGGCGATCGGAAGGCCCCTTCAGACTTGGGGTTCCCACCTCTCATGGGCCGGAGGCCTCTCCCAGCCACTGGCCTATACTGAGATTGATTCCTCGTGGTCTCCACAGGTATGCCCCACCCTCCTCTCCCCAGGACCCGTGGTGCTTACCAGCACTTGTTCCTGGATTTGGTCTCATGCACGGTGCTGCAAACGCTCTTCCTGCCACTGCAGCTCAGTGCCTGGATGGGATGGAAAGTTGTCGGCCAATCTGAATGGCAAACAGCTCTCCAAGGTGCAACTTCTTCCAAGTGTGGACAGAAGCCCCACCTGCTTCCAATCAACGCTCATTTGAGTGTGAAATGACAGTGGGCCTAATGGAGTCAGTGGGGAACACAACCCTGCTGATTTTCAGATGATGGATGTCGAGATGTGGGGCGGGATTCTCTGGCCAAGTTCACCCAGCGACTGGAGGATCCCGCTCAAGGTCAATGGATTTTTCCATTCTACGCGGCTCACCCGAGGTGTTCGTGTGGTGGGCAGAATGGGAGAATCCAGCCCGTGGTATTTTGGGGATTCTCCATTTTGCCGGCAGCCCAGGGATTTCCCGACGGCGTGGGGCTGCCCACAATGGGAAACCCCATTGGCTAGCTGGCGAGACGGAGAATCCGGCCCAATATTTTTAGATATTAGAAAAAGCCACGTACACTGGTGCACAGGAGAGAACATAGCATAGTGGTAATGTAATGTGACTATAATCCAGAGGCCCAGTCTAATGCCTTTAGGACATGGGTTCAAATGCCACCACAGCAGTTGGAATCTGGAAATAAAATCTGTAATTGAAAGTTAATCTCAGTAACCATGAAACTCATCAATTGTTGTAAAAACCCATCTGGTTCACTAATGTCCTTTGGGATAGGAAAATGTTTTCCTTATCTGGGGCGGGATTCTCTCCTACCCGGCGGGGCGGGGGGTCCCGGCGTAGCGGAGTGGCGGCAACCACTCCAGCGTCGGGCCTCCCCAAAGGTGCGAATTCTCCGCACCTTTAGGGGCCAAGCCCTCACATTGAGGGGCTAGGCCCGTGCCGGAGCGGTTGGCATCACACCGACTGGTGCCCAAACCGGGTCCAGCAGCCTTTGACGCCCGCCGCCCGGCACCGGGGCTGGCCAAAAGGCCTTCCCCGGTTTGAGCATGCGCCGGTGTGTCAGCTGCCGCTGACGTCACCACCGGCGCATGCGCGCTGGGGGATTCTCTTCCGCCTCCGCCATGGTGGAGGCCGTGGCGGCGGCAGAAGAAAAAGAGTGCCCCCACAGCACTGGCCCGCCCGCCGATCGTTGGGCCCCGATCGCGGGCCTGGCCACCGTGGGGGCACCCCCTGGGGTCCGATCGCCCCGTGCCCCCCCAGGAACCCGGGGGCCCACTCGTGCCACTGATCCCGCTGTCACCAGAGGTGGTTCAAACCACGGCGGCGGGAGAGGCCTCCCAGCGGCGGGACTTCGGCCCATCGCGGGCCGGAGAATCGCCGCAGGGGCTTCACCGATCAGCGGGGCGTGATTCCCACCCCCGCCAATTCCCGGGTGGCAGAGAATTCCGGCCACGGCGGGAGCGGGATTTACTCCGGCCCCGGGCGATTCTCCGACCCTGCGGGGGGTCGGAGAATTTCGCCCCTGGTCTGGCCTTTATGTGACTTCTAACTGTCCTCTGAAATAGTAAGCCCCTCATTCAGAGGATGGGCAACAAAAGTTGGCCTTGCCAGTGATGTCATCATCTCATGAAAAAATAGAAAACATATGCAGAACCGAGAGAAAGCTTCTAAAATTAGGCATTGCTCAGCTTTATTTGGATAAACTCATTATCAAATACTTTTATTTTTATGAAGCGTTTCTACAAGAAAGCTGCAGCCTTTGTGTTGAGAGCAGTGGCCAAACACTCTCCCCAACTAGCCCAAGCGGTGGTGGATTGTGGGGCACTGGATGCATTGGTGATCTGCCTGGAAGAATTTGATCCAGGAGTGAAGGAAGCAGCAGCTTGGGCACTGGGATATGTTGCCCGTCACAATGCAGGTGAGGAATACTTGGACTTGACTGTACGCTGGCTTTCACATCTTAAAGCAGCTAATTCTTGCGAATGGCTATGTTCAGTTCCCATGGTAACACAAAAAAAAGGGAAACCAGCCCGGCAGCACTTTACTGCTATAAAAGCAAAATTGTCATCTGAAATGTTGCAGGTTGGGTATGAAGAATAGGTCCTAGGTTTTGTCTTGTTTTAACTATTTCTATTGTTACCTTTGCCTATCAAGGAAGGGACAAAACTGCTTTTGTTATTCACACAGCAAGGAAAAGTGTCTGACACATCCTGCCTTTAATCTACAATACTGGTAATCTGACCACATATTTGAAATGCATTTGCCCTTTTTAATGGCCAGCTGGGCTCAAAGTCAGCTAAAATCTGACCCCTTTTTGACAATATAAATCACACAAATTATGGATGTTGAATAAAGGCTGTTTTTGGCTGGGTCTATACCAGTATAGGTTTCAGGCTGATAATGATTCAGAAGCATGCTGGTGTAAACTGTAGGTGGACGCAGCCATCATCTGCAGTGTTTTATTTGTACTTCATTTTGAGTTCCATAATACAAAAAAAATCCCCCGGCCTGCAAGAAGTCTAATATTGTCACGAAGGTGTGCTTATTTCAAATAATGATTTTTAATCCACTGGCTGGAAACATGGACTTGAACTTTTAAGACTAGACTTTTAAAAAGTAACAGCCTAAAAAGAAAGACTGGAAATCACTGCCAAGCTCTAACTATTTGAAGTATGCATCCACCAGGATCAAGAACATGGAACTCATAAAAGACCTGGCAAAGTCCACATGCACCCGCACCCGTGCCTGCCTGGCCACTCCCATGGATGTAGGGAGGCTGACGGAGGGAGTTTCTAATTCTCCTGTCAAAGGTTGCATTATCTCACCAAG
The DNA here is from genome assembly GCF_902713615.1 of Scyliorhinus canicula. Classification (NCBI taxonomy): domain Eukaryota; kingdom Metazoa; phylum Chordata; class Chondrichthyes; order Carcharhiniformes; family Scyliorhinidae; genus Scyliorhinus; species Scyliorhinus canicula. The sequence goes on from NC_052150.1 coordinate 173,774,719, forward strand.
TATGTGGGGCTGGATTCTCCGGCCGCCGACGGCGAAATTGCGTTCGGCGACCAGCCGGAGAATCCAAGTTTCTGACCAAGTTGGGGGCGGTGCTGCTTTCGCGATGCTCCACCCCCCTCCAAGGTAGTGTACTCTTCAGAGTGCGTCATGCAGCATATCGATGGCCTCAGAACATTGCCTGAGGCCTGCCCCCGATGTTCTGCCCTTGACCAGCCGAGTTCCCGACGGCGTGGGTCTCACCCGTCGGGAACTCGGTGTGGTGGCTGCAGACTCTGTCCAGTGCCGCCACGGTCAGGGGAGGTCTGATCCGCAGGCAGGGGGGGACATTATTCGGGGCTGGGGGCACTGTGGGGGGTGGATGAGCCGGCCGAAGGGGTTTTTGTTTTTTGCGGGCCGGTCTGTGAACGGCCGCCGCCATGCAGCACGGTGCGGCCGCTGCAGGCCGCCGCCGTGCGCAAGCGTGGCCACGGACCCGACAATTCTCCGGGACGAATCGGCAGCTAGAGCCGGGTGCTCTTCTTTGCCGCCCTGCGAGTCTCCAACAAAACGGGGAATCGGTGGCCGTTTTGCGCCAGTTTTTCTGGCGTAAAATGCTGGCGTGGGGACAAATCCCAGAATGGGAGAATCCAGCCCATGCTGTCTGAGTCAAGGCTGGGCCACCAACTGTAGCTCCTGAGGAGCATTTTCATATTCGATACTCCAGGGTTGCCATTGTTTAGTCCCATTAGTGTCGGGTATTGCTCTGGGCAAGGGACAACTACTCGGGACCACAAAAGAATGATATTGTCCTCAACACTGAGTTTATCTTTCTTGGTCAGATAAGGCTTCTCTTCTGAGGGTTCTCCTCGGACTTCACTGACCAGGATCATGTGTTTCAATTTAGATAGTGTTGGATCTTTTTGTGTGCAGGCCTTAATTTGCCTTGCAGACAGTGGCAAAGTGTCCTCTTCCAATGCTGATAAAGGAATCTGGCTTGTGGACAACAGGAGGTGACTCAAGGCACTGATGTAGCTATTCGTGTTCTCGGGCATTGCTCTAAAAGATATTCATAAGCTGTGAGTCACAGGGCCCAATGCTGTATCCTGGCGGAGGAAATAGGGGGAATTGCCTTATCCTCTTTAAATAGTCCCAATAAGGGCTTGTGGTTGGTTTCTATGATGAAATGCCTACAATAGATGTACTGGTGAAATCTTTTTATATCAAACACAACAATCAAGCCCTCCTTCTCAATTTGAGAATACCTCCACTCAGCATCTAAAAGCGTCCTGGATTCATAGGCGATGGGCCTTTCCGTTCTGTCTTTTCAATGATGTGGAAGTACTGCCCCAACCCCATAAGGGGAAGCATCACAAGACAGGATAACTTCCTTCTTGTGGTCAAATGGGCCAAAAGTTGGATGACAGTACTTTTGTTTAACTTTGTGTTGTAACCTGCAAGGGGCTTGTGGGGTGGGAACAATTAACTTCCCTGTGAACCTTGCAGAATATGAGCTCACCCGTTAAGGGGGCGGGGAACCTCTAAACAATGAATAGATATAAAGCCAGCCAGTTAGGCACGGGCAAAGCAGACTCAGTCGGGATCTATTGTGTGATGTATCTAATAATTATTGTAAATGAACAAAGTTTCTTTGAATCACTCGATGTCGACTCCTTCATGGTCTTATAAACTTTGTAGCTCGTCCCAAGACAATGGTTGGTTCTTCCGCTGCAGTGTATGCAAAGGGTTCAGTAAGGAGGCCAAATTCGGGATACATTTTCCATAATAATTTACTGATGCCAGGAAGTATTTTAACTCTGTTGTGTTTCTTCGAGTCGGTGCTTCCTTGATGACCTTCACCTTGTCGTCAGATGGAGATACTTTCTATCTACCGGATATGCTAAGTTGGTCACTTTGTTTGCTTGAAAAACACATTTTTCCCTTATCAGGTGTGTCCCAGCTCTTGAAAATCTCCACAAGACCTCTTCTAGGTTTGCCAGGTGCTCTTGTTCCGTAGCACCTTTGTCCATGCTGGAAATTAAAATTGGTCTGTTCATTCAAACTGTGTTATGGCTTCGGCAGTATATTACTGCCCAGGCAGCACGGTAGCATTGTGGATAGCACAATCGCTTCACAGCTCCAGGGTCCCAGGTTCGATTCCGGCTTGGGTCACTGTCTGTGCGGAGTCTGCACATCCTCCCCGTGTGTGCGTGGGTTTCCTCCGGGTGCTCCGGTTTCCTCCCACAGTCCAAAGATGTGCAGGTTAGGTGGATTGGCCATGATAAATTGCCCTTAGTGTCAAAAATTGCCCTTAGTGTTGGGTGGGGTTACTGGGTTATGGGGATAGGGTGGAGGTGTTAACCTGGGTAGGGTACTCTTTCCAGGAGCCGGTGCAGACTCAATGGGCCGAATGGCCTCCTTCTGCACTGCAAATTCTATGATCTATGATATTATTCAGGTTAATAGGCTCAGTAACAAGCCTAAATGTTCCTTAATTATTTATTTACATGTGACCGGCGGGCTGCCTGTTTCAGTGCCTGCCCAACTAGCAAGGGTGGGCAGGCAGGTGGGCTAGCCACCTGATCTATTTTACATGCCCCCCACTGAAAACACATCTGCTTGGTAGTGCCATGTAAAACCCAGCCCATGCACTCTAATTTGATCAACCTATCCTTCCTCACTCTGTAATTTGTATTTGTGTGTGAGGGCCCTCTGAGTGTGTGTATGTTTATGACAGTTGGTGGTATTTTATTATTTTATCCAGGTTGGCGCAAGTACAGTAAAACTCTTTTTTTTTTTAAAAACTCAACAAAACTTGTCTGATTAGTTATTTTATGATAGTGCTTACATTAAACAGTTAAAAACTTAGAGAATTAGCACATACATCCCTTTAAATTAAAAAACTCTTACAATCAAACCAGGAGCGAGAAATGTGGTGATTCTTTTGACTCCTCCTCATCTGGTCTCACCAATATGTACAATTTTTACACAATCCATTATCCGGCTCAACAGCTAGATTGAAATGATAATACCCAGAACTCTGAGAATGTGATCTGTAGTAACTTGGTGACTTTCAAGGCCAATGGGAGAAGGATTGATGGCAATCTTCTATGGGTTTGTGAGTTGGAAGCCTGTCAGCATTAAACTGCTGGAACCCACTTCTGGCAAAAGGTGACAGCTGGCTGGCAATAAAGGATGAACATCACACAGTCTGATGGCCAGCCTCCAGCCTCAGAATGAGACTTCCAGAAGATGTGGGAAGGGATATTCCAAAGGTCTCGTGACCAGGGAGTGGAAGTGAACTTGGAGAAGCAGAGGCAGCAGAAGAACACTCCAGTAAAGAAAGCCTTTGTAATTTACCGTAGTGTGCCTTGATAGTAAGTTCACTGGCAGGTGACCATGGCAAGCATGCTAACATATGAGCAGGATAAAATTCCATTCCCATGTATCTTATAATATTCTGATTTACATTTATTAATGAGGAGCCTGTGCAGTTTAATGGCATTATCCTACACCATCAAAATCAGCAGTTTCATTGAAAACTCTCGCTTGCTTGCTTGAGTGCAGTTCCAACATCAAGAAGCTCAACAGCATCTGGGAAAAAATAGCCTGCTTGATTGGCATTTCATTCGCCAGCTTGAACATTCACTTCCTCCCTCATGGGTGCACCATGGCTGCAGATGTACTGCAGCAACTTTCCCTGGTTCCTTTGACAGCACCTCCCAAACCTCTACCACGTAGAAAGATGAGGCAGAAAACACGTGGTTACAGGATCACTGAAAATTCCCCTCTAAGTTACAATTCATCGTGGCTAGGAAATACTTCATCATTCTATCATCATCACTGAGTCAAAATCCTAGAACACCGTAACTAACAGCACTGGCAGTTGGCGTGATTTAGGATACAAGCAACAGAATTTTGGATAAGTTGTAAAAAAAAATTAGAGCATCCAATAATATTTCTTTCCAATTAAGGGGCAATTTTTAGCAAGGCCAATTCACCTACCATTCTCATCTTTGGGTTGTGGGGGTGAAACCCATGCAGATACGGGAAGAATGTGCAAACTCCACACAGACAGTGACCCAGGGCCGGGATTGAACCCGGGTCCTCAGCACCATAGGCAGCAGTGCTAACCACTGCGCCACTGTGCTACCCAAAATTTTGGATAAGTTAACGTTCACGGAGAATGAAAGATGGGAGACATTGATTAACCAAGTCCAGAGGAAACAACGGTATGGTGAGGGATTAAGCAGAAGATGAGCTCAGATAGAAATAGATTTGGGCAATATTACTGAGTGGAATTTGGTTATTTTACTGATGGCAGCAATATGTGATCGGAATCTCATCTTGGGCTCAATAACTACTGGCCTATATAATTTGGAAAACAGGCCGGTGAGTACAAATTGTACTATATTGGGTGCGATCTACCGGTCACGCTGCACCGGAAAAGCAGCTCACTGCGACGTAGTGTGGCTGGTGAAAGCCGGGAGACCCCGCTCCTGGGATCTATCTGGCTTACAACGTTTCGCGAGAGTCAACACAATGTCAAGTGCCCTTAATGTCACTTTTTGGCAAATCTGCATATTAGAACGAGGCAGTAAGCCTTACTCTAATTTGCAGATTCCCAAGGTATCTCAGGATTTTTGTATTCAATCCTTCGCCTCGGGGACCTCGGGCAAGCGCCGTTTGGTACTGCTCCCCACAAACGGAGACCAAACGCAATGGCACTCGTGGGGTTCTCCAAGGGGGTTGGAGGCCCCAGCTGCATGCCCTTTGGGTAGGGTGGTTCCCTGGCACTGCCAAGGTGCCCAGGTGGCATTGCCAGCTGTCAGGGGCACTGCCAGGGTTCCAGGTTGGCACTGCCAAGGTGTCAAGCTGGCATTTTGCACACATGCGATTGGGCTGGGATTGCCCACTGTGGGTGTGGGTCTTGGTGGTGGGCATTAAAAATGGCATCCCGATCTCTCAGTACAACGGGGAGCTCCGGCGAGCAGAACTCCCTGTTGTAAAAAATGGGGCTAGTGCAGCCTTGACTAAATGTTCCCTGTTTAGGCCTCTTATTCGGCGCGAGTAGCGTTGAATTGGCATGTGTTTATTGGCATTGCGAGTGCCGGGAAACAAACGGCTGAATGCGCTCGTTATAGGACTTTGTTCCCTTTTGGGAAAATCGCGCCCATTGTTTTTATTTCAAATTTCCGACAGTTAAATCCTTATAACTGAACACAGCAAATGATAATCTGAATGTAGAGATCTCATGGATATTGCAAAACTTCAATGCCAAAGTGTACATTGATCCTAGTAAAGTGTTAGACACTTCAAAGCATGTTCCACTTCTATTTTAATCTTGTTAGATTTGCACTAAATTTAAATTATTTTTGATGAGATTGTTTTCCTCTCTTCAGGTCAAATTTTTGGCCTGTCTATGTTTGTTTTTGTATCTTTGCTTTAGGAAACCAATTTGGATATGCAAAACACTGGTCTTAGGAGGAAATGCCTTTATTAGAGTTGAAGGTTTCTAAAATAACAGTAATCAACGATGAAATTTTGAAAGCTGTACCAGCATGTTTACATCTTTAAATGAAAAAAAAATCCAGGCTGTGTCAAACTTGTCAAATTTAACAAATTGCAGTTTTGTTTTTCTATAGCCAGTAATCAAAAAGGCGGCATGCAGGGTGCAATTCTAGTTATTTGCAAGCTTCTGTCTGTATCAGCTAAATGTGTAGAAACTGAATGCTACTGAGCAGAAGATGCAAATTAGTTTGAGGACATCGAGGCTTGATAAAATTACAAATGAGCTAAGAAAGAATCAACTTACAATTATATCATTTTGTCTGAAAATGGGGCTAGGTTAGCTCAATTGGCTGGACAGCTGGTTCATGGTGCAGAGTGAGGCGAACACCGGGGGTTAAATCCCCATATAAGCTGAAGGCTCCTCCTTCTCAACCGTGCCCTTTGCCTGAGGTGTGATGAGGGGTTAAATCACCACCAGTCAGCTCTCCCCATCAAAGGGGAAAGCAGCCTATGGTCATCTTGAGACTCTGGCGACTTAAAAGAAAAGTAGCAGTCAATTGCTACTACCAGAGGTAGCGACATGCCAGCAGACTAGCAAGGAAATCGGTGATGAATTTATCTTTTTCTTTGAGAGAGGGATGTTAGCCAAGATACTGGGAAAAAACGCTGTCCCCTGCAATAGTGTCTTTTGCATTTTTTTAATTTTACAGCAGCTGAGCTTACTAAAAGGAGAACACTACTTAAAATGAAAATAAGCATTTTTTCATAACACATTCATTTTTAGAAACATATACATTCTATGTCCTTTTAGCTTTGAGATGAATGTCTTCCCAAGTTAGCACTGTGAGTAGGTAACCAGTTTTCTGTCACTGCCAATTGCTGAAAGGTAAGCAAATTGGCTTTCTGACTGGTTTAGTTTCTATTTCTTCATTGCCATTTTGGCTGCAATGCTTTGTGGTTCCTCCAGATTAGACCAACTAAGATCAAAGCTTTACCATGTGGAGACTTACAGGCATGTCACACTGTAATGTAGAACAGCATTTTGTAGCAACAACACACCACTCCACTAACATGCCTTGAAAACTAATCTGTCATATAATTGGCGAATTTTCATTCCAGGTTCCCAATCCCAATTCTGGGCTGAATTACAGGTTGGGAATCTGGAACTGGCCAGAACTGGGAGGAGATCTTTGAGAAATGGACCAATTAAGAAGCTGCCTCTGAGAGTCCTGTCCAATTAAGGATGGTGGGTGCACTCTGCAGCTTGAAAAGGCAATGGGAGTGCTGCAGGCTCTAGGTGGGGGACTTGGTAAATGGATCAAAATATACTGTGGCCACAGCTGCCAGCCCATCATTGTGGATAAGGAACCCTTCCAAATCATGGCCCACAACTGTGGTTTTCGCAGCTGAACAGATCTATGCTGGGCTACTTTACCTCTGAAGTCGCCCACACACAGCCCCATCCATTGGCCTGCTGCTGGGAGATGCCATCTATGGGCTCATCTGATGCTACCTGGAAAATCAAGATAGCATGTGAAGAGTGTCCTCAGCTGATATTTTAATTGACTTAATTAGCTACCTGCCCTGATGGCTGAGTCCCTTAATCCCTAGAAACCACATCTCTGAAAATAGACCAGAGGTAGCGACATGCCAGAAGACTAGCATGCCTCCAAGCTTCTGCTTTGGGATGAAAATTCAACCCAATGTGTCATTGATCTTTACAATTAGAACATAGAACATAGAACAGTACAGCACAGAACAGGCCCTTCGGCCCTCAATGTTGTGCCGAGCCATGATCACCCTACTCAAACCCACGTATCCACCCTATACCCGTAACCCAACAACCCTCCCCTTAACCTTACTTTAATTAGGATACTACGGGCAATTTAGCATGGCCAATCCACCTAACCCGCACATCTTTGGACTGTGGGAGGAAACCGGAGCACCCGAAGGAAACCCACGCACACAGGGGGAGGACGTGCAGACTCCACACAGACAGTGACCCAGCCGGGAATCGAACCTGGGACCCTGGAGCTGTGAAGCATTTATGCTAACCACCATGCTACCCTGCTCCCCATCTAGTAGTTCAGTGTAGTGCTGCTGTCTGTGAAGGGAAGATGTCTGAATGTCAGGAGTGAGGCTGGGTACTGGAGATCTTTCAGTGGTATTTCAGATGGAGGCCTTTGAATTGCATCTTGTCAATGTTTAATTGTTTTACCAAGGAATTGTTATGTGTTATGTACTGAAAATATAAAATAGTGTCAGCTCTGGTGTAAGGTTAATTCTGATTCTGAGAAGCAGTTGAGTAGTTTGTGCTGGTGTGCTTTAGTCATGGCCATTAGAAACAGTCCAGTACAACTGGAAAGGGATGGTTCGGGGGGGGGGGGGGGGGGGGGGAGCGCACCGGGTCTCGCTCTATGCGGATGACCTGTGTGGTAGTCACCACTAACTGTATTAAATGTAGTACGGTTAAGACTCATTTACTAGAAGTACATGGGTAAATCCCTGCCTGCTGGCACTGCCCAGTAGGCAGCGTATAAATGTGTATGCTCGCCAGTGGTGCTCCCATTCTGGTAGCAGCTACAAGAGCAACACATCTTTGCTCAATAAAGCCTCGATTATTCACTACCCTCGTCTTTGTAGTCATTGATAGTGCATCAATTTATTGAGCGAAGATTTTAAAATGATGGAACTTCGCATCAAGCCTGATCGCCTACAGCTGAACCCTCAAGCAGCCAACGCTACGTCCGCTTTTGACCACTGGCTAGCCTGCTTCGAAAGCTACCTCCGAACATCGGCTGAACAACCCTCGGACGCACAAAAGCTCCAGGTTGTTTATTCACGGGTGAGCCTGAACATTTTCCTCTCATCCGGGATGCGCCCACTTACTCTGAGCAATGGAGCTCCTGAAAGGACATTACGTTTGGCCGCTCAACAAACTATACGCCAGGCACCTCCTGTCCATGAGACAGAAACTCCCCGGTGAGTCCTTAGACGATTTCTGGCCTGTCCTGCACATCCTGGGAAGGAACTGTAACTGCCAAGCAGTTTCGGCAGTCCAGCATACAGAACTTTTAATCAGAGACGCCTTTGTTATAGGCATGAGGTCTGCGTACGTCCGCCAGCGCCTATTGGAAGGGAGTATGCTTGATCTTGCGGGAACCAGGCAGCTCGCCAAATTGCTAACAGTCGCCTCCCGTAACGTACGCCCCCGACCGCACGGCACCCTCATGGATATCGTGGGCCCCACCAGCTACCAACCCCAGCCCACCGCAAGTCTGCGCAACGCGGCAGCCAGCCAACCCTAGGGGGCCCAAATGCTACTTCTGTGGGCAGAACAAACACCCCCAGCAGCGCTGCCCGGCGTGGAACGCAACCTGCAATGGCTGCGGAAAGAAGGGACATTTTGCTGCTGTGTGCCACACCCGGTCTTTTGCCACTGTTTCTGGGCCCAGCATTCCTACACCCCCCGCATGCGGCCCGTGGATGCCGCCATCTTCTTCTCCGCAGGCCACGTGCGGCACGTGGGCGCCACCACCTTCTTCTCCGCAGGCGGCGTGTGGCCCGTGGGCGCCGCCATCTTTAATGGCGCCCACCATGTGCGTCCCATGGGCGCCGCCATCTTCGGCACCATTTTGGACGGTGCCTCAGGACCCCTACTAGTCGGGAAGCTCGTCTGGCCTCTCATCGCCTGCCACCACCGCTGACCAGCCCGGGGCCTATCGGCATCGGCTGCAACTCGCCTTGATCACCCTCGACCAGTCCCGGCCCCACAATCTCTCAACCGCAACGACAATGGTGAAAATCGATGGGCACAAGACGTCCTGCCTTTTGACTCCAGGAGAAAGGAAAGCTTCATCCACCCCACGATGGTAAGGCGCTGCTCCCTCGCGGTACACCCCGTTACCCATAAAATCTCCCTGGTCTCCAGATCCCATTCCGTGGAAAGCCGGGGGTACTGCATCGCGACCCTCATCGTGCAAGGTGTAGAGTTTAACAACTTCCGGCTCTACGTCCTCCCCCACCTCTGTGCTGCCATGTTACTCGGCCTGGTCTTCCAGTGCCACCTCCAAAGCTTAACCTCAAATTTTGGCAGACCCCCTACCCCCCCTCACCGTATGCAGCATCATGACCCTTAAGGTCGATCCACCTTCCTTGTTTGCAAACCTCACACCGGATTGCAAACCCGTCGCCACCAGGAGCAGACGGTACAGTGCCCAGGACAGGACCTTCATCAGGTCGGAGGTCCAATGGCTTCTGCGGGAAGGCATTATTGAGGCCAGCAACAGCCCCTGGAGAGCCCAAGTGGTAGTAGTAAAGACTGGGGAGAAACACAGATGGTCATTGACTACAGTCAGACCATTAATTGGTACACACAGCTCGAAACGTACCCCCTCCCACGCATATCTGATATGGTCAATCAGATTGCACAGTATCGGGTCTTTTCCACAGTGGAACTGAAGTCCGCCTACCAGCAGCTCCCCATCTGCAAGGAGGACTGCCAATACACTGTGTTCGAAGCAGATGGCCACTTCTACCACTTCCTTAGGGTTCCCTTCAGCGTCACTAATGGGGTCTCGGTCTTCCAACGTGAGATGGACCGAATGGTTGACCGGTACGGACTGCGGGCCACCTTCCCGTACCTAGACAACGTCACCATCTGCGGCCACGATCAACATGACCACGACGGTAACCTTCTAAAATTTCTCCACATTGCCAAACTCCTTAATCTCACGTACAATAGGAGAAATGCGTGTTCCGCACCGATTGCTAAGCTATCCTTGGCTATGTCGTGGAAAATGGAGATCTAGGGTCCGACCCCGACCACATGAGCCCCCTCCTGGAACTCCCACTGCCCCAAGGCCCTGAAACAATGCCTGGGGTGATGCACGATCAATTGCACAAAAGACTCAGATTGGTACAACTGTAGCTTTATTAGAGTCAGATGCGTGGCCTCCTGCTGCAGCTAGTGAAATGGCTGATCAGGAGGAGGTCACGCATATTTATACCGTAGTACACCCGTAGTGCAGGTCCTACCGTACATCCCCTAATACAGGTGCACGGTGGTTCACCACATTTTCCCCCTGTTAAAAATGAGTCCGGCGGGGGTGGCGTGGAACTATATACAGATTTACAAATGATTTACAGTGGGGAGGTGGGAAAAAAATATGTCCATTTTGTAGTCTGGTGCCTGTCAGAGGTTCAGTCGATCCGGTGGTTTGACGGTTCGCTGGGAGCGACGTAACGGTGACGGCGATGTCGGTGCTAGCGGTGCTGGCGTCGGTGCTGGCGGTGTTGGTGCTGGCCAGTACTGGGATGACTCCGGGAGCTTACCGAAATTTTTCCAGTCCTCTAGCGTGGGCAGGGGAACGAGGGATGGAACTGGTGGGGCTAATGTTGGGAGTGCCGGGGGAGGGGAGGGTTGCGCATGGGTGGGGAAGTGTGTGGGAGTGGAACCTGAAGGAGCCAGGTCCCTGAGTGAGACGGTATCCTGTCCGCCGTCGGGGAACTCCACATAGGCATACTGGGGGTTGGCATGGAGCAAGTGCACCCTGTCCACCAAGGGGTCCACCATGTGGAGTCGGACCTGCCTACGTAGAAGGACCGGTCCTGGAGCTGCGAGCCAAGTCGGGAGCGTGCGGAGAAATTTAGAGAGGTTAGCGTCGTGGTCCTGCTGGTCATGGCCGCAGATGGTGACATTGTCCAGGTACGGAAACGTGGCCTGCAGACCGTATCGGTCGACCATTCGGTCATCTCCCTTTGGAAGACCGAGACCCCGTTAGTGACGCCGAAGGGGACCCTAAGGAATTGATAGAGCCGACAGTCCGCCTCGAAGGCTGTGTATGGACGGTCCGATTTACGAATGGGGAGCTGGTGGTAGGCGGATGTCAGGTCAATTGTTGAGAAGACCCGGTACTGTGCAATCTGATTGACCATATCAGATATGCGTAGGAGGGGGTACGTGTCGAGCTGCGTGTACCGATTGATGGTCTGGCTGTAGTCCACGACAATTCTGTGTTTCTCCCCAGTTTTAACCACTACCATTTGGGCTCTCCAGGGGCTATTGCTGGACTCGATGATACCCTCCCGAAGCAGCCGCTGGACCTCGGACCTGATGAAGGCCTTGTCCTGGGTGCTGTACCGTCTGTTCCTGGTGGCGACGGGCTTGCAATCCGCAGTTAGATTGGCAAAGAGGGAGGGGGAGTCAACCTTCAGGGTCGTGAGGCCACAAACGGTGAGCGGAGGTAGGGGCCCGCCAAATATGAGGGTGAGACTCTGGAGATTACACTGAAAATCCAGGCCCAGCAATAGTGCAGCGCAGAGGTTGGGGAGGATGTAGAGGCGGAAACCGCTGAATTCTACACCCTGGACAGTGAGATCGACCACACAGAAACCTCGGATCGAGACAGAGTGGGATCCGGAGGCCAGCGAGATCCGTTGGTTGGCGGGGTGGACCGCAAGGGAGCAGCGCCTTACCGTGTCTGGGTGAATGAAGCTTTCGGTGCTCCCGGATCCAGCAGGCAAGAGGTTGCGTGGCCATTGATTTTCACTGTCGTCGAAGCGGTGGCCAGGTTGTGAGGATGGGACTGGTCCAGTGTCATTGAGGCGAGCTGCGGGTGCTCGTCCGAGGATTCAGATGGGGAGCGTCGGCGACCCGGATCCAGCTTTCCAGTCCCGTGGGGGAGACAAAATGGCGACATCCGGAGAACCTGTTGGGAACAAGAAGACGGCGTCCACGGAGCGCACGTTGTGGGGGCGGGGCAAGATGGCGGCGCCCATGGAGCCCACATTGTGGGGGCGGGGCAAGATAGAGGTGCCCATGGTGTGCATGTTGAGGGAGCGGGGCAAGATGGCGGCGCCCATGGGCCACACGTGGACCTGGGGGGAGAAGTCGGCGCCGCCCACTGGTCGCACGTGGCCCCGGGAGGAGAAGATGGTGGTGCCCATTGTGCGTTTGTCTGGGGGGAGGGGGCGATTGCGAGTGTGAAAGCGGCGACTCCGTGGGCCTGGCACACAGCTGCGAAGTGGCCCTTTTTACCGCAGGATTTGTAAGTGGCAGTGCGGGCTGGGCAGTGTTGGCGGGGGTGCTTCTGCTGGCCGCAGAAGTAGCAGCGAGGACCCCCAGGGTGCGTGGCGTGGCAGGCGGCGCAGGCGTATTGATTAGGAGGGGCCGCATCCGGGGGGGGGGGCGTTTGCGGGGTCCAGGAGGGGCAGGAGGGGTGGGACGCGCGGTGAGCGGGGTAGGCTTGGACGTTCCGAGATGCGAACGTCATGGAGAGTGCTAAAGCTTTCGTCTCCATTAGGTCGAGCGTGGCCCCTTCCAGTCTTCGTTGTCGGATGGGGTCCGACGCAATCCCCGTTACAAATGCGTCACGCATGAGGAGATTAGAATGTTCGGTGGCTGTAACGGCCTGACAGTCACAGTCCCGTACGAGTGGGATTAGGGCCCACCAGAAGTCTTCGATTGACTCACCAGGTAGTCAGAAGTCTTCGATTGACTCACCACAACGCGAGTGGCGAGTACGTGCCTTGCGAAGAGTGTGTTTGTCTTCTGAGCGTAGTTCTTTTAGGAGTGCCACGCTTCCGCGTAACTTGGGGCGTCTTGGATCAACGGGAACACGTTGGAGCTCATGTGGTAGTATGACTCGGGGTATTACGGTACCTTGGAAGTGAGCTGCTATTGGTGCAGAGGACTCGCTGCCCATTGGCCTGGGTTGGTCATGTGCCTCGCCGATTGGCTGAGAGGTAGGTAGCTCTGCCTACAAGGCGGGATATAAGAACCCGTGCTTCCTGGCAGTTGGCCTTTCTTCTGTACGTCTGCTGCCGGGCACACATCTTCTGCATTAAAGCCTATCGTTTGGATCTCATGTTCGTTTCGTGTCCATTGATTGTGCATCAGCTCAACCTGGAGTATAGAACTTGGATCTTTTGAGCTTCCGTCAGCGCGGGGGTCGCAGCGTTGATGTAGGCCTCAAAACAAGCCAGCCAGTGATTAAAGTCCTTTCTGGCGTCTGGCGAGTGCGGATCCAGCTGCAGGCGATCTGGTTTGATTCTGATGTCCATAATGTAGAAAAATCTGACTGTAATAAATTGATGCACGATCAATTGCACAAAAGACTCGGATTGGTATAACTGTGGCTTTATTACAGTCAGATGCGTGGCCTCCTGCTGCAGCTGGCGAAATGGCTGATCAGGAGGAGGTCACGCATATTTATACGGCTCCTTGTGGGCGGAGCTAGCTGGCAGGGGCTACCGGCGAACCGGTAGTGCAGGTCCTACCGTACATCCCCTAATACAGGTGCACAGTGGTTCACCACATGGGGTTCTTCTCCTATTACGCCCAGTGGGTCCCTAATTATGAGGACAAGGCTAGCCCATTCATTCAGTCCTCAGTCTTTCCCCTGACGGCTGAGGCCCGCCAGGCCTTTAACCGCATGAAGGCGGACATCGCCAACATCACGATGTACGCGGTTGACTAGTCCCTCCCTTTCAGGTCGAGAGCGATGCATCGGACATAGCCCTGGCCGCCACCCTCAACCAAGCAGGCAGGCCTGTGGCATTTTTTTCCTGCACCCTCCATGCCTCCGAAATTCGGCACTCCTCTGCCGAAAAGGAGGCTCAAGCTATTGTGGAAGCTGTACGGCATTGGAGGCATTACCTGGCTGGCAGGAGATTCACTCTTCTCACTGACCAACTGTTGGTTACCTTCATGTTCAATAATACACAGCGGGGCAAGATCAAAAACGATAAGATCTCGAGGTGGAGGATCAAGCTCTCCACTTATAATTACGAGATTTTGTATTGCCCCGGGAAGCTCAACGAGCCCCTCGATGCCCTATCTCGAGGTGCCAGTGCACAAGTAGACCGACTGCGGGCTCTACACGATGGCCTCTGCCACCCGGGGGTCACCCGGTTCTTCCACTTCATCAAGGCCCGCAACCTGCCCGACTCCGTTGAGGAGTTCAGGGCCATCAACAGAGACTGCCAGGTCTGCCGGAGTACAAACCGCACTTCTACCAGCCAGATCGAGCACACCTGGTGAAGGCCTCCCGCCCCTTTGAACTCCTCAGCATGGACTTCAAAGGGCCCCTCCTCTCCACCGACCGCAACATGCACTTTCTGAACGTCGCCGATGAATGCTCCCGATTTCCCTTCACCATCCCGTGCCCCGATATGACTTCTGCAACGGTCATTAAAGCACTCAACAGCATCTTCGCCCTGTTCGGTTTCCCCACTTACGTCCACAGCGATCCGGGATCCTTCTTTATGAGTGATGAGCTGCATCAGTTCCTTCTCAGCAAGAGCATTACCTCGAGCAGGATGACCAGCTACAACCCCGGGGGAAACGGGCAGGTGGAGAGGGAGAACGGGACGGTGTGGAAGGCCGTCCTGCTGGACCTACAGTCTAAAAATCTACCGGTCTCCCGCTGGCAGGATGTCCTCCCCGACGCGTTCCACTCCATCCGATCGCTCCTCTATACCTCAACTAACAAAATCCCCCATGAATGGCTCCGGGGTCTCGCTCGAACATGGCTGGCAGTTCCTGGACCCGTCCTCCTTTGCAAACACGTGCGGACCCATAAGTCGGACCCGTTGGTCGAAAGAATCCACCTCCTACACGCGAACCTGCAGTACGCCTACATGGCGCACCCCGACGGGCGCCAGGACACAGTCTCCCTCCAGGACTTGGCTTCCGCTGGATCCCCACCCACTGCCCCCCACCCGACACAACCCCTCCGGTTGCCCCTGCACCATTCACCCTTCCCCCAGCACACCTCACCGCAGTCCCCGCCCCAGGAGGATCCATCCTCCCACTGGTTCCACTCAGGGGCGACGAAGATGAGGACAACACGCTCCCGGAGTCACCGGTGACCAAGTCGGTGCCCGCATCACCACCAGGACTGCGGCGATCACAGAGGAGGGTCAAGGCCCCTGAAAGATTGAACTTGTAAAATTTTTCCACCACCCCCGCTGGACTCTTTCTTTTTTTAACAGGGAGCGAATGTGGTAGTCACCACTAGCTGTATTATATGTATTACGGTAAGACTCATTTACTAGAGGTACATGGGTAAATCCCTGCCTGCTGGCTCCTGCTCGAGGTAATGCTCGCCGGTGCTGCTTCCATTCTGGCAGCAGCTACAGGAGCAACACATCTTTGCTCAATAAAGCCTTGATTATTCACTCCCTTCGTCTTTGTAGTAATTGATAGTGCCTCAACCTGCTCTTGTACATTTCGGACCCATTGGAGGGGATGGGGGAAGTAATGCGAATCTTGGGGGAATTTGGCAATTTTTCGGAGTATAAATTGAACATGGAGAAAAGCGAGATGTTTGCGATCCAGGCAAGAGGACAGGAGAAGAGACTGGGAGAGCTGCTGCTTCGAATGGTAGGGAAGAGCTTTTGATATCTGGGAATCCAGGTGGCCACGAAATGGGAGGTACTACACAAGTTAAACCTATCCCGGTGGGTAGAACAAATGGAAGGGGACTTTAAGAGATGGGACATGCTCCCGCTATCACTGGCGGGGAGGGTACAGACCGTGAAAATGACGGTCCTCCCCAGATTTCAGTTTGTCTTTCAGTGCCTCCCCATCTTCATCCCTAAGGCCTTTTTCAAGCGGGTAAATAAGATTATTTTGGGCTTTGTGTGGGCGAATAAAACCCCGCGAGTGAAGAAAGTGTTGATGGAGTGCAGTCGGGGGAGGATGGGTTGGTGCTGCCGAACTCCAGCAATTACTACTGGGCGGCTAATATAGTCATGATTAGGAAGTGGGTAGTGGGGGAGGGTTCGGCATGGGAGCGGATGGAGGCGGCGGGTTTAGCTCACTGAGCTAAATCGCTGGCTTTTAAAGCAGCCAAAGCAGGCCAGCAGCACGGTTCGATTCCCGTACCAGCCTCCCCGGACAGGCGCCGGAATGTGGCGACTAGGGGCTTTTCACAGTAACTTCATTGAAGCCTACTCGTGACAATAAGCGATTTTCATTTCATTTCATGTAAAGACACCAGTCTGGGAGCATTGATAATGGCACCTCTGCCATTCTCGCTGGCCCGATATTCCACGAGTCCGGTGGTAGTGGGGGCTGTGAGGATCTGGGGGCAATGGAGGAGATGTAAGAGAGTGGAGGGAGCATCGATTTGTACCCCGATTTATAACAACCACAGGTTTGTACCGGGTAGGCTAGATGGCGGGTCCCAGAGTTGGCAGAGGGCAGGAATTGGAAGGATGGGGGATCTATTTATAGACGGGAGATTTCCCAGCTTGAAAGCTTTGGATGTTAAATTTAAATTGTCAGCAGCGAATGGTTTTAGGTATTTGCAGGTGCGAGACTTCCTGAGAAAACAGGTGCCGGCCTTTCCGCTGCTGCCGCCACGGGGGATACAGAATAGAGTAGTTTCCAGTACCTGGGTGGGAGAGGGGAAGGTATTGGATATTTACCAGGAGCTTTCAGAGGCGGAGGAAACTCCGGTGGAGGAGCTTAAAGGCAAGTGGGAGGACGAGCAAGAAGGAGAGATAGAGGCAGGTCTATGGGCGGATGCCCTAAGGAGGGTTAATACCTCCTCATCGTGCGCCAGGGTTAGCCTGATACAATTTAAGGTAGTCCACCGGGCACACATGACTTCGGCTAAGATGAGTAAGTTCTTTGTGGTTGAGGATAGGTGTGCGAGATGCCCAGCAAATCATGTCCACATGTTTTGGTCATGCCCGAAGCTTAGAGGGTTTTGGCAGGATTTTGCTAAGGCAATGTCCACGGTACTAAAAACACAGGTGGTGCCGGGTCCGGAGGTAGCGATCTTTGGAGTGTCGGAAGATCCGCAAGTTCAGGGGGCGATAGAGGCCAACGTCTTGGCCTTTGCCTCCCTGGTAGGCCGGAGACGGATCTTGTTAATATGGAGGGACTCAAAGCCCTCGAGTGTAGAGAGCTGGGTTTGTGACATGGTTGGGTTTATCAGTCTCGAGAAAATAAAGTTTGCCTGAAGAGGGTCAATGTTAGGGATCACCCGGAGGTGGCAGCTGTTCAGCGACTTTCTCGGGGAAAATGAAAATGTCAGCAGATGCAGTATTCCAAAGGGGGGGAGGGGCGGGGGTGGCGGGCGGATTGTTGTTGTATGTTTGAGGTGCATGAAGATTGGGCTGGGGGGAGGAAATGTTTATTTTACCATGTTGATGTCATTGTTTATGTTACTGTTATAAAAATTTTCAAATGCCTTAATAAAATGTTATTAAAAAAAAAGAAACAGTCCAGGACAGTGTAGGAACAGAAAAACATAGAAAATAGAAGCAGGGTGCAGCCATGCGGCCCATACAACCCTGCTCAGCCACTCATTATGATCATGGCTGATCATCCAACTCAATAGCCTATTCTTGCCTTCCCCTCATATCCTTTGGTCCCTTTAGCCCCAAGAACTAGATCTAACTCTTTCTTGTAAACCTGCAATGTTTTGCCCTCAATTGTTCTGTGGTAGTGAATTCCACGGGCTCACCACACTCGACATGAAGAGATTTTTCCTCATCTCCATCCTAAATGGTTTACACAATATCCTTGGACAGTGACCCCTGGTTCTGGACTCCCCCACCATCCGGTACATCCTTCCTGCGTCTACCCTTTGCAGTCCTGTTAGAATTTTATTGGTTTCTATGAAATCCTCTGTTTATGCTGTATATGCTTTTTGAATCCATAAAACAGTGCTCTCTGCTCATTTGTAAATTTCTGTATAGTATCCTGTTGTTTTGATTCAAAAATTTGAAAGCAGTTTAAATAACGAGAAATTGCCTGTGTTTTACTATCTTTTTTGGAAACTACATCAAGAGTTCAAAAATGTCTTGAAACCTACTTCTGAATGTCTTCTCCTTCCAACTGATTGATGTTTAGAGAATTAAACCAGCCCCCATGAACAAACACATTACAAAGCAATATTTTTCATCTTTCTGGGGTGGCTGGGCCCCTTCCTACCTGGGACCAAAGGTTTATCCTGCCTTTGACTGTTCCTTTCTCTTCCTTCTGCTCTCTTGTCAGCTATATCCTCAACTACTACCCCATCAAAAGTTAACAGGGATTGTATGTTTAGCTATTATTATATCAGAAGTATTATCTTTAAATCTGCAGGGATCAAGATGCAAACAGGAATATAATAGATTGTGTGTGTTTAATGAAACATATTGAATCAGATATAAAGTAGAACTGAGAAGTCCCATACTGACATTCAAGGAATTGTATATTTTAGTATATTTTATCTCTCCCAAGAAAAATAAATTCTGTTCAAACTGCATAATAGATATGGGCTGGAATTCTCTGGCCGTTGAGATTCTCTTTTCCTGCTGGCAGCGCATCCCCGCCTGCGGTATTCTCAGCAGCGAAGGGTGGCTTCAATGCGAAATCCCATTGGCAAGCAGCAGTGAAGAGAGAATCCTACTGCCAGTGAATGCCGCATCGCCGAGAAATGTGCAGCTGGGGGACCAGAGTCCGGCCCATGTTCTCATCTATTTTGTAACGAAAGAAGTATACTTTAGCAAAGAACTCAGATATTTAACTTTATTGCACTGCGCGTTACTGTCCTTGATGATATGGTCTCATTCTTTGGCTTTGCTTCTGATTATCAAAATCAGGAGTGTCAAGCATGGTTAGTTTACATGCTGGATATTAGTGATATGTTTTATTGCACAGATTGCTGTCCATGGTAGAACGACATTTTCAAATTCTGAATCTAAAATTCCTGATTTTGGGAGAGGGTGCAAGTCAAGAATTGTGACTATAAGGAATGGGAACAGGCATCCAACTGTGTGAAACGTACATAGAAAATAGGAGCAAGAGTATACTGTTTAGCCCTTCGACCGTGCTCCACCATTATGATATTGGTTGATCATCAAATTCAATAACCTGATACCGTTTTCCCCCACATCCCTTGATACCTTTAGCCCTAAGAGCTAAATCTAACTCAGCTTCTGTCCCAGCACCTAGAAACCAATCCTCAATTATGCCAGGAATTTTGCCAGCTTGGCTCTCTTCAACCTGCAAAGTCCCTCACCTGTAAAGAGCAAGCATTCTTGGGTCACTTCTGGGTCTATAAAAATACCCCGAAGAAGGTGAGGAGTAAAGGTGATTATTCTCAGAGACAATTTTTATTGAAATTTTGTATCAAAGAATTGACAAAACACAACAGTGCCACCACATATATCAGAAAAAATACAAGAAATTTCCCCCAAAACTATCCCACCTCATTAAACTCCCCACCCTCCCTTTCTCCACTAAAAATTAACACTGACCAAACCTTTAAAGTGCAAAATAAACAGCCGCCATCTACGATAGAACCCATTGATCGATCCACTCACCATGAACTTGACCTTCTTGAGGTACAAGAATTCCATCAAATCACCCAGCCATGTTTTGGCACTGGGTGTCGCCTGCCTCCAGCTCAGTAACATCCGTCGTCTGGCCAACAGCGATGCGAATGCCAATGCCCGCCCTCAACTCCAGTTGGTCCGACACCCCAACTAATGGACAGGAATCTAAGTCAATATTAAGGTTCACCGATATGGTGTGGAAAAAGGACCCCCAAAAGCCCACTAGCTTGGAACAGGACCAGAACATTTGCGTAAAATGAGCAGGACCTCTCGAACACCGCTCGTGCTTATCCTCGGCCCCCTCAAAAACTTGACTCCTGGCCCTGGTAAGATGTGTCCGAACCATCACCTTTAGCTGTATCAGGCTCAGCTTCATGCAAGATGACGTTGCATTTACTCTCCGAAAGTACTCACGCCACAAGTCCTCGTCCAAAATGGATCCTAGCTCCACCTCCCACTTGACCTTCTCCTCAACTACCGAAACCTGCTTTTCCCCCATGACCTGCCCATATATCCCAGACATGCTGCCTTCCTCCAGCCCCTTCCCAATAAGGTAGATGGCAGTCCTTCTGGGAAAGTCGGAAATGCCCGGCGAACAAAGTCCCCCACCTGGTAATATCAGAACCTCCCCGGTCTTCCATGCTCTACTTGCTCCTTCAACTCCTCCCAGTTCGCAAACCATCCCTCCAGAAATAAATCCCTCACCCTCTCCAGTCTTTTGTCTATCTACCCCTGAATGTAATATCCAATTTCACTGGCTCAAACAAGTGGTTTGGGGACCACCTTGACACCGCCCTCAGCTAAATTAGCTTATCTTCTGAGTGGAAGTATTGATTTCTTTATGAGGAGGGCAGAGTGGCAGATCTCTATGGAGAGCTGATGGAGAGGAAGGGCGATCCGATGGAGGAGGTTAGGCTCAAATGGGAGGAACTGGGGATGGGAGTTGAGGGCTGGACTGTGAAAGGAAGCCCTGCGGAAGGTTACCATGCCCTCGTCGTGTTCGCAGTTGAGTCTCATCGTATTTAAGATGGTGTATAGGTTCCACATGACAGTTGCAAGGATGAACGGGATCTTTGCAGGGGTGGAGGATAGGTGTGGGCGGTGTACGGGTTGGGGGCAGGCGCGCCCACATGTTCTGTGAGTCCAAAGCTGATTGGGTTCTGGCAGGGGTTCTCGGATGTTCTTGGGGCAGCACGGTAGCACAGTGGTTAGCACAGTTGCTTCACAGCTCCAGGGTCCCAGGTTCGATTCCCGGATTGAGTCACTGTCTGTGTGGAGTCTGCACGTTCTCCTCGCGTTTGCGTGGGTTTCCTCCGGGTGCTCCGGTTTCCTCCCACAGTCCAAAGATCTACAGGTTAGGTGAATTGGCCATGCTAAATTGACCTTAGTGTCCAAAAAGGTTAGGAGGGGTTACTGGGTTATGGCAATATGGTGGAGGGTGCTTTTTCCAAGGGCCGGTACAGACCCGAAGGGCTGAATGGCCTCCTTCTGCACTGTAAATTCTATGTCATGTCTGAGATTTTGGGTATGAGGCTGGCCCAGAGGTCAGAGGTGGCGATATTTGGAGTGTAAGAATGAGCCAGGAGTCCAGGTGGGGAGAGAGGCTGATGTTTTGGTCTTTGCCTCCATGATAGCCCAGAGATGGATTTTGTTGGTGTGGCGGAACTTGAAACTGGCAAAGGCAGAGATGTGGGTGAGCGACCTGGCAGAATTCCTGTACTTGGAAAAGGTTAGGTTCGCCATACGGGGAGAGGAGGAGGGGTTCACCATGAGGTGGAAGCCGTTTATCGACTTTGTTGAAGTGAATTAAGACGTTGGTGGGGTTAGGGGTTTCATGTTTTCTCGTTGTTTTGGCAGGGGGGAGAAAAGGGGGAAAAATAAGGAGGTGGGGTGAATTGCAGGCTTATTATCAGTTGCCACGGTAGGATTGGGTTTTTGTATTTGTTGGTTTTTGTTCTGATATTTCTATGTTTACATGCAAATTGTCATTAATAAAAATATTTTAAAAATAAAAGATAAATGTGGAGTCTCATTCCTTAGATTTTAATTACCATTGGGAAAAAAACTACAAAAACAAACTTCTGCTTCTTCTGTTCCATCTTGTTTTTCCTTAGTTTTGTTTTCTGCGCAAGTTTTTACATTGAATTAAATACTCTAACTTACATTTTCCATCCAGACTCTGTTTGCCTCAGTAAAGATTCTTCTGGTTCACCCAGACCACCTGTAGAGAGCACCACTTTGCTTTTGCTGTCTGATAACCACAACCCGCAGTGTAAGAAGTCCATATGGGCAAGTGTAAGCAGAATGAATAGCAAGCATCATTTGTTTGTCACTGGCTACAAAATATGGGTCTCATGTGTTCAATACTACGTAAGTACGGGCCAGGGCGTGATGTATGTGAGATATCCCACATCGGGTGGCTCCCTCCTGGAAAGTTGTAAGAAGACTGAAGTCCGGTCCCAGGGAAATTCTGGAGGAATATAAAAAAGAAGATAAAGAAGTTTTAAAGAAACTTGGTGAAAGTTTTTTTTTCATTTTTTGAAGGAAGAATTTTTTGTTTTTCTATAATAAAAAAAGAGATTGAAGAAAGAAAGCAGGGTGAGAAAAAAAGGAAAAATAAAACGTCGTTAAAGGATGCGAAAAGCAGAGTCGAGGAAGGGAGGAAACACGGGCTCGCCATTGAATGAGAGGACCAACAAAAGTGCTGACAAGATGGCGGATGCCGGACTGCATGGTGGGGCCGCACTGCTTACGGTGGAAAAGATGACCGAGGTGATGGCGGTGGAGCTGGAAAAGCAGTTTGTGAGGCACATGGAGGCTTTGAGGAAGGCAAAGACGGTTTAGCACAGGGCTAAATTGCTGGCTTTGAAAGCAGACCAAGGCAGGCCAGCAGCACGGTTTGATTCCTGCATCAGCCTCCCCGAACAGCCGCCGGAAGGTGGCGACTAGGGGATTTCCACAGTAACTTCAGTTGAAGCCTACTCGTGACAATAAGCGATTTTCATTTCATTTTTCATTTTCATTGAAGTCATTGGTGGAGGAGGCAATTGCCCCGGTGAGGGTAGCTGTGGCAAAGACATCAGCCGAGGTGAGAGAGCAGGGCAAGAAGATGAAGGAAGTGGAAGAGGCCGTGTCGCAGCACAGCGACCAGTTCACCTCGATGGGGGACGAGCTGCGGAGGGCGGTGGAGATCAACAGAGGACTCCGAGCAAAGCTCGAGGATTTGGAGAACCGCTCGAGGCGGCACAATCTGAGAATTGTGGGCTTGCCCGAAGGGACAGAGGGCCCAAGGCCAACAGAGTACTTTGTGAAGAAGTTGGCAGAGTTGATGGGGGAGGGTGAGAACCCCTCCCGGTATGAGCTGGACTGAGCTCATTGGTCATTAAGGCCGAAGCCCAAAGTGAATGAGCCGCCAAGAGCACTAGTTATCTGTAAGTACTGCATGACGAAGAAGGTGTTAAGCTGGACGATGCAGAAGCGTGAGGTGCAGTGGGATGGTGCTGGAGTTCGGATCTACCAGGACTTGACGATGGAGTTGGCAAAATGACAATCGGCGTTCGTGCGAGCGAAGGCAGCACTGTCCAAAAAGGGGGTGCGATTTGGTATGGTATAGCCGGCGAAGCTGAGGGTGATGTATGATGCCAAAGACTTTTATTTTGAGACAGCTGAGGTGTTCGTGAGGGCAGAAGGCTTGGGACAGATGTGAGGAGGGGAGCTGGAAGAGAGACTGTGGACTGTGATTGGGGAGCTGGAAAATGTATGAATGCTATAACTTTCTTTTTTCCTGACGTGTATTGTAATTTACTTCTCTTCACATTGTTACAGAGTTCAATGATTGGTTGGGTTGATTGGCATTCTGTGTTGCGACGGTTATCTTATTTTAGTGAATGGTATGGGTTGGATTGTTTTTGTTTTTTCTTTCTCTGGGACTGGGTAGGAGGGGACGGTATACCTTGGCGGGGTGGAGCCAAGTCGGCTAGTGAACAGAGGTGAGGTGAGAGGAGGGCTGTGGACATTGGAGCCTGGTTAGAAGGTTTTGATGGGCCTACGAGGAGAGCGGGGGGGGGGGGGGGGGGGGGGGGATTGATGCTGGGAGATGTTTTTTGAGAGGAAATGTAGGGAGGGGGGCAGGGATTCGATGTTAATAATGGATAGGGGCGGGTCAGGCTCATGGGGCAGGGTCCGGTGATATGATGATGGTGGACAAGAAGGGTGGGAGGGTGAGAGAACCCAGTTAGGATAGTCACGTGGAACGTGGGGGGGGGGGGGGGGTGTTAGGAGGTCCGGTCAAGGGTGCTTGCGCATCTTAAAAGTTTGAAAGCCGATGTAGCAATGCTGCAGGAGACTCACTTGAGGGTGAAGGACCAGTTGAGACTTAAAAAGGGCTGGGTTAGCCAAGTGTTTCACTCTGGATTTGACGGAAGGGCTCAAGGGGTAGCGCAGAGGCCGGGGTAGAAATTAGATGTGTGACTTTTGGTGGACCAAGGGTTCTGTGACAAAATTGAAAAGGTAATTGAGGAATATGTAGGTTTCAACTGTACAGGTGAGGTGTTGAAGGCAGTTGTTTGGGGGCTCTAAAGGCGTGGGTGAGGTGATTTAGTTTAAGGCCAGGGTGAACAAAGAGGAGAGGTTGGAGCGGCAGAGGGTAATAGATGAGATGTTGGAGGTAGATATGGCTCATGTCCAGTTTCGTGAACAAAGCCCATCTGCCAATTTGGCATATAGGTCGTCTATTTTCGGGATCGGGTATTTGTCCAGCAGTGCGTATTTGTTTATCGTCTGTTTGAAATCTCCACAGAGACGTATCGAGCCGTCTGGCTTCAAAATTGGTACCACCGGCGCTGCCCATTCCAAGAACTGTACTGGTCTGATAACGCCGTCGCACCGTAACCTTTCTATTTCGACCTCTACTTTCTTCCTTAATGCGAAAGGTACTGCCCTGGCCTTACAAAATTTCGGAAGGGCTTCTGGGTCCACATGCAAAGTTGCTTTGGCGCCTATGATTTGCCCCAAACCTTCTTGGAAGACCTCCGGGTATTTTTGGAGTACTGCACTCAACTGCCCGCTTCCACTCTGGAAAATTTTCATCCAATCTAATTTTAGGTCTTTCAGCCAGTTCTGTCCAATTAAGCTCGGTCCGGAGCCCTCTACTATCGTCAACGATAATCTGAGCAATTGTTTCTCATATTCCACGGGTACATGAGTCGTGCCTAGAACTTCCAGGGGTTTCCCTGTGTAGGTTTTAAGTTTCGTCGATGTTTTTGTTACGGTTAGTGGCTGGAGTCCATCTTTGATTTTTTAAAATGCTGCCACTCCCATTACTGATATGGCCGCCCCCGTGTCTATTTCCATTATTGTCGGCCGACCGTTCACCCGTGGGGTAATCTTAATAGGTTCTGCTTTCTTCATCGCGATATTATATAATTGTTCCCCTTCAGAGGAGGATGGGGCGTCTAGGCTGTGTACTTCCCTGCGTCCCCACTTGCTATTCCTCTTTTGCCACCTCCTTCTAGGGTTTCTGTCGCTGTTACCCCACTCTGTCTGGTGCCAGAAACGGTCCTTCTCTGTTGGGGGAGCCTCAGCCGGTACATCCCTCTGTCTCCAGTTAGTCCTAGCAGACTTGGGTGCAGTTCTAAGATTTTCCTTTGGCCCTCTATTCCTCAGGCTTTTCCTGAGAGCGGCTATCTGGTAGCTGGACCCGTTGTGGTAGTCCCTCTCACAGGTACCTACCTCCATTGGCGGTGCCCTGTAGTTCCTGCGCCCCACTTGCTGCCTTTTCTAGGGACATTGCGAGCTGTAACGCCTGGCTGCAGTCCAGCTGCGTTTCCGACAACAGGCGCTTCTGTATTGTGAGGTCATTTATGCCACACACTAACCGGTCCCGAAGCATTTCATTTAGCGTCGGGCCGAACTCACATTTTTCCGCCAGCCTTCTCAGGCGGGTCAAGAAATTTGTGACTGATTCCCTGTCTTCCCGCTTCGCTGTGTAGAATCTGTACCTACGCAAAATGAGGGGTGGTTTTGGGTCGTAGTGCTCTTTCACCAATTCCGTGAATTCTTGGAAAGGTTTTGTGTCCGGCGCATCGGGATAAGTTAGACTACGTATAATGGCGAAAGCTGAGGGTCCGCACGCCGACAGCAGGATAACCCATTTCTTTTCGTCCGTAGTTATATCATTAGCCTGGAAGAAGTAACACATTCTCTCCACATACTGGGACCAGTCCTCAATAGTCGGGTCGAATGCATTTAACCTCCCAAAAAACGGCATTTTTGAAATAGCAAGGCTTACCCTCCGAGTGCGGCAGCTTGTCCCCGCAAAGTTCTTTGTTTACCTCGTCGCCACTGTAGTAATCCACAGTAGACAGGAGTCCCGTCACCACACCAATATTTATTGCCAATAACTATATACAAGAGCATCTCCAACAGTGCTGCTAGCATTCCAGTCAACTTAAGACTGGATCACAAAGCCTACACAGGTGCTTATAGGGGCCCCCTCAATAAGCTCGAGGGAGCTCATACTCCAATTGGCCAACCAATAATGCTAATTGGAGGTCATTACACTTGTGTAAAATGTTCCTCCTGCTTTCTGATAAAAATGTCTTTAATCTTTATCTGTGGTCCCCATTCATGACTTCTCAACTACTGAGAAAGTCTGCAGCTGGCTACCTTGTCATATCTTTCTTTCATAATTTGTATCGGATTGGCCAATGTTGGAAGCGGGTGCGGAGGCAGATGCTGTAGCCTTCGCCACGCTGATCGCCCAAAGGCAGATCCTGTTGGGGTGGAGGTCAGTCTCTCCATCCTGTGCCCTGGCATGGCGGGAGGATCTGTTGGAATTTTTAAACACACGAGAAGGTGATGTTTGAGTTGAGGGGATAAATGAAAGTGTTTTACAATTCATGGGTTTTGTTCATTGTGCACTTTCAAGAATTGGGTGACATCAAACATTGAGGGTGTCGGCCGGGGGGGGGGGGGGGGGGGGGGTGGTGAAGAGTGTTGGGATGGTGGTGGGGTTTTCTACTGTGTGTTGTTGATGACTATGAATGGGTGGATGTGGGTTCCTTTTCTTTGATGTTTGTATTTAAATTTTTGAGGGTTGTTTGGGAGTTGGTGGGAGGAAGGAATTGTTTACCAGGAGTTTGACATTGTATTTGTTATTGTTGATTGTTTGTTGGTGGGTTTAAATTTGGATGAAAATGTGAAAAAGGAGAATAAAAATATTTTAAAAAAAATATTTCCTACATAATTTTAACAAATATATTTATCTGTGAATGTGCAGTGTTCTAATGAAAAATGTTCAATTTTTCCAGCCTTTATTTGTGTCTGTACTACCAAGCAGCATTCTGGTAAATTTGCTTTGTACCCTTTCTGAAGCTTTAAGAGCCTTCTTGCTGTGTGAAGCCGAGCTCTGAACATCTTACTCTAAATGAGGTCTTGAAGTTTTACACAGACTCACCATTGTTTCTTGACTTTTATATTCTAGGCATCTTGAGATAAAACCTAGAATTCAATCTTAAAACTGGGATTTTACATGTTCACCAACTTGAGGCAGAATTTTATACCCCCCCAGGCTGGTTCTGAGGCAGGGCGGGGAGCATAACATTGAATGAATGGGATTCCCTGTGGGAACCTGCCCACCCAAGTCCAAATGCAATTTCACACTTGGGAAAGCACAAGCTCGGGCGGGATCCAACCCTTTCACCGATTTAGCCCCTTAGAGAACCTAGTGGAGTGATGCAGCAACAACAATCTCCCCCTCAATGCCAGCAAAACTAAAGAGCTGGTCATTGACTTCAGGAAGCAAAGTACTGTACACACCCCTGTCAGCATCAACGGGGCCAACGTGGAGATGGTTAGCAGCTTCAAATTCCTGCACATCTCCAAAAAATTGTCCTGGTCCACCCACGTCGACGCTACCACCAAGAAAGCACAACAGTGCCTCTACTTGCTCAGGAAACTAAGGAAATTCAGCATGTCCACATTAACTCTTACCAGCTTTTACAGATGCACCATAGAAAGCATGTTATCTGGCTGCATCATAGCCTGGCATGGCAACTGCTCAGCCCAGGACCGTAAGAAACTTCAGAGATTCGTGAACACAGTCCAGTCCATCACACGAACCTGCCTCCCATCCATTGACTCCATCTACACTTCCCGCTGCCTGGGGAAAGCGGGCAGCACAATCAAAGTCTCCTCCCACCCGGCTAACTCACTCTTCCAAATTCTTCCATCGGGCAGGAGATACAGAAGTCTGAGAACACGCACAAACAGACTTAAAAACATCTTCTTTCCCACTGTTACCAGACTTCTAAATGACCCTCTTCTGGATTGACCTCATTAACACTACACCCGGTATGCTTCATCCGATGCCGGTGCTTATGTAGTTACATTGTGTACCTTCTGGCCCTATGATGTATTTTCTTTTATTTCCTTTTCATTTCATGTACTTAATGATCTGTTGAGCTGTTCGCAGAAAAATACTTTTCACTGTACCTCGGTACATGTGACAATAAACAAATCCAATTAAGTAGCCACTTAATGGCCATATCTTGACCAGCCTCAATTTTTATGGCGTGGGTAGGGTGGAAAACTGCCTAAAATCTTTTTCCCCATCTTGGGTGGCAGGGGTTGCAATGGGAAGTGGGGGTGCTCACTCTGAAGGCACCCTTAGGGTTAGAGCACCCAACCCTCCTGGCCTACTCTCCAATGCTGTGACAGCCCCTCCTGACCTTCCCTCCAGGACTTAGTTCCCCCAGTAGAGTGTTGCAGTACTTCTGGTCACTACAATACTCTGCCTGGCTGGGTGGGAGAACTGTCAGCCAATCAGATTGACTGACAGCTTTCATAGGTGCAATTTCCTTCCAAAGGTGGATAAAAGGCCCACCCACTGCTAAGCAATGCTCAAGTGAGTGTTAAATGGCAAGGGGAGTTTGAGAGTTGGCGTTTGCACCAACTCTCGGGATGGCGAAAGGCATCCTACCCTTTGTGTTGCCTGTTTATGAACTTGTGTTTCTAAGGCATTAAATTCTATTTTCCAATTATTAGCCTATCCCCCATCTTATCGATGTCCATTTGAAGTTTCCTTTGGTCGAAATTTCCTTTGGTCTTCTAAGGAATCAACTATGTCTCCAATGTTTCTATATTGTTGTGCATTCTTTGTAAAGCAAATTGCATTAAAATAGTGGAAGGGATAGGTTGTGTGAAGTTTTAAAAATGGTGATAAATTTTAGTTTCTACCGCATGTATAATTACAATGTTAAAATGTAAACGTTTTAGCAAAGCAAAATGGTTTCCTTTATTATTGGTAGAATGGTACATTTTGCTTTCTCACAATTCTAAGCTTTCCTATCTGATGACTGATGTTTCTAATTGATCAGGGGTGTGTCATTATAAATAATTAGTTGTGTTATATTTGAGCTATATTTACCATCTGTTTGGTGCATAAAAATTGGCTCTTTTCATGTCCTTGGAAAATTTGTAAGTCAAGTAACATTAGCATTTTTTAAAGGCTGGCTCCTATAAAATTCCCAGCTAACTCATTAAAAGTGGCTGAAAATTCAGCGAGGCAAGAAGGCTTTATATTAGGTCAAATGATCCTTTCTAGTTTGGGCTAAATTAGACTATAAAAGTACAATTAAAAATGATACTTACTGCCTTAATTGCCACTTGGTCTAATTGTTCTTTTAATCTCTTTTAGTGATTTTGTTTATGCTGGCTATTCCACTAACGTAGTGTTTGTCCACTTTTGAATGATTTAATATTTTCTGAAATGTTAACCTGCTTTCATGTTCCCTTTTTGATCCCACTAAATCTTCAAATTGAACAGATGGTCACATACCTATTCTCTGATTTTTGTCATTTATTGCCTTTCTCATTGATGTTAAAGGCATAATGCATGCAACAACATTCCTCAACAAGCACCATTATGTGTCAAGTCCACATATATACAGTGTACACTCCTTTTACATGCAATTTTTAAATGTGTTCAATATAGCTCTATTTTTTATTGATCTGTCTTATAGTTTTATAATCTTGTTCCTCTTTTCCCCCTATTGCAAATATCAATGTATTCATTTACCCACAATTGTATATCTGTGCAAATGCCATCTTCTAAATTGTTTGAGCAGATTGGGAAATTCTAACCTGTTTAATTGTGTATTAATGCTGTCATATCTTCAGAGTCCTTACATTAAGGCTTTTTTTTCAAAAATGTGTACACTGCAAACATATGTTGGTGTACACATTAGTTTGTTTAGAAAATTTAAATTTTAATCTTATACTTAATAGGAGTCCACTTTATTGGTCTATTAAAAACCTATTTTGCAAGCATTTGTTGACTGCTGATGAGGTTTTAGGTCATCAGAACCTCCTAAAGTATTCCCATTGGATCAATTAATCAATTGGATGGTTTTAACCCTTTTAAAATAGCTGTTCAAGACAACATTTTATGGAAATGTTAATAATTTCCCTTCTTTGCAACATCACCATTGGGTTTGAATAAAACATTCTGTGGTGTGTTCTTTCTAAAAAATTATATTCTAAGAGACAGAGTTAACATCTGAAAGAAAGTAGATTTTAGAACAACTACCATTGATTTTTAAAATTACTTATTCTGTATAAAAAAAGGATACACCAATAGTTAAATTGTTATAAGGCTAAATTAAGCTCTTATTTTAAGTTGCTTTCCCCCAGATTAAAGATCCAAGTAGAATCCATCTTCTAGCCAGATAGTTCACTCTTACACTTATCACCTATTTAATTTCTAACATTTCCCACTTCTGCTGAAAAGTCACAAACTTGAAACAATGGGTGGGATTTTCCAGTCCCCACTGATGCCAATGGACCTTTTGCTAGTCTGTCAAATATTCCCGCCACTAACATTGATTCCCACAGCAAGCCGGACCAGAAGATCCCAGCCATTAACTCTTGGCAGGATTTTCTGGTCCTACCCGCCAGCAGGATCTTCTGGTCCCAACGAAGGAGACGCCCTGTGACAGGTTCCCAAGCGGCAGGGGCGGGCAAACCAAGCAAAAGTAGGCATTGATGAGACTGGAAGATCCCGCCGGCTGCCAATGGTCAGCCACCTCCACTGCCAGACAACACGCGGGGGGGGGGGGGGGGGGGGGGAGCTGGAAAATTCTGCCTCCACGGGTACTGCCAGACCTGCTGAATATTTCCAACATTTGCTGTTTTTATTTCAGATTTCCAGCATCTGCGGTATTTTTGCTTTTGTGTTGAGGTAGCTCACTCGACGTGTCTATCCTTTAATTCGGAGGAAGACCAATGATTTATCACTTGCTTATATGTGTTGTGGAGGTCTAGTTGTGCAGACTGTAAAGAACAACCTTTTTATTTTCAGTGTTTCTAACTATTGCTACACTCTGATATTCTGAGAGAATATCAACAATTGCCCACTGCGATGTTAACCAGACTTCAAAAATAGAGTTCAGGTGAGATAAATATGATGCCTGTGTTGCTGGAAGAATAGGACTAGTTTCAAAGATTGTGATTGAGTGATTGAATAATTATACTCAACAAATCCAATACAATCGTAAACATTCAGCTGTTCTTATTGAAAAGATAGTTTCTCCATATAACCTGAAACATTTGTGAATAAGTATATTTTCTTGCTTGAGAAAATTGGAACAACATTCAATCAAGATCTTTTAAAATAAAATGGAGGAAGAATAATACTTGTTACACTGCATGCTCCAAGGGTTAATAACTCAAAACTCTTAAAAGTAAGAGGAATGTTATTCCTTCTGGAATCAAATTAGATTAGTGCATGGTGAGCTGATTCATTTTGGTACATTTAGATTGAGCATGTCATTAATAAAAAATGGTTAACTGTTAAAATAACTTCCCCTTAAGGGGGTCTGCTGAAGGTTGTTAAAAAAATCACAGGGAGGTGATTAGAAAAAAATCTGTTTTCGATCTGATGTACAAGAACTGACCATCTAGAATTGTGGCCAGATTTAGCAATTTTTAATAATTGTGACCAGTTTGCAACTGTATTTTAATGTGGTTTAAAAGCAAAATAAATCTGACCTTGGAATAATGCTGTACTTATTTATATTTTCAATTGCAAGAACCTATTGCAATTTAACTAGAGAAAGACATTTTTAAGATAAATTATACACCCTGGTTACAGTGTAGTAAAGAGTCACAAAAAGCCACAAAAGATCTGATACAACACAAAACCAGAGAAGAAATGAAGGGCTGAAGATGGAGGAATGAACATATCAATGTTACTCATAAGGAGTCGGGTTGATTTGTTTTTTTTAGCTTGCCAGAAATGGAAAGTACGTTGCTCCAGGCAAGTTAGCCAGTGGAGTTTTTCCAGCTCAGAATAAAACATCATTAACCATTACCCTGCTGAACAAACAAAGGCTCTGTATTTTTATTCGGAAGTAGATTTTAACTGCAATTGATTTAAAGTTCTATTTTTTTGTTTACTCCTTTCTCATTAATATCCAACCTAATAATTTTTCTAGTTATTGTAAGTCCTTTCATTCCAATGAAATTTCATTTCTTTTCATAGAAACTGGACAATCAATTTATGCTTAATTAGAATTTTAATGTTTTGATTAAAGAATAACTGGCAGCATTAATACAAAATTAACTAGTATAAAAAAATGCATGATTCATTTCAGTTGTCATTTCACCTTATTCTGAAAAGATTTGAGTTATGTGAATGTTTCATGGTCAAATAGGAAGTTCTTTTTATACCATTTGAAGAACTGGCTTAGAGTTACTAGTGGTGATTCTGTGATATTACACTCCTAAAATTACAAGATTGTTGACCCAATTCTCCAACTGCTCTCCTTATCAGCTCTTCCCACTGAAGTGCAGGATTGCAGAATCACTTCTATTGGCCAGGATTCTCCGATCCCACGCCGGGTCGGAGAATCGGCGGGGGGGGGGGGGGGGGGGGGGGGGGGGGAGGGGGGGAGAATCGTTCCACGCTGCCTTGTGGCCGGGCTGCCGATCAGAGAATCGCGCTGATCGAGGGCCATAGAAAGCCCCATCCCTGGCGATTCTCCGAGTCTCGACAGGCCGAGTGACCGTTGAGTTCGGCTGAGTCCCGCCGGCGTGGGTTAAGTATGATCCTACCCGGCAGAGTTCTGGCTGCGGGGGCCGTCCTGGTGGGGGGCGGGGGGATCCGACTCCCAGGGGGGGGGGGGGGGGCACCACGATGGCCAGGCCCGCGATCGGGGGCTACTGATTGGCGGGCGGGCTAATTCCATGGGGGTCTATGTTCCTCCGCGCCGGGCCCCTGTAGGGCTCCGCCATATTGCCCGGGGGCCAGCGTGGGGACGGCAACCCACGTGCATGCGCGGACCTGCGCTGGCCGTGGCGCACCGGCTTTCGAGCGCCGGAGCAGGGGACACCACTCCAGCGCCGTACTAGCCCCCTAGGAAGGGGTGAATGCCTGGGCCTGGAGGCCCGTTGATGCCTGATTCGCTCGCGCAGCTGGCGTCAGAATTTGGGCGCGGGAACGGAGTATCCCGGCCATTGTGTTCATTAGCTAAGAATACATGATTGTGGCGAAACCTTGGGTTAATGAACAGATCTCTGCATTGGGTTCACCTTCAGGTTAGTCCTTCTGAAAATATTACAACAGAGTTTAGTACTTTCAAAATAACCTCAGGCTTTGGGAGGCTAATATTAATCCACCCGTAATATCAAAACAAAACATGCGAATGCTGAAAATCTGAAAGAACATGGAAAATGCCGGAAATAACATAGCAGGTCTGGCAGCATCTGTGGAGACAGAAATAGAGTTAACAGAGTTAAGATTTTATATCGATGACTTTTCATCTAGTGTGCAGTACTACTCGTATTCAATTAGTTTTAGGGAGTGAATTCATATTGAGGTTAGCACATTGTGGTTTCACTCCTAAGACTTTGTGGTTTGAATGTAGCCTAAATTGATTAAATGAAAATCCCTTCTGCCTGCTAGTAGTAAAAGTCTTGAATTAAATCAACATGAGCAATTTCATTCCAGTTCTTAATCTGTGCGGCCACAGTATAAAATTACTCAATCAAAGCAGATTGACAGTAATTGACAATTTTAGTCTGGGAGATTAAAGGCTGTTGCAGTGGGTGGGAAGTCACATTGTGCATCCTTCTGTGGTTGAGGAAAAGATAGATTGTTGGTAAAAGGAGAGGCTATTTAGTTCTGCAATTTTGGGTGGCACTTTAAAAATCCAGGAGCAGGGCAGATGCTGCGTACATTATGCTGAGTAGCTCACATTCTGACTCCTGAAAGCCTATCTACTCCTATCAAGTCTAAAATGTGACTGAATATTCACCATCTACTTAATTGAGTGGAGCCGCTCTAGCACTGATGAAGTTTGACACCATCCAACACATAACATTGTGCTTGACTGGGGTTCTTGCCATTGGACTCAACATTAATTTGTTCCATCATCTAAGAACAGAAGCAGCATTAAGTATTATCCACAATAAACAATGCAGCAGTAGTTACTTTGACAGTATCTCTGTTTGCTCCCCCCCCCCCCCCCCCCCTGCCCCTCCCCCCACCAATCCCCATTCATGACTTCTGCAAGAAAATCTGCAATGGGAATCCATCATTTCCAAGTACCTCTCCAAGTCATACAAATACCAGACTTGGACGTGTATAGATGTTTCTTCAACACAAAAGTTAAATACCGTTAATGCTGGACATCTGAAATAAAAAAAAGTTCTGGGAATATTCAGCAGGTCAGGAAGTATCTGTGGAGGGGAACAAAGTTGACTTTTTTTCTCAAAAGATGCTTCTTCCTTGTTGGCAGGGAAATATCCTGGACCTCCCTATTTAACAACATTGTGGCATGCCAAAACCAATGGAAAGTCACACCAACACCTTTTCCAGCCACTAAATTTGACATTGTCAATACCATTTGCATCCTTAGAACAAATTTTAAAATGCATTTTAAAAGTACAGTACAGATTCCCTTAGGACATACGAGCATATAAATTAGGAGCAGGAGTAGGCCATTCAGCCCTTTGATTCGACTCCACCACTTGTTAAGAATTTAGCTGATCAGATTGTGGCCTCAACTCTATTTTCCTGCTTCCTCCCTATACCCTTTGACTCCCTTGTCTAACTCAGCTTTGAAATTATTCAATGATCCTGTCTCCATTGCTCTGTGGGGATGAGAATTCCACAGACAAATGAGAGAGAAAAACCCCTCTTCATCTCCACCTTAAATGGGAGACACCTTATTTTAAACTGTGTCCCATGGTTCTAGTCTCCCTCAGAAAGGGAAACATCCTCTCAGTATACACCCTATCAAGCCCCTCAGGATCCTACATATTTCAATAAGATCATCTCTCAACCTTTAAAACCCCAATGGTTACAGGCTCAACCTGTCCAACCTTTCCTTATAAGTTAGTCCCTTCATCCCAGGAATCAGTTTAATTAAACTTCTCTAAATTACTTCTAATGGAAATATAGAATCATAACATTCCTGCGGCACAGAAGGAGGCCATTCAGCCTATCAAGTCTGCACCAACCCTCCGAAACAAACACTACCCAGACCCACTTTACCACCCAACCCGTTCAATGCCATCTAACCTTCACATCCTTGGATACTAAGGGCAATTTAGCATGGCCAATCCACCTAACCTGCACATCTTTGGACTGTGGGAGGAAACTGGAACACCCGGAGGAAACCCACGCAGACTAGGGGAGAAAGTGCAAACTCCACACAGACAGGCACCCAAGACCGGAATTGAAATTGGGTCTCTGGCGCTGTGAGGCAGCAGTAGTAAACACTGTGCCATCGTGCCTGCCCCTTTCATAGCCCTCCTCTTTCAAATTCCACACCTGCAACCTGGCAGTGCTAACCTCTGCCATGCTATGTCCTTGACCACCGAAGGGGCAGCCTGGGGACAATGAAGTTGAGTGCCCCCCCCCCCGAGAGCCATACTTCGGTCTCGCCGGGCTATCAGGGAAGCAAAGGCCACAACGTCGGCCTCTATCCCCTCCTGTACTCCCGGGTCTTCCGACACCCCAAGAATCGCCACCTCTGGATTCATCGCCACCCTTGTTTTCAGTACCCGGGATATGACGTCCGCAAATCCCTGCCAGTATCCCCTGAGTTTTGGACACGCCCAGAACATGTGGACATGGTTCGCTGGTCCTCCCCCACATCTAGCACACTTGTCCTCCAGCCCAAAGAATTTGCTCATCCGGGCCACGTCATGTGGGCCTGGTGAACCACTTTGAACTGAATCAGACCGAGCCTGGCACATGTTGCGGTTCCATTTACCCTCCTCAGAGCGTCTGCCCATACGCCTCCCTCCAACTCCCCACCAAGCTCCTCCTCCCACTTAAGTTTCAGTTCCTCGGTCCCTGTGTCCTCCGCTCCCATAAGCTCCTTATAAATATCTGAGACTCTCCCCGCTCCTACCTCACCCCTGGAAATTACCCTGCCTTGGATCCCCCTTGGTGGAAGGCGTGGAAAAGAAAGGCGTGTCTACGTACGAAATCCGGCACCTGCAAGTACCGAAAGTCATTCCCCCTCGCCAGCCCGAACTTCTCCTCCAGCGCCCTCATGTTTGCGAAGCTCCCTTCCAGGAACAAGTCACCCATCCTTCCCACGCCCGCCCTCCGCCACGCTCGAAACCCGCCATCCAGCCCATTCCTTTTATGATAAACAGCAACATTGCACTTGTCTTCCTAACCACTTGCTGGACCTGCATAGTAACTTTTCCTCAAAAGCCCCAGGGCCGGACGGTTACCAGGTAGAATTCTACAAGAAATTTTCAGAAATATTGAGCCCACTCCTGATGAGGACCTTGAATGAGGCTAGAGAGAAAGGAACCCTCCCCCAAACAATGTCACAGACTTTGATCTCACATTCTCAAACGAGGGAAGGACCCGGAACATTGTGGGTCATACAGGCCGATTTTGCTTTTAAACGTGGATGCCAAATTGCTAACTAAGATTCTGGCCACAAGAATTGAGGATTACGTCCCAGGGGTGATAGAGGAAAACCAGACTGGCTTTGTTAAAGGCAGAAAACTCAATACCAATGTCCGGAGACTTTTGAATTTTATTATGATGCCCTCAGAGGGAGGGGTGGAGGAGGTGGTAACAGCGATGGACGCAGAGAAAGCCTTTGACCGGGTGGAGTGGGAGTATCTCTGGGAAACGTTAGGGAGGTTCGGTGTTTGGTGAGGGCTTTATTGGCTGGGTGAAATTGCTGTACCAGGCGCCTGTAGCAAGTGTATGTACAAACCGGCTGAGGTCGGGGTACTTCGAGCTTCACCGGGGAACGAGGTAGGGGTGTCCCCTCTCCCCGTTACTATTTGCCCTAGCTACAGAACCACTAGCTATGGCGCTGAGAGCCTCGAGCAACTGGCAGGGACTGGTTCGGGGGGGCTGGAACATCGGGTCTCGCTATACACGGATGATTTGCTCCTGTACATTTCGGACCCTGTGGAGGGGATGGGGGAGGTTCTGCGGATCCTGAGGGATTTTGTTGGTTTTTCAGTACAAACTGAACATGGGAAAGAGCGAGTTGTTTGTGATCCAGGCCAAGGGGCAGGAGGAGAGACTGAAAGAGCTGCCGCTCAGGATGGTAGAGAAAGATTTTTGTTACCTGGGTATACCAGGAAATGGGATGCCCTGCACAGGCTCAACCTGACCCGGTTGGTGGAGCAAATGGAAGGGGACTTTAAAAGGTGGGACATGCTCCCGCTGTCACTGGCAGGGAGGGTGCAGACCGTGAAAATGACTGTCCTCCCCAGATTTTTGTTTGTCTTTCAGTGCCTCCCCATTTTCATCCCTGAGGCCTTTTTTAAGCGGGTGAGTAGGATCATTACGGGCTTTGTGTGGTCGAATAAGACCCTGCGAGTAAGGAGATCACTGTTGGAGTGCAGTCGGTGGGGGGTTGGTGCTGCCGAACTTCCACAACTGCTACTGGGAGGCCAATATAGCTATGGTTAGGAAGTGGCCGATGGTGGGGGGTGGGGGGGCAGAGTGGGAGCAGCTGGAGGCGGCGTCATGTAAAGGTACTAGTCTGGGAGCTTTGATAACGGCTCCTTTGCCGTTCTCGCCGACCCGTTACTCCACAAGTCCGGTGGTGGTGGCGACACTGCAGATCGGGGGACAGTGGAGGAAGTAAGGAAGTATAAGAAGGTGGAGGGAGCGTCGGTCTGGACCCCGATATGCAACAACCACAGGTTTGTCCCAGGTAGGATGGATGGTGGGTTCCAGAACTGGCAGAGGGCAGGCATCAGAAGGATGGGAGATCTGTTCATCGATGGACGCTTTCCCAGTTTGAAGGCGCTAGAGGACAAATTTAATCTGCCGCCAGGAAACGCCTTTAAATATCTGCACGTACGAGCCTTCCTGAAAACAGGTAGTGGCCTTTCCAACGGAGTTGGAAGCTGGTCTGTGGGCAGAGGTCCTGGGCAGGGTTAATTCCTCCTCATCATGTGCCAGGCTCAGTCTAATTCAATTTAAAGTGGTCCACCGGGCACACATGACGGCAGCGAGAATGAGCAAGTTTTTTGGGATAGAAGACAGTTGTATGAGGTGCAAGGGCAGCCCTGCAAACCATGTCCACATGTTTTGCGCATGCCCGGAGCTTAGACAGTTCTGGCAAGGGTTCGCAAGGGCAATGTCCAAGGTGCTTAACACATGGATGGTGCCGAGTC
Source organism: Scyliorhinus canicula (assembly GCF_902713615.1). Lineage (NCBI taxonomy): Eukaryota > Metazoa > Chordata > Chondrichthyes > Carcharhiniformes > Scyliorhinidae > Scyliorhinus > Scyliorhinus canicula. The sequence goes on from NC_052150.1 coordinate 173,813,221, forward strand.
CAGAGATAGCGATCTTTGAAGTGTCAGAAGACCCGAGAGTTCAGGGGGCGAAAGAGGCCAATGTCTTGGCCTTTGCCTCCCTAGTAGCCCGGAGACGGATTTTATTATTGTGGAGGGACTCGAAGCCCCCGAGTGCAGAGACTTAGATTACCAACATGGCTGGGTTTCTCAACCTCGAGAAAATAAAGTTTGCCTTAAGAGGGTCTACGCTAGGGTTCTCTCGGAGGTGGCAGCCGTTCGTCGACTTTCTCGGGGGAAATTAAAATGTCAGCAGCAGCAGCAATCCGTGGGGGGTGGTGAGTGCTTCATTGGGATGGTGTGGGAAGACTGGGTCGCGTGGGGTAATGTCTATTTAATTGTTATTGTATATTCTCTTTTTGCACTATGTTAATGTTCGCTCTAGTTTGTTTTGTTATTATGGTTACTACTGTTTTATTATGAAAAATTCTGCAAAACCTTAATACAAATACTTTAAAAAAAAACTTTTCTTCATTCGTGTACCAGGACATTCATCTCTCTGTACCGCAGAGTTTTGCAATCTCTCTTCATTTAAATAATACACTGGTTTTCTATTCTAGACAAGTTCACATTTTCCCACATTATACTCCATCTGCTAATTTTTTGTCCACTCACTTAACCTGTGACACCTTGGGAGTGATTCTCAGGCGACGTTGCGCCCAGGCAAATCCCGCTATGTCAGGAGAATAGTGGGAGCCCCGAAACAGGATTTGTTCTGGGCTCTGAACAGTGTACGATGCTCCCAGCCCTCTGCAGCTGACTTAATCATAATTTAAATATGACAGGACTTTTGAAGCCGGATTCTTCCGGCTCCCAGTATTCTCCTCCCTGTGAAGCCGGTTGGGATCACTACTGATCTCTACCACTGTAGACCAGATGTGATGACCACACAGGGGTGGCTCTGACTACATTGTAGCCCCCAAATGGTCGGGGAAATGGCATGTCAAGAGGGTGGGGCCATGAAGAGGACAGGGTCTGGGAGCCATGAAGTAGGGGAGGGCCATGAAGAAGGGAGGACATGAAGGGAGGGGTCATGAGGAGGGGTCTTCCTGTCACTTTGAGATTGGGGCATCCTTTAAAAATGGCGTCCCGATCTCAGTGAAGCTGGGTTTGTCAGTGTGTTTTGGCCCCACTCCTATATTGCCGGTGCAAAACTTGCTCCTCCAAAAAAATTTCTAAGTGTCAGTGGATTGTGATCTGGATCACACCAACACACTTGGTGGGAATCGCACCACATTTCCGGCCGGAGAATTCCACCCCGTATGTCTTCCTCACAACTTACTCTCTTACCCATCTTTGTTTCACCAGCAAATTTAGCAACCTTTTGGTCCCTTCATCCAAGTCAAATATCTTCCTCCTCCTTCATGCCCTGAGAAGACCCTGGAGACCATAGACTTCCAATGTATTGATCCTTGATTATGCTTGGCAAAGTACGGCAGTAGCTTTCCATTACCTTCTACAGAATGGCTAACCAGGAAACCCTCCTGCTCTTTATGCCTGCCATCATGTCCATTGGAAGATCTTGCAGGCTGCTAATCAATCCGTTTGACCACATAATGAAAGCACTTTCTGTGGCCATTAAGTCCTGAATTAGGGCTTCAACACAAAGATTCTGGCCTGGAGGAAGGGAGGTATCTTTCTAAGTTAATTTCTTGTTATAGTGAGGTCAGTGGACCTCTTTGTCAACTTCTGTACCAGGATGTTGAATGGTGCTGGCAAGAGCACCACACAGCAGTCTTCAACAGTCTCAAACAAGCACTCGTAGCCCCACCGGTGCTTCAATACTTTGACTTTCAGCACCAGTATTCAACAGATGCCTCCCAGTACGAACTTGGCACAGTTGCATTCAAAATGGCAGACCTTAAAATTTTTTTTAAAAAAGTATCCAATTATTTTTTTCCCCATTAAGGGGCAATTTAGCTTGGCCAATCCACCTAAGCTGCACATATTTGGGTTGTCGGGGTGAAACCCTGCACACACGGAGGAAATGTGCAAACTCCAACGGACACTGACCCAGGGCCGGGATCAAACCTGGGTCCTGAGCACCATAGGCAGCAGTGTTAACCACTGCGCCACGTGCCACCCCTGGAATGGCAGACCTATAGCTTTTGCTTCAGAGGCACTCACTGACATTGAGGCTCATGATGCACAAATTGAAAAGGAACTTGCTTTAGTGTTCGCCTGTCAGAAGTTTCATGAGTTCATAAATGGTCATCCTGCAATTGTTGAAACAAATCATCAGCAATTCACAACTATCTTAAAAAATAAGCCTCTCCACACTGTGCCTGCACGGTTGCATCGCATGACACTAAAGCTACAATCTCAGCGTTGTCTACGTCTACAAACTTGGCTGATACCCTCACCAGAGCCTTCTTTTTTTTTATGACTTTAGAGTAACCAATTCATTTTTTCCAAATAACGGGCAATTTAGCGTGGCCAATTCACCTACCCTGCACATCTTTGGGTTGTGGGGCGAAACCCATGCAAACATGGGTGAATGTGCAAACTCCACACGGACAGTGACCCAGAGCCGGGTTCGAACCTGGGACCTCAGCGCCGTGAGGCAGCAATGCTATCCACTGCGCCACCGTGCTGCCCTACCAGAGCCTTCTTACCCACTACAGACCAGGCTGGTTATCAGGAAGACATAGACATCGTGACCTTATGTTATCTCTGGGTTGTTACCCGTGCCACGTGCTAGCGAAGTGAGAAATGAGAGAGAGGAGTTGAACACGTGGCTACAGGGATGGTGCAGGAGGGAGGGTTTTGGTTTCCTGGATAATTGGGGCTCATTCTGGGGTAGGTGGGACCTCTACAAACAGGATGGTCTTCACCTGAACCAGAGGGGTACCAATATCCTGGGGGGGGGGGGAGATTTGCTAGTGCTCTTCGGGGGGGTTTAAACTAATTCAGCAGGGGGATGGGAACCTAAATTGTAGTCCCAGTGTACAGGATGTTGAGAGTAGTGAGGTCAGGGATAGGGTTAAAAGTTCAAAAGAGGGCACCGGCAAGCAGGACGCTGGTTTGAAGTGTGTCTACTTCAACGCCAGGAGCATCCGGAATAAGGTGGGTGAGCTTGCAGCATGGGTTGGTACCTGGGATCTCGATGTTGTGGCGATTTCGGAGACATGGGTAGAGCAGGGACAGGAATGGTTGTTGCAGGTTCCAGGATTTAGATGTTTCTGTAAGAACAGAGAAGATGGTAAAAGAGGGGGGGGGTGTGGCATTGTTAATCAAGGAAAGTATTACGGCGGTAGAAAGGACGCTTGAGGACTCGTCTACTGAGGCAGTATGGGCCGAGGTTAGGAACAGTAGAGGAGAGGTCACCCTGTTGGGAGTTGTCTATAGACCTCCGAATAGTTCCAGAGATGTAGAGGAAAGGATTTCAAAGATGATTCTTGACAGGAGCGAGAGTAACAGGGTAGTTGTTATGGGGGACTTTAACTTTCCAAATATTGACTGGAAATACTATAGTTCGCGTACTATAGATGGGTCAGTTTTTGTGCAGTGTGTGCAGGAGGGTTTTCTGACACAGTATGTAGACAGGCCAACAAGGGGCGAGGCCACATTGGATTTGGTACTGGGTAATGAACCCGGCCAGGTGTTAGATTTAGATGTAGGTGAGCACTTTGGTGATGGTGATCACAACTCGGTTATGTTTACTTTAGCAATGAGCAGGGATAGGTATATACCGCAAGGCAAGAATTATAGCTGGGGGAAAGGCAATTATGATGCTATTCGGCAAGATTTAGGATGTATAGGATGGGGAAGGAAACTGCAGGGGATGGGTACAATCGAAATGTGGAGCTTTTTCGAGGAACAGCTATTGCGTGTCCTTGATAAGTATGTACCTGTCAGGCAGGGAGGAAGTTGTCGAGCAAGGGAACCGTGGTTTACTAAGGAAGTTGAAGCACTTGTCAAGAGGAAGAAGAAGGCTTATGTTAGGATGAGACATGAAGGCTCAGTTAGGGCACTTGAGAGTTACAAGTTAGCCAGGAAGGACCTAAAGGGAGAGTTAAGAAGAGCGAGGAGAGGACACGAAAAGTCGTTGGCGGATAGGATCAAGGAAAACCCTAAGGCTTTCTATAGGTATATCAGGAACAAAAGAATGACTAGAGTAAGATTAGGGCCAATCAAGGATAGTAGTGGAAAGTTGTGTGTGGAATCAGAGGAGATAGGGGAAGCATTAAATGGATATTTATCGTCAGTGTTTACACTGGAGAAAGACAATGTTGTCGAGGAGAACACTCAGGTTCAGTCGACCAGGCTAGATGGAATTGAGATTCAAAAGGAGGAGGTGTTAGCAATTTTAGAAAATGTCAAAATAGATAAGTCCCCTGGGCCAGATGGGATTTATCCTAGGATTCTCTGGGAAGCCAGGGAGGAGATTGCAGAGCCTTTGTCCTTGATCTTTATGTCGTCTTTGTCGACAGGAATAGTGCCGGAAGACTGGAGGATAGCAAATGTTGTCCCCTTGTTCAAGAAGGGGAGTAGAGACAACCCTGGTAATTATAGACCTGTGAGCCTTACTTCGGTTGTGGGTAAAATGTTGGAAAAGGTTATAAGAGATAGGGTTTATAATCATCTTGAAAAGAACAAGTTGATTAGCGATAGTCAACACGGTTTTGTGAAGGGTAGGTCATGTCTCACAAACCTTATTGAGTTTTTTGAGAAGGTGACCAAACAGGTGGATGAGGGTAAAGCTGTTGATGTGGTGTATATGGATTTCAGTAAGGCGTTTGATAAGGTTCCCCACGGTAGGCTATTGCATAAAATAAGGAAGTATGGAATTGAAGGTGATTTAGCGGTTTGGATCAGAAATTGGCTAGCTGAAAGAAGACAGAGGGTGGTGGTTGATGGCAAATGTTCATCCTGGAGTTCAGTTACTAGTGGTGTACCGCAAGGATCTATTTTGGGGCCACTGCTGTTTGTCATTTTTATAAATGACCTGGAAGAGGGTGTAGAAGGATGGGTTAGTAAATTTGCAGATGACACGAAGGTCGGTGGAGTTGTGGATAGTGCTGAAGGATGTTATAGGATACAGAGGGACATAGATAAGCTGCAGAGCTGGGCTGAGAGGTGGCAGATGGAGTTTAATGCGGAAAAGTGTGAGGTGGTTCACTTTGGAAGGAGTAACAGGAATGCAGAGTACTGGGCTAATGGCAAGATTCTTGGTAGTGTAGATGAACAGAGAGATCTCGGCATCCAGGTACATAAATCCCTGAAAGTTGCCACCCAGGTTAATAGGGCTGTTAAGAAGGCATATGGTGTGCTAGCCTTTATAAGCAGGGGGATTGAGTTTCGGAACCACAAGGTCATGCTGCAGCTGTACATAACTCTGGTGCGGCCACACCTGGAGTACTGCGTGCAGTTCTGGTCACCACATTATAGGAAGGATGTGGAAGCTTTGGAAAGGGTTCAGAGGAGATTTACTAGGATGTTGCCTGGTATGGAGGGAAGGTCTTACGAGGAAAGGCTCAGGGAATTGAGGTTGTTTTCATTAGAGAGGAGAAGGCTGAGAGGTGACTTAATAGAGACATATAAGATAGTCAGAGGGTTAGGTAGGGTGGACAGTGAGAGTCTTTTTCCTCGGATGGTGATGACCAACACGAGGGGACATAGCTTTAAATTGAGGGGTGATAGATATAGGACAGATGTCAGAGGCAGTTTCTTTACTCAGAGAGTAGTAGGGGTGTGGAACGTCCTGCCTGCAATAGTAGTAGACTCGCCAACTTTAAGGGCATTTAAGTGGTCACTGGATAGACATATGGATGAAAATGGAATAGTGTAGGTCAGATAGGCTTCAGATGGTTTCACAGGTCGGCGCAACATCGAGGGCCGAAGGGCCCGTACTGCGCTGTAGTGTTCTATGTTCTATGTTCTATGACAATAGAGGTTCTGTTCTCTCGAAGAATCCAGGAATTCAAACAGGCCCTACAGGCGAACATCACATAATAATAATAATAACCTTTTATTGTCACAAGTATGAAGTTACTATAAAAAGCCCCTAGTTGCCACATGAAAAAATGAAATGAAAATCGCTTATTGTCACGAGTAGGCTTCAATTAAGTTACTGTGAAAAGCCCCTAGTCGCCACATTCCGGCGCCTGTCCGGGGAGGCTGGTAGGGGAATCGAACCGTGCTGCTGGCCTGCTTGGTCTGCTTTAAAAGCCAGCAATTTACCCTGGTGTGCTAAACCAGGCGAAAACATTCCGCGTGTTCGGGTAAGCTGGTTAGTGAATTGAACCCGCGCTGCTGGCCTTGTTCTGCATCACAAACCAGCTATTTAGCCCACTGAGCTAAACCAGCCCTAAACATGTAGAAAGCTGCACAACATCATCAGGAGGGCTGGTCGGAGCCCCTTAAGGGAGCTTCCCCACGAGTTCTGCACATTCTTCGCCTCCAGAGATTAACTTACTGTACAGGCTGGACTGATCCCTGCTTCTTTTCAGAGGTATTACACCTAACAACTTCACCAGGAATCACTGTACTGGCCCTCCATGTATGTAGACATGGAAATGGAAGTTTCCAATGTGCACCATGCAATGCACTCAAACCGTATCAAGCAAAAGATCTGCTACACTTACATGAGATGCCATGGTCATTCACGCCAGCTGATATCTTTGAATGGAATAATAAACAACATTTAGTCTTTGTTGATTACTATTCTGGATGGTTTGAACTTGACTACATGCCAAACATACTCAAGAGACACTTCGCCATACATGGCATCACGCAGAGACTCATGACAGACAACACTCATCAATTCGTCTCCATTTAATTTTGAAACTTTGCATACACTTGCACTTTGAGCATATCACAAGCAGTTCCCTATATCCACAGTCAAACAGTGTGGCGGAATGGGTGATACATTCATCAAAGCATCTTATAGATAAATGTGCACTGAATCACACAGACTACTATGCTGCACTCCTCAGCCTAGGACGCCTACCATGACAGGGCTTGCCATCATCCGCACGACTACTCTTTTCCAGGTGCCCCAGGACAGTGATTCCTGCTGCTCATGCTCGACTGCAACAGCTCTGCTGCAGCCCCAAACTTGAAACCAACATGAATGATGCCCTCAAGCAATGCTGATTGAGAAGTAAAACGCACTATGATCAAGATATTTTTATTCATTTGCGGGATGTGGCTGTCAGTGGCTAGGCCAGCATTTATTGCCCATCCTTAGCTGCCCTTCAGAAGGTGGTGGTGAGCTGCCTTCTTGAATCGCTGCAATCCCTGGGGTGTAGGGACTTCCAGAATGCTGTTAGGGAGGGAATTCCAGGATTTTGTCTGAGCGACAGTGAAGGAACGATGATATATTTCCAAGTCAGGATGGCAAGTGACTTGGACAGGGGACCTCCAGGTGGTGGTATTCCTAGGTATCTGCTGCTCTTGTTTTTCTAGACGGTAGTGGTCATGGATTTGAAAGATACTGCCTCAGAAACTTTAATGAGTTCCTGCAATGGGTCTTGTAGATGGGGACAGGTCTAGCTCAGTTGGCCGGTCAGCTGGTTTGTGATACAGAGTGAGGCCAGTAGCATGGGTTCAATTCCACTACCAGCTGAGATTATTCATGAAGACCCACCTTCTTAACCTTGCCCCTCACCTGAGCTGTGGTGATCCTCAGGTTAAATCACGACCAGTCAACTCTCCCCCATAAAGGGGAAAGCAGCCTATGGTCATCTGGGACTATGTCGACTTTACTTTAGATGGTACGCACAGCTGCCACTGTTCATCGGTGGTGGAGATGCCCACAGACTCGACCCTTTGAAACTTGGTCACACGGTCAGGATTTAGCTACACGGCAAGTTGGCAGTGGCACACAGCCCTGTAACCAAACAGTTACATAGTAGCCTCAGGCAGTGCCCACTATGTACGCAACTGCCATCACCTCCTAGAGATATTGGAACCAGCAGATACCACAGCATTTTAGTCATCTGGCCTATGACACAGGTTCCCTACACCAGTGGACATGCAGACACCTCAAAGAGGCCAACGCAGCGAGCCTTAACCCACCGAACACTCTGATGGAACGTTACATGTCGTCCACACTGAGTATACCAGCCTGAGAAAGACTACAGCACCACCAGTTAGCATAACCACATGCTCAGGGTGCCTATGCAAACTGAAGACATGGTTCCAGGACTATGTTACCACTGGCCTTCAAATCTCACCTTTCTGCAAATTAAAAAGGGTGGAGGGGGAAGGAGATGTGATAAGGGTGGAGGGGAAAGGCTATGCACCAGATATAGTCAGACTTATACTTTGGGGGCCAGCTGCTCTCCTTCTTTGCAGGTCCCCCGGCACACCCCGACCTCTGGTGATGTTGAGGGCCAAATGACGTCAAGTCCCACCTCAAATTATGTCAAATACTGCCCCCAATGATATCAATGCCCTCCTGAAACCCCACCCTCAGCTCACACAATGCAAGCCACAAAATTACAGAAATATCACTGCTTAACTGCTTTAGTGTTTTTAATTTATGAAAACAAGCCTGTAATTGATTAATTGAAATACACAATGCAAGCCACAAAACATCCCAAAAATACACAAATCACTTTCATTGCTTTATTGCTTTTCAACTTATAAAAATAAGCCTGTTATTGATTAATTGAAATCCAAGCCAACCTGTTGTCAGCATGAAATGGTCAGTATTGCAATCTGGATGTCTGGAAGCGAGCAAACATAGAACTGACTGATGTGCAAGAGATGGAGAAATGACGTCAGTCAGAAAAATTCCAGTGCAGGAGAAAATACTCCAATGAAGTGGAGTGTCCAGTCCAAGTCTAATATCAGTGGCTTTGCCAGCAACTATCTGATAGGATTGCGTTCTTTGTCTAGAAGAGCCATTCTGAAGAGCCATTCAATATTGAAATATTGAAAGCGATGGGGGATGGTGGTTACTCATTGGTTATAACTGTTTGCATGTGACCACCAGCCATTATATCAAACCAGCATATGTTCTCTTTTGAAGAACAGTATTTAGACTGGAGAACATCGTAGAGGGACAAATGCTTTAGATTTTCCTGCTTCATCAGTTGTTTGCAACCCATGGCAATTTATATAGCTTTTCTCCTGCATTTTTGCTTCACAAAATCATCAATAACGTCTTTGTAGGTAAAATCTTGTGAGGAGACATTTTCAGTTATACGTCTTGCTGAACTTGTCAAATGTTCATGACTCATCGTAATTCACAGATAATTTTTCACTCTTCAATACAGAGAAAGAAGGCGTGGACATGCTAAATTGCCCCTTAGAGTGAGGTAACGAGGCAGGGGATTGGGCCTAGGTGGGGTGGTCTTTCAGACTCAATGGGCTGAATGGCCTCTTTCTGTACTGTGGGGATTCTATGAGAATACTGAGGAAACAAGTACAGAGGAATTAAAGGGTGCTAAGGGAGGGGGGAAGAAAACATTGATGCTGCCATGGCAACGAATAGGTTACACCTTTGTAGCCTCGATCACCATGTTGCTCAAAAAGGATAAGGATCTGATAGAATTAAAAAAAAAAAAAATTTAGATTACCCAATTATTTTTTCCAATTAAGAGGCAATTTAGCGTGGCCAATCCACCTACCCTGCACATTTTTGGGTTGTGGGGTGAAACCCACGCAGACACGGGGAGAATGTGCAAACTCCACACGGACAGTGACCCAGACCCGGGATCAAACCTGGGACCTCAGCGCCGTGAGGCGGCTGTGCTAACCACTAGGCCACCGTGCTGCCCAGGATCCGATAGAATGTGGGTCGTACAGGCCCATATCACTCTTGAATGTGGATGCAAAGGTACAGCCGAAGGTATCAGCAGGTAGGTTAGAGGAGTGCCTCCCGAAAGTGATAGGGGAAGAGCAGACGAGGTTTGTAAGAGGAAGGCAGCTTTTTTCAAACATTAGAAGGGCTCTGAATGTAGTTATGGCACCGAGGGGAGGGAGACAGAGGTAGTAGTGGAACTGGACGCCAAGAAGGCGTTTGACCGGATAGAGTGGAGGTATTTGATGGCAGTTTTGGAGTCGTTTGTGATTGGGCCGCGATTTGTGGATTGGGGGGGGGGGGGCTCCAGGATGGCCAGGCTCGTGATCTGGGACCACCGATCGGCAAACGCGCGTGATCCCGGGGGTGGGGGGGTGCATATTGTCGGGGCCAGCCCGCGTTGTGTATGTCCACCATGTGTGGGGCCGCCGCCGTGCGGACCTGCGGCCGGAAGTGCAGGGCCCTGCGAGGAGCACTCCGGGGCCCAGCTAGCCCCCTGAAAAATGAAGCATCACTCTGGACTTACTCCAGGAAAGTCCAGAGTGATTCACACCCGTTTTCCCGCAGGCCTGGGGACATAGCCCCATTATCAGAGAATTCTGCCCATAGTGTTTCATCATATTGATTGATTCGTCTTGATTTCAATGAATATGAATTTTAAGGAAGAGCAGGTTTCTTTGTATTCCTCCATCCTGGCCTGGGGGTCGACTCACCCCTGCAGCTGTTCCCCTCGAGGACCTAAGCTCGCAGGTGTGCTGTGGTGGTGCTTCACTGGCTGCTGCTGTTGGCTACCTGGCCTGGCCTCTGCTCTTGCCCTCACCAGCCCAGTTACCCAGCCCTCCTCCCTCTCAGTGCTGGCATTTAGTTGAGTAGTTGAGTCGCCCCACTGCTCTCCGAAAACCACGCCGGCCCCTGTCTAGTCCTCGGACTTCCTGACAGCCCATGCCTCTCCCTTGTGTGGCTGGGCCTCAAGCCTCGATGACTGTGTGTTGCTGGTTTCATGTAGCTTGCCCTGGTCTCTGTTGTCGCCCTCATTTGGAGGCCCCGCCCTCATTGGTCCAGTTGCTGCCCAACCCTCTCACTCTCAGCCCTGGCCCCTGCTCGAGTCAACCTACTGCTCCCTGAAAACCATGCCACCGCCTGCCTGGCCCTCGCATCTCCTTACTGCTCATACCTTTTGTTTGGGTGGCAAGGTCTTGAGCCTCAGTGACTGCATGTGCTCCTGGCTGGTTGCCTGCTGCTGCTGGCTTTATCAGACCTTCCCTGACCCGGCCCTGGCCCGGTCTATACCAGAGTCATCACTGAGATCAAGAGCCCATCAGCAAATTTAGAACTGGCAGGCTCTGATTATACTATAATAATCTTTATTATCGCAAGTTAGGGGGGGCACAGTGATTAGCACAGTTCAATTCCCGGTTTGGGTCACTGTCTGCGGAGTTTGCAATTCCTCCCCGTGTCTGCGTGGGTTTCCGCCGGCTACTCCGGTTTCTTCCTGTGTTGTTCCTCGTGTCTTAATAAAGCTCGTAGTCTCAAATGTGGAGAAGATGCTTTATTGTGAATTTGTTCTCTCTTCAGAGATTAACTTATGGCTACCTCAAATGCTGCCTGCTTGTGTGTCTGTGTCCTGCTACGAGTTCTGCCTTCCGTGAAGTGTGTCGTCACTTCCTGTCCCTATGTATATGTAGCTCTCCCGTGCTCCCTCTAGTGCTTGCTCAGTTGTATTGCATCTACTCAGATCTACGATCACCACATCCCCCCTTTTTTCTTTACATATTTTCTGTACATCGTTAAAGAAAATTGTACAAAACAGTTACTTATGATATGTGTATCTATACAAGTGATGGTGCTATTGCATATTTTACAAAGCCAATTTATATTTATGAGTCCACTCAATAAAAACATTTATGAGTCCATACTTGAATTTGTTAACCAAGTTTTTTCTTTTGTTGTTATTGATGTGGTGAATGTTGTCGGTGTTCTTGTTATTTTAAGTAACCAATGCGTCATCCCGAGGTATTTGCATGGTCGAACCACTGATGTTGACTGACATGGACTTTTTTTCTGTGCTTGTGGTATCGATGTATTATGTCATCCGCCTTGAAAGATGGTGTGCTTGCTTGTTCTGGAGCAGATATGAGTTTGTGCGATTCATTGTCATCCTATGGCATGTCTGTAGTCTTGTCATTGTTTTGCAGTGTACTGTGGCATTGTCCTTCATGTGCAGAGTTGTACCATTTTGTACAAGTCGTTGTTTCATTGCCGTTGTTTCTGTCGTTCCTGTCTTTGTTGTTTTCGTTGCCGTTCTTGTTGCTGTTTTTGTCGTTTCTGTCTTTGTTGTTGTCGCTATCTTTGTTATGCTTCTTGTTGGTTTTGTTGTTCTTCTTGTAGTTTTTGTCGTTGTGCTTATAGTTTTTGTTGGTGCTGTTGTTGTTCTTGTTTCTGCAGTGCTTCTTGCGATTTTTGTTGTTCTTGTCACGCTTCATGTTGCTTTTGTTCTTGCTGTTGTTGTTCTCGTTTCTGCAGTGCTTCTTGCGATTTTTGTTGTTCTTGTCGCGTTTCATGTTACTTTTGTTCTTGCTGTTGTTGTTCCCGTTTCTGCTGTGCTTCTTTTGGCTTTTGTTTTTCTTGATATGCTCAATGAGTGTCCCGTGTGGATAATTTGAGTCATTGAACGTTTCGTCTCGAGAATGATGAGAATGATCTGATGTTGCATTGATACTGGTGACATCAGTCATTTGTTGTGGATTTGATTCGTCGTCTTTGCTTTCTTGGTGCTCCTCTTCTGGAGTCAAATACTTCTCAATTTCATTTGACCCGGTCTCTCTGGACTCTTGGTGCTCCTCTTCCGGAGTCAAAATCTTCATGACTACAATTGACGTGGTCTCTCTGGACTCTTGGCGCTCCTCTTCTGGAGTCAAAATCTGCATGATTTCTGTTGGCGTGGTCTCTCTGGACTCTTGGGTGGCCCTACTCTGTGCTTCTGTACAGACAAGCTGAGAACTGTCAGTCTCGCTGTGATCCTGTACGTCGAGTGTGATCACCTTGTCACTGTTTTTGCATGCAGTGGGTAGATGTACATTGTCTTTTTCTTGTTCATGTGAGCTTGGTAGACTTTCATAGTCTGCTTGTGGTTGCTCAGATATGGCGGGTTGACCTTCATGGTCTTGTTCATGCATGGTGTTCGCCAGGGAGTGTTTGCTTGCTTCCCTTTTGGAGTCTTTCATCACTCGCACTGTGGAGCCTGTCATCGCTTGCTCTGTGGAGTCTTTCTGTGCTCTCTGTGTGGCGTCGTCTTCGTCTTGGGTATTGCTGTCATCCAATGTATTGACGATCTGCCATGGCACCATGGTGTTGGATTCATCTACCACGAGTAGATTTGTGTTGAGCTTTGCGATCGTGTTGCTGATGCTGTGATCAGCATATCCGAATAACTCAGCCATGTCTGAGTAGTATTCTTCGAAAACCAAATCATCTTGGTTGGATTCATCTACCACGAGTAGATTTGTGTTGAGCTTTGCGACCGTGTCGCTGGTGCTGTGATCAGCATATCCGAATAACTCAGCCATGTCTGAGTAGTAATCTTCGAAAAACAAATCATCTTTTGTTGTTTCGGAAATCTTTTTGTTCTCTTCACTTTGGGTGGTGCAGACTGCTTTTTCCAGGGTGTTGTGAGAGTTATTTTCAACTGCTGGTTTAAGTTCAGGCATTTTTCTGTGTTCTGAGGCAAGAAAATGTGGTTTTACAGCTTTACGTATTTTGTTTTCAATTTTCTGTACTTTTCACTCGCGATTTCTTGTTCTTTTAGTAATTGTTCAAGTTTTGCATCACTCAGTCTCTGTGCAGTTTGGCCTCTGAGCATACCGTTCAAATTCCTTACAGTACTCTTCAAATGTGTTTAGTATTGTTTGTAAGCTGTTGTTGTCTTCATCTTTTGAGTATTTAAATCCATTATATACTTTCTTAGCTTCATGTCCTGCGATGAGCATTGCTATTTTAATTTTGTCTGAGGCTGCTGCTACATCATTAGCTATGATATATGAATCGAACCATTGTTTAAAATTTTTCCAGACATTTCTTACATTGCCAGTCGTGTCCAGCTGAGGTGGGTATCCAAGCCACATCCTCGAATTAGCAATGTCTTCCCAAGCCGAATGTCCAGTAGGAGATTTCCATGCCATTTTGTTCTTTCTGTGTCTGCAGCTGAGTTGTCCTGCAGGAAGCATCTGAAACCACTCTTGGTACCATGTGTTGTTCCTCGTGTCTTAATAAAGCTCATAGTCTCAAATGTGGAGAAGATGCTTTATTGTGAATTTGTTCTCTCTTCAGAGCTTAACTTACGGCTACCTCAAATGCTGCCTGCTTGTGTGTCTGTGTCCTGCTACGAGTTCTGCCTTCCGTGAAGTGTGTCGTCACTTCCTGTCCCTGTGTATATATATAGCTCTCCCGTGCTCCCTCTAGTGCTTGCTCAGTTGTATTGCATCTACTCAGATCTACGATCACCACACTTCCCACAGTCCAAAGATGTGCAGGTTAGGTGGATTGGCCATGATAAATTGCCCTTAGTGTCCAAAACGTTTAGGTGGGGTTACTGGGTTGCAGGGATAGGGTGGAGGTGTGGGCTTTGGTAGGGTGCTCGATCCAAGGGCCGGTGGAGACTTGATGGGCTGAATGGCCTTCTTCTGCACTGTAAATTCTATGGTTCTATGAAGTCGGTTTACATTAACACTGAAATGAAGTTACTGTGAAAAGCCCCTAGTCGCCACATTCCGGCACCTGTTCGGTACACGGAGGGAGAATTCAGAATGTCCAAATTACCTAACAGCACATATTTTGGGACTTGTGGGATGAAACCTGACCAGCCGGACGAAACCCACGCAGACACAAGGAGAACGTGCAGACTCCACACAGTCAGTGAAGCAAGCCAGCATTCGCACCCGGATCCCTAGCACTGTGAAGCAACAGTGCCAACCACTGTGCTACCATGGCGCCAATAACTTTTCTACTGTGTCAATAGGAAAGGATTCTATCCTCAGTGTGAAGCACATTTTCAACCAATAACATAACATCATGCAAATGAATGGTTCCTTGTGAGTTAGCATGATACTCTCATTTTAAGGAATTTTATTTTGTTCATCCTCTTCAACCCAAAAAGGCAAGTCACTGGAAAGCTCCTAGGGGAATAAGACTATTTTCAACAACCATGACTGATGATTCCTGTGCACATTTCCAGCTGAGCACCACTATAAACAAGGTCTATACCAGTCATCACTGCGCATATTATTCATTTGTAGATCAACAACAACATATATATAGCACCTTTGGTTAAAAAAAGTCCCAAGGCATTTCACAGCAGTGTAGTCAGACAAAAATTGACACTGAGCCAAAGATTCAAATGATATTAGTAGAGGTGACCAAAAGCTTGGTCAAGAAGATAGGTTTTTAAGGAGAATCTTGAAGGGAGAGGCGGAGAGAGAATGCTAAATCTTAGGGCCTAGATAGCTAAAGACATAGGGCTGAATTGTCCGCCATTGGGATTCTCCGTTTTGCCGGCAGCCTGGGGGTTTCCCGACATCGTGGGGCTGCTGCACATTGACCAGCTGGTGAAACGGAGAATCCTGACGGTGTGCCACACCAGAAATCTGGCGCGGCGGGACAGAGAAACCCGCCCATGGCTACCAATGTTGGAACAAAGGAAGTGGAGTATAAGCAAAGTTTGAGAACTGGACAAGTATAAAGTTCTTGGAGTGTTGCGGGGCTGGAGATGGGATATAAATGATTGAGCACAGATGTCATGGAAGGATTTGAACGTAAGAAGCAGAATTTAAAAATTGTGGCATTGTTGGAAGGGGACCCAATCAAGATCAGCAACACGAATTCGGATACAGGTGGCAAAATTTTGGTTGAGTTCAAGTTTATGGGTGGTGGATGATGACAGATGGACAGGAGAGCATTGAATTAGTTGAGCTTGGAGTTAATAAAAGTATGGACGAGGGTTTCAACAGTAGATGGCTTGAGGGAGTAGTGGAGAAGACTGATATTACAAAGGTGAAATAGGTGATTTTGCTGTTAGAGGGGACAGGAGGTCATACGTGTGCAATTTGATATTGTTTTCAGATGTTGTCACCAAGGGTAAGCTTGTTTAGAGAAATAACAGGGATACAAAGAATAGATCACAGGGACTCCAGTGATAACTGTGCAGGCTGGAAGTAAAGCCATTGCAGGAGACATTCAGATGTTTGATTAACTTAGAAGTTTCCAAAAATATATTTCTACTTTAGTTTCAAGAATCAAGTGGTTGAATGCTATATTCTGCATAACTTTACCTTAGTAAGAGACTTTATGTTGAAGGCCCAGAGATTTGTGACCTTTGTTGAAAGTAGTAGTAGCAGTCTTTAGTAGTTGTAGAAGATAAGGAGTGCTACCAAGATATTATAGCTACCATTCTTTCATGGACATCACTGGCCAGACCAGCATTTATTGCCCATCCCTAATTGCCCTGAAGAAGGAGATGGTGACCCACCTACTCGACTCACTTCAGTCTCATCCTCTGAGTGACCAACATTTACTTTATCTACTTTCATCCCTTGTATATACATGTAGAACCTCATACTGTCTGTTTTATAGTTCTTGCAATTTACACTTATATTCTTCTTTCTCCCTCTTTATTATATCTGTAGTCATTTGTTGCTGGCTTCTAAAAACTTGCCAATCTTCTGGTCTCCCACTCATCTTTGCAGCATTGTATGCTTTTTCTGTTACTCTCCTAACTAATAGCCACAGATGGTGCATCCTTCTTGTACAGTTTTTCTTTTTCTATGGAATATATCTTCATTGAGAGCTATGAAGCATCTCCTTTCCGCTACTGCTTATCTACTATCTTCCCTTTAACCTATTTTCCCAGTCCACTGAAACCAACTCTGTCTTCATACCTTCGTGTTTGCCCTTATTTATGTTTAGCACGGTGGCGGAGTGGTTAGCAAACCTGGCCCCGGGTCACTGTCCATGAGGGGTTTGCACATTCTCCCCGTAACTGCGTGGATCCCACACCTGCATTCCAAAGATGTGCAGGGTAGGTGAATTGGCCATGCTAAATTGCCCCTTAATTGGAAAACAATAATTCGGTACTCTAAATTTATTTTTAAAAATGAATGTTTAAGAGACTAATTTCAGACTCATATTTCTCACCCTCAGATTGAATGTGCAATTCTATTACGTTATGACCACTCTTGCCGAGAAAATCCTTTACTATGAGATCACTAATTAGTCATAAATCATTACACATGCCCTGGGTTACTATCTGTGTGGAGTTTGCACATTCTCCCCGTGTCTGCGTAGATCTCACCCCCACAAACCAAAAGATGCGCAGGGTAGGTGGATTGGCCATGCTAATTTGCCCCTTAATTGGAAAAAAAATAAAAATAAAAAAACAAATCTTTACACATTACCAGGTCTAAAATAGCCTGTTCCCAAGGTGGTTCCAGAACTTAATGTCAAAAAAATGTCTCAAATACACTTTATGAATTCATCCTCAAGGGTTCCTTTGCTAATATGATTCATCTAATCTGTATGAAGATTAAAATCTCCCAATCTTAATTCAGCACCATTGTTACAACCATAATTCCTTATTATTTTCTGTCCTCCAGTGTAGTTATTGTTAAGGGCCTATACACTGCTCCCATTGATGACTTCTTTCCCTTCTATTTCCCATCTCGGCCCAAACTGATTCTACACCTTGATCTTCCAAGCCAAGATTATTTCCCACTGCTGTACTGTACTCATCCTTTATTAGCAGAGCTACCCTGCTACTTTTCCTCCAGCCTTGATCATGTATCTGTAATGACTGCAATATCACTTTTTTATCTGTATATGCCTCATCCTTATTTTCAAATTCTTCCAGGCTTCGCCTGTACCTCTGTAACTAGCTCCAATCCTACACCATTATGAGACTTGTGTATTTTCCAAGTCTGGCTGCTTGTGGATCCCCTATTTCCTTTGCTCTGTGGCTTCCACTGTTCAGATAGTCAACTCTGGAATTCCCGACCCACACTTCTCATCTCTCTATTTCAATTGATAGACAAGAATATTATCCATACTTTTTTCAAAATGTTGAGTTTCAAACTTTGTGCTACAGGAGTCCTTAGCCCTCTATGGCTAAGGAGAAGAAAAATCAGGCCGAATTCCTACTTCTAATAGCGAGGCAATTACCCTACTGTGTTGCCCTTCCTTCAGTCAAAGACTACCAATTCTCATTTTCAAGTTTAAGACTGCACTACAAGTATTTTCTCAAGAGACATTGACTTGGCTAAGGTATGGGGGCATTCGTTTCCAGAGGAGCAATGATTTAACAAGAATCAATGGGGTTTAAGTAGGTTAGTCCCCATGTTCAGATGTGTGACTAATCAGTGCCCATTTAATGGAATGTAGGCAGTATATCAACTACATGTTCCCTGCTAATTATAATTACGTCTGTGTGACGTCCTGACCTATTCATTGGCTGCACACATCAACAGTATCACTGCTAACTTGTATTACTTAAAAGCTAGCCTCTTTCAAGAGGAGATGCATTAGGACTGGAACAGGTCCTGGGAATCATCCTGCAACTGACTCCTGGGAAAGGGAGAAAGGGAGAAAGGGAGGCAGGGCCTCCAAATTTTCAGATGCATCTTTGTGGATGAGGTGGAAAGGGGAGAGAGATGTCTTTTATCCTCTGGTGGAGGTAGGACAGTGATGAAGACTGCCCTTGTGTTAAATGTATTCTCCTATACAATTAACTAGGCAGAAATTTGCACTAGACTTCTCGGATGCAAAATTAAATTTTATTGGTATCTATTGATTATAAGAGAGTAATCTTCTTGCGGTTACAAAATCAAATGTTCTCAATACAAGCTCCTGCAGAAGGCTTTACTTGAGATGATTATACTTAGTAATTATCAAACGATTTAGAATTCAAAATGCAGTAATGGTTTCTTTGCGCAAAGCAAACAGCTGCACAGGTCAGAAGTAAAAATGGAAAATATGAAACAAAGACAGTAGATAGCTTCTTAGGCAAAAAGTATAGGATGATTCTAGAATGGAATAATAGCCTAAAACTATTACCTTTAAGGAATTTGTTATCAGTCTAAGTCAATCTATTCCTGCCCTTGTAACAAGCTGATTGGTTTGGATGAGTCTTCAATACATTTGATTCGATGTTTGGGTTGTTCGTCTTCAATATGCAACATGACTGATAATTCCAAACTGTGGTGAATGTATTATGCCAATAATCCACCATTGTATTTGTATCTGTGCTGTGCTGTTGCCCTTGTGGGCTCCTCCTATGGGCCATTGTATGGCATTATCCATAGGGGAACATGTTGGGGCATGTATGGGCTCCGCCCATGGCGCCTCCCCTTGGAGAGAGGTATAAAGAGCAGTCGACCTGTAGGCGGTTCTCAGTGTTGGATCAGTCGCAGCCACTGTTCTAAGTTGATTAAAGCCACAGTTTACTTCTACTCTTGTCTCGAGTGAATTGATGGTCGCATCAACTTAAACGCAACTATGGAATCGGCCCTCAAACCTGACCGACTGGAACTCGATCCGCAGGCCGCGGAGGCGAAATAAATTTTTTCGCACTGGTTCCGCTGCTTCAAGGCCTATCTCGCAGCCTTCTCCACGCCTTCCGTCACTGACGAACAGAAGCTGAGCCTCCTCCACGCACGGGTGAGCCATCGAATCTCTGTTCAACTCGACGAGGCCTCCTCCTACACAGACCCCCTCGCAATGCTCGAACGCCTCTATGTACGGCCCGTGAACGAGGTCTACGCACGACACATCCTCACCACTCGCAGCCAGCGTCCCGGGGAATCGCTAGAAGACTACCTACGCGACCTCAAAGTTCTCGCACGCAGCTGCAACTACCAGGCTGTTACGGCCACTCAACATATAGAACTCGCCGTCCAAGACGTCTACATGGCGGGAGTCCGGTCCAACTATGTGAGACAACGCCTACTCGAAAAGGGGGCCCTGGACCTGGATCAGACAGTAAAGTTAGCCTCCTTTCTGGAAGTAGCGTTCCAGAGCCTTAACGCGTTCCCGGCTGACCACGCGACCCCCTCATGGACCCCCGACCAAAGACTGCCCCAGGCCTGTGCCGCGCGGCCGCCCGCCCATCATGGGGGTTACCCTGCTATTTCTGCGGCCAGTCCCAACACCTCCGGCAGCACTGCCCGACCCGTAATGCGAACTGCAGCAGCTGCGGGGAAAAAAGGACATTTCGCCAAAGTTTGCCTGGCCAGGTCCAAGAATTCTAACTCACAGGCCCGATCCTCAGACTCACAGGCCCGCAGACCCCGCAATGTGGCAGCGTGTCTGCCGACTCTGCCCCCTGCAGACGCATCATCAGCCTCATGCTATCCGTGGGGGCAGCCATCTTCCAGCCCTCACAGCACGTGCGACTCATGGGGGCTGCCATCTTGGCCATCCTCACCCATGCGGCCGGCCACGTGCGTCCATGGGGGCCTCCATCTTGGCCGCCATCTGCAACGCCATTCGACGTGTACGATCAACAAAGGCAGCCATCGCGGAGCCGCCCCAGCACCTCCAGCCACACCGGCTACCTGCCACTCAGCGCGGTCACCCTGGACCAGTGGTGACCCAAGCACTCCGGAGCTCTATGATGACCATCCGGGTAAACGGACATGAGACGCCTTGCCTTTTCAACTCCGGGAGCACAGAGAGCTTCATTCAGACATGGTAAGACGCTGCTCGCTCAGAATTTTCCCGGCGCACCAAACCATCTCCCTCGCCTCTGGGTCGCACTCGGTGCAAATCCGAGGGTGCACTACCGCAACCTTAGCAATACAGGATGCCGAGTACGCCAATTTTAAATTATATGTGCTCCCAGACCTCTGCGCTCTTCTCCTATTGGGACTAGATTTCCAATGCAACCTCAGGAGCCTAACCCTGAAGTTCGGGGGGGCCCCTACCCCCACTCATCATATGCAGCCTCACAACCCTGAAAGTCGACCCTCCCCCACTCTGCGCAAACCTCACCGCTGACTGCAAACCAGTCGCCACCAGAAGCAGGCGGTATAGCATACAGGACAGGACTTTTATCAGGTCCGAGGTCCAGCGACTTTTGCGGGAGGGAGTCATCGAGGCCAGCAATAGCCCCTGGTGAGCTCAGGTGGTGGTCGTCAAGACCAGGGAAAAGAACTGGATGGTTGTAGATTACAGCCAAACCATAAACCGGTTTACGCAACTCGATGCGTACCCCCTTCCCCGGATCGCAGACATGGTAAACCAGATCGCACACTACCGGGTGTTCTCCACGGTAGATCTGAAGTCTGCGTACCACCAGCTCCCAATCTGCCCGGAAGACCGCCACGACATGGCTTTTGAGGCAGATGGCCGCCTTTTCCATTTCCTCCGGAGGTCCCCTTTGGCATCACAAACGGGGTTTTGGTGTTCCGAAGAATGGTGGACCAGTACTGGCTGCGGGCCACATTTCCGTACTTGGACAATGTCACCATCTGCAGCCATGATCAGCAGGACCACGACGCCAACCTCCACAGATTTCTACAAACCCTAAACCTTACGTACAACAAGGAGAAATGCGTTTTCCGCACAACCAGACTAGCCATCGTCGGCTACGTCGTGGAAAACAGGGTTCTAGGACCCGACCCTGACCATATGCGCCGCCTCCTGCAGCTTCCCCTCCCACACTGCCCCAAGGCCCTGAAGAGGTGCCTCGGGTTCTTTTCATATTATGCCCAGTGGGTCCCCAACTATGCGGACAAAGCCCGCCCACTAATCAAGGCCACCATCTTCCCACCAGACCTTCAGCTGCATCAAGGCAGACATCGCCAAAGCCGCAATGCATGCGGTGGATGAGTCCGTCCCCTTCCAGGTGGAGAATGACGCATCAGAGATCACTCTCGCCGCTACCCTCAATCAAGCAGGCAGACTAATAGCGTTTTTTTCGCGCACCCTCACCACCTCCGAAATTCAGTACTCCTCAGTCAAAAAGGAGGCGCAAGCAATCGTGGAAGCTATGAAATGAAATGAAAATGAAAATCGCGTATTGTCACGAGTAGGCTTCAATGACGTTACTGTGAAAAGCCCCTAGTCGCCTGTCCGGGGAGGCTGGTACGGGAATCGAACTGCTGCTGGCCTGCTTGGTCTGCTTTAAAAGCCAGCGATTTAGCCTGGTGAGCTAAACCAGTCCCAAGGCCCGCTATACGGCACTGGAGGCACTACCTCGCTGGTAGGAGGTTTACCCTCGTCACCGAGCAACGATCGGTAGCCTTCATGTTCGACAATACGCAGCGGGGCAAAATCAAGAACGATAAGATCTTGAGGTGGAGGATCGAACTCTCCACCTTTAATTGCGATATAGTATATCGTCCTGGGAAGCTTAATGAGCCCCCAGTTGGCCTGTCCCGTGGCACATGCGCCAGTGCGCAAGGTGACCGACTACGGGCTATCCACGAAAACCTCTGCCACCCGGGGGTCACCCGACTTATCCACTATATCAAGGCCCGCAACCTTCCCTACTCCACTGAGGAGGTCAGAGCCATGACCAGGGACTCCCAGATCTGTGCGGAGTGTAAACCGCACTTCTATCGACCAGATAAGACCCACCTGGTAAAGGCATCCCAGCCCTTTGAGCGCCTCAGTATCGATTTCAAAGGGCCCTTCCCTCCAATAACCGCAATACATATTTCCTCAATATTATTGATTAGTTCTCCCGCTTCCCCGTTGCAATCCCTTGCCCCGACATGACCACGTCCACCGTCATTAAAGTGTCTTCACCCTGTTTGGTTTCCCCAATTATGTCCACAGTGACCGAGGCGCGTCGTTCATGAGTGATGAACTGCGTCAGTACCTGCTCAGTAAGGGCATCGCCTCGAGCAGGACTACCAGTTATAACCCCAGGGGAAACGGGCAGGTGGAGAGAGAGAATGCGATGGTCTGGAAGACCGTCCTACTGACCCTGCGGTCCAGGAATCTCCCAGTTTCCCACTGGCAGGAGGTCCTCCCCGATGCGCTCCACTCTATTAGGTCCATACTTTGCATGGCCACAAACGAGACCCCTCATGACCGCCTATTTGTTTTCCCTAGAAGATCCACCTCAAGGGCCTCGCTTCCGTCTTGGCTGAAGACACCGGGGCCAGTCCTACTCAGAAAGCACGTCAGGAGCCATAAGTCCGATCCTCTGGTAGAAAGGATCCAGCTCCTACATTCCAACCCCCAGTACGCTTATATTGAACACCCCGATGGCCGACAGGATATGGTCTCCCTCCGGGACCTGGCGCCCGCCGGTTCCACCACCACCACCACCGCCCCTCCACCATATCCCGCCCAGCCTACCATGACCAGCACCCCCGCCCCTATATGGCTCCAGCGCTCCCTCCCGCCCACCATCCCCCCTTCACCGATCCATAGGAATGAAGCTCCAGAAGAGACGCTCCCGGAGTCCACGTCTGTACCCGCACCGGCATCCTCACTACCGATGCCAGCAACAACTCCAGAGCTTCGGCGATCACAGCGCACAACCCGTGTGCCGGACCGGCTGAGTTTATGAACCCGTCACCCCCGCCGGACTTCATTTTTTTAACAGTGGGTGAATGTGGTGAATGTATTGTGCCAATAATCCACCATTGTATTTGTATCTGTGCTGTTGCCCCTGTATTTGTATCTGTGCTATGCTGTTGCCCTTGTGGGCTCCTCCTATGGGCCATTGTATGGCATTATCCATAGGGGAACATGTTGGGACATGTATGGGCTCCCTTGAAGGGAGGTATTTACATAAAATTTACAGTGCAGAAGGAGGCCATTCGGCCCATCGAGTCTGCACCGGCTCCTGGAAAGAGCACCCTACCCAAGGTTAATACCTCCACCCTATCCCCATAACCCAGTAACCCCACCCAACACTAAGGACAA
This sequence comes from Scyliorhinus canicula, assembly GCF_902713615.1. Taxonomy (NCBI): domain Eukaryota; kingdom Metazoa; phylum Chordata; class Chondrichthyes; order Carcharhiniformes; family Scyliorhinidae; genus Scyliorhinus; species Scyliorhinus canicula. Next base: position 173,836,916 of record NC_052150.1, read on the forward strand.
TTTTGGACACTTAGGGCAATTTATCATGGCCAATCCACCTAACCTGCACATCTTTGGACTGTGGGAGGAAACCGGAGCAACCGGAGGAAACCCACGCACACACGGGGAGGATGTGCAGACTCCGCACAGACAGTGACCCAAGCTGGAATCGAACCTGGGACCCTGGAGCTGTGAAGCGATTGTGCTATCCACAATGCTACCATACAAAGAGCAGTCGACCTGTAGGTGGTTCTCAGTATTGGATTAGTCGCAGGCAGGCACTGTTCTAAGTTGATTAAAGCCACGGTTTACTTCTACTCTTGTCTCGAGTGAATTGATGGTTGTATCACAAACCAATCAGTTTGTTACAGGGGCAGGAATAGATTGACTTAGACTGATAAGAAATTCCTTAAAGGTAATAGTTTTAGGCTATTATTGCATTCTAGAATCATCCTATACTTTTTGCCTAAGAAGCTATCTACTATCTTTGTTTCATATTTTCCATTTTTAAACACATGATGAGAGGCAATGAGAACAGATAGCCGTGGAGATTGAAGCCAGGACTGCAAGCCCAATAACCTGATGCAGAGGAGCAAGATGTTGAATGGCTTTACATGAGTGGTTAAGGTCATTGATTCCTGAGTGAAGTGAAGATGTCTCAAACAGAGGTTGCTGTTGAAGTTCCTGTAGAAGAATGATGAGAACCCTTCTCTCACTCTTTCTTTCCACCCTCCTCAAGCAATTTATGCTGATTTCTATGGCCTCCACTGTTTCTCTGAGTAATGCTAAGGGGAAGATCTACTGGTCCACTCATGTGGAAGAAACTGGTTTATGCAGAAACCTTCAAATAAGCAGAAAATAAAACATCACCGCCTGCCAGGGCACTCCCTGTTGACATCTGAAAATTTTAACAACTATAGATAGCACGCAAAAAGTGTAGAATTGCAACAATAGCCAGAAGAAGCACACCAGCAACTAATCCGTAAGTAATAAATGATCTCTTTAAATACTACCAGGAGACTTGATCAATTACTTCTTTAGGCAAGATACTGGGTCCCCTTTCAATGCAGGTGGGCTGTTAACTCTTTTTGTGTCCACTGTCCATTATCTTGATTAAAGATTCTTGTGTTAGAAATGTCTTCACTTTGGGGATGGCACGGTGGCGCAGTGGTTCGATCCCAGCCCGGGTCATTGTCCGTGTGGAGTTTGCACATTCTCATGGGTTTCACCCCCATAACCCAAAGATGTGCAGGGTAGGTGGATTGGCCACACTTAATTGGAAAAAAAAAGAATTGGGCACTTTAAATTTTAAAAAAAGGAAAAGAAAACAATTGTCTTCACTTTGGCTATGTGAATGTGATTAATAACCTGTAAAGCTCCTGTAACATTTGAGATAGTCAGGTGATACAGAGCGACAGCATTTCTCATTCCCACAGAGTAACATGGTGCAGCTTCTAATTACTAAGCAGTGGACCACATTGAAGAAAAATGAAAAAAGGAAGCAAGAATATTTTTAAATGAGACCTTGTCCCTGTGCTGCTGAAACCTTCTGGAAAGGTTACGAGCTAAATCAGCAGAGTGTTTGCATTTCCTAGTTGTCAACTAATTCCCTCAAGGCAATTATTTGTATTATTGCATCCAGACATCTGAAGGAATTATTTTACATTTCCCTGGCACAAATATATTTCAGTTTAAAGTGGAGATTGTGACTTTGTTGCGAATAATTTTTGCAGCTTTCTTTACCAAACATCTTTCAATTGAAATTGAGGGATTTTTTTTATTAGTCTAGCTCATTGTTTTTCTGCTAACTCTTAGGAGATAAAATATGATTGTAGAGCAGGTTTTAAATTGAATGTGTTATGGTGGTGTAAATCCTTCAAGTCTGTATTTCCAGGAATGCTGGAACATTTTATGCTGCTAAATCATTTTTTAAAAAAAAGAAACATAAGGTGCAAAATCCTTTAAAAAAGCTTCCTTTGACTATGGTGCTTGACACCAACTCCCACTGCCGCATACAGAATCATTCCAAAAATAGCCTTTGCCCTTTTGTGTGATCCGCATGTTAAATAAAGATGGAAAACTTGCCTTCACGAAGGTAGAGTGAAATAAAACGGTAACGTTTATTTTACTAGGCCTCAATCTTTTGTAACACATTTAAAACAACATAATTGTAATGCTGCATAAAATGGTAGCAGCTGTTTATGTGATCTTTTATTTGCAGCAGTAGCAATTGCTAGATATTCATGGTTTGTATTAATAATTTTAATATCTATAAGCCAATTCGTGTTTAACACATAGTAGGGTTATTGGGAAGGAGCAATTGAAGTTGCAGGAGGAAGGAAGTAAGAGTAGAGAAGTGAATTCTGTGGATTTAAAGACTGAAGAGTGAAGAAGAAAACTACCAGAAATATTGCCCACAAAAAAAATCCTAGATATAATGTGGCACTCGTTTGTTTGTTGCCCGATTGAGTAGTATAAGACAAATTCTGAAAGGTGTTTTTGTTAAAAAAATAACTGAAACACAATTTAATCCAGTTAGCAAAAAGATTTATTTGAGTATTACATTATCTTTCAAAAGCTTAACCAGTACTAAATTACAGTGCAATTAATTTTGCCACTTCTGTTTGCTGTATTCCATGTGTAAAACATGTGCCTATTGAAGATTTAGAAAGGTCATAATTTAAACAGCTGAGGTCTGTTTGTCTCTTTTCTAACAGAATAACAAACCGTTTCAACCCAATCTGCCTAAAACATGCCACATGTAAATGGGGCCTATCCTTTGACCTGTGTCCTTTTAGCTATGGATCAGTCCACATGCTCTATGAAGCTAGGCAGGCTGATTTGAAATGCAGATGCAGTAGAGATGGGGATGTGCCTCTTTTTATTCTTGCTGTATCTGTCAGGGTGAAAAATGGCTAGCTCAAGGGTCATCTATCCATACTCACTTAATTATTTTTCTTGGACCCACAGAATTGTCGCAGGCAGTAGTGGATGCAGGAGCTGTTCCTCTTTTGGTTCTTTGTATCCAAGAGCCAGAGGTGCCATTGAAAAGGATTGCAGCCTCTGCGTTGAGTGATATTGCAAAACAATCCCCGGAGTTGGCTCAAACTGTGGTGGATGCAGGGTCCATTGCTCATCTAGCTCAGATGATCCTGAACCCTGATGCTAAATTAAAGGTAAGCATTTGTACTGCACAGATTATACCATTGTTCTCATTGTGCAAGCAAATACACCCGTCCAGTGTGAAATACAACACGATACGGAAGTTTGGTTGATGAAAATAAGTTTGGTGTTCGTATATTATTTGGCAGCTGAAGCAATTTAATCATAAGTCTATTATTGGTATTCTATTTTGATTAATCAGATTTGACTGATTACATATTAGCACAAAATACAATGTATGTATAGCAATTTATTAATGCTGCAATTATTCAATTTTAGAAAAACTTAGTTTAAAGTAGCCTAATGGTTAAAAATTCCTTCCATATTTAATTGTTTTAGTTCAGCAGCTGCAACCACAAATTTAAATTCTTGTGCTATTTTTCTGTCTTCTGTAGCGTCAAGTATTTTCAGCTCTTGGTCAGATTGCAAAGCATTCCGTGGATCTGGCAGAAATGGTTGTAGAAGCAGAAATTTTCCCTGCTGTTCTAACATGTCTGAAGGACCCAGATGAGTTTGTGAAAAAAAATGTTGCAACACTAATTCGGGAAATTGCCAAGCACACTCCTGAGGTGAATGCATTTGATTTTAAGAGTGCAGCAATGTAGCTGAAAGATTGTTACAGGTGTTGTACAGACAAGAGCCTAGTTGTGTTTTGCAATATTTTAAATGTTCTTTATGCTGAAACTTGAAAATGTTTGTCTTTGTAAAACAATTGATAATAGCTTCATTTATTCATTTTTAAGGTGCACAATCTGAACATCTCTTTTTAGAACAGAAGCCTAAATTATGTAAAGCGTCTTTTCATAGTTTTTGTCCTAACTTATCTTTATTTATTGTTTATTGGTCCATCTTCTTCGATGGCGTCGCCAATCCGCCTAACCTGCACATCTTTGGGTTGTGAAGGTGAAACCCATGCAGTCACGGGGAGAATATGCAAACTCCACATAAACAGTGACCCAGAGCCGGGATCAAACCTGTGCCCTCAGCAGCATAGGCAGCAGTGCTAACCACTGTGCAACCATGCCGCCCTTCAATGTGGAGTTTTTGCGGAAGGAGCTCCCCACTGTAAAAAACTGGGCTATTTGCGGCTGAGGCCACGCGTTCCCCATTCAGGCCCCTTGTTCAACTCAAGTCGTGTTGAATAGTCAGGAGTTTCTCGGCACTGCGAGTTCCACGAAACACGAGGCTAAACACGCCTGCAAGCCGACTTTGTTTGGGAAAAAGGACGCGATTCTCCGGAAAAATTTCCAAGTGCTGTAGTGAGCGGGAATGTTTCCCGACGCTGAGCCCAGCGAGGACGGCAACACAATTCAAAGTTAATTGGCCCACTTAACGAGGCCTCACGGGCTTCCCGCCCCAAATGCCAGCTCGCCAGCTGATTCACCGGGACCGCGCTCATCAGCCCCCCGCTAACAAGGTCGAGCAGCACTTATGATGTGGAGATGCCGGCGTTGGACTGGGGTGAGCACAGTAAGAAGTCTTACAACACCAGGTTAAAGCTGAGGAAGGAGCTGCGCTCCGAAAGCTCGTGTTTGAAACAAACCTGTTGGACTTTAACCTGGTGTTGTAAGACTTCTTACTGAGCAGCACTTAGGCTGCACTTGTTTAGCCAACCCAGCCAGCTCGCAACAATGGCGCCAAGGAGACCGGCCCCAAGATTCGGGGATGCTGATCAATGGAGGTTCCTGGACGCGGTGGAGGCTGGGAGGGATGTCCTGTTCCTCCGATGGTCCCGGAGGGTGAGCCATGAGGCAGCCAGTGCTGCCTGGGACAAGGTGGCAGCATCAGTCAGCATGGGCAGTGTGACCAGGAGACCTGGCCTCCAGTGTCGAAAGAAGGTCAACGAGCTACAACGGGCAGCCTGAGTGAGTAGGCACCAACGTTTCAATCCCCAACCCCCCAAGGGAGCATCCCCCAAGGTGACCCCCAACCCTCCCTCCATCCCTCTCACCCTTCAGCACTCCCTCTACCCACCACTTCAATCCTCCCTCCACCACAACTCTCCCTTCACAACCCCCCACCACAACTGTGAACCATGCTTGTTGCTAACAGTGCCCTCACTGTGTCCCCTCAGAAAATAATAACGATAAGAATAATTTTTATTATTGTCACAAGTAGGCATACATTAACACTGCAATGAAGTTACTGTGAAGATACCCTAGTCGGCATACTCCTAAGCCTGTTCGGGTACACAGAGGGAGAATTGAGAATGTCCAATTTACCTAACAGCACTTCTCTCGCGACTTGTGGGAGGAAAAAGGAACACCCAAAAGTAACCCACGCAGACACGGGGAGAATGTACAGACTGCACAGACAGTGACCCAAGCCGGGAATCGAACCTGCAACCATGGCGCTGTGAAGCAACAGTGCTAACAACTGTGCTACCGTGCCACCCATTAAAGCTCTCCCATAATCAGCAGGCAAGGGCCCAGACTGGTGGTGGGGTGCCGGACTTCAGAATCCTCACCTCCTTCGAGGAGATGCCCTGGAGGAGACTGGTGTGGTCGAGGTCAGGCCAGTCACCCACACGGAGACTTGTGGATTCCTCAGAGGTGAGGAACCACCGGGCCCCACCAAAAGACCTGTCAAACGTAAGTAGTGATTGCCTCACTGACTAACCCATCCTTCCCACTGACCAGCGCGGCCCATCCTGGGTGGTCCCCTCTCCTGACTCCATGGAGAATACCTCGGAGAGGAGCTCGGAGGGTGCAATTGTTATAGTCACAGCTGTCACTTCCAGTGTGGGCTGACCCCCAGAACCTTTGTCTGTCTCTCCAGGCAACCCCTCCCTGTGACACCCACTCAACCTCCGGCCGTGGTTGTGTCCCGGGAGCTGTGTGCCATCCCCTCGGTATACGGATGTTGGCTGCTGTGTGTGTTGTGTTGACTCCCACACAGCGTCTAGGCATCCAGGTTTGATGCAAATGCTGGGCAATGACTTCCACCTGCTACATGGCCCACCTACCCACAGGAACCCACTTGGTATGTGTCAAGTGCTCACTTAACCATGATTGGCAATTCCCTGTTAACGATAGCCTTCAGCCACACAGCCAGACTTCAGCTGTCGGTAGGGGTTATGGGTGATCAGTGGGGCAGATGGGCAGGGACAGGGGTTGGCCCTGGCATGGGGTTGGAATCCAAGGTATGTCAGGGTTATGCCGCGGGCAATTGCCCCCAGTTGCCCCCCCCCAGCGGCCCAACCCCTGCCGAGCGCTGGGGTGGCAAGCCCAGCGTCCCCAGACTCTTTGCCTGTGAGCATAGATGGCACTCCACTCCTCGGCTCCACACAGAAGCCCTTCCATCAGGTTCACATTTTTAAAAAGGAATACCAATCGGCACCAGCGTGAGCATTTGCTGGGGAGGCCAGTTAATGACAGGAGGCCGTTGGATAACAGGTGGCTCTGGTTAATTGTATGGAAATGGGGCTTAAGTGGTGATAATTGGCTTTCTCGCCACCCTATGGTGAGATTCTGAATTCACCTACGGGAGTGGGCCGGTTGCATCACAAGCCGTTTGGCGCCGAGCGCGGTTCCTGTTTTTGGGCCTCTCCTGCTATTCACCGGCTTCATTATGCTTGAGCGCGAGCGTAATGAGTCCGGAAGACCGTGCCCTAAGTCTCTCAAGCGGAGAATCTCGCCTATTGTATGTAGAGTTGATGGAGGGTATATTTCCTTTTTTTAAATAAATTTTCGAGTGTTGCTGGCTAGGTCAGCATTTATTGCCCATTCCTAATTGCCATTGTGAAAGTAGTGGGGAGCTGCTTTCTTCAACTCCCCGTTATCCACGTAGTCTGGGTGCACCTAAAAGGAGTTCCCGGAAATTTGATCCAACGACAGTAAAGGAACAGCAATATAGTTCCAAGTCAGAAACAAAAGGGAAAATGCTGGAATATCTCAGCAAGTCTGGCAGCATCTGTAGGGAGAGAAAAGAGCTAACGTTTCGAGTCCGATGATTCTTTGTCAAAGCCCTTGTGTTTCGGATGCAGTGAGAACTTAAATCATCAGCTGAAGTCCTTAGCAGAAATGTAACTTGAAATGACAAAGCAAGTGAGATCATGAGGACCAAGCAAGCTCACCTGTCACATTGAAGCTAAGCGCAAATGGTGGATCGTGAAGTTCGGGTGCCGTGGATCACGAAGGTCGGCTGGCGTGGGTCACGAATGTCAGCCAGCATGGGTCGCAAAGGTCAGCTGGCGTAAGTCCCGAAGGTTGGCCAGTGATAAAAATGGGACCTGGGAGGAGGTGGCTGGTGGGGAGTGAGCCGCCGTGGGTGCGCATGGAGGCGGCTTCTTGTAAGGGCACAAGTATGGGGGTGTTGGTAACGGCGCCTCTGCCGTTCCCGCCGGCACGGTACTCCACCAGTCCAGTGGTGGTGGCGGCCCTGAGAGTCTGGGGGCAGTGGAGGAGACATGTGAGAGCAGAGGGGCCGTCGGTGTGGTACCCAATCTGCGATAATCACCGGTTTGCCCCGAGGAGGATGGAGACGGGGGGTTCTGAATTTGACGGAGAGCAGACATTGAGAGGATGGGGGACTTGTTTATAGAAGGAAGCTTCCCGAGTATGAGGGCGCTGGAGGAGAAGTTTGCATTGGCAGGGGGAAATGAATTCCGATATTTACAGGTACGGGACTTTTTGCGGACGCAGGTACCAATCTTCCCACTCCTGCCACTAAGGGGGATTCAGGATAGGGTGGTTTCTAGAGGATGGATAGGAGAGGGGAGCGTCTCGGACATATATAAAGAGCTAATGGGTTCGGAGGAGACACAGACCGAGGAGCTGAAGCAAAAGTGGGAGGAGGAGCTGGGGGGAGAGATAGAGGAGGGCCTTTTGGGTGGACGCGTTGGGTAGGGTCAACGCGACCGCAACATGTGCCTGATCCAATTTAAGGTCGTTCACCGGGCTCACATGACAGTGGCCCAGATGATCAGATTCTTTGGGGTGGAGGACAGGTGTGCGAAGTGCACGGGGTGAGGGGTGGGCCAGCGAACCGTGTCCATATGTTCTGGGCATGTTCAAAACTGAGGGGGTTTTGGCAGGGGTTTGCCGACGCCATGTCCACGGTATTAAATACGAGGGTGGCAATGAGTCCAGAGGTGGCAATTTTTGGGATGTCGCAGGTTCCGGGAATCCAGGAGGAGAAAGAGGCCTTTGCTTCCCTGGTAGCCCGGAGGCGCATATTACTAGCTTGGAGGGACTCAAAGCCCCTGAAATCAGAGACCTGGCTATCGGACATGGCTAGCTTCCTCTGCCTGGAGAAAATTAAGTTCGCCATGAGAGGGTCTCTGTTAGGGTTCGCCCGGAGGTGGCAACCATTCGTCGACTTCCTCGCAGAGAATTAATCATCAGCAGAAGTGGGGGGGAGAGGGGGTTACGTTAGCGTAGATTAGTGGGGTAAGCAATGGTAGGACTTGTGGGAGAGGGAAGCGGTATTTGCACTATGTTTATATTTTCTTTGTTATGTACATTGTTGATTTTATTGCTGTTACAATGCCAAAGAAATACCTCAACAAAATGTTTATTAAAAAAAAATGGTCCTGGGCAAAAGAAGTTTGAAAATCACTGGGTTAAAGAGGGTGCGGGGATGAGTAGAGAGTGTGACGGAATGGATGGAGAGTGTGAGGTCGTGAGTAAAAATTGTGAGGGGATGAGAGGTAATGTGATGGAGGTGAGAGTTTGGGGATTTAAGAGTGTGAGGCGGTGAGAGTGAGGTGGTGAGAGGGGATAGAGTACAAGGTAAGTTAGAGCGTGTGGGTTGCGTGTGTGGGGGCAGAATGTGTCCATAAGTCTGGCTCACTGCCAGAATCGGTGTTATCATTCACCTTACCCATACATACCATCATGCACTCTCATCCACTCTCACCCTGAACTGGGAGTGAACCAGAAACGCACTCTCACCTATTGCACATGAATACATTGCTTTCGTTGTTTTCGTGCTCAGCAAATTGCTTCTTTTCATACTTCAGTTATTTTTTGAAATTCACGTTTAATACTGTACTAAACTATCTTTCTAAAATTTGTTCTTCAGCCCTTCATTTAGAATAATTTCAGAATGTGGCCCACCCCACACAAAAAGGTTGGGCAAGCCTACTTTAGGTGTTAGTGATCACGGGTTTCGAAGGTGCTGTCGAAAGAGTCTCGGCAAGTTGCTGCAGTGCATCTTGTTGATGGTGTACACTGGTGCTACTGTGTTTTGGTGGTGGAAGGAATAAATGTTGAAGGTGGTCATTGAGGTGCCAATCAAGCGGGCTGCTATGTCCTGGATGGTGTTGAGCTTCTTGATTGTTGCTGGAGCTGCACTCATCCAGGCAAGTGGAGAGTATTCCATTACACTCCTGACTTTTGCCTTGTACACGCTCTGAGGAATCAGGAGATGTGTTACTCACTGCAGAATTCCCCATTCATAATCATTATTGTCATAAATAGGCTTACATTAACACTGCAATGAAGTTAGTGTGAAAAGCCCCTGGTCACCACATTCCGGGTACATTGAAGGAGAATTCAGAATGTCCAATTCTTTGGGGACTTGTGGGAGGAAACCGGAGCATCAGGGGGAAACCCACGTAGACACGGGGAGAACATGCAGAGTCCGCACAGACAGGGACCTAAGCCGGGAGTCGAACCTGGGACCCTGGCGCTGTGAAGCAACAGTGCTAACAACTCCCCCCGCCCCTGAAAATAGTTGCCTGCCAAACAGAGTTTAGCAACTGTAATGCATGAAGATGAAGTGGTGATAGTTGCCCGAATTGCACCCACCAGAGGCATGTATTGCCAAGGAACCGCAGGCCAAAGGATGGGGGCTTGAGGGAATGGGAGGGTGGACAACAGCAAGGGAAGGGAGTGCCCCCCGCTATACTGAAGCCAGGTCCCTTGATCAGCTGCTGAGTACCTTTGAAAGAGGGAGCCCCCTGGAAGCTCACTAGCAAACCCTTTCAGGCTTCCTGTGTGGTGACTGCCCTGCCTGCCCCTGGTTGAATACCAGTGGCAGTGGAATGAGGCCCTTAAATACATGAATAGGATAGGAATTGAGGGATTGGACCCTGGAAGTGCAAACGGTTTTAGGTTAGACCGACATCATGAGCAGCGCAGGCTTAGAGGGTTGAAGGGCCTGTTCCTGTGCTGTACTATTCTTTGTTATTGTTCTTTGTTCTTTAAATGGGCATTCATTGCCTACATAAGAGCCTCAATTAGCAAGAGGGTAGGAAGACCATCCATGAGATTTTCCACCCTGAACTTAATAGGAAGAGGCACGAACTCCCTTGCTGCTGTCCACCCTCCCATTCCCTCAAGCCCCCAAGAACAGAGGCGTCTCCATCTGCAACGCTCCTGCCTGATTAAATGCCCTCATATCACCAAACTCACTGTGGGGGAGGGCATTTAATCCCACCCTTTGTTTCGAAAATAGATTGTAGCTGAGCAGTTTAAATGCCAATATTTTCTGGGGCAAAACTATTTTTAGTTTTCCAAATGATATTAATGTAATTTATTTAATATTTTACAACCATCTAACGTTTGTTAGAATTGAGGCAAATGAGCTTAAAAAATTAGCTTGTCATAGCCAAATTCTGTCCAATCATTTATTTTACTTGTTATTGCTTGTAAAGCTAAACAAAACAATAGCCCTTTAAATTATGAGATTCTTACATTATACAATTTTGATTAGACATATTAATAAGCATTTCTTATATTCTGAGAGATTACTACTTTAATTTCCCAACTTCAGCTCAATAACATATGTTAGAGGAATATAAATCACTCCATAATAGATCAGATCTGCTTTTATACGACTTGTTAGTTTTGGACAATGCTAGTGAATGGTAGTGGTTTATGCACTGCTGGACTTGAATCACCTTACATTACAACTAAGCAGCTTATCTCATTGTATTCTTTCTTTAATAACAATATCTTACCACATTGTTGAGAAATATATAAAGCCGAGAGTACAGTAACATCATTTATATTAAGATTACAAGCACAAAGTAAGGATATTTTCATTGAACAAGCTCAGTGTCACCATATGGTAGTTTACTGCACTGTAGATTTAATTTGTTACGTCACTGTTAAATTTTCCACTCATACTTGAAGACTGAAGCAGCATTTGACTTGTGCCATCATGAAGAATAACCACAACCTGCTGACCTCACTCACTGGGAAATGATTACCACTAATATCCAATTAATTAAATACGCTGGAAATTTCCTCAGGGAATTCCCACTCTTCTGCCATAATTTTGACAAAAGTTTGAAGGAAATTGGTTGCGTATAAATGAGATTTTGCCGAAGTTCTGGTCGTTGAGAGGGAGAAGCCCCGATGATGGTGCTGACAGCTGATCAGCTTTTTAAAAAAAATTGCATAGCACTGTATGTAAATATCTTTGTTGCATTGCTATTTCACAGCTTGTTTATAGTGTGGCAAATCCAAATTCCTTCTTCTAAATAGAAACAGTTAATAATGGAATATCCATAGGTAAAGCTGCAACTGCGGAGAGAAAAATAGTAATGTTTCAGGTCGATGGCTTTTTGCCAGTATGTTGATTTTACGCCAAATTTCTTATTATTGGTATCAAATAGGGAAAAGCAAGAACACATTTTTGAAATATACCATTAATCAAAATCTTATATTTTCAGCAACAGATGAAAACTCCTAAAGCAGAATTTTCCAATTTGCGCACTAAGTGCCACGGCGGGTGTGAAAACTGGCAGGTTACCTGCCAGCTTCAATGGCGGGTTTTTGTAACATATCGGGCTGGATTCTTCAAAAATGGGTCTATGTCCCCACGCCGGCGTAAAAATGCTGGTGTTTCACGCCAGATTTTCCATATGCAAATTTACAGTCATTCTCCTACCTGCAGGGAGCTGGCAGGGCCCCGGAGTGCTTTTTGCAGCTCTGTCTACGGATACGGGCCCCCACACTTCCGGTCGGGAGCCATGGCGGACTTGAACCGTGGACCGACATTGACAATGTAAGCCCACCCGAGATGGCACGCACCCGCGGATCCGAGCCGCCCGATCGCTGCCCCAGCCGCCCATGAGCCCCCATTCCCCCAGTGCTCGATTCCCCCACCCCTCACCAGGACGGCTGCGGACTCAGATTCCTGACTGGCAATACATGGTTAGAACCACGGCATCGCGAACTCGGCCAGTTTTGCCTGGAAAATCGCTGGGGGGGGGGGGGGGGGGGGGGGGGCCCTCTGTAACTATAAATCCCTCAGATTCCTTTTCCATTATTTTGCTGTCTAAATATCAGTTAACTATTCAATTGGGATATACCTCACTGGCGCTCACAATGTTTCAGAAAAATTATTAAGTAAATTGAAATTATCGGGTAATCCAAATAGAAAATATTTGAGATGATATAAAATTTGAATGAGAAAGACTGATTTTACATATTATCTTTTGTTCACTGAAGGGCTATTTGCCTAATTATATCAAGGTTGTTATAAATGTACATATTCCTCAAACATGGACAAAAGGGTTGAATGCTAGAGGTGAGGTGAGAGTGACTGCTCTTGATGTCAAGACCATCGCTGAATCTCCCACAATCAACAACATGGGTGTTACCATTGATCAGAAAATGAACTGGACTAGCCACATTAATACTGTAGCTACCAGGGCAGGTCAAAGGCTAGGAATCCTACAGCAATTAACTCATCTCCTGACCCCCCCAAAGACTGTCCAACCATCTACAGGCACAAGTCAGGAGTCTAATGGAATACGCCCCACTTGCCCGGATGAGTGCAGCTCCAACAACACTCAAGAAGTTGGACACCATCTAGGACAAAGCAGCCTGCTTAATTGCTCCCCCTTCCACAAATATTCAAACCCTCCACCACTGACGATCAGTGGCAGCCGTGTGTACCATCCATAAGATGCACAATAGTAACTCACCAAGGTTCCTGAGATAGCACCTTCCAAACATACAACCACTACCATCCAGAAGGTCAAGAGCAGCAGATACCCACCACCTGGAGGTTCCGCTCCAAGTCACTCACCACCCTGACTTGGAAATACATTGCCGTTCCTTCACTGTCGTGGAGGCAACATCATAGAACTCCCTCCCTAACAGCACAGTCGGTGTACCTACACCACAAGGACAACAGCAATTCAAGAAGGCAGCTTGCCACCACCTTCTGAAGGGCAACTAGGGACGGGCAACAAATGCTGGTTTAACCAGCAACGCCCACATCCCATAAATGAATATAAAAAGTAACCTCAAATGTTCTTACATTCTATGAATAATGATAGTAGACAGTGATCTGAGATGAACAGTGCAAAATTGAAGCATTTAGCTTAATTATAGCATTGTATTGATACATTTGTTTTAGTATCAAGAAACTTAATGAAAGATAATAAATAATTGAACGCCTTCCTAATTTTCCTATAGTCATTGGTGATTCAGGTTAGATCGTAGTAGTGGATATTTTATCTACTCAGTCTGCTCAGATACCAATAAGAAGGCATAAGTCTTACTTCACAACAAAGAAAAACAGCAGTATTTTTTTTCCTTTAGAATATCAATAGAGTAACAGAAACAATGCAATGTTATTTTAACAAGAACGTATGTACAGTAATAGATGAAACCGGTTGTTTTATTTGGGATGATATTTGTGATCTTACTGATAGAATCTGACTAACCGCCTTCTTTTTTTCCCCCTCTAGCTGTCTCAGCTTATTGTTAATACAGGAGGTGTGGCTGCTGTCATTGATTATATCGGTGAATCTAAAAGTAATGTCAGGCTGCCTGGTATTATGATGCTTGGTTATGTGGCTGCTCACTCGGAGAACCTGGCAATGGCAGTGATTGTCTCCAAGGTTAGAGCCTTGTTCATTATCTGTGTATTACCATTACAATGAGGCCGTAGAAAAAGGACCATAAATTAATCTAGCTGCAAAGCATATTGGAGTGCAGTGGTATATTGATTTGTTGGTTAGTACTCCCAGAAGATTTGAGGTTGCAGATGTAAATTCTACGTTACTCATTATTTCATTTATTTCTATTTCAGTAAGAAGGAGCTTTTTATTTTCATTTTAATGCAGAATATGTCAAAGTAAATCTTGATTATGACTTTTAATTTAAATACTTTAATTATGGTAATTTGTGCTATGAATAAAAAGTGATACAGTTGTCTTCAGGGCTTTTAACTGGAGTGTTGTGACGTGATACTCAATTATACCCCTGTCCCCCTCCAACCCTGCCACCCCCAGGATTATTGCCTCATCTGACTACAAATGTAGCTCCCATTACCAGATCAAGGTGCAGCATTCATATAAATGTTTGCCACTCTATTAGAGAAATATTTTCACTATTAGAAAGAGATTTTATCTCTCTCACATTTGCTCTCCCTTTCTTTCTCCACCCTAATTTAGTATCTTGTCTGTATTCATCCAGTTCCTTTTGATAGCCCAGCCAAGATCAAATGTATATTATATCATGGGTGCAAACATGCCTACTACTTAATAGAATGTTAATACAGCGATTTAATAAAGCAATCTGCAATAACGTCTTAATGAAATAATGGGAGCAATTCTCTGGCTGCACTGTGCCTGGTGGACCTCCCACTATGCTGGGTGAATAGTGGGAGAGCCCCTAAATGGCCTCTGTGCCGGGGATGGGGCAACACCCCATAGCAAGGTGTTGTTCAATGGGAGCGGGTGTGGTGGGGGGCGAGGAGGGGAGGAGGAAGTGGTATTGGCGATTGTGTTGGGTGGAGGACTGAAGGGAGACCCATTCCCACTGCCAGCAATCACAGTGGGGTGGAGGGGGGTGAGATGGGGTTGATGCCGGTAAGGATAGGGTGGGGGGGGGAGGTGCACAGAGCCCCGATGAGGGCGATTCTGGGGGGCCTTTACTGTCACTTTGCGATTGGATCGATCTCTGTGAAGCCGGGCTTGCTGACATGTTAGGCCCCACCTCAATGCCAGTGCAAAACTCATCCCCCCTCCAAATAAATTTCTAAGTGTGGGTGGATTGCAATCTGAATCGCCCCCAATCACCCGGTGGGAATTGCACCTTGTTTCCTACCGGAGACCACACTCAGAATTCCGCCCAATGTTTTAATTATTGATTTTATTCTAAGTGCTGTTTTTGGCTTGACTACGTGATGTCATCGCTGAAAATTTAAACCTCTTCCACCTTTAGCACACTAGCCTAGAGTTTTTAACAATGTTATTGTACTGCTGCTATTAATTCTATTTATCAAATGGATGAGCACCAACACTAAAATAATGCTAATCGATAAAACTAGGCTCTAGTGTCAGCGTTGAGCGCTACTAGGGAAAGAATGACTGAGTAGTTAGCACAACCTTTTATACTTCCTTTCAATCTATTTTAATCCTTGACCCTCAGATGAACACTTTTGCATTAGTATGAATCATTCTCTATACTGTACCAGGCGTTCTTAAGGCCCCTATGAGTGAGACTGTTGTTTTGTGATGCAGATAAGCATTCACTAAAAAATGTGATTTCACTTAGAATCTTTACAGCTGTCAGAATGAGGAAAAATTCATCTCATCAATCCGAGTTGGATTTGGATAAGGCTCCAGAAATGAAAAACCAGTTTGAAAATTCACTGTGCAAGAACTAGTACTTCTCTACTAGTAAAATACATTTGGTTTATCTATAATTATTTTTCTTACACCTGACATGTTGATTATAAGAATCAAACTTTTTCAGACTGGAGATGTTCATGACGTTATTAATTTTAAAATCAGTTCATGCTTGAAACGGTGAAAGAGCAATGCTCATTTCTAGTTCATCAAAATATGCTGCTGTTAATCATTGTTGTTCAGCTCTGAACTAACAAAACAAATTCAAACAGTGGCAGGGATCTTTTAGTGCCAGACAAGCCTTTTATTTCCACTCACAATAAATTAGTTTGGAATTTCATATTATTTGCAGTCTACAAAAGTGACCATTCCAACAAAGAATTTTTATTTTTATTTTTATACATTTAATTTCAAGAATACTTGTTCTGTAGATAAAGTAAAGCAGCAATAAAACTCGGTGGCTCTTTAAACTTGTCTGTTAGACATGTCATGGCTAGCGATGCAATGCAGTATTATCTGAGTTGTCAAAATGAGTTAGGGTTTGACACACAAGTTGAATTTTGAATCCTGTGATATTATAGAATTGTGGAAAAAGCTAATTTTATACCTAAAACATTAAGATCTATTTTTGTAGAAAGTTGAGATCAGTTAGAACTATTATTGTATGTCTCCACATTAAATAATGTTGGAACATGTGTATATATGGATCTTCACCTTGCCACTAATTATTTCTGCGCCAAGATAAATAGAGTTAAACCTTTGAGTTAATTATTGCTGTTTGGCTCTGTATCTCATTCAGTGATTGATACATAGATTGGGATTTTCTGGCCTTACGTGGCAGGTTTTCACACGTCACGTGTGGCGAGACATTCAAATTTCTGTTGACTTTTGCAGTAGAGACCGTAAAATCCCACCCATAACATCAATTCAAGTTTTCAATTAGAAATGTTTTGCTGCGCTGTTCGATATTTAGACAATTTTAAGGGGTATTGAAATGTTTTGAGAACCATTTGAATTCAACATGAACTAGTTATATTAGCAATTGTTTCATTAAAATTGTTGATAATTTTACAACACTGTTATAGTCAATCAAAATTATAATTGATTTTGGTTTAATAATGATTTAAAGCTGAAACAAAATTATTTCGCCATTTTCCTTTGGTAGTTATTTTGATCAGTGTGGCATTTTAGTCTATCAAGGCTGCCAAAATAGAAAGGTCATAATGTAATGTTAGACAAAGAACTTGTGAGGTGCCCCATGCATACATATCCCCAATTATCTTGTCTCAGCAGAATATTTTAATGAAAATGTAATTTTTATATTCTGTAATACTAAAATAGTTCTTTATATTTTAATCCCCGGCACAAACCTGATTTTGATCTGGTTTTATGTATGTAAACAGCATTTAAGAATAAAATGATTTCTTTATTTGTATCTGCATAAAATAAATGTTTACATATGTCATTTAATTGTTTCAAGTTATATGCACTGTGACTTCCCTAAATGTTCCCTAAATGTACTTTTCATTCGCTATGTATTTTCCACAGTCGGATGACACAGTAGTGGTGATATAAGAAATGGTGCTTTCACTATCCTTGACATTCTATCAAACCGAAAAAATGCCAGCTCTAATGCACTGAGCAGCTGTGTGTTGTACTGCTGTTTTAGCAATCAGAAAGATGTGTAAGATAGAAATAAATAATTGTTTTTTTCTTAAAATTGCTTATTAATGTAGGCTTATCACTTGTAGTGTCTCTGACTAAGACTGTGTGTTTCTGATCAACACTACAGGGGGTGCCTCAGTTGGCTATCTGCCTGTCAGAAGAACCAGAAGACCACATTAAGGCAGCATCTGCTTGGGCCCTGGGGCAGATAGGAAGACACACTCCAGAGCATGCACGTGCTGTTGCTGTGGCAAATGTTCTGCCAAAGCTCCTTGCACTCTACATGCAGACTGGAAGCTCTGAAGACCTTCAGGTTAAGGTAAAACATACATCACACCTGTCATATTTGATCCCACTTGCAGCTAGAGTGCCAAATATTAAATGTCTGCAATGATTTTCTTTTCTTTTTTATAAACGCTCTTACAAAAATTACAAAAGCTTGTTATTCAGATAAGAAGAAATTATATTTGACTATTTTGCAGAGTGATTCTTAAAGATAGTTCATTATTTTAAATGTTTATTTGATGGAAAGTGGGAAGAAAATTAAGTATTTAGAGAGCTCTTTACACTGGTTCTCTTTTAGTAAATTGATTTTAAAGTGTGTATTAATGCTGAATTACCTATGGTAACAGGAATTAATCCTGATCTCCTGTCAATAATGTTTACCTAGGGGATAATAGCTGGCTTGAAATGTGTCACAATGGAGAGCTACAGATGATGTCATAAACCATGAGAGTGAAGCTCGGTGGTTAATTACAGAAATTCTAATCCCTGGATGTAACCTGGTTAACAAATGCAAGCCAGCTGTTCTCTGCTGTAAATATCATTTACTGAGAATTCTTGGGATTTTTGGCAGTTACGGTAAAATCAGATGACAAGTGAAATGATGCTTTCTTGAGCAGAACCTGCACTAAACCTTTATCACATATATGTATGCCTTCATTACTGTTCTCTACTGCATTGAACACTGCATGTAATTAATCTATTAGTAACTCTGTTATTCTTTTATTTGACAGTGATTTAAAACATTTTTTTAAAGGAATTATTTATGATGATGCAAACAGAAACCATAATTTGTGCATGAACATGATATCCTAATAACATTCAAGAAATGCTGTCATTTTTTCACTTATTGTGCTATTCACTGGGGTCTGTTGGTTATGTAAATATTGTATCCAATGAGAGTCCAGCATGTTTCCTGTTGACAACCTTCATTTTATAATTATTCATGTGGTAATAGTAGGAGTTACAGCAGTTATAAAATATATATTTTTGACAGTGTCTTACTTGCCTATTAAGTTTCACTAGAAGATAATATTCTGCAGAGTACCTGGTATGCATTATACTATGTTTAGTAATTTTAAATTAGTCATTAGAGGATATACTATGTTGCAGCCTCCATTGCATATATTTGAAGAATACAACAGGTGCTCTCTGACCCCAATGTTCAGAACAGCAACTAGAAAAATTCCATTGATTTATGGCTAAAAATCAATTGACTACTAGTACTGCCATTAGTTGATTTTTCTAAATGTCTTCATGCTGGCAGGATGAAAGGGCAGCTACATGATTGTCCAGACAGCTTTTGTGCATTTGACTACCAATGAATGCACATCAAACTGGAAGTGCAGATTCTTTAAAGAAACTGCATTCATTTTATAGGGCTGCACAGGCAATAGTTCATTACAATAAAAAGAGTACCTGCACAGTGTTACTTTTCCCATTTTCAATCTTGTAAATGACTATAAGCTAATTGAAAGAAGGTGATAGCAGTAAGCCAGTGCAAAATTTTCTGCTGTTCTTATTTTTTACAGTTTATAAATGAATACTTAGGAGCCCATTTACATTTTATTTTTTGAAGAGGATGTAGAGACAACGCACTGAATGGGATAGTCTGCCTTGTCCAGCAAATTAGCTTGTATGCTGGACGAGAGATTAGATACATTTCCTAAAAGGAAATTGAAAGATTTCAATTAAAAACAGTTGTGAATGACATGATGAAGAAGGTTGCAAAAAATCAGTTCATAGTAAACAGTTTAGCAAAAAACTAAATTTAGCAACAGATATTTTACATTTTCATATGATACTTGCCTGGTTTGTCCATTAATGGAGACATTTAAAAATATGCTTATATTAAAATGTTAACAGAGGAATGTCATGCATATGATCAGCATTTGTTTATATTGCCAACAGTAATTTCTAAGCTTTGAAGCTCAGATACTTGCTGCATTGTTTTTTTATCTGATAGACAATTGCACAAATTCAATCAGGTTGTATTCCACAGTTGAACTTCCTTACTGGTCAGGGAATCAAAGCTATAGGCAGAACTTTACAGGCTCCCATTGGCATGTTTACAAACAGAAGGGCCATAAAATTCCTCAGGTGGCCTTCCTGCACCCCCCCCCCCCCCCCCCCCCCCAAATCATGGCATGTCCCGGATTTTACAGGGGGGGGAAGGGCTAGGACAGTTTTACCCCAATTGGTGCCCATAAGCTGCCAATTAATGGCTACTTAAGGGCCACTTTTCAGCCTGTCTCAATTCTAAGGCTGGTGGGAGGAGCTCAGGAATGGTGTGAGGGGTGGAAGGGGGGGTTTGAACTTTGTGGTTCCCCCTGAACCACAAAGGATCAAGAAATCCCTGAGAAATCTCCGCCTAAACCACAAAGGGTCGAGATATCACCAAGAAATCTCCCCCTACACCAAAAAGGGTCGATAAATTCTATGTGGTGCACAGGGACTCCCTTGTCCCTGACTCCTAGACAGACTTGGGTGGGTGCTATTCGGATCAAACTCATTTTTCAAGTTAATCACCGGTATAACCCATATCTTCCTCGAAGATTTCATTTACTTATCTCTTAATAGCATTACACATGGGTCAGGCTTTTTAAGTAGAATAAGTAAACTTCATAATTGGAATTAATAGCAATCCTTTCAGGATATTAACTTAAATAAAGTTTTTTTTCAAAATTAAAACTTTTTAAAAAAAAGGATATAACAGATCTTTTTCTTTCGATGTATTGGGCCAGTAGTAAGACCTTCAGGTCTTCCTTGTCAATCATCATTATTTTAATCTTGGATCTTTCGATATATTTTCTGGGTTGTTTCCAGCCCCGACTGCTCTTAACTGCCATTTTTTATTTTTTTAAATAACAGTCGCCGCAAGCGCCAGCGCGTGTCTCCCACATGCGCTGCCAACTGCCGCCTTTCTTTAAACAGCAACAGCTCCTGCAAGTCCCAGCAAGTCCCCTTTCCAATAAAGAAAATATATATATTTTTTCATAAACAATAAAAACTCCTACTGGGGTCAATTCCACATACACCCGCAGATAATAATAGTGGGCAACCATCTTTTTTTCTCCCCCGCAACATGGTCAAAAATTCGACATGATTTTTAACCGAATGGCAGGCAGATGAGCCTCAAGGCACTGACTGGTGACATCCCGTTCCTCTAAAGACACCCCTCAAGTTGGTCACCCGCTCCCTTTGCCCAACATTGGCTCCTCAAACAAAAATCCTAAATCCTCCCAGGACAAAACCCATGGCTCAAATGCCCCGTTTTCCATTTTTTATTACAGATTGTGGGGAGCCTGCCAAGTCATCCTGTTAGGGCCTTGAGCAGGAAGATTGCGCATGTGTCTCCCTCTCAGTATCCCTTTTCAAGGACTCCCCCACGCCGAATGGTCCCTCGCCCCTGGCCTCTCCATCAAGAACCCTTATCTCTCGTCCATCCTCCCCTCCCTGCTGAGGGACCACCACATATACCTCCATCTGGCTGCAGGATGTGGGAACTGCTTGCAGTCTCATCAATGACCACGCTCCAGGCGAAGCTGCTGGGACTACTGAGCTGTTGACCAACCAGATTAGTTGGCAGCTCTCTGAGATGCGGAGGTCTCACCTCCAGTCCTTTAACTCTTTGGAGTGTTAGATGGCTGCAGGGCAACCAGCATCCGAGTCTTTGGGTGGCAGGGTGGAAAACTCCCTCCACCTGCTAAATTCTACCCATTGTATTCTAACCACATCTCCAACTTGCCCCCTTGTAGGGCAGCATGGTGATCCAGTGGTTAGCACTGCTGCCTCATGGCGCCAAGGACCTGGGTTTGATCCCAGTCCCAGGTCACTGTCCATGTGGAGATTGCATATTCTCCCCGTGTCTGCGTGTGTCTCACCTCCACAACCCAAAGATGTGCAGGGTAGGTGGATTGGCCACGCTAAATTGCCCCTTAATTGGAAATAAAATAATTGGGTACTCTAAATTCATTTTTAAAAACTTGGCCCCCTTTTCAGACTCTATAACAAGGCAGCATCACCAAATTTTCCAACGTTTTCATTAAAACTGGTGCCCCCAGCTGTAATGAGACAATGTTGCACTACCAAACATGCAAATCCTCAACCTTGCACGAAGAAACTGTTCAGAAAATGTAGGCATAAGACGACAATATTTGCCTGTTATTTTTGTGCAGTTTGTCAAATTCAGCTGGAAGTTGTGATACTTTTTCTTAGTTTTTCTAATCCTTTAAAATTCTGGAAGTTTTGAATTGCATTTATTATTCTATACTTTTTGATTGCATGCTGATCTAGATTTTCCCTCATGAAAACTAACAACCAGATTTCCAAAATAGGATTTTTAATTGCTGGTAATATACTTGGTATGTTCAGAGCCAATGCTACTCAAGAATATGACTTGCAGACTCAAAAGTTCACAGATGTAGATTTCAAATTGTATAGTGACTGAAAAATTTTAGCAATGAGGAGAGATTAGATATGCTACGGCTGTTTTTCTTTTGGGATGGAGGAGGCAGAGGTGAGATTTAATTGAGGTGTACAAAATTATAAGCGTTCCAGATGTTGTGAACGGAATGCCTGTTTTCTTAACAGAGGTCAAATACCAGGGTGTATAGGTTTAAAGTAAGAAATAGAGGGTAGTTGAGGTAACATGTTTTCACCAAAGAGTGGTTCGGAATTTGGAACTCACTTCCTCAAAGAACATAAGAACATAAGAACTAGGAGCAGGAGTAGGCCATCTGGCCCCTCGAGCATGCTCCGCCATTCAATGAGATCATGGCTGATCTTTTGTGGACTCAGCTCCACTTTCCGGCCCGAACACCATAACCCTTAATCCCTTTATTCTTCAAAAAACTATCTATCTTTACCTTAAAAACATTTAATGAAGGAGCCTCAACTGCTTCACTGGGCAAAGAATTCCATAGATTCCCAACCCTTTGAGCGAAGAAGTTCCCCCTAAACTCAATCCTAAATCTACTTCCCCTTATTTTGAGGCTATGTCCCCTAGTTCTGCTTTCACCCCCAGTGGAAACAACCTGCCCGCATCTAACCTATCTATTCCCTTCATAATTTTAAATGTTTCTATAAGATCCCCCCTCATCCTTCTAAATTCCAACGAGTACAGTCCCAGTCTACTCAACCTCTCCTCATAATCCAACCCCTTCAGATCTGGGATTAACCTAGTGAATCGCCTCTGCACACCCTCCAGTGCCAGTACGTCCTTTCTCAAGTAAGGAGACCAAAACTGAACACAATACTCCAGGTGTGGCCTCACTAACACCTTATACAATTGCAACATAACCTCCCTAGTCTTAAACTCCATCCCTCTAGCAATGAAGGACAAAATTCCATTTGCCTTCTTAATCACCTGTTGCACCTGTAAACCAACTTTCTGTGACTCATGCACTAGCACACCAGGTCTCTCTGCACAGCGGCATGCTTTAATATTTTATCGTTTAAATAATAATCCCGTTTGCTGTTATTCCTACCAAAATGGATAACCTCACATTTGTCAACATTGTATTCCATCTGCCAGATCCTAGCCCATTCACTTAACCTATCCAAATCCCTCTGCAGACTTCCAGTATCCTCTGCACTTTTCACTTTACCACTCATCTTAGTGTCATCTGCAAACTTGGACACATTGCCCTTGGTCCCCAACTCCAAATCATCTATGTAAATTGTGAACAATTGTGGGCCCAACACGGATCC
Source organism: Scyliorhinus canicula (assembly GCF_902713615.1). Taxonomy (NCBI): domain Eukaryota; kingdom Metazoa; phylum Chordata; class Chondrichthyes; order Carcharhiniformes; family Scyliorhinidae; genus Scyliorhinus; species Scyliorhinus canicula. The sequence continues at coordinate 173,860,257 of NC_052150.1, forward strand.
CTGAGGGACACCACTAGCTACTGATTGCCAACCAGAGAAACACCCATTAATCCCCACTCTTTGCTTTCTATTAATTAACCAATCCTCTATCCATGCTACTACTTTACCTTTAATGCCATGCATCTTTATCTTATGCAGCAACCTTTTGTGTGGCACCTTGTCAAAGGCTTTCTGGAAATCCAGATATACCACATCCATCGGCTCCCCGTTATCTACTGCACTGGTAATGTCCTCAAAAAATTCCACTAAATTAGTTAGGCACGACCTGCCCTTTATGAACCCACGCTGCGTCTGCCCAATGGGACAATTTCTATCCAGATGCCTCACTATTTCTTTGCATTTAAAAAGTATTGGATATGTGTCTTGAAATGCCACAACCCAGAATGACCAAGAACTTTTTTAAAAAATTATTTGCGGGATGTGGCCGTCGCTGGTTAGGCCAGCGGTTATTGCCCATCTCTAGTTGCCCTTCAGAAGGTGGTGGTGAGTTGCCTTCTTGAACCGCTGCAGTCCTTGAGCTGTAGGTGCACCCAGTGTGCTGATAAAGAGGGAGTTCCAGGATTTCGCCCCAGCGACAGTGAAGGAACATCGATATATTTCCAAGTCAGGGTAGTGAGTGACTTGGAGGGGAAACGCCAGGTGGTGCGGCTCCCAGGTATCTGTTGCTCTTGTCCTTCTAGATGATAGTGGTTGTGGGTTTGGAAGATACTATCTAAGGAACCTTGATGAATTACTACAGTGCATCATGTAAATGGTACTCACGGCTGCCTCTGTTCGTGAAAAGTGAGATTAGGCTGGATAGCTGTTTTTTGGCCAGCGATGGGCTGGATGGCCTCCTTCTGTGATATAAGTTTCTACGATTCTATGGAGGTTCTGTCAACATATATTGCACTGCATTGAGCTTCCTGATGGGGAAAGTTGATATAGTTATTTGAAAAGATAAAATACATAGATACATAGAAGATAGGAGCAGGAGGAGGCCTTTTGGCCCTTCGAGCCTGCTCCGCCATTCATCACGATCATGGCTGATCATCCAACTCAATAGCCTAATCCTGCTTTCTCCCCATAGCCTTTGATCCCATTCTCCCCAAGTGCTATATCCAGCCGCCTTTTGAATATATTCAAAATTGTCTGTGGTGTGTTCCAGTATAAATGTTTGCTCAAATAGTTGCTTTATATTAAGTGATTTCTGTCTTATTTGGTGGGTTGACCTTTGTGGGTAAAAACTAAAACAGCTTTCCAACCTATTGAAAAGTGTGGTCTCATTTATATATGTGCAGTTTATTGTATAGCTTGTGCCGTCTTGTGCCTTTGCACAAAATTTGAAAACTCATTAACTTCACATTAGTGCAAATCAGTTCTACAAAAAGCACTTTAACCAGTTTACTTTCTGAAGCCATAAAATGTGTTAAGTTAGCTAGTGCAGGAAGATTGGTAGTTGGTTTCTTTATCGTGATTTGCTATTTTATGAAAATTACTAGGATGAATGATGGTTTAAAGACATACCTTGGAAGGGAAAAAGGATAAAATCTCAGCTATCGCAGCATTTCAACTGCCCGTTATATGGTGCCACAATATAATTATGTAACTAAAGCTTGGAACTTGCTGTGAGCAATGTTGTCAACAAATGCTTAATGCTTATTTTAAATGGGTCAATGCATTTTAAAATAATTGATAAATAAAGTTAACCCAATGGTTTGTATGATAGCATTGCTCAATGTAATTGAAAAGCTTATATGTGGTGTCATGTATAGGTACAGTGACCTCACCTCGTTGCACTTTATATTTTTTAATTTGGAACAAATTTATAAGCTGTGTGAATCTTGCAATTATGCTAAGTATTTTGGTGATCTGTGATGCAGTCAAGATTATTTTACATCATGTGCTTCTTCGTAGGAACGTAGCAGTAGGAGCAGGGGAGGCACGGTGGCACAGTGGCTAGCACGGCTAACTGGGTTCAATTCCGGCCTTGGGTGACTGTGGCGTTTGCACATTCTCTGTGTGGGTTTTCTCCAGGTGATCCGGTTTCCTCCCAAACTCCAAAGATGTGCAGGTTAAGTGAATTGGCCATGCTAAATTGTCCCTTAGTGTCCGAAGGTTCGGTGGGATTCTGGGGTCAGTGCGGGGGATTAGGCTTAGGTAGAGTGGTCTTTCGGAGGGCTGGTGCTGGCTCCATGGTCCGAATGGCCTCCTTCTGCACTGTAGAGATTCTCTGAAGATTCTAAGAATAGGCCATTCGGTTCCTTGAGCCTGCTCTACCATTCAGTTAGATCATGGCTGATATTCTACCTCAATGCCATTTTCCTGCACAATCCCCATATCTCTTGATATCTTTAAATATTTTTTAAAATATTTTTATTCTCCTCCTTTCCCACATTTTCATCAAATTTACACCCACCAACAAATAATCAACAGTAATAAATACAATGACAATCCCCTGGCCAACAATCCCTTTATCCCACCCACCCCCAAACAATCCCTCAACATTTTAAATACAAAACAAAAGAAAAAGAATCAGGAATCCACCATCAACCCATACATAATCAACAATATTTATACATTTCAACCCCCCCTTCAACACCCCCTTTAATGTTCGTGTCATCCAATTCTTGAAAATGCAAATAAACAAAGCTCAGGAGTTGTAGAATCCCTCCATCCTTCCCCACAACTCGAACTTCACTTTCTCGAGCGTTAAGAACTCCAGCAGGTCCCCCCACCATGCTGAGGCACAGAGAGGTGAGGCCCACCTCCACCCCAACAGGACCCGCCTTTCGGCAATCAGCGAGGCGAAGCCTAACATATCTGCCTCCGCACCAGCTTGCAACCCTGGCTTATCCGACACACCGAATATGGCTTCGAGGAGACCTGGTTTGAGTCTCACGTGCACCATCTTCGAGATTACCCTGAAGACCTCCCTCCAATACCCCTCCAGTTTTGGACAGGACCAAAACATATGAACGTGATTTGTGCACCCCCCCCCCCCCCCCCAACCCTCACCCTACAGCGTTCACAAAATTCCTCTACCCCCTCAAAGAGTCAGCTCATCCTCATCCTTGTGAAGTGCGCCCTGTACACCACCTTCAGCTGTATCAGCCCTAATCTCGCACACAAAGTTGAAGCATTCATCCTCCGGAGCACCTCACACCACAACCCCTCCTCCATGCCCTCCTCCAACTCTTCCTCCCACTTTGCCTTAATCCCCTCAAGCGATACCTTATTTCTCCCAGAATCACCCTGTAAATCGCCGACACCACACCCTTCTCCATTCTCCCTGCCGTCAGTACGTCTTCCAACTGTGTGGGGGCTGGCGCCGCCAGAAAGCTCTATCCTTCCTTCCTAGCGAAATCTCGGGCCTGTATATATCTGAACATCTCCCCATGCCCCAACCCATATTTCTCCTCCAGCCTCGCAAACCGGCCCCCAAGAAATGAATCCAGTATTACCCTAACTCCCCTCTCCACCCATCTCCGAAAACTTTCATTCCACTTCCCTGGCTCAAATCGATGATTCCCCCGGATCAGCATTTCCCTTGATCCCACCCACAGCCTAAAGTGCTGCCGCAACTGTCTCCAGTCCTTCAAAGTCGCCGCCACCACAGGACTCCCAGAATATTTCCCAGGGGCCATCGGGAGCGGTTGTTGCTAACGGCCCCCTACACAAACTCTCCTCCATTCTAACCCACTGGGAGTTCCCCCCGCCCCCTCCAGCCCACCTCCTCACCTTCTCAGCATTTGTTGCCCAGTAATAATACAGTAAATTCAGGAGACCAATTCCCTTGACTGCCGTCCTCTCTGCAACAGCACCCTCCTGATCCTGGCGACCATTCCCCCCCCAAATAAATGAGTTAATCATCATTTCTATTTCTTTAAAAAAACGCCTTTGGCAGAACTGATAAAGGAAGATCATGCCACCTTGCCAAATCTGCTTTCACCCTCCCCACCAAACTAGTAATATTATACCTACGGAGTCGCGCCCCCCCCCCGAAATCCCATACCATCTGCACCTCCAGGTATCTAAAGTGGGTTGCCGCTCTACAAAATGGCAGCCCCCCCACCCCCGGGGATGTACCCTGTACACCGCCTTCAGCTGCATCAGGCCCAACCTCGCGCACAAAGTTGAAGCATTCATCCTCCGGAGCAATTCACACCACAACCCATCCTCCATACCCTTCCCCAACTCTTCCTCCCACTTTGCCTTAAGTAAAATATTCACTTTTGTCCATATTTAGCTTATACCCCGAGAAAGACTCAAACACCCGAAGCAGCTCCAGTATACCGGCCATCGTGCACTCGGTTCCGACACATACAATAGCAAGTTGTCCGCGTACAAAGATACCCTATGCTCTACCGCCCCCTCCTTCCCGCCCCCGCTATATCCCTCTCCACACCTCCGAACTCCTCAAAGCAATGGCCAAAGGCTCTATCGAAAGCGCAAACAACAGGGAGGACACAGGACATCCCTGCCTGGTTCCTTGGCGCTGAGCAAAATACCCCAAATTCATACCATTCGTGCGGACACTCGCCCTCAGCTTCCTGTATAGTAATATTACCCACTCCACAAATCGTTGCCCAATCCCAAACCGTTCCAAAACTGCCATCAAATACCCACTCCACCTGGTCAAACGCCTTCTCGACGTCCAACGCCACCGCCACCTCTGTCTCCCTCCCCTCCGCCGGTGCCATAACTGCATTCAATACCCTCCTAATGTTCGAAAAGAGCTGCCTCCCTTTTCCGAAACACCATCTGATCTTCCCCTATCACGTTAGGGAAGCACTCCTCCAACTTACCCACCAACTCCTTTACATCCACATTCAAGAGTGATATGGTTCTATACAACCCAAAATCTGTCGGATCCTTATCCTTCTTGAGCAACAAGGAGATTGATGCCTGTCCCTAAGTCTGTGGCAACACCCCCTTCCCTATTGGCTCCTCAAACATCCCCACCATCAGCGGCGCCAACTTATCCCTAAATTTCTTATAGTACTCCACCAGAAAACCTTCCTGCCCTGCTATCTTACAACACCAGGTTAAAGTCCAACAGGTTTGTTTGGAGTCACCAGCTTTTGGATCGCAGCTCCTTCGTCAAGTGAATGTTTATTTTCCAACAGTGCCGGATCCCCATCCTCTGCATACCTCCTGCCTACCTCCAACATCTCATCTCTTACCCTTTGTCGCTTCACCCTCGTCTCCTTATCCAACTTTGCCTTAAACAATATCACCTCCCCCCTCACCACTGCCTTCAAAGCTTCTCATACCACTACCTGTGAAACCTCCCTCGTACAATTAAACCCCACGTATTCCACAATACTTTCCCAATCTTTTCACAAAACCTTCGGTCCCCCAACAGCCCCACATCTAATCTCCAACCCAGCCTCTGAACTGTCCCCTTCTCCAATACCATTTCCACCCAGTGCGGCGCATGATCCGATATCGCAATTGCCGAATATTCCGACCCTTTGACCCCGGCCAACAGTTCCTTCCCCACCACAAAAAAATCTATCCGCGAATAGACCTTATGAACCAAAGAGAAAAGCGAATACTCCTTCTCCCCCAGGTGTAAAAACCTTCAAGTGTCCACTTCTCCCATTTCCACCATTAGTCCAGCCAACGCCTTCGCCCCCAGCCTGACTAGACAAGCGACCGCGGCCACAACCTGTCCAATCTTGGTTCCTGCACCAAGTTCCAGTCTCCACCCACTATCAATTCCAACTGGATCCAAGTCGGGGAGGGCCCCACACACCTTCTTTACAAACCCTGCATCATCCCAGTTGGGACCATACACGCTTACCAACGCCAAAAACCTCCCCTCCAATGCCCTTGTCACTATCGCATACCGGCCTCCCTGGTCTGCAACCACTTTCTTCATTTGGAACCGTATTTTTTTATTAACCAGGACCACATCCCCTCGCACACTGCCAACTACACATGACTAACCCAGCCTTTCCTAAGCCTCACCTGGTCCTTCACCCTCAAGTGAGTCTCCTGCAGCATCGCCACATCAGCCTTCAAACTTTTCAGGTGCACAAGCACCCTCGACCTCTTCACTGGGCCTTCCAACCCCATCACGTTCCATGTAACTATCCTATCCTATCCTCACCCACCACGCCCACTCCCCCCTCCCCCTCCCCGCCCTTCCTATCCACCATCAACATACCTCCGGGCCCTACCCTATGAGTCTGACCCGCCCCTATCCATTGTTAACATCGAACTCCACCCCCACCTTCCCAGAATACTCCCCAACACTTCCTCTCGATAAAGCCTCACCTTGTATCAATCCCCCCTCCCCTTTCTTTAAAAAAAAATATTGTCATTGTTTAATTTATTTTTAAAAAAAAAATTTTTTATTAAGATTTTCACAAAATATAAACATCAAAACAATATTAACAAAACAACCATGGTAAAAACCCAAGAACAACACCCACCCAACTACAAAAGCAACTATAAAAACAAAAAAAATCAAACAACAAAAAGGAAAGAGATAACACCCGTCACATCCAACTAACCCATGTACACAATTCTCCATCCCACCGAACCAAACCACCCCCCCCCCCCCCCCCCCCCCCCGGGTTGCTGCTGCCGCCGGCCTATTTCCCTACCATTCCGCCAGGAAGCCCAGGAAAGGCTGCCACCGCCTAAAGAACCCCTGTACTGATCACCTCAGGGCAAATCCCCCCTCCCCTTTCACACCTCCGAGGCCCAGCGACACATGCTCCTCAGGCTCCAATGTCCGCAGCACCTCCCCCCATCTCACCTCTGTTCACTGACCAACTTGAGTTTGCTAGTACGAGGGCCCCTATCCAGGCCTTCCCTCCCCTCTCACTCAGCCCCAGACAAAACAATCAAACATACACATCTCAGAAAAAAACGTCGCTACGAAGAACAACAATAAAAAACGTAACATCTATAACAGCATGAAGTAAGAGCATGAATTAAAACTACATATAAACACTCTCCCAACTCCCCTTCCACAGTCTACAACACATCTTCAGTCCCATTTTTCACTTCTGCCCCAAGCCTACTGCCTTCACAAACGCCTCCACCATCTCAAAAAAGAAGTCTCTGGAGTTGTAGGTCACTCTTAGCTTTGCGAAATAATAATAATAACTGCACTCCACTATTTTACAATGCCGTCTTCACTCGACCGGAAGCCGCTTGCCTCTTTGCCAGTTCCACCGTCAAGTCCTGGTAAATGCGAACACCAGCACCAACCCACTGCACCTCCTGCTTCTGCTTTGCCCAGTTCAATACCTTCTCCTTCGTGTGGTACCTGTGAAAACAGATGATCACTGCCCTTGGTGCTTTGTTCAACTTTAGCTTAGGCCTCAGCGACCGATGAGCTTGGTCCAGTTCATACCGAGAGGGTTCCTCTCCCTCCCCCATCAATTCCGCCAACTTGGCAAAGTACTCCGTCGGCCATGGACCCTCCACTCCCTCGGGCAGGCCAACAGTCCTCAAATGTTGCCGCCTCAAGTGGTTCTCCAAGTCCTCCAACTTTGCTCGCAGCCCCTTATTGGCCTCGACCACCCTCCGCAGCTCATCCCCCATCGAGGTGAGCTGGTCACTGTGCTGCGACATGGCCTTCTCCACGCCCTTAATATTCTCGCCTTGCTCCCTCACCTCGGCCAATGTCTTTGCCACAGTCATTCTCACCGGGACAATTGCCTCCTCCACCAAAGTCTTCAATGCCATCGCCATCTCATTTCTCAGCACCTCCAAATGTTTCACAAACTTCTTATCCAACTCAAAGGACGTCCCCTTAGTCATCTTCTCTGCCGTAAGCAGTAAGGCCCCACCCAGCAGCCTAACTTCCACCATCTAGTCAACTCCCAGGCTGGCCATCTCACTCGACGGTGAACTCTCACTCACTCCCTTCTTCATGGCTGTTTTCCTTTGGCCTTTTGACATTCTTTGCCTTCTTTATACCTTCCTACACCCAATCATTCACAAATTGCCCCCAGGACTGGGTTTTAAACTCCTAAAAACATGCCTCAAGCAGGAGTGATGTGCGACTTCCCCTTTACATGCACCACCGGAAGTCCTTCTTGATATCTTTAATAAATAGAGATCTATACATCTCTGTCTTGAATATACTCTATGACTGAGCCTCCACATCCCTCTGGGGTAGAGAATTCAAAATATTCATTGCCCTCTGAGTGAAGACGTTTCTCCTCATCTCAGTCCTAAATGGCCTACCCCTTACTCCGAGAATGTGTCCCCTTGTTCTAGATCCCCAGAGTGAGGGGAAACACCCTTCTTCATCTAACCTATCAAACCCTGTGTGGTAGTATGACTAGGGGTATTACGGTACCCGGAAGTGAGCTGCTATTGGTGCAGTGGACTCGCTGCCCATTGGCCCGGGTAAGTCATTTGCCTCTCAGCCGATTGGCTGAGAGGTAGGTAGCTCCGCCTACGAGGCGGGATATAAGAACCCGTGCTTCCCGGCAGTCGGCCTTCTGTACGTCTGCTGCCAGGTACACTTCTTGTGCATTAAAGCCTATCGTTCGGACTTCATCTACGTTTCGTGTCCATTGATTGTGCATCAATTTAATGCACAAGATTTTAAAGGATGGAGCTTCGTATCAAGCCGGAGTGCCTTCGACTCAGCCCGCACGCAGCAAATGCAACAGCAGCATTTAAACACTGGCTGGCTTGCTTCAATAGCTACTTGAGCACAGCCGAAAACATCCCGACGAGGGAACAGAAATTGCACATCCTCCACTCGTGCGTCGGCACCGCCATGTACACGCTCACAGAGGACACGACAGACTACGACGCGGCCATGGACTTGTTTAAAGGACATTTTATCCAGCCGGTGAACCAGGTCTACGCTCGGCACTTACTGGCCACGAGGCAGCAATTCCCTGGTGAGTCTTTAGACGAATTTTACCGGGCCCTCCTTGTTCTGGGGAGGAACTGCGGCTTCCCACAAGTTTTTGCGGCCGAGCACACCGAACTTTTAATCAGAGATGCTTTCGTTGCGGGTATGTAATCTTCGCAGATCCGCCAAAGACTTTTAGAGAAAGAAACTTTAAGCCTCACCGAGACACGGGCCCTCGCCTCCTCCCTAGACGTTGCCAATCGTAACGCCCGCGCGTACGCTCCCGACCGCGCGGCGGCCCCCTGGGTAGCATGGAACGCGACCCCCCTCACCTCCGCAGACTCGGACATCCCCCAGGCCTGTGCCGCAGGGCGCCCCGATAAACCCACGGGGCCCCGCTGTTACTTTTGCGGCCAGGCAAAGCACCCCCGCCAGCGCTGCCGGGCCCGCACCGCAACCTGTAAAGGCTGTGGCAAGAAGGGCCACTTTGCGGCCATCTGTCAGTCTAAAGCGATCGCTACGGTCCCGAGCAGCGACCGCGGGTACCATCCCCGCTCTCCTCAGGGACCTCGCTGCCCCCACCGCAATGAGTGATCCCGGGCGCCGCCATTTTGGGACCCCGACGCCACGAGCGACACCCGGGCGCCGCCATTTTGGGCCCCCGACTCCACGTGTGATCCCGGGCGCCGCCATTTTGTTCACCCCCCCCCACCACGTGCGGCCGACGGGCGCCGGCATCTTGGATCGGCACCGATGACCCCGCAGGCGACTGCTCTCTGCCAGATGACGACTCGGAGTTCCTGCCACGACTCGCCTCAGTCACATTGGACCAGTCGCAGCCCCGCACGCTGTCAACGGCAACCACGAAGATCCTCCTCAACGGCCACGAGACAAGCTGCCTGCTGGACTCCGGGAGCACAGAGAGTTTTGTTCACGCCGCCACGGTAAGACGCTGCGCACTTCCTGTTTACCCAGTAAAACAAAAAATCGCTCTGGCTCTGGTTCGCACTCGGTCCAGATCACATGGTGCTGCATAGCGGACCTCACGGTCCAGGGGAGGGAGTTTAAAAACTACAAGCTCTTCGTTCTTCGCCATCTCTGCGCGGCAGCACTCCTGGGGTTAGATTTCCAGTGCAACCTCCGGAGCTTGATGTTCAAATTCGGCGGCCCTATGCCCCCCCTTACTGTCTGCAGCCTCGCGTCCCTCAAGGTCGACCCCCCATCCTTGTTTGCAAACCTCACCCCGAGTTCCAAACCCGTCGCCACCAGGAGTGGACGGTACAGTGCCCAGGACCGGACCTTTATCAGGTCCGAAGTCCAAAGGCTTCTGAAGGGAGGGGTTATCGAGGCTAGAAACAGCCCCTGGCGAGCACAAGTGCTGGTGGTCAAGACTAGGGAGAAAAATAGGATGGTCATAGACTACAGTCAGACCATCAACAGGTTTACGCAGCTGGACGCTTATCCTCTCCCACGTATCTCCGACCTGGTCAACAGGATTGCGCAGTACAAGGTCTTTTCCACGGTGGACCTCGGGTCCACCTATCATCAGCTCTCCATCCGTTCAAGTGACCGAAAGTACACTGCGTTCGAAGCGGATGGGCAACTCTACCACTTTCTAAGGGTTCCCTTCGGTGTCACGAACGGGGTCTCGGTCTTCCAACGGGAGATGGACCGAATGGTCGACCAGTATGGTTTACGGGCAACCTTCCCGTATCTCGAGAATATCATCATCTGCGGCCACGACCAGCAGGACCACGACACCAACCTCCGAAAATTCCTCCGTACCGCAAAACTCCTTAATCTGACCTATAAAAAGGATAAATGCGTGTTTAGCACCTGCCGTCTAGCCATCCTCGGCTACGTAGTGCGTAACGGAGTGATAGGCCCCGACCCCGAACGCATGCTCCCCCTGATGGAGCTTCCCCTCCCCCACACCCTCAAAGCCCTCAAGCGCTGTTTGGGCTTCTTTTCATATTGCGCCCAGTGAGTCCCCAATTACGCCGACAAAGCCTGCCCACCACTTTTCCCCTGTCGATGGAGGCCCGCCAGGCCTTTAGCCGCATCAAAGCAGACATTGCAAAGGCCACGATGCGCGCTATCGACGAGTCCCTCCCCTTCCAAATCGAGAGCGATGCGTCTGATGTAGCTCTGGCGGCCACCCTCAATCAAGCGGGCAGACTCGTGGCCTTCTTCTCCTGTACCCTCCACGCTTCTGAAATCCGTCACTCCTCGGTCGAAAAGGAAGCACAGGCCATAGTCGAAGCTGTGCGACATTGGAGGCACTGTCTGGCCGGCAGGAGGTTTACCCCCCTCACAGACCAACGGTTAGTGGCTTTCACGTTCGATAATGCACAGAGCGGCAAGATAAAGAACGATAAGATCTTGCGGTGGAGGATCGAGTTGTCCGTGTACAACTACGACATCTTGTATCGTCCTGGGAAGCTAAACGAGCCTCCCGATGCCCTGTCCCGTGGTACCTGTGTCAATGCAGAGGTGGACCGCCTCCGAACTCCACGCGGACCTCTGCCACCCGGGGGTCACCCGCTTTTTCCATTTGATAAAGACCCGCAACCTGCCATACTCCATCGAGGAGGTCAGGACAGTGACCAGGGAATGCCACATCTGCGCCGAGTGCAAACCGCACTTCTACCGCCCTGAACAATCGCATCTGATAAAGGCTTCCTGCCCCTTTGAACGTCTCAGCATGGACTTCAAAGGTCCCCTCCCCTCCAACAACCGCAACACATACTTCCTCAATGTGATTGACGAGTACTCCCGCTTCCCCATCGCCATCCACTGCCCCGACATGACCACGACCAACATTATTAAAGCCCTACACGCCATCTTCTCCCTGTTCGGTTACCCTGCTTACATCCATAGCGATCGGGGGTCCTCCTTTATGAGCGACAAGCTGCGTCAATTCCTGCTTAGCAGGGGCATCGCCTCCAGCAGGACGACCAGTTACAACCCCCGGGGTAACGGACAGGTTGAGAGGGAGAACGGTACGGTCTGGAAGACCGTTCTGCTGGCCCTACGATCCAGAAATCTCCCAGTCTCCCACTGGCAAGAGGTCCTCCCAGACGCCCTCCATTCTATCCGGTCATTTCTCTGTACCTCCACTAACCAAACGCCTCACGAATGTCTTCTTGTTTTTCCCAGGAAGTCTTCTTCAGGGACCCCGCTCCCGACCTGGCTGGCTACCCCCGGGCCCATTCTGCTCCGGAAGCATGTGCAGGTGCACAAGTCGGACCCGTTGGTCGAAAGAGTCCAGCTACTCCACGGAAACCCACAATACGCGTATGTGGAGTATCCCGACGGCCGACAGGACACGGTCTCCCTTCGGGACCTGGCACCCGCCGGATCTCGGCCACAGCCCCCAGTGCCAGCACCGCCCCCCCTCCAACCCCAAATGCCCCCAGCAAGCTCCCCCCCCCCCCGACCCCACCGACACCCCCACGGCCCAGCGGACAGGGCGCCCCTCACTCAGCCTGGCCCCCGCTAGCTCCGACCAGGGGTACGGGCACAGGAACAGGATCATCACTCCCGAAGTCACGGACGACCACCGCTCCAACGTCGCCGGCATAGCTACGAAGGTCAAGCAGGACATCAAAGGCGCCCGATCGACTGATTGAATCGATGTGACCTACTGGTGGACTTTTGCCTGCGGATGGACTCTCGTTTTCCTTGTCTGTTCTCCATTTTTTTTCTCCTCCCCCCCCCCCCAATTTTTATATACTGTACATAGTTGTTGTATTTTGCACATAATTGCGGGCCAGTGGGCAGCCATCAATGCAATGGTACGACCTAAACATCTCTAGTCATACTACCAGTCTCTCACGTACTCACGGGACACCCCCCCCCCCCCCCCCCCATGTCCACGTTTCCCATACCGTCCACCCCCCCCCCCCCCCCCCCCCGGTTCTTTTTCAACAAGGGGTGAATGTGGTAGTATGACTAGGGGTATTACGGTACCCGGAAGTGAGCTGCTATTGGTGCAGAGGACTCGCTGCCCATTGGCCCGGGTAAGTCATGTGCCTCTCAGCCGATTGGCTGAGAGGTAGGTAGCTCCGCCTACGAGGCGGGATATAAGAACCCGTGCTTCCCGGCAGTCGGCCTTTCTTCTGTACGTCTGCTGCCGGGTACACTTCTTGTGCATTAAAGCCTATCGTTCGGACTTCATCTACGTTTCATGTCCATTGATTGTGCATCACCCTGTAAGAATTGTGTATGTCACAATGAGGTCACCTCGCATTCCTCTAAACACTAGAGAATACAGGCCCAGTCTCCTCAATCTCTCCACTTAGAACAATCCTGCCTTCCCAGGAATATACATGATCACATATAGCGAGAGATGGCATAGGGCCATACAATATTGCTTATCCATAACTGAACCATAACATAACGCTCCTATTGGAGCACTGAGAAACTCTGGAAATATAATGTAGTTTCTTAATATATTATAGGTTTCTTAATAAAACTTCTGTAATGTTATTGTTTCTGAGTGGAACAGACGCGTTAGATGTTTTGATGTTTTTGATTTGCCTTCCTTTAGTTATTGTTAAGCCCTGTCACACTATAGTATAGGAACACTTCAGCTGTCCAATTAAGTTAATTGTTTTAATTAATTAATACTTCCTACTGAGTGTCCAACAGTGCGTTTCCACAGATTGATATTGTTATGATAGCACATACTTATTTCTTAGTTGTTTACAAAGGGAAAGTTTAAGCCATTTAGTGCTATATCTGAAGCTGTGACGCTCACATATGTCTCAGAAATAAATGTTTAATCGATCTATTTAACAATTGTAAGAATAAAACTATCGCTAAAATGTAGCGATAAGCCTGAAATTACTTTATTAGAACAAGTTTATTGAACATTAATTTCTTAATTGCTTGGTTTACCCTATTTTGTACCAATCGTCTTTAGATCATATTTTGTTTAATATTGTGATTTTTAATTGCATTCATACAATTCAAACATCATGGGCGGGATTCTCCCGTACCCGGCGGGGCTTCCTTCCTGAAGGGTTCTGCACCTTCAGGGGCTAGGCCGGCGCCGGAGTGGTTTGCGCCTCGCCGGCCAGCGTGGAAGGCCTCTGGCGCCACGCTAGCCGGGGCCGAAGGGACTCTGCCAGCCGGCATGGGTCCGCGCATGCGTGGGAACTTCAGCGGCTACTGACGTCATCCCCGCACATGCGCGGGGGGGTTCACCGACACGTCGGCCATCGCGGAGGCTGACACGGCCGGCGCGTAGGAAAAGAGTGCCCCCACGGCACAGGCCCGCCTGCAGATCGTGGGCCCCGATCACGGGCCAGGCCACCGTGGGGGCACCCCCTTGGGGCCAGATCGTCCCGCGCGCCCCCCCCTCCCCCAGGACCCCAGAGACCGCCCGCGCCGCCAGGTCCCACCGGTAAGTGACCTTGTCTAATTTACGCCGGCGGGACTGGCAAAGAACGGGCTGGACTTCGGCCCATCGCAGGTCAGAGAATCACCAGAGGGTGGGCGCTGCGAGCTGCCGCCGACCGGCGTGGCGTGTTTCCCGCTCCCACCGAATCTCCGGTGCCGGAGAATTCGGCAGCCGGCGGGGGCACGATTCACGCCATGCCCCCCCCCCCGGCAATTCTCCGACCCAGCGGGTCGTTTTACTTTCAGTTTGCTAGTATTTGTAACTTGATTTAATTCTATACTTCAAATGATTGCGTTCCATGTATAGCCACACAAGTAGTGTCTCATTTCAGAGATCTATAACTGAGCCAATTGCAAGCATTGAGGCAGTCTGATGTTTCGATCCCAGGAATGTAGAACATGATGTGTTGCAAATTCCAAACATTGTTTTCAGCAGATGATTTACAATTTCACTATGGTTTTCCACTTCAACAGGCAAAAAAGGCCCTGAAAAACATCCTGCAGAAATGCACATATTTGCCAGCTCTTGATCCGCTACTACATGATGCTCCTCCCAATGTCCTTAAACATGTTGTTGGACAGTATAGCAAGGTAAGAAAGGCACTGCATTTCTATCATGAATCAGTTCACCCATTAAGTTGAATTGAATGTTATATTTACTAGAAGCTGATAGAAGTTGTGTTCATCATTAACTTTTATGATAAATTATAGGGCAGCCGCATTGTAAAAGATTTAGTAGTATTTTCTGTGGTGATTAGTTGATTTACCATGGCATTGCACACTAAACAAAATTGAACAAGAAGGTGCATTTATACTGTGTCTTTCCAATCTCAGGATGTCCCAAAATGTTTTACACTCCGTAAAAATGTAAGTATAGTCACTGTTGTCATGTTGTGAAATGTGGAAGCCAATTTGCACATAACAAAGTTCCACAAAAATGAGATAATGACCAGATAATTGGTTTTAGTGATGTTAGTTGACGGAGGATACTAGGCAGGCCACTGTGGGGAACTTTACTGTGTTGTTCGGATGGTGGCATCGGAACGTTTTAGTCTACCTGTGAGTGCAGATGAGGCGTTGGTTTAATATCTCATTCAAAGGTGGCACCTCCAACAGTGCAGCACTCCCTTGCTGCTACACTGATGTGTCAGCCTGGATTCTGCTTCAGCCTCTGAAAAGGGGCTTGAATCCATTGCCTTGTGACTCAGTGCAGTCTTTGAGAGAAGCGGGGCTAGAAGACAGTGATAATTGCTATTGGGCAGTGAGATATAGTTCAGCTCCAATTCTAAACTTATGCATGTTGTCCTCACTTTTAAATTTCCATTATAAATACCTGTATCCACAAATATAAAGGAAACCACATTTGTAAACTTGTTATGTTGTAATTACATCCTCCTACCGGCAATACTGCATTCATAATGTGGCCAAGCAGGTTGAGTATCAACCTGAAAATCCTTCCACCACATGCCAGCTGTGGCAGACGGTAAGAGTGGAAGAGATTCCTGGACAGCCATGTGATGCAAAGTAGGTTGGAGTGTCGACGATCACTGTCCATGTCTCCAAATTACAAGGTGCATGTAAAAGTGAATGTTACTGCATTAACTCACACTCCCTGAATGAACTGTAACATCCCACACCACTGCACCACCTCCACTGGCATGTGTCATTACAACGTGACAAACTGACAGTTCCCATGAATAATTTGGGCATAGGAACTTACAGGAACAAGCTGACAGGAAATGCATGCAGACATTAAAGGGCTGGATTCTGCGAGACATCGCGAAACGCGATCGGCCGGAGAATCAGGTTTGACCTCGATTTTGTGCCGATTTTGCATTCTCCGGACCCCCCCCTACCCGACGAAATCGCGACGCCCACCGTGCGTACCGGAAAATCGCATTATTCGCCACAACGGCCGATTTCTCCCCTCACCCTCTGCAGATAATCATGTTTGGTAACCAACCAGCGATGTTGGCCGCCATGGCGGGGGCCGCTGCCCTGCACGCAGATCTGTGGCAGTGTCAGCAGAAGGGGCTCAGAGAGAAGGCGGAGGCTGCAGCAGAGGGGAGGGCTGCAGAGGGGCAGGTGGCAGCTGCTCAGGCTGGAGGCTGCCAACCCGGCAGGCCGAGGAGGAGGTGGAAGAACGGAACGAGGAGGAGGAGGTGGTGGTGCCAAGGAGGCGCCTGATGAGGCCCCGCGTGTACTGGCGCCTCATGTCCTTTGAGAAACTCCCGGACCGGTCATGCAGGAGAAGACTGCGGTTGAGCCGGGAGACTGTTGGACACATCTGCCACATGATGGCACACCTGGCACCACATGGGAGTGGGGGAGGACATCCGTTATCGGTGGCCGTCAAAGTGACGGTCGCCTTGAACCTTTATGCGATGGGGTCATTCCAGTCGCCGAGTGGGGACCTGTCCGGCATCTCCCAGGCATCGGCGCACAGGTGCATCCATGCCGTGACATGCAGACCGCTCCATCCAGTTCCCTATGGGCAGCATCCACCAGGATGCCCGTTCAGTGGGGGTCGCTGGTGTCGCTGGGATGCCCCAGGTGCAGGGGGTAATCGATGGGGTGCATGTCACCCTATAACCACCGGTGAATAACAGGCCGCTGTTCACAAACAGGAAGGGGTAACGGTCCAGCAGGTGGTCTGTGATCATCAGATGAGGATCCTGCATGTCTGCGCTCGATACCCTGGGCAGTTTGCATGACTCCCGATCGTGGGCACCGATCGCGGGCAGCGGGCCCGATGCCCGCGCACTATTTGTCCTTCCGCCGCCCCGCAGTATCCATTCGCGGGGCGGCTGAGGGGCATCCCGGCCCGCGCATGCGCGGGTCTCGCGCAAATACGCGATGATGTCATCCGCGCATGCGCGGGTTGGAGTCTTCCAATCCGCGCATGCGCGGCTGACGTCATATGACGCGTCAGCCGGCGCTAACTCGGGCAAGCGGGCTTAACGAAATTCGTTAACCCCGTGATGCCGGAGCTTACGGCGTCGGGCTGCTAGCCCCGACCGGGGACCAGAATCGGTTCCCGGTCGGGAAGGGGGGGGCTGGCATCAAACCCGCCCGGATTTGACGCCAGCCTTACGATTTCTCCCCATATGGGAGAAT
Organism: Scyliorhinus canicula; assembly: GCF_902713615.1. Classification (NCBI taxonomy): domain Eukaryota; kingdom Metazoa; phylum Chordata; class Chondrichthyes; order Carcharhiniformes; family Scyliorhinidae; genus Scyliorhinus; species Scyliorhinus canicula. Next base: position 173,877,598 of record NC_052150.1, read on the forward strand.
CTCGCCCTGTGTGTGTGTGGGGGGGGGGGGGGGGGGGGGGGGAGAGAGAATTATTAATTTCAGCCGCAGCACGCGTCAATGACGGAACCCGCGAATCGGCAGCCGGTCCGTCGGACGTTGCATGATGCGCCTGTGCTAACTCCTTGTTGGCCATTGAACAGCTCCACCTGGGGGCCCGATGATGCCGTCTTGAAATTCCACAGTTTTTACGACGGCGTCAACACTTAGCCTCATTTTCGGAGAATGCAGCCCAAGATTTTTAAGGCTGTTATTCAGGTGTTGCAGTTAGAGGGCAGAAGGATATTTGGAGCATAGATGAAGCAGGAAAGAGGGAGATGGGAATGGGTTGGGGGACTGAGAGGAAGCAAGGAGTGAAGGAGGACTGGGGACATGCAGATAGAGAGAAGGATGGCAGAGAAAAAGACAGGGAAGAGTGAGAGAAGCGTGTTGATGACAAAAAGAAAAGAAAATTGGGGTTAAAGGGATAATTGTCCAGGAAGGAGAAGGGGAAAAGGAAAAAAAGAAGAATTGAAAGGTGAGAAGAGGCTAATAGAAAATTGGTTGGAATGATGATATCTATCTTCAAAATGTTGGTCAGTAAGAAGCAAGTGGAGAACTGAGATTGTGCTTTTTGATCTAAGGGCTGAATACTCCACAATGTGCCATCATGTTGATAAGGGATTAAGGTCAAGATGCTCCTCACTGGGGGGTAGAGGGGTTTGATTTTGGTTATAATCTAGAGAGCTGGTCCATGAGCATGGGATTGGTGTAGAAGGGTCTATATGCTGCCCAGCAAGCGGCGAAGGCAGAGAAACCCTTCCCAAAATCGGATGGGGCAGGTTACCTCTATCATTTCTGCTGCTCAGTGGGTTTTCTTTCCCACATGTGTCAGCTCTAATACTCATTGGAGATGGGGGGGGGGGGGGGGGGGGGCATGACTTGTTTATTTTTGCTCAGGGTTGTAAAGTTTCATGCTAGAGGGTGGTATTATCGAATTTTTTAAATAGAATTTACAGTGCAGAAGGAGGCCATTCGGCCCATCGAGTCTGCACCGGCTCTTGGAAAGAGCACTCTACCCAAGCCCTACTCCACCCTATCCCCATAACCCAGTAACCCCACCTAACACTCAGGGCAATTTGGACCCTGGGGGCAATTTAGCCTGGCCAATTCACCTAACCTGCACATCTTTGGACTGTGGGAGGAAACCGGAGCACCCGGAGGAAACCCACGCACACACTGGGAGAACGTGCAGACTCCACACAGACAGTGACCCAAGCCGGGATTCGAACCTGGGACCCTGGAGCTGTGAAGCATTTGTGCTAACCACTGTGCTACCGTGCTACCGTGATTAGGTTGTCTTGGATATGGCTGGATGATGAACGCTGCCCCTTTGCGCTGGCCTACCACATTGCTGACCGATCTGCAACTATGACTATGTGCTTCATTCAGTAGCCATTCCATTTTTCTGAATTGTTCCATTTCCCCCATTGATGGGAAATGGCATTGTCTAGGCTGCTGATGGGAAATGGCATTGTCTAGGCTGCTGATGGGAAATGGCATTGTCTAGGCTGCTGATGGGAAATGGCATTGTCTAGGCTGCTGATGGGAAATGGCATTGTCTAGGCAGCTGATGGGAAATGGCATTGTCTAGGCTGCTGATGGGAAATGGCATTGTCTAGGCTGCTGATGGGAAATGGCATTGTCTAGGCTGCTGATGGGAAATGGCATTGTCTAGGCTGCTGATGGGAAATGGCATTGTCTAGGCTGCTGATGGGAAATGGCATTGTCTAGGCTGCTGATGGGAAATGGCATTGTCTAGGCTGCTGATGGGAAATGGCATTGTCTAGGCAGCTGCTCAGACTTCAAATTCAGTTAGGGGACCAAGAATCCACACCAGCAGTCAGGAATTCATTTTAAGAGATAAACATTTTCAAAGCTTTTGAATTTGCAGTTCCAGCAATCTAACAACAACAACCTTTTTAAAATGTTATAGTATATGAAATGTAAATTGAAGCAGCACAGGGCTACAATTAAGTGGTGAATGAAAATGATGGCATTGTTCCAGTACAGAAGGACTGTCACATGATGCTAGTTGCACCTCACTGTACTTCATAAATCACATATTGTGTCAACCTTTCCACAGCAGTCACACTCTTGCCTCTGAGTCACGTCATGGATCCTAGGCCCACTCTAGAGACTTGAGAATATGATCTGTAGGGGCTAACACTTCATTATTGTTTTTTGAATTCAGAGTACCCAATTATTTTTTTTCCAATTAAGGGGCAATTTAACATGGCCAATCCTCCTACCCTGCACATCTTTGGGTTGTGGGGGTGAAACCCACGCAGACACAGGGAGAATGTGCAAACTCCACAGGGACAGTGACCCAGACCCGGGATTCGAACCCGGGTCCTCAGCGCCATAGGCAGCAATACTGACCACTGTGCCACGTGCCGCCCTAACACTTCATTATTTAAGGTGCCATCTTTCACCTGAAATGTTAAACCAAATATCTGTCTACCTTGGAGATGACGAAAAGAGAGAAAAAATTAGGATAAAAACAGGAAACAGACTGCAAGGGAAAAGAGAAATTGAAGGGGAGTAAGTGAGGAGCGGCCAAAAAAAACTTGGACAGAGTGGCGGTACCTATCTTCAAAATGCTGGTCAGTAAGGAGCAATCAGAGGCCTGAGATTATGCTTTTTGATCTCGGGTCCGAGCAGTAATGTTTGAAGCCTAGCAAGCAAGTTCTGGCATTCTTGCCAACATTTATTCCTCAACTATCAAATAAGTCAGACATTTGGTAATTTATTTTACTGCTGTTTGTAGGACCTTGCTGCGTGAAATATTAGCTGTTGTGTTTCCAACATTACAACAGGGGCTACATTTCAAAAGTATATCACTGACTATAAATGGTGTATAAATGTAAATTCTTGCTTTCTATAATACAATCCCCACAGTGCCACCTACAGGGAAGGGACAGCAATAATGATGTTACATCCATTCACTTTTTTATATGTGATTAAAGCAGATTAATTATGCATTTTAAGGGAAATTAGACTCATCTGAACGCAAATTCATGTTGCAGCTAATTTTCTGAATCTTATCTTCCACATGACTGCCCCATTTATTATCAACCACCACCATGATCGTGTCATCATGTACAGCATTGAGACTTATCAGTTTGCTATCTCCCTTATTCTAATGTTTCTCCCTCTCTCTCCCTAACCCCGCACCATCACCTTCCACCCCTGAAAAAACTATCTTTCCTCACACAACCCCTATCACACTCTAATATTCCCAAACCTTGTCATTCCATTTGGCTGATATTGACACTTTGATGTCCTTGTTATCACCAGAAGCTGAACAACGTCCATTTCCACTGTTTTCCTGCTGCAAAGCAACCTCATGAGTTAGCGTACCATCAACTGAAATGTACGGCCAGTAATTTGCTCAGGCATCTATTACCAACCTTTCCTCAATCACCTCAAAGTCAACCACCACCTACCTTCCATAACCATTCCTAATATTACTCTAAGAACCTCCAGAAGCTGATGCGTAAATCCAACTCTTGCTCTTCATACCAATTTGACCAGTCTGACCTGCCTCTACCATGGCCCTCTACATGCCAAACATGAGGGTTGCACAGACATATGGGATCTGATTTTGTGGGGCAGGTGGTGGTCTCGCCCACTGGACAGGGACTGTTGGGGAACTCCATCAGTTCCATGAGGGAGGCCCAACAGAAACAAATTCTCTTCAGGCATGTGCATGGCCACCATCAGGCCTCCCCACAATTGAGGTCCCTGGCAGTTGAAATCCTGCCTATCAGAGCTTCCAATCTTGCTGCCATCCCCAGTGACAGCTGGCAACGATGCATCTACCAGAGGTCCAGGATCGACAAGGGACCTATAAGACCATAAGATATAGGAGCAGCATTAGGCCACTCGGCCCATCGAGTCTGCTCCGCCATTCAATCATGGCTGATATTTTTCTCATCCCCATTCTCCTTCCTTCGACCCATAACCCCTGATCCCCTTATTAATCAAGAGCCTATCTATCTCTGTCTTAAAAGACACTCAGTGATTTGGCCTCCACAGCCTTCTGCAGCAAAGAGTTCCACAGATTCACAACCCTCTGGCTGAAGAAATTCCTCCTCATCTCTGTTTTAAAGGATTGGTCCTTTAGTCTGAGATGGTATCCTCTGGTTCTAGTTTTTCCTACAAGTGGAAACATCCTCTCCACGTCCACTATCCAGGCCTCGCAGTATCCTGTAAGTTTTTATAAGATCCCCCCTCATCTTTCTAAACTCCGAGTACAGACCTAGAGTCCTCAACCGTTCCTCATACGACAAGCTCTTCATTCCAGGGATCATTCTTGTGAACCTCCTCTGGACCCTTTCCGAGGCCAGCACATCCTTCCTTAGGTACGGGGCCCAAAACTGCCCACAACACTCCAAATGGGATCTGACCAGAGCCTTATACAGCCTCAGAAGTACATCCCTGGTCTTGTATTTTTGCCCTCTTGACATGAATGCTAACATTGTATTTGCCCCCTTTTTAAAACAATATTTTTATTCTCCTTTGTCACGTTTTCTTCAAACTTTACCCCCACCAACAAACAATAAACGTTAACGGATACAATGTCAAACCCCTTATCAACAACAATGATCCCATGCTCCCTCCAACCTCCACACAACAGCCCGCATGACAATATAAGCATCAAATTTTTTAAAAACCCAAAAAAGGAATCAGGAATCGCCATGGTCACTATTAACATATAAAGTCCACCCCCCCAACCCCCCCCCCCCCCCCCCACTAATATTCAACGCCATCCAATCGCCGAAAGTGTACAATGAATGACACCCATGAATTGTAAACTCCCCCACCCCTCCTCCCAGACTCCTCCCCTCCACATCCTCTCGAAAACACCTCAGACAGTATCGGTCCCCTCCTCCAACTAGGCTCATCAAAACCTGTTCTACCAGGCTCTGGTGGCCGCAGCTACTCCCCCCCCCCCCCCCCCCCCCCCACCTAACTCCCGTTCACTGGCCGGCTTAAACCGGCCAGTGTGGAGGCCCCCGCCCGGTCCCAGGAAAAGAAAGAGATCCCTTTTGACACACAACCCCAGCATAAACACACAAGACCCAAAGAACCATCATTGCAAAGGAAAGTCCCAACTCTTACCTTGTCCAAATACACAGCGCGATTCATTTAGTACATACAACAACATGCATTGAAAAGATAAAGCTACATAAAGCTACATACTCTCCTACCAACCCCCTACCCTCAGTACAAGACCAGTCCTCAGTTCCATTTCTTAATTCTGTCACAGTCCTTCTGCCTTCGCAAACACCTCCGCCGTCACAAAATAAAAGTCTTTGGATTTGTAGGTCACCCTCAACTTAGCTGAATGCACTATGCTGACCGCACCCTGCTGTTATACAGTGCCGTCTTCACTCGGTCGAAGGACAACCGCCTCCTCGCCAACTCCACAGTAAAGTTCTGGTATATGTGCATACCAACTCTAGCCCACTGCCCCTCCCGCTTCTGCTTTTCCCAGCACAGGACCTTCTCCTTCACGTGGTACCTACTGAAAAAGACAGTCACTACTCTTGGTGGCTCACTTGCCTTTGGTATAGGCCTCCACGACTTAAAAGCCCGATCCGGTTCGTATCGAGAGGGATCTTCCCCCTCCCTCAATAGCTCCGCCATCATCGTGGCAAAATACTCTGTCGGCCTCGGGCCTTCCTGGGCTGTCTGTCAGCTTTTAACTTTCGTTTTAGGCTGTTTGCTGCAGGGTGTGTTTTAGTTTCGTTTTTAGTGTTGGAGCTGAAGCCAGACAAAGCAGGTGTATTGCTGTTCTCTCTGCCATGAAAAGACTATCTCTTGATCATTTGGTGAATTCAGAATTATAAATGTTTTCAGTAGTGAATGTAAACTTGATGTGCTTCTGTTAAAAGGTGTTTATTTTGTCTTCTGAATGTTGTTTGGGAAGTTATAAAGAATTATTTAGTGTTGTATTCTTCGGGGATTTTATTTGAATTGATGGTTGCTAAGATGTTCACTCTATGTTTGAAAAAGGTTAACTTGAGTTCATAGAATAAACATTGTTTTTCTTTAAAAATTACTTTTCCATTTCTGCTGCACCTGTAGAGTGGGCCGTGTGCTCCCCATACCACAATCTACTAAAAGTTGTGGGTCAGGTGAATTCCATGATACACTTTGGGGTTCTCTAAACCCTGGCCCATAACAGTTGCGATCATGCCTCTTCCACTTCCTTCAGTGTCTCACCCTGCTCCCGCACCTCAGCTGCTGCACTCAATATCGCCGCCCTCACCAGGATAATCGCCTCCTCCACCTGCACTTTCAGTACCGCCCCCATCTCCTTCCCCATCGTTTCCATGTGCTTTGTGAACTGTTTTCAAGTTCCATGGCCATCGCCTCAGTCATCCTTTCTGCCGTGAGTAGTGCAGCCTCACCCGGCACCCCAGCCTCCACCATCCTTCCAGTTTCTGAGCTGACCTTTCCACTCAACGGCGGACCTTCATTAGCTCCTTTTTTCACGTCGGTTTTTCTATGAGATTTGGACATCTCTCTTCTCTATTAGGGGCAGCACGGTAGCATTGTGGAAAGCACAATCGCTTCACAGTTCCAGGGTCCCAGGTTCGATTCCGGCTTGGGTCGCTCTCTGTGCGGAGTCTGTACATCCTCCCCGTGCGTGCGTGGGTTTCCTCTGGGTGCTCCGGTTTCCTCCCACAGTCCAAAGATGTGCAGGTTAGGTGGATTGGACATGATATTTTGCCCTTAGTGTCCAAAATTGCCCTTAGTGTTGGGTGGGGTTATTGGGTTATGGGGATAGGGTGGAGGTGTTGACCTTGGGTGGGGTGCTCTTTTCAAGAGCCGGTGCAGACTCGATGGGCCGAATGGCCTCCTTCTGCACTGTAAAATCTATGATCTATTCCTTCCTACCTTTGTTTCATCAAAAGTTGCCCCTGGGACGGGGCATCAAACCTCCGAAAAATCAATTCTCGGGCGGGAGCCCTCCAACCTGCGGCTTCCTCCTACCTCCCGCCACCGGAAGTCTCGCATTTGCCTTAACTGCTGTCTGAACCTGCATGTTAACCTTAAATGAATCATGAGCAAGGACTCCCACGTCCCTTTGTGCTTCTGATTTCCTAAGCATGTCCCCGTTTAGAAAATAGTCTATGTCTAAATTCCTCCTTCCAAAGTGCATAACCTCATACTTTTCCACATTGTATTTAATTTGCCACTTCATTGCCCACTCTCCTAGCCTGTCCAAATCCTTTTGCAGCCCCCTTGCTTCCTCAATCCTACCTGTCCCTCTACAGATCTTTGTATCATCTGCAAACTTAACAACAGTGCCTTCAGTTCCTTCTTCCAGATCATTTCAGACCAAAGGTGAGTGATGGCAGGATGGGGATCGTGGAGTGGGGATCACGAGAGAGGGGGATCAGTGGTAAGGGAAGAGGGTGGCTTTCAGCAACCCGTCCCATTCCTGATGCCAGTTCCCTCAATCAGGCACAGTTTGCCTGATAACAAGGGACTTACCTGACAGGGTTTTGCTGGGCAGACTTCCAAGGATGTGGGAAACACATGTGGCCCCCATTTAATCCCTGAGGCACCACTAAATTGCAGTGGCCTCAGGGATAATGCACCTTACTGGCATCCCGCTGCAGGTGGCTGGAGGTTTCTGCATTAGCTGCTTCCTCTCGCCAATTTACTTGGGGGACGTGCTCATGCTGCCAGGAGACTGGCACATGACCTCTCCTGCAGGTAAGTGGGTCTAGCTGCCATGAGCCCTGCCACAACAAGTTCCATTAAATCCACAATTAAAGGCCTTCAATCCATTGTTTCCTATGATGCACCTCCAGCCTCCTCCTTGCTTATTCCTTCTTTGATCATCCACATCCCCCATACTGTACAGTCTCTTCCATGTTCTTCTCACCTCCTGACTTCCCAAGCTGCTAAGCTTGCCTCTTTCATGAAAGCTGTTAAACATTCTCATCCATACTACTCAAAATTTCCTTCTCAGTCCAATGACCTAATTTCTCAGTAGTCTCCTTTCCAAACTTCTTAAATACCTATCCGCTGGACTGCTACAATTTGTTCCTTGCGAACTTCGCTATTTCTACCCGAAAGAAACAATGAATTATTTTGTGTACCGTGACCCTTGTTCTTACTTACTGTAATGCCCACATCCCTATCACTTCTATCCTTACCAAGCTCCACTGGCTTTCTGTGTGTAGAAAATGGTTTAAGATTCTTAACCTCACTTTTTCCAACTCCCCGTTTGCCTGTAGCCCTCTGTTCCTGCATTGGCTCCCAAGATCAAAACCATTGCTCCACCATTGGCAACTGCTACTTCAGTCCATGATCTGTTGAATACCCTTTCTCAACATCTTCATCTAATGCCACTGAATGTTATGGGGAAGGGATTTGACTCTTTGTTGGGGATAGTCTTTGGCTGGCACTTGTATGGCATGAATGGTATCCACACAGACCCCAAACCAGGAAGCACAATTACACTGCAGCAAAAGTGACTCGTCTTAGGCCCATACATATGCTTTGTTTTTTATGCATACCACTGAACCATCACACTTTTTTCAACTTAGGTGAGGTGGTTAAATTGCTATTTAAAAGTGGGTACCGATTTGCAAATGTTTTAACCTATCGTTCACTCGGGCTGGTTTAGCACAGTGGGCTAAACAGCTGACTTGTAATACAGAACAATGCCAGCAGCACGGGTTCAATTCCCGTACCAGCGTCCCCGAACAGGTGCCAGAATGTGACAACTAGGGGCTTTTCACAGTAACTTCATTGAAGCCTACTTGTAACAATAAATGATTATTATTATGAAGGGAGCAGAGATAAAATTTAACCTTTTTACACAAGGTCTCTAGCCAGCAGCATCAGGGCAGTTTGTTAATTGTTTTGTACTTTAGTGAACATCTAGGGGGTGGAAAATAATTTGTAATCAAGTCTTTTTCTTATTTGCATGATACCTTTGCATCCCAGTTGTCTTTGACAGGCAACACTAGCTTTATGTTTAGAATTACAGAATTGTTACAGTGCAGAAGGGTGCCATTTGGTATATCATGTCTGCACCAGTTCTCCAAGTGAACGCTATGACTTAGTGCCATTCCCCTGCCTATTTCCCATACCCTAGCATATTGTTTAGACAAGCTTGTCATTCCCTGACTGGGAATTGAACCCAGGCCATGGCGGTGAAAGCGCCGAATCCTAACCACTAGACCATCAAGGAAAATTGATGGCACCCTGGCATCCTCTGAAACTTGAAGAGATGGAAATTAATTCCAATTGAATACATTGCATTATTTGTTACATATGCTTTGCAAGTGAGAATAATGATAATTGCTGCAATATTCAGAAGTAAAATTTAAAAGGTCGTACCAAGGTAGCCATCCAATCCCCGTAAGTTTTCAATGGTAAAGTGCAAATGGTTAAACTTCGTCTATCACCAGAAGTACAGGAAGGATAAATGCATTCATTCATGTCAAGCTCAAAAGCAATTCAGTTTTTCCAGCCTTACTGTATAATGTGAATCACCATGGAGTTGGGGAATTAAAAAGGGAGAAAACGACTTATAGTTTTTTATTGAGAAAATATGATCCCATCTTTTGTAACAGGTGTCTTGGGTGTGAGGAGAGAAGTGAGATTAACTGGATGAAACCATGGCAAAATCCCATTGGCCTCCTAGCCCTTGTAAGAAAATCCATTCCACTCAGTCATTTTTTTTCATTAAAGTTGAGTTAGCTCATGTTTGAGCAGGTAACAATATTAAATGATCAACATATATTCTCAACTAAGTACCTTCCATGGTTGCCATCTGTCTGATTGGGTTATATAAATGTGGATATTAAACAGTATCCACAATTTTCATTAACAACCTACAGTCACTGTTAAAAAGGCAGGACAGTGGACTACCGGTGGTGGCATGTCAGGAGAAGTCTCACACAAGACAGTTCCCTCCAGGGCACTTGTTTTTCAGCCCTTTTTGCCCAGTATTGGAGTAGTTTTGGTGGGAAAACCTATCCACTTGAAGACACAAGGGGCTGGATTCTCCGCTGGTGGGATGCTCCATTTTGCCGCCTGCCCGGGGTTTCCCGATGGGGTGGGGCTACCCCACAATGGAAAACCCCATTGACCAGCTGGTGTGATGGAGCATCCCGCCGGCGGGGTGAAGCAGAATCGTGGCGCAGCGGGGCGGAGAATCCAGCCCCAGGTTCTTGCATCAGAAAAATGCCAAGAAAGGCTGGGGGTAAGAAACTGGTGGACAAAAATTCGTCGACTGGTTCTGAGGCTTTGTGTGGCGATTCTGTGAAAAAAATGGCGGTGGCTGCTCCAATGACTGCGGCCGCTCCAATAATGGCGGACATGCTTGCCGGTGTGCATGTCTACTGCCATTGAGGAATATGTTACGTTCAACAAGAATTTGTCTATCTCACCCTTCCACATTGTGGAAACCCCTTAAAGCAGTTAATAGAATGGAGATAATCCCCTACAAGGCGCATCAAGATAGGGCTGCAAGGACAGGGCGGCAGAGGTTGGTGGAGGCTATCCTTGAGGTAGACCACTGGTATTCATGTGATTCTACCCTGGAGTAGCTGGCGAACATGAAAACCTGCAGATGCAGTTTGAACTGTTTTCTACAGGACAGGCTGTGAGCCAGCTGTGATGCGGGGGAGGGGGGGAGGGGGGGGGGGGGGGCAATCCACCTACCCAGCACATATTTGGGTTGTGGGGGCCGAAACCCACGCAAACACGGGGAGAATGTGCAAACTCCACCTGGAGCCGGGATCGCACCTGGGACCTCGGTGCTGTGAGGCAGCAGTGCTAACCACTGCGCCACCGTGCTGCCTGCCCAGCCGTCTTTTAGCCCACCAGCTCAGATGGCTTCTCGGATTAGGGAATTGGGTGGAAGCTTGGTCTCTGCCCCAGTTAAGGGTAATGCGGGTTTTGAGGAGACAACTATTTCAGGGATCAGCGTCTTATAGAAATTTGTGAGAAAACTGTTGAATCCAGCGTCTTGGCCTCTATGCGCAGATGTAATTTTTTTCCAGAGTAAGGAGTCCAAAGCTACCCTGCCAAGCTTATACAGCCAGGAGAACAAAAGATCTGCCAGATAATTGTGACGCCAGCTCAGGAGTTTGTATGAGACCATGTTGACAAAATGGCTCAGTTGATCACTGCAGAGCCAGTAATGACTGCTGTTTCCAATGTGCATCAGAGGAACCTCTTTCATCCTCACTACATAAATCCATGTCCCTGTCCTATTAATATTTAGTATTCATCAAATGCAACACATACTCCATTAAAGCAATCAAAAATAGCATCTAGCACCATCTTGTTTATGCCTATGCACTCGTCATTACTGACAGGGCAGCACGGTAGCACAGTGGTTAGCACTGTGGCTTCACAGCGCCAGCACCCCGGTTCGATTCCCGGCTAGGTCACTCTCTGTGCGAAGTCTGCACGTTCTCCCCGTGTCTACGTGGGTTTCCTCTGGGTGCTCCGGTTTCCACCTACAAGTTCCGAAAGACGTGCTGTTAGGTAATTTGGACATTCTGAATTCTACCTCTGTTTCCCCGAACAGGCACCGGAATGTGGTGACTAGGGCCTTTTCACAGTAACTTCATTGCAATGTAAGCCTACTTGTGACAATAAAGATTATTATTATAAAATCTATATTAGATTAATAGTTATTCAATTATATCATAGGATTTCCTGGAATTCCAGGGCGCCCTTTTTGTTCCCAGGTGCATATGGGGTCATATCCCTTCTCAGTGTAGAGTGGCAATTTTCCAAAGAAATGTCCAAGGCCTTATATGTCACCACAATAACTGCTGAACACAAGAAAGAAATTCTAAACCACTTGATAAGAAGATGTAAAGCTTGCAATCAGGAGAACCAGAAATATTGAAAGAACACAAAGCAGGCTGCAGTATAACAAAATAATTTCATCAAATCAGCAAGTCAAAAAACATTTTTTCATATTAAAAGGAAAACAGACAAAGTTGGTGTTATAATTGGAGAAATATTACAATTTTTAGTCTTTTAAAGTATTGCATTACTTCCTGCAATGCTTCCTGTTGAACTTTGATAAAACACAAAGTTACTATTATTCACACTTTAGAAAAGATATATTGGCCTTAGAGGGAGTGCATCATAGATTTATTTGAATGATACCTGGACTCCGAGGATTAAATTACAAAGAGTGATGACACAAAATAGGGTTGTATTCTCTGGAATTTAGAAGATTAAGGAGCAACTTGCTCAAAGTTTTCAAGCTGCTAAGGAGAACAGGTAGGGTAGATTAAAACTATTTCCATTGGTTGGGAAGTTACGATTAGGGGCATAGTCTAAAAATTAGCCCTAGACTTTACAAGAGTGAAATAAGGAAAAACTTCTTCATGCAAAGGGTGGTAGATGTTTGTAACTCTCTCGACAAATGACAAATCGAATGACTTCCGGTGGCGGCATGTAGGTGGAAGTCGCACGTTGGGTAGCTCCTGCTCGAGGCTCGATTTTTTGGAACTTAATGCCCAGTCCCGGGGGCAATATTTAAACGAACAGCTGCAGGAAGACACAAAGAAGGAGGAGGATGTCTAAAACTCAGAAAAAGGCTGCCGGGAAGAAGGGGACAAGTGAAGGTTCGCCGTTGAGCGAAAGGCTCAGCCTGGCAACAGGAAAGATGGCGGAGGCTGGGTTGGGCCGCACCCTTCACAGCACAAAAGATGACCGAGGTGATGGCCGTGGACTTTGAAGAACAGTTTATACATGTAGGTGATGAGGAAGGAAATGATCGCGGCGAAGAAGGTATTGGTGGAGGAGGTGATTGCCGCGGTGAAGGCGGAGGTGTTGAAGACATTGGCTGGGTTGTGGGAGCAGGGTGAGAAACTGAAGGGGGTGGAGGAGGCCTTGTTGCAATCAGCTCACCTCAATGGCTAAGAAGCTGCAGATGGTGGAGCATTGGAAGAGAGGTTGGTGGTATTGGCGAGTGTGTATGGCCCTAACTGGGATGATGCAGAGTTTGTAAGGAAAGTGCTTGGGCCCATCCCAGATTTGGACTCACACTAGCTAATAGTAAGAGGCGATTGGAATATGGTGCACGAGCTGAGGATGGACAGGTTGCAGCCACACTCGCATGCCCAGTCGGTTGGGGGGGGGGGGGGGGGGGCATGGAGGTTTTTGCACCCGAGGGAGCGGCAGTACTCGTTGTTCTCCCCGGTTCACAAAGTATATTCAAGGATAGACTTTTTTGTGGTAGGGAAGGCGTTGTTGGCTGGGATTAGGGGATCACAGTACTCAGCAAAAATAATTTCAGACCATGCACCGCACTTGGTGGATGTGGTCCTGGAGAAGAGGGTAGCCCAGAGGCCGGGGTGGAGAATGGATGTGGGGTTGTTGGGGGGCCGAAGCTCCTGTGCGAAGATCAGAAAAGTGATTGAGGAGTACGTAGGATTTAACTGTACTGGGGAAGTATCACAGGCGGTGGTATGGGAGGCCCTGAAGGCAGTAGTGAGGGGGGAGGTGATATCATTTCAGGCCAAGGTTGATAAAGAGGACAGGGAGTAGTGTCAAAGGCTGGTAGAGGAGATGTTGGAGGTGGACAGGAAATACATGGATGATGCAGATCCGGCCCTTCTGGATAAGAGGAAGGAGCTTCAGGCTAGTTTTGACCAGTTGACTACAGGGAAGGCGGTGCACAAACTGAGGCGGGCAATGGTAGCGTATTTGAATATGGGGAGAAGGTGGGGTATATGCTGGAGGGAGGCAGCGGCGAGGGAGATAGTCCAGGTGTGAGATATGATGGGGAAATTGGTGGTGGCTCCGGAGCAGATTAATAGGGTGATGGAGTAGTTTTATGAAAAGCTGTATAGGTCAGAGCCATAGGGAGAGGAACAAGGTAGTTCTTGGACGGGTTGTTGCATCTAAGGCTGGAGGAGGAAGATAGGGCCAGATTGGAGGGGTTGGTGGGGGAACAAGAGGTGAAGGAGGCAAATGGGAAGATGTAATCGGGGTAGGCGGCAGGGCCGAATGGGTTCCCAGTGGAGTATTGTAAGACGTTCAAAGACAAATTGTCGCCGCTGATGGTGGGGATGTTTGAGGAGGCGATAGGGAAGGGGTGCTACCACAAACTTTGGGACAGGTTTCGATCTTCCTCCTGTTAGAAAAAGATGAGGACCCAACGGAATGTGGATCGTATAGGCCCATATCGTTACTGAATGTGGATAGCAAGATGCTGGCGAAGGTACTGGCGGCTAGATTGGAGGGGTGCCTCCTGAGGTGATAGGGGAAGACCAGACAGGGTTGTGAAAGGAAGGCAGCTATTTTTGAATATCCGGAGATTATTAAATGTAATCATGACGCTGGTCGAGGGATAGGAGACGATGATGGTGGTGCTAGATGCGGAAAAGGCGTTTGATTGGATGGAGTGGGGTACTTGATGATGTTCCAGAGAAATTCGGGATTGGGCCGAGATTAACGAAATACGTGCGGCTATTATATAGGGAACTAACCGGCCTCCACATTGCTGGAGGAGGTGCTGATGACAAGGGGACTGGAGAAGGGGATAGTGTCAGCGGTGTACGGAGCTATTTTGGAAGAGGATAAGGCACCACTGGAAGGGATCAAAGCAAAGTGGGAGGAAAAGTTGGGAGAGGTTATAGAGGAGGGGGTCTGGTGTGAGGTGCTCTGGAGAGTAAATGCCTCCACCTCATGTGCGCGGTTGGGGTTAATACAGCTGAAGGTGGTATACAGAGCACACCTCACGAGGGCGAGGATGAGCCGATTCTTTGAAGGAGTAGAAGATGTGTGTGAGCATTGTGGGGGCCCCCCCGCTAATCACATTCATATGTTTTGGTCCTGTCCAAAGCTAGAGGATTACTGGAAAGAGGTTTTTAGGGTCATTTCCAAGGTGGTGCATGTGAAACTGGACCCAGGTCCCCGGGAGGCCATATTCGGAGTGTCGGACCAGCCAGGGTTGGAAACGGGTGCGGAGGCAGATATCGTAGCCTTCGCCTCGTTGATCGCCCGAAGGCGGATCCTGTTGGGATGGAGAGCAGCCTCTTCACCCTGTGCCCTGGCGTGGCGGGGGGACCTGTTGGAATTCTTGACTCTTAAGAAGGTTAAGTTTGAACTGAGGGGAAGGACGGAGGGGTTCTACAAGTCATGGGCATTATTCATTAGGCACTTTCAAGAACTGGAACTGGATAATATCGAATATTAGTTGGGGGGAATGGGTGGGAGGGTTGGGGGGGAGGGGGGCTGTCTGCATTAAGGGTGACTATGGGCAATCCCTGATTCATTTATTTATGTAAACATGCGGGCTAATGTTTGGGGGTTGGTGGGAGGATGGGATCGTTGTTATTGTTATGGGATTGACATATTTGTTGCTGATTATTGTTTATTGTTGGTGGGTGTAAATTTGGGAGAAAATGTGAAAAAGGAGGAGAATAAAAATATTTTAAAAATATAGGGAACTAATGCCGAGTGTTCGCACAAATAATATGAGCTTGGGGTACTCTTCTCTGCACCGGGATACCAGGCAGAGGTGTCCAATGTTCCCCCTGCTACTTGCATTAGTGATAGAACCATTGGCCATTACTGTAAGGAGTTCCGGGCTGTGGAAGCGGAAAGTGTGGGGGGATGGAACATAGGGGATGGAACATGTACACGGACGATTTATTGGTTGTATGTTTCAGAGCCGAGTACATCGATGGGGAACATAATGGGACTTCTCCAAAGATTTGGGTCGTGTTCAGGATCTCAACTAAATTTGTAGAAGAGTGAGTATTTTGTGGTGTCCCAGCCAAGAGCAGGCATGGGAGTGGGGGCTGCCATTTTATAGGGCAGCAACCCACTTCAGGCACTTGGGTGCAGGTGGCGCGGGACTGAGGTGGTAGGGCTACATAGGTACAATTTTACCAGCTTGGTGGGACAACCTCCCTTTGCCAGGGGTCGGGTGCAGGAGATTAAAATTAATGTGTTGCCATGATATTTGTTTTTGTTTCAGTGCCTGCCGGTCTTTTTACCGAAGGCATTCCTCAACGAAGTGGACAAATTGGTCACCTCGTTTATCTGGGGAGGAAAAGTAGCTCGGATCAGGAAGGTGGTCGTGCAGAGAGGGCGGCAGGCGCGGGGGCTAATTTACTATACTATGACAAACATGGAATAGGTGAGGAGCTGTGTCGTGGGGAGGGGGAGTGAGTCCCTGGGAGTCCCGACGGGTTAGGATGGTCGGAAGGTCTGTGCAGGGGGTCGGGGTTGAGGACGCTGGTAACGGCGCTACTTCCATTGGCCCCGGGCAAGTGTTCTGGGCATCTGGTGGCGGCAACACTGAAGATTTGGAGGCAGTTGAGGCAGCACTTTAAGTTGGGGGCTGGGTTAGGGGAGATGCTGAGCAAGGGGAACCATAAGTTTGAGCCAGAGAGGTTGGATGGGAGGTTTCGGAGATGGGATGAGAGGGGGGTCAGGGTATTAAAAGAGCTGTTCCTGGGGGGATGTTTTGTGAGGTTGGAAGAGTTGGGGGAGAAGTATAGACTGGGGATAAGGGAAGGGTTTTTGTACCTGCAGCTCTAGACTTTGCAAGGAAGGAAGTTCCAATCTTCCCAATGGCGCCGGCCCCCTCATTATTGGAAGAGATATTGACAGCACGGGAATTGGAGAAGGGGATGGTGTCAGTATTTTACGGGAAGATTCTGAAGGAGGATGGTGTGTCCATGGTACAGATTAAGGTCAAGTGGGAAGAAGAGTTTGGGGAGGCAGTGGAAGAAGGTGCGATGAAGAGTGAACTCCTCAAGCTCATGCAAGAAGTTAGGGATGATACAGCTGAAGGTCATATATCGGGGGCACCTCATGAGGGCGAGGGTGAGTTGACTCTTCGAGGGAGTGGAGGATATCTGTGGGGTGCGGGACGCCGCAAACCATGTACATATGTTTTGGTCCTGTCCGAATTTGGAGAGGTATTGGAGGGAGGTCTTTAGCATCATCTCAGGGGTTATGCATGTGGACTTGGAACTGGGCCCCTTCGAGGCCATTTTCGGGGTGTCGGACCAGCCTGAGCTGCAGGCGGGTGTGGGGACAGATGTTTTATCCTTCACCTCGCTGATTGCCCAGAAGTGGGTCCTGTTGGGGTGGAGATCAGCTTCTCCACCCTGTGCCTCGGTGCGGCAGGGGGACCTACTTCAATTTTTGATCCTTGAGAAGGTGAAATTTGAGCTGGGAGGGGGGTGAAGGAGGGGTTCTACAATTCATAGGGACTGTTTATTATGCACTTTCGGGAACTGGTTGTTTTTGAACATTAGGGGAAGGGGGAGGGGGGTGCGGTTGGGTTTACCATTTTACTGTTTTGGTAACTTGTTCCTGGAATGCACAAATGGATGTACTGGATTGTATATTGCTGTGGTTGATGTTTCGGGGGGGGGGGGGGGGGGGGTTTATTTGACTTGTTTTTCTTTTGTTGTTTATTTGTTGAAAATGTGGAGAATAATTTTTTTTTTTTAAAAACCAAATGACAAATCAATTGTCAATTTTAAATCTGAGATTGATAGATTTTTGTTAACCGAAAACATTAAGGGGTTGGTCAAAGGCAGGTTGAAGATTTGCCGTGGTGTCATTGAATGGCGGAACAAGCTCAAGGGATTAAATTGTCTACACGTATTCCTATTTTCTATGTTCTGAACACACCTATCATTAAATACTCACTATAAGAAAGGCCACAAGAGATTGGATAGTTTAGAAAAATGTAAAAAAAAGTATAAATGAGCAGAGCTGTCTTCTATGCTCACTACTCTTTATGGTAAAAGCACTAACTTTTCCCTATTCAAATCATGTAAATACTTGTTTTATATTTGCATTCTCTCTGATAGGTACTCCCACATGATGCTAAAGCCCGTCGTCTTTTTGTCACAAGTGGTGGACTGAAAAAAATTCAAGAGATTAAAGCAGAACCTGGTTCAGTGATGCAGGAATACATTAATGGCATTAACAACTGTTATCCTGAAGAAATTGTCAGGTAAAATGGCTATCATTCTGCTTGAACTTTCTCTTTTCCAATTTGCTTAATCGATGCTAAGGTTAATTTTGTTTTTAAAAGAAAGGCTAGTTTGGTCAATTTCAAAGCTGATTATTAGAATTCGTCAACTTTTTTTGTTTAGCTGGTAATTAGCAATCTTGATGGTTCTTTTCGCAGTCAGGAAAAATACACTGTGTGCATACAATCAGCAAGCAACCTCGGCATCATAAACCGAGGGAGGGCTCATTAAAAATGCTGGAATGGGTATGGCTGGGGAACTCCAAGATCATGAGTACATGTTTTATTATGGGAAATTATTAAATTGAATTAAATAAATCTCATCACTTGTGGCACTAGAAAGCTGCAGGATTGTTGTTAAAACACAACTGAATTACTCATGTCCTTCAGGGAGGGACCAGCTATCCCTGCCAAGTCTAGCTTACATGTGACTCCCATCCCAAGCTACATGGTTGACTCAATGACCTCAAGGCAATGGTTAGTCAATAAATCCTGCTTTGCCAGGGTTTCACATAAGGGTAAATTAAAAACTGAACTAAAGAAGTTGAGGCATCGACATGAACTAAAGGAGAGGGGTGAAACGCACCACAATGAACTGAAAAGGGGAGGAGAATGGTTTATGAGCTGAAGTAGCAGGAGATGTATGTCAATATCAGTTGGGGGTGGGGAGTATGAGAGCGTGGGTGGGAGCTGTAGGAGATTAAAGAGAGTGAATACCGCTGTTAGTTGGATGAAGCTGGTTGAAAGATTGAAAATGCCTCTGCGAACGGAGGAGAGTGACTTTAAGTCATAGTGTTGCAGCACAGGAAAAGGCCCATCGTGTTTGTGCCGTCCATCAAGTACCTATCTCCTCTAATCCCGTTTTCCAGCACTTGGTCCGTAGCCTTATATGCTATGGCTTTTCAAGTGCTAATCTAAATAGCTCTTAAATGTTGAGAGGGTTCCTGCCTTTACCCGCTTTTCAGGCAGTGTTCCAGATCCCCCCCCCCCCCCCCCCCCCCCTCCTCAAATTCCCTCTGAACCTCTTGTCCATTACCTGAAATCTATGTCCTTAACTAGGGGAAAAATGTCTTCCTATCTTCCTTATCCATCTCCTTCATCATTTTGTACACCTCAATCAGCTCCCCCCTCAGCCTTCTCTGCTCTATGGAGAACAATCTCACTGTAACCAGCCACTCTTCATACCTGAAACGCCCCAACCCAAGCAGCATCCTGGTCAACTTCCTCTACACACTCTCGAGTGCAATCACATCCTTCCGATATGTGTCGACCAGAACGGCACACTGTACTCTAGCTGTGGCTTAGCGAGTGTTTTACAACTCCATCTTAACCTCCTGCCCTTATTTTTTATGCCTTGGCTAATAAAGGCAAGTTATCCCATATGATTTTGCCTCCTCATCTAAATGTGCTGCTGCCTTCAGGGAACTATAGACGTGAAGTGATAATCTAATTGGCATTTGCAAGTTTGCTTTTGGCCTCTTATGTTTGCCTGTCCACATCAGCCAGAAGTAGTAGCTTCAACGAATGGAATGTTTTTAGTAATTGGTTTTGGATTTGTTTATTGTCGCGTGTACTGTACCAAGGTACAGTGAAAAGTATTTTTCTGCGAGCAGCTCAATAGATCATTAAGTAACAGATTATTAAGGGGGAAAGTGTTTTTAAAAAGCCTATCAGTGACTTCTGTGGCAATCAGACAATCTTCAGCATAGAGAAAGGATGGAGCCAGCTAAAAGCAAAAAGATTAAAGTCTGAACGAGGGTTTATATCCAATTATGAGCTCAAAATGAGGCCCTCTGTTCTCCACACAGATACTTTGTGTCTAGCTTTTTTTTTTCTATTTTTGTTTCAGATCCATTTTGTTAGAGTTGAGAAGTAATACAGGGCTGATCATGCTACTGGTGGTATTCTATAGGCCTCCAAATAGAGAGAGAAGGAGCAATACAACATGGAAATCACAGATATATGTGCAAGAACAATAGAGTGTCGATATTGCGGCACCTCAATTACTCAATTGGGATAATGTTTGAGTAAAGTATAAGGGGGAGGATAATCTCAGAAATGTGTTTAGGAAAACTTTTTTGACCAGTTTGCCCTCGGTCCAACGAGGAGACATTGTTGCATCTGGTGTTGGGAAATGAGATGGTCTGAGTGGACCACGTATTTGTGGGGAACACTTGGCTAAGAGTGATAATTGTATGACGTTTAGATTAGAGATGAATCAATATAATATTATGAGCCAGGGTTTAGAAAACCCCAAAGTGTATCATGGAGTTCACCTGACCCACAACTTTTAATAGATTGTGGTATGGGGAGCACACGGCTCACTCTACAGGTATGGTACAGCAGAAAATGGACCAGTGGGTTTTTAAAACAAAACAATGTTTATTCTATGAACTCAAGTTAACATTTATAAAACAAACAGTGAACATCTTAGCAACCATTAATTCAAATACCCCCCCCCCCCCAAAGAATACAACACTAAGGAATCTGTATGCTGTTCTTTTAACATCCAAAAGACTTAACAAACCTCCAAACAGGAGCACATTAGGGTTTACATTCAAGACTGAAAATATTTATAATTCTTCTGAATTCACCAAATGATCCATAGATAGTCTTTGGATGGCAGAGATCACAGCAGCGGCTCACTTTTAACTTCAGATTCAGCTCACTGAAAAACATAGACACACCCAAGCTTTCCCAAACTGAAACTAAAAAAGCAGAAGTAGAGCTCAGCTCCACCCACACTCTGACATCACTGCAGTAACATTAGCAGTTCCAGTTCTTAAAGGTACATTTCTTAAACACCCATTTCTTAAAGGGTACTCTCACATGACAATAATGTAGAAGTTCTAAATTAGAATAGGTCTAACCTCAATGGGATGAGAGGAAATCTAGCCAGGGAAGTGGAACCAACACTGACAGAAAACAGCTGAATGGAACAAGGGATGATGTTAAGGATCTTTCAGTCGAGGATATGTACAGTCCAACTAGAGAGAAAGGCAAGAGAAAAAAAGCCAGGGCTTCTGGGCTGACCATAACGATTATACATATGGTGAAACAAAAAAAGAAGGGTGTATGAATGCATCAGGTGAATTATGCAAGTTAGTACTAGGCAAACATTACATAGGTTGAAAGGGAGAATGAAGAGGAAATACATCTGGCCAAAAACAAGAAGAGGAAATGGAACCAGCAGGTGGTCTGAAACTGTAGCTGCCTTGTTTGTTAAGGTTGCCTGGGGGGGGTGGGGGGGAGGACGGGCTGCGCGCGAGAGGTGCGGGCAGAGGGAGGGAACATTTGCCTAGAGTGGATTGTGTTGTAAATAATTTAAAAATTAGTAGGGGTAAATGTCTGTATGGAAAAACTCTTTCAATAAAAATTATTTAAAAAAAAAAGAGAATGGAAGCCAACATTAAAGCTAACCCCCAAATCTTCCACTGACTTGTTAATGAAACACAGGGAGTAAGAGGTGGATTGAGACCTATTAGGGACAAAGAGGGTGATGATACATGTTTAGAACCACACAACAGAACTAGCATACTTTTTAAAAATATTTGCACTTCATAGTACATAGAACATACAGTGCAGAAGGAGGCCATTCGGCCCATCGAGTCTACACCGACCCACTTAAGCCCTCACTTCCACCCTATCCCCATAACCCACTAGCCCCATCTAACCTTTTAGGAGCCTAAGGGCAATCCACCTAACCTGCACATCTTTGGACTGTGGGAGGAAACCGGAGCACCCGGAGGAAACCCACACAGACACGGGCAGAATGTGCAGACTCCGCACAGACAGTGACCCATCGGGGAATCAAACCTGGGACCCTGTGCTGTGAAGCCACAGTGCTATCCACGTGTGCTACTGTGCTGCCCAAACAGAAAAACATCATCAAAGGGCTTGACCGGGATTTGAACCTCTCGCAAATTTTGACACCGAGACACCCAAAGCGAGAATCATACCTCTAGACCAACGAGCCCCTTCATATCAAAACTTTGCAGAACAGTATAGAAACAGTAATAATTTTTTAAAAATTAATTTAGAGTAGCCAATTCTTTATTTTTCTAATTAAGGGGCAATTTAGCGTGGCAAATCCACCTAACCTGCACATCTTTGGGTTGTGGGGGTGAAACCCACGCAAACACGGGGAGAATGTGCAAAACTCCACACGGACAGTGACCCAGAGCCGGGATCGAACCTGGGTTCTCTGCTCGTGAGGCAGCAGTGCTAACCACTGTGCCACTATGCTGCCCACTAGAAACTATAACAATAATCATAATAATAACACCAACACAAGCTCCCACTGCATCTGTGCCACTAGTCCAAATACTCTCATTTCCCTACATTATTTACATTA
The DNA here is from genome assembly GCF_902713615.1 of Scyliorhinus canicula. Lineage (NCBI taxonomy): Eukaryota > Metazoa > Chordata > Chondrichthyes > Carcharhiniformes > Scyliorhinidae > Scyliorhinus > Scyliorhinus canicula. The sequence continues at coordinate 173,900,028 of NC_052150.1, forward strand.
GCATGTATCATACAGTTTTTTGAAGTCTTTTTGGGATTCTTAATGTTTAGTGATAAGAATTATACACAACCTTTCAAATTACAATTATTGCCAGGACTCTCTACATCGTTTATAATTACATTTGTTTTGTTGAAGTGGTTGGGTGGGGGGGGAATGCGGGGCTGGGAGGAAGAGTCCTGTTCTCTCCTTGAGTTCTCAAGGAAGGTTAGTAGGTCCGGCTTCCCGGTTTGGCATGTGTGTGAGGGATCCGTGTCTCCTCTTGAGAATGGCCTTCCTCCCCGTTCCTTTTCTGCTATACGCGAACTCTCTTTCAATGGCAGTGCTCCCTGCCCGCCCCCTCCTATCCCTGTACCCCCTTTCCTTTCCTATCTTCTCCCCTACCCCCGTCCAGTTGGTTGCTGGTTGCAAACAGGTCTGCAAAGAGATTTGTGAACTTCTTCCAGATGTCGTAGAATCTCTCCCCCTTATCTCCCCCTTATTAAGAATTTTATTTTTTCTAGTTTCAGGAACTCGGCCAGGTCTGAGCGCCATTCTGAGGCCCTGGGTGGCGCTGCAAACTTCCAGCCGAGCAGACGTCTCTGCCTGACGATCAGGCCAGGGTGAAGGCTAGCGTGCCCCCTGCCCTGTCCAGAGCTCTGGATCTCTGACACCCCAAAGACGCTCACAGATAGGCCCGGCTCCATCTCGATTCTCACAACCCTGGTCATGGCCTTGAAAAAGCCGTCCAGAACTCCGAGTCTGGGCAGGATGTGGTTGGCCAAGCCCCCCCTGACACCGCTCGCACCTATCATCCAAATCAGGGAAGAATCCGTTCATGTGTGTCTTAGTAACGTGCGCTCTGTGCACCACCTTGAGTCTTAGCCCGGCACGAGAGGAGCTGACGAGAGGAGCTGGAGTTGATCCCGTGCAGCGCCTCGATCCAGAGTCCTCCCCCTATCTCCATGCCCAGCTCTTCCTCCCATTTCCGTCTGGTCACGTCCAGTGGATTCCTGACCTTTTCTGAAAGTCGGCTGTAGATGTCATTACATTTGTTTATCATCTTACCAATCCAGCCCTACCATTATATCCAGAAATGTGTCCAGGGAACATTTTTGGCTCCTTAAGGAGAAAGTCGTGCGCTAGGGGTGCTGCGGTGGCCAGTGCTTTGACAGATGTCTCCATGCAGGAGGCCTCCTACATTTGGACCCAGTCTGCCTCTGGTTCACATTGACACCACCTCACCCTCTCTGCATCTGCTGCCCAGTGGTAGAATACGAGGTTCGGTAGGGCAAGGCCTCCCACATGTCATCCTGGCTGTAAGATGGTCTTGCGAATCCTAGGGATATTTCTTTCCCCCCCCCCCCCCCCCCCCCCGGCGCAGACGAAGGCCCTGATTAACTTGTCAACCCCGGTGAAGAAGGATCTGGGGATGAAGATCAGGAGTGATCTGAATACGATCACGATCTGAATAGGCAGCATGTTTATTTAGGGAGTGAGTCCCAGCTTTGCAGGTCCCTCTTCACCTCCCCCTCCAGGCTGGAGGGGTTCCATTTGTGGAGCGTCAGCCAGGTGTAGGCCACTTGGGTCCCCAGGCACCTGAACTTAGTTTGGGTCACTTTAAACGGTGGTTCTTCCAACTCCGTTCCTCCCTCTCAGGGATTCACCAAAAAAACTTCGCTCTTTCCCAGGTTGAGTTTGTAACCTGAGAAGGTACTAAATTCCCTAAGGTGTCCTGTTATCTTTCCATGCTGGATAGGAGGTTCCACACGAAGAAGAGCAGGTCATCTGCATAGAATGATACTCTATGCTCTCTGCTCCTTCTCCGAATTTTCCTCCACCACTCCACCGATTTAAGGGTGATGGCTAGTGGTCCGATAGCCAGTGCGAACAGGAGCAGGGACATCGGGCAGCTGAAAGTATACGGAGCTGCTGGAGTTGTCTATACGCTCATCGTTGGAGCGCTGTACAGGAGCTTCAGCCACGTGGTGAACCCTACTTCAAGCTCAAACTGTGCAAGTACCTCCATGAGGTACCTCCATTCTACTCGATCAAAGGCTTTCTCAGCGTCCAGGCAGACAATCACCTTTGGTGTCCTCTCCCAGATGGGGTCATTATTACATTCAGCAGACGTCTGATGTTTGCTGTTAGCTGTCTGCTGTTGACAAACCTGGTCTGATCTTCCGCAATCACGTCTGGCAGGCAGCTCTCCAGGCTCCTCGCCTGTGCTTTTACTGGGATTTTTGCATCAGTGTTAGAGAGAGATGTGTCTGTATGTTCCATACTCTGTTGGATCTTTGTCCTTTTGGGGATCAATGAGATCGAGTCTTGGGCCAGAATGACCAGCAGGGCCCCCTTAGACAGTGAGTCACTGAACATCACCCGCAAGTGCAGGGCCAGTGCTGCTGCATATTTTTGTTAAAGTCTATGGGGAACCCATCCAGTCCCGGCGCTTTCCCTGACTGCATGGAATTAATGCATTTCACAATTTCGCCAGCTCTAACAGTATTTCCAGCCCTTGTTTCCTGTCCTCTCCTACCATCAGTTTGTCGAGGAACTGAATTTTTGACGAATTCTGCATCATCCCAGTTTGGGGCGTATATATTTACCATGGCTACCAGGGCCCCTTACAGGGTCCCGCTGCCCGTAACTATTCATCCCCCTGGGTCCGTCACTCTGCTCATCACCGTGAATTAAACTGTCCTGTTGAATAGTATGGCCAAGCCCCTTGTCCTGGTGTCAAAGTAGGAATGAAACATTTGTCCCACCCAGCCCTTCCTTACCAGTAATTGGTCTCTCTCTCTTAAGTGTGTCTCCTGTAGCAAGACTGCATCCACCCTCAGATTCTTGAGATGGCCGAGGATTCAGGATTTCTTCACCAGCCTGTTGAGGCCCCTCATGTTCCATGTTACTATCCGGATAGGGGAGGTGCCCCCTCTTCCTGTGGGGTCAACCATACTCACCCTGTGGGATTGGCCCTGTTCATCTGGGCCTGCCTTTGCTCGCAGGCCATTCAAGATGGCTGCCAACTACTTCTTCATTTTCATCATCTCCATGTGTTGTCTGCTGCAAACCAGCGCTCTAACCTGTCCCCTCTCCTCCCGACCCCCCTCCGTTTCTCCCCACGTATCCCCTACCCTTGTGGTTCCCCCGCCTAGTCTCCCTCTCCCCTCTTAGCTTTACTCCTTTCTCTACCTCCCCCAACCCCCCCCCCCCCCCCCCCTTTGCCCTTTGTTCCCCTGAACCTCTGTTTTTCCCTTCCCTCTGTGGCCTCCTCCTTCGCTGTACATCCGTACACCAGCCTGCTCGCTAGTGTAGCGGCTTGCCTAAGTGTCGGATTCCCCTACTTAACCCCCATCTCTATCCCTTCCCGCCCCTCTCCGTGCCTCTGCCTGTAGTCGCCCCTGCCCCTCTTGAATTCTTGCAGCCCGCCTTCTGGCCAATGCCCTCTATTGTTGGTTCCCCAGTCCATTTCCTGGACAAACCTGTTGGCTTCCTCCGGAGTGTCAAAGTAATGTTCTTTAATCTGGAACATGACCCATAGCTTGGTAGGGTAGAGCATGCCAAACCGCACCTTACTTTTGTCTCGTGTGAATTTGGCACCGTTGAATTCTACCCGGAACTTGGCCAGGTCAGCACCAATGTCATGGTACAGGCTGATGGAATGTCCTTCCCCTTGGACCCTGTCATGCTCTTCGCCAACCTCAGGATCTGCACTTTATCCAGGTATCTGTGCTGCCTTACGATTATCGTCCGCGATGATTTCCCCCACCCTGGGCTGCTGCTGAAGTGACCTGTGGCCATGGTCTACTTCTAAGGACTTGCCAAAGCCTTCCTTGCCAACCAGCTTCCCAAGCATCGCTGCTAGGTATTATGAGAGGTTTCTACCCTCCATTCTCTCTGCAGCCCCATGGTTCTCAGGTTTTGCCGACGAGATTGGATCTCTTGGTCGTTGACTTTATCCTTCAACCCATTGTGGATCTTGACCAGTCTTGCCAACTCAGCCTCGAGTCGCGATATCTTATCCCCTTGGTCCATGGCTACTTTTTCGAGAGGTCTTGTGTCGTATTTACCTGGGCCTCCGCTCCATATTGTCCATTACCTCCCTCATGGGGGCCATCACGGCTTCCACTGCCACCTCTACGACTGTCAGGCGGTCTTTTCTCATCTGGTCCCTTTGTCTCTGGAGCTTGGAGGTGATGGAGCACGTCAATTTGTGGGAGCTCTGCGGAGTCGATCCTTACCTGTTCTGTTCCTCCACAGGTGGATCCCTGCTCCAAGGCTGAGGTTTCTCTCCCCTCGTCTTCACTGGCTTTTCAGCTGGGCGACTGATTCTTTCTCATCCTGCTTGGAAATGCGGTCGATGGGGGATTATGAGTACTTTTGGTGTCCGTTTGTTGCGGTTAAAAGGCCATAGTTGAAGCTCTTAGGGAGAGCCACCACTCAGCTCATGGCTGCCACTGGAAGTCAGAACTAGAATACTTAATGAGGCAGCACGGTGTCAAAGTGGCTAGCACTGCTGCCTTACAGTGCCAGGGTTCTGGGTTTGATTCCAGCCTTGGGTGATTGTGTGGAGTTTGCACATTCTCCCCCTTCCTACGTGAGTTTGTCCCAGTGCTTCAGTTTCCTCCCACAGTCCAAAGATGTGCAGGTTAGTTAAATTGGTCATGCTAAATTTCCCCATAGTGTCCAAAGATGCACAGGGCCGAGTAGGGTACACTTTCAGAGAGTGGTGTAGACTCGATGGGCTGAATGGCCTCCTTCTGCACTTTAGGGATTCTATGAGTACAGTGTATGATGTTTACCAAAGAAAAGCATGCTGGAAAATGGAGTTAGAAGTAATGGATGGGATGATAATTGAAGATAAGGATGTATTGGAAGGCTGGTTAGAGAGGATAGGTCGCCTGATCCTGTTGGCTTGTATCCGAGGTTACAAAAAACAGAGCTTGCTATAATCTTCCAATCTTTCCTTGATGCGAGAGTGATGCCAGAAGTTGGAGAATGGCACCCTTATTCAATTAAAGGGTGTATGGATATTCCTTGTAATTACAGGTCAATCAATGGTAGGTAAGGTTTCAAAAAAAAAGTCAACAGGTACGTGGAGAGGTT